>NC_046224.1:51967745-53251078 GCF_009819885.2 Catharus ustulatus | reverse complement strand
AACCGCGAGCCGCGAACCGCGAGCCGCGAGCCGCGAACCGCGAACCGCGAGCCGCGAACCGCGAGCCGCGAGCCGCGAGCCGCGAACCGCGAGCCGCGAAAGCGCCGCCGCGAGCCGCGAACCGCGAGCCGCGAAAGCGCCGCCGCGAGCCGCGAACCGCGAACCGCGAGCCGCGAACCGCGAGCCGCGAGCCGCGAGCCGCGAACCGCGAGCCGCGAACCGCGAGCCGCGAACCGCGAGCCGCGAGCCGCGAGCCGCGAGCCGCGAGCCGCGAACCGCGAGCCGCGAAAGCGCCGCCGCGAGCCGCGAAAGCGCCGCGGGGCGGGCGCGGCGCTCGCGAGGCGCGGCGCGGGGCGAGCGAAAGCGGCAGCGGGGCGAGCGAAAGCGGCAGCGGGGCGGACGGCGAGCCCGGCGGCGGCAGCCCTGCCAGCCGGGCGAGCGAACGCGGCAGCGGGGCGGTGCTGACGGGAGAGGGGGGCCAGCGAGCCCGGCGGCGGCGGCAGCACCACCCGGCCAGCCCCGCCGAGCCGTGGCGCTGAGCTGGGCCACCCGGCCCCGTCGGCAACCATGAGCGGGCCGAGCCTGCCTGGCCCCGCCCCGAGCCAGTAAAGCCCGCTATGCCGCGATCCTGTTACTAATTGGCCAATTTGTGGAAGCTGCGCACGGATTCTCGCGACGAACGAAAGTGCGGCTAATATTCGGGGTGCGGCTTATCTATTGACAAAGACAGCAACATTGTCGAGGCACCGGGGGTGCGGCTTATAATCCGTGCGGCTTGTATTCGTGAAACTACTGTACACATATATATCTACATATACCTAAAATGTCTCTATATCTTTGTGTGCATCTCTGCCTGCTTGTTGTATATATGTGTTGATTGTCTTTAGACTATTATGCTCCAAATAAATGCACAAGGATTGAAAATGTCCATCTGAAGTTAGAAAATGTGCCGTCAGATTAAGAGAAAGAAAGGAAAAATGTTTCTTTTTGTGGCAATAATACAGCTGATACAGCTGTGTCAATAAATGTGTTGTAATTCTATTATATTTTATGTAGCTGGGTAGATTTACAAACCAATATTTAAGATTAGCACACGCACTTAGCATGATTACATTTTTATACTATTAAATCTTGCATGGATAAAATGCATAAGCATTGGCATGAAATAGCATCCCTAGTTTTACAAAAATTATTTGACTATGATTATCTTCTTTATAAAGGTTACTATCTAGGTAGGCCTGTCTGGTGGTGAGTAATTGTTGCAAAATACATAACATTATTTACTCAGATAAGAGTGCTTAGGTATTTTCAATTGAACTGCATGCTGGCTGGAGAAATATAAACAGAAGCTAATGAGCAATGACAAAACATGAATATGCTGAAAGGCTTTTGCTGGAATAAATAAAGTCTATGTAATGTCTTTTCTTAATTCCAATCTTTAATGATCTAAAAGAACAAAGAACATATTCACAGAATTCGCTGATAATCAGTGTGATATTATCTGTAAAGGAATATTGAATGCAGCTGAAAAAGATAAAATTAAAGCATATGATGTTAGAAACATAATAGTAAGCAGTAATATGAAATCAGACATAAACTCATGCACATTGGCCTACATATAGCACAACTGAAATAAGGTCAATGCTGAAGTAGGTTTCATCATTCTGGATACTGCTAGAAGGTATTGAGGGTACAAGAAATGTGATACCAGTCACTCAGAGGAAGCTTTTAGGCAAAGAGATATGCTTTCCACATGGGAGAGAAAGAACTACAAAAGGGAGACATACCGATGTTTAACCTATATCCACGATATCATCTCAGAAACTGTTGGTTCAGTGTGAGTCTGAAAATGCAGAATTAAATACTGAACAATAGGTGATTTTTTTCAACAACAGAGAGCTCTGTTTATCTATGCAGTTACTTTTTGATTGCTGCATGATCTATTTAGATGATGAGCCCTTCAGATCAGGGACCATGCTTTTGCAGAAACTTAGAGTGCAGCAAGGCTCTAAGATATTGTCCTATTATCATCACTGGGGTTAATAATTATGCTTCAATGTGATTTCTTCCTCACACATTGTTACAATATTACCTAATGATGGCATTGACACTACAAGGGCCTATAAAATAAACCTGAAATTGATAGCTCTAAATATTCGGTTGTTTTGATGCTTTTACTTGCCCTGTTGTAAAAGCCTTTTTATTTTTTAGTAAACAGGTAAACATTTTTTTATGCAAACCAGTTTCTGAGTATTCAGAAACTGTCCCTGTTTGACATTCAATTTAAATCAGACTCTTTTGAAATTTAAATTTTAGTGGATAAAATAGAGAGAAAAACTGCAGGATACTGTAGGATAGCCATCAGCAGGACAACTATTTAGGTCATGAGAAAAAGTTTCCCATTCCTTCCCTGCTAAATTTGGAGTTGGGGATATTTTTCTGCATGTATATCTCTTTACCTGACTATTCTGAAATGAAAATCTTTCTTGTCAGACATCTTCATGATTCCACAAATAGGAGACTACCTATGCCTAAAGGGTAGTAAAAAGGATACCCTGCCAGGCTAAAGGTGAACTAGGTCAAGACTTCATAAAATTCTTTGCTCATATTTCACTCCTGCACATCCATTTTGGTTTCATTCATTTTTTGACTTCCCCACAGCTGCTTCCCTGTAGTGTTATAGACACATATAAACATGATGGATAACCTGGGACATCTAAACTGCTCTTTGATGTTTAATTTTAGACAGCTAACATCCTTTTGTAAAAATCTGAATAGCAGCCTGATCACTGTGCTAAAGTCTTTTCTAATACAGCACTAATTTGGACTGAGATTGTTTATCAGAACTCTATCTTAGAAATATTTGAATCTTTTTTACTTAAGCTGCAGTGAAACTTGACAATTTGTTAATCAGATTTGCATTCAAATAATTAATTAGTCCAAAGAAACAAAACTAAAAAGTTCCTTGACACAGAGTTTCAGTGGATAGAGCAAAAGAAATAAACTGATTTTTCTTCACAGCTTCTTTCTTTCTTCTCTGTTCCTATTTACTGAGAGATCTTGCAATACCAAAAAATCGTATGCTATAATTTAACAGGTGACATTTAAACATGAGATATTGCAACAGTCTAGCAAACATTCAGGTGTTTTAGCTCTTTTATTTCCCACTGTAAGGCTAGAATGTCAGAGAGCTACTCTGAGGAAAACAGTTGACAGAAAATCTTATGATTATAGTAGATGAGACTTCACAAATGTTAAATATATTTTTCCCAATAGCCCAGACTTCTTTTTTTTCACTATTTCCCCATATAAATGCTGTTAAAGCAGGTTAAAACAAAGTAGTGGTCACAATCCAGACCACAGTAAAGAGCACATGAGCCTGAGCCCGTAGCATTAGCCTTATAGGAATGACATATAGGCTACTAAATGTTTTCATGTATAGTTGTGACCACACTGTAACAATTTATGCTGCCTCCAGATTTAAACTATTTCTCCGTGCACATCTCATGGGGGGGTCCTTTTGATCAATGAAACCTTAGTATTTAGACTTTTTAATCCGACATTTGGGGAAATATCTGAGTGATTTATTCTGAGCTCCCACGAATGACCCACAGCAATGCACAGTGCCATGGTAGGGGTGAAGACACAGTGTCTGCTGAGCGGTGTCTCTGCAGCAGCCAGATCTGCTGGGAGGAAACAGATAGTAAATTTGTGTGTCAATGGGGCAAACATATTCTGAAAATAAAATGAAAACATCATATGACAAAACAACATGAATATCTGGCTATGGTACTCTAATAGGACTAAAGACCTTTTCCACTGAGTGACATCCAACAAGTACTCTTTCTTTTTTTTAAAAAAAATTTTAATTTCTATGGAACATGAATTATCTTGAGACCTGTGAACATAACTAATGATAAAGACAAATATAAGTTCTATTGAAATAAATAGAAGCACCATCTTGAAAATGTGAGAAATTATCTTTCTCCTGTTCTGCATCATAATTCAAGAGACATATTTGGGTATGATCCCTGAAGAAGAGTTTTGACCAACTAGATAACTTAATATGAGCACTGAGATTTGAAAAAGATATTAAAGAAAGATCGAGAGGATGGAATTACTTATTTGGAAAAGATTAACCAAGGATAAGATAATAACCTTCCATCATGTAAATTGTTGCTAAAAAAAGGAAGCGTTCCATGATCTAACCCTGAGCTAAAGTATGGCTAAATAAGAAGTGGAGATGAGAAACATAAAATAAAAATAATAATTCTGGGACATTTCTAGAAAAGTTCAAAACTTCAAAACTTGTCATAAAAGAGGAATAGGGGCAATATTGCACACCATAGACTGATTGAATTACAGCTGTTGCTCAAGATTTTATCATCCCTCATATAGACATTAGTTATCAAACCATCACCTTCTAGGAATGGGTTTATAGCTTGCTCAACTCCAATCTAAATCCTGCGTTATAGATCCCAGGGTAAAAAAATATTGTTATGTCACCAAATCTAGCCTGGAATCTCTGTTGGAAAATATTTTATCAAAATGGCTTTAAAACAGCTTCATCAAATCAAGGCATTATAGATTTTCCCATTCAATTGTCCAAAGCATGTTCCTGTCAGCTTCTGATTCACCCTAGATGGCTTGCCTTACCCCAGAGAACCCATGGGCCAATCTTCAAACATATCACACTTTTCCGTCTTGACTAACCACCTTGATTCTGAGACTGGATCATAAAACTGAACTGGACAGACTTCCATTGATAGTGTCCCTATCACAGAAAAAAAGGACTTTCTTAGGTTTAGCTCAACACAGGATTTTTAAGAGCTTTCTTGAGTGAGATGAAAGTGTGAAAACAGTCTAGAAACACCAGTATTGGAAGTAACAAGCACCCCTGAATAAATGGCTTTGATGAAACAATTTCCAGGACAAAATACTTTTATTGATGAGTTGTCAAATCTCCTGCGATGTCCTACACAGCTATACATCTGGCAATGTTGTCTTTGGGGATGTTTCTGACTGGATTACTATTTTACTTTTCTTCTTCAAAGTACTTTCATATGCCTTTCCATAAATTATATAAAAGCAGGTGGTCAGCAACATGAGAGGCAGGTAGAATCAAATATGGTTTTCATAAAATAAAATTTGAGTATTTTCCAAGTTCATGATAGTTGTCGAAGAAGTTGATTCTATTTTAATAGTTTTAGATGGTTTTTGTGATTTCCTTCTTAAATAAAGTAGAAACAAATTTAAATCTTTGAGATCTGCACAGACCACAAGATGTCAACATTTTAGTTTTGGCAAGGAAAAGAAATAATAATCCCGGAAACATTTGAGACTGAAAATACTTGTCAATGCTGCCAGTGGAAGAAGGCCAAGACAAAGGAATTTTAAGATCAGAAGCAACTGGAAATCAAGAATCAGATATGAAGGTTATGATGCAGAGCTTGAGGAGATGATGAGGAGTGGAAGTAGAAGGCATTATTTTAAATCCAGTCATCAGGTAAGGAAGAGAAGAAAAGTACTTTCATTTTCTTTGAGGGAGTGTAGCATTTCTCTCTAGAGTCCTATAACCTCCTGAGGACATTGCATACCATAAAGTAATCATCTGGAAAGAAAATTTGTAACACGGCACCTCCTCTCTGTGTTGTCATAACACCAAATGGAATTTATCAATTTGAATAAAGGATGCAATTTTATAAGACTGCAAATTATATGGAATTTCTACAAGTGACCTTTTTGTTCAAATCCTTGAATGTTTCTTGTCCTCAAATTACAGCATGGTTTAAATTAAGCAGAAAAACTTTCTTCTTTAATACCATATGAGGATGTAACAGACCTTTAGAAAACCTCCCAGTCGATTTCAAGATGTCAAGAGATGAGAAATGCTGTCACTAGCATTGATAGGTTTAATTCTATAATTGATGAAAATACATAACTGATTTCCAATGTGAATATCTAGTTTCAATCTCCAACTACTGGTTCTTGTTACCATGTCTTGCACAAGATAAAAGATCTCTGTAGAACTTAATCTATTTTTTTCTTGTGAAGATACTTACACACTGCAATCAAGTCTCCTTACAATCTTATTTTTTATATACTCTGTATTTCACTTTAAGGTGCTTTCTCCAGTGCTTTCATCATTTTTGCCATTTTTTAAAAATGATTTTTTCCTAATTTTTATCCTTCTTATAAAATATCTAAAAACCATAATTATGGAGAATATATGAAAATACTCCCTGCAATGGTGAAATCAACTCTGTACTCTAATTAAGTTTTCTCTTCCTTCTCCAAGAACAAAATTACTTCTTGTTGCCACAGCATTTTTCTGAATACTGGTTATCTTGCTGCTAGGACTCTTAGGTCTTTTGAATCTCTTCATTTTGGGGAAAAAAATCTTATTCTGCAAACTCCAATGTTAAAATAACTTTCTATCTGGTTGCATTAGAAACACTTCATTTGAATATAAATGGTTTATCAAACTATCCAGATTATTTTATGGCATCTACATTATCATTATTATTTACCATTGGGAAAAATATTTAACCTTCCACATGTTTTATTGCTGGTGATTACATAATTGGTTTGCTATTATGTGCCATTTTATAGTGTCCTACTCCCTGTGAAGCCCACTTCTCCTGTATAATAATGACCAACCACTGACAGCCCATTTTTAAGTCAGTTAACCAGTTCTTGATCCATTCAGCATATTATACTTTATGATACCATACTGTGTCTACTAAGTATATTTATTAAACAGTGAAAATTAATAGCCTGGAAATCTTAAAATTGCTTTCAGCTTCAGATTGTTTTAACTTGCTTTCAGCAATGACTGGTCTCTTCATTAAGGAGGCATCAGAAATCATGATTCTGTACAGTCCTTCTGCACTAGAAGTTCATCTATCATTACAAATCCATAATACCTTGTTTTCAGCTGAACAAGACTGACACTAACAGCATAGAATACAATTGATATTCAGGCTTTTCTGCTTTTCCCCTTGTGAGATTAAAACAAATGCTAATCTAATATGCTATCTAAAAATTTTTCCAACATCTTGAAAATCTGGACCTGTATCTGCATTCTGATGTAATATTTTCTTTATCAGATTCAAGAAATAATTGGCAGCAATTTTTAATACTGCTTTATAATTCTTATCAGTCTTGCAAATACTATTTAATATGGAGGAAGACAATGTGCAATGATTAATGTACCAGAGAGCTCCTTTGTCTCTCAGAAACAAAGATACATGGAAGAGAGTCTGACCAGATCTTCAAGTTCTTTTGGATTGATTGGACTTTTTCAAGTGGTAGAGTGTAACATAAAAAATATTCATAAAACCTGTAATAAATGAACCACTCTTCAAATTTGTGGGTGAAAGAAACACTAAGAAAAACAGAGACTGAAGGGAAAATTGAAAATATGTACTTATGTCTAAATGTAGAAGTAATAATTTAAAACATCTTTTAGGAATATTCTAGTTTTTAAGACCATCACCATTGTATTTGTTGGTACTGGCTCATTTGGAGGTTGCAGAGTCTGTTTCTTTTATGGAAGCTGTCCCTATCATGTTTTTCTGTATTTTTTCTAATCCAGTTCTATTATTTGGGGGATTTTGTTTAACTCTAACTGCATATAAAGTATACAAAAAATAAGAAAACAATGATTTTTCTTTGGGCAGTTGGAAGGTCTTGTAACGGTGGTGGTGTTTTGCACCACTTAATTAGTGACTTGTCTGGAGTCTCTTCTGTCTTCACTCAGAACCTGGATTAAAAAATACACAAAGGAAATGGAATTTCTCCTGTTCAGGCTTGGTTGTTTATTAAATCTTATCAGAAGTACAGAAAGTTCAGCAACACTTGTAGCCACCAGCTAGAAGTGAGCAAAATAGAGAGAGATCCAGCTAGCTACAAGGTCTCTTAAAGCTAAACAGTCCAATAGACAAATAACACCTATATTTTTATACTTTTAACCCAATAATCAAATTCCTGTGACCCTCAGTGCAGCACTAACTGTCCAACCAGAAACTACTGCCTAAAACCATGAAGGAGGATGAGCGCCGAAAGAGACACTATCCAAAAATCTTCCATCTTGTCCTATACCTATTACTATGTTATAAAAACCTCAGATTTAAAACCCTTCACCATGTGAAAGCACACATTTCTATTTAACTACACACCCATGATTTTTACTACATCATTGAAATTTGGAAACCTTCTCCAAGGCCTCACGTCAAAAGCAGTGCTCTCCAGGGTGCAGTACCAGAAAACACAGAAAGCTCAAAAACCCCAGAGTTCTGGGATCCAACAGTCCCACCCTCAGTAATGAGAGTGTGTATTTCTAAGGATTCATGGAAGTCACCGAATATTGCCGTTTCCAATAGAGAAGAGAGGCAGTTTCAATTATAATGTATCTAGTAGCTGCTTTTTGCTTTGGCTCTCAGACATTTTTTACCAAAAACTATTTCAGGAACCTTCCTTCTGAAATACAGTAAGACATCTATTAGTTCAAAATGCTTTGATTTCCAGGAAAGTGATTTTCTTCATAGCAACAATTCACCTGAAGTAAAATATGTTAACCTTTCTACCCGCCTCCTCTTTGTCTTCATAAACTTGTGGAAAATTTTGCCCTAAATATTTAAAGCAGCTAGTTTACTGTGGGCTCATTTCAGCTCACCCCTAAACAAGAGATATTCTCTTAGAAGTTTAGAAGTGTTATGAGCACTAAATTGTAGTAGCAGTTGTCGAAAAATAAATTGGGGTTAGTACCCTGTTGTTATCCCATCCTTTCCTGTGAAAGATGTTTAGAGACTGAAAACTAATGGAGAGAAACTGTATAACTGAAGTGTTTCAAAGTAAGGTGAAGAAGTTTAAATTAATCTTTATTTTCAGAATGTTTTCCACCTGGGCTCAGGCAATCCTCTCTGTGTGTTTAATGCCATCATTACAATTATTCTTCCCCCTTGACTGAATAATGAACTCTGGTTTTCTGGTCCTAGAATAACAGCTTATGATTTTTGCTTACTACTTGATGCCACTGCAGACAATGTAGATGATGTAGCTTTTATGAAAGAGTTTTTCATTCTATGTTTTTTTCCTTCTTTTCTGTTTTAGAAAAACTCTCAGTAAAGAAGATATGTTCTCAAGGGATGTTCCTCTCCTTAACATTATGGAAAAATCAGACACAGTTCTTTAGTGTGAAAATTTACCTGTGAGAATTTTTTACTCAATATGAAGAAAACATTCTAATGCTTTTCTTTCGAATAAATTCTGGTCAGATCTGTATAATGGGGATTCAGTGGACATGAGGGCATACACTTCTCAATGCCTCATCATTCATCTGTACTTCTTTTTCACCATGAGGTCTCTTGAAGGATTTCATGTATGCAGTGAATCCATAACAGATTATGATCTTCTATTGAAAGCAAACACACTACCACTTCTGAGACATTTTAAAAATTAGTTGTAGGGTTTGAAAAGTCTTTTGCATCCATTTTCCCATTAAAAAGCAAATCTCTCCTTTTTGGGTTTTTTTAATGTTACAAGATGATATCTGACTAGCTATTTGCAATGCAATTAACAACTTGAAATTGAAATTTCCATTTCACTCCCTGCATAAGCAAGGGAGCAAACAAAATTTGTTTGCTTGTTCATTTTGGTAGCACTTACCATCAAAACAGTTAGCATGGTGAATTTACCCTTTCTAGAAAAGAAAAAACAATTAAATATACAAAGAATATTACCCTCTATACAAACTCTGGAACATAGAGGGCACTGTTACATTAATGAAAATAATGTTTTATTAATAAGACCATTTACAATTTCTTTTAATCGTAACTAGGAACTAAAGCACCATTATGGTAGGATAGCGATAGTTATGATGTAGCTGTTCCTGTCTCCAAAGAGGCAGTTCATATAAAATGCAAATGGAATCACATATGCAGTGTATTTATCAAGAATGAGTTAAAAAAAAATCTCTATATAGATATCACTTTTATTTATTTCTTTGAGTAATTTTTGCATTTTAGACTTGTAAATTCTGGTTTAAAATAGCCT
This sequence comes from Catharus ustulatus, assembly GCF_009819885.2. NCBI lineage: Eukaryota > Metazoa > Chordata > Aves > Passeriformes > Turdidae > Catharus > Catharus ustulatus. The sequence goes on along the minus strand of NC_046224.1, from coordinate 53,241,022 downwards.
CATAGTGTCCTAATTTGCAGTGATGTATCCTTAATCTTCCTAACACATTTTAGAAAGAATATTTACCACATAACTGATACATCACAAAGTATATTATCCACCAAGGAAAGCCCTAATCACCATTTTACAGTTAGAAAATTGGAGTAATTTTGCGTTTTTTCAGCTGGCTTAATGAGGAAGAAGTCTACTTAGCAGTACCATAGTTCTTAATTTCTGTCGTTCCATCCTTCCCCTCCTGCCCACAAGCAACAGGAGCACTGGAAGAAGAGGAGCTTTATGCAGACTGTTTTCCTGGATAGCAATTCTTTATTCTGTGCTCTGGAAGACTATGCAATTAAGAATTGCAATTGTAGGTCAGAAGACAGAAATCAGGCTCCACTGGCTAGAAAGTTATTTAGAATGACTCTAATAACTCAGACCCACATAGCATGTATTATTTTGTTTCACTGAAAAATAATTCATACACAGGCTGAGGCATATTAATGCAGGAGGAAAGATGCTAATGCTCCCACATCTGCTCAAAGACAGAGAAGAAAGGTAATTCTCTTGTCAGCATCAACTTCTGTTTTGTAGCTCAGTGTTATTTCTTGTGTGTTTCTTTACTTAAAAGTGATGAAACTGTAAAATTAGCAAATTCCCTACTTTATGGAGGGTGTTTGGCAACTTTTATAGCTACCTCAATCTGGAAACCCCCATAGCAATTGTCATATAAATCATATGAATCATATAATGTTACAAGAAAACACATTTTCTTAGTCTAATCTTTTGCAACTCAGAATCCTGCTTAAGAAATATTGGGAGATCTGCCAGAAACAGTGAAAAGGAATAATATTTTCTTTTATCCTGGATGACTGTGAAATATTGGTCTCAAAATTTGACCCATCAATTTTTTTTCATGTGAAGACAGGTTTTCAGGCTAATTGATGTGTTTCAAATCTGCACTGCATGATGTTCTTTTCAAACATGAAAAACTAATATATCCTACCTTAACTATGTCACAAGTGTAAGACTGAGTATCTTCTTTTCAGATCTGTTGGACAAAACATGAAAGGAGTATTTCTCAAACAATAGTTTAAATCTAATTCTAGTTTTAAAAAGTCCCTGGAAGTATTTGAAGGAGCCAGATGTGTCTGGCATAGAGAGAGTTACGTGTCTGAGAGCTAATTATCTGTGTTACAGACTAGGGAGGCATGAGGAAACATTCTTCAGGGATTTTGAAGAATTATACATTGGAACTGGCAAACCTTTGAAAAATACAGATCTTTTTATGACATAAATAGAAGCCACAGAGACTTCTTGGCATAAACTCAGCATACTTACAATGTACAACCTGCAATTTAAAGTTTTGTTAGAAACACCTTCCCCCAAGCTTGCCATGAAACATGTCAATTGATGGAGACAAAGACCCACAGAAAATGTATTAACTGTATCATAAATTAGGTTTTTTTTCACTTAGAGCGATCTGTCTAAATAGACAAGGAAAATAATAGTTTAAAGGCTTGTGAGTTAAGTGGTCCTAAATACTTTTATTTTTCTGAGTTTGAGTCATATTAAGGCAGCAGACTTTTTCTTTAAGGTAGCCTGTCATAGCTGATACATCTTCTGGGACAGTCCGTATGACTCCTGTGCTCTCTTCTGCTCCTGGCAAGTCGTAATAATGTCACATTCAGAAAATCTCAACTCTAGCACCACAATTATCACTGTTTTTCTATTCCAGTTCAATTCACAGCTCTCTTAACCCAACCGGTTCCAAAACACTACATGAAGCAGTCTTGTCTTCTCTTTCACATTGAACAAGCTCCTTTCCTGTTAGTAGATTTTAACAAGAAAAAATAATGGGCTTTGAGGAATATTAATCATAAATAAGCATGATGAAATTACAAAGTGTGGAAAATGAAACCTTTTTATGCAAAGGATTAGATCTTCTAAGTGGGAGTTTATGGATGAGAGACAGAAGATGTACAACTATCATAATCATGTGGGACATCCTAGGTTTCTGTTTGGGTTGGTTTATAGGGACTTGCCTGGGAAAAAGATTTTGGGAAAAGAGAGAAATCCCAAAAGAAATGAAAGGATGCAAACAGACACAGTTATGAGGAATATATGAAGAACAGTATCTTTCCAGATATGTTTTTATTGAATGAGGGTCACTGTTAACTTTAAGAATAAAAAATTGCAGGATAAGTTTTTATTGAAGAAGTACTCCCTCTTTTGTCTAGAACTGCAGACTTTTGAGATAGCTAAGAATCTAATGCTTTTTTCCTCTCACAATATCTGTCATCTCTGTATTTCTGACATCCTCAGTTTCTTTGACAAGCAGTAGGTATAATAGGTAAGTTTTCCATTCACATTTTCTGAAAATTGAATCTGAAAAAGGCATTAAGAAAATACCGACTATTACTATATTATTCATTTTAAGACAAAATGAGACTGGAAAATGGTTTCATACCTTTCAGTTCACGGAAATACCTATCTAAATTCTTGAAGACTGAAATACTGCCCACTTTATCTATTTTTTTGCCTAGAATACAATTAATTTCAAAAGCAAAAGCAGCAGAGATTTTTCTGTCCAACTAGTTATTTACTCTGGAATTTTTCTGAGCATTAATTAGTGCTGCTGTCAAAATGTGCATTTTTGTCATTGAGAGGACATGCAAACCTCCCACACACATCCTATTGCCCCAATTCCCAGAAGATTTTGATTTGAAAAATACAATAAGGTGATTTTAAAAAGGATTTGAACCACACATTTTTTTTTTGTTTTGCTATGCCATTTTTATCATTTGTAAAACAGATTTTGGGAATTTCTTTCTTTTTTTTTTTTTTCCTACAGGCACATTCTCCAAATTAGAAGACTGAATATTGACAGCAAAAGTTTGATAAAACAATTTTTTCTATACTTTTTCTTCTGACACTTGCAGGCACATACTTGCAATAGTAAAGCATCTGTAAGAGTGAACATATACAGACATTTTGTTTTATAATGGGATGATCACAGAATCATTGAATGGTTTGGGTTGAAAGGGACATTAAATGTCATCTGATTCCAGTCCTGCAACCATGGGCAAGGACATGTTTCTTTAGACCAGGATGTTCAAAGCCCTCTCCAACCTGGCTGTAAACATTTCTGGGTAAGCACCATCCATTACTTCCCTGGGCGACTCCTTCCAGTATCTCCCTATTTTCATAGTGAACAATTTCTTCCTAATTTCTAATCTAACAGTTTAAAATCATAAAACCTTCTTCTATTACTACAAGTCTTGGTAAAATTTCCCTCTCCAGTTCCCTTTTAGACCCTCTTCACGTACTGGAAAATGCTCTAAAGTGTCCCTGGAACCTTTTTTCCTCCAGGCTGAATAATCTCAACTCTTTCAGCCTGTCTTCAAGGAGAGGTGTTCCAGCCCTCTGATCATCTTTGTGGCCCTCCTCTGGACCCAGTACAACAGGTTCACATCCTTCTTATGCTGGTGGTTACAGAGATTAATACAATGATCCAGGTGGGATCTCATGACTGGAGTGAGAGCTAGAAGACACATCTCTTGATCTGCTAGTCAAGCTTCTTATGATGCAGCCTGGAATACAGTTGTGTTTCCAGGCTGCAAGTATATGTTGCCAAGTTGTTTTGAGCTTCTCACCAACCAACACCCCTATGTCTTTCTCCTCAGTGCTGATCTCAACCCATTCTTCAGTCAATTTTTATTTTCAGTTTGGACTCACACGTATAGGACTGTGCACTTGACCTTGCTGAACTTCATGAAATTATCACAGGCCCACTTTTCAGTCCTGTCAAGGTCCCTCTGATGGCATCCCCTCCCTCCAAAATGTGGACAGCACTTCACAGCCTGATGCAATCAGCAAATTTGTCTGAGGGGGAACTAATCCCACTGTCCAAGTTGCCAAGAAATATATTAAATGTCATAAATCTGAATACTGATCCCTGAGGGCTGTCACTAGTCACTGCTCTCTGCTTGGACATTGAGCATTGACCGACAATGTAATCCCAATACAGAAGGTCACCAAATTTGTCAAACAAAATTTACCCTTAATGAAGCCGTGCTGGCTGACTTCAATGACCTCAGTATTTTCCATATACCTTAGCATGACTTCCATAATAAACACTTCAAAAGTATAGAATTATCAGTAAATGAAACAGACAAATTTCCAAATTCTCCTATAAAAACCTTCAAAGGCATCAGAAAAACCATAAAGCACAGTACTGGAGAAAGAGACAGCCCAGAGTTGACTAAAACACACATCTTTAGTATGTATTTAATGAATTTCTTGAAGAGTTTCAACAATCTGTTATATCAATTAAATAAATCACAAGATATTTTTATATAAAGAATTGAAAAATTCCTTGCTACCTGACTTGTATTTCTACTGCTATTGAACCCTGAATTTTACTGATAGTTTTTATTCTGTATTTCCTTCATCCACCTAGCTTCATCTTGTTATGACTGCTCTCTCTTAGAAGAGCTAGCACAGCCTGTGGTAGACAGAATTGTTTCCACAAAAATACCCTGAAGAACTGTGCAGTAACAGATGTGTGACAGAATTGTAGTGCTTAATCTGAATGCCTGAAAATCACACGACTGAGAGAAAAATGCCAGACACATCCTCTAGTATGTGCCATTGCACAAGTGGGCAACAGCGGAGACTCACTGCCACGCTAATGGACAGTGCCCTCACCCAAAAATGGAGGACAGCTCAGCTCGGGATAAACACAAAGGGAGGCAAGAATACCTAAAAAATGTTATAAAGAGAGCTCCAGATTAAGTATGACGCTTTTATGTTATTGTTATTCCATCCGCTGATTTAGTAAGAAATAAGGCTTCCATTTTTAGCATGTTCTTCTGAGTTTGGAAGATGTGTTTCTCCTTGAAATACTCCTCTTTCTTTTCCAATCAGCTTTACCCTTTAAAAGCTTTCCTTTGTCCTCTTCTTTTATAATTTTAAGAAAATTATATTTAAGGTAGAAATAGCTAAAAAGAATAGAAGAAATGCATTTTCCTTCTGCTGACATCATTTCCCCTACTTTTACAATGAAGTACTGAAATATATTGATTTTTAATTTTTTTTTCCATTTTAGAACTCTAATCATAATTAGTGTTAACTTTCTTCAGATACAAAGAGAGCCATCCAACACTCTTGATACTCTTCTCTATGACCCCAGCTCAAATGACACTATAGAATGGAGAATACCAGGTTCTCCATCCATGGGTTCTCTTTACTTCTGGATGACGCATTTCCAGGTCTGTGATAAAATTTTCATTGCCCTGGTATCTCCTTTTCCATCCTTTCTTAAATGACAACCATTCCTTGTTGAAAACATGTCTGAATCTCTTATTTTCTCTAACTTGTCTCTTTTCCTCTGACCTTTCTTTTCACTGGCAAATTGAGTTTTCTTTTTGTATTACCTCATAACCTCTAGGAAGGGTGAGTTCTAGGAAGGATGAGTTTAGCTATTGAATTTTTTTTTGACACAATACTTTCTTCCAGTCACAACTTCCTAAGTAACTATGTATTCCCAAGGTATCTGTATTATCTGTGCTCACATGGCACACACACCAACCTCAGTAAATCTTGGAATTAAATACTAATGTCTCACAAAAACCACAGTTGGAATGTTGTGATGTAACAGGTGCATAATTTTTGATTTTGGCTTCAGGTATGTTCAACATATTGCTTGCATCCAAAACTAAGCTGGTCACTGAATTACATGGGGTTGTCCCTGGATAATTTCAAACTGTAGAATAATGAGTATAGAGTAAATCACAAATGTATATCTGATCTGAATTTGCAGATCATGATAGAAACATGGAGAATTTACAAACTTGGAGCATAATGCCTAGCCATTGGCTGGATATTCATAGGTACTGTGGTTTGCAAAGTTTTGAGAATTTTGACTGGGGTCTTGGGGATTAGGATTTGCACATGTTTTGGTCACAGGGCGGTTTTATAGTAATTTACATTCTGTGAATTTGTATGTGAATACAAATGTTTAATAATAAATTTACAAGAGCCTGAAAAAATAACAATTTTATAAAAGCACCCTGGCAGTTGAAAACACACTGTTTTTTAAATCTACAGAAGTTTTTGATCCTATTGAGAACTGTATTAAAGTTAATATAGGAATTTTTCTGTATTTCACTGAACACTTGTTCCATTGCAAACTTACTTTCAAAGATATTACAGTTTTCAACCTTCAGATATTAAAGGTACAATTTAAAGAGTTTTGTGCAATGACATTTTAAATTCAATGCAAGTTGCAGAAGTCTGATAGTTCAAGTTTATTAAGTTTTAACCCACTCCCAGTTTTTTGTCCTTTTTGTGTCTTGTATATTGAGTTTGGCAGCGACAACTCTGCAAATATGTAAGTGTACATACATGTATCTTCAAAACAAAAAAAGACAAATTAATAGTTTCTTTATGGTCATTTTATTTTCAGTCTAATAAAGAAGGCTGCAATTGCCCATTCAAGTGTCAACCAAATTTTTGCAAATGTGAGGAAACAATGGTTGTGAAAATGTTAGACCAAGTCACCAATGGGACAATTAGATCATGACAGACTTTTTCTCTAAAACACTTAAACTATTCACAGTCTTCAAACCTATACACTAATACAGGTCTGAGACAAGGTACTAGGTATGAAATAACTCTTCACCACATACCAGCAACACTCTTTAATACTTGAAGAGTATTAAATAGCTCTTCACACATGATGGCATAACACTGTAGAAGTTTGATATATTCTAGAATCATTGCCTTTGTGTCCAATTCAACAGAGAGAAAGAAGAAAAGCAATTACCTCAATTTTAGCCATGACAAAAGCAAGTAGCACTACAGGAGGTTGAATATAACCACACTGACTGCATGAATGTTGATGGGATCTGTACTCTGCTGTCAGACTGAAACAGATACACTAGTTTCACTTCTTGAATTTTTAGACACCATAATGGGGCTGGAGAGCATTTACATGTGAAAAAGGGAAACCTAAAATTGTGTGTGAGAATGTATCAGATGCACTGGCCAGAGAAATAACTTTAGAGATCAAATAGTAATTTAAATTTTACATGCCTTTTGTTTTGTGAATGCTCCTTCCCTTTAGGAAAGTTTACTGTTACTGGCTATGTAGATAAATTGCAGGTTTACTTGCTGAAATATTTTCCTCTGAAATCTTGTTACCTCTACCAAAATCATCCCCACTACTAATGTTTATCTAAAAGGCCAGATGAAATTATGCTGTGTGCTTAAATTGTTGCAGCAGGAAGCTGTTACACCCCTGGAAATAGTGCCTATTCTCTGCCCTGACCTTATGCTGTCATGTTCAGGTCAGGGGGAAATAACACCATGGATGTTATCTGTTCCCAACTCTTTGTTTCCAGGATCCACATCTTTGTTTTTCACCTTCTGCAATATATTTAGGACATAGATAGGAGGAACATGTTCTTGTTAAAGGAGTCAAAAATTTTCTGCTGCATAAAGGGCTTTTATTTCCCACAGCCTCTAGTTTTGTAATCTCATACCTTGCTTTTAGTGACTTTCAAGGGTATACATAGAGCCTCTGATCAAAAGAAAGATCTTCCTAAATATCAGCCTAGTAATCTTGTATTGGACCCTATATTTTTGGAGTACATAATTTTCTGAATATTTTACTTGTTAAATGTGTTTGTTTTAAAGACTTGAATAATTGTTTTAATAAAATATGTATTTCAGTTTACAGCAACAAGTAATTTTTTTAAAGGCAAAGAAACTTGATTTTTGTTTTGGGTTTTAAATTTCTCTTTAATAACTGAAAGTGAAACAGTTATTGATATGGCATTAAAATTACTAAGACAGTTTTATCTAGTGCATATAGTGCTTTTATCTGTTTTACTTTCTGTGTTTTTCTTGCAGCACCTTTTGATATAATAATTTTCTTATCTTTGGATAAACAGGATTTTTGTGTCTTGTATATGCCAATTGTATGTACAGGAACAGTCCATTCAATTTCAATGAAAGATATCAGTTTCTAACTATGATAAGACTATACTGTGGTTGAGCTGTTCATTATAACCAGAACAATATAATACCTCAGAAAAAAAGTGAAAAGAATAAGATTTTTATTCAAGTGCCTTTTAATTATTAATAGGTTCTTCTAAAGCAGCTCCTTTCTCTCTCTTTCTTACTCTGATGGCAGAAACGTGCTAGAGTACAATTTAGCATTTTAAACACTCTGTGAATTTTCTTTAATTCCTACAATTATGTTCTGCCAAACAGCACACACCTGAAACTTCTCTGTCCATTGGTACATTGCAAAGACTAAGAAACTGTAGAATGTTTTAAGGATGACAAGATCTAATTCAGATTTGACAATCTCTTCCCAGATCATGACACTTCTCTACCATGAAGTCTTTATTCTGGAGGAGAATTTATCACTGAGATGGCAAGGTTCACAAAGAGTGTCATAAAAGATTTTACTGTCAACAAGGAGAGGAATATTAGAAAGTGGAGGGTAGTGTAAAACAAATTGTCTTTTCTGAGCAGTTTCTGTATGCAAATTTTTCTGTACCATAAATTGATTTGCATTTTGGTAGCAATATAGACTATAAATCCTTAGAAACAACATGAAGTACATTAGGGTTTTCATTTCATGTTGTGTGAGTTTATTTCAGTAGAAGTGAATTCTTTTCAGGCAATTTCCTTGTCATTCATATCATAGTGTGATTCACAGTGTCTTCATATTTCTTTTAATAAGTTGAAGAGATAATAAAAGAAAACTAATTTATTTATTTATTTCATTCCTCCATGAAGAAAGACAGCACAAGACTAGAGTGCTGCAAAAATCAGGTGAAGAGTTTTAATTCTAAGCAGTGAAGCTTAGAACAGCTTATTGTGATCGAGATGAGATTGTTATTTGTAGATGAGATTAATTTAATATCTCTTTTTTGGATGTCCTTCATATGTTTTCTTAGCATGAAAGAAAGCACAGACAATACAGTATATAAAAATTACAGATAGAGGGTATTGATGAGGGTTAAACTAAATCTTGATTACTGACTCTATATTTTAATGCATTTCTGACCAAGAAACGTCCCAGAGTTTGAGTCACTCCTTTTGCTGTTTCTTTCACAACCTCTCCCAACAACCATCACTGAAACCCATTTGCCACAGATTCACACAATCATTTAGGTTGGAAAAGAGCTATAAAATCATCCTTCCAACAGTTAATCTACAGCTCAGGATGACAATATTATTCTCTGGTGCTGAGTCTGGCAAATACACAAAGGGTCTTTAACATTTTTCTTTTTCATCTTTTTTTTCGTATCAGCTCTGCAACACCTATCATGCTCTTAGTGAAGTAAAGTTTTAAGGCATCATAAAAATTAGAGGCATCTTTAAATCATGACCATGCCTTGTTTTGGCAAAAACTGTTATTCAGATATCGACTCTGGTAAAATAAAACTGTTCTTCTTAGAATAGTGTCCTGGTTCAAGCCAAGATAGAGTTAGAGAGTTATTCTGTACCGCTGCATGTCCTTGATGGGCACGGGAGAAGAGATTCTCTTTCTCCTGAGGAGAGTGGGTTTCTTGCAGTTGAGAGAATGTGATGGAGTGTCTTTTATCAGGGATGTTTTTCCTGATGAATAATTTTTTTTCACATATCTTTTTTTATTAATTTTTTGCTGCTATTGTTTATTTTCTTACGTCATTACTGTTTCCAGTAATTTTTTCTTATCTCAACCAGAGACCTTTGCCTTTTGTACCTCCAATTCCTGACTTCATCCCCCTACAAGAGGAAGGGGGAGGGAAAGGGGGAGCAGTGTGTGGTTAGGAGAGACTCAGTAAGGGCATGAATTGGGGAATACCATTCCTAAACCATGAAAAATAGGGTAATATATTAATATCCTGAACTTAAAACCTTTAGCTTGCTTATATTGGTCTCCTGTCTGGTCTATATAAGGTCTATGTAAGTTTTAATATTTCCACAGCTTAAAATCCATGACACATTTGACCTGTAGGAAACAGTGAGTTTCCCTTGCACAGTTAACAGTTGCAAAAATAAAGCTTGACTCCAGAACAGACATCTCCCATTGAATGCCTATTACCTGCTTTGGGAAAATCAGCTGGACAGTAGGAATCTAAATGACAACAGAAGAAAAATTCTAAAATGCAGAATATATAACATATTTCTGTGGTAAGAACCATGAAGATGTGTTACTCATCAAAAAAATGACTGCATTCAGTCAGGACACAGTTGGTTTTTTTTTTTTCCAAACACCATTTGAAGCTGTTGACTGCAATCAGACAGGCGAAATCTGTTTCTTTGGCTTGCATTCCACATAAGGCATAGCATTGGCTGGCATTTAAAAATAACCAGGAGATGGAATTTCGCCCCAGCAGGTCTGCATTTCTTGCAGTTGTTCACAGAAGAACTAGATGGAAGAGTGAGAATTTTCCAATAAAGCAGGAATAGGTCCCTGTGCCCCTTCCACTCCCTGACTTCTCATCAGGTCCTGTTCCTGACCAACAATGAAAGTATCCTCTTGTGAAAATCAACCATTTTTTCTTTTCTTCAAAGTATGAATTTTACCTCACTCATTCTTAATAGTTTTTGAATAGCCATTCCTCAAAAATAAAAATGAAAAATTAAAGAGGTAAAAGTGAACATTTTTATCCATTGATGCAAGCCAGAATTCTTCTTCATTATGGTCCTTAACAAATTACTGGCAGTGACATTTACAGATTTTTGTAACAAGCTCCTTCACATCTGTTTTTTCAGATAAAATCAATGGAATCAAAATTCCATCGAAAAAGTGTCTGGTACAGGCAATAGTAGCCATACGATATATAAAATTTAAAAGGTCCCATTGGTCTATCTCTATACTCAAATTCAGAACAGTCTTCAGCGGTTTCTTCCAAACTCCAAACAGAACTCCAGGGCAGGGCACCAGATCTGCAGTCATACACTGCACCTTCTGTGGGCTAAGGAAGCTATCTTCATATTTAAGGCAATAATTTGTTATTAGGTTAGTGAAAGAATAGTCAGACTATTAAAGAAAATCACTTGATTTACAATGAAAGTAATCAAATTGGATAATTATAGCAAGAAAAAAGTAGCTTTAATGAAATATTTAATGTTGATATATGCAATCTAATAGTTTCTTAGCAGGTATGCTCACACTTCCAGTGTTCCTGTGGGTACCGAGGCTGATGAGACCAGTCTTGCAAGAAGCAGGTGGCAAAGAGTTGAGCTGAGTCACCAACATCCAAAAACTTTCCACTGTCCAATTGTCCAACAGAAACATGACAGTGTTATGTTCTTTTTATTCATGCTGGGATGTGTTACCCCTAAATTGATTGTGTCTCCTCAGCGTTGGAGCGGTACAAGAAACAGGAAAGGCCTTGACTCTGTGTAAGCACTTCGCGACAATAATGAAAACATCTCTGTATTATAAACACTGTTTTTAGAAAAACCAAAACAGACCCTCATACTGTGAAGAAAATTAACTCTACCACAGGCAAAACCAGCACATGAATAATTCACCAAATGAACAGTTGTCTTCTCACCATGACCAATTCCCACCTTTGAAAAGGAGATAGCTCTTCCTCTGCCGCTCTCCTGGCTTGGCTCAAGTAGAACACTGTTACAAAGGAAACTTTTGAAGTTTCATTATTAAGTGGAAGCTGTGGAGTGAAATTTGGTAATGCAGCAAGAAAAATATAGGAGAAATTTCAACACAGGATCTTAACTAAACTGGAGATAGAAATAGACAATTTGAAGTCAACTACTTCTTAAGTTCCATTCAGTAATAAAATACATAAAAATCTATGTAAAATTCCAGATTGAAAGATTTTCTATAGTTTACTACCACCTTGAATGGTCATTGCATTAACCAAGAGCAGTAACCAATATTTTTTTTTATCTTCTTCAAAAAAAATGTAAATAGAAGTTATTATTCTCTTGTGTATTTGCTTTGTTTCTAGAAGTATACGTCTACATAGGCAATAAAACTGGTTATATACTACATTAAATTAAAAAACTGTGCAATAACAACTCAAGCAAAGAACTAGAATAGAAAAACAAGCCAAGCCCATAACTTAAAACAGATACATGTAAACCCAGAACACACTTTTGACTAAATTTCTAGTAAGAGCATACCATTTCAAAGTAGTACAGTAATTTCACGATTATAAGCTGCACTGAGTATAAGCCGCACTTCCAGGTGCCAGCAACTTTTCATTCTTTGTCCATACATAAGCCGCACCTGATTATAAGCCGCATGTTACAATACAGGGTGTGATAAAAGGTATCTATTCTATCACCATCTGTTGAGGGTGGGGACAGTGATCCTTATCTCAACAGCAGATATTCTGCTAATGGGCCATCCATTGAAACCAGGTGGAGCATTGTTCTTTATCTTTTCATAACCCATCCTTCCTCCAGCGAGTCATTTTCTGCTAATGGCCATTGAGTCCCACTGTGTGACTGATAAAATTACTGCATCCCACTGGAAGTTGCTCCAGCCAGGGGGAAGAGCCCAACATTTCTTACCAAGATAAAAACAGAGGTTTTGGGACACCAAGGGAGCCCCTTTCTCCACTGGACTCCAGAGGAAAACTGGATTTCTCCACATCACCACTGGCCCTCCGGAGGGAAACTGCACCTTCTACAGGAGCACTGCTCCAACTGAATCACATCTGTCACTGCAGGAGGATGCAGCCACCATTTAATGGGACTGCTACCAACACCCTGCCTGACAGGGTGTCAGGTTGTACTCTGGCTTTGTCAGGGTTTGGAGTTTGTTTCTTTGTAGTACTGTATTTCTATTTTAATTTCCCTAGAAAAGAACTGTTATTCCTAATTCCAATATTTTTGCCTGAAAGCCCCTTGATTTCAAAATGATAATAATTTGGAGGGAGGGGATTTACATTCTCCATTTCAAAGAGAAGTTCCTGCCTTTCTCAGCAGACACTTGTCCTCCAAACTAAAACAGCAACTTTTTGTTCTTTGTCTGTATATAAGCTGCACTTGATTATAAGCTGCACTTTGGGTTGGGACCAAAATTTTTGTCAAAATGGTGCAGTTGTATGCTCTAAACACTTTTCTTCTCCTTGCCTTCCAGTGACCTGTGTGTATCTCCAATTAATTTTTCACTGGGTTTTATGGTTTGCAGGGACTCCCTTCTTATCCATCAATATTTATGTTGCTCAGTTTAGGAACACTGAAATTTGTCCAGTCTTTTGAAACTCTGGTAAATTCCCAGAAACAGCAATCAGCAATCCAAAAACAGAAAAGAAAAGGCAAAACTTAGTGTATACTGGCATACTTCACCTCTTTCAGGTAGTACTTTAGGAAAATGAAAGAGTAAGCTTGAGATATTGCATTAGTAGGAAAGGTATAAAAAGAAACAAATTTTGTTCTGTAAAAAAACCCACCTGAATATTAAAGGAAAGTGCAGTCATTCACCTAGGGCTTTTCTGGGCTACTGGCCCCACATGATCCTACCTTTAAGGAACAACTATTTCCTGGAAATGCTGGAAAATTTATTGCAAATATTTGTTCTGTTTTTAGCATTGGTCTTCCATCCCTAAATCCATGAATAATTATCTTTGGTCTTTCTGCAATCCTATGTAGTTCTTGGATGATGAAATGGTTGCAGTGGTGTGGAAAAAATGGGAAAAATGGAAGTCAGTTTTACACTTGCAAATTTGTTCCACATTGCATTTCCTCAGATGCTCATATATTGCACATATTCATAAGCTTTCTGGAAGAGAGGTGAGTAGTGAGGTGATAAAGTTTTCTGGGAACATTAAATTATTCAGGGTAGTAAAAGCAAATTCTGGTAGTGAAAAGTTGCACAAGTTTACAATACTGAAAGAGCAGTAAAAGATGATATTCAGTGGTGATAAATGTAGAATAACGAGCAGATGGAAAAACATCTATGTATATAAACAATGAAAGAACCTAAATAACTTATTACCATTCAGGAAAGTAATTCCAGAATCATTGTAGACAATTCTAAAAAAATATCAGACTCATATTAGGAAGTGCTCAAAAAACCTGAATATATCATTTTTAATAACTAAGAAATGAATAAACAACAGTTTAAGAGCATCTTTAGAGAAACAGGTAAACACTTTGCAGTTCTGTTTCTCCTTCTAATCTCAGTGGAGTATATATAAAAAGACTGTGGTATAAAGAATAATAGAACTTATGGAGTAGGAGGTTTTTGTGCAAGCAGAGTGTCTATAGATAGAAAAAGAGGAACTGGAATTAGTCAATGAAGGTCTGAGTGAATTGGAAGATGTGCATAGGTGCATCAAAAAACTTCCATGGAGCTAGATGCTAAAGAGAACAAAAGGCAGTACTTTTTGCACAAATCAACTGAATTGTGAAACTTGTTGCTACAGGATGTCATAATGACAGAAATACAAATAGGTTCATAAAACAGAAATCTGTGAAAGGAGAATGCATGCAAGCAACCTATTATACAGACTGTGATGTACACTAAGTAAGTTTATTTTAACTATTCATTTTCACCAGCTGAAGTCTGCATGGTCCTTTATGAGGAAGGTTTTTACTTTCCTTACTAGTGTAAGGCTTATAACTCTTCCACTGATGAGCTGAAAAATTCACAACTACTGTTTCAGAGATATTAGAAGAACACTTTCTTCATGGGTTAGAGTTTGAAATTAAAGTGCAAAACAAGACCTTTTATTTATTTATTTATTTGTTTGTTTATTAAAATTCCATAAGACATTAAGCAAATATCTATTTGGGCAGAGAACCAAGAAGAAAGATTAATACCTGTGGTTGCTGAGGAGCACAGTGCAGGTATCTCAGTGTGCAGCTACAGTGTGAATTACAAGTTGAGCTCTGGGCATCAGGAACCCCAGAAAAGAAGCTGTGAACTGCCAGCTCTTTGCATAAAATGGTCCAGGGATCTGAGGCACAGCCAGAGGACCAGAAGACACTCAGAAACACAGCAGGAACTGATGACCCCAGACACTCCCACGTTTAGACTCCGAGGGTATAAAAAAGTTTCCTTTATTCCTCAGAGGTACCTAGCTTGAGCTGTTATCTGGTTATTCAGTTATTTCACCACAATTAAAATATTTTAAGGGTCTGAACATCTGAGACTCTGCCATGGGAGTGGAGGTGGGGTCAAACTGGTAAGGACACCCCAATCTGAATGTGTGAGTGTGGTGCATGCAGTCATGGAGGGCCTTTAGTCCCAGCTCAGAGGGTGAGGGCTGTGACTGCCAGAGTGGCTCCTGGATGGCTGGAGAGGAAAGTTACCTCCTTAATGAGGTAACTTACACTGTAGAAATTTTAGACAAAGTTTTAAAATTGAATATTTATTTATTTATTGTATAGATATAGATTAGATATAGATATAGATATAGATATATAGACATATATATATATGCATTTACTGTACAAACTTGTCCCACCATAGGCAGGAATGCATTCTCTGTGATGTGCTATCAGCATTAATTAGAGCTAATAAAACATGTGTTTTAAATACCTCAATATGTATATATTTTGTGTACAGATTTTTTTCCCCAATGTGCAATTAATTGGTTAGGGTGGTTGAGAATATTTGGAATTTTTTTGGTACCAAAACCTTGTATTGCTGCTCTAATGCTGGGCAATAGAAATATCTAGCTAACAACACTGCACAAATATACTATTGAAAGTAAATATATTTTAAAAAAAAATGGAAATTACCTTAAACATGATTTCCTTAAAGAATGAATTCCTTATGAATTTCTGACATTACAGTCCTTGCACAAACTCTGTCCTCATGCTCTTTGACAGCTAAGAACCAAGACAGATGATGATATTTTGATCTGAGAAAACACAAGCCAAAGGGTCCTTATCAGTTATGTTTAGCATAACTTTGGTCATTTTGAAAACTAGTTCCACCCCATTAGATGAATGAATTTTTATAACCTGACTTTGAATCTCAGAGATTCTTGATTTTTAAGATTATTTGGGAAAAAAGTAGAGTCAGAAAAGAAGTATTGATTGTAGTTTTCTGATTCAAATCTTCTGGCACTTGAGTGGGACATTTATGAGCAGTTTGGATGTAGATCAAAGCAATCAAAAGGAATCCCTCAATTTTCTAACTCCAGGAGTTCACAAAGGTGGTGTTTTAAAGTAGTTCCTGTGATCTATCATACCAAAAGGAGTGGTAGCACTAATGTTATTAGCATTACAATGTACTTCTAAAGCACCTTCAGAATGCATGCACTTACAGATAGAATAAATTTTCATGAGTTGGTGTGAGTAAACACAAATTTCAGTTATTTCTGGGGTACTTTAACGAGAGTCTTTAAACCTTCTTTTATCATTCCACTTTCATTGAGAAAGAGGTCATGGAGTTTAAAATTCTAAATAATTCCATGTTCAGTTCTACCTTTTCCTTTTTGGCTGCAGAATATTTATATTAGTTTTATAGCTAACAAATATGATGGGTGATCTGCAAGTCTATACAAACCTATAAAAACAGTGACACTTTTTAGAACCATCTGATATAAACTGTGTTCCTGATTTTGTGACAGCCTTGGTTGAGTAAGTGGATGAAATTAGAGAAAACCAAAAATTACACAGAATAAGTAGAATCAGAAACAAACCACAAAATGCCACAGATAAGGCCCTTGTTCATAAAATGCTGACCACTGGGAAAGCCTTAGTAGCATAGAGAAACTCTTTGCACTGTTCAGTGAAGCTGGGAGAGATGAATCCCAGGCATGTACTGAACAAAGTCAGTGTACACTCCTCATCTCTAATTAGGGAAAAAATTCTGTAAATATGCATTCAAAAATTCTCATTTCATGCTAATTATCTGCTGCTTTCTGTGCCACAGGCTTCTTCAATATTCTCAGAGATGCCATAGAACTTTGCTAAAATTTTAGGCTGCCCACTGAGGATTAGTCAAACTGAGCACTGAATATCTGCTAATAATTCAGACAGAATTTCAAAATTAAAGTATGCTGTGGGTCAAGGCTGGAGAAGAAAATTTAAAGAATGTCAACAAATACAAATTATAAGTTCATATGAGTCAACAATCTCAAAACTCACAGAATTCAAGTGCTTAGGAATCTCTTTTTCCACTGGTCTCAAAAACACTGCTTGTGTTGGGTTATATAGAGGAATAGCTCTTAGCAGAGAGCTGATTACAAGAAAAATAAATAGTGAATATCCATGCTAATGAGTTGGTAGCATAAAAATCATATTTCAAAAAACTTATTGAGCTGTTTATCAGCTCAAAGAGAAGGATCACCTTTGTGAGTTTTAAGCATTTGATATTTCCAGATTAAAGCAGGCATTTTATGAATTCCTGAAAAAACTTGGGCTGAAGGGGGACTTAACAGCACATCCACATGCTCTAATACAATCAGACAAATAGTTCTTCCATAGTACACATACATTTTCCCTTCTTGTGCAAACTCATAGGCTCACAAATCAATAATAACTTATTTTCTGAATAATTGTGATCAGAGAGCTTTTACTTCTTTACAGGCCTTCACTGTAACAAAAGAAATTATCAACAAGAAAAGCTGTAGAGGCCCCAAACCTTCTCTGCAGACAATACTCAGTATTTGGGGATTGTACAATGAGGGTGTTGCTAGAAGAATATTTTAATGATACATGAAAGAGTCATGCTGGTGATGTATGGAAGGCAAATAATTCTGTTTTATCTGATACAGTTGTTTTTGTCCTGTTCTTTTTCTGCAGGACACTTCATTTACTCTGCTTTTTGATTACTGTACTGACATCTGAAATTTATCAAAGAGCATTATGTAGTTTACTATGACATACATGGTAGTTGTAAGGCTAAGTTTTCTTTGGATGATTTTGCACTAAATATCTTATTTGCCCCATGTACTCCTGTGTCTTTCCAGCCCCACAGTTGTTTAATTTTCAGGTTTGATTTCTTTCTCTCAAATCAAATTTTAGACACAAAAATAATGTGCTGTTAGAAGAGTGATAAGTCAAGGAGATAGACTACATGTAAAGACAACACAGAAAATTATGCTAGTATATAAAATTCACAGATTTTCTACTGGTATGTGCTCTAAAAGCTACATTAGGAACCACACTCAAAATATAAGAGGTGAAGGGTTTTTTTAAATTACAGCAGCATCTGTTAGGAAGTCTAAAGCAATTTCTAGTGAAAACTTTGATTATTTTGAGGTCTGTTTGGTTATACTTGCATTTTTATGAAACTGAAACTCTGACGTTTCACATTAGTATCCATACAGTGTTCTTATTTAGATGTGCATGACTGAAATTCTGCATGGAAAATACTGTGCTATCAATTGAACCAGTCAGGGTTCAAGTTTGGTGGCTATCTTCAATTTTACTTATTCATTGTTAGAGAGATTTTTAAAAAGAAAGAAAAAAACCCTTCCTTTTGTGTTTTTTTTTTTTTTTAAGTTCATAATTCTCATTATCTCTGAGTCTTGATTCATTTACTCTTCAGAGTAAATGTCACCTTTATGTTTAGATAATAGGGAGACCCACAGAAGACAGATATTTTGTTTATCTAGGGTAGTATATTGTCTTTATTATTTCATATTTCTGTAGCCTATTCCTTTCAGCTGTGTCAGTTTTTTCTTCTTCCTCATACTGATATATGATTATTATTCCAAGTAATACTGGACAAGTCTGCTTATCTATATTTTATTTCTAAATACCCTTTTCCCACCAGCTTAATGGCAAATAGATCCTAGTTTCAGATCCAAGTCACCACTTTCACTCATTCTTCAATAGGACAAAACTGACTTGATTTAGCAGAATTTTTAAACATTTAAGGAAAGGGATGAAAAATATTGTTTCAAAAGTATTTGCATACATAACCATTATCACAATTTAGTGTTGTCCTGTTATATCACTCCAAATGAAACTGACTGAAAGATTTTCAGATTGTCTGCAGAAGTCTACTGAGGCTAGACTTACTGCTGGGCAACTTAAAAAGTGTTGTGTGCAGGAGAAAACTAATTTTATGACTGTTGAAAAAAATTGTAGATGGGAGATTTTTCCACTGAACATCTAGGAAGGCTCTTTGAATTGTAATAATTGAATGACATAATGCCTGTAATTTGCCAGGACTTACAGTTTAGTAGTGAAAGTCCAAATACAGCATTGGTACTCAGTGCATGATATAAATTTTTGTGAAACAAGGAGAATATACTGATCATACTGGCTAATTTTTGTTGTTTTGTAAGATCCACCAAATTTCTTGCTTGTGTGTCAGAATGTCAAAAATGTCAGATTCTTTTATTAAACGCACAGTTCTATTCGCATTAATAAAGACTTTTAGCATTTTTCATATTTACTGTTATGTTGGATTGCCAGTTTAACACCTATGGGGAAAAAAAAATCCTTTTTTGGTGTCAAGCAGAAGGAGACAAACGTACAGTTATATTTGTCATGATACATTTTCAGACTGTCTGTCCCCAAGCCTAGTTAATGTGGTTCTGCAGGAACTACAAATGTCGTCAGCTTAATAAAAACATCATTATTATTATTATTATTTTGTTGTTATTGTTAAATTATTGTTATTACTATTATTGTTGAAGGTTTTTTCTGACCTAGAGTGATCTCACATGAACGTAAGAGTTCTTTGTCTTTTGAAACATATCACCGGTTTTTCTTGAGTGCTTAACGCAAAATGGATGGGGATTCATTGTCCCTTACATTAATTATAGAGAATGCAATTTAACTCTTCTGTCTTATTCAATAAAAGGTAACTTCTTTGGGGGAATTTTTTTCATTGTAAGGCATATATTCATGTTATAAATTTTCCATCTATTCAGATCATTGAGGAAATATAATTGATTTTCTTTACTGAACGGAAAATTTAAATTGTCAAAGGCAGATGAACTGTACTAACTATGACCAAATTATTTCATGCTTATATGCAGAGAGCCACAGACAAATCCACCAGTGCTGTTTTTCAGAATACTTACCTTTAACCAGAAAGATCCGTAATGTATAAAAGGTGAACAGGGCACTATAACTATTAATATGGTATTCACCTAAGAGTTGGATTTTAGGCTGCTTCCAACTCAGAATAAACTGTGAAATAACAATGAAAATGGGGAGTGGGGCTGTGGGGTGGTGTATCTAACTGTGTTTGCACCATTGTCGAAATTCAGAGTAGTTACTCCTCTATTGATTGAGACGGCCATGGGAAAAATTAAGGAGATTGTATGAAGAATAATGCCATATAAAAGCAGAAAAATTACTGTTTGAAGTTTTTGATTTCTACATATCACAAATAAACACATATCTAAAGATTTAATTTAAGTTGTGAATTTTAATCTCTTTTTGCAATGTTTTTCCCATGCCTACTTTTAAGTAGATTTAAAGTAAACATCACAAGGTTTTTTAATGACTCCTCAAAAGGGTCAATATTTTCTAGGTATTTCCTAGCTGTTTCCTTACCTATTTTCATTATAAAATACTGTTCTGGTGGAAGAAAAATCATAAATTGCACTTCATCTTTGTTGATTTTGAAGACTGTGAGCCTAATATCTGATCCTGTAAAGCAGCATAATCTAGTGATGATAGCTAACCTTTACACAGTAGAACTTCAATATAAATTATTGGGAATAAATTTGTACTGTTTCTACATTCATTCACGTAGAAATGAAAATATTACCTTATTTGTCAAAGAAACCCTCAATAACCTATCCATTCTCCAGACTGAAAATCCATCAGTCTTCTAAACTGAACTAAACAAAGCTTTATATATGGATTTGCTTTCCCAGGCACCTTGGACAAGATATACACATTGTGTATGTGTTCTTTACCTATCATTAAGAAGCATAGAGACATTTCTCAAAGTAAGCCAGCTAATATTAAAGCCTTCCTTCTCATGTTTAAGTATTTCATTAGATCGATGCCAGTGGTCTAGACCATCTTTGCAGAGGCTTTTTTCACTGAGAGCAAAAGGTTACAGCTGAAGTAGGAATGGGTCCCAGTGATCTTATGCAAACTTAAGATAATATTTTTCTGAAGTTCATTTAATACAGGTAAAAAAATATAAAAAGAATAGAAAACAACAGGTAAACAGAAGCAATCAGAGTGAAATAATTTTTCTTAAACTTCTCAGGATATCTTACAAAGCACCTTCAAACTCTGTCAGCATACATTCAGCTTTAAAATGGTTGAAAGAAAGGGTGAAGATTGCATTACAGCTGCTCTAATCATCACCTTTATAAACATTTCCTTTTTATTTTCCTGTAAGAATAAGAAAATGAATAAAGCAAAGATTTATGTCATTGAATGTCATAGCTGATTACTTCTAGAAATGAGAGGAATGCAATTTTTATGACTTTATTTAAAGCTGAACTATTTTTCAAAAGTAAATACTGCCAGGACAGACAGCTTTAATTTTTAAGAATGTATGGAACGCTGTGGTGTAAATTTTTAAATGATGATTTTTATTTTTTTTTAAGACTCCATGTTTTTCTAAATAAAATATTCACCACAACTCTGGTATGCATAATATTTCTGTTGCAAATTTGTAAAGATATTAAGACAATAACTTTTCTTAGTAAGATGTAGGCACCATGAACCCTTTGAAAATACCATTCACTGATAATTTACTTCCAGGGATGACTTATGGTTACAAGAAACAGTCTTATTTTTCCATCCAGTGGAAAGAAGTTGCATGGAGAATCAGGCACGTGAAGAATGTGCAAAAGTTAATGAAATTAAAGGATCATTGGAGTTAAGCTGATATGTAACAATTGTGTGTTGGGCATTCATTTTGATCCTTATTTTTGTAGGACAGCTGCAAATAGTCAGATTTATGTTATGCAAACTGTCTGTGCATGGGCAATGTAGGTAATGGTTCCAAAGATCTATCAATCAAATATCTATCAAATAGCTATAAACTCCCTGCTAGAAGTCAACCTGATGAATTACTTCTTTTTGAATCCATTCTTAAACATAAAGACACATGCACACACATTCTTTGTAGCAACCAAGAAGAGGGTTATGTAAGAAGGCAAACCCATACCCCAAGATGTGTTTGTGAGACAGTAAAAGGTGCATCCATGTAGATGGTGCCAGTCATTGAAAGTTGTGTGCATAATGCTGTGTTCAGGTTCAGAATATTAGATATCATGTACCCAGGCATAGTGACACCCAAGAACAAGAGCACTTCATTTTTATTGCTGATTTAATTAGCATTAAAATATTCCCAGCAAAACAATGAGCAGAGCAGGTATATTCTAGGAGTAAGTATGGACAACTATGGTTATTTGTTTTATAGAAATTTTGGTGTGTTGTAAAATAATGAATGCTGATTCTGCTGTCACACATAGATGCCTTCATTTTCCAGTTTATCTCTGAAACCTAGTCACTATATCTCTGGGCATGAAGCAAGAAAATTCCACTATCACCTACCACTGAGCAAAAAAAGATGGACAAAGCAGAAAACAGAGATAGTGCTCCCACGAAGTTTAATATGACAGATATCTACACTGCAAATTTGCAGAATGTACAGCAAGCTAGTGTCAAAGTTGTCAGAACTTAAAACTGCAATGGGGCTCTGAGGTAAAGCACACGAGTGAGTTTAGCTTAATTATTCTAACTAGTTTTTCAGCAATGTGGGGAGCTTTGAATTACTTTGAGCATGCTTGCATTGAGCAATGAGTAGAGGAAAACTCTTCCCCATTCCAGGCTCCATTCCAGTAGCTACCTTGGAGAAAGCCATGTCAGCATCTGTAATCTTGGAAACTACAAGCAGATTGCACATTGTTGTACCATATTATTCTTCTCACTGCTTGTGGTTCACCCTGGTTGAAAAGTTCATCCATCCATGCATACCTGACTTGGCCAGTGTTTTGAAGACCCACCTGTTCTTTTAATTTTAAAATGAGCACACCTGAAAAGCCAGAGAGTTTTTAGGTCTACCAAATTTACACTTGATCAAAAAGTGAGAAAATTACCTGTTGGAAGTAAAACTTTAAAATACTTATAAATGAAATTCCCTCTTGTTTATTCATCCTGTCAGAATGGCCTCATTTGAATTCGGCTCTCAACCACCAGTTTTGAGTAGTAGTTTAGGTTACAGTCAAGAGAAGGCTTTGGGGTCACCTACTTCAAGTACCTGAAGGGAGCCTACTAGTAAGATGGAGAGAAACTTTTTACAAAGGCATGTAGTGGAATGCCTTCAAAGTGAAAGAGATGAGTTTTAAATGTTAGGAAGAAATGCTTTACTGCAGGAAATGTGAGGCACTGGAACAGGTTGCCCAGAGAAGTTGGGGATATCCCATCCCTGGGAGTCCAAGCCAAGTCACAAGACAAGGCTGGATGGGACTCTGAACAACCTGGTCTAAAGGAGGGGCTCCCTGCCCAAGGCAGGGGGGTTGGAAGAAGATGATCTTTGAGGACCCTTTCCAACCCACACTATTCAATGAATCTATGATTCAGCAAAACAGTCAGTAAGCAAACATTCCTTGCAACCTGCCTTTCCTGACCTCAGCATCAGAGTGTTCCTTTAGAGTATTTCTTTTTGTCCTCACCTCTGTAGCTAAAATACATTGTTTAAAATATTTGAATATGTAACTGAAAAAGTTTGCTTGGGTAAATTGCTGGGTTTTCCCCATATCTCCTGCTAATAATAAAGATCCAGAAATAGTGTCATCTTGATTTTTTTTTCCAAAATAATTCACAGGACATGAAATTTCAGCTAATCAAAACAGCCACTCCACAGAGAAATAAAATGTCCTTCAATATTAAATTGAATACATTTGATATGAGATGACTTGTCCATCACACAAACCCTTATTTCACAAATTCCAGTGGACAGAAATAACTTAAACATTCCTATTTCTCACTCAAATACCAGCTATTTATAAAATATAACTCATTGAGGCAGAAATACAGGCACTGGGTTAGAAAATGGTTGCTTATTTTTAGACATCACCCTGTATTCTTGCTAAAGCCTGAGAGCTTCATTTACCTTAATTGGATGAGATTTTTCTGTTACTAATATTCTGAGCATGCTGGTAGCTTCAGCATAATCTGTCATGCCTTGCTATTGACTTAAGAACAGAACTGATATGGTTGGTGCAGATTGAGGCAATGATGTGCAAAAAGATTCAAATTTACCTACTAATATTAAAAAACCCCACAGGTGCCAGGTGCAAGTTTATCATCCTAAAAAATTTTGTGCGTTAGAACAAGGTTAAGTGAAAAATATGCCCCTTGAGGAATCTTCTCTTCACTGACTCTTCTATTCCTGGATTGTAATGAGCACTGAATTCCTATCAACACAACTACTAAGGAATATAAATTCCATACTACAAGTTTATAATGGGAAAACAACCTGGGGATGAAACTCCTGGGGGGGAAAAAAACCAAACAAAACCAAAAGAAAAAAACAGTGTATTAATTCCCTAACCATAAAAATGCATTTTTATTTGGCATTAGTAATTTTGAAAGTTCCTTAACAGAGGTGGAAATAGCTATGAAGGATTCTGTCAGGTTATGTGGTTATGATATTTCAATGGTGAAACTTTTAGCATACATATATTCCTAGATGAAATCACAAAGGATTTGTTAATTTTGTTCCATGGAAAAGTGTTGATATTTCTGTTCAGTTGTATACTAATACTCCTGGTGACTTCCTGCAATATTAACCAACAATAGACATCAATACAGCTTTGAAATATTGTCATGCAATACCAAAATAAGCATGTAAAAAGCCAGTCTATGCAGTGTATCTCTAACTGCTTTTGCGAATTGTATTAGCATGGCAGAGTAACAGATTTTTGCTCTGTAGGCAGTCAAGGCTACACATTTGATATGGTGTGTTTGGTAATAACTGATACTTTCTCTTAATGTTTCTATTAAAGTATTAGGAGCGGATTCAGATCACAAATACTCTGGTGAACATCTGACATAACTCCACAGGGAATCTTTGGAGTTATTCTAATTTATATTGGTGTCACTTGGTGTCACATTGATAAAAATTTGGTCTTATAATCCTCCTCTATTCCCCAAGTTGAGCTTGCAGCATTGTCACTATCAAGAAATTTTATGCTGACATTTAATTTTTCTCAAATTCTCATGTTCTCAGCAAATCTTTGACTTCATAAGGATATAATGGAAAGGTTTTATTTAGCCAAGAAAAAAAAACAAAACTCTGTAGAAATCTTATGCATAGTGCATAAATAATAATCCAGGTATATTTCTGATGTAATTGTATGATATAATATCTAATAAACATAGCTCATGTTAGTAGACTGTAGTCCTGTTAGTGGCCAAATTCACTAAAGCAAAGCCATGTTCTGTAGCAATACCGGAAAATCTCAGAGAGCACTCTCAACAATAAAGTAGTTGAGGAGGTAAAGAAAACAAGGATAAAAATACCCAGAGTCTACTACAAGTATGGGTTATCTGATGGATTTTAACATTTTATCTCTTCAGTTATTACTTTATTTCTAGATTTTTGTATGTAGATGATACCCCTCTGCATATTATGGAAAGGTTTCCATCAGCCACACTTGCAATTAATATTTAATGTTGATAACTCAAGCAGATTCTGCTTCCTTCTCTAGAAGATTAAGGTTAAAAGTCTCTGTGACTGGGCAATAAATGCCTGCAATGGAAGAAGTCTTGGAGGAAATGGGTATAAGAGGTGTATTCATGAAGTGGAGTTCCAAGGTAGAAAAGCACAGGAAGAGATCAGAACTGTTGAATGGAAATTTGGACTTAGCTCAAAACAAGCAAACCACAGGGTGACCTTTGTTTTAGATAAATGTCTGTATTAGTTGATTGGATCAACAATTACCAAGAGTTGAGTGAGTGTATCAGTTGTATAAATGGTTTTGCCAGTGTTAACCAAGAGTCTTGGTTAATGAATGGTGAATGGTTGGTGAATGTCTTCTTGGATTAGCATGAGACAATCAGAGAACCACAGAGTCATTTGGAAAGGACCCACAAGGTTCACTGAGTCCAGCTTCCAGCCCTGCACAGCACCATCCCCAAGAGAAGAGCATACATGGATAACCCCAACCCAGTGTAAAAACCAACCAACCCATGGAATGGACTTTGGAAGAGAGCAATGGGCTTGAGTTGGCTTCAACCCATGTATTTCTTCTTGGTGGCATGGACACCCAGTGTCATGACAGTGGACATAATGAGACCATTAACAAGAATCATATTTTTACCATGCCAATTGCATTTGCTATCATCATTGTAATCTCAGTACTCTGATATATCTCTTGAATAAGTCAAAATCCTGGGTAATATCAAATACATACATGTAAGCGAACTTTATGTTAAACATTAAACTCTCTCCATGTGGAATATCAAAAGTGAACTTTGTCAAATAGCATTGTACTCTGGCAATCTACTGACAGAAATGTGAGAATTTTCTAATAATTTTTATGTTCTTTCTTATATTCAACACTATGATTAGAAAAGTGTTTTGAATGATAGATTAGCTCCTCTACTCACCTAATGTCTTCTCAAGAGGGTTTCTAAATAATGGGTGAACGAGAAATGCAACTTGTTGCATGAAAAGTTACTTCAAAACAACTTCAGATTTCTCAAGTAAAGTAAAGGATAAGGGCTTTTTGCTAAAATCAACAGTACAATCCCGAGTTTTGAAAAATTGATAAAAAGATCTTACTGAGCTTGCAGCTCTGTCAGAATGCAAATATTTTTCCATGGAAGTATAATATTTCTTGACACTTCCAATATGTTTTCTTTTCCTGCTATTTGTACCCCTTTTTAAATGCTTAACTGATTAATCCGCTTAACATTGCAGAAATTTAGTTCTGACCTCATATGAAAGAAAGTATACTTAATTCTTGTAGGTTCTCTGTAAGTTATATACTATTAGATGTTTATAGTTCTGTATAAAGATAACATTGCTAGTTAGGCATAAAAGTACTTTCAGTGATTTTTAAGTCAGTTAATTCAGCATGTTTTTTTTCAAATTTTGGTATTAAGTTCTGCATTCTGCTTTCAAAAAAGGCCAAAAGTTGATGCTCATACAGAAGTACAACAGATATTTGCAATACTTTCCATTTGCTAGCCTTTATGTTTTCCAGCTATATCCATCTCACTGGTTTTTATGAGCCTGCTAACCTTTCTTTACTTTCTCATCATGTTTTCCTTCTGGTCATACAACAAGTAGGAACTGTGTCTCCAGTTTAGTTTCTAACTGGTGCTTTCTCTTAGACTCACAAGATTTCACTCTGAATTTGTTAAATGTCTCCCTGTGTAATTCCAGAGTATCCTAGTGATGTGGGGTGTCCCTCCTCTTCTCTTTTCTCTTCTCTTCTCTTCTCTTCTCTTCTCTTCTCTTCTCTTCTCTTCTCTTCTCTTCTCTTCTCTTCTCTTCTCTTCTCTTCTCTTCTCTTCTCTTCTCTTCTCTTCTCTTCTCTTCTCTTCTCTTCTCTTCTCTTCTCTTCTCTTCTCTTCTCTTCTCTTCTCTTCTCTTCTCTTCTCTTCTCTTCTCTTCTCTTCCATTCAACTACATTTTTTTGCATCAAAATCTGGTTTCAGGGATGAATTGGGGATGTGCTAAGCCACTTGCCAAAGGGTTCTCTGTTTCATAAAGCACTGATGGCACAATCCCACTCCTCACAGTGCAAATGTTAGCCTTCCAATTTTTAAAATAGCGTAGAGTAGCAAATAATAACATTAGACTTGCTCAAAACCTGCTATTTCTGGAAATATGTGAACTATTTCCAGAAGCTCAAAGAGGATGTACTCAGAGCTTCTGACAGAGAAGACTCTCCGTTGTCCTGATCTCTTTTTTTTCCCCCTTTTATATGCCATGAACTGCTGCTAAATAAAAATGCTGTCTTCTCTCCTCTCTGTCTTCTTGGTGAATCAGCTCGTGTTTGTCATATTTTAGTGCTCCTAATATCCAGCTTTCTGCTCAAGGTTTCTTGTATGATTTCTTGTTGCTTCACCCCTTACAGCAATTGGTTTTTCATAAAACTTTCTGCATACTTCCCAGTGAGGATTAAATAATGAAAGCTGCATTTATTCTTGGCAGATCACGTTGATTATCATAAAACAAAACCAAGCAAAAAAATATTTTTTTTTCTCAAATGTCATACTCTTCATGAAATCTTTTAATGAAACGAGCTTTAGAAACTACCCTGCAATAAACCAGTGTATACAGCTGTGATGTTGCTTGCTCGTACAAAGGAGATGAAACAAAATGGTGTTTGGAGTTCTCATTTACATACATTAATCTGTTTTTTTCTATTCCTTTTCAGAAAGTGCTTGATTTATATTTAAGCAGTTTGTAGCCTGCTACAGTGGCATGCCATATTTCTGATACAATAGAGTGCATAATGTATTCTTTGACAGTATGTTTACTGTAATCTATGAGGAAATGATATTTATTCATACAACCACTTATAAGAAAGTCTGCCATTTCTGAAATAAAAGCTAATGATAAATAATGTCACTTATGCACATGCATCCAAAATTAAATACAAGTCCCTGTAATTTCAAGAAGGTCACTGTACCTCAGCTATACTACTATTCAGCATAAAATTACTTCTTTAGAAGGTAAATGATCCCTGCCAATTTTCATTTAAAAGTTAAACTGTTACCTTCTTGGATTTAACAAAACACTAAACTGACAGAGAAAAAAGAAGAAATTTATAGAAATGTTCATTCCAGTCATCACAGTTTTGATGGGTTTTGTGGGTTGTAAGACAAACCCCTTTTAGGAAGCCAAATTATTTTAATTGACATGTTTCCTTTAATCATTTGTCATTAAGAAAATCACTGTTTCAAGACATCACACTGCTTAATATGAGAAATACTAATCAAATTTATATGAATTCCACAAAATGTAAAATTACTTTAGCATTCCTATCTGAAATATTTTTAAATTTTATTCTTTGAAATAATACATTTTTGCCTAAATTTTGACATGTCTGCAGTGGGTATTTATGATGCTGGGACAGATTTATCTTTTTAAAAGCAGGCCTAAATTATGAAGTAAACAAGGTCTGAGCCAGATGCTTAGATTTGTCCTTATAGTCAATGAAGAAATAAGGGTAATTTCAGCACAAAACACTTTCAGTCTTATCACTCTTTACAACTACTGGAAAGGAGATTGCAGCAGGGTGGATGTCAGTCTCTTTTCCAAATAACATGCAATAGCTCAAGAGGAAATTACCTCAGTGGCACCAGGGGAAGTTTAGATTGGATATGAAAAATTTCTTCATAAAATAGGGTTGACCAGGCTGACCAGGGGGTCAGAAAAAAATTTCTTTCAGAAGTGATGGATTAATGGTTACTGATTATTTAAAACAATAAAATTCTATGGACAAAAATTTAAACTGTATATTAAATTGTGTTTATTTCGGCACTGAGAGAGAAAATTTCAGTGTATGGCAAAATATCAAGAGTCCAAATAATGGAACAGTAATTAAATTAGAGTAGAACACAGATTACTTCAAGGAGGAATATAAATAAACTTAGTCCAGAAAGGTTTACAATTTGCAAATAATTGCTTTACATAGGCAGATTTCATACTTCTACTAGTGCTTTCTTAATATGTCAAGAATTGATAGAACACAAGCCTTTATTGTTTTTTTCTTTTAAACTCTTAAATATATTACAAAATCACTCTGTTCTCTGATAAAAAAAAATATTTATAAGGAGAGGTGTTTTTCAAAATGTCTAAATGGATTCTTTTCATGACTAGTAGAGGAAGTTATTTTTGGTATCTTTTTTAAGAGTCTTTATCCCTCATGTACTATGTGAACTTTCCCTGCAATTTCATATTCACTAGCAAGTGTGTTTTATCAATACATTGAGCTGGAAACTCTTCAAAGAAATTAGAATATGCTCTTGTTGACAGAGCATGATGTTAAAAGGTAACATTGCATCATTTTTGTCATAAAGATACAGTTCTATCCCATCACAATGGGGAGATATATAATTTCTATATAAATTTATTTTCTCTGTCAGAAATAAAGAGTGTGGTGACAAGTATAATATAAAGACAGGTTTCTTATTACCTAATGTTTGTTATCCAAGCACCTTGTTCTCAGTAGAGGCCTCTCTGGAAGGCAATTCATGCCAACCTAAGAGAAGATGGAAGGAGCAATGATCTCTCTGGAGGATGCCTGCCAATCTTCAATTATAAAAGAGAACCAATAGCTCTAGGTGCTTAGCCCTGAATGGTTAACTAACTGCTGTAAATCCACAGTCTAAAGGGATGATTCTTTCCTGCCTCAAAAGTAGTAAAATATCTTTCTATATTTTAGATCCCCTTTTTGCTTCCTTTTCTTCCTCTCTTTCTTTTATATTTTTCATCAGCTGTTCAGCATTGACTCTTCCTTGTTGGTGCACATTCCAGGTACAGCCCAGAAAGTAAACCATGTCATTGATTGCATTAAAAATCTTTGGGCAGGAGTTCAAAGAAAGTGATTCTGACTCTCTGTTCTCATGACACCCCACCTGAAGGACTGCATCCAACTCTGGGATCCTCATCAAAAGAAGGAAAAGGACTTGTTAGAACTAGTCTAGAGGAAGACCACAGAATTAATTATACCTAGAATATTTACTGCAAAGAAAGGTTGACAGAGTCAGGAAGAACAATAAAAAAATCTTATTATTACCTTTCAATGGTTAAAGAGATGCTTTTTATGAAGTTAATTTATGACAGGACAAGATGCAATGATTTTAAACTGAAATAGGTTAGATTTTAATTTTTAAAATGGAAGGAATTTTTTACAGTGAAGGTGGTGTTACACTGGAACAGGTAGCTCAGAGATGTTGAGGATGCCTGTCCCTGGCAGTGTTCAAGCTCATGGGGGGTGGGGTTTTAGCAACTCGACCTAGTTCTGCTAACAGCAGAGATGCTTTTACTAGATGATATTTGAATGACCCCTGAAATCCAAAACATTCTGTCATTCTATGGTTCTATGATTCTTTGAGTGTGAATCAGTGTCCCTGGAGATATTTAGAAGACGTGCAGATGTGGGACTTAAGGACAAGGTTTAATGGTGGACTTGGAAATGCTGGGTTACTACTTGGACTGTATGACCTATTCCAACATAAATTATTTATGATTCTGTATTTCTGTGATTCTATTAATTGCAGCTTTACTTCTGTTTCCTTTCCAGGAAACCCCATCTTTTTAGACAATATTCATTTGCAGAGAGTCTAGGGAAACAGTGAAATAGTAACCCTGGAGACATTTATTTTCTCCTTCATTCTTTCTCTTTCCTTGCATTGCTGTGTTCAACCACAGAGGCTGACTGTCTCTCCCTTTTGTTTGGGTATGTTCATTTTGGTCTGTATCAGTGTTCCCCTGCAGAACAAAGACAATCTGACTTTAGTCTCTAAATGTTTTAAAAAGGGTAGATGCATTAAATTAAGTAGTAAAAATTATTTCTAACTTTCCAAATGTTGAGTCTCATCTTGGTTGACAATTATATATCTCCCTGACTTATATCCATGTATTTATAAAGCACCTTTCATATAAACTTCATATGTTTCTCTTAAATATAAATTGTTCTTTGCCTCACATGCAAAATTCTGCCTAGCAGAGGTTCTGACTCAGAGGGTATCCTTTTAAAACTGACCTTGAACGTGCAGGAAAATCTCCAATTTGATTTCAGACTCTAAGTCAGAATATCAAAATATGTGTAAATCTACAGCTTAATGGTACCTGAAATGGTACCACATAGTTCATGCTTACATAGTATTTTACATAAACTTACTCCTATTTGATGGAAAAATTAGTTAAACTAGACAGGGTACTCTATTTCTTTAAACCATTTTTTTGGGAAAAAATGTTAATATTTCAGATGTTTAGTTGTTTGGGTTTTTTAAACGACCTTTCACATAACATGACAGACAACATGTTCCTTTTGCCCTACCATTTCAATTACAATTAATTTATTTCTTAACATGTTCTCAGAAACACTCAAAGCTTTCATCATATCCACCAACATATTTAACATAAAAATGTTAGAGGTACAAATGTCACAATACTTTTTTTTTTTATTTTGAGAACAGTTTTATTGAAACTTGTCAACACCTTACACAAGATATATTGTTGTCAATTTTCCATAAACATATAATTAAATACATATGTTGCCACTGAAAAATTATATACTATTAACTGAACTTCTTCTCCATAACTGTTAGTGAATTAAATATGAGACAAAGAATCAAAGGTACAGTAATTTCACGATTATAAGCCGCACTGATTATAAGCCGCACTTCTGGGTTTCAGCAACTTTTTGGTTTTTGTCCATACATAAGCCGCACCTGATTATAAGCCGCATGTTACAATACAGAGTCTGATAAAAGGTACCTATTCTATCACCATCTGTTGAGGGTGGGGACAGTGATCCTTATCTCAATGGCAGATAATTTGCTAATGGGCCATCCATTGAAACCAGGCAAGGCATTGTTCTTTATCTTTTCACACCCCATCCTTCCTCCAGCGAGTCATTGTCTGCTAATGGCCCATTGAGTCCCACTGTGTGACTGATAAAATTACTGCATCCCATTGGAAGTTGCTCCAGCCAGGGGGAAGAGCCCAACATTTCTTACCAAGATAAAAACAGAGGTTTTGGGACAATAAGGTAGCCCCTTTCTCCACTGGACTCCAGAGGAAAACCGGATTTCTCCACATCACCACTGGACCTCCGGAGGGAAACTGCACCTTGTACAGGAGCACTGTTCCAACTGAATCACATCTGTCACTGCAGGAGGATGCAGCCACCATTTAATGGGACTGCTACCAACACCCTGCCTGATGGGGTGTCAGGTTGTACTCTGACTGTGTCAGGGTTTGGAGTTTGTTTCTTTGTAGTACTGTATTTCTATTTTAATTTCCCTAGAAAAGAACTGTTATTCCTAATTCCCATATTTTTGCCTGAAAGCCCCTTGATTTCAAAATTATAATAATTTGGAGAGAGGGGGTTTGCATTCTCCATTTCAAAGAGAAACTCCTGCCTTTCTCAGCAGACACCTGTTCTCCAAAGTAAAACAGCAACTTTTCGTTCTTTGTCCATAGATAAGCCGCACCTGATTATAAGCCGCACTTTGGGTTCGGACCAAAATTTTAGTCAAAATGGTGCGGCTTATAATCGTGAAATTACTGTAATTTTTTTTTTAAGTAAGAGCAAAATAAATGAGTGCAAATGAGTGACAAAATCTAATTCTCATCCAACCATGAAATGTCCACCAGAAAATGTTCTTTCTATATATGAACTCTCTTACAGTTCCAGGAAAAACTGCATAAACTTATTCTGTAAGTCACAGTACACAGGCATTTCTCCATTTCCCATGCATTACCTTACTCATTTGATTGCCTTCACTGTCCTGTTTTTGAAGATATATTTACCATACTATTTATTTTTGAATTTATTCTTTTACAAGCTTTTTTTACCAGGTCTTGTATTTGCCCTGAAAACTTTTTTCCCACTTTTCTTATCTTGTTTTTTTTGCTCTTTACTGTTATGGGCTCTATACAAAGTTGTGATTTACCTCCCTTTCACGATGAGTTCATTCATCTTCTTTTGAAAGGACAATATTAACAAAATATAAACTCCAAGATTGCTAGATCAGTGCATTTGAGTGTCACCAGTGATGGTGACTTGCAGTGAGCACTAATAGGTTATTAATTGCAAGGTACTTTCAGATCACTTACATGCTGTTCAACTATCTACATCACCAGGATTGTCCTGCATTCCTCTTTGTGGCTTTATGGCTCTGAGTATGCAACAAAATGTCCAAATTTTCTGAAGGTAGCAAAATTAATTATTTTGAATGCCTTACTTGCAGATTGAAGTAGTTTATTCTCTCCAGTGATAAATAAAGGGATGTTTACTGCCTTAAGCAGCAGGTAAAGGCAATGTATTTGGATCATAGATTTGGTATTTAAAATCTGTAAAAGTCGCATCTCATGAATTGAAATTCTTGGCATATCTCTCCCCATGACTGCAACACAGAACATACTAAAACAAAACCGTGGTTACCACTCACTGTCCCTGCAAGCGGAACAACGTTCTGCTCATAGGATGCTAGCAGCTAAATTGCACTTATTCTCATGCTAAACTTCAAAGCTTCCTGCATCAACTGAAATGTTTTTATCTGCTAGAGGGATAATTTTGCATTCTGCACATGTTCTTGGACATATTCTCCGGATCACATTAATCCTGAGATGCTCTAATTGTTTCAAGAAGTCTCCTCTGAATACAACAAATCAGCAAAAGTCACTGAAGTCTTCATTATTATTATTATTTTCCTTCCAAATCAATGATAATGCCAAAACAAACCAACCAACCAAACAAATAAATCCCACCCTTTGCTGTACATACAAATTGAGCTTTATGCGAAAGAGTATTATGTGGTGTGTGCTGTGTGGGGAGCCTCGTAATGTCAGTATTGAATGCTACCTGTGTATTGAACATTATAAACCACAAGCATTTCAGTCAAACAGCTGTACTATTTCTCTTGTCCTTTGACATGTTTTTTCCTTTTTTCCAGAGTAATTGAAAGGTTTTTGCTTTCACTGCCTTTTCTTGACAGAGATGCCACAAGGTATCTATACATCTCAAAGGCTAACACAAAATCAATCTGTGTGATTATGCAATTTAACTGCATTTGCAGTGCTAATTTATCTTCTAGCATCTGTAAATTACTTTATTATAAAAAATTCAAAAGCTTAGCTGAAAGCCAAATTAGACCTGGTAGCAACACAAAAACATTACCAACAAGGGAAATCTCTAAAAGCAACAGCAGACAACAAAACATCAAGTGATGTGCAGAAAGACATAAAATGTGATATAAATTCCTTAAGTGATGACTATTGTTGTTTTATTTGAGATCTGAGTAAAAGTATATTGCTAGAAGGCTTTGCCAAGCTACCCTACAGGGAACCACTTTGCCATTTCTTATTAACCCTTACCATTTGGATATTTTATACTTATATTTTTGTTTAACAATACCATTTCCCAATTAAAATGGGAGGGGTGGAGTATAATTGGAGATTTGATAAATGAAGACTAAAATTATACTTCAATTGGGTAAAGCTGATAGCCGAAAGTCTTTCCTCTAGTTATAAAATGACAGGTAGTGAATTCAATGTTAAATATTCATGCATGATGAAAAAGCAACCTATGAATTCAAGGTTAAACACTTATGTAAAAGATCAGCATGGGAAAAAAAATAGAAGTTTAGAAGCAAGCTAATGACCTTTAAACATCAAAGGCAGAATTCCTATCCATTAGGAGGTCAGTGTGTTAATGCAGCATAAAACTGCAGTGGCATATTTTCTGGTGCCACATCTGGTACTGAAGGAAGCCCTGTTCTTACCGAAAAAACCAACAAGGTTTATTGTAAAAGGGGCAAAGAATTAAAACCTTTTCTCTTCTGCCTTTACAAATACTACTTGAGTTTTGCTTTTTGTGGTTCTCAAAGAATTTGACATGACATTCTTATCAAGCAGAAAGTCTGGCAATAGCAAATCTACTTAATGTTTGAATATCAAACAGGTACTAAATGTAAGGGCTTTAGACAATAAAGACACACACAAGTAACCTTATGTTCCCACACCTTCTTTTTACCATGTTCTCCACCCCAAACACCATAAATAAAATATCTGATAATTGAACTTCAGAATGGAAAGCTTCTTCTGCAGACTGTATGTTAATCATTGTGGAGGCAAGTCTAGGACAAATACTTTCTAGTCAATCTGACATTGATGGAAGATTTTGACTGAAAATCCAAAATATGTCTGTCATACTTCTTACAAGATTATTTTATATGCATTATTTCTGGATGACTTCAAAGTGAAATTTTGTCTTTAATAATCATATATGACATTAAGTAAGAGAAAGGTTAGACAAAAAAAAGGCAAGAATATTCTACTATGAAAATATAGTAGATATATAGAATGTGTTTCATCTGAATAAAGAAGAAAACCAGCTGCAATCTTAAAGTAATATATCACTATGCTCTGCATTTTAAGACTCCTAATAAAACATATATGTTGATGAATAAATAAAGTATTGTGTTTAGGTTATACTAGCAAAGCCAACGTGTCCTTGAGGATCATAAAATCATAGAATGCTTTGCATTGTAAGAGACTCTTTGAAGGCAGACTAGTCCAACCTCCTTACAATAAACAGAGATTTCTTCAACCAGGTCCAGTCACTGAGACCCTGTCCAACCTGACCTTCAGGGTTACTCTAGAGGGCAGCTACCACCTCTCTGGGCAACCTGTGCCAGGGTTTTACCACTCATATACCCAAACTAAACTAACTGTCCTTCAGTTTAAACCATTACCCCTTGTCCTGTCACTACAGCCCATTGTGAAGTCTCTCTCCAGCTCTCTCATAGTTGCTTTTAGGTACTGGAAGGGGCTCTAAGGTGTCCTTGGAGCCTTATCTTCTCCAGGTTGTACGACCTCACCTCTCTCAGCCTGTCCTCAGAGGAGAAAGGGCCTCTGATCATCTTTGTGGCCCTTCTTGTGCTCCAACAGGTCCATGTCCTTCTTATGCTGGGGACCTCAGAGCTGAATGCAGCACTCCAGGTGGGTTCTCACAAGAGTGGAAGAGACAGGGAGAATCACCCCCCCTTGACCTATGTGCCACATTGCTTTTGATGAAGATTAGAGCTTTTCATTCTGAGCTATAAATTCTCAAATGAAATTTGACTGATTTGCCTTCATCTCTACAGAACACCTCTAGCGCTTAACCAAGAGAGCCCATTCCCAAATACTAATTGCAGCAACTGCCTGCCTGCATAGCCTGTACAACCAAGAGACTGATGGGGCTCCTTTGTCATGGCTTTTCTGTGGCTCACATTTTATAAACATCAAGCAACCAAATCCTTTCTGAATGCAGGTAAAGAAAGCTTGAGAACAAAAATTTTGGAGGCGGTTTTCAATCCTTGCCAATCACGTAAGAAATAAAAGATTCATTTTTAGTCACCAAAGTTTGGTAAATAAGATCATAGCTATTCTTTAGACCCCTTTAATTACAGATTATACATACCTATAATCTGTCTATTGGTTGGTGCGTCCCTTCTGTAAATGTACGAGGTGATAGACTCCGCATGTCTCACTCCGTGCTCGTCTACAGAACAAACCTCATAAGAGGACAAGGTTTTTCAGATAATCAATTTTTATTTAATAGTATAGAAATTAAAAAGAGCAGATACGTTTGTATAAACAATATCCCCAAAAAACCCCCACCAGAATGTGCTGTCTGAACTTGTAATTGCATGATTTTACTCATAGTAAACAGTAGATTTTCCTTATGTCAATTGAAACAACAAAAAATCCCAGAGATGAAGCTCTGCCCACTACATACCCTAAAAAAATGAATAGTATCTGTTGTTTCTAAAAAGATATGATCCTTAAATGGAAGTAGGAGCTTTACACATTGAGAGAGGAAATGAGAAAGCCAAGATTAAAAACATTACAGAGAAATATCAGCTAGACAGTGTAAAGACAAGTATCCAGCAGAGCATAAAGACAGAGGGGGATACGGAACAATACAGGAAGTATAATATTGAGAGAAGAGTAACTACAGGAAAGTAGCTATCATGCAAGTCCAGAAAAAGAAATAAAACTGAAAAAAAAAAAAATGTTGTCACTGGAGATACACAAAGACGGCGAGGGAAGAGAAATGGAAAGTAAGCAAGATAGGGAAAGGCAAGTACAGGAAACAGAACAGTCAGGAGAATAATGGTATAGGTGTTTTAAAAGGTCTTTTTTGTTTGTGTTTTTGAGACTCTTTTTTTTTTTCCCTAAGAAACATCGCATCTACGTGGAAGAGGATAATGCAATACCTTATATTTAGGGGATTTAGAGGTTAACCAAGAATATAAACCATAGTAGAAAAAATGGTAGGCTAGCTATCTTAAATAACCAAAGTAGCAAGGAAATTCAGAGTGTTTGTGCTTTTAAAGAAAAATTTTTTCTTAGCAGGCAAATCTCAAAGTGCAACTTATATAAATCTTCAATTTCTCTTTCTATGAACTGTCCTGTGTGCTTTTCTCTGGAAGTGTTATGCATTCGCCTTGGAAGATATAAGTCCCCATGACATTTCCCTCTTCAACAAAGAAAACATTCAACACAGCAAGAATCTTTTGACAGAAGGACTTCCCTAGGTCTTTTCACACATCCTTTACTGCTCTACAGTCTCCAGTAGGAAAAGTAAAGGGTTACAAAACCCTTGAAAAACAGGATATTAAGAGATTTTTTTTCCTTTCCTCAGATACACTTCTTTATTATTTGGATTTCGGTCCAACGCCTTGTGTGGTCAATCCTGTTTCACTTTTCTTCTTTCCTCAAAACAAACTTCTCTTCCTTCACATCCTGCATCTTTATCATGGGTTGTTTTTTGGTTTTGTTTGGTGTTTTTGTAACTGTTTGGGTTTTTGTTTTGGCTTGGTTTTGTTGTCTGCACCATGCTTATCTCTCATAGTGCAAATGTGAAAGATATAAAAGGAAAAAGATAAAGAGGAACAAATGGTAGGTAACAATGCTCCCAGTTGGATCAGGTATGACGATCTGGAACCAGAGAATCAAAGCATAAGTGGTTAGGCTAATGACCCACTACCAGCATTAGAACGCTCATAAATCTCTGTCACATCCAGACAACAGGAGGCAGCAGAACTCTGTGTTGGCACAAATTACAAGGATCTTTTCTGATATTCCTTTTATTGCTCTCCTTTTACACTAGGACCTTTATCTTCTCAAGATAGGTTCAATTTAGTTTAGCCCTGCCAATACATAAGTCTGTAACAATTATATTTATATTATTAATGAATCAAACCAGAGAGCACTCTCTAGCTCCAAGAACAATTGTCGTTTCACAGCTCACATCCAGGTGGCTAAATGTCTGAAACTACAGTGCCTTCAGACTGCCTTTTGGAACTGGTTTGGGCAGTGTTGTTCCCTGAAGTGTGCCCAGCAATGGTCTGTGCAAGCATCTGTGTTACCAAGGTAATAGTAGAGTCACTCTGTGGCATTGTCTCTTCCCATTCTTTTGTGTATGTTAATTTACTAGTACAGGCATTGCCAATAAAGAATTTAAGTACTACTGTAATGCAACCAGTAAAGTGAAACTGGTAGATTTACCACTGTTATTTTAATCTCTTTGGGTGTATTTGTACATACTTCTTTTAAATTCCAATCAACAATAAAAATCAGAAAAAAAGAAAGTAAATTATTTTTCCTATTCTGGAGAATAACCTTAACAGACCAAAATCTTTCACTGCTTTCATTTGTCACAGATTAAAAGGTCTGCAAATGGAAATACTGGCTTGGATGCTATCTGTGAGACAGATATAGGTGTCTGTAAACATGTTACAGCAATAAAAATTGGAAACTAGATTGGATTGTATATGAAAAATGCACACTTAAGAATTTCCACCTTTAAGGCTCAAGCTGGAGTATATCTGAGCTGTACAAAAGAATGCAGATACAAAAGCATTTTTTAGGAAGGAACTGCAGTGTCTCCCAGGCCTGTCTTTAACTCAGGGTTTGCTGTTTCCACAGTCCAAAATAGGTCACTGAAACAGCCCTTGGCACATTGTTGGATCTGAGCAATTTCAGAACACCATTGTGGGACCTCAAGGGTAATTTTTCATGTATTGTTTGCACAGACTCTTTTCTATTTTGCTTTGCCATATTGACACTATGTTCTCTTTCCTCCTACTTGCTTGTTTGTTTCTTATATAGATGTAAAGGGGAATGAATATCCCTCAAAAGGGTTATTTGTAGTGATCTCAGCATTCTAAAAGATGATTAAAGCAATGTGGTATTCCATTAAAAAAAAAATTCGAAATAATTTGAAACTATTTCTTGATACTATTAACAATGGCAGAAGGATTTTATGTATGCAAAGCCACAAACTTAAATGAAAACTGCACGGCCATTGCCTGTCTTCCTGTTAAACTACTCAGCAATCTGCTCTATTTCTTAGACTTTTTTTTATTAAGGTATACCAGTGAAAAATCTTTCACGGATATACAATTATGCATCTATATTAGGAAAGAGGCCAAACAGCACCTTTAATTATGAAGATAAAAGTGTCAACAGCCTAGATTTAAGGTTGTTTATGTAGCATGGATTTTCGGCAAAAGATTAATTCTGATAGGAGAATGGGGAGCCAATAAGATTTTCTTTTTCTGGTAACAAATGGTACAGTCAAAGAAAGTTCAAAATGCAGCCTCTTTTGCACAAAACTCTAAGAAATACTCCTCCAAACACAGGTATAAACTTCAGGAATTCAGTCCTGTCCTCCTGAATTTGCTCTTTTTCATCTTGAAAGATAAGTGCAAATTTCTAGTGAAAGAATGTCTTCAAATTCTTTGAGCAGTAGCTCAGCACGTAGAAAAGTTCAGGAAATAAGTAGAGGTATTTTGTTTCTTTTCAACTATGGGTAAAAAAAAAATCCCTGGGCATAAAGGCAATTTAATTGTGTTCTGGGATAAAATCAAGACTCCCTCTCCCTGTCTGTCTGTCTGCCTGTCTGAAGAGTCTAGCACCAAAGACAAAATACAGAAATCATTTAGAGGCTACCTAGGACCTCTATGTCTGACAAACATTTTTCATAAAGAAGAGTTCTCCGAAACTTAAAAGGGGTATATAAGTCATATGAGAAAACCAGGAACAGTTTTAAAAGATTGATTTTTTTTCCCTAGTAAACTAAGTTTCATTTTCAAAATATGTATTTATGATTTAGGCTGCTTCAGTTTATCCTGCTACCTGTACTTCAGGGATGAGAGAAAGCTGTGAGTTTCAGCTAATGGTGTGGGACTGCTGGCCTGCTGCCTGTTTGAGACAATGTCAACCCAATTCAGGGAAGGATTTCTCTCAGAATGGCATTTGCTCCCACTGCTGCTTGCTAACACAGCCCTCCGAGGATGTCACATTAAATTGGAAAAGAGAATAACGCTGCATGAAAATGTGGGTTGTGCTATGAGGTAGAGAGGGTTTCACAGCAGCCAGGAATTTCTTTCCCTGTGTTGTGACTCTATGGAATATTGCTTCAGACTATTAAAGTTCTTGTATTAGAATCAGAATTGGAAATAGACTCTATATGTCCTCATTTGGATTTAGAAAATGATACATCTGAAGGAGCAATAAAACTCCAACATGACCTGCAGAGCCTGAGGCATTCTAAAACTTTTCCATTTGCCTTGATTAAGGATAATGTCTTATACTTTGTAGGCTGGTTAAGGTCTTCAGAAAAAAAATATTCCAAAGTGATGAATAAAGACTTTTCAGAACAATTTAAAGTACATCAGAGAGTTATCAGGACAGAAGATCATTGATTCTGAAAAAAAAAAATTGATACTATTGAATTAAAATTTGAAATTTGAATGCTAATAGTTTTTAGATTTCTACTAAAGGTAAAATCTTTATAGTGAGGAAGACAGAGGGATAATCCAAACAAGTAACTAAAAATTTGCTAAAAATGAAATGACACTGATTCTTCATAGGTCATACCCAGTTACAATTAAATAATTTGTTATTTACACTGTTATTATAGTCAGTATATTTGTAAAGCTAAATAAAGAATTTTCATTTTAGACGTACCATGAAGATCATCAGTTCTATCTAAAAAACTTTGGTCTGAAGTCCAGGATTAATGTTGAGGCATTTATGTAATAATAAATCTTACATTTTCAGGATTTTCCAATTAAAATATTTTTTTTTTGTCTGTATATTCCTTAGGGGCTTTTTATGTGGGTTTTTGTTTGTTTGTTTGTTTTTTCCCCCACTGATTTTTGGTGGGGTTTTTTGAGTTTTTTTTTTTCGGTTTTTTTTCTGATATAACAGTTTAAAGTACCAAACACAGAAACTTTTACCATTACCACCCTCTCAGCGGATTTCATTTAAATCCAGAATACCATCAGAGGGTCCAGCTAAGCTAATCATCCCTGTGTGTACTTCTCAGGATGACTGCATGTACAGAGAACTTCTTTCACAGTTTAATCATTTCATGTCTAAATCATATTTTATAGCTCCTGGTGAATTAAGATTTTTGTTTGTCCAGACAAATCCCCTAACTGCACAGTGCTGATTGTGATTGTTACTGGGACAACTGTTGCACTATTTCTTTATCATAAGCAGTGATTTTAGTTTTATAAAATAATACAACAGGTTTTCTTTCCAAGGTAATAGTCTTTACTGCAAAATCTCATGAGCTAGTTTTTACAGTAGGAAGGAAGAAATGTACTCCACATATTTCCAAAAAGTAAAGGAAATATTCAGCAAGGCCAGGGAGGGAAGATCATGCTTTATGTGTATTTCTGTGTTTACTCAGGCTCATTTGTTCCATTCTATATCAATTCTGTGGTGGATTTCTGGTGTAAAATGATTTGTAGATGCTTAAACTCTATTTGTGCAAATACTGCTATCTCAATCTAATCCTTGGAGGTAATACTGAAATGATACAATACCTCTTATCAAATATCACTGGGAGAGAGCAAATCTCAAGATCCCAAGACAAAACGGATTATAAATATTTTATAAGATAGACGTCTAATGGCCAGATATTTGCAGTGAGAAAGAGGCCTAGAGACCTTTATTTTCTCTTCTCTCTTCTCTTATTTTCTCTTTTCTCTTCTCTCTCTCTTTTTTTTTTTTTTTTCCTCTATAGTCCAATACAAGTTATGAAGAATCAACATGACACCATTAGGGCATGAAAATTTCTTTCACCAGCCAGATTACACATAAACCAAGATTTTCTAGAATAAGTATGCCATTGTCTTCTTACTTATTTAAACATGTTGACAAAGTTTCTTCTTTATACTTTTCAAAATCTTTTTATAAAGAACCTAACCCTAGTACTAGGGTTTTAAGAGCAATATGGGTAAACAAAAAACAAACAAAAAAACCCAAACAAAACAAAACAAAAAAACCCAACCAAAAAACCCCAAGAAAAAAGCATCAATTGAAACTGAGAAAAAATTATTTCATGCCTCCTTTCCTCTGCAAAAAATAGTATTGTTCTTGCTAAACAAAATTAGGGAATCCTAGAGGAAGGGAGTATAGTATGAGAAACTATGTTGAGAAACTATGTATGAGAAAGTACGTTGCTTACACGATTTATTGTCAGTTCATTAGCATGTGTTTAGGAGTTCAGAAATTATGCATTAATTCAAAATTCCTAGTTTTTTCATTTATAATATAAAAATATGTGGACATAATAAGGCTATTGTCATTTGAGTAGTGCATTAGTAATTTTGTTGGTTGGTATTGGCATATGATTTAACAGATGCATTGAATGTTGTTGTTTGCCCAGCATATGGTACTGTGGCAGATAAGCTGAATAAGACTGGGAACTACTAAAGGGATTTTACTTTGAGCATTGTTGCATTTGCACTGAATTGAACAATTTGTCCTTCTTTAGTCTGGGCTGTGGTTCAGGAAGAAATTGGGTTTCTGTCTGAAGGAAACTTCCACATTAACGATTTGTTCAAAAGCAAATGTCTGGGAGATTACATAAAAGAAGACATTATTATTTGAGAAAATTAAGTAAATCTTTGGGGCCTTCCCCCTGTTATGACTTTGTGAGGATGTTACCTCAAGATTTTGATGTTATCTTGCATTTTATTTATTCATTCTGTAATAGACAGCTCAAAAATACAACCTAAATAAAAGAAAAAAGCATAAATTTCACCTCAACTTTAGTTTTCCTTTTTGACATGCAGACAACATTACCTCTCCTACAGCCAAGATAATCAACACAGGAAAAGATAAAATATTATGTGCTCAACAAATCATGTGACTGGGCCATAAATGTAATTTTATATCATACAGCATAAGATACATTCCTAGAATTACTAAGTAGAATAAAAATCTTTTATTGTGAAAGAAAATTAACTTTAGGAAACCATTTGGGAACATTCTGGTTAATATAAGAAAACATTAGAACTTAAATTTTGCTAACAGTTTCACTTTACTTACTTTATTGAATAGAAGGTGAACTTTTCAGTGCTCTGAAGAAAGTCTGCTACTGAAAGAGAAGGCGACATTGAAATTCTTCAGCAACATTTTTTTGTTAAACTTCATTAAAGTGGATGAAATTGGATCAATTTCAGAAGAGTGATGGGGCAGTAATGAAGAGAGGCCCAGTGCTACTGACAGCAACACATAGCTGATGCTTTTATCGTGAGACCTCTTCCATGAGAACATTCTTACTCCTTAGAAGCTGTTCTCTGTGTAATTATCACCTTCACTGCTAAGGACAAACTGCATGTCATTTAATCACTCCATCAAAAAAGTCCTTGCCTATGACGTACAAAAACAGTCAAGAAGGTGTTACTGATAGAGAAGAGGACATACAAGATTTTTTTTCATATTGTAAACCAGAGAATCAAAGCTTTTCCATTTTCTCTAAAATAACAT
Source organism: Catharus ustulatus (assembly GCF_009819885.2). Classification (NCBI taxonomy): domain Eukaryota; kingdom Metazoa; phylum Chordata; class Aves; order Passeriformes; family Turdidae; genus Catharus; species Catharus ustulatus. Next base: position 53,196,624 of record NC_046224.1, on the reverse strand, counting down.
GTGATAAGCAACCATAACGGAGAAGGTAGAAAATGTTACTCAATCTTTTTTCATGCAAGATTTTCCTTGCAGAATACATACTACATTCAATATGGAGTTTCTCAGATAAGATTACAAAAATTTGTATTCTATTAAACCATTAGATAATATAGTTCATTCAACTGCTGTTTATGGTCAGCATGACAGAGTAGTACATAGTGGCTCATGACCTGATTCAGGTGGTGAAAAACCAGGTTGACTCTGGGATCTTAGTCATAATTCCTCTACCAGCCTTTTCTTTCTCTGCTTAATTTAATTCTGTTTGAGGTAAGAAAATTTTACAATACTATTTCCTAGTGTGTCTTGAGCTTGAAGCCTTTCTGGAAGTCATTTCTGCCCTATATGAGTATACTTACTGTTTCTAAAGTACTGTCAAGTTGAACAGTTAAACCACAGTGTGCGACAGTCTATTTCTGTAACGTGACCAGCACTTGGAAATAGAAATATCGATATCAGTCTTGTAATAAGCCATGCTATATGGTTATTCTTTCAGAACTCATAAACACCTTTTAAAACACTTCCTACACAACTATTATTCAAATACTTCCTCTGTGGTAGCTTTCATGAAAACTGTAGCACTATTCTTCAGAATGTGATCGATCATCAAAATTTTTGATCCTGAAAGCAGCATGCAATGATTTTAACATAGCTGAATGTGCTGTCTGTCCTAGGTCTTCTAGTCTTCCCTTGCACTCTTCAGAATAGCTCCATACAGAGCTTCCCTGGATCAATTCTACCATCCAGAATGCCATGATTTATGTCACTAAGGTAGGTAGACATACGCTACCAACCTTCTTACAGTAAATCTCACTGCTGAGTCAGTGATTCTCATAAACTCAAAATATTTCACAGGAAGGATTCAGACATAGAAGCAGGAAATCAGATGTACTAGCCTAGATTAATTGAGAGTATAATAGATTTCCATGATGTAATGAAAGCGTGCATTTACTGGGAGTTAAATGAGTCTGAGGTACATTTTTTTTTACCTTTTTTTTTTTTTTGCTTTTATAATATACTGAGTATTAAGAACAAGTTTTTCAAAAGTGACATTTAGTATCATTTACCAAAACAACTGAGCATCTGCTCCCTGAAATTAAGTTTTTAAATGGTGCAAAATTGATCCAATAAAGTTCACAAAAGCTTTTTGGGGCCAGAATGTTACCCTTCATATATGGTGGTTTTGAGAACCAATTTACTTTGACTTGGAAGTGGTATTCAACTTATGCAAATGAGTTATCGGGAAAGTTATTTCCAGAGTCTTAGAAGCATTATACATGTGCATTCTAAAAATTAATAATGCAATAGTTAGTATATTAAGACAATAAAAATGAGGGAAGAAGAGAAGAAACAAATAATATGCCTTTTCCTGAAAATCTGTTCACCCCAGGAAAGGAAGTTTCAGTCTGGTCAGGGGGGAGTGTTAAAAAGACTAAGTGTATTTTGACATTTTCCAGTTATATTTCTTTCTGTATCTTCTGTCTAAATTATGTCGCTTCTGTTCTCCTAATGCGAAAAAATCCCTTTGCTCTCAGCCTGGTAATTAAAGTACAGTAGTATTTTAGATTATAAAAACATGAAGAGACATGTATATATTTCAGAGATTTTTTTTTCCTTCATTTTATTCAAAGATGGAAATAAGAATATCTAGTAAACTTATAAAGATACAATGGTTATGGAACAGCATGGTTGTGGTAGACAGATTCAAATTAAAGGTCACTGCCAAAAGAACAGTCATCTTGAATTCTATCAAACATAGCAGAAAATATGTGTCAGAGTGCCTAGAAAGTCTATTTGGGCTAAATCACATTCAGATGGTTGGATCAGATGGTTGTTTATTTAAGGTACATAATGCATATGCATTAGGGAAGTGGGATGGTTGATATTTTTGCAGAGGAATGTGTGTAATTTTCCTACTGATTATCATAACAGTAAATAAATAAAATCTGCTTGCCCCCCCTCCGCGATTTGCATATGTTTCAAATGCATTTCCTTTATGTGAACCTCCCTGAAATATCTTAATTCCTTGTTTATTGGAGCTCCCCTCTCCTTCCTGGAGAAGGAACAACTGTTAAGACAGTATCCGTTCATCGTTCAATTTATAATTTTTAATCCCTGCAAGTTTTTTTGTTTACTTGCTTCTGAATCTCTATATTCAGTGAATATCTCATTGAATTTGGCCAATTTAATTTGCTATAGGACTTCATGAGCAGAAAGCATGACCAACTCCTTTTCTCTAACATCCAGCCAAAAACTTGTACCAGAAAAAGTAACAGAATATTTAAATCACATATCAGAAATGCTTCAGAACCCCATAGCAAATCCAAGCTCCGTAAGAAAATACCAATACGAGCCTAGATAGCAATAGTACAGCACAGGAAGGGAGTAGGACACATTAAGGTCATGCTGATGTTCAGTTTTGGTAGAATGTCAACTAAGGTTACCCAAGCAACTGGTCAGACTGGAGAGAATAACTAAAAAACTTCCCCCAGTTCCACCCAAAGGATGAAAGCCAGAAAAGAATCAGTCCCACTTAATGAAAACTGAAACAAGTAGTCCTGGGAATAAAATGTTATGTGGAAAATCATACAGTCATGAAGAAATTCTGCTTTTGATAGGTCACTTGTCAAGTCATAAAATTGATAGAAAAAACGTTTTCAATAATTATTAAAATCTCTTGCAGCCCAAATCAAAACCCAAACACAGAAAACAATCAACACACCAGCACAGCAGAAGGAAAATATAAGTTGATCACACAACGGAAAAGTCAGTGAGAGTTTTTCAAAAATAAAGGAATATCAAGGCAAAATGTCTCACACCATGATGTTCTTTTCAATTCATTAGCCCAAATTAAACCAAGAAAAGTGACATTTTCGTGATTAAACACCCAGGTATTTTTTTCAACAAATAAATTAAAGGGTATTATTAATCACAAATAAAATGTTAGTTATTTGTTTAGCAATACTCTAGAAATTATTGGTGCATCACTGTTGCAAGAAGGATACAATTTCTAAAGTTCAGTTCACACTTCATCTCTAAAACTCAATGACCAAGTAGAAAAAGAAAATATAGATGTTAAGGTTTATTAACAAACTTCAAGAAATATATTTACTGTAAGACCAGTTTACTGTAGTTCTCTGAAAGACATTTCAAATCAAGCTAAGTCTTTCAAACTCTAAGTTGTGGAACATCTATTAAAGTAAAAATTCTGTGTTGCATTGCTTTCATCATCAGTGTTTTTGATAAAGTTGCACTGCCCAGACATTTATGACTATTAGGAGAGACACAGAATTACTCAGGCTGCAAAAGATTCTTAAGATTGTCAAGGCCAGCTGTAAATCAAATATTGCCAAAGTTGTTGCACAGGAGCATTTGAAACTACAGAAAAATATATTTTCTTCACTAATGTGATGAAAAAGCAAATGATTAAAAATTATATTTATTCTTGCTCTGTGTTTGAACAAGACTCAGAGATAAAGGTATGTTAATGACATAACAGCCAAAATTCTATGGGAAGAGAACACGAGACTTTTTTTAAAGTTTGCCATCAATAGTGATGCTCTAGACCCTCTTTGCTCTTCTTTCTTTTTAAGATCTTGCTGATAAGGAATGCTGACTCCTACCTTGTATTAAATGTCCCTTCTTAGCGCATTTGCCCTGGGAAACAACCAGCATTATTTTATTTTTCCCTCATTATGCATTTCTTACAAAAGATTTTTGAGTATTAGTCAGACTTTATAAAAAAAACCCCATGTTGATAATTTCTCTTGAATCAGGAAATGTTGATAAGGAGTAAACAGAACTACAAATTGTTATTTTCTTCTGCTTTTTCTTCTTCCTATCTTTCTCTGAAAATGCTTAAGAGATGTTAACTATTTTAAGGTACCCTTTCCTTGTGAGGTTACATCTGCCTTATTATCTTTCCTGTTTATCTAAGATATACCATGAAGTGTCAGTTACTGCAAACATGAACAGAACAGAGGGGTGATAAGCCCTCAAAGCTGTAGAAGTACAAATCTTCAGGTGTAGGAGGTGTATTCATAAACGTGCACCAGAAAGAGAGAACCTGAGGTAAAAGATGGCTGGCAGCATTCTCATTCCTGCTGTGTTTTCAGATGTGAAATTGTTGTCTGCAGCCTAAACTACTGGGAAAATGTGCATCTACAGGAAGAGTGTGTGTGTGTTTGTGTGTGTGTGTGTGTGTGTGTGTGTGTGTGTGATAAGGGACTGCATAGTTCAAGGTTGGTAGTACTGGTTACTGATTTTTAACTAGCAAAGTTACAAGTAGAAGTTTTATATGTGTGATTTATTACAAGTAACTACTCTGTCTACTGTACCACTCTCAAACGTCCTCTCCCTCTGGTTATCTCTCTCTTTAGGCATGAGTTGTCTAGACTTGTGAGGAGAGAGGGAACATTAATGGGTTTAAACAGGCATCCAGTGAGGCAGCACTGAGGAAATGATTTTATTTTTTGACTGAATGCACTGGTAGCAATGTACCCAAATGCTCAAAATTACCTTTATTTTTCAATGTTTCTAGAGGAGCAGAATGCAGGATCCGTAGCACACACATTAACAGCATCAATTATCCATATGACTGCTGCTCTTCTTGAGCCCTCTATATTTCAGGAGATACATTTTCTATCTTTATGCTTTGTGCTCAGAGTGTGAAATTCAATAAAATAAGCCAGGACAGTGTCACTGATATTGTGGGTTTTCTTACTGCTTCCTATTGGGTCCATTAGACTAATTAATTCCTGTGATATAACCATATATATTCTGCAAGCGATTCCTGGAAACATGTGGGCAAGAGAAGGTTTCATGGTTTTTGTTGTTCTTCAATGACAAATTTATGGTTTCCCCAGCTATTTCCCTTAATTCTCTCCACAAGAAGAAGTAATTCTTGCTCAGACATCTTTGTACATCTCCCTTTACGGTTGCTGGCTATCTGAGTTGCATTGACAATAACTTTGTAATTAATGTATTGCTGATGTTTTTTCTTCTCTCAAACAAGTGCAAGCGCATTATATTTCATCACCTTTTTACATGTCCATAGAGATAATAAGTAATGGAGATTTTATTTTTAAAAATCAATATTTTAATTAAGGAAATGCATGCCAAGCATGTTTTCATTCAGAGGGAATTGTATCCTTGGAAGAATTTTAACTCGGGGATTAAATGGCGAAATTTGGGATGGCATTGTACATCATATATACTCATCCTCAATGATCCCAGATAGCTTATCAGACAATTTAGTGCAGTGTTATTGAAGACAAGAGAACTTTTTGAATGTTATCCAAACTGCAGAAGTCTATGTAGAGTCAAAATTTCTTCCCTTTTGAACTGATATTTTTGATGGTCATGAAGAGAAAGTTCTTACTGGTCTGTCAGGCCTTAGTTGACCATAACAGACAAAAAAGTGCAGCTGAGTTACCATCAGTTTTGTTTTCAGTAATGCCTGAGAAGCAACGACTGCAGAAATAATTTGACTTTTTTTCTTAAATGAAATATTTTACATTTCTCTGAAATTTTCAGTTTGGATCATGACTGTAGAGAAAAAGAGATTCATTTAAAGAATCCCTGTCAAAGGTATTAGCAAAAGGGGTTTTAATTTGAATTTTTTAAAGTGCCATCTAAGAAAGATCAGTGGCAAGATTTACTCTATTACTTACTTCATGAAAAAACCACACAAAGGAAAATTGACTTTGAATCAAGGTAGAACGAATTAAAAAGAGACTGAAGACGTAAAAGTGTGAGGGAGACTCTGCCATTGATTCATGAGATCCAGAGAGGATCCCCCTGCTCTCTAAACTCCTGATGTTGCTGCTATATTTCTGGAAAAGAAGCGACTGACTTGTGATCACAATATATACAGTAGAAAAGGGGCTCGTGAGACTCCTTGTTCCCACAACTTCCTTTGGTCCTTGACAAGTGACTCTTGGAAAAACTGTGGGTCACTCTTATCCTTTGGGGGTTGCCTAGAGGAGGAACAGCTGGAGCTACAGTCCAGGCCTTTACCCCCTTTGGAAACTGCACCAAAGTCAGGGGTGGTTTGTTTGAAGTGTCAGGTGCATCCACCACAATGACCAACTTCTAAACTTTTGAAGCACTTACGTGAAAAATTTTGCTCAGTGTACATTCTCGAAAGCAAACACAACATGTTCATCTTAATTTCAAAAGTTTTATCTTTCTGTTTTTAGTATCCAAATGTAACTAACCACCGATTTGTTATAAAGAAATTGCTATAAAAATAAATTTATTTAGTTGCACTATACAACAGTGGACATGTATCTAAATTGTCAAGTATGTATTTAATTGGTATCAAATTATTATAAATTAAAAATAAATGTTAATTTAATAACAATCAAATCCTTATTTAGGATGTTTAATTTAATATGTCATCCAAAATTGTTTGCTTGGAAAATCCTATTGAGAATTACTATCATATTCTGGTTATTATCCTGAGGCAGATAGAGTTAGTTAAAATTTCATTATAGGAATACTATATAGCAAATAATTTTTACATGATGCTCCACAATGCCATACATACTCTAGTCTAATCAATTACATATTTGATTTTTTAAAAAACTTGTATTAAGCGGATAAAGAAGTTTGGAGAACTCATTTTAAACTGATAACTCCAATAAATGGAAAGAATCTCTTCCTTTAGTTCCATCTTAACTGGAAGAAACTAAAAGTTGTCATTCATAAGAAAATTTTCATGCACCATTACTTATTTTCAGTTTTTGACATATGACTATTTTGCAACATTTAAACAACAGCAATGGAGAAATATTGCCTTGGTTTCTAAACTGCCCCTCATTTTTGTAAGCATTTCAATAACATTCTCAATTAAATAGTCCTATTATCATTGTCCACAATGAAGTTATGTTATATCAAATAAATTTGGTTTTTTTATATTAAGAATTTATCTGGATAGACTTAATTACTTATTCACTTTTGTTCCATCAGCTTTGTTTAGAAAATTTTCTAGGACAGAGCAATATTTTTTGGATAAGTCCTTACAAGCAGCTCTTTCAACAACAGAACACTCCTTCAGCTAGTTCCCCTAAGTGCAAATAAAAATCTCTCTCTGATAACTGAGTTTAAATTATATGAATGTGATTTTGATTACAACTAAGTAAAAAAAATTTGCAATCATTAAGTTATGTAGCATCCCCCTCATCTGCCCACAGCAGGTCAAGTTTCTCGGCTTGCAAAAATGTAAGAGTAGTAATACTTCCGAAGTGATTAATATATCTGCTGTAGCAGTACACCATTTTCTGCTGTCTCCGGCTCCTAAAATCTGCACAATTTTTCTCAGTTGAATTTGATCGGATGGCTGCAATAGGAAGAATGTCAATGCTTCAATTCCCATTCTTATATTCTGTGGTAAGTTAGAAACCTGGTTACTTAAATCTTCTGATCCCTCCAAATCATGAAGTAGGAGAATGCCATGCAGATACTTAGACCAGATTTTCTTGGGTAGAAGAGAATTTAAAAGCCTAGTTTTAATCCTAGGTGGTATGTAAACTTGCATATCGTTAGCGCTGCTTCATTGTTTAAAGTCTGATAATAAATAAATTATGAATGGCTTCCAGAATGTGGGTTCTGACACTTGGACAAAGCAAAGTCATTGCCAAAGGTCAGAGTCATAGGTTTACAGTCTTGAGAAAAGTAGCATTTCAGAAGCAGGTTTGCATTTGAAATTTTATAATAATTTTCATGTTGCTTGTCTTGCTTTTGTTTTTCCTCCTTAGAAGTATCCTATGAAAGCCAGGCACTTAACTCTTAGCACTAGGTTCTGCCAGAGAGAGGAAAAAACCATAAACAGCAAAATGCAAAACCTGCCCACTTAAAACTTCCCTTCTGCCTAATCCTTAAAAAAAAGGGAGTAAAAAATTTAAAAAAATTTAAAGTTGACAATTTTAGATTCAAGTCTATACAGGTTGTATATATCTATACATATTTATATATACATTTATATATACACCTATACACACAACCACAAAGGTATATCTGAAAAGTTTTGGTTTTCCTTTCATAGATACATAATTTAGTATTTGGACAGTTCCAGTATTGTACTTCTATCTTCCACAATCCTTTCCCTTTGTGAAGTGTACTGAATCTATCCATGACATTTAAGATAGATGAAAGCTCTCTGAAAGATGTTCATATTACCTGGCCTTGTGAGGGTCTGATTACTTTGCTATTGGACATCAATGCATTTCTTTCAAGTTTGCTGACATCTCATTAATCGTGAGTAAATTCATGCCAGGTCCTTGCAAGAATTGTAATTGATACCCAGTGGCACCCAACCAGACTCTTAAATTGTTCATCAATAAAGTAACATGTAAATTCTGTCCTTGAGGAGCAATGCATCTACTTTCTTTGCAACCCCATCAGGGAATCCAAGAAAGCATAGGAAAAAAAGGAACAGATGGAAAGCTGGATAATAGGAGCTAAATAAGAGCACAAGGCTACACTGTAATACAGCTATAACATATGAATCTCTAACCAGGAATTAGCTTAAAGAAGCAATTCCCTTGAACTTTGTCATTAGGAGAGTTTAGCTCTGAAAAGCGAAGGCAAGTGAGAGGAAGAACTCCATTCTGGTACATTTACTGTTGCTTTGCTTTCCACATTATTTACTTGTTATTGTTTATATTTATTTATTATATTTATTATATTTACTTTTATACTGATATCACATATATACATTACCTGTTTAATTCTTGATTGTAGCTTAAAATTCTGCAATACAAAGATAAGTCTTTGGAATACAGATAGCATTTTTTTTTTCATATTTTCTTGTTTTAGCAAAATGCATCTTTGAACATTGTATGAAGACATTAATAAAAAAATTCAATTTTAATTTATAGATTATAATTGTTATAGTGTAAACATACCTGATTTAAAGAAGAAAAAAAGTATTGTATTTTGAGAAATCAGAATGTAAATACAATTTATTCTCTGCATACTTTTTTTTAAAAAGGAAAAATATGTGCCACAATGTGAATTATTGTATTTTAGAAGCAGCAAGTTAACTGCTTCTAAAGCAAAGAAAGTAGAAATTTATATAATTTATATAATTTGGATGTTTTGGAAACTAGATTTTTATAAATAATTTCTGTCTATGAAAATATTGATTATGTTGACTGAAATAACCGTAAATATTAGTATTTTAGTTATAAAAATTTTGCCTGATTGAAATGGATATGGGTGTAGTGTTTTTTAATTACTGTAGAGTTTATAAAGTGTGGTTTAAAATTTATGGTTTTAGTGAGTTGGACAGCCATGATTTTATAGACTTCAAATTAACATCTCTTTTTAAATAAACTTTTTTTATACTGAAGTATCTGGAAAGAACTGTATAAAATGTCCTACATTTCACAACCAAAACGTTCATGAGATTCCTTTTAAAGACCTGTACTCTACCTGTCTGTGAGGAAATATCCAGACTGCAACCAGATACATTTTCCTTTTCATTTGCTTATTGTTAAATCCTCATGAGAGAGGGTTAGTATCAAAAATTACAGTACTCTTTGTCCTTACGAAATGAAATCCTGTTACTGGTTGTGATGCTTTTGGATTATAGTAGTGTTCTCTGTCTTAACTCAATTTAAATGCATCACTGATACAAACGAAATGAAGAATCTTTGATACTTATCTTTCTATATTTCTTCAATCAAAACTATGATCTTGGAATCTGATTAAATTAGGTTTTCCTAGTCAGAGAAAAGTAATTATTAAGCTTTTTAGGAAGCTATGGAAATAAATAGCTCCCATACCATCTAAAGGGACTGAAAATATCTCCCCCTTGTAAGTGGCAGACGTTGGTACAGTTATTGCTGTTCATATCCTCTTGCTTTCTTCAAACACACACAATGCAGAACAACTCCAGGAATCAGTACAAATGAGAAAGTGATTGGTAGGGCAAGAGTGTTGCTGGAAAGGATCTGGGGATTACAGTGAATGCAGGCTGAATTTGTATTCAGCAATGCACTGGCACAGCACACAAGCAAAACCTCACACTGAACTGCAACAGAACCAGCATGACTGGCATATGCAGTGAAGTTATCATCTCCCTCTGCTCAGAGTTAGTAAGGCTGAACATTGAATGTTGAGCCCAGTTTTGAATCCCCAGAGGTCTGTGGGAAAGTGGGGACAAGGCTTCTGTTCTGGATGGGGCGTGTGATCTGTGCTAAGGGGATAAGGTTTTATGAAGTTTATTAGTTCAGTGGTGCAGTCAGTGCCTAATTCATGATTCAAAAGCAGCCTGAGGTTACCTGAAGGTTGCTCTAGGATTGAGGCAGACAGACTCTTCTCAGTTATCACAGCTAACGCAACAAGGGGTAAGAGCCACATGGTGTCTCACAAAACTTTTACTGGACATTAAGAGAATAGTCTTCACTTGTAAGCTAGTGCAAAGTGTACTGAGATTTCTCAAATAGAAATGGATCTCCATTCTTGGAAATTTTATCTTTTATCTAGACAAAGACACAGCCTGGAGACTGTTCTGCACAGATCAGGAGTGTGGACTAGGTAGTCTCCAGTGTCTTACTGTAATCTTGCTATGCCAGAAATGCCCTCAGGTATCTCAGAAATCTCTTAGTCTCATTCAGCCTCATTGATTATTTTGGATCCCTTTACCACAGTCATAGAAATATCTGTCAAATCAGAGTCCCCAAAGAAATCTCCTGGAAGAGACCTTGTTCTGCCTAATAAATTCCACTGTAGAAAACATTGACTATGTATGTAGTCATGACATTATTTGATGTCTTCAGTTATGACTGACTCATTTGAAGTGTCCAACCCTCTTCATTATTTGGTCTCCTGCCAGACTGCCTCTTGATGTTCACATAGATAAGAAGTAACAATTCCTCTGATGTTGGTGATTTTATGGAGAAAATTTCTAAAGATATGTCACATAGCATGTAGTTCCTGCCCTTTTTCTTATCTGCTGTTTAAAACAGCCAAGCTATTTAAGTGAGGTTCCCAAAACTTTTTACTTCAGGGTAAGTTTCATGTATTAGTCTGGCATACAGATCTACACCACCATGTACCAGAAACTAGTCATTCCGTGTCCTAGGGTTGCATGTCTCACTGTTTTAGTTCCTTATTCTCATTAAAAACAAGGTGAAAAAAGATTTTGACATGCATATGACATCAGCAAGATTAAATGGGATTAATGAATTTATTTCCACAACTCTTGGATAACCTGTCAAGAAAAAATTCTCATCCAAATGTGGCTGCATTATCATTGTGTTGCTCAATTTTGGCTCATGATCAATATAATAATTTTTAGACATAACTGGACTAATACTTCCACTTAGTCTAGATGCTTTTCTATTTAGATTATTCCTGAAAATACCACTAATGGGCTTTTACAAAGATTTATGCAGACATATAATCCTTTCTATGAAGAGCATTATTGCCTGTGCAAAATTGTCATTCACATCTAGCTAAGGCTGGAAAATTACAAAGAACTTCATATAACGCTACATTTAGAAAATGCTTTAAGTGCACCACATCTGAAACTATGTTGGGCTCTTCTATGTAACAGGAATATCTGCTAAATTCTTCTGAACAATGTAAATGGTGACATATAACTAATTACAGAAGATATTTGTCAGAAATTCTGTAATTGATGGCACAATATTCTTTGGGACTAAGTACACAAGGATTTGGTATTTAGAAAACTTTGTATTTTAATTAGGAAGTCTAGATTTTAAAACTATTATAAAAACTATAACTTAACTAACTATAATGAATAACACAGTATTCCTCATCACTCTGGGTCTGGGAATCAGCACTGGGTTAAACAGTAGAAGAGGACTGGAGAGTCCCTCTCATCTGAAAAGCACAAAGACAATGAAACCCATGCTTTTTAAATTTAAATGTTTATATGATTCAAAGAACACTGAGATGTGGAACTTGCCTACCCTAGCAAATGAAAATATTTCTTACACAACAGAATATTCATTAGGGTTAATTGTCTACATAGTCATTGACAGCTTCTTTTGTGTTCCAGAAAAAAGTTACTAGTATTTTTTAAGTTATTGAACAGTCAATAAATTTGTATTAAAAATATTAATACAGATCTCCTGTTCAGGTTTTGGAGGACTGAAAACTCTATCACAACTGTTTGAATATGAAAAACACCACTGGGAGAGTTTCAAATCTAAGGTTGCACAGATCATCATACCACAATCCCCTTTGATGATAGCAATATCTAATATGAAGATCTTGGATTAAATTTTACATCCATCCTCATTGCTTACAATAGCTAACACAGGAAAGAATCTTTATAAAATAAAGCAGGTGTGATTTCTATTTGCTTTTGAGAAATATTATTTTGTGCTAACATTCAACTGCAGTGAAAAGAGAGAACAGAATAACCATCAGAATACAGTAGGTCCTGTTTCCAAGACCTCAACCAGCAATAAACCCAGATATTGAACCATTCATGCAAATTCATCGGCACAGAAGACTTTTAAGTTGATCAATATACAACAGGTTTCATAATTCTTTATATATTTGATATCTTTCCTCATCTTTTTATAACTTTGTTCCTTGCATTCAAGATTTTGCTGTTTTTCCATTCAGAAATTATATGTGGATGAAGAAATTTTTCTTTCCCTACTTTTTCTTTTCATTTTTCCAAACCCCACTTTACTTCTTCATCCGAGAAACTTTCAAAAGATGCAGTTAGTTATATCCAATAAATAGGTAGATCTTACTAGATTATCTGCTCTGAATGCCCCAGTCAGGAATAATAAAGCTCAAAAAAAGGTAAATATTATGTCTGATTTTTTTTTGCTGTATAAGCTGTTCAAAATTGGAGAGAAACATGGAGAAATTGCACCTGACTGGCTGAGATGGACTTCTGTAGTTTATTCTTCAGCCACAGACATCAGTGGGAATTTGGGTGTGGAAAACCACTCAGTTATAAAAGTATTGCATGTTTTTGAAGGGAACATATTACATTGAAACATATATCACCTAAAAAAGTAAAAACCTAACTAAAAGTACTCTTGCTAAAAAGTTTTTTTACCGCTTTTATTAAAAAACCAAACAAAAGTTGAAGTGTTTGTATTTAGTAAGTATTTTTCTTTTCAGAATAATCACAGAGATGGGCAGTTTGAAATAGAAATTTTTACGATTTCGTTTAAAAGGTAGTGGTGTCAAAACGCAAAACTGAGAGATTTCTTTGCACATTTGCACTCTACCTGCAGGGAGACATCTTGATGTGAAGTAATAAAAGATAGAACAATATTTTTTTCCATAGAAATCCATACCAATAAAGTTTTTCATAGTTCCACAGATCGATATTATCTTAGAAGCAGAAGTAGTGCAACAGTAAACTGATGAGGAGCTAATTTTATCATATTTTCAGAAATAATTATAGATTTCAAGGATGTTATAAACTTCTTGTTTAAGTTTACATGTTGCTCCAAAGATTTATTTAATGTTTGATTCAGGTTTTTTCAATTAATTAATACACTGCATGTAGTGTTCAATAGATTTATTTACAGTAGTAACTGCATAAATATAATACATTGTGCAACATAATGTATTGTCAAGGAGAGAGAGACTTGCTCCATCCTCTTGATATCTTCCCTTCAGATACTGATAGACACTGATGAGGTCACCCCTCAGTCATCTCTGCCCAAGACTGAACAGCCACAGTTCTCTGAGCCTTTTCCCATAGGAGAGATGCTCCATTGCCCTGATCATCCTTGTCAGCCTCTGTGGGACCCACTCCAGGAGCTCCATGTCTCTCTGGTGCTGAGGAGCCCAGAACTGGACACAACACTCCAGATGTGTCTCACCAGGGCTGGGTGGAGGGGCAGGATCAGCTCCCTGGACCTGCTGGCAATGCTCTTCCCAATGCAGCCCAGGATTCCAACGGCCTTCCTGGCCACAAGGGCACTGCTGGTTCATGGAGAGCTGTTGTCCACCAAGATCCCTGGTCCTTCTCCACAAAGCTGCTTCCCAGCTGGTGAGCCCCAAGGCTGTCCTGGTGCAGAGGGTTATTTTCTCCAGGTGCAGGATCTTGCATTTGCCTTTGCTGAATTTCAGACTGTTTCTCTCTGCCCATCCATCACTCCAACCTGTGGAGGTCCTTCTGCAGGGCTGCACAAACCTGTGGGGTATTGATCGCTCTTTCCTGGTTTGTGTCATCAGTGAAATTACTGCTCTTCTCTCACCTTTCCATCCAATTTTTCCCATTTTATAAGGCAATCACATTGATTAAGCACACTTTCCCCTTCATGAACATATATGTGATAGTATCTATATATTTACTTTATGTATGTTTAGAAATATATGCATAAATTTATATGCATTAGAATTACATATAAGTTTTTGAATCTTGCCAAGTCTGCTAATTAGTTTTAGTTACACTAATTTCACAATTATAAACCCCACCTGATTATAAGACGCACGTCCAGGTGTCGGCATATGTCTTGGGCTACAATACAGAGTGTGATAAAAGGTATCTATTCTATCACCATCTGTTGAGGGTGGGGACAGTGATCCTTATCTCCATGGCAGATATTCTGCTAATGGACCATCCATTGAAACCAGGCGGGGCATTGTTCTTTATCTTTTCACAACCCATCCTTCCTCCAGGGAGTCATTTTCTGCTAATGGTCCATTGAGTCCCACTGTGGGACTGATAAAATTACTCCATCCCAATGGGAGTTGCTCCAGCCAGGGGGAAGAGCCCAACATTTCTTACCAAGATAAAAACAGAGGTTTTGGGACACTAAGGGAGCCCCTTTCTCCACTGGACTCCAGAGGAAAACCAGATTTCTCCACATCACCACTGGACCTCCAGAGGGAAACTGCACCTTGTACAGGAGCACTGCTCCAACTGAATCACATCTGTCACTGCAGCAGGATGCAGCCACCATTTAATGGGACTGCTACCAACACCCTGCCTGACAGGGTGTCAGGCTGTATCTGACTTTGTCAAGGTTTGGAGTTTGTTTCTTTGTAGTACTGTATTTCTATTTTAATTTCCCTAGGAAAGAACTGTTATTCCTAATTCCCATATTTTTGCCTGAAAGCCCCTTGATTTCAAAATTATAGTAATTTGGAGGGAGGGGGTTTACATTCTCCATTTCAAAGAGAAGCTCCTGCCTTTCTCAGTAGACACCTGTCCTCCAAATTAAACAGCAATTTTTTGTTCTTTGTCTGTATATAAGCTGCACCTGATTATAAGCTGCACTCCCGATTCAGACCAAAATTTTAGTCAAAGTGGTGTGGCTTATAATTGTGAAATTACTGTAATTAGTTTTAGGAATAGATAATGTTTCTACTTTTCAAGATGTTCCTTAAGTGGAAAGGTGAATATTATGCATTTGACTCACAACAAAAGAATGCCAAAGCAAGTGAAATGCAACACTGTGTAATTGCAGAAATATTAGTTGTGATTATTATACTAATTAAATATTTTATTCCAAAATTCAGGGAAAAATTAAGTGTTAAATAAGGTGATGAGAATAAAACAATTAAATTACTTTCTACTTAAAGAAATCTAAGAATTAACAATAAAAAAATTAAAAATGGCATCCAATATTTAAAATAGATTAGCTTACATTTTTTCACCTGGTTATCTTATAAGCATAAATAGATCGCATGTTAATATTACTGAAAAAGGTGCCTGACTTGGTTACTTTAAGAAATAAAAACCACAAAAGAGAAGAATAGCATGCAGGATTTTTTTCCATAGGGAAAAAAATTCAATAAATAATTCAGGCCTTAAGAAGAAATTGCTGACACAGAAAAGTTTCTGTGTTTGATCAGTCTCTGATGAAGACCAAGTGCAATTCAAAAGACCATTTCTAATCAGCAAACATTTTAAGACATGCTTAATATTTCTAGCAGTCACTAATATGACATGACTTTCAAAAAAAAATTAACTCAGCAGAGATACTCATAAAAAACAACACTCAAGATAAAATTGAATACTGTTAATGTATTATATTTGTTTATTCATTTTTGTATTTATCTATTTTGTCTACTAATCTTTAAACAGAACACTTCATAACCTAGCTTCATATTTTAATTTGCTCAAATTATTTTGAAATGACATTATATATATTTTTATGCAGATGTGGAATTCCATTTTATATATATGTGCAGATGAATCTTATTAAAAGTTAAATGATCAAATTTTATACTGAAAAGAAGACATCAGAACTGATGTTCATAATCAATTTTTATATCACCAACATAGAAAATCTCAGAAAGATAGCATTCAATTGATCATTTAAATTATAAAGCCCAAGTTTTGTTTAATTCTAACATGCAGGAACTGAATTTTTCTGCTGTTTCTTACATGTTTCATAGAACAGAATAAGTATGCAAGTATCCTTTACTGAATTTCAACTTTATCTTTAATGTTTCGATGCATTGGTCAGATAGGCCAATACATTAATATTTCCCGTTGTATTAATGCATTAATATTTTAAGCCTGTCACATTCATTATTAAATGGAATATTAAGTTGCCAAGAATCAATATGAAAATCAAGTTTATACTGTGCTTAGATTATTAAGAAATAATAAAATATTTAGCGATCCTTTATTTTGTGCAATCTGCAGAGTGATCGTTAGGAAATTACACCATCAAATCCCGTCCTACATTTTATATATAACATAAAAGCAAGTTTGAGAACATTATTAGCCTCTCAAATCTAACTCAAGAAACACTGAAAATGCAGGATTAAGGATGACAGAATTAAGATTGTTTTTAATTCTCATATTCCTTCTTGGAAAACAAAATGTTGCTTTTTTCCTAAAGACCTTATAGCTGATTCAATGAACTATCAACACTACTTGAAATAATGGACGGCTATTGAATATGTTCCTTTTCTCTTGCTGAGTGTATGATTCTGTGTTGTATTTATTGCATACCATACAAATTCTTTCCTCAAGAAAAGAATATCAATTTTCTTGTAGCCACAGGGTTTTCAACACTGTACTATCTGAATTCTCCATAGGCAACTATAAGTTTATTTCAGCAATATAGCTGTGAGTTAAAGTTACATGAGAGGTTTCTTCAGTATAAGAATATCCAGTTTCGTCTCCCCACATAGCAGATCATGTTGTTGGTCCCCATCTGCCAAAACATATTTGATTAACATTAAGCTTGATGACAGCAGTGGGTGTAAAGTAATTCCACTGTCTGATTGACACAGATACCTTACCCAGGCATGCCTTTGCAAAAGTTCTTGAAGCCACAGATAACATGACCTTTATAGTATTTAGTAAGATCTTTAAATTCCATGTCAACAGTCCTGTGCTTTGGGATAACTCCCTCAGTGTAAATACATTTGCTCCACCATCTCTCCATCAAATGTTTTATAAATCTTTCAGTTTGGCTGTTTGGCATCTGCAACATTGTATGAATGAAAAATAAGGGAAGCGGAAAAGATAAGCTGAGGTGGTTTCTACTATGATGTATTCCTCAGAGCAGATACCACACCTACCCACCAACCTCTACTGTTGTATTGCTGTGCAACACACAAGATTAAGCAAGAACAAGTAGGGCTGTTGCAGTAATACTCAATATACAGTCTTAGAATCACAGAATCATTATGACTGGAAAAGATCTTCAAGACTATGAAGTCCAACCTTCAACCAAATACCACCATACCAGTCATGGTAAAGGTTTGTGGACGACTCCTTATTCTGGAGACAAAGTACTGTTTCCTCAGAAGTGCTAAAGTATTAACATCAGAAAGTGTTTTAAAAGTATTTTTTTTGTACTTATTAATAGGTGGCTTCACAGCCAAGACTCCATGTGTTCACTGCAAAATCTGACTTGCTGTCAGAGCAAGTCACAGGACTTTAGGGAGTCACATTTTATTTTGTTGCCTCTTCTTGTCACTGCCCACATTGTGTGCACCAAAGTTTGTTCCTGGGCTGTCTTTGGAATACCTGAAAGTCTCAGTAAGATGAAAACCTATGAGCAGTCTAGTGCTCACCTCACCCAGCAATACAGACCTGTCACCTTCCCCAGCTCCCCAAATCTCCAGCATGGCAGAAGGATCATACGGAGCCACTCTGCATTCAGCACAACCTCTAAGCCTCACAGTCTGTCTAATGGGATTTGACAAGGAAATGTCATGGTGAGGAAATGTAACACAGGTTTGCTGAAGCACATGAGAACTGCAGAGACTAAAGACAGAAATAATGAATCAAGTGCTTCAGTTATGCAAATAAAGATAAGTGGTAAGAACTGAGTCACTCTTCCTTTTTCTATGTAAAATTTCATTTAAATTAATGTGGTTCTGCCCTTTTAATCTGTTTTGTTTTTCTTTTTGACCGATTTGAATTTTCTGGTGGGTTTTAGGATAATTAAGTAATTTTCAAATTTTCATGCATATTAGAAACATATACGAACTTTTCTTTCTCAGATGTGGAAGAGTCAGTCTTCATAATATCTGGTTTATGAAGGAAATATTTTCTGAAGGTGTCTTTGCTAATAACTCTTAGTACATGCTTTTTCTCTGTGTTTCCTACTGTGCTCAGAGAATACCTCTTTATGAATTCTTTGTAAGGAAGCAAAAACTCCATTACCAGTTTTTTGTAACCACAGCAACCTCAAGTTTCCTTTGCTAACCACTCAGGTCAAAGGCCACATCTATCTCCTAACTAAAAATTTTATTTTTTTTCCCTCTTCCTGTCTTTCTTTTTGATACTTCTCAGAAAGCCCATGTGGTAGTTTTGGCAGTGTGCAGTGTCAGGCTGGAAAGTTGTGAACTTACTCCCTGGTGAAATTAAAGCCAAGCTTCAGCTCTGTGAATTCTTTTATTTTCCAGTTTTAGAAAGGTAGCTACCCTTACCTTGAGGTCTTTTACTTTCCTACATAGTGTTTCATGCTGTTAGCATTTTAAAAGATACTTCGCAGTAGTTCAGAGCTTAAAATTTAATGTATGTTTAAAACTGTTTGAATCTTGCAGCTAATGGTCACAGTATTCACAGTATATGAAGTGACTGAAAAAAACAGCAGCATAACACAAAAGGAATTATGTAAAGAAGTAGAATTATGTAAAGTATTAGTGTGTTTTTTCTACAACTATGTGGACTTCTTCAAAGTCTAGGTGACACAGATTAATACTGAACATATTTTCTCCTTTGCTTCACCTGAACTGAATGTAACCTTATAAACTCTGACTGAGACCATTAACTCTGGGAGAATATAAAGATCCAATTAATGCAAACATGTGTCCTGTCTGTATAGTAATTCTGTCTATGGAGTCCTGCATAGTAAACTGAAATGGGTGAGTGGTGGGGCTTAGCAGATGATGAAAAGCCTGCGGTTGTTGTCTGCCTAGATTTTGTTAAATTTTTGTTTCCCACAGCCATTTTCATGGAGAAAGTGGCTGCTCATGTCCTGGACAGGTGCACTCTTTACTGAGTTAAAAACTGGTTGGATTGCCTGGCCCAGAGACTGCTGGTGGATGGAGTTAAAATCAGCAGGGGGCTGGTCCCTCATGGGGCTCCCTAAAGCTCAGTGTCAGGGTCAGCTCTGTTCAGTATCTTTATTAATGAGCTAGATGAGAGGATCAAGTGCACCCTCAGTAATTTCACACCCAGCATCAGGTTCAGTGCTGATTTGCTGGAAGGCAGGAAGCCCCTGAATGGCTGGGCTGAAGTTGATTGTGTGAGGTTCTCCAAGGCTTAGTGCCAGGTCCTCTTTTGAGTTACAGCAACTTCAAAAAGTGCTACAGGCTGGGGCAGAGTGGCTGGAAAGCAGCTCAGTGGAGAAGGACCTTGGGGTGCTGGTCAACAGGCAGCTGTGCCCAGGTAGTCAAAAGGCCAATGGCATCCAGGCTTTGATCAGAAACCCTGAGGCCAGCAGGGCCAGGGAGTGATTGTCCTCTACTGCGCATTGGCACCTTGAATCCTTGTGTTCAATGTCGGGTCTCTCACTACAAGGGTGTTTTGGTGCTGGAGCAAGTCCAGAGAAGAGCAACAAAGAGGGCGAACGTTCTGGAGCACGAGCTCTGTGAGGAGCAGCTGAGGGAACCGGAGTTGTTTAGCTTGGAAAAGAATGATCACAGGAGACCTTATCACTCTCTACAACTGCCTGAAAGAGGGTTGGGGTGAGGTGGAGGCTGGTTTCTTCTTCCAGGAAAGCACCGACAGAATGAGGAAATCACATCAGTTTGGACCAGGAGAGTTTTAAATAGCATATTATGAAAAATTTCTCTATGAAAAGAATTATCAAGCATTGGAGCAATCTACTCCTGAAAGTGATGGACTGATCACCCGGAAGTGTTCATAAAACATGTATATGTGACATTTGTGAACATGTTTTAGTGGTGAATGCAGTGGGACTAGGTTGGATTTGATGGTCCACTCTGCTTCTTTCAGCAAGATCTGTCGGCCTTAGCAATGCTCCTTTTTTGTGGGATGACACAGAGAGTGTTGCCACTGACTCCTGCTGCTGGATGAACCCCTTTCCCATGGGACCTGACCACCCCTACCACAGCCCTGGCCTGGGGCAGTGGCTCCTTTTTCTGACTGGGGTATTGAAGATTTGTTGCCCACCATCATACTTATGAAGAAGACTCTTTAACCATGTAACATAACAGGACTAATTTCACATTTTTCCTCTTTATAGATTGAAATTAAAAGGGATACTAGATGTCTCTACTAATGTAAAGTAAAATAAGCACTACATATAAGTGTTTTGGAGCAGGCTGCATATCATCTAAATCTGATCTAATCACTCAGATTAGGTACTTCCTACCTGAACATTATGGAAGAATACGAACTCTGTCAAAACCAAACTCACCTTCACAGCCAAGACAGCCAAGAGCCCATCTCTATGTAACTTAACAGAGTCCTGTTCAAAAGACAAGTCTGTGAATCACTACTCCTCTCTAATATAATTTTGTTCATTTAAAACCACGAATCTTTTCAAGTTTTTATTTAAGGGAATATTCTTCCTTTGTTTTGCTCAATTTCCTTGTTCTCTGCTAGCAGCCTTCAAAGAAGTCAAATTCACACAACAAAGAAAGCTGTCAGGAGCAACACTGTTGGCATATATTAGAACTTGTCTTGTCATAACTTGAGAATTCTCCAGAGGTATATAAATTAGATGCCACTGAAAGTGCCTCTTTCACCAGTATTTCACTACTGTATAACTCTGCTTTATTGTACGAGAATACACCATTCTACAACTGGAGGAACACATAAGGGAATTTATTCAAGAAAAGTTATGGAAACACCATAATAATAACGTCTGTTAACCTTTTTCCTTGCCTTTTGTTTAAAATGAAGGGATATATCAGAAGATGGGACAGAAACCGATTTATTTTATGGCTAATATTATGCCTTTTAAAATATATTATCCTGGAAACATAATCATTGATTTTGCTGTTATTTTATATACAAAACTATCTTCAGTTTTGTTGTGCTATTGAACAACATTCCTCTTTTTTCATTGACATCTGAGAGTCTATAGAGTCCTCATTTGTTAAATAAAAGAAGTGAAAGGCAAACATTGCATAAAACATACTGATAGTGATGGGAGATTTTTTTTTAAAAATCAAGTCTTGAAATTGCACTGACTATTCAAATAATGATATGAACTTGCTTACTTCTACTTAAATTTATCCAGAGATTTTAAGATTTGGACTTCGTGTTCTAGAGAACCCCAACAAATTATTTACCCAGAAGTCCTATTTGAAACAAATTATTCCACTTCGTCTCAAAACTAACATCAGGAAGAGCAGATGGACCAGCTTTCGGATGATGGAGGTGTTAGTGAACTGAAAGGTAATTAAGGAAATACACTGGTTGAAAAAGTTTGTGCCAATAAGGAAATATTCTATCATAAAGTGAAAGTCAAATTATTGCCTATCTGATTAAAATATATATATTAAATAACTAATATACAGAGAAGGTATTTTATAATAGTCTTGTTCTTTCCTTCTCTTTTGATTTTATGCAGTAATCATTGAAAGTGTGAATAATGAATTCACCTTCAGTGTAAGTTCCATGTAGTACAGTGTAAAAGACAAAAATATCAAAAGAAGTCTCTAGCTTTCTTCAAAGCACAGTTTGTTCCTGCCTATCTACCACCATCTGTAGATGGCTAGTGACTGAAGGTCCAGCTATCTGTCCTGCAGCACTAATTGTGATCATTAGAGGTGTGTGTGCCAGATTTAAATGTTGATTGCAGTTTTAGAGCTGTTTCTTCATCTGCATGGTTAATGTCACAGCTTTGCAGATGTTAATGCAAATTCTGCTGACATCCAAGGTTCACTGCAGTGCACCTGGAATGGGTTGCACTCAGCCTTACCAAAAGTGAATGTTGTAATTGAAACTGGTTAATTAGTCTCAGTCTGAACTCAGTGGGAAACCACCACTTGCAAAGTGTAATTTTCCCAGCTATTTTGGATGAACCAACTCTCTAAAGTGTTTTTTTTTTTTTTTTTTTTTTCATTTACCATTCTCTCCTTTGTCTCTGTTCTGCTGACCCCCAGCAGTTTTCTCACATGGACCAGTCTCATCTCCCTGAGGCAAGTGGTCTCTCTGGACACACTAGGTCCTCCATCTCCCAGAATTTCGCTGTATTGTATACTGTAGCATGCGTTGCACAACTGATTATCAATCTGGACATACTTTCAGTTTTTTAATATTGCTTTATCCATACCCATGCAAACATTAGCAACAGTAGCAATTAGTAGCAAAAAAAAAATGTTTATTTCATGCTCTATATCTTTAAAGATCATATGCACATATTCCTAGTTTTGTGCATCTTCCTACTTGCAGTAGTAGGTGGTGTTTGAGTAGAGGTGTTTGAGAACACTTTTACAGATTTTTGATGGGCTAAAGACATTCTGCTTTTTAGTCTATTTTCTGTCAGATTGTCAATCACACTCCCAGCTTCTTCGTTATGTCACTTGCACAACTCCATTAATTAGATTTTGTATTTTTCCAGCTTTCATATCATTGCTTTAGCTTACACTTATCTCTTCCTGCCAGCTACAGAGGGAGCTGGATGACTGCTTCGAACCAGATACTTAGCTTCTAAGCAGCTAAACTTGGAAGATACTTCACACTCCCAATACTTTAAATTCCCAAACAGAGACTCTAAGGAAGGATTGAGTTTTGGAAAAGAGGGAACCTCCATCTTCTTAATATGAGGCCAAGTTAAATTAAACTCTCAGAAGATCAAGTATTCAGTCACCAAATGTTTTTTGACAGCATTGATTAATGAAATACAGATTCAAAGAGATTCTTTGTACATAAAAGAGAGTACTTTTTTAGCTGATGCTATCTTTAAAACTGAGAGAAAATTTTAACATGCTTGTTGTAATCTGAAATGTTTGCCATTTACTTAGCCTATAGAAAGACTTCCCTCTCCCCAAAGTGGCTAAAACCTTATGAAACCATTGTTAGTTTAGATGCAGGTTTATATAAGTCAAGGAAAGCAGAGAGTTTTAAACACAAGACTATGTTGTCAGGATATTAGCTGTTACTCCTGGTTATGTTAGAGGATTAATTGTATCCTCTACAAAGGTCAGTGTAGCAGGCAAAGAATGTGAAGAAACTGCTTTAGAGATGGCTATCTCCTGGATAAATTAACTGGTGCTTTATCTTGATTATGGTTTATTCTATATTCCAAAGAAGTTTAAGTAGGTGAATACCACATCCAATAAATACAGATTACTCAGCTTTCATTGAAAACTGATCTTCTCCACAAGGGAAATCCATGGTAGACTTGGTCCTTAAACGCAACGAAAATATTTCACTTCACAGTGCAGACAAATGGGGCCTAAGTCTGGTGCTTCATCAAATTGGACAACTTATGCAGTGAAACGACTCATACTCCTAAAGCGCTGATTATGCTCTCCTCTTTTTCGTTTAAACAAATTATTGACTCATTCTTATTTTGTCGGGTCTGGTTTATTTCCTCTAATAAAAGCATGCACAGAATTATGCTTCCTAAATCCTATATAACTAAAGCTAGAAAGATAAGGGACTTCATCTCTAAAAGAAATTAGCTAAGTTTTCTTGTTCAAGTCCTTTGGCACAATCATGCCAGGACATGAATTCTTCCATGGAGTAGTACCCCTATATGTGAAGAATCATATGTGGGGATTTGGTGGGGTTTTTTATTGTTGTTGCTGTTCAGGTGTGGTTGGTTTGTTTTGTTGTTTAGGTTTTTTATTTATCTTCTGCAGAATTTTACTTGTCAAATTCCAGCTTCGAATAAGATATTTTCAACCACCAAGACTGGTCATAGTGTACTATTAGCAGTTATTGTTGCTATCATTGCTGAGAAGGAAATGAGAATGAAAGGTGAAGAAAGAAGGAACTATAACCCTCTCCCTAATACTGCCAGAAGGGAAAAACAGCAATCACACTTGAACACAGAGTGACCATAAAATCGAATTCTAAGCATGTCGTTGTGACTATTGGACAAGCAATGAACTGTCCATGTCACTGGTCAAAAGGAAGATAGGATGTCTTCCTAAGCAGCAGGACAGAAACCACCACAAAAACCAGTTCTGACAGATAGAGGAAAACAAGATATTGTCTGCTACTGTGTCTCTGAATGATATAGAAGAAGAGTAGAACAGCAATACTGATCCTTTTTTGCTCAATTTGTGACTTTTTAAAACATAAGTGCAACCAGGTTAGCAAGCCATACACTTCCCATTGAAGGTCTATTAGCTTTTATTCATAAAGTAATTGAGATCATTAATATCAAAGCACTTGGGGAAAAAAGTTCATCTTGGATTATGGCTGTATTAATAAAGAATATAGTTTCAAATTGTTGCAAAGCAAAACAGCAGAGCTCTGTGAACCAGGTCCCTAAACCAACTTTTTTTTCATTGACCACCTCAAAGAAAAAGGTTTATTATTACTTCAAGGGGCATTTCAAAAGATCAAACAAAATTGTATATATCAGAAGGGATATATTTGAGAGGGTAGGATTTAGAACTCAAAACTATGTTAAGAAATCCAATAACAAAAATCAGTCAGTTCTACTCCAAATCCGTGACATCAGTGAGGCACAGTAATGAATACAGATTGATGCCTCAGTATGTCCTCAGAAAAAAATGGTTTATGCCTCTGGAGCCTGAA
The DNA here is from genome assembly GCF_009819885.2 of Catharus ustulatus. Classification (NCBI taxonomy): domain Eukaryota; kingdom Metazoa; phylum Chordata; class Aves; order Passeriformes; family Turdidae; genus Catharus; species Catharus ustulatus. The sequence continues at coordinate 53,171,462 of NC_046224.1, read as the reverse complement.
GCCTGAGTCAAAATTCTTTGAAAACATTGAGGTTGCACCTTAGAAAACAGAGAGGTTAAGGGAATGATATCAAAAGCAAGATGGAAATGTCCAAGAAATAGATGAAAGCTGAGGAATCTAAACACCCGTGCAAGAATAACACATTCCCACAGTGCAGCAAAAAAATAAGTAAAACACAAAAGATCTACAGACAGAAAAAACTCTCTAAGACCAATAAAAACCTAAGAAAAACCCCAAAACAGAATGAGGAAAGATTATTAAAGGCTTGAAGGCCACAGAAGACTAGAGAAAATGTCATTACAGTAGAATAAAACACTAATTGTGCTGTGTGAATTAAAGAAAATAAAATTTAAAAAAATCCATGAAAAAATTAGGAAAGAAGACTGAAAAAACTTGAAGACTGGATATATCTTGTATTAAAGATTGGTATAAAATCTTCACATGATCTTATCAAGAGAACCTTCATAATAAAACAATGCTAATTAATGAAAAAAGGTAAGCTCATCAGCAATTCTCTAGCTATCATATTTCCCAGTGTTTCCCAATTATTTGAGAGAATTCAAATGGGTGAGATACTCATATCAATTGATATTCATCTAGGTGTTGGTTCTGATCGTACTTTATCAGTTTTGTTCTTTTGTCCTTTCAGGAAAGAGAGTGAGATCTTGTGACTTCCATGAGGATTATTTGGGCAAGCTTCTGTCCATTTCCCTGTACTTCCTGTCAGCCAATTCACTTTTAGTGTTTCCACTTGGTTTCAGAATTTTCCCTTTTTTTTTATTTATAGCCTTTCAATTCCTTAGAAACACCTCCTCACTCTCTGTTTATCTTTCTTTCCCAATGTCAGGATTTTAATTGGAATAAATTTGCAAATTTAGGTCCACTTCACTGCCTCTTGTTCAATCTCAGTCCTTTCAGTTGTAGTCACTCCATTTCATAATTTTCTGGTTTTATTTCAATTGCATTTAATGTATCATATCTCCATTCCAGAGCATTTGTTAGACTTTGTCTTCTGATTTCAAGATTTCATTTCTCTTTCCTGAAAGGAAATTATTTCTTTCAGGAATAAGAATGAAATCTTGTGAATTCAGTGAGGACTGTTTGGGCAAACTTTGGTCCATTTACCTGCACTTCTTATCATCCCACTCATTTTAGTGTTTTCACTTGGCTTTGGAATTTTCCTATGGTTTTTTTAGTGTTTTCATTTCTTTAGGGCCTTGTACTCACTCTTTGTTTACCTTTCTTTCCTGATGTCAGGATTTTAATTGGAATAAATTTGAAAATTTTGGTCCTTTTCACTGCCCCTTGTTTCATCTCTGTCCATTTGGTTGTAGTCACTCCATTTCCAAATTTTCTGGGTTTTGGGGTTTGTGGGGGTTTTTTTGTTTTTTGTTTTTGTTTTGTTTTTTTTTTTTTCATTGCATTTTATTAGATCATCTCTCTTTTCCAGAGCATTTGTTAGACTTTTCCTTCTGATTTCAAGATTTCATTCCCTTTCCTAAAAGGTGTCTTTTTTTTTTTTTTTAATTCTAATTTAATATCTACAAATAATGGAGAAGATAGACCAGTGCAACATTGATTTGCTGAGTCTTACTAATGTTTGGTTGTTTTTTTTTTTTTTTACCTCAGAACTATAAATCCTTTAGAGCTGTACACCAACAAGAGAAATAAAACCTTTTCTATCATGGTGAAAATGTTACCAGGTTTAAGTGCCTTCCTGTAGAACCATAATAGCAAGTGAACTCCAACTTCTTTTCTATTGATCCTTGTGAAGGAAATGTATGCCAAAAATGCTCTTTAAGTGTTCTATCCGACCGTGTAACTCTGAGGTTGTGTGTCAATGAAACAGGCATCTACATATTTAAACATTACAGCAGACCTGCAGTAGGGATGTATATCAGTGCACGTTGCCATATGAAAACTGTCTAAAAATGCATGCCCTTAATTGTAACAAACATCAGCAAGGAAGATACTCAATGTGATAAGTTAGATAGTCTTGCAGTGTTTTTGAAGAAGACTGCTGAATTCAACCAAAACCCTATGCTGTTTGTCTGGAGCTTACGCTTGGTCTTTCACTGAATCAAGCTTCAAGTGAATCAGGAAGGGTATTTTCCAGACCCTATGCATGTTTTACATGAGCAGTTATGGAGGTATTCAGGATTATGGACAAATTTGGCAAAAATCTGGTCAAAAGGATTTAAAATTGATCTCCAGTCTCAGAATAATATATTTATCAAAGCACAATAAATTTATTTGACTTTTTTTCTGGATTTCCAACAGTTTATTGTGACAAGATTTGCTATTTTTGTTTGTGTGAATACAACGCTGTCACTTGGAAATGACCTTACTATCTAAGAATCAAAAATCCTGTTTCAATACATTTTCCTTTAGATTAGTCTGATGCTTCATAGAATAATCTGCATTGGAAGGCACACAGGAGGACCTTCATGTCCAACTCTTGAGAGAATGGCCCATATAGGGACTGAACCCATGAGTTTGGTGCTATTAGCACCAACTGAGTTCACCTCAGGTCACTGGATAAAACTTGTATACTTGACAGGCTATGAAGCCCTGGAGTTCAGCAATGAGCAAAGAACTATTTTCCAGATAATTACAGTGAGTTAAAAAATATAATTTCACATTGTGTAAACTCTGTAGGACTTCTCTTTCCTCCTCTTCTTTTGCTCTGTTACATTGATCTGAAGTGTGACAGAGATTGTACTACTTCAGACATAAAACATATGAATTCTTTTGATCAATCTATGCTGTAGTGATGGAATGTTTCCACCTTAACTCTGGCATTGTCATCTCAATATTAGGTAAGGAAGGAATAAACCATCAGTTATAATATCTCAAGTTAAGTGATCTAATAGAAAGTTGTCCATAGATTTCTGATCAGAAGTGCAATGTATATAAAATGTATGATTTATGTCTGAAAATGTATTTTCTTTCCAAGAGAAAAAAACTGTTTCTTGAGCTGACCAGTGGAGATTAAAATGATACTTTTATATGATAAAAATTATGCTCAACTCCTATCAAACAACATGCAGGGTTAAATTGTGAAATTCTTGATGCGTCTGGGCACATTTTTATTCTTAAATTTATATGTGATTAAGTATGAAAAATGAAATTTTTCCAGGATAATAGATATCCATTTTTCTTATTCCACTCCAATGTATACGGGTTTACCTCTTATGGAGTTCTCCTATCGATAAGTAATTATGTCTTGTTTAAGCATGACAGACAATGTAATTACAACACCTTCATGATCACTAGCTTCATTTTCCTTTATTTCTTGTGGTTATTACTACTTAAAGTTTGATTCCTTCTTTTTTTTTTTTTTTAAAGTTTTAATTAATTTAAAATCCTCCCTTTAAATTATTGGGATTTTCTCAACAAGACTGGTAATAATACTGTTCATTTTTTATTCATTCTGTTTTTTTCTTGTACATATAATACCTGTACTTAGGTTTTTTTCCTCTTTAAGAAATATCTAATAGAGAATTTTGTAGGATAGTTTACATTTACCATCTTCATTTAAAATGTGGGGAAAAACCCCAACAAACCAAACTGGATGCACGGCTTGGGAGAGAGAGATAAAGCCTCCTACTGACATAACATCTAACAGTCCAGACAAAAGTATGCACCCTTTCACAGGAACCTGAGTGCAATAGACATTAAGGGGAACAGACACAGCCTTGTTGAGCTGCAGGCTCATTGCTGGTAGTGCACAAACTTCATGGCCAAAGTGCTTGTGTCTCTTGTGCTTCAGGAGAGCAATACTGGCTTTCCAGACACAGTTTGGCCACACTGCACATCTCCATGGGACTACTCACTGCTCTCTGCAACCATGCCACTGCTGTCACCTGGGCAGAAGAAGGGGAATAGATACTCAAGCTTTTGCTCAGAGAGTAAGAAATTATTTGAATTCTGTTTTTCCCTCTTGGTTTTGTTGCCGGTATTCTTATTCTTGTCTTCAGCAGTGCTTTGTGATTATTTCATATTTTCAAAATCTTTTCATAACCAGAGAAGCTAGAGATAAAAAGCTATTTTTTTATAATCACTAAAGCTGTTTCTGTTAAGAACTAATTTAGACATGAATGATCAGAACACCTTCTAAGAGAGGAGTTGTTACTCCAATGTGACCTAATTTAATCTGAAGTTTGTACTTTTTGTTCTGGTGTCTTCTAGGAAATCTTGAATGAATTATGTTAATTAAAACTTCCTCATGTTAATCTGAACATAGAATTTTTTGCTACTTGTAGTATATCAATTCTTCTGCATCGATATACTAGTATCTGAAAGACTGCAACACAATCTGGTATTTCTACTTAAAATCCTAAGACAAAAATAAATAATTCTTTGGTTTATGATCAGGGGACAATCTGATCATAGATGTGCTGCAGGCATTCTTAAATGGAACAATTGAGAAACCACTCCAGACAGAATGATATTAAAAGAATAACATGAAATTCAATATGTCAAAAGTTTACTGTGAAAACACTGCACGCACTTTTCATATACCAGAAGCCACATAGCATCCAGATCTGATTTGAAGTGAGACTAGCATCAGTATCCCTGTTGAGAATATATTGAAGAAGAGTTTATAGAAACCAATCAAGAATAAAAACTAATATATTGAATCAAGCAGAAGAAACTAATTCAGAAAGTAATATTCTGTTCTCCAGCTGTTATTTCAATAATTAAATAATCAAAGTACCTATATAAAAGCTCATACCATGTAATTAAGCTGCTACTTTGAATAATGTGATCATGGAAAATTTTCTGGCATTACCACATTAAGCAAAGAGTACACTTGCTTCCACTGTGAAATTCTACAGCTGAGTTTGGGCTTTGGTGACCCTGGGGAACAGCCAGGGCTCTGCATAGCTCTCAGGCTTTCAGGGTGTAGGCTAGAAAGACGAGTGGAGACCAAGGCACGAGATTGTTTGGGTGAGGGTCTACTCCTTCTCTATTGAAGCTGTATCTGATGCATTTATAAACACTTATGTCATCAGTTGTGTCGGTTCTTTTCCAGCTTAATGATCACCATTTTTATAATGCATGGCTTCTCAAACAGAAATAAGTAAAAATCTTGAAAACAACTTCCGTCTTTTTGTGACACCCATGAGCAGAGTGTGGCTGAATTAAAACCCACTGCTCTTAGAAAACACCCATGCTTTATGGAAAGAAATCCTATCTGTCTGAAACCACTAAAGGAAGAATTTACCTCATAACTATTGATGATGTCACGTCGCAATAACTTTATTTGTCTTGGAAAGTTGAGATATTCCAGAACATTTATACAGATTCTATGGCCCCCGTCTGGTTGATACGTTGCATGACATCCAAAGTTATTTCATTCATAGGGACCAAGAGGACTTTTGTTGAATTTTATTCTTTAACATCTTCATTTTTCATTACAGATTCTGTCAATTTTCATTAAAGATATTAAATTGTCAATAACCAGCTTTGAGATCTGACCATAGTGTTCATTAAATAATATAAAAGTTACTAATTTACTTTTGGTATTATTTGCATTTGGAGAGGTCTCTTTAAGTATTACAGCCCCAAAAATTTAAAATATTTTTGAAACACTATTCTGCCTAAATTAAATTTTTTGGCAAACTTTTACTCAATGAGTTTACAATGTTTTAAAATTAATTATCAAAGATTTGCAAAAGGATATTTTTATTAGGAATATATCTTCTATTTTTCTTCTGTAGTTCTGAAAACATGCAGCTTCAAAAGACAGAGACTGGGCAGAATCTTAAAAGGGGATTTCCAAACCCAGCTATTCTGTGAACCATCTGTAACTTTTTTGCTATTGCATTTCTACAGTTCTGTTGGTTTGGACCCACAATCAGGTCATTGAACTGAAAGGAAGTAATTTTTCTACCCTGCATTGATTCATTTGTAAGTGCACAACCAATGTGAGATAAAGGGATGAATAGTTTGAATGGAGTCAAGAGAAAGACCAGAGAAAAAGCACATTGCAGCAGTGCTGAAAAGTAGAATTTGAGACTAAGTTGGAGGCAAAAGAAAAAAGGAGATTATGGGCAGGATGCTGGGTTGGACTGTCAGGGAGGAAAAACTGGTCTAGGTCAGTCTGTATTTCAAAACTAAAACTCTAAGGCTGACTTTAGTCTTCAAAATATTCTGGAAGCAATTTCAAAGATTAATAGAGTAAATTACTTAGTTTCCTTTTATGTGCCAAATTTTCAATTCTTCTTATAGCAAACCATATTCTAATAGATTAAACAATCTTGAAATTTGTTTGCTCTTACATTCCCTGGTTTATGATTTCTTTACTCAATTGAGCAACAAAGTAAAACTTTGTGGGGATAATTTATACCATGATAATGTGGGTGATTAGCAAAAGTGGGTTGTGTCACCTTTAGGTGTTTCTCTTCCCTTTTTCTTGAGGAGCTTAAATTACATACTGATATCATATGCTTAACACACTGATGGCTAAATGAGATTAATTCCATCCATACTACTGTTTTACTGTGCAGATCTGCTAAGTTCTGTAGGTGTAGTGAGAGCTGGACCACAGAAGTCTAATGCCAAAGCTTCCTTTCAGGATATTGCATAGTAACCTCCACCCCTTCCTGGCTGACCTAGGTAACAAGTTTTCCATGCTAGTCTATTAAGTGATCAGACCTAAAGTCCCTGACATCACAGCACTACAAAGCAACACGGAGCCTCAAAATGAAGAAGCAGGTACTCCTATGTAGCTGTAGCCACTGAGGCAAATGAAGCTATTCTACTTTACACCTTTTTCAGGATGCTGGTATTGCTTTTTGTGATTTCTTCATGTTGAAGCAAGTCTTACTCCCTCTTTCCCTTGGTACATGCATTCAGTGACCATAATGCTCAGATTTAACAAAAGGTAAAAAGTTAGATCCCAGCCAGATATGTGTGTGTTTAGTCAGTAATTTTTACTCTTCCTTTTTCTTATGGTCAGAGCTGTGATGCCTGTGTGATGGATGTGCTTGACAGGAACAGCCCTTTATGATACTCTAAAAGCAGACATAAGTACAACAACCCAAACCACATCCATTATTAAAAATTGATGTTCATTCACCATTGGCAAACATTGATTATAGGCTTAAATGGAATTCTTTTGCAATATTGATTTGGATGCTTTTGACTTGAAACTGAAAGTTGAATGTACTTAATGGAAGTTGGTCACATTCCTTAAAAACAAAGCCGGCATTAGGTTTCTTATTTTTGTGGGATATGTTTTATGTCCTCAGGAAAATATAAAAAAGATGTTAAACCTTGCAAAATTCTAAAGTAGAATAAGATAAAAAAAGTCACACAAACTTGCAATTCATTTTGAAATTCTTTTTGGTTTTATGTTGGGAGAGATGATTTGCTGAAGAGCTATCTTAAAAAAAACAAGGGAAATTAAAGGAATTAAGATGAGGGGGAAGGAGATAAGAAATACTATTTATTACTTAGTAGGAAAGGCATTGTGGCTACAGTTTTTTTTTCTTGATTCTTCTGCTTTATACCAGTTTTACAGCAGTTTGGAAAACCGAGTTGTAAATTGGTGTGAAGATGGGGAAAAGTCTTTGGTGGATAAAGTCTCTCTTTTTTTGTGCTAGTTTCAGTAGCAGCACTGAACTTTCTTTAAGAATGACCTCCACTTCCACCTCTAAAGTAATATTGAAAAACATCCATTAGATCTAAGTGTAGACTAATCTTTACTATTGACTTGAAACTTGTTAGTACGAAAATTATTATTGCTGAATATAATTTGACTTGATGCTTTATTTGCAACTGAGTGTGTTTTTCAAAGGTATCTAAAAAGGTTGAAAGAACATACACACAAATATTTTAGTTGTTAAAATAATAAGTGAAATCAACCAAAGTGCTTTTACCATCATAATCTTTAAATCCTTCTTTACTCTGTCCAATGAGGTTTATAAAAATAATATTGGCAAAAAGTGTATAGCTTTTCTACTGGCTAATGCATGTTGATAAAGTGCATAAAAAGCTGAAAAAACTGTATAGATACTTTATTTTAAAGATGACACAGATAAAACTGAAGTAATAAAGTCAAAAAAAGAAAACCTCACAAGAGAGGCAAAAAAAATTCAAATTGCAACACCTGCCTAAAAGCAGGAAGCAGACATGGTGAGAGGAAAGGAAGTTACCATCCACTATAATTCAGCTATATACCCCAGCTTCTGGTTGCAAAAAGTTTGTCCTAATCTTTTGATCTTTAGTTGTGAATACAACTACTGTATGAAAGTTTTCATCAAATGTGAAGGAGCTAAATGAGAAGTTTACCACACTGAAAATTTGGTTGGGTAAAAGAGTAAGGGATGATTCCCTCTGACACAGAGGAAAATGTGTCTCTTCAGTTAACTATATAAAATATTTGAAGGGTTTAGCTGTTCTGATAGCTTGGTCTTTGCCAGTAGAGGGCCTGTATGACTTCTAATGAACTTGCAGGAGGCTAAGGGACAAAAATAAATTGCACTGATTTTACACCCATGAATAAACTGCCATATTTGTACTGCAAGGTACTTTCAAACGAACACTCAAGTCAGGTATGGCTTTCAATAACGAAGATGTTTGATTCTATTATTCTATTTACTTTCTACATGCTTTGATTACATCATTTTGCTAGATAAGAGTAGTGGAAACAACAGAAATGTCTTTTGCTTCATAAATCTTTCACTTGAAATATAAGAAATGTTGACTCCATGCCTGACAATTTCCCTAAGGGCCCTGGTATGACAGACAAAAGTCAAACTCAGCAAAATTAATGTATATTAATCAAACCTCATCTAACTGAAAGCTAATCTGACAAGCAACTTTGCAGTTATTAGGGCATCAGTTCTGTAAAATGGTTCTAAGTAGGGCTTTAAATCTCAAATAGATACTAAATACTATTGATGTTGAATGCATAAAAATTTCCACAAATATGCTCATAAGACTACGTGACCCTTTTTATTCTCTCCTGAAATTTTGTAGAGCAGAATCCTAGCTCCCATGTCATGCAGCCAGCTAGAAGAGAGAGTATAACATTTTACTAAAAAAGTGGCATTTAAGCCCACATCAGTTTTCAGTTTTGCTGTAAATAGCCCAGAGTTGGATGAGGGGGGCTTATGTTTGGATGGTTTTGGTCGTTTTTTTTTAATAAAACCTGCCACTGAGAATTCTGATATGAGAGGAAGTGACATTTATTTGTGGTTCATTTTCCATACTTATATAACAAGTAGGTCAAGGTGATTAATATTCCTCATATAAAAAGTGTCTCTTAAAGACCAGAACTGCTTCTCTTGTTCTTTTAGTGACTGCACTCGAAAAATGCACAAAATGATGCTGAAGGCAAAAAAACTGAGGGTCTGGTCCGCCCAGAATTTAATGGCTGATCACTTCTGGCTGTTTTGTTTTGTCAGGGGCTGGATGATGAAGGTTTTCAATAAAATGGGATTAACAAACGTTTAGATAATAGAACTGATCTTTCTTTTCTACACCTGTGTTCTGTAAGATGTAAAAGCCATCCGGCAGTAACTATATGTTCAGTATCTGCTCATATGAGAAAGGAGCCTGATTCATAGCAGGGTTAAAAATCCCCCATACTTCAAATTGAAATGAGTTGGGAGTATTCTTTTGATCATACAGTGCTTCTCAGAGACTAATTGCTCTATGCAAGTACCCACGCTTACCAGATAAACTTCCTGAAAAGTCTGGGTTCATTCACTCTGAGCTTTAATCCTTCAGTTTAAAATAGAAATAATATTTGCACCTAGCTCTGTGCAAGGTTAAAGCATTTTGTGCATAATGATGTGGATGCTCTAAGAGAAAACACTGAAAAGTCACAATAAGAAATAATAATTCCCAGAAGTCCTAGCCTTGCTGTTTATCTCTATAACCATCGCTTTTCTCAATAAAATAGTTATAAATTAATGGATTAGATTTGAAAACAAATTGCATTACTAATTGATTTACAATTAAAAAGGGAATGTTTTAATAAATAATTCTATTTTTCGATTGTATTTTTCCATTTATTTTGATACAAAATATTACTTTCTCAGTAAGTTTCTAGAATGTATAATGATATTAATTTGCTCTTATTTATGATTACAGTGAAATATCTGTGCTGCAATGCAGTCTTTTGGTCTCAACTGACAATGGAAAACATAATTCTGATAAATACATATATTAGGAAAACAAGAAAGATCCTAAATAATGTACTTGGTGAACAAGACAGGGAACAGCACTAAGAGCGAAAAGGAGAGGAACAGAGTTGATAATTGTAGAATATCCTGAGATGAATGGGATCCACGAGGATCATCAATTCCAACTCCTGGCCATGATGGTTGATAGTTAAGAACTTGATATCACCCCTTTTTTAAAATGCGCAATCTTTTTCTTTAAATTTAAATATATACACACAGCAACAGCAAAACCATGTAGCGTACTATTATATGATTCTGTGGTTCTTTATCTGCAAAAAGGAATGCTACTTCATAACTTTAGACATAGACTAACATAGACTTTGGGACTTCTACCTAAGAGCTCTAAATACACTTAGTGGAGTTATTGCAATAAATTCCAATTAGCTTCCCTTCTAAAATTTTAAACGTCTGCATGTTCAAGAAATGCTGAATCTACGTGGCCATAAAGGAGAATATAAACCTCAGTTCCCATTAGTTTCATGAATAGTGATTTGAAGTAGGCACATATAAGAGGAAGCTTATGAAAGAGAAAGTGTGTAGTGTATGCAACTTATTTTCTTTCCAGTCTTCACCCTGGACCAAGGACTCTCGACGGATGACAGAATGGACAGTAGACTGGACTTCAGTTACTGAGTAGAGAATTTAACTGACACAAATAGTGTCACAGCCTTCATATCCTGAGATTATGTACCTACCCACTTCCTCCTACAACCTCAGGCTCCTTGCAGGCTGTTGTGAATGTCACCAGCTGTACCTTGCCCTGAAGCACAGCTTTTTGTTAATGCAGTTTGCTTAGAACTGTATTGAAAACAGCATTCATAAAATCTCTAAACCTTGTTTGCAGAGGCCACTGGGTAGTTAAGAAAAGAAATGGGGTTCTCTACATCTCCATTTCAGGCCTCTGAAGAATTGATTTCCTAGAGGACATATCCATGTAAATGCTAATGTACTCAAATTTGGCCTATGGTGCCCATAGGCTATGAATGAAGCAAACTAGAGAAAATTGCTTATAGAGAGTTCCTCTTCCTCTTCCTTCCCCTGTTCCTTTGCTTGCCTTGAAAGATTGATTATGCAGTTTGAACTCAGCAGTCTCAACTTAGTTGTGCTTAGCCCAATATAACTTGCACAATCTTTCAACTTGCCTCCCCCTTCAACACTTCAGAAATGACCTTCAATGACCGTGTTGTTTTACAAATAAACCTCAGCTGCCCACAGAAAGACACTGCCAATATATATTTATGAAAATGTGTTAAGTTTATAAAGTGAAATTAGCATAGGCAATTTTTTTTTTTTTTAATTTTGAAGAGTCTGTGTGGTGCAGATTATTTGTGCTTGATTTTTTCTGCTGAATGTGTCTAATTTTCAGTCTGGAATTCACATAAGATGATTCTGATTTTGAGTTAATATGCTCAAGTAATCCTTTAGGGTCATGTGTGATCAAAGGAAGTGCAAATGGAGGTCTGTGTAGGGAAGATGAAGTTTCACCAGATCTCATACTTCTTCTCTACCAATCAGTATGTTTGAATAACTGAGTTAATAATTCTTCCAATTTTCATAGTCTTTGCACGTTCAGAGCTGCTGATTCATATTGGACAGAGAAATGCAGAATTGTCTTCATCCATCTATACAGCAGTATGCTAGGTTATTTTTGTCAAAAGAGTTGTTCCAACATAGAAGTAATGCTATTCAAATAGATCAGCGTGCAATTTTATACTTCCAATGACAATTAGTCCAATGGCAATTGCTCTTAACATTGACAATGACAGTGGTCTCCATGATGGTTTGCATAGGTGACCTTTCATTACACAGCCAGATTTTTTTTTTTTAATTAGAAAGTAGCTAAATGGAACAAATCCTTACACCATATCTCTGCAAAAATGAGGATTTTGCCAAGATACAGGGCTACTGACCAATGAGGATTAATATTACAGTACCTAATACCAGCAATTATCCACAACAACACAAACACATCAGAAAATTACTCGGAAAGGTGAAGCCTAAAATTTCACTACTATTAAGTAACATCAAGCAACCCTGATTGAGATTCCATCAAACCTGTGTAAATTATGACAAAAAACATAAAATCTTTCTGCTGATGATTGCAACATTCCTAAGGAAGGAAATTGTATTCTCTCCATGTGTTGAGTTTTTCTGTTTTTTTCAAACTGATATCCTAACTGAATTTTCACAGAGTTTTGGAAGAAACCCTGGGCAGAGTGCTGACTGTATCTCATAATATTGTTCAAACCTGACATTCTTTTCATGGAAATTTAGTTCAATAAGAAGAACTGATTAACCTTTTCAGACTTCATGAGTTTTCATTAAACTGCTAAACTAATAATTGCATCTGTATCATATTGGACTTTAGGGTAAAGTTAGCTGTCGAAGGACCTTGACCCTAGGTCTCATCTGTTTTCGATTCCATTTTAATGAACACATTCAAACATCATTCCTTAATTACATCACACATCAATGAATCTTGCATTTTGATTAGGTAATAATTCTATGTGATTCTCTGGATCACTTGAGAATACGCCCATGAAACATCTAAACCATGCTAATGAGTTCCAAGAAGGGCATATGTATGTATGCTTTAGACTTACTAACATTTGTTTCCTATGTAGCCAGAGGTATTTGTATTTCATTTTATGATAATATAAGCATTTCTGTATGTTTTATACATCTCAAATGCTATTTCATCTTTCTCACTGCAGCAGTGATCATAGTACAGCTGTATCAGTCAGAGAAAATTTTGTAAGTGGATAGGGAGACATTGAGCTCGTGTACCTCAGGGTTTATTTTATTTTATTTCATTTTATTTTATTTTATTTTATTTACACTCCACAAACTTCAGCAGTTCTCATGTTACTTTGTCATTAGCAGAGGGGCTGTTCTTTTTTTCCCCAGCACCAGGCCATTTTATTTCCTGAAAAATATGTTCTTCTTGGAGCTTCTACTCTTCAGGTTGTCCTATGTATTACCCAACATTTTCTTTTTTGGACAAATAGTTTAGAGATGGACTCTTGTAAAATATTGGGGTTTTTTTAGTGAGGAAAGAGTAAAATAAATTAAAACAGAGAAATACTTCTTAAATTTCTATTTCTTCATCATAGAAAATGCCACAACTTTGGACAAATGGACAAAACTTAAGCTGCAAACAATGGTAACAGCATGAAATACGGATGGTAGGCTGGGCCACACAACCAGCATGGACGAATATTTATAAAGGCCACATGCAGGTGCAGCATAATTGTTAAGGATTTCTCATAAAGATGAAAGTAGTCAATATTATTTCAGAGAATTTCATAAGCTTAAAAAAGCTGTGAGGCCTAAAAATACCCCACAAGCCCTTGTAACTTTTGCACCATAGATGCATCATGCTGAGAACAAATACTTCTGCCAGCAAACAAATGCACTTGTAGTTTCAGGAAAATAAATCGATTTGTTACAATTTAGATATTTCATAGATATTTATCTCTATCAAATAATGATATTATTTTGCCTCCTTTAAGTCAGACATTTTGTCATCCCACACTGTCAATTACAGTCTCAAAATGAAACATTTTCTTTTCTGTCATAGGGAGGGGTGGTTTATTTTTTTAGCAGACCTTGTTTACACCCATAATGTACTTTTTTTTTGCAGTGTATCTTCAGGCTATCATTGTACCTTGGAGGATGTCAAGCTCTGTAATTAGAGAATCTCTTAACTGAAGAGCACTAATGGCAGTCACTGCAACTGTCAGCAGTTTCTCACTTTTCACATGAGGACATTGTTTGCTAATTGGATTAAGTCTGGTTCTGGCTGTACTCTCTGCAAGCAGTAGTTAAGGAAAGTACTGTGATGCCACACCTGGTTTGTGGGCTGGAAGGTGATGAGCACTGCTAGTAAAATCTAATTTAAAGCACAACCCATGCACATAATTAACTATGCCTTATTTCCTTGATTAAAAATCTGCTTATCATTGATAATGGCTCAACTAAAACACGATGTAATATTTTAAGGTAGAGTAGGCACTTACTTTACTTGAATAAGGTACTGTTTAAATGTGCTGAGTGAGTTTTTGTGGCATTGCTGCTTCTTTTGACAAAACAGGGAAGTAATGTTCACAGCTTTGCAAGTTGGCATTTTTTCTGCAGTGAAAAAATTGAACAGGCAGAGGTACTTTTCTAATAAAACCTACTTCTTGCATCTCTCTTTCTCAGAACAGTACCACCAAATTCCATGGGAGAGCTGCCCTAGAAAATGAAGACTGCCGGCATTCTGCACAGAAAGTTTTTCTTCTTCTTGGCTTATCCCATTGTGAAAGTTTGATATTTTTCAATTTCTTTTGTTTTTACAGTTTCCTATTTGAATCCTTTTTTCCCCCTTTCACAGATGTTGATAGATAGACACAACTGAATCAAGTCTCATCCCTCTGCCTTTGCAATAAGGACAGCCTCTGGTCATGGTAACTGTGGTTTGAGTCATCATTAGAATTTAACTCCACCCTTACTGAGCATAAAGGGAAAGATAACATAAATAAGGTTTATGATAGTTCAACTACCAACTACAAGCTTTCTGAAAGCTATACACCCTCTGGCTTAACAGTATAGCTACACTGTTGGGTGATTTTTTGAATCTTTATAGTTCCTAATAAGACATGGATTCAAGGCTTATGTTCAATAGTACTGCAAGGGAGGATAATAAAGAACTGATGACTCTGCAGAGGTTTGGAAATTCAATCTAAAGAAAATTCAATCTAAAGAACATTGACCTGACAAGGATAAAGAAAAGGAAACAGATGATGGAGCCTAAAAACGGTAAAAGGAATTTTGGTACATCATGCAATAGGAATAGTGGGAGAATTTCAAGACGGATTGAGAGGTTATGGACAGCAAGAGAATAGCTAATCTTTATTTGTAACCAACATTGAAATGGCTGACTTCCTGAGGGACCTATAGAAGAGTTAAAGAGCAAAGAGATAAACACCTCCCCTTTCCAAACACTTACAAGAATAGAAAAAGTGGTTTTCATCTTGACTTTGGTTTTGTCTGTGTTTTATACCATCTGAAATATTTTGAAATAATATAATTTAAAATCCTACTGCATATTTTCCATAATTCATCTACCTAGTGAGAGACTAAAGCCAAATCAGCTGGGGCTGACTGGCCATCAATGGTTGAAGAAGCAGAAGGTGAAAGAGGTGTTAGCTCAAGATCTTGAGAGCCACTGTGAGGAGCTCATCAGCAGTGTGTCAGTAAAGTGACTCAGAAAACTCACGAGGCTCTGAAAAGGCCTTGCCTGGCTGTCTAAAAAGGTAAATTAAAGGAGTGGTTTAGTGGGTACGTGGTGTCCAGACAGGATCAACCCACCAAAATCCACATCTTCTTAACAATCAAAATCATGTATCCTCAATCATAAATCTCTATTTAGATCTTTGCAGTTGAACTCTAAAGGAACATTAGGATGATTTCCTTTCAGTAGTCTCACTGGAGGTATTGCCATGTATTGTTAGATTTGCATATATAATATGATCTCGTACGAGGCATATAGGGTGTGTCAGCTAAATTGTCTAAGCCATTTTGTCTCTAATATTTTTCTTTGAATGTTAGCATTTCCTTCTGCAATGCTCATCCCTACACTGTCTGAGTAGCTTCTGCCCCTCTGAACTTTTGACTTTAGTATATTCTGATGACACTGACTTGTGATTCCTTACAAACCATATTTTTTCTTTGCATTTTTTTGTTCCACAAAGTGACAGAATGGCCCCTTAAAGCCTTGGACTAAGTTCTTTTGATAAGTCAGCTCTTGCAAATGCTCTGTCTATAGACCATGGCTTTTAATTTGCAAAGTACTGTGTAGGCAGCAGTTTTACAGGTATTTGTCAATCTATTTTACTATATTCCTTGCCCTTGCTATTTTTTGTTTTCCACCAGCTGTATGATCATTTTCATTTTACCTCTTATTTAACCCACAATGTTTTCTCTTCTCTGTAAGAAAATAGGAAATTTTGCAGTTTAAACTTAGCATATTAAAGGCTTTCAAGTTCCATTATTGTAAATCATGAGTATATTAGACACTGAAACTGCTTAATTTCATTGTAATTTTATCGCTGCAATAGCAGACCCTCTAGTGTTAGACTACTAAAGTGATAGAGTAGAAGAGTCTTAGATAATTTTATATGATTAAGTGCATGATATGCTTTGGATGTTCAGTTAGGCTTTCCTTAATCTACTGAGACGTGTGCTTTACATGCACTTCAAATTATATATGTATCTATGTATGCTTATATACAAATATTTAGATTGTCCAATGTTCCTTTGCTGTAAAAGTCTCTGGTAAAATAATCTGCATTTAAAAGACCACCAGTCCATGAAAGCATGCTATTCTCAGGAACAATATTGTATTGTCCTCTTCACACTTGAGAAGACTTGGAGTATTCCTACATTGCAAGGAAAGACCTGAAAGAGAAGTCCTATGATTACTTTATTTTTAGTTTGTGGGAGTTCTTTTTTTTGAGGGGGACACCCCACAGATTCCTGAAATTTGGCTTAGATGAAAATACTTAAAATTCAATTTAGATGAATAAAAACCTTTACCAGACACATGAGGACTGTGTTTTGGTATGGTATTTTAAGCAGAGAGAAAATAAACTTGTAAAAGCAGCTGTAGGAAATCCAAAATTACTTGCAATTTATGTTTCAATAGCAAAATAGCTGCTGCAGAAGGAGTGAGTGAATTTTTAAAATTGTCTGTGAAGTGTTTTGACACTTTCTGAAAAGGAAACAGTTTGTGTTGAAATTCTATTTTTGTTATTTCATTGTGACTGTAATACTTTCTGTTGATACACAAATTTATCTTCTTTTCTGGTTTTAAGAAGAAGAAAACCCTTTAATAATTTATTTTTAGTTCAAGGGAAAACTTGAACAAGAAAATCATAATCCCTTTATCAACCAATTTTAATAAGGCAGGAAATGTTCCTGATATACCAAGTAATGTAAAGAAATACTTTCTAAAAAATAAATAATATTGAAGGGGAACGTCTGTCACTATACCCTCTGATACTCTCTGCTTATGGCTGTATGCATATTAAGTGCAAAAAATATCTATAATAAGGAAAAAAGACAACCTTTTCAATAAGTCAGAAGAGTCTGTAATGCTATGAGTAACTTCCTCAGACAGTAGAAATAAGACGCCCCAAAACATTTGCAATCCTATTGAAAATGAGGGAATATGTCATCTTCATGCCTCATAACCAGCAGGATAGGGCTCCAAGAGTTTATAAAATCCTTAGAAAGTCTGGATGTTGGGAAGTAATTAACATATTTCTGATTACAGCATTTCGTTTGGCCAAGTGTTTGATAGGACATTCTATAAATATTTGTCTAAGATTCTAGGTTTGCTTGCATATCACACTAACTGGTCACACAAGGTGAGGGAATGCAACTAGATCCCAAAGAGTTAGAAGTTTACCTGCAAAATAGCAAGTAGGACCTCTCATTTTATCTCCAGAATTCATATAATTTCAATTTTTTTACTATTGTAATAAAACTTGGAAAAAAATGAACATTAAAAGAAAAGCCCCCAAAAATCCAAAATTTAGACTGGAAAAGGCAAAAATGTATTTCACAACAAGCTGCTGGAGTTTTCAACAGGTAAGTATAAATTTCATTAGTGAAGGAAAGAAGACCCATTTTCTCATATTTTTCTATCTGAATCAAGGAAACACCAAAGAAAATACTGGCAATTATTCAGTTTCCATTAAAAATCTTTAACTCTTTTCAGATACAGACTTCATGGATGCTTAGGAAATGTTAAGTGATGGGTTCTAAATATCTTTTTATGTTCAGGTCTTTCTTGTTTTATTTCTGACAGTACACTTCTTCCTACATTGAACTAATTTTTACTTCATTTATTTATTTATTTATTTGATTTCTTTTAAAAATTAACTTTTAATGCTACTTCACAAAAGAATTACCAGAGGGGCGTTTGGGACTTTAAAGTATTTTTTTTTAAGTGTGCTCTTCAGACACAGAATTTTTTATTTCCTCTCATAACAATTTTTTCAAAACTGTCTGAAATTTTACTTATATTAAATTCATGGCGAAAGTGACAAAGGCTGAATTTTCACCTTAGTCCTCTCCTCCTTTCTTCCTGTCCTTCAACTAGCTATCCTGAGAAATTTCTAACAGAATAAAATTCTTGTTCAACTCTGTAGTAACCCAGCTAGTTCTCCAACTCCATGAAACAGCAAAGTTTTTTTCAGGAAAATACTGGGATTCAAGACATCCCTCTTTTGGAAGCAGAGACAACTCTCCCTTTCTCCCCCTCTCTCTCACAGCCTTGAGAAAAAACCTGCAGTGGACAAATCCTTTCCTCAGCACCTGCACAATGCAACCTAGTGAGCACCAGGAAATGTAATATACAATGAAGTGGGATGATTCCTTGAGAATAAATTTAATACCATTTCTGTTTCTCTCTTTCTGCCACTGCATGTTTGATAACATAATAATATATTTTCATAGTATTTTAAATGCTTTAATTGGAAGGAAATGTTCCTAAGGCAATGTTATAAATGGTTTCTTTACCTCACAAAAGGTTTGTGCTTTTCCCATGAAAAACAAGATCTTTCACAGAAAAAAAACCAACTGAAATTATTAATTAGTCTCGTTTTTAATTAAATTATGATTCCCATTTAACAGAGATTGAATTGAAATAGCCAGATAAATTAAGATAACAACATTTAGCCTAATTAAATTAGGTGTGGTGCTACTTCTTATTACCACTGTGAATCACTGACACAATGGAACTAGAAATTTCTTTGCTTTATCATTCATTTATTTATTTGTGCATGTAGATGTACTTTATCAACAGGCTTATATTTTCTTATGTTTTAAAATATATCCTTAAGTTGAATTTAAAAATATTTTCATACCTGAAAATATTTATGTAAGAAAACTACTTGACATTTTCAATCTTAAATCCAGGACTCCTACATTTTTGTCATAATACTATTAAAAATAGTATTATGCATATTTAAAAAAATATTTAACTATTTATTTTAGCCCTAAATTGTATTCCTTTAGGCCTCAGTTACATTGGTTCAATTAAATAATCCTTTAGTTTAAAATAAATTTCCCATTCTAAAGTTCCACTTTGGAAAATTTATCATTAAGTATTGCTTGAAATTCTGTTATTTTTCCTGATAGCAAGAATGCAGCACTTTATTTCAGTATCACATTTTAATAAAATGTTCTTGTCAGAGGTTACAGCTGAACAAATGCCATAAGTTTGTTTGCATAAGTCCATGAAATCCAAATTTTGCTAATAAAAGAGATAAATGGGGAAAATAGTTCAATTGTGAAAGAGAAGGTAAAGGAGCCAAAGAATTGCATTCTTATTTGGCAGTCTCCTATACAGGAATGAGGCATATTTTTAAAAATCAAGCCCAAATTTAAATTATCTTCTTTTCTTCTTTTTAACAGTAATAGAGTGCCTTTAAGAAAAATACATGAGGCTTTTACAGCTACAAGTTAACAGGAAAACCGAGATAGCACATTTTAGAAAGAAAAGCCACTTGCTTTTCTTCAGCAAGAAGGTGAGGAAAGAGCTCAGT
This sequence comes from Catharus ustulatus, assembly GCF_009819885.2. Taxonomy (NCBI): domain Eukaryota; kingdom Metazoa; phylum Chordata; class Aves; order Passeriformes; family Turdidae; genus Catharus; species Catharus ustulatus. The sequence goes on along the minus strand of NC_046224.1, from coordinate 53,151,664 downwards.
CTCAGTCATTGCACTGCTTATTCCTTCAGGTGTCTTTTTCAAGTTTTCAAGTTCTGGTCATTGTCAGAGATGAACAAGGTGGACCACTAAATTCAAATGGGACTCTTATTTGCATAAATCTTTGTATATATCTTGGATTTTTCTCCCAAAGGATTTTTTTATTGCTTCTAATTCCATTCAGATCCTTTTAACTGGATCATTGGATTCATTCAGATCCTTTATTTATTTGGAAGCTTTCCAAAGACCAGAGTAAAAACTGGTAAAGATAGACCAACATGATTGAAAAGTATGTTTTACCACAGGGCACACCTTAGCTCTAAGATCTAAGATCAGGAATTACACTTTCAAACTTGGTCTTTCAAGTCACAATTTCCTCTGCTTTGGTACATACTCAGAAGCAGGCAAATAGGATTAATTTTTATGAGAGGAAACTGGAAGACCAGATCAAGAACACTAGGACAAGGCAAAACTAGATTCACCAAAAGACAGGTGGAGCAGATTCTGTGTCTCCAACAAAAACTTCTTTGCTTTACTAGCCCCAAAGACACCATAAAATTTAACAGCTACAGGATCATAAAAAATTCTGCATTTTACTTAACTCTCAAAGAGGGAGTATAAAAACACTGCACTGCCCATGTGTGTGATAAAAAAGTTCTAATAGTTTGGAGGATTTGACCAGAAGTCCAAGGCTTGATTTATTTTCTCACTATGGCAAAGTCAGATGTTTGGAAGACATTTTTAAGGTAAATACCAAATATCAAGCCTCTTCTAACAACAATGGGAACAGAAAAAAAAAAAATAACATTTTCCAGGTTCTCTATTTATTAAATTCAGTGGAGTAACAAATTACTAGAGTAAATTAGTAAAATCTTGGCAAAATGGTGAAGATCTTTTACAACGGAAAACTCAGATATCCTACTAAGCAAACACTAATACTTATTAATCAAAGTTTTTCTGCTATCAACAACTGAAGAATAAACTGTAGTTTTAAGTATGTTTTTAAAATACAAAAAATAAACTAATAAATTACAAAGTAAACTGTATTTAAAAACAGCTAGTCTGCTCACTCATTCACTCACTCCAGTTTCATTTCTAGAAAATAAATTAATTGAAACTAGAGCTTATTTTAATTTAATTTCATACACAGATATGTATTCCAAAGATTGCACCAAGCATTTATTTGCTGCTAAAAACAGGTTTATTTAAAAACAAAAAACAAACAAACAGAATACCGAAAAAATCCTCACCAATTTCAGGACTTGTAAACTGATGACCAAACTCTAAGAAAAGTCCTGTGACACATATTAAACTGGACTCCCAACCAAACAAGCAAAAAAAAAAAAAAAAGAGATCTTGGAAAGAAGCTCCCTTTATTGTAGGAATTATTTATTTCATCATCTGTAAAGACACTTGGAGTTATTAATATACAAATATAGTTTCAAAAGCTGCAAACCTAGAATTAATTACCACTTAAATATTTGATCTTACCTGCCTGTATGGCTTTTAAATAAAGAGTGGAAGCACTTCCTTTAGGTGTACTCCATCTCTTTAGAAACTGTTTTCAGTTTTTTGTTTTGTCATTGCCTCAGTATTTTTAGAAGAATGAGTGAAAGTGTTTCAGTACTGATGATGGAAAAATTTTCTCACTTAAGGCATGCATTTTTATGTGTGACGGCATAAATATTCTTTAACAATTTTTAAGAGACCAATCCATATTAACATTCTCCTGAGACCAGCTGAACTGATAAATGAAGGGAACATGTGTATGCATTAATCCCATGACTAGATAAAGAAAAGATTCTAGATAAAGAAATGTAACTTAATTTGTGTCCTAAAATTCTGAAACATATGGAAGTCTAATTTTTGTACTGATTTTTTAATTTACCCAAATGATCCTATCTATCTATCTAGAGTCTATCTAGAGACACTTACTGGCCTTGTGGAAGCACAACTTATATGGACCAGAAAAGTTGCTTTAATAGGCCATTGCCTGATGTTGTATAGCTGGCACCGGTTTTTACAGTTAAAAACAATAATAATGCAATACTGAACTATATTTATATTTTGAAGATGTCACTGAATGCACTGTCTTGGAGTAATACATAATGGGAAAGCAAGGCATAAAAATATATTGAGTGCATGTATGTAATTCTAACATTTATTTATTGGGTAGCACATATAGGCTTATACTTTATTCCAGATTCCTGAAATAATGCTGACTTGACTAGAAAACATTTATGAAGGCAGCCTGAAAATCATGTGTCTTTATATAAGTTATATGATACTGGGTAAGTGGATCAAAGGAGCAGTAGTAGAAATCTGAAACAATCATATTTAGTGAGCTTATCAAATTATTTTTGTCCTCTGAATGTATTTCTGCAACAAACAAGCAAGCTATGAAAGTATAGAGAAGATGACACAAATCAGAGAGGTGAAGGATGAAAAAATAATGCTTATTAATATTTTTTTATTCTCGATACAGGTAGTTGAAAAGAATGTCTTTCAACAAAAAGATTCTAAAGGTGCAAAGAGGTAAGATTTGACTTACAAAATAGTTAAAGGTTGTCATAATTTTATCAACAGATAAATAGTGGGCACGCCAGGTTTCTGAAAATAGACTTTGTCCTGAACATAATATGTGGAAAGGGGCAAATTCATCAGGTGCGCTGCCAAATAAACATGGAGGATTAGCACTGTAAATACAGACTACAGAACAGCTGCCTGCAGACATAACACCTTGTTCTAACATAATCTTCCATTATGCAAAATAAATGAAGTTGTATATGGGTGATCCTGTGATGCAAAGGACCTCTGCTTGAAGTACTACTGTTGACTGAGAAGGATACATCCTTTTCTGTAAGCCAAAATTAAATCTCCATCTCTACATGGGTTTAAAGTAGGCTCTGTAGCCTATTGTATAAAATTCAATTATTCTTATGGATAAGACAGGATTAGTGTAGTCCCGTGGACTATTGATCTATGATTAAAACATTACAATTGATCATCACCTATACTTTCACTGATCTTTCTAAGCTCACCTTGTCCCTGTTGCTGTCTTACTTCAATTCACAAGCACTAGAGTCCAAATTCTGTATGCAATGAAATGGCCGAGCTCTCTGATGAAGTCACTGGGACAGTCTATCCATTTTCCTGCAAAACACTGCACTGCACTGCAGTTCCATTTTCTCTTGGCCCACTCATGCTACAGAGGCCTTGCTGCCATGTGAACACAGATTTCAGGCAAACTAGCTGAGTAAGGCAGGCATGCAGACCTGGTGAATATCTACAGGGCTTTACAGAGAATGGTCTTCACATGCCCCTATAGATCCTATCCTTGAATCTTCTGCACAGCATTTCTTTGCAATTATGCCTATTTTAGAGGGCTGAATCATTTCTGCTGCTCTTTGCCATCACCTATGCCTTCACTCCAGGGTACCTGAATGCTCTTTATAGACTGACTTTAGGACAGACAGCATGGTGCAGTGACCTGTTGTGTCTAGACATCGGCTTGGACAAAAAGTAACCGCTACTGAAAGAAAGGGAAGGGTACAATAATTTCTGTTTTGAAGCTGTTCTCTGACCATCAGGAGTTGAGATACTGGTTATGGAGCACTCTCCATTTGAGACAACTTTCAATGGAAGTATTCCTCAAACGAGAGAAAAAATTTTGGTCAAATGTCTATTTTCAGCCCAAAATTTATTTTATTGTCACATTTATCCATGCTGTCATCTTTCTTAAGCCCACCCTCCCATCCATTATCTAACTCAGCCAGTACCTTCCACAGTACTAGTACAGCTGCCTTCACCTTCATCCGTATTGCCAAGATTAACAGTGATGTCATGATGATTTCTTGCCTTTTTTTATTTACCATTTATGTGTTCTCGGTATTCTTAGCATAATGTAATTCTTTGAGCCTGATATTTTAGCACAGTCCTGGTATTCTGCTAGGCAAGAAGACCAAACATCCTAAAGGGTTCACAGTTGGAAAGCCTTATGCTACCTTGAGAAACCAAACGTCTCTCTGGACATATTTTGTATGTAATATGTATTTTGTAATCAAGGATTAAGCCCCATCTGGGGGTAATGCTTTAGAATAGGGGGATGCCACTCCATTCTTTTAAGCTTCTTCTTGAGAATCTTTGTTACATTTGCCACTTTGCAAGGTCTATAAAATTGTATATGCGGTATATCAGGTGGGTGCATTTTGTTTCCACCTTGATGAATCGTTGCACCTAAGGATCATTACTATTAAATACCAAAGTAAAACCCTCTTACCCCTTAACTGAGTCTGTATCATAATTCTAGGACCAGGAGAAAGGCATCAGCACTAACTACCTCAGAATCATCTTCTTCTGGCAGTCCTCTGCGCTTAACACTCCTCAGAAATTATCCCATAGAAAATTTACATGTTTAAAAAATATAATCTTGATAAATGTCCTGGTCTTTTCCAAAGTTGTAAACAGTAGCCATAGTTGAAGTTTTGTGTTAACAAATAGCTTTTTGTCCTTTACTTACATGCACAACTCATACAGCCAATACAAAACAATTTACACAGAACAAGAATGCTGACTTTATATCTTAGCTACAAAAATTATCATAATTGGGCTTTCTTAGAGTAACTTTAAAAACAATTTAAACAATTTTTCTTGGAGTAATTTTAAAAACAATGCCTTATTTGTCAATAGAAAATGAGATCTCATTGGCTTCTAAAGACTAATAAAACAGTACTCAACGTACAGCAATATTATTTATGGAGTTGCAAATTCAAAAGTAATTTCTATTGAATTTTCATGATAATAACAGTTAAAAAGAAAACAACAAAGCCAAAAGCTAATGGAAATACAGAAGTTACACTGCAAAGATCAACTAAAAAATAATTTATTTACCTCCTTTTTAAAAAAGTAAATATATACCAAACATTAAAAATATGTGTTTTCATTACAAAAACCCATGTCTAATTGCTAGGTAAAAAAGATGCACAGAGGATCAGGGCTATTATTATAAATATTGCAAGTCAGCATTACTATTATATTGAGGTCGAGTCTCAGAGTTGCTCAAGGTGATAAACATTCAAATCACTTTGTTTCGTTAATGAGTTCTTAAACTCAGCAAATTTTAAGATGGAAAGACAGAACTACTACATGGAAAATGTCAATTACTGTCCAGGGAATCTGATAAATGAGTCTGAAATGTGAAATAGAACAAATTGTCATGAAGAAAATGTAGCAAAAACTGATGAAAAAATAAGAATAGGGTAGGCAACCTTTTCTGTCAGGAAGATGCTCTCTCTACCATTGATACCTGATAGGTGATAAGTGAACATCTCCCTAGAATATACTGACCATGTGAATTTGATCTCTTCTAATACTGATGGAGCTGGAGATGCTTAACTGGCAAGTATAAATATGAATTTAGAGATCTCAAAGTCAAAACCCTCAATCATAGTGATCAGAAGAACTGCCAGATACTTTTACCATTTACTTCCCAAGCAAAATATATAATGTGATAAACGAGAGCTTTCTGCTGCTTCATATTTTTTTAGTCCAGAATTTTTTTATTTTTCTATTATTCTTTAATTTGTTAACAGTATTTCTTTAAGGAAGTGGAACTGAAGTGTTTCTGTGACAACAGCATCCACAGTAACATCCACAGCAACATCCAAAGCCCCAACTTTAATTTCTCTTAACTGGCTTTTTTACCAATTCCCATTAATTATCACCTCTAATTATTATTTTTATAATCCTTAAACACCAATTCAGTTTTTCTTTTCTTATAGTAGTTGCCGGTGAGTAGAAAAAAGGGCAAAACAGGATGCTGTTAAAGATTTAACACTCCATATACTTAATTATCTTCATTTTTATCATTATTAAAATTATTATTATCACTGTTTAAAAATTAATATATTTTTACATTAATAGAATGACAGCTGTTTGCTTTGGTGACTCCTTAAAAATCAAAATCACATTTATCTCTTTATAATATGAGGCAGCTGATCTGCTTAACATCTTTGCCTATGTAAGTTTATAGATTCCATCAGAACTTGCTTTTTATTGTGCTTATTATTTCATACCTAATGTACTAAGATTAATATTAATGTTAATCTCTGAGCTTCAGAGAAAATTATCAAGTCTTTGTGAGTAATAACAGCTCAGTCATTAGTAATAATCAGCTTCTTCTTAGTAGGTATTCTGGATATTGTCACTAAATGGATTTAAATATTGATACTCAACATTATACCTGATATCTTAATATCACTCTGTGTATTTAATGTATACAATATTACAAAACCTTCAGTATAAAAGGAGTGACCTAAAAATAAGGAATGTTTCTAAAAATCAAAACACATGCATATTGTGTATTAACATGCTAATATATTCCTGTGCATGTTACTAGATTGAGGTAACAGGACATTGTATTTTCAAAACTTTGGGAATTTCCTGAAGAGTTATTTTACAGGTATTTTTGCTTTTTAATGTTTTTTTATTTTCTTTTTCACTAGGTTTCACATATGTGTATTACATGTTTTTAAATTGCAAGTCATTTATGAGCCAACAAATAGACATACTGTTGTTATCCTATAACAAAGGCACAGTGCAGTCTGTCTGAACCAAGATTCTCAGTGGCATGGTGCTGGACTAATGTATATTATGTTGCAGTCTGATGGGGATCTTCCCACAAAAAATAAAGACAATCAGCAGGACAGGAAGGGCTGTGGAAGTACAGGACATTACTAAAGTTACTGAAAAGCAAAATCCTCTTTTATGATTTCTAATTAAAAATACTCTGAAATCAGCAAAAGAGGTTCTTGATCACAGTTTAGGTCTACCTCCTGACCCCACCCAGTAACTGTATGAAAGAGGTATTTTTCTCATTCCTCTTCCTCTGCATATTTCCTCTGAAAGTTTCAACCACACAAATAATTCAGGGAAACAATCTCTACTGTTATTCATTTACCAGGCTTTAAGATCATGTAGGCATTAGGTTTTCACTGGAAAAAAAGATCATTTTTTTTTGCTTTAAACTGTGATATGTAGTATATTAAGGCTATTAGGAGGTTTATTAGTCTACCATAACATTTTACAGCATAACAAATTAAATGTATTCTTCAAAGCTTCACCTAATTTTTTGTCATGAACCACATAACTCTTGCAATAATGCTGAATGAATTCATAATGATTGAACATTTAAAATAGTAAGGAATAATAAATTTTAAATTTTAAGCCTTAATTATTCATTATGCAGCAATTCCAATAATACTGGCAATGTATTCAACAGATATCCCTGTAGTTGTGACAGGTCTCAGTAATCTGCTTGCCATATAATTTGATAGATATTTTCCTTGTCTTGTTTGTTATGAAAAGCATTATTTTAAAAAGGATACCAGTAATATTTTCAAGACTGCTTTTCAAACAATGTTCAAGTGAGTTTCTCAACTATGAGGATTTCAGAGTAGCCCACGCTTAATATACACCAGGAGTCCTAAAGAGATTTTTACTGTAATTTATTGCCATTAGGTTTACCAATTCTTGACTTCAATGTCAAAGCAGGGACAGTAATTTCAGATTAGTTTAGTTGCCAGAAACACTATTTTAATTCAGAAGATAAACTCCAATTGACTTCAGAGAAGAAAGTTCAGGAACTCTCTGGGAAAAAAAACCCTGTGGATAAGAAACTCTGAGATAAAGATTAGCAGACTCCTTCCTTGGTAGGAAAGGTAAGTACTTATCCAAAAACTGCATACTTAAAAAACCTTTCCTTGTTTAAATATCTACCTGCAGCCCTTGACTACATTAGCAGTATCTGAAACAAGTGTGCAAGGGATGAAGGTCACTCAAGTGTTAAAGAATAAATGCATCATGACTTGATTTACAAGTCTTTTATCTTGGTGTTCTCAGAATAATTTTGTTATTTCATGTAGCCAACAATCTTATTTATCTGAAAATCTGGAGTGGTTTAAAGGACAGTTATAGGAATCTGTGAGGTTTAGAAACTTCCGGTGCTCTTGATGCACCCTCGTGTTGGGTTATCTTAAATGATTAAAGCAGCTAATAGTTGCTAAAAGGCTGTTTATTACAAAAGCACATCAAAAGCAAAGTCACAGTCATTAAAGTTTATGCTAGGTTTTGTTACACTAGAGTCCTAAATACAAGTTGCTCCTGTTAAGGTCCTGGGAAGCTGATGTTGCTGCGGCAGCTCCTCTCTGCATCTCGGGTGATGAAGATGCTGGCAAGCAAAGCAATAGCAAAATAGAAAGCAATGGCAAAGCAATGGCAAAAAGCAAAAACAAAGAGCAATGGCATAAAGCACTAACTCTCCCTAATGCATAATCTTATATAGGATTTTTTCAACAAGCTAACACATAAACTTTAACCGCTACCTCTTAAACTATTAGAATTCTAATTTCTTAACACATTAGGATACATATAAACTATGTATACAATTTATCTTGTTTATCTTTAAAATGTAAGCAATATTCTCACTGGAGTTCTATTTTGTCTAAGCTCTTTGCAACAAGTTTCTGGAGCATCTACTGAAAACATTAATATATTTGTTAACCTTCACTAATTCTTCTACTCTGGCATCTGAACCTTTTACTTACTAAAAGCACTACAGCTCACATTAAAACTTACTTACTTATGCTAAAACTTAAACTTATACCTCAACTTCATGTGTAAGTAACTTAAAATACTTCAATCCATCTAAAACCTTTAATTCAATCCCTGCACTCTGATTTCTCTCTGAAAAATTCAGAGAGACCTAGTTCATTGACTCCAACAGGAATCTTGGTAATTAAAAAAGTTCAATACGCTACAGCTTAGATGCATTCTGTATGAATTTGCTCATGTTCCATATTGATCAGGTGAATGTTGGATAACACAAGTTCAACAGAAAAAATATGATTTACAAATGTGCCAAAACAGCAATTACTGAATCACAAACTACCAAAAAGGATCCACTGAGGATGAAGATGGATTACTGGGAAAGGTGTAATTCTCGGTGCTCTCCTGATAGCATATACATTTAAAGAAAAAATGGCAGCCTTTTCGAAACAGAAGTCAGAAAAATGGCACAACGAGTCACAAAGCTTTCATGTTCTTCTTTGAGTCACTTAGTGTTTTAACAGAGTAAGTCTTTTGCACAGGACACTGGGTAGAACACTTCCTTTTGAGAGGGACACATCATGTACATGGATTCATTTATCACATGATTACAGTAATTCATTGAGTTTAAATTGAGGGTTAACTGATTAACTCATATAGAATCCAGTTCAAGAAAACTGTGTTAAACGCAATTATTGACAGCAACAAGCATCTGCTTTTCTCTTTGTGAATCTGAAAGATTTCAGTAATTCCTATTACAGATCTGATCTTTCACTTATATTGGACAAAGATAAACCAGCAAGTAAATTCAATGCTTTCTAAAAAACTTAATCATTTTGTACTCTATATTGTGAAAGTACATATGTATCATCCATGTAGTATATGCACACCCAGTACATACGGAATTTAAACAGTGTTATATAAAATGATGGTTTTAATGTTTTCAAATTTTTACATGAATGGTTTATGCCATAAAATTCACAGTGGAAAAAGTAAGAATGTATGGTGCTGAAAGTATCAAGGAAAATAATTCTTAAAAAGATAGCTGAAAGAAACTACAACACCTGTAAAGGTTTCATATGATTTTGAAAAATGAAAAAAAATAATTCAATCACTGAAAAATGTGAATTTTAGCATATGAAAATATTGAACTTCTAGAAATAGTGAATTGAAAATCTAAACTCTATTGTCTTCTTAGAAAAAGAATCCTTGGGAGTCAACATTTTTAATTTCTTAAATACATAGTTAAAGGTTTACAATATTCTGTACTGAGTCTACTGGCAGAAAAATCTCCTAGACTCTGTCCATATTAGTCACAGTCATGGCTCTTAACAATCCCAACAGGTTTTTTTGTCTGCTGTAAAATGATTTTTTTTGGCCTAGGCCTGTGAACTTAACTCACATGTGGACAGTATGAACTTTGAAAAGTTCTACCCAAGTAACAGCTTAGATAGTTGTTATATACAGAAATAAACCAAAAGCAATGCCTTTGAAGGAACACAAGTTCACATCTGATATTATATTACTATAGATTTTATTAGCTATAAACCATGTCTCTTTTAGTGAGAATACTCACATAGATTTTTTTAAAATAAAGCAAAGTAAATGATTATAGTGAAATGCAAACAATCAGTGACTTTTGGTTTCTCATAATCTTCCGTGTCTACCTCTTGGCTTGACAGTTCACATGTGGCAATAGCTCATTCACCAGCATTGTTTCCCAGGCACATTCATAATAAAGACTACCCATCATTCCTCAAAAGGAAACTTTCTACTTTCAAATTCTTGTCCCTCTTGGATGGACAATCACAACTTGGTACCTTACGTGACACCTCCAGAGATCTTAAAGCTTGCAGCATGTGAATCACTGCTGACTTCAGCTCCTGACACCATTGCTTGGATTCAATAGCATCACATAAAATCTGTTCTCTGTCCTTTTGTGAAAATATACATTTGCATGTATTTTCGGTGAGTTCCTCTGACTGGTAAACAGTTAACAGTTGAAGTCAAGATTTAGAGAGTGATTATTGGTGCATCAAGGGCTTGTTAAATGAGATTTCAGTGTACTGCACTGCGTGTCCATGAACAATTTGTTAAATCCAATAGGTCAAACATACAAAGCAAAGTAACTTGTGCAAATTTGCAATTCTGGATCTACAGATTTATAAACATCATAAAATGGTGTTAAAATACCCCATTGAGTTATTGTAGCTCATACCACAAAGGCTACAATAAAAAGCTATCATTAAATTGTCAGAACAATAACAATATTTGTGGCCTCATTACTTAAGTATCAAAAGTTCTAGGATCCACATAGCAAAGACCTTTGTAAGCTAAATTACTTCACAGAATTTGAAGTTAAATGCTTCAACTACTGCTGACCACATCTGCTACTGGGAAACTTATCCTTTCCAAATTACTGTTGGTTAATTCCAATATTATATAAGACAAGGAGAGTTTTTCACAAATCCAGTGATAGCCATAATATTTTCTTACATGATGTTGCACACATCCCACAGATATATACATGTCTGTACACAGATATGCATATACATATCCACATACATACACACCTGCAGTGTATGTTCAGAGTGTGTATGTGTGCATTAATAAACACAGGTTCTTTTTTATATACCGTAAGTCTTCAAGATTCTCTACAGAGCAAAGTTATTAGTCTTGTTTCCTCTGACTTTTTGGCATGGTGGAATTTCTTCGCATATTGTGTGTGCATGACTAATGATGCAATTCACTTTCTTATTCGTCTTGTAGACAACAAGTATATATTTTAATTTTGACTTATATTTTTTCACAGAGGCAAGAACTGGATGTTAAGTTAAGAGTTCTGGTATAAGTCTTCTATTTCTGAAATGTGAACCTACAGGACTTGAAGAAGATATTATTCGGATTTGGCATAGCATAATGGCATTCAAAGCTTGTCAGTTGAAGTGATCTGATAAAAAAAGACATACATAAAAGTTAAACATATATTAGAACAATTCACATTGTCTGAGTCAAGCACTTAGTATGGATAATTAATGTTTGGAAGACCAGATCCTCAGCAGTGTAATTCACTTCATAAAATACCCCCAAAACCTGCCAACTGCCAAACATGCATGGTCTTGATTGTCCCTTTCAGAGAATAGAGATTTTGGGGCATCTCTGAGGCTTAGATTCCCCACAAAATACTTTAAAATTGTGTGGTCTATAGTTAGGTGTTTCTTGTTTTATATTCTTGTTATGAGAAAAGGCTAGTATAGATGCTAAAAAGATGCTAGGGAAATTTTTTGAGAATGTTTTAATAATGTACTGAAGATTCCCTGATGTATCTGAATATACTGTACAATTAAAATAAAAGTGTTTTTGCTGTTAGAAGGGAAATTGGCAACTGTCCCATGTATGTCATTGAATCTCTATTCATTTATGTTCCCATGACAGCATAGAGTCACATCTTGCATTTGAGTCACAATCACTTACAGCACATGTGCAAAACAAAGCAGAGTTTAAAACAGATTTAAGGGGGTGTAGAGGAGGGGATAAGACGCAGGGGTCTACATGTTCTCCTTACCACACAATCATTTTTTTGGGTAGAAAATGGAATTACAGTCTGTGGATAAATCATTCAGGAGACATATCATTCCTTTAGAAAAATTAGTGGGGGACTAATGACTAAGATCTTTTTGGACATATGGTATCTGAGTAGCTGTTTGTGTATTTGCTACTGAGATATATGATTTAAAGGAAGGACCTAAAACTGGACCTATGTGTTTACCACTGTTGATCACTTAGTTTCTCATCACCCTCTAATTCTACACTCCAGAGCAATAAGAGGATACTGCCAATCATAGAAGCCAAGCTCTCAACCAGGCACCACCTCCATTGGAATCCAAGTGCAACAGCACCTCTTGCCCTCCATGGGAGAAAAATATCCTCGACACAGCTTTGATTAATGTATGCTAATGAATTTGTATTTAAGTAGGGAATGTTTCAGCAGCAATGTTTGCATAAATGTACAAACACAGTTTGGAAGACTGATCTGAAAAATGTGTCATGTGGGGAATGTGGGAGTTAAAATGCTTGTTCTAACTAAACTGATAGCTTGGCCTTCTATGCCTCTTCTAAAATGATATGAGATAGAATTCACTGAACACACTCACAGTGCAGCTGCTGTGAAGACCTGTGAGGATTTGACCTTGCTTGACTAAACTGTATAGAAACACACATGAAAGCCACTCTAAATAGTTCAGGAAGCTTCCTAAAAGAAAAAAGTTATACTTTTAGAGTTATAAAAATTAAAAATTCAGTATTCAATGTTTTCAAATTCTAATTGGCAGACTTATGTGGTGTTATTTTAAAAATCATAGATAAATATGTATATGTGACTCCCTTTTGCATATGATGTAGATTCCAATTAAATGTGTCTGTTTTCTTTACATTCTGTATGGAAACTTTTGAACAGAACCTGAGTGAATCATCTTTAGGAAGTGCAAAATGATGTCTGACAGCTTTAAAAATTACTGTTACTGGCTAGTAGTCAAAACTTTCGTCTATTTAATCTTAAGCTTCTGTGTTATCCAAAGCTTTTTATGAAATATTTACATGTACTACTTAAGCACACATATTCTTGCAAGCCATATAGTTTCCATCTTCTGTATGTTTCCAGATTAAAAATATGGGAATTGACATGAGGTAGATCACAATCTGGCTTTCCTCTGTGGGAGGCCTGTTACTCTGCACCAGATTAGCTACATTTCATGTACACTTCTTATTGCAGATGGACTCAAATCACATGAATATCATTTGACAAGTGCATCTTCTGCTTGGCTTGAAAAGGTCGAACATTTAGTCTGCTTTCTGCATGGCAGACGCTCATCAACATCTTGCAGATCTCTGTAACTATCCTTGTACAATGCAAAGACTTCAAAATAAAGTAATGAACATATGGGCATAACAATGATTTACATTGCAGTCCTGTCCACTTGTTTTAAATCTGTTTTAAAGTAGAGACATGTGAAAGGAGATCCAAAAGAAGGACAACGTTAGCAATGTGTAATGCAAAATGCAACTGAAAGTACTCGGCTTCTTCAGCAAGCACCAAGAAAGTCTTGTTAGCAAATCAAACAGACAAACATTAGCCAGCGAAAAAAACGAGTTAAACTAAAGGGCAGTGGAAGCACAAGAGAGGGTGAAAACAAACTGTCAATGAATAAACAGAGATGGAAAGTCATAAGGAGAACAATGCAGAAGAATAAGATAATGGAACAGTTTTCTACATCAGAATCAACACAGCATTATCTGCTTTGAAGGTAGCATTCATTTAGTGCTTGAAAAATGTTACAGAAGGTGAATATTAACATTAGACCCAAAGAGCATAAAACTGTGTCTTAACAAATCCTCCAAAGAAGTGGGAAGTCTTGCAAATCCCAGTAACCTTTTTATTTGCCTTGTTTATAAATAGGTCTTAGGAGTTTCCATTAAGTGAGACGGTGATCAGTTTTCAGTTTCTATCACAAGTCAGTGGTATGTTTGTGGTGCTTCATACCCTTCTAGTAATTTTTCCTCCATAATATTTTGTTCAGAATATGTAACATGTAACCAACAAAAAATAAAATGTATCTGATTTCATTCTGAAAGAGGTCCACAGAGAATTTTCTCAATAATATTATTGAACTTGTTACAAGATTTCCCACTGAAAAAATTATACGTTTTCAAAGCTATATAAGTTTGTAGAAATACTCTTCAAATGAGTAGTTGTTATAGAAGCAGGTTACACTGTGTCTAGGGTCCTGAAAATTTGCAAAACTTTTCCAAAAATTAGTACTTCAATATTCATGAAAATTATTGAAATTAATCTCACCTTATTCACAAGATCAGACTGAGTAATTTGGATCACTGTCTTTAGTAGAAAAAGCAGTTCATCTATAATGTTTGTAGATTTCAACACAACATGAATAGTTATTACTTCTTTAAAAATATAGCATAATATTAACAGTAAAACCAAAATCCAAATGCTTAACTGAAAGATATTTATAGAGTTCGTATTTTTTACATGTGAGAATGTAGAACCCTCTTCAAATGTGGCTAAACCTGAACTGTACTAACTGATGACCTATTTTTTCTACTGAGAATATAATGATTACATTCAATGAACATCAATGTGAAAATGTCTGATTTCAATAATTGTTTTCTAAACATTATCCAATTATTGATCACATAGTGTAATAAAATAACACCCAATCAATACAAATCAAGCATATATATAAATATGCATATAGATTAACAGAAAATATGACAGAAAAGTTGTTCAAAAAGCACCCTAACTTGAAGGAAAGCCTCTATCATTTTCCACACAAATATGAAACAGGGACATTAGGCCATCTTATTAGGGACATAAAAGAAGCGCATCTAAAGTGATATGGATTGAGGTAGTTTGGTTTTTAACTTCATGGGTTTTCAGTACATCTACAGTCAAATCTGATTTTCAAAAAAAAATTTCTGTAATGAAGTTAACCAGAGAAAATCTAAACCTCATTTTCAATTCTATTATTCAGTCCAAGAAACTGCCAAGCATGATGTGTCTAATATTGTTAGCTCTACTATACATTGAAATACATAAATGCAAATGAACTGAGTAGTCATGAATTGCAAAACAGCTGGTAATATATTGCTAAGGGGATGTTTTCCTTGCTATGCTTTTTATGGGAATCTCATTCCTTGGAATGCCATTCAGAGTATATGGTGTTTACCTACCAATCTTACCTTGAAAAGGAGGTTTTTAAATTCTTGATCATGGAGGTACTTAGTAATACATAGTAATGGTACAGTTTTTTCTATAGTTTTTTATGCTCCTAACCACCAGAGCATCAAAGCAACTTGTTGCAGTAAGATAAAAAATCTGAAGGAAGTATATTTGATTGGAATATTGACATACTAAGAGATTAAATGGACTTTCAAGACATGCGGCAAGGTTTTATTCTTGAGACAATTTGAGCAGGATTCTGATTCCCTGAAAATTATTGTCTCATCCTTTCTCTTGATTTAGTAGCTGATTTAAAGTTAAATATTTGATACAGCTACAGAAACTTTGGGGGAAAATGTGGAAGCAGGTTTGGAACATGACTAAAGGCATTTATCTGTAATTTACTGTAGCCAAATACAATCAAGACCATGTGTACTTCTATTTCTAGAAATTCTGAAAATTTTGCCATGGAAAAACACTGTGTGCTATTTTAACAGGATTCCACAGGTCAAGTGTTCGTTGGTGACATTGGTGAACCTGCTCAGCCCAAACAGCTGCTGGAAACACAGCCTGGCCTTGACCCCTGTGGTATGGCAGCAGCCAGTAAGTCCTGCACCCTGTACACATGACATACACTCTGCCAAGCCACCCTATTCTATCTTGCTACTTCAGTTTGATTTTCTATTCAGGACTGCTCTCATCACTTCAGTGTGCACAGGACAGAAGATCCCAGAACAGGATGCACACCGGTTTGATGTCGTTCATGGTCCAAAAAGGCCCTGGTCTCAGAATGCAGGAGCAAGAAAATGGAAACCCTTATCAAATGTATAAATGGAAAATAAGCACTCAAATATTTTAGCAAACATAATAAGTAACTGTAGAAGTTAGTCGTAACTAGACAAAAATAAAGGAAATTACAGGATTCAGTTTAATATTCTGGGTTACACAGGTGCTCACTCACTCTGTTTACAGTGCCTTTAAGGACAGCACAGCTTTAGATATCTACACATTTTTTCTGCATCAAAGCACTTCCCCTGGGCAGTGCTCAAAAGGAAATAAAAGGAAAATTTCTTGTTTATTCTCATTCTGTTATTCTCGGGAGTTTTTTACTTGTCAAAAGGTTTCATTTTTCTTTTTATATCTTCTGCTGACTAGTGCTCTGCACTCCTTTACTTTGCTTTTGTCTTCTCCCCTCTTCTAACCTCCAATAAGCTGCAATTTGCCACTGTCAGAATTTCAAAGCCCTTCTGCAGTTTAAAATAATTGTGAGAGGTTTGACTATGGCACTTAGTGTCCCACTAAGAATGATACAGTTGTCTCTGAGAAACAAAGAGAAATGTCAAATAAGCAGCTAAGAAAGAAAAAATAACAAATTGGAACATCAGCACTTTTAAGTTTTATCCACAAATGTAAACATCATGTGTGAAAAATCTCTTTGAGGTCTGATGTCAACCAAATATGCAGAACCTTACATAAACAGTGGTTGCTCCATTACAACAGCTTTCTATTCTCCTGTTGAACTGGAAATGCATGAGTGACCTTAAATGACTTTCATGATCTTCTGTGGTTCTGGGCCTGATACAATTTTGACATAGAAAGGAAGACAGAGATTCTTTTCAAGATTCGTATTTGGACCCCAGCTTCTTGAAGACAGATAGAAATAAACATCAGAGATCCTGATCTTCTACATGCATTTACCTTTGGGGAAAATTTTGTGTCCTCATACCAACTTTGAAGTTGCTGAGTTCATATACATGCTCAAACTGGTGTGTACTAACAAGTTACTATTCAACAGTTAATGTAGATTAATTCGAGCGATACACACTTACCCAGTTTCAAATAAAAACTAATTTTGGTTGAAGAGGAAAGTATTTTTTAATAGATACTTAGTCTTTTTCCCCTATCAGTTGTATCCTTGGATTCTAATTGAAAACCCCTAATTATTCAAGCGGCATAACTATATTATTTTATCATATCTCTTCCTTTATGTGTCTTACAGTAAATCTTGATTTACCATAATAACTAAACACAAAAAAGGAGGACTCAATTTCTTCTGTATTATTCCCTTAATCATTCCCACATCCATCCCTGTTCCTCACTGCTAACAAGAGGGACATCTAATTCCACTACACAGACCTGAACAATGTCAATTAGAACCTCTTATTCTTAATAATTTTGGCTTCTTTGAAGGAAGGTTTGTAAGAATTGATGGAGATTCTTGCTGCTTGAGGGAAATGCCAATTTTTATTCCTAAGTTTAAAACAGGTTATTTTGCTGAGGCAAAAAAATGGGAGCAGAAAGAAGATCAGGAAATTTTAGGTAGAGTCTTTACAAAAAAAGCATACAGAAATCCCTTTCCTCAAGTCAGTGACAAGCACCCATAATTACATTGATGTTGGTCTAATAGAAGTATGTGTTGTTCTCATTGCAGAGTGCTCTGACAGAGCATAGCTGACTCCGGAATTAATAACAGATTCTCATCACCTTGATGAATGCATAATAAGAGAGCTGACAGTATGTCACATATTTTCACAATTCTCAAGTTCTGCAGAAATCATTCTGGAAAGGTTCTTTGTTCTCAATAAATGCTCCTTGTTTTGAAGTTAGACAACTGAATGCCAAAACGTGTATTTTACCATGAACCTTCTGGTTTAAGTCTTGGTTGTTGTTGTTGATGATGCTATTGTTGTCGTTGTTGCTTATACTTATAATGTTTTTTGCATATTTTTGAGGGCAGCTTACCTCTGGTAAATATGAATCTAGAATTTTAAAAAGTGTTTATTCATAACAACTATTTGGTGTATTTTGCACATAGCACAAAAAATGGGAGGAGAGATCTGTATTAAACAGTCTGAATTTTTTTTTCAGTGATGTTTCATGCTGCAGCCCAACACACAGGCATTAGACCATTATATCATGGGTAAGAAATTAGAATATTTCAGGTCTGTTGAACACTGTGAATGTTTCACAGTTGATTAGATTAAACTGCTAAAATGCAGGTGGTTTTGTATTAGAAAAAAAATCCAGTATTTAGTGGTCCTCAAATTCTTACACCTGTGCAGATTTTTTATCTAGTAAATAAAATAACCCACATCAGTTAGCACATGGTCTGTTAATATGCAATGCCATCATGATTATGCTGTTTTGTTTACAAGAGAATACTGCTTTTATTTTTTCCTTTTTACTTTCATTCCTTTTTTTTTTTTTTTTTTTTTAATAAGAAAACCATATTTTAAATAGCTTGGGTAGGCAGCTTTTTAATTAGAAGACTCCCATACTACATAAAGAAAGAAAATGTGTTTCTAGTAGCAACAGTGATTGTGTGGAATACATTAAAGGAATAAGCTGAGTAAACCAGCATAAATTTTTCACAGTCAATTCACAAAACTATCAGTAAAGAGGTAACCTCTCCAAATATCTTTGAAGAAAACATAAATCTCTAAGAAAACTCTCCACAGACAAACTTGCTTTTTTAGGTTTCAGTTTTAACACAGACAGTCCTGCCGTGCTGACCTAACAATCAGCAATATGACAAAAGAAAAGTTCCTGTCTTTGCAATAACATCAACTTAATATGATAGAAGATTCTTTAGTCATAAATCTAAGACCAAACAAGACAGAAGACTAATTATAAAATGGATTCTGGGAGGAAAACAAGTAAGTTTCCACATCCTGTAGTGGGAAATATGTGATTATGTTGGAAAATCATTGAATTAAAAAATGGTGACCACAAAAAATATATTGATTCAAATGGAACCTTTAATTCTGCTGCACATAGTTGCTTCTTATGCCCATATCCAGACTCAGACATTTTTTGTTTGCTTTCTCAGTACCTTGACTTACATTTTCATCCTCACAATAAGTAAGCATTATTTCTGAACCTGTTGCTATAGCTGACCACTCAGTTGTTCTTCAGGACAAGCCTACATAAAGTTGAGCTATATAGAAGATTCAGCTTGTCAAAGTGCTCTCAGTGTCAGTGTTGGTTTTAGGGGATTCTGGATTTAGGCAGCTTCCAGCTACTTGTTTTCTCTTAATAGCTAACTCCAAGTGATTTCTGCTTTGGAAGGAGGATTTTGGAGAGTTCAGTTGTCCATTTTCTTAATTTTTTTCTGAAATTGACTCTTTGAGATGGGTAACAAATGGTTCTGGATTAAAAAAAAAAAAAAAGTACTTAAAATTATTTGGATTCTCCCCATTGAGTCTTTACTCCTGTTCTCATACACAAAAAATGCCACAGAAACATAGAATGGTTTGCACTGGCAGGGATTTAAAAGATCATCTTATTCTAACCTCCCTGCCATGTTCAGGGACACTTTCCACTGGATGAGGGTGTTCAAAGCCACTTCCAATATGGTCTTGAACTGTCCAGGGATGGGGTATCCACAGTTTCTCTGGACACTGCCATCACAGTTAAGAATTTCTTCCCAATATCTAATGTGACAGTATCCTCTTACAGTTTAAAACATTCCCCCTGTCCTCTCTTTGCATGTGTTTGTAAAAAGTCCCTCTCCAGCTTTCTTAGTCCCCCTTTAGGAACTGGAAGTTGTTAAGAGGTCTTTCCAACCCCACCTCTCTCAGCCTGTCCTCGTGGGAGAGGTGCTCCAGACCTCTGATTTACTTAGAGACCCTTCTCTTGACCCATTCCAACAGATCCATGTTCTTCTTTCCTTGGGGGCCTGAGAACTGAATGCAGTGCTCCAGGTGGGAGGTCACGAGACCAGAACAGAGGACAAACACCTTCCTTGACCTTCTGGTCACGTTTCTTTTGAGGTTGCCCATGACACCGTTGACTTTGTAGGCTGCAAACACACATTACTGGGTGATATCAAGGTCCTCATCCACCAACACCCCCCAAGTCATTATCCTCAGGGCTACTCTCAATAAATCCTACACATCTGGGCATATTAACTACTGTTTTCATAAAACTTAGTTATTTGTTAGTAGGAGGAGAGAAGGACAAGAATGTGCTGTAAACAAAAAAGAACAAAGACTGCCTCAGCCTGTCAGGGAGAGTGAAGACAGCAGAATGAAAAGGTTTTAATTTTGTGAGTTTTTTATTTCTATTTAGGCTTAAATTCTTTTCACTATTAAAACAACGAAATTACTAAGTTAATTGCATTAGTGCTTGGCTAAAAAAGGAGGTGGACATAACTGTTTCAAGAACAAGTGGGGAGATAGACAGATAGATAGATAGATAGATAGATAGATAGATAGATAGATAGATAGATAGATAGATAGATAGATATAGAGTTATATAGGCAAGAAAACGTTTATAAGATCATAAATTTAAAAAACTTATGAAGCATTCTGTGAGGATAAAAGCACTATGAGTAGGTTTGGATGCACTTTTCAGTAGCACTACTTGAGGTGTTATAAATCTCATAAATTGATCAATATCTTTACTCTCATTTATTCAAGGTGTACAACAATATTTTTATAGATATGAAAAATGACCTATTTGTACATCTGTGAAATATTGCTCCATATAATTGGGATAAATATTTCAAAAGGAAAATCCTATTATTAATTATCTGATCTAAAACCTTAAAAAAAAAAACCATTCATTACCGTATCCAGTAATAATCCCAAATACTATTTTGGGGTGAAAGAAGTTAATAGATGGTGTAAAGAACACTTCTGGATTGCTTTAGATATTCTTACAAATGGCATGGAAATCCAAACCACTTTTCTATAATGAATGTCAGTGCCCAAATAGTACAACTACAAATAAAGTTCATGCTTCATTTCTGATAACATTCAGAGACACTTGCAATATATTGACTACTCTTGCATCAGTTTGGTCATCAGTGTTCAACTACAGGCGAAAAGTTCAAATTATTTTGATTTTCGCTGAGTCAATGAAGAAAATCATATACCTTAATTTCTCACAATATTTGGACCCTGTAGAATTTAGAAATTGCTTTCAACTTTTGCATTGACTCCAAACAGTGCATTCAACATGCATTATTTTAGTGTCTTCATTTTGTATGTGATCTGTATCACCATGCTCCTGCCACTTAGAGATTTATCTTTTCTATTTTTAAGGAAAACTCGACGTAGCTGTTAATATTCCAAGAGAACTGAGATTTAAACCCAGGAGCTTGCTGTTAGCAAGTTGTACCTTGAGGAAAAAATGAATACACAAGTTGGGCTGTTCAATTATTTCACTCTTGAAAGAGCAGTGATTCACTTGAGCTTTTGGGAGCAGATTGTGTGGGAGGGGATTCTAACTCCATGTCTAAATATGTATTTTGTTTTGCTCCTAGGAAAAAGAATACAATGTGTGATGAACAAATTAGAGCATTTGATCGCATGGAGATCTTTACAAATAAAATGCTTTTAAAAGAATATTTATTTACATAAATATACCAACTTAATTAATACCTATCCCAGGGTTTTTGCCACAGTGTGTAACAGACTATGATGTTAGTCAAGGTAATTAATTTCCATTATTCACCAAAGTCTACTGGTCAGAGAAAAGTCCATTCGCTGTTTAGCACAAGGTTTCATTGGAACCTATGCACTGCACCGGGAAGGATTACAAAGATTAGTTTGGGTGTGAACATCTGAAAGATCTTCACCTAAGGTATTTGCCACAAGAGTTGGATGCACTCGAATAGACATTCCAAAGCAGTCACTTTTATCAGATGTAATTGCGGCCAGGGAAGGATATGAATATGCTGAGCGGGATGGACATCGGTTTGGCCTATCTGGAAAAGGTCCCCGAAGTATAAGACATGTACTCCATAGTCTCTGCTGGTGCATTTTGGCATTGATTATGATATTAACTTGAAACTTTTCAAACATCTCTTTTTTACTGTACAATTCAGACTATTTCATCACTGTATCATGATTGGGATTTTGTGTGTGATTTCACACATGTAATATGTGGCATCTACTTTATGAATTATGGAATTTACTTATTACTGTGATGCACAGGCCTATCAAGTAAAATAATTTGTACAACATAATTTCTACTACATTTTGCATAAGTCTTTCTGCTTTAGGTTGATTTAAATTGTGCTTCAGATATATGTAGTTGGCATTTTCTAATGTAAGAAATACCACTGGCACTGTATGATTCAGGATATTCTACAAAACCCTGGAAAAAAGACCTGTTTTTGGCTTAGCATTGTTAATCTGATTCTGTTAACCAAGTATAAATTAAGTCATGTAGAAAGAATTGGTTGGGTTTCACATCCAATTAGAAGTTCACATTCAATTTATGAATGCCCTGAATTTTTTACTTATGTAAAAATTGTATTATGTTATTTTTACTAATGCATGGTTTAATTAGAATGACCAAATTGAAGGTTTTTGTGTAATGGACATAACTTTAGTTCAAAAGTTCAAATCTTGTCCATAAATAGGAACAGGGAATGTGGTGTGGCTAAAATAAAAACAATTTTGAAGACATTCTTCTTCATTTGAATGAATTGAAAGCAAAATCTACTTTGTAATACCTAAGTGTACATTAGCCACTAGTGGAGAGGTTGGAGGGGAAACATGTCTAAAATCAAAATCTTTGTGTAAAATTTTATTTTAAGGAAAATACAAGTATTAATAGCTACAGTTGTAATGAAACAATAAGTATAAAGAAATAATGTGGGTAGGAATTTTCAACTTTGTGCCCTAGATATTAGATATTACAGTGTACTAGGAACTTTCAGGCTTGATAGCATAAACTGGGCCCCTTTTTTCACTACCTATGAATAAAATTTTACCAAAAGCATAATGGTGATATGAGTAATGTGTTTGCTTTTTGAATTTTGTTAAAACATTTTCCAAATAGAGATGTGAAAGTACTAAAATTCAGAAAAAGGAAAGGATCATTAGGAATGGGATGGAAATAAGTCATTATCAAAAGCATCAACATTTTAAAGGTATTCTGATATTGAGAGGAAGAAAAAGCATTTAAAAATGTAGCCAGACTGAAAGCTAGAAATACATTACTTTATGATTACATGAAAACCAGTTTTCTGAACAGCTTTTCTAGTAGGATGTGGAGACACTCTTGTTTATATGTGGACATGTATGAACTTCATAAACTTGCATTTGTTCCCATAACCTTTGTTTTGTAGCGTTCAGAATCCCCAGCCAGAATTAAATGTGTGAGTTATGGCAAACCAACAGAGAGAACAAAGCGTTAAAAATGTTTTGAGTTGGTGTTATGTATGATATGGCTGCTTATGGCAGATATTTTCCAGTCTAAGACAAGAATCTCCCTCCAGCTGGCACTTGTCAGAGGATCACAGAACTGACTTGTGAATTTGCTGCTTACAAATGACAATTGTGAAGATGTGCATATAATTTTAGTCTTCCTTGGACATGCAGATCACGGTAACTTTCTAAGGAAGATAAAATAACAGATTAAATTTAACCATGGCAGTTCAAATCAGTCTAATTCAGTTCTTCTGAGAGACTGTCCTGTATGCAGTCCCCAGAGAGTCATCATTCAGTTCTGCTCCCTCAACAGTTTCATTGCAGAGCCGGATGAACATCAAGATAGTTCTTGGAAGTGCCGTCATGAGTGAGGGATGGGGTAGCCCAGCTGAAGGACAAGTGAAAGCAGCACCGACAGATTTGAGAATTCTTTACACTCTGCTCACAGAAAATTTGGAAACATAGAATTGCTTTGGTTGGAAGGGATCGTTAAAGGTGTTCTAATCCGGCCCCCTTGCAATAAACAGGGACACCTTCAACTAGATAAAGCTGCTTAGAGGCCTGTTCAATGTGACCTAAAATTTTTCTAGGGATGAGGCATTTGGCACCTCTCTGGGCAGAGCGTTCCCGGCCTCCTATGCTTGGGACATGATTTCCAGTAAGAAGTTAATTCCTCACAGTTAGTAGCCACATCCAAAAACCAGAACACTAGCTGGTAACAGTGGTTCAAACGCTGATCTGTTCAAACTCAGAGCAGAGATCTGAATGTTACCATCCAAGTAACTCAACTAAGCTGCTGCATATTCACCATTCTCTCCTGCACTACTTGTAATCAAATCTGTAGTTGTCATAAGTTTTAAATGAAATACAAATCTCTTTCTCTCCAACCAGCCTACTGATCCTTTTCTTACATAAATTATCTTTCAACAATTGAAAGACAAAAGAAATATAATCTTTTCCCAAAAGAGCTTCTAGAATTCAGCAAAGTCAGATTCTGTGAAAAAAACTGGCTGAATGCTGGAAACAGAGCCAAAAGATAATCAGTTGTGCTTTTCAAAAGCTGCATATCTTCAAAATTTTACTTTCAGATAGATGTAGATAAAAACATTTTTTCTGAAGATTAGATAAGGGATATTTATAGCTAATCTGAAAATTAGGAAGAGAGACTGTCATATATTTTTGGGGTTTGCACTGTTAAACTGATATCCAATTTTTCTATAAGTAGCCCTGAATGAATAGATATTCAATATTTATTTTGGTCTTTATTAAAATTTACTTACCTAATGGAAGAAATTTGCGTGTAGTTAACTCAAACAGTTAATGTTGCTACCTTGAAAGCAGAGTATTCAATATTTTAAAAGAAATTGTAACTACCAATAGCCTTGAAATCTATGAAACATTTTTGCCCATTAAATAGTACACTTGTGAACACTTCCATTATTTTACCCTTCAGTGAAGAAATGTTGTGCCAAATTACTCTGTGGAGAGTGTTTAGGATTTGTTGTATTAATTCCTTTTCTTGGTGCAGTAACATTTCAATGTGGCACATATTAGAATAAATGACACAAAAGAAAAATAAACTTTATACTATTTAATGCATTTTAACTTTGTCACAAGCCAATTTAATTTACTTCTGAACTTTTAACTGTTGATCTTGAAGATTTATATTAAAATCTTTATATTAAACTTTTATTTTAAAATCTGATCTATGTTAAAATACTTGAGAAAAATGTTTGTGTTATCCAGTTACCTGATTTTTTTAATATTGAATAATCACTGAATTTGATTTGACATGAATTTTCCTAAAATCAAGACTTAATCAAACATGTAGTAAAGTAGTTAGGAATAATATCTTGACAAATTCAGGTAGTGCTGTCCTTTTAAAATTAAAGCTATTATGAGCATCTGTTTTAGCCACCACTGCTGGACTGTCTAAAAATACAGTAAATGCATTAATAATAGGAAGATTTTTTTTATTTTTTTGCTTCATCTTGGTTGAAACTCTCATTATTCTTCTGTGTAAAACAAGATGCTGCTTATCAGATACACACAAAATGTTCTCTTCAGTTTTTCTACTAAAGATTGCTTTGTTACAATCTACACAAACACTTTTCCCAGTTCTGTTTTACAGCACACGCTTTTGTTATAGAAAAATATTTAAATATACATATTTTTTAAATGATTCAGCAGTTGTCTTCTTCACAGAAATTTAAAATCTTGCTAGTGCAGGTTTTCCAGACTCTCTAGAGATAAAAGATGTAAGAAAGGGAGCTCAGCATTTGTTGTGCATGAATTGTATGATGACAAGCCCTTGGACTCTTAGACGGAGTCTTTTCAAACACAATTTATGTAGTTAAATTTACAATGTGAACCATACTCTTTAAAATGGATTTGGAAGGGATTTGCTAGTTATTCTAAGGTTATAACTATAAAAGCAATTTACCAAATTTAATTACTACAGTTATTCTCAGTGGCTGTATAAGAGCCATAATTCTTTTGAAGAACTGGCAGTGACTGAGTCTTGAAAAGTAAGACTATTGTTGAAACAGTTGTGATACAAGAAGTATTTGGTCCTGATGATTCAGAGCCAAGCAGAGCATTAGCCTTCTGTCATCCTAGCCTGATGATCAAAGAACATCTAACTGCAAATGTCTGGTTGATGTCACAGTGCCCCATGAATTTCTGTCACATAATAACTGATATATTGAAATAAGATTACATAAAATAATGCAATATTATGAGGATACAGGAATCATAACACATCATTGATACGATACAGAGTGTAGCATGTGCAACTACCATTCTTTCATGTCTGTGCAGGAAGTCAGATGTAAAGACAAATCTGTGAGAGCAGGTGATGAAAAATTAAAGTCTTGAGGATGTCTGTGTAAATTCAAAATGCTGGAGGGGTGAGGGAATGGTATGATATGAGCGATGCATAACAACTTACTGGGATTTCAGTTCTTGAGAGACAATGTCATGTATTAAAAATGCTGACTGTAAATCCAATATTAGGAAACTAAAACATTCTATTGAGTTCTTACGAGCTCTGTAAGACTGGAAGAGCTTTTGAACAATTATTTGAGAAATAAAATAGGCAAACCTAAGGTAATAAACATTATTTATCGAATTAAACAGTATAGAATTTAAGCTAAGCGTACCACAGAGTAAATGTACATCCTCATGTATAATGAGAACATCCTTTACATTAGAAAACGGTCTGTTTTCTTGTCAGTTGTTAAGAAAGACTGGAATCTGGAAAGTTTCATGCTCTATAACAGGCTTTCTTTTTCCCTTTCCCTTTTTTTTTATTTTTTCCCTTTAAAAGTAGTATAACAGTTTACCTTTAAATCATCCACAAAAATATTTCTTGAACATCCCTTTGCAATGAATTTAGGACACCAAACCGAGTTTAAGAGTTTTACAAATGTTCCTATGTTAAATAAAACCTATTATAATAAAACCTATATACATGTATTTGAGACTCTTTGTACTCTCTGAGAATTTAACACATACATTTTGAAGATCAGGTTTTGTGTATATGTCTGTTATTGTGGGAATTATACACGTGTTTGGCTGGTTGAAGTAAAAGAAATAGTACTAGATGCACCCCAGGGCAAACTATAAAGACATTATAAATTGACTATTACATTACACCACACAATTTAGTTCTTACGTGATAACTCTGATGGCTGTCAAAAGACCGTGATTTATCTGTTCTAAAACCTGCTTTTGCTATTAATATTAAACTTCGCAATTTAAAGTAATAATAAATTGAGATTTAAACTTCTCAAGTTAGCACTTCAAGTGTAAAAACAGGAAAAAAGTTGTCTTACCTTTCTAGATCATGGTTTTTAAGAAAAGAAGAACGATCCTATCCAAAGAGTATTATTAAAGTCAAGTGATGGCTGGATTAGCTCCACCTCTGGACTGAAATTGAGTTTGAACAACACAAACTATATTTTTTTCACCTGTAGGCAACTCTGATGGAATCTTAAGTTTCATGAACTCATATCCAGGTCATCACTCAACTGTTCTTCTTTATGGTGATCCTTAGGTTTGGTTGTTTATTTTTGTCTGTGTGTATGCATAAATCTTAAACGTACTTATATACATTCCAGCTCCTTGCAAATATATGTGATTTGAAACCAGAATTGAAATCACAAATTGAATCACCCAGAATAAGAGAACAGTCAAGAAAAACAGTGGAATAAATTCAAACATAAGTATATATTCTGATTTTCTGGCTGTCTAGAAGAAAACAAGTTTTTCATTCTCCAGCATGTCTTAAAAATAAGGATTTAGTCAGGAGAGTGGTTAAGTTTAATTTTATGTTTGGTCTCACTCAGTTACTGATTTACTCTTTTTTTTCAGTTGTGTCCAGAGTCAGTTTCTGTCTCAGATAATGATGTTATTGGAATATACTAAAACAGCCTATGTGTCTGAGTACTTTCATATTGGATAAACCCAATGTACAAGCTATGAAATTCTAAAAACTAAAGATCTTCTATCAAGAAAAAGTCTAATTTCCTCTAGGGAAGGTGAAGTCTGATACATGTCAAAGCCACCTAAAATACCTTGTTTATGGACACCATCAAAATATTTGTTTTAAAACTGTTTTTCTATGGATGAAGTCAGTCTACTGTATATCAGCAACCCACAGAGTATAGTGCCACTTCTTTTGTTTCCATCCTCAAATGCATATCAAGCTTGCTGATCAGGTTACATTTGCACTGATGCATCTTTCTATGTCCCATCTTACTAACAGTGGTGTTACACTTAGCACAGAAGTCACATGAGAGTGGTAAACCACAAGAGTGTCAGGACACAATCATGAGAAGAGATTGATACTCACTCTGTGATGGACATGAGGCTTTTCATGAGGGGCTATCAGTCTCAAAGGGAAACATTCTGGAAAAAAAATGCTTAGAATCATAATTCTATTTTAGGAGATTGGTATTTAAAATGGAAATAAAGTATCTGGTTCTACTTTTTTCATGTATACAAATTCCGAAAGACAGGGAATTTCAGATGGTAATAGACTATGGAAATGTTTTGCCTTGTTCCAAAACTATGTTTTGTTACATAAAAAATAAATACAAATACAAAACTATCTATGATTGAAATTGTTTTGTCACAAAAAACTATAAAAGCTTTTCTCTGTAAAAGGTATCTTATTTAAGTTATTATATTATGGAATTCCATTTTATCTAAGTATGTAACCAATTGCAGAAATTGTATCAGATGCCAATTGTATCAAAACGAAGATCAAAAATTTTTCTTCAAACATACAAACACCTCTGGGAATTCCAGAATATTTCTGTTCCAGGTCAGATAATTATTAAAATGTGTTTGTACCTCATAATTTCTTTACAACAGATTAAATCAAACAAATTCCAAAAGAAAAAAATTCAGACTAACCACTAACTTTGGGAAGATAGTTCTCTCATTGGTTTAGGGATTCTCCTGCATGGAGCCATACTCTGCCTATCACCCTTGTCCTGCAGGGTTTATGAGCTACCTGAACTAGTCTCCCTTTTTTATTTCTCCTTTGTCAGGAAATTCTATCTGGGGCCTGAGAAACGAAATTTAAATGAAGTTTTTAAAATAACGACTACTTGTTGGAGTGAAAAGTTTCAGTTTTAACAAGTTCATATTTGAAGACATGTCCCTATCCTATTTCTCCTTAGAACAATGTATAATGTCATATATCTCTAGAAACCAAGGTATGAAACGGTAGGTAAAATATCAAGTAGCTAATGCTTAACATTTTGAGATTGTTAATTAGATGCCTTCCTGCTTTTTGTGTGAGGAATATTTTGCCAATGGTTGCTAATTATTATAGCAATTAGGTTTAATAAGTCGAGAATTTCACAAGCTTAGGTCTTCTGGGTTACACTTTAGCCAATAGGGAATGGGTGTTAATTAAGGACAAAGAGAAGAAGAATTAAGAAGACTTGATGGGTTCAAGGAAACAGCAATTAAACAAAGTGCTAGAGTGATTTGCATACTTTAATAAGTCAAGAACTCTTGGATGTTCAGGAAAAAAGTTACATTTTCATTAGTCAGTGTAATTTTTCCAAAAGATCTCTTTTCAGACTTTAATTCTTTGTCTCCAGGAATATGAGATGAATGTCAGTTTTCAAGTCCTTATTATTAGTGCTTTAAAACTGGCTCTAGACCTCAAAATAGATAGTATTGGTATAAATATAAGAACTAATGGAGCTCAATTTATTTTGAGTGAACCAATGTATAGTCCTGTATGATATCTATAAAGAATCTGTGACCTGCTGCCAAGTACCAAGAAGTTCTATGTCCTGTAAAAAGGAGTTACATAAATATCAGGGGAGAAAACCACATTTTTCAAATTTTTTTAAAACCTTTTTTTTTTGGTGAAAACAACAGAAAATATTTGTAAGGAAGGAAATCTATCTCCTTCAATAGAGGAAGAGATCTCTATACACATCGTCAGTAATGGGACACTATCAAACCCATAGACTCTGTCTTGGTTCTGGGTTTTTTTAGGCAACAAAAGAATAACTAATTGTTGGTGTGAGGAAAATTCATCTTGAATTAGCCCTAATTCAATATGAATAGTTCTGAATTAACTACAAAGTATGGTGATGTGGACAAAGAGTAGTTTTATTTAGAACTCAACTTCACTGTTCCATGTAACTGCATTACATCTGAGCATTTTAATGTTTAAGACTTTGCAGTTTAGGAAAAGGTCTTACAAGGCACATTGTAAGGAAAACTCAAATAGTACGTTCCACAAATAGTATTTGTTCAGAACCAACTTTTCATCATCATAATGTTAAAAAATAGAAGATGATCTCAGTGCAATTCATGCTAGGAGCACCTGTTTCTTAATTATTATGCTATTGTGTTGTAAATTAACATTCACAGTAGTAAATTTACATGAGCCACGAAGGGTGTAAACTGTTGAGTTATTCATCAGCTAGTGAGGAATTGATGTGAGGAGTTGATCATTAGTGTCACAAGAACAATAAACCTATTGAAACCCACTGAAGTTCAAACATCAAATTGCTGAAAATATCACACAGATGCCAGACTGGCAAGTTGGACAATGCTTCTGCAGAGCTCTATATGAGGCCTTTTTTTTTTTTGAAGGAGGGGTGGTTGATCAGGAGAAAGTATGTATGAACTGGTTTTCTTGCCTATGGATCAGGAAAAAAGGCAAAAACTTCATAGAATCCTAGAATCATGAAACTTGGAAAAGACTTCCAAGATCACTGATTCCAGCCTTTGATCAGGCACCACCTTACCAACTAAACCAGAGCACTATGTGACTAAATTACTGTGTCCAGTCATTTCTTGAACGCTTCTAGGGCTGGTGACCTCACCACTCCCCTGGGAAGTCCATTCCAATGCTTGACAACCCTTTCTGTGAAGATATTCTTTCTGATGTCCAAGCTGAACTTCTCCTGGCGCACTTCAATGTCATTTCTTGTCCTGTCACTAGATGCCTGGGAGAAGATACCGACCCTCACCTTGTTACAACCTCCTTTCAGGTAGGCATTACAGTAATTAGATGGTAACATAGGCTGTTTATTGAGCAGGAGAGGAAGAACATCTGCCTGTGTGCTCCATAATCTCAGTGTCATTTCTACTACCAAAATTAAATAAAAATCTAATTGTATGTGTGTTGTAGGCAAAACAGCAGAAGAATGCTCATTTTCAGTAGTAACATAGGCAGCAAACACCTCACCTTCTACTGTTTAAATTGCCACTTATCATGGAACAGACTTCCATACGAAGTTCTAATATAGCAGCACAATAAGAATAAGCATGACCAAAATAGCACTACACAAACTTAAAAGTTCATTGATTGATAGAAATAATAACAAAAAACCACTGGTAGTCACACAGCCCTTGCCATCTGCTGCTGTAGTTACTACATCTTTCTTTTGTGGGGCTTGGGCACTAGCAAACATAATAACACATTTATTCCATTTAGAAATAGGCAGTTACAGTAATATTGCCATAGGCATAATAATAATAAAACTACCTTCCATCTCTCCAGTTGCTCTTTAGCTACCAACGAAGTAATTTCTAAGCATGCATTATCATTTCAAAGGTGATAGTAAAAAATTCAGACTCATCTAGCCCTCTTAATTTCTGAATCCCACTAAAGATAAATAATGTTGTATAAATAATCATCTACATACAAATTATCACATTTCTGAGGCAGTGAGTGAAAATATCTTCTGCTGACCTAGCTAATAATCTGAGAGATGCTTAATCAAAGAATAACATAAAAGAAATACCAGAGGTCCTTACAAAATAGAAATGGTGTGCACAATAAATGTGCTGTCTAATCAGATAAAATTCAAAGATTTATAAATAGAGTTTATGGAAAGAAAACCTCTTCTTCATTTTCACTGAAACCTTTTAATTATGGAAAATAAAAATTATCTCCTTTAAGAACACTTTATAATGCCTGATTTCAAGCTTCATTGAATATCACTTTTATTTTGCGTTTCCCTTTCACAGACATTCTTTGAATAGTTCATTACTCCCTCCTGGAACCAAGAATTTGAACACAAGTTCCCCAACCTGAGAGAAGTCTTCTATCATTTAATCTTACTAATCCCATCTCCTCCCAGGTGAAGCCATGGTTAAAATTTGTTGGTGGTTTGTGGGTTATAAGAATGTCTCTGTACTGAGCATAGCAGTGGAACATACCTTTGTTGGTATGAGACTTTGACTGAAAAAGAGAAAGGACAAAGCTTTCTTTTAGAGTTATCCAATTTGTAAATCTCCTAAGAGGTCTTGGACCAGGTTGACAACTTATTTAGATGAAATGAATGTGGAAACAAAAATAAATGTAAAAGCAAGATTACAACAGGAGAACCATGGAGCTCTTTGAAAGGGTGGCTTGGAAAAGCTATCAGGGCTTATTGTTAAATAATACCATATACATTTCATTTGTAATAATATTGCATGTACATAATAATTATATATCTGTCATCTCATAAGAATCCAGTGAAATCAGAGTAATTTTGTATTGATGGCAAGGTCACTGAAAAGCCATACCCATACTGTGAATATAGCCAGGGGAATGCTCTTAGTTAAGAATGAGGGTTGCACTTCAGCAAAATACACAGATCAGCATTCACTCTGATCCACCCAAACATGATTGTGCAATATACCTGGTGCACATCTATCTAAATATGTCTAGATTGTGTTTTATAACACAGTAGTAAATTTTATCTGTATGATTAATAAATGCCTGTCACACATTGTTTGGAAGATTATTTTGCAATTGTCTCTGATATTGAGTGAGTAGACAGAATATGATTATCAGTGACATAGTTGCTAAGTCTACTAAAATTATTTGAAGATAATAAATGAGCTCATGACTTCAGGCTGAGGACTTCATGCTTATGACTGCTTCATGCTTGATATTACACATTGCTGGAGAAATGACCTTTAGCGACCTACGATAAAAATGTCAAATGTCATGTTTCTACTATTCTGCAGTGAACAGTCTATGCCTAATGAATGTCCTAGATTTCAAGACAGGATCTCAAAAGAGCACTTGAATGGGTAGAAATATAACAAGGGCAACTGAAGACCTCTTGATAACCCTTGATACAAAGGTCAAATGCAGGAACTGTGCACTTTTGCATAGCAGCTCATACTGAATTAGATTTTTGCTGTGTAAGGGTTACCTCCGTAAGAAAACTACACTACATTTAGTGATTTACAATTCTTCCA
This sequence comes from Catharus ustulatus, assembly GCF_009819885.2. Taxonomy (NCBI): domain Eukaryota; kingdom Metazoa; phylum Chordata; class Aves; order Passeriformes; family Turdidae; genus Catharus; species Catharus ustulatus. The sequence continues at coordinate 53,118,421 of NC_046224.1, read as the reverse complement.
AATGAGAATATGTAATTACTGTCAAGAAAGACATTCTATTTCCACCCTTATTATACTTTCAATTTTTTAAAATCTACAAGTTCCTTTGGTCATCTGTCTTCTTGATGAAAGCCTTGTGGTCATGCTTTGATATCAAAGGCAGACTTGAATTAAGAGATGGATCTTGTGTTTAAAAAATGACAAAATTTAGGCTCCTTTTCCAAGGGTAGGAACTTAGTCATAAACCTTCCACTAATTTATCATTTAAATTTTACTCATCTGAGAAATACCTCTGATCGAGAAGGTGGATTTGCTGAAAAAATAACATGAATATGTAACTACAAGGAACAATTCCAGAGTACAGGAAATCTTTCACTGCTGTTGTCTTAAAACTGTGCATTCAACAAACTCAACTGGACTACTCATCTTCTTTGTTAAATGACATTTGACAGATAAAATTGGGAGGACTCTGTATTTCAAGAATGACAGCACAAATAAAAGCATTTGGAAAATGTGAAATTACAGTAGGAAGAATGTAGAAAAAGCACCTTTGTTTTGTCCATTAAGAGATCAAATTTTCACAGTGCACATATCAAGTTTTAGTTGTTAAATCTCTCCTCTGAATTCCCCATTCTTGATATCCAGAACATGCGATGCTGACAGGATAGAGTTATCAACAAGCATGCCACCTGGAAAGACCCTGTGTACGCCCAAGTCCCCCAGACCATTTATTTCTACATCAGTCCATCAAACTCTAATTATCTACAGCATTCATATTTAGCTCATTTCCATCTTGAAACCTGAAGTGCCAAAGTCAGACTGTTTATTGTTTATTTTGTATTTTGTTTTCAGAAAAAATGTCATATCTATGGCTTGGCATTTTATTGACCAAGAAAATGTATGTCATCATCAGTGACAGAGCTCCCCTAAGAAGCAACATCAATTAAGTGTCTGATAAGTACAAATATAGAGGTAGAAGAGAAGGCGAATAAAAGAAAATAACTTTATACATGGACAATATACACATATTATGTACAGTAAATTCACGAATACAAGCTGCACTGAGTATAAGCAGCATCTCTGGGTATTGGCAAATATTTCGTTCTTTGTCCATAAATAAGCCACACCTGAATATAAGCCGTTCTGTCGTTCGCAGCGAGGACCCGCGTGCAACAAAGTTGCCAAATAGTAACAGAACCACGGCATGGCGGGGGGTTTACTGGCTCAACTAAGGCTGTGCAGGCTCGACCCACTAGGGGTTGCTGACGGGGTCAGGTGGCCCAGCCCGGCGCTGCCACTCGGGGCTGGCCGCCGCCTCTGGGTTCGCTCGCCCCGGCCCCACTCCCGCCGCGGCGCGGCCGGGCACGGAGAGTGTCCCTCGGTCGCAGCGCGGCGCCAGCCGGGCACGGAGCACGCCCTACTTCCGCCACAGCGGTGGAGGGCGGGGGCAGAGCCCCCCCCTCCTCCCTGAGCCGCGGCAATGGCAGCGCGGGGCTCCCGTCGGCTCCCCGGGCAGCTGCAATGGCGGCGCGGGGTCCCCCCGTCTCTCCCCTGGGCTGTGGCAGAGGAGGGAAGAGAGCTCTCCCACCTCTCTCCCCGCCCCCCGTGTTGCCTGCAGGGAGCCAGGGCAACAGAGTAACACTGTAACAATCGCGGAATGCCGGCTTTTACTGGTAGGTGCTTGGCTCAGCGCCCTGGCTGGCACATCTGGGGTTGTAAATGTCAGAAAATTATTCACATATTAGCCACCCCCGAGTATAAGCCGCACTTCCAGGTTTCCACCAAAATTTTTGTCAAATTGCTGCGGCTTGTATTCGTGAAATTACTGTATATTACAACACTGCAATATTGCTCTAAAAATAGAAAATTAAAAATTCATTTAACCGAATCAAAAGATAAGTCTTAAAAGAGAGCACAAGTGTGTAGGGGGAAGAACCACTGGATTTCCAGTGATCTCTTAAAAGACTATAACTTATTTTTGTTTCTAAAGAACCCAACAGCACTACAAACCAATATATACAATGGAGGTAAAGGACTGATCTGCTGACTAGCAAAGTAGAGTAACTGTGCTGAAAAACTTCAGTTGTGTACAAAGCAATGCTAAAATAAAGGTTTATTCAGAAAAAATTGCAACCATAATTTGAGAGAGCAAAAAAAGATCATTTATTGTCCAAATTAATATTCTGTCATTATTTAAAATGTCACTTTAGGCCAGAAGGTTTCTGAGGATATTTTCTTTTTCCTGCAGTAGATGTCCAACTAGGAGATTATTTTTGCAGCAACATGATTGTCACTGTCCTGGGACATTTCTCCAATGCTGTTACAAATGTAAAACTATATTGAAGCCAGTTTTGTGGTTTGGCTGGGGATTTTGGAGTGGGGGGGTTGGTAGTTGGTTTGGTTTAGTTTGGTTTTGTTTTATTTTCCTTGAAAATAGTTAATCTATTTATTGGCAGATGAACTATCACTAGTATGTGAGGTCTGGTGTTCTAGAACCACCGTGGTAAGGTTGTTTATCACTGTACATTGACTACAGTCTCACTTTCTTTTATAAACATCTCTTGTCCAGTACACTTTAGATTATAACTCCAGAGTACACCTAGTGTTTAGTTCAGTGAAATACAGAAGCCTCTTCTTCTTCTTGCCCAGAAAGTGTCAGTATGAAAATCTGTGACTGATGTTTTCTTTTCCAGACCTAGATGATCAGAGGAGTTGCTAGACAGTACACCAATAAAAAAATATTGTTTCCAGGGGAATTGTACATATTGAGAATGTGGGAAACTGCATTTAATTGAAAGAGACCACAAGATATACAGACAAGAGTAACAATTAAACAAGAAAAAATGGTAAATTAATGTCTTATTTTAAAAATACAATATTACATTAAACCTTCATCACATGGTTTTTAATTATTGGAATGTAAGTGTTTGGTGCTATCTGATTTCTGTAGGAATAAATTGTGTTTTAGTTTTGGAGGGAAATCTTTTGAGTGTAGCATGTATGCTGTTTACTGTATATAGTGGCAATGGATTGCTCATGGATACATATGACCAGCTGATGTACTATGTACTATATGATCAGCTCTGTACTATTCCTGGTTGTCCTCTCCAAACAGATCCTTTCTCCCCAGAGCACACCCTGCACAACCAGCAATGCTTAAATGGTTATTATCCTGCAGGGACTTAAAACAAAAATTTTATGGGAGGAGAAATCTGGGTCAAGGTATTCCTTTCTAAGATACCAGGTTTTCACGTGCTGTCTCCATCAGCTTTGCCCAAATTTGTGTTTGTATAGGTAGGGAGAAAGAAAAGGAGGGACAAGTAATGATCTTTACACTAATAAAGGCAATTCATCTATGACATTTCTCTGCATATGCACCTAAATTTTCCATGGTACTGCATATTTCAAAGTGACAGATCTGTCAAGGTCAGCTTTTGCCACATATACATTTTTGATGTAGCTGGTTCCTTGGACTGCTGGGCAGCTTGTGTGTCTGGTTTTGCTGATGGAGGGAGGACAAGGACTTTTGCAGTATGGTTAAACCAGCACACAGAACTAAGATGGTTAAGTTCTGCAGGCATTTGCTTACACATGAGAAGCTCTCTGGTCACTTATACAAGCACAAAACACTTCTGCTTTACTGACATTTACTGCTTCTGTAGCAACCCTAACTGCAACATCCCAAGTGGTTTGAAATGCCTAGTATATAAAATAGAATGCTTACAAAAGCATAGAGATCTTCTAGCAAAGATATTAGAATACAAAAAGCAGGTTGTTAAAGGATGGTTAATTTTCAATTCTAAAATAGCTGATTGCTTATAAGAATCAGTGAAACAGGTAGGATTGCCTGTCACTAAGCATGCTCAGGGGTTTCACTTAAGAAGGTCTTTCTGTGTGCATCTGTATTGTTCTGTCAGTTTGGAGTTCCAAATTCCCTCATCTTAGAAACTAGATTGGTTTTAGTTCTTTGGCTCTGTGTGAAAGCAAAACAAGTACTTATTTGGCAGCCAGGAAACCTAGACCTGAGAATGGGCTGTGTCACATTTAATTCCCCTGGCCACAAAAAAAAATAATGGTCTCTGCGACTCAAGTTGGACTTCGGTCTAAGATTCTACACTTGAGATAAGCAAAGTCAAGAGAAATGAGAATCCCTAGACTCCATGTGAGATGCCCTCCCAGCTCAAGAATCCTCACAAACACAAACCCAGGAGTAAGACTCACATGTTTAACTATGTATTTATCTTGTGAATGTTGATAGAAGAGCCACCAAAACAAATACAGTGCTAATGATCAATGTCTTTCATATAAGAAGATATCAGAGATTAATATTTTTGCATTTTTAAGTTCTAAATTCATGGAGCTCAAGCCTGCTCTACCACTTTTAACAGGATTCATGACAGCTTATGGCATTTGCATATATTTATTTGTTTATTTATTTATATTGGACATAAAACACCTGAATGTGCTGTGTTCAATAGACACATTAAAATCCCTGAGAATCTGATTTTGATATCGTGTAATTTCTTCGGACCTCAGGAAGAAGCTGTAGAGAATTTTTGCAGTTGTTTATCCTAATCATAATTTATTTTTATCTTTATCTTAAAGAATTATTAAATCAGATTATTGTTTTATATAGATTTTTTGCATCAGTTTTTGATTTTTTTTCGACTGCAGTCAAAATCTGATTCCTATCTTAGAATCATAGATTAATATACTATTCTCAGTAGGAGGGGACCTACCAGGGTCATCGAGTTCAATGCACAGAACACCCAAAGAGGTAGTCACAGCATGTCCCCAAGAGTAATGTCCAAATGCTCCTTGGACCTGTTGGGCTTGGTGCTTCCTGGGGAACCTGTTCCAGGGCTCAGCCACCCACTCTGGCTGAAAAAATTTTTCCTGATTTTGCCAGAAAAGTCTCAAAGTCTTCCATCCCTAGAAAATTTTAAAATTGTTATTTTATTTGTGAAAAAAGTTGCTGCCATGTCTCCCAGTGACAACACCTATGCAGAAAGGGACCAAGAAGATGCATGGCTTTACCTACTCATACAAGTAAGAATTATGTTGAAGGGTAGGCACACACCTTAACATATTTTTTTTCTCATTTATTTTTCCCTTATTTTTGGGCTGGGCTGTTGTCTCCTTCTCATTAATACAGGTTATTTTATGTCCCTTTTCCTCAGGAATCCTCTTTGACACAGAGTAGTCAACCTAAACAACAAGAACCGTTTTGCTTTTCTTCAGCCTTAGCTGAAGTTTGGATATGCATGAGCTAAGGTTTTGAAACTGAGGCAAAGATATCTGACTCTAATATTTTAATACTTCTTTGCAAAGATCTTTCAATGTGGCTGATGTGTTGTCTATCACATCTTTATTAATCATTCCACTGAAATTACCAGGCACGGGGAAGTACTAAAATTAATGACGGGTGTGATCTCTATCTGAGGGTTTTAAAGGAATGACCCGTGTTCAGTGTTGTCATGGTTCCTGGAATCTACATACATGCTTCTTGAGCGCTGGTTGATAATGGAAACATTTCTCTAGGTGTCTAAGATTTTTTTTTGAAATTGTGAGCTTGAGATCCCATTTTTATATTTCCTTTGAGCTGAAAATTCCAGAGATGGTAATACTATAGTATTACCTTGGGGTGACAATAAGAGTGTTTATCTTCAATGAGGCTGTCTTCATAAGTGAAGCACCTTTGATGGTGAGCAAACAAACTTTTTCAAATAGAATCGAGTTCAGCTATAGAAGATAAACAAGAAACCAGTAAAAGGTGAAGAAAAAAACCCAAACATTGAACTAGAAAGGACAGCAATCATTTAAAAAAAAATATATGTGACATTGCAGCTATGGGAAAAGGCTGCCTAGCCAGATCCAGATTCCTGTAGTACATCTAAGAGCTACCAGCTGTAATTATTGTTCAGAAGTCTCAGGGAGATTAAAATACCATATGTGGCCTAATCAAAACTTCCACAACTTTCTGCATAGAGAAAATATAGCTACATTTTAATAGTATTCAGTCAAATATTATATATTTTCAAGTCAGAATTCTATAAATGTCATGCATTTATAGAGTTTATTTAAGGAAACAAAAATATTTCTGAAACTTTAGCAAATCTTATCCAAGCATAATATAGCTAATTACTAGTCTTTCATAGGAGCATGAATGAAATCTTCATGCAAAAATTAAAGCATTTAATAAATCATCAGCTGAAGTTATCAAGTAAAAATTAAATCATTTCATAAATTATCAGATAAGCATAATCTTATCTAAAGCCTTTTAATCCAAAGAGAGTATATGGCAGTTCCTGTAGAAAATTTACTTCAGAAATCAATTCTAAATAATACTAAATTCAGAGTCAATGATAACTGAAGTTGGGTCATATCTCCTCTTTTGTAGTATATAGTCTAGTAGATGATGCCTGGTGTTCTGAATTGATCTAGCACCTTAGCATTGCCATCAAAACCACAGAGAGAACTATGTAATATAATTATTTGGTAATGCTGTTAAACATTTCATTGACATAGATGACAGTGGTTCCATGAGGTCTTTTCTGTAAGATGTTGCATGACTGTGTTTCTTCACCCACATTTTTTTAAAGAGAAGGGAGAAGCCATCCAAAACTACACTAAAAGACAACATTTTTGGAGGTTTGAAAAAGAAGCACTTCAAAGTTTAAACATAGCTTTGTAAAGATGACTTGTGAAAATTAACTACTGAAGCAATATTGCATACAGACTGTGGACATGATTACAGATTTCTTCCCCTACAGAACTCCAGCTTTATTCAACACCCAAGGACATGAAGTAGCGTTGGGTCTTTTTTGTAGAGGTTTGTCACAGAAGTTAAAGGACACAGTGAGGAGTAAAAGGAGCTAGGGCTACTACTCTGACATGGAAGTTCAAGGAGGAGTCCAGAACATTTGTTGTTGTACAATATTAAGTCATTCAACCTACACACCAGCTAGATCTTGTGATATTCATTTCATACCTCTAGGATGTGCTGGTCAGCCAGTTCTCAATCCATTTCACCATCCACTCAACCCGTCCACACTTTCCTATTTGCCTATGAGAATGTTGTGTGAGACAGTGTTGAAAGTCCCACTGAAGTTGAGGTGAACAATATCCACTACTTCCCACTTAGCCATCCAGGTAGTTCTTAACTGTAGAAGGCAATTAGTTTTCCCAAAGTGTAAAAACTTAACTGATTTTAGAGAGCCAACTGACATGCTTTAGTCATAGAAATTGATACTATTGTGAAGTAAAATAATAACATTGTTAAAAAAATAATAAATTGTTTGATATTAGCTTATAGAGTGAATACTACTTTTTTCATATTGGCTTTCATGAAGAAAAACAAACATTTTTATGTGTAAAGCCAAGTAACAATGCAACAATGCTAGCAAAGGAAAAGAAAAACCTCACTGAGATGTGTGAGTAAGAAAAAAGATAAGGAAAAAAGTACAAGAAAAAGAGAAAGGCCAGTTTTTCTGAAATATATTAAGATCCCCTATTAACTAGGGGCAATAATTCGCTCCCATCATGGCAAAGAACATATCTTTCTAATCTGTTAAATTTTTTCTGGTTTTTGTAGCATTAGGAAACTTATGAGATGGATTCCTACAAGTCTTAATTCAGATCTAATGAGATCTGACCCAATTATAAACTTACTCCTGATAACTCATAAGCTGCATCAAAAGGATGACTTCAGGGAAGCTGCTTTAGAAGTTATGGAAGGCAAGCTTAGAATTGCAAAATTAAATGGGAACTTCTTTACCTTCTATGCTTAAAGTTAGACATAATGGAAAAGAAAAATGGCAAATTTCTGTCATAGGAATGCTGCTTTTGAGTGAGTAATACACATAAATAACAACAGACTGAATTAGTGGCAGCTCTGCTATTGCATTTTAGAGAAGTATTTTAGTGTCAATGAAAGTGCTTGAAAAGGGGAAATGTCACGTTATAGTGCTGAATTTAGTGCATTAAAATACATAGTTGTAATTTAGTGGTCTGTGTTGAAGATGGTTAACACTTAAAATTGTTCTAAGTGATAGAGAAAATCATGAGAAGGCGAGCAAAAATTGCTAAAGTTTTGAAAATAAAGTTAATATACAGTGAGTGTGACAAATTCTTAAGAGAAAAAATAAAGCTTTATGAAAACCTTCAGAAAGGCATACAGACATCAAGCAAACTGGTAGTGTGATGCACAAACGTCTGTACAATTCTTATATTGAGTCATAGGTCTCATATATTTCAGGCAATGTGATTCTATTTTATATGAAATTAACATGATGGAGCCTTCAGAAAAATTATTTTGTAAGTGAATTAAGAACTACTAGAGTCAGATTTAGGTATATCGATGATAATGATAATAACCAAGGAAAATTAGATTATGTTTAGTGTAAATTTGGATTGCAAAAAGTCTGTTTCAGAACGACAAACAGTGTCAATAGATGCACAAAGATATTATTATGAAGTTTATTTTTTTATGTTTATTTATTTATTTATGTTTATTTATTAAGAAGTTCAGAGAGTATAATTTAAGAAGTAAGAGAGAAAAATTTTCCACTGAAAAACTTACTTATCTAAGAGCTGAATCAATTTTTGGGGTGTACTTTGCTAATCATGGAAAATAGAACTATATGTAGCTAATTTAGCTGCTGAATTAGTTAAGCTGGTGCAATCAATCAGAATTTCTGTGCCAAAATCTTCCTTATTGATAGCAAAAAACCTTTCTAGACTATAGTGAGTTTAAGAGTTTTTAGATTTCGCACAGTGAGGCTGGACAGAAATCTGGCTGTCTCTTGACAAAACTGGGCTGTGATATCTTGCATAATGATAAATTCTGTGGGAATAGACATGAGGGAAATACCCACATTATGCATCCTTTCTATTATTTTTGCAAAATATATATGTGTTGATGAGATTAAGCATTTAGAAATCTAAAACTGATAAACATTTTCAAGACTCCAATACATCATGTGAAAGAGAACAAAATCTTTAGTACTGCTGCCTTTCAGCTGGACCAATGGCTGGCTGTTTTTAGTTCTAAATTTTATCTTGTTAAATTTTCTTACTATTCTTGGAATAATATTCCCTACTTTACATAGACACTCGAAACTTTTTATCCTCCAGAGAACAATAAGTAACTTAAGCAGTCATCTTGCTCTGAAAGTAAACCCTTTTCCTTATCACAAGTGTAAAAGAAAGAACATTTGGACTGCTTCCATGGGCAGGCAAAAAGAGGTAAAAAAATTAATCTAATCCTCATATTCTAATCATGGGGGAGTATTCTCCTGGTTGTATTTTACAGTTTCATTATAATTCAGCAGTTTGGAAAGAAAATTAAAATATTTGATCTGAATATAACTTTTGCATGAATCTTCAGGAAGACAAGTTTTACCCTTGGACAGCTTTAACACTATTTCATAAAGATTGAACAAGTATTGCTCTTCTTTTTTATAATCCTTTAGTTGTCAGTTTTCCTAAAGTTGCTGTCATTCTAACTTGCTTTAATACCGCTAAGATTTTTTTTTTTTTTAGTATGTGTATTTGATTTAAATAGTCTTTCTTCTGCCAAGAATAGCCCTGCCACCTTAGTGAAGTTGTCTGAACTGAGATTACATTTAGCTACTTTTTGGGTGGCATTGTCCGTTGCCAAAGATTGGACTGAACAGTTCATTTTATCTCACAGGGATAAAATGCTATATTTGATCTGTTAAGAGGTCAGAGACCATCACCCCACACTTTACATAAAAGCCTCTGTTTAATATCATGTCCCAATAAACTCTGACATCTAGTTGGTTTCTTTAACAAACTGAGTAGTAAATTCAGGTGGAGGAATGCCAATCTGACTCTTCAGATGGCCTTGGTATTTTATGTATTATATCCTCTGACATGAGTGTCTAGAATAGGCCTTTGAATGACACAGGAAGCTGTTTTTCCCCATCTACCTTTTATCTACTGATGCAGCATGCTCAGTGAGCACAGAGAATGCCATTGTAAAATGCCTTCTTCTCACAGATTTCAGTGGCTAGAGTGGCAGCTGCACACTAAAGCAGGCTGAGCACCTCAATGACCGCAAAGTGGGTACCCCATGTGCAGCACATTACAGAGATCTAATCCAAGCACTGCATAAATAAAGAATCCTGTAACCCTGTCCAAAAATAAATTGCTGTAGCCTCTCTTAAAATGCCACATGTATGCAGTGGGAAAGTCAATATAATGCAATGTAGCTGTAGCTTATTAACTCCTCCATATTCCAAGTAGTGATTATCTTTATGAGGTTTAAATGGATGAGCTACAGAGTTGGATTGAATAAAACCCAAAGACGATTTAGGTTTCAGAATGAGGGAAGGCAACTCAGAAAGTGTTTAAAGATATTGTTAGATCATGCAGAAAGAAAATTAGAGAGGCAAAAGCTCAATTAGACATTAACCTGGTCACTTCTATAAAGGATAATGAAAATATTTATATAAATACATTAATGGCAAAAGGAGGGTAAAGGGAAATGTCCATTCTTTATTGGACATGCAGGACGTGGACTATAGTTACTGAAGATGAAGGAAAGGTGGCAGTATTTAACACCTCCTTTGCCTCAATTGTCATCAGTGAGACAGGTCATCCTAGTGGCAACTCAGCTCCTGAGCTGGTAGGCAGGGACAGGGAGCAGAACAGGTCCCTGTATCCAGGAGGAAGCTGTTAGTGACCTGCTGAGCCACTTAGATGCTCACAAGTTGATGGGACTAGAGGGGATATGTCCTACAGTGATGAGGGAGCAGGCAGAACAGCTTGCTGAGCCACTGCCTGTCATTTGTCATCACCCCTGGCTTACTGAGGAGCTCCCAGACAACTGGAAGATGGCCAGTGGGATGCCCATCCATAGGAAGGGATGGAAGCAGGATCTGGGGAACTCCATGTTTCCCATGTCTATCTTTAATTGATAAAATGCCAATGCATTGCAAATTCGGACTCCTGTTTAATTACACTGCTGGGACAGTATAAGCGGGATTTATTTAGACTGGCTCTACAGATGTTCTGTGGTTTTGTGTCTGTGTGAACTAAATATTCGGACATAACACCAAGAAGACCATAACTCACAGCTGAAGTGTAAAGAGTAGATTTATTTCATTATCTTCCTGGTTCAAGGATTCCAGAAAAAAAAAACCAGAAGCACACACCCTGCTAAGCTCATTTTTGTAATAGCAAAAAAAGCAAGGCCTGAGTCCTGTGTTACATATAAAAGGCCTGGAGCACACACAAGTCTTCACCAGGTTGTGTTTTACCATCTCTGAACTTCTTATCTCCCTTCCCCCCTTACAAAGAGGCCTCAAGCCTGTGTGAGGAATACTTTTAAATTTTTGACAACATTGTTATCTTGTGAGAGAGCTTCATTCCTTTAGTAGACAGAAAACAACCCAAAGCAAACACAAATACATGAATTGTCTCACACTGAGTATTTTCTAACATCTCTCGGGTGCAAGGTTGGTCTCTGAGAAAAATCAATTCTAAAATCAGCTTATTTTTCTCTCTACTTACCAGCCTTCCTTTTTTTCCTCCTTCTCCTCCACATATTTTTTTAATCTGTGACACTGCAAAACACAAAAGCAAGTTACAACAATAGAAAAGATAATGGAAAATTTACTTTCCCATGGGTAAATCATTGTGCCAATGAGCAGAAGTGCATCTGTGCATTTCCACAGAAGTACTGGTAACTGAACACTTTGCTGAAATATGTATCTGCTCAACCAGAAAGAATGAACTAATGATCCAGTGTCAATCTTAGGCGCCTGAAAATTCCCTAAGAGCCCCAAAAGAAATGCCCTTGATTTTTAACCAACTCCTGGTTGAAAGTGAGGTGTGTTTTGCACCTTATGTAAAATGTCAGTTGAGCACTCGGAGTTACACAATAGGATGAGTGCTGAAGACATGCAAACAGTGACTGCACTCTTCCTGTGCCTTGACAAGTGATCTATAAAACATTCTTTCAAATGTATTTCTGTTTAAACAACAGCTAAGGGAGGAATATTGTATAAAACTATCTGTTAACAGTTTGGGTTGAGAAAAATATTTGTTAAAAATGGGTAGGGCTTTTATACCAGAAAGGATTCCAACGCACATTTTCTATATCCTCTTTTTTTTTTTTTTCTTTTTTTTTCTTTTTTTTTTTTTTCTTTTTTTCCTCATGCTGCAATTTGTAGTTGTTCCCTTGTTCCCTAGATCATCCTCTGGTCTGATTCTCGTCCATATAAGCAGACACTGGGCAAAAAAACAGTGAAATGTTAAAAAGCATAAGGAAAAGTTGGCAGGATGAGAAGATCATGTCTCATCTTAGCTCTTCCATGACGATTCAACTCAGTCTGTGGCCTCCTCCTTCAGAAGGTCAGCGAGTCTTAGACCATACGGCCAACCCATGCAGCAATAAATCACAGAATCATAGAATGGCCTGGATTAGAAGGGACTTTAAATATCATCTAGTTCTGACCCTCCTGAGGTGGAGAACCTTTTACCAGAGCTGGTTTCTCAGAGCCCCATCCAATTCTGTCATGCATGGACAAAAAAGAAAATACAGCAACAACAACAACAACAAAAACAACAACAAGCAGAAACGCAAAAAATAAGGAGCAAAAAAATATTGAATTTATATTTGAAAGAGTAGCAGTGTTCCCGCTCTTTCCCACCCTGTGTGCATTATCTTTTTGTGCACACTTACACTCGTTTTAAATTGCTTCTAAAAGGAATGAATGCACATTGCAAGCAAGAAAAACTTTTGTCAGCCCTATTCAGGATTTGTGGTGGTTTATGTGATATATTACAGAAAAACATAGCAAGGTCCTATTCATGTGCATCTTAACTGATATGAAAGGCAATGAAAAATAGGTACTTGATAAGATATAAGTCTCAAGGACAATTTCAGATTGGCTGATATACAAACAGAATTCCAGTTCTATTCTTTGTATGTGACTATTCTGTATCCAGAAGTACTCCAAATCATTCACCAAACAGTGTAGATCTCAACACAGTGATCTGCAAATCACACTGTCTATAGGGGCAGAATTGTAATGAAAGGTTTCTGTTACACTTTCTTGACCAAAATGGATTCATTGAACATCAACAGAGAGTTCTGCCGATTAACTCTATAAATCTCTTAGTGGTTGAAATTCCTAAATCTCAATAATATTTTTTGTCATTATATTTTAATATACTGGGTATTAATATGCTGGATATGGTTGCCTGTCTGTGATTTAAAGAAGTTTTCCACGGATATACTGCTAAGACATCTGGCTAATACTGAAAATTAAGTATCTATTCCAGTATTCCACTGAGTAAAAAGTTTAACAAACTTTATTCCAACTTTTATTCCAAAAGTTTTCCATTTGCCTTTCATTTGGGAATTTCTCCCTGTCTGTGTCCCTTATAATTTATTCCCTCTCAGGTCCACAGGAGTCATATTTCCAGTCGCTCTCCTGCATGCTGAATACCGTGGAAGGGCTACATGACATTCTTTGTTAATATATAGCTGTCATGCTCGAGCATTTCACTCAGCATATGGATGCTCCAAATGCAGTATGGAGCAATAATCACCTGCCTTACTCTGCAGTAAGCACAGAGCCTGAACAGCTGCTAACTTGTGGAGAAAAATGTTCCCAAGAAAAACATCATCTCAGTAGAAATTTACATGCAAAAAGTGCAAGCAGCTTCCTGTATATGACACATATATGTTGTCTAGATGAAGCATTCTGTGCAGTAGACTATGCTAGAGCAGATAGTTGTATTTCAATTAATATGGAACTGAAAGTTTTGGTTTGCACAACCCATCTCATCCATTACATCAGTGATATGAAAGGAACATTAAAGAAGTAATAGTCAGTTAGTTTTGCACTTCACATTCATTTATGGTAGATGTGTACATCTGAACCCTGCGGGGAAAAGGTACTGAAGAACAAATATCAGGGCATGGCACTTGTTCACAGCAGAGCACTGGACTTTGAATTATTTCCATCATCCAGTTTTGGAGACTAGCTGGGAAAATACTTATATTAATTTCCTCAAAGAATGTTTAGCATATGGAAAATACAGAGTAGTGGTTCTGCCTTGGCCTCATTCACCAGAAACAGATTGAATTTTTTTATTGATTGTAATTGCACACAATACTGCTGTTACAAGAGACAGTTCAAATCATTAGCATCTTAATAAGCAAAGTCCTAATGCAACAAGCAGTATGCTCAAAATGCACATGTTTCTCTCTCTTCTCCAGTTTTATAATTCTGATCCAAACCTGTAAAATCTGAATTGATTTGAGCCTCAGCTATTTAGGGACCATTTATCTAAGTATAGTATTGCAAAGCAGTTTCTTTCATTGTAAAATCAAATTTCCCTCTCTTTCTTCCAGTTGTATCATATGAGTTTCAGCTGCTCATTTTAAACTAAACTTCAGAATAAATGTCAGTCTGCTGTATCAAATTTTAAGACACAACATTGCAGATTTTCTTCCAAATAAATTAAACTACAACAACAAAACTTTTAATAATGTACCAGAGAACAGAAACAGTAAAGTTTTGATTTTATTTGGCTTTCTTCTCACTGGAGAAACCCAGGCAAGGAATATCAATGTTTAAGCATTCACAAGTCTTCCCTCAGCTTCAGGATAATCCCATAAGAAACTGAATCTCTTTGTGTCTCCATTTCTGCTCTGGGCATGCATTCAGCTGCCTGAGGCTGTAGTTACATGGGCAGCCAAGCTCTTCTAATGACTTGTGGCTGCCAAGAAAGGAAGTTTTGGATTTCTCTTGCTTTATCTCAATTGCTCTTACTGTCCCTCCTTTCTTTATTTGCTTACTTCTAAAATAGACTAACAAGGATTGTGAAACTGAATTTATCATTTTCCAATAATATCTGCTTGCAAGATAAATTACTGTTCCTCCTTCCTCTCCTTTAAAGGAAATTGTTAGTCTCACAGTAGCTGCAAGCCAAGTTTCCACATACAAAGTACTAATGGTGACACTGAGTAGCGAGTCAAGTGTGGTTGTTTTGTCTTGGACCTTAGTGAGGATAACTCTAAATTATGTCTAGCAAAAATATTCAAGAATGTGTGGGCCACACATTTGCTGCTTCAAAACACCTGATTTCAGAAAAATATTAAAGAGATTTTTTTATTGGGGGCATTTGCATTCAAAATATCTTCATTAATCCAAAATTGAACCAATGCTTTTTACCTTCTCGACTTTAAGGCAGATCTGGTGAATCTATATCTAATATGATGCAGTCAATACTCTTCACCATCTGACTGCTTTATTACTTTGTTCTCACATTCTTATAATTAACATGAAACCCTGTGTGTCGACAGGACTGCAGTTCTCATTATCACTTTTTACTTTCACTTTTAAATTAAGAAATATATTGTTTATTTTTCTTCTTGTTTTCTAACTTACTGATATCTCTATGTATTGACCATATGTTCCTATCAGAGGAATGAGAAGAATCAATATGTAAATTTATGGATTTGATAAGTATATTTTCTCTCTGAGGTTTTCCTACAAGTTCTGTGAAGTAGTTAAGGTTTGTAAAATTTCAAGAGTCTACTTAGTGATCATAACTCTCAGTCATTTCAGGCAAATTGAAAACTATAATTGTAATAATTTTATTGGGTTTTTTTTGAGAAGTCAGAGATCTGCATTTACAGGTAAGTGATTTAGGGGTTTTGTAGCATTTCTCGTAATTGAAAAATTTTGTTATTGATTGTACCCAAGCTATTGACAAATTTAAAGTGGTCAGAAAGTTGTGGATTAAAAAAAGGGTTCAAGGCCAGGTTGGCTCGGGCTCTGAACAACTTGGTGTACTGAAAGGTGTCCTTTCCCATGATACAAGGGTTGGAATTAGTTGATCTTTAAGGTCCCTTTCAAACTCTACCATTTAATGATTCCATGATAAAGGCAGATTGACAGAAAGTGCAGGCTGGATTTAGTAGTTCAGAAAGCTCAGACTGTGGTAGAAAGGGATTCTGTTACCTTTTACTTTCTGTGGGATTTTGATCTACTATCTGATGGCAAAATACCTTAATACTGAGTTAAGCCAAATGTTAGGTGTCATCCTTATTCCACTTCTTTGTTCTGGTCTACTTTGAATAAAATTCTTGCATAGACATTGATTGGACTGTTAGAAAAAATTTAAGACATTCATCTGCCCTGTACTTTTAACCCCTGGCATTGTTTCATCAGATACTCAGACAAGAACAATGATCATTGTAACACCAGCGCCCAACCACAGATGACAGCTCTGCTTCACAGTCACACAATTTTACTCCATAATAGCCACTGGCAGCTGGAGAATGAAGTCAAGTCTTCCCAGACACTGAGGTAGATAAAATTGCAGCATTATCCCCACGATCACTTTGCTATTCTAAATAACAGAATTGCCTTTTAGCCCTTCTTGCAAATAGGGAAAATGAAATAAACTTAAAGCAAAGTACAAAAGACTGTTAACACAGGAAAATATTGCACAATTCTGAATTACTTCATTCTTTCAAGCAGAATACAAAATATAACAAAACAAAAAGCTCCACAAAAACCCCCAATCAAACAAACAAAAAACACGTCACAAAACAAGACCCCCAACTCCCCCTGAATTTTAAATTAGGTTATTAGCATCCAAAATTCTTATTATAAGCCTAATAATTAATGAACTGACTAAAACTGTATTCTGACTGGCCTTATTTACTAGAAATAATTCAACTGTTCTAAAAGGTATTGGTTGAAAATAACTCGAATATTCTCTGCTTCCAGTTATGCCAGGTTGCTATGCATGAGGATACGTAGTCACAAAAGGCCAACTCAAAATTTTAATTACTTGATTGATTGCATTCAGAAAAAAACATTTCAGGAAAATATCTACCCTTTTCATGTGTTGGAAATATAGTCAAAATCGAAGCTGTTAGATTTATTAGCAACATGCAACGAAACAGCAGTTAGTGAATTATGCATTCATGAAGGCAAAATGTAATATTTGATACTTAAAACACCTAGACATTTCTAAACCAGCTTCTATAAAAATCAAAAGATATTCACACAGGCACACATGCACTCTTCTCAGAGTCCACCCCAAAACCACTCCCCTGACCTCTTTGAGAATGAGGATTTCTTTATTTCTCTATCCCTCTGCTGGAGATGTAGGTTCTAGCCCTATATGTGCTCATGGGAGTCTCTACAAAACAACACAAAATATTCACATAAGAAAGTCCCCACCTCAACTTCAGACGTGTACCTCAGAAGTGTGGATTCTTATTTTGTGCACCCAAACTGTCATTTCTCAAGCTAGATGCATGCATCTGTGGAATCTGATGGAAGGATTCTCAGTAAGGTCAAGATACAGATTGCAATGTTAGTGGTGTCAAAACAAGTCTTGACTCTGTTGCGTTCTTTCCTCTTCCCACTATCGCAAATTTCTAAGCTTTTCCTGAAGTTCTTCTCAGGTTGATGCCTTAAGTTGTTTATTGTGGCCAGTGGGTGTCTTCTTTACCACTGTCAGTTTGGGCCAAACTCCCTCTCAGGCAGTTTTGGATGTTTTGCTGTCACTCACGTCTGTTTTACCAACTGTTGGCATCCTTCGCTGAGGAGAGGTTGAGGAGGCACCCCCACAAACATTGTTAGGAGCACAGGATGTTCTCTCTCCTGTTACTGATTCTTCCCATTTTCCATTGTGTGTAAAGTTTGCCTTGCAGTGAAAATAATCACAAGGGATTACACTGTATAATTTGTGAGTTATATTAAGATTTTAGTGGTCTTCCAAATTCATTAGTTATAAATAGTCCCTGGAAAACTGGCTTTTTGGAAGAAGATGGAGAATTCAAAGTAATTGGATTATTGGAAAGTCTCAATTAACGAAGTCAAACTTTACTCTAGTATTCTAATTAATGAATGCATGGATTTACACAGACATTAATAATGCTTTTCTCATTAATCTTATCACCATCTCATTTAAAAATAAGGGCATATACCATACAAGCACACTAGACTTAACCTTGCCTAGAGATATCATTCTCAGCATTTCCCCTTTCTTTGATTCTATTTTCTTTCTTTTTATTAAATATATTTTACCATTCTTTCAGGTCAATGGCAGAAATTGCTTGATTTCATACTTTCTATTCTTCATTAAAAGCACGAATCGACATTTCACTTCCAAAATAGAGAAAGATCTTAGATAGTCCAACATTCAAGATAAAACAAAACTGTAATATGGTTCACAAGGAACATTGGTGTTGGCATTTTTAAGAATAATTTTCATGTCCTTTTTGATTAGAACACACTCTCTAACTAGATAGGAAAGACTACATTCTTAATCAACTGCTGGATGTGATTAAAATACAAATATTTTCCAGAAAAATAAATAATTCTATTTTTGAATGACATAATAATAGTTTTTTGATTCATTCAGATTTTAATTTGGACTAATTTTTATACAAACACACACTTTTCAGTTAGTGACTTATTTTAAATATGTTTCCTATTTCTTATGTTGTAAACCTATTCGGTTTCTTAAAACTAGATGTAAATTTTCATATTGATTATTCTTGGAAATAATTTCCCTTTAATCTCTAGGAATTTTTATTAACCCAGGTAGTGGAGTAAGGAACTGGATTAATACAACTAATGTTGAAGAAAGTGATTCCAGGAATTTGTGAGAAACAATATATTTATTCTTACTTTCTTCTGACAGCATTTTGTAAACTCATTCTTTGCTTTGTGTTCTTTGTTCTCAAGGTAATTAAATACAGCTGCTTATGAAATATATAAATATTAATTTTTCAGTTGTATGGCAAATTTAGACACCAAGTTGAGACAGAGTGTTTATCTGTTGGAGGGTAGGAGGGCATTGTAGAGTGATTTAGACAGGCTGGATCAAAAGACCGAGACCAAGAGTGTGGGGTTCATTTAGGCAAAGTTCCAAGTCCTGGATATAGGCCACCACAACCCCAGGCAGTGGTACAGGCTGGGGCCAGAGTGGTTGGAACGCTGCGCAATGGAAAAGCACCTTGGTATGCTGGTCAACATCACCTGAACATGAACCATCAGTGTGCCCAGATGGCCAAAAAGACCAATGGCATCCTGACCTGTATCAGCAACAGCGTGGCCAGCAGGGCTAGGGTAGTGATTTCCTTCTGTACCCAGCACTGGGGAGGCTGTACCTCAAGTGCTCTCTCCAGTTCTGGGCTCCTCACTACAAGGACATTGAAGTACTGGAGCAAGTCCAGAGAAGAGTAAGTCCACAAAGATGCAGGAGTGACCTAAACCTGGTGAAGGATCTAGAAAGTAAATCAAGTGATTTAAAGAGTGGCTGAGAGAGTTGTAGGTGTTTAGCCTGGAGAAAAGAAGGCACAGGGGAGAGTTTACTGCTCTCTACTCCTGTCTACCTAATAGGAGGTTGTAGCAAGATGGGGGTCAGCCTCTTTTCATGGGCAACTAGTGATAGAACGAGAGTAAAGAGCCTCAAGCTGTGTGAGGTAAGGTTCAGGTTGTACATGAGGAAGACTTCCTTCATGAACAGGCTGCCCAGGAAAGTAGGTTCACTGTCCCTGGAGGGACATGGCCCTTGGTGCTATGGTTTAGTAGACAGGGCATTTTTCGGTCAAAGGTTGGACACCATGATCTTGAAGATATCTTCCAACCTAGATATATATATTCCAATTGAAGATATATGTCTTCAATTCTGTGATATATATATATTGTAAGGAAGCCACTTCTTAAAATAGTTGACCATTTTTTTTTTTTACAGTTTTGAACAAGGGAGGGATATAAACTGCAATAGCATATGAACTATAAACATGATTCATGACTCATGTTGAGTAAACTCATCAAGAAACGTTGATGAGCGTCAAGTATTTCTTCTATAAACTCAGCGAATTAATTCTTTTCCAATACGATGATCATAGTTTAGATAAACATTCCTCCATCCTCAAAAGCACTCTGACTTGAAGATGTATCTTTTCTTATTTAATATTCATGTGAGATCATTCTTGGATAATGCATGCAAGACTGGATACTCCTTTTACAGTATTTAAACAACAGATTAAATTTCTTCAAACCAGAGAGCAATAAAATAAAACTTGAGAAAATTCAAAGTATTACTCTTAAAGCAGTGGAACTTACAAAAGGAAATAACCTGAGGAAGAAAATGAAAAATGCCATAGACATCACTTTCTCCTTTGTTTACAGTTACAGTAGAAGTAGCAGTTTGGGAAGAATAATGATTTTATGAATTATTCATGTTTGATAATGCCTAGAAGGTGCAGTAAGTTAAAGCACAAGAATTTTGCCTTATGTCAGTAATTTGTTACTAGTACATTAACAATTGATATTTATGAAGACATCTGACAAACACAAATATTAGGTTGGACAGGTGTTTGGCAGATCAAGAGCCTTGACAGAGACTTGTAAGTCACAAAATTATAGCAGGAGGCAGTTACATAATAAGATAGACAATTTCATAAGAAATTATTTCACAGGAGTACAGAGATGGAGGAAGATGCAGCATCTATTCACATCTCTCTTCAAAGGGAGAAAGAAAATATATGGCAGGAACAAAAACAAAAAATGAAGAACATAGAAGCGATAGAGTGATAACTGAGCCCCCAAATCAATAGCGACTGACATACCATTTACTCTGAATTTTACTTCAAATTTTGATCAGAAGCATGAGTGTGGCTTTCATGATGACTACTAGCTCTAGCTAAATGGCTGACTCCAAATCTGTGCAATCCTAACCCCAATCCACGGCTTCATGGCATTGCCTCAAGTTCTGTCACTGGTAACCAGAGAGGAGAGATCAATGTCTGTCCCTCTCCTCACATCCCAATCTTAAGCGAGTCTGAGTCCATGCCCTACTTACTAGCTGACATGCAGACAGAATTTTTGGTACAGAAGACACTTAGAAAAGATCTTGTCTGCAACAGGAATATAAAAATTCAGCATAACATGGAATTTTAACTGGAATTTCATTTCTGTGTAGACAAAGGGGTAAAGTCATAGCAGAATGAAGATGAACATCTGTAAAAAATGCATAAACAGAAATAAAAAGGCCTAAAGTAGATGCAATTGAAAAAAAAACTAATTGCAAAAATAGAACAAGTAGATAAAATATATTTTCCTGCAGATAAGCAGGTTTAATTAGATCATTCAAAGCAATTGGAATGTATTTTGATAACTGGAACTGGTACTTTCTTTATGGTATAGTCTTGTATCTTTTTGAATTTTTTTATATGTCCTGACACTGTGTAGAATTTGTCCTCTCTTCATTCTTCCAAATCCCATGTATGTTTGAAATCCTTAGTCTTATCATCCACATACCATATTGAAATATGGCTAAATGTGATTTTACTTAATCTTCAAACCTAACACTCAGCAGTATGTTGCTCAGTAGTTATTGGCTCATTGGCTCTAAGATATATTTGTTTGAAAATTGAAGTCTGTGAGGAAAGCAAACTTGAACTGTTTGACATTGGTCAATAGGCTGCAATTGTCTGAGCATGCTGGCAGTCACCACAAAATTAGTCACGATATCCTGTTGACCCAGTCTGAATCCTGTGTTGAGATTATACATACTCTGTTATTTGGTTTCAGTTTGGTTTGGGGAATATCATTTCCAATTTATACAAGGTTTAATTCTGTTTTCACAGCTGTTGACTAGCTGTCTTCCTACTGCTTTTATCTTGAGGATTTTATCATCTTCTAGTCCCTTTTGATGCTTTTATTTGGCATTAGGAATAGGTTTACATTTCTTTGCCAATACTATCTTTTAAGCCTCCTATGAAATCTTCTCATAGGCCTTCTGAGAACACTGCAGTGAGGCTACTGAGAAATTTTAGGACCAAATCAAACCTCCTTCTAATACAATAGGGTTGAGGTTTTTTCCTGTGTTCTTTAGCATCTATTTTATTCAGGGATTTTTTTGTATTTTTTTTCTTAACCAGTCTAAGCACCTTTTCAGTTAGTCCAGGTGCAATTAACTTCAATTTAAGACTGCCACAGTGTCTAATATCCCATGAGACAATGTGTGAAGAAAGGGCATATTCTGTCCTTCAGTTTCCTCAGTATCTGTTTAAAATCCACTGTCAATTTAGCCCTGGAAGGTATACAGAAGAATCTGATAATTTTTATGATAGGCAGAGTTTAATCATTTCACATGTCTACTCCTTTCTGTATTCATGCAGTCAAGTGATTCCGTAGCAGTCCAAGCAGAATGTCCAAGAACTCGAGCAGATTTGCAATTATTCTCTTCTTCAGAGCTAGTATCTGTAAGTAATTTATACCAACTGTTTATAAACTACATTGTCAAGAGTAAGAATAACTATTCCAAACTGCTTAGTCTTAAAAAAAAACCCACTGGGAAGAGAAAAACTCCATAATTCTTTCTATAAGTAATAAAACTGCTGCCTTTTTCCTATGGATTTCTGACATATTTCCCCCTAATATTGTAGGGATATTTTTTTAAAAAAGTCATTATATAAAATATTTATGTATAAATTCTCACTATTGAAATAATGTTCTTCTATTTGTTAGTCAATAAATTCAAACAATTCCTGTGGTGGAAAGATTTAATTTAATTCTACTTGGTGTGCACATCATTAAATTCAATAAATATTTTATAATACGAAATAAATTAAAATTTTTCTGAAAGTTTTATATGTCTACTTCCAAGTCAGTTAACTTACAGTGGTACTGCAGCACTAGAAAACAAACAAAAAAAAAAAACAGTAGGGGATTTTTGCTGCCTAAAACTACCTCAATGTCACCAAATAAAATAATGAAGTGATTCAATGAGGCAATTGTTCTACTATCACAGTCAAACCACAGCTGATGCAACTCTCACTTTTTTCTTGTAGCAGCTATTTATATAAAATTCAGGACAAAAAAAGTGAAGGCTAAGCATAAATTTCAATGGACTAAGCATGTGCTTAACTGCTTTTCTAAATAAGTGCTTACTTAAAAGTATATTTAGAAATAAGAGGCAGACATCCTTGGCTGTTTCTGAATTAGGGCTTTGATTAGTAGATTTGCTTACATGTAACTGAAACTTGTACTACAATTTTGATATTATGTAAGCATAGTTTTTCAGGAAATAAAATTTCAACCAGTTCCAAGAAAAAAAACCAGATTCATTACACAGAAAGATCCACTAGTTTACGTAATTATAGTGTGGAGTAGGTGTTTTCCCTTCATTAACCCAATCTGTAAACCAAATGTGCAACGGACACTTCAGATTTTTTAACAGTTGAGGGTGAAGTATGTAAAGTTTTAAAAGTTTTGTTAATTATTCTAGCAGCATGCCATAAAAGAAACTGTTGGAACACAAAATTTCTGTCCTCACGATCATATTCTATGTCACCATATTTCTGCTCTTCTGCATTTTCATAATCAAAGTTCCAGACCTTTCTGTCCTGATGATTAATTTCAGATATGTTAAAATCTGGTCTGGAATTTTCTGGAATTGAGATAGTACATGGACCCATTGGGACAGAGAATTACTTATATTTCAATTGTGTTTCTCTTTGGGATATCTGTGATGGCACATTTTCCTGTGCCAACAACAATGAAAAAGAGCTAGAATATTTACCAGCAGAGAAGTAACTGAAATAATAAAAATTATCAAAATGTTAATTACAGCAATCACTTGCTAGTATATTATTTTTCAATTTGACTATAACTGAATATTTAAATAACAAGTGTGAATGTGTGTGTGTCAGTGTATGAAAGGTGTTTATATTACCTTAGTTTGTTTGACACAGAAAAGCATTACTCTTACAAATATAGATGTTATTTATATGACACCAAATTTATTTCTGACTCTTGTCAGGAGATTTCATATAACTAATGTTATTATTTCTTGGATCAATTTTCAGCAAATGTGACCACTTTCAAATTTATTTCTCAAAATGTCTTTGGGTGCTCACGAGTATTTTTTCTCAAGTGTTATTTATAAATAAATATTTTATACAAAGACTCCTTTTTTAAAAAATTGACATACCTGAAATATGATGGGAAAATATATCAGAAATACATAGGAAAAATGCACTAGTTTTATTACTTATAGAAAGAATCATGGAGTTTATGCCTTCTTCATGTTACTGATACTGTCAAGCAAAGACCTCCAAGCAAACAAATAAATAAATGAATAAAATTATTATAAAACACAGAGCTTTACAGCTCTATATGTAAGTGTTGAGAAAATAATGGAAACAACATTTTCGTAACTTCCTAAATAGATACACTCATACAATTTTGTGAATGTTCACTGTTTCACTTACGTAACCATTGACACACTTATTTTTGTGACATTTGGCTAAATAATTAAATGGCAGTGTGAGTCTTACGATAGTAGACTAAACAAAAAAAAATTATGCTCCCGCTATGTAAGTCAGACAATTATTAGAGAAAAGCTCTCTACTTTTGCTAAGTAACAAGGTGAATTAGCAGTAACCTGTGAATTACAAATTATCAAGATTACTGCTAAATCACCCAGTTTGTTAACAGTCCATAATAATAAAATCAGTGAGGAAATCTGTGAAAAATTCACAGAAAAAAAAAATTTGAAAAGTTTTAAATACCTGCATCTTTGTATATAAATTATTCACAAAATCTGAGTTCAGGAAAGATTAATGACTAACGTTTAAAATTTTGTCTGAAGTTTTATACTTCAATTTTCAGCAAGCCTTGAGAAGTTAGAAACCAAGACCTCATCTCTAGAAATATGAAATGCCAAAAATCAGAGGCAAGTTGAAAAGCCCATACATGAATTAATATGAAATTAAATAAACAAATAGAAGTTGTTTGACAAGCAGGAAAAATACCAGTTAAGCCTCCTTTGTTGTTCATTTGTGTTCTTATACCCCATGCTCCACATTTTGACAACCCTCCCAAGGTGACAGCCATCCTAATATTGAGTCAATAGCATGGACATTACACATGATTTATAGGAAAGCAACAAGTCAAAATGGATTGCATGATGCCTGACATCTACTGTTCTTTCACAGTAGATACAGATTTTCATAAAAGCTTCCATGACTTTTTCAAATATAGCTGAAATTGACCAGCTTGCTTTCAAGAAGAAATGAAAGGAAATAGCATGGAAGACACATGGATGGAACCCTTAAACTTGTAAAAAGTTCTGAGACTACTGAAGTTAATGAAAGATATAGGAAGATCTTGGTAAACACTTCTTTCTGTCTTTTTCTTCAATGAACGGCTCCTTTGTTTAAAAAGTCATACCTTATGGAGAGATAAAAACAAGTGGAAGGTCACAGTAATGTGATGGCATTGTACCTGTCCATCAGATATTTTCCTCAAGCCACAGATGACAAATTTCAGTGTGCTAATATTTGATACATTTTTCTAATAGGTGAAAGTATGACCAATGCTAGAAATAGAAAACTGTTAAGATTATTACTGCGTCATGAAATGGTTTGAGTACCTTAACACATGAATTTGTAAAATCTTACAAGAGCATTTATTGTTTCTGATAGCATCTCAATGCTTCCCAAGGCATTTTTATTTTAAAAAAAAATTAAAAACCTATTTCAAAGTTTCTTTGACTGTATTGTTCAGATGCAATGATTTAGATTCTATCAATCACCCTTGCTTCTCCTGAAGGGCACCTTCTCAGCAAGTGCAGGATAACCTAACTCACTGACAGCCATGAATTTATTGTAAAACAGGAAAGTTACTTCTCTGATATGTTTACACCTCTTTTTTCAAACTGTGAGTCTGCTACACCCTTGTTTCTCAAATCTAATCTTACCAACGTATAAAGTCAATATCACCCTACTCACCAGCTCAGAATTCCTGTTTGTCACTCTTTTATACTATGGCAAGGTTAGGAGATCCCTTTATTTCCTCTTGAAATTCTATTTAAGCCCTTGCTGTAAATGGTATATTGTGCTATGCAAAAGGTAGACCTCCAGAGGAAAGATAAAACTTCTCCATTTGGACTTCTAACAAAAAGCAGGAGGAAACATTCTCAAAAAAGAAATGTAATCATGAGACAAATCAGTACCAGCTGTAATGAACACCTGAGACTCTTAAATCCTATAGGATGAAAATAACATTTTGCTTCCTCCCTAACAATTTGAGAACGGGGCTTTTGAGGGGGGGATATTATCTAACTTTAATTTGATTACACCTGCAGCATACCAATTAACTGAGCAGTAACTCAAAGCTATATCATGTTATCTTTTAGTTCCTTTCTAGATTTACTAATAGTAGATTATCGAAGGATTATTTTAATTCTTTTTGGTGTGTAAACACCACAGTTAATTATGAAGCAAGTGTATTAGTCTACTGTTTGGGGTTTAGGTACTTATTTTCATTGCAAGAAAAACAGTAATCCTTTTTAGTGTAGCACTGTATTTTTATTTTGTTCACTGTCGTAGTCATTGCCTAATGATCCAGGACATTTTACTTCTTTTTATCTGTTTTTGCTGGTTCTGTCACTGATCCTAAAAGACAATATGAAAAATTAGGTGCAACTGGTAAATATACAGTTATAAATTGATTTCTTTTTGTTCTGTCTCACTCTTTCATCTTGAATGGAGTTACTTCAAATCTGTGAAGTAGTGTGAAAAACAGAATTAAGGCTTATCCTTTTATTTTTCTTAAGCTTTGCTGTTAGCCTCCGTACTTTTTCCAGCACTAGATTGGGGAAAGAGAAATAAGCAAACTGAACAGCTAAAGAAAAACTCTTAAACTTCTTAACCCTTCTGCAACTAGTGATAGCATGCAAAACATGAAAATTGCCATAGTTTCTTCTTCCATGTGTTGCAGCTTAACAAGCTTTCATTTGAATCTCTAGAGTAAGAAAGAAGCATAATAGAAAATGTACATGAAGACAGGACTTGGAGCTAGAATTTATGGAATTAATCACGGATCAGATGCCCTCTAGGGTTTGCCCTCTTTGCTAAACGGAAAAAGATAGTAAATTAAGTTACTTATCACTTGTTCATCATATGCAGTTGCTAGAGCATTTATGAGGCAGCTTAAAAGCTTTGCACTCTATTCAAGTTGAAGGAATGGAGCTTGACAAGAGAAGAGCAAACAATGTCTGGGTTTGCAGTCTTCCTGCTGGTTCTCCATTTTTCTGTTTGAATTGTGTCCAGCCTTTAACTTTTTCAAGTGGATTTTTGTTAAAGGAAGATCAATGAGGGAAGGGAGGTCAGTCAGATAGGAGAGAAGAGAAAATGAAAGGAAGAAAAGAGTGGAGAATGGCATCAGTGGGAGTGAGACTGAAGCAATGACTCCAGACAGAGTGGTGTGAGCTGGAACAAATAGCTAAGCGATAACAAGAGTGCTCAGTCTCAAAATTATACATAACATGGATAGAGTCAATGAACAAAGGTTCCTAGGTCAGCAGCAAGCATCAGGAAGCTGAATTACATTTCCAATATTAAATTTTTTTATCTGAGACTCTCTGATCAGCATGGTAGGGTAGCAGAAAGGGAAAAGATGTGGCTGCATGAAAATTGCCTTTAAGAGTTATTCTCAGGTCTCACTGAGTATCCTGTTAGAATAGGTATTTACCTTAAACTTACGTAAAGCTTAAAAACAGCTATACAATTTCCTTTTTTTTTTTTTTTTTTTTTTCAATTGTATATCCATTTTACTAGGTTTAGAGAGAAGGAAAAGCAAGGCAGAAGAATTTCTAATACCTGAATCCAGGATTAGGAGCTAAGGATTTATGAATTAAATTTCAGTTCTCTTGCATTGTATGACCATTCTTAGAGATTAATCCTTTGCTAAAAAGAAAATTGAAGTAACAGACTTTAAGAGCAGGTCTGAAAATGTAGCCTGGATTCCAACATCTTTATCTTCATTAAGGCAGATACTGCTGAATCTGTTAATTTTTGTATGGATATTATGAATCTTGTTTTGTAGTTCCTTGGGCCTAGTAATGGTTATGTTCTAGAAACTTTATGGAATTCTTTTTCCCTCTTTCTCTAGATGCCTTCGAGAAGAAATATCCTATTACTTCTACTGACATATATCCCTCAAAGGCCTAGCTCAGATCTACATGTCCACAATGAAATGCAAACAGAGTCCTTGGATTTTTAAAAATTATTATAATTTGCTATATATTATAAATGCAGAGACAGTTTTTGAAAAATATGTTTGAAGGGAAAATAGTATGTGCTTATGCTCTAAGCCATACTAGAAAAGAAGAAGTACTTTCAACATGTAAGTAGCTTTGTTACCTCTATAAGAAAATGAAACCTGAAAATTTAAAATAATTTTTTTTTCCAAACAAAATTCTTGCTACTGTGTCACATTTCTCACCTTACTTTCATGTAACACCTTGAATAATCTCACTTTCAAATAATTTGTGATTTATGGTTCCTTGACCACTTAAGGTAAAATTGATTGTTCACTTATACTTGGCCTTTAATAAGTGACTTTGAAGACTGTAAACAGGCTTTGCTGAAGATCAAATTCTTCAGACATATAAGACCTATTAGTTATTTCTGTTTAACTGATATTCAATGCTTTTCTGTTACTTCTGTGTATCTTATTTAGTGATCCTAAGTAGAACAAAACTCAATATAAAGAGTAAAATGCATAGTTCAGTTAGTTTTATTTAAAAATTAATCAATAAAATTTGTACCTTTAAATTTTTAATAATTTAATATTGAACAGATCAAACAAATTTCTTTAGTAAAGGATTTAGTCCAATTTTTGATTTTGTTGCAGTTCATCTGTACAGTTATAACTTTTTTTCATACTTTGATCTCATTAAGACACAAAGCAGATTTACTTTTAAATATTGAAAAAAAATTACCAATTTAAAATTCTATTCTATAAATAATTTTAAAATCATGGTTCCTTTGAGCTTATTGATAAAAGAACTAATGAAAAAAGAATGAACAAAATGTAGGAAATATGTTTACAAATCAGTGTGCAAAAAGAGCATAAGACACAAACAATGGACATGTGTTTCACAAGTCAGCAACGTACACAAGCTACTTCTACACAAGCTCTACATGAGATAGCAGAAGCAGTTTCAGACCAATTTATTCTGCTGACAGTGCATTGAGCATTGCAGATACACCAAAAAAAACCAGAAAGAAACGATTGCTACAAAATATCAGTGAAATTGGCATTGTCATTGTTGAGAAGTTTGTGATTGTTAATTTTGGTTTTGTATATTTTCTTTAAAATATGAATTACTTAGAGGATTTCAGCAAATTTTTTAGCGCAGTGTAAGTATTATTTTTGCTGCTTAATGAGAAAGTGAAAATAATCTAACAGTGAAAAATATGACCTATTGCAAGCATTTTTCATGACCATATCTGCTCATATTTCTATTTATTCACTATATTCAAAAATTCTCCCAAATAGTGACATTTATTCCATAGGCATTTAAAAACACAATGAAAAAGCAAGTTAGAAAGTTGAGCATTCAATTTATAATGCATTCTTCTATTAAAAAGAATAGACACATTTAACACTTCACCTAAGTAATGTATTTTAAAAGAAATTGAAAGTATAAGTAAAATAATGCAAGATTAGAAATACAAAACTTAATCCTATAGTGTATCTGCATATGACTCATCACTGAATTAGGACCAATTGTATAGCTTCTCTCTCCAATTTTATTTTATATATTTATGCCTCTATATATCTCTATGTATTTATATCTATAGCTCTTTAGTAACAAATTCCTTAACACGTAATGTATGTTTTAACATTTGGTCTGCTAAGAATTGTTTTTGCATCTTGGATCCTGCTTTGAACGTGGTCCCTAAGACCAATAAGCCCATGTCTTGAAAGAACACTGTAGAGATTAACATCTCTTGGCCAGACAATAGGCTGCCTGATTCCTTCTATGGCTTGTTTTGTGAATACCCTATTAGGATTGCTTAATAATTCTGTTTAGATTCTCCAGATCATTACAAGAGTAAAATTAATATTGCACAGCTCTTATGAACAGCATTTGACTCATTTACACACCATTACAATCATGTTGGTAGAGCAGAGACATCACTTAGCAGGTAGATTGTTTAAGGAAAAAAAAAAAGAAAAATCTGATTTTAAATCAAATTCTCTTCGGAAAACACAAAAATATACAGCTAAAAATATATTTTGAGGCTATATATTGATTTGAGGGCATCTGCTATATCCCAGGGAGAAGCTTAAATCCCAGACTGCAAACAAGAATAGCCAGCGTGCTGGGGATGTCATAAATATAAAATCAATAAGAAACTCTAAGGTTTCCATAAGGAGTCACATCTGTTCATTTCATATCCAGAGTCTGGAAACCTATCCTGGTATAGATCCTTTTAAAAGTCAAAGCCTTTTCTTTTAAAATAAAGCTGTGATATGATGTCATCTGCTAGAAATTCATGTCACTTTTCCCCTGAAGAATGCTCTAACAAATGATAGGCCATTTTTCTCTAGAAACCTTCTTTACCTGACAGACTGAGATTTTCAACTATACAAAGGAGAATTCAAGATCCATTAGAAACACCCTGCATATGACTCTGTAACCTTGTGGGGTGGGACTCATCAGGGAAATAGGCAATTATGGGTTTCTTGTCAAGTCTGCTCATCTTTATTCCCCAGAATACTGATTACTAAAAAGCATCAAAGAGCCTCTTGAAGGAAAGATAGAATTTATGAACACTATAAAAGCTGAATTATGGAATGATGTGGAATGATGTACATTCTAGGGCTTCTGGCTTCCCATCAATTTCTTCTTTTACCTCTGTCTGTATATTCCTATGAATCACATAATATTCTCCATAGAAGCAGAGGAAGAAGGGAGTGCTTCCCCTGCTAACCTTAAGCCACAGTACTCACTAAAAGTAAAACAAAAACACCTTCAGGAATGTGTGAATTTTAACCCCCTAACCTGAGAATATTGAACCTGAGTGTAAAAATGCTATAAATCTTAGACATGTTTTTAGTTCATTGTGAGTTCTATTGTCAATGTCAGTCAATTTTTCTTAGGAAATGCATATTAAATTTCCTTTGGAGACTTTGCTTCTTGGCTGCTTTTAGGCATGTGACAGCTGCTGAGCCCCGTAGACTGCAGCAGTTTTGTTGCATTTCAGTGAGAAGTCACATTAGGCACTGGGGAAGTTTCAGTCAAAAGGAGAGATACCTGTGAGGTTTAAACATCTGCAAGATTAGACTTTTTATGGTCATTTATAGCTTCAGTCTGTAAAATCTGTCTATACCCTTCATTTGATATATGTCTTCGTGTCCTTGGGATACACAGATCTAACAATTTACAATTCACTGAAGTAGGGCAAAGAAAAAAGACAACAAAACACAATAGGAAAAAAAAGCCTTTGAGGTAGAAATGAAAACAAAATAAAAATATTATCTGGTATTTTTCAAAGCAAAGCAATATGTTATTTTTATTCCCTGGCTTACTACAAAGTTATTTTGTTTGCCTAAATTGCTCAATCATTTTTTTAGAACAAGCCAGAATTTAGCCTGTTTCTTCTACCTAAGACAAGCAGTCAATTTTAATTAACTCAGTGTGCAAGAGTCTTTGGCATTTGTAGAAACTGGGCATACAGCCAATCCCCAAAACACCTCTGATCAGTTTGTCTGGAAAGAAGTAAAGAAAAAGATGTTTGCTTAGAGAGTTTGGAATTATAGTCTGAAATCTCAACAGCTGGAAATAAAATTAATTACAAAATCCTGCTTTCTTTACCTATCAGTGTGACACTCTTAACTTCCCTGAAACTGTTCAAGTGAATAAATCCAAGGGAGTCTGCTCTGGATATATTTTTCACTATATGGAAATATATATACCAGTTTGGTGTTCATGTTTCTGTTGAGTTCAGTACAACTGGAGTATTTAATGCAATAATAATAATAACATCACTATGTTATTGAAATTAACATGTCTGTGTGTGTGCTCAAGTATTTTAAAAGATTCAGTAGAATCAGTTTTGGGGGGACAGTTAAAAAGTCATCAAAGATTTTCTTGAATACATTTTGGACTAGCTCCATGAGACATCATTGTGTTGGTAGGAGGTGTACATCAAATTTTTAAAGCACCAAGGTTTTTTGTTCTTTTGTTCAATCTGAAATATAGAATCTTTTTTTTTGTGCAACCTTTCCTCTGCTCCTCTTATAAAGCACCATGTGTATGAATGGTAAAGCAGCAGGTGTGAGAATATAGATAATTTATTTTACAATTGACTAAACCTAGAAATAACAAGGTAACCTTTTAAGATTTGCAGTGAGACTTTCTCAAGAAAAAAGTGTACTTTAACTAATCAAAGTCACACTTAGCTTGATGCAGTGAATTTTAATCTAAGAAAATAGAAGTTTGTTTTTCTCCTTGAAAAACAGAAATCAGATGAAAATGTTCTGTATACATAACATTCCTTGCATTATTCAAATTATTATTAGACAACGAAATATTTACAGTGTTGAAATTGAAAGTAAAGATTAAAATTGCCCCTTGACACTATCAAATACAAACTTTTACTGCATTTTTGGAGCATTAAAATACATTTTAAAAAGAAAAAACCCACCACTATGAAATATCTAAACGAACTAAACTTTAGACATTATTTTTGCTACTCAGTGTCAAATCTTCTTCATTAGATGTTTAAACATTTTTCTTGATTTCACAACATTGTTTTTTGATAACGATAATTTTTATCAAAGTATAAATGTAAAGAATGTGAAAGGGAGAACCATTAACATTTCATGTGAATGCATCAAATGAATACCCTCAAAGCCTATAACACTAATAATTGTCTTCTGGTTAGAGGGTTCAGAGCAAGAGTCTTTTGCAAAGTTGGACCCTCCATTTATGGCAGCAAATTTGCACAGAAACTTCAAGATCCAGTTTTTGGCACGTCTGTCAGTGTACACAAGAAATTAGAAAATTTTCCCAGACTGTTTTAACATCTTTACTTTAAAATGAATCTTCATTGAGAAATGAGATTTGGGAAATGGTATGTATAAACTTTCTTGATCTCCAGATGGTAAAAGAAATAGAAGCCTAGCTGTTTTTTCTAGCTTTTCTCTCTGACAAAGGCCTTCTGCTCTGAAAGAACCAGGCTCTTGTGATCTTTATGATCCACTTTGCTGTGGACTTACCTGAGATTCATGTGCAAGGTAGTGGTATAAGCTTCATTACTGAAAGCTACCTAGTAGGACTTCTATTCAGTCTGTATTATCCTGAAACCAAAATGCCACCAAACCACTCCTTTTCCATGAATTCCATAAATGAAAAATTCTTTTAGTCTGTGTCTAATGAGGGAATTAAAACATACAGTCTGTTTCAAAATTGCTATTTAATAAATTTTATTAGAAAACTGTATTTCTATGTCTCTTGTTGCTTTGTCCTGGGTGACTTAAAACTTGAAGGAAATATTCAGTTTTGAAATGTAAAAGGGTACTGGTGGCAGTCTTTTGAGTGGTGGAGTAGATGATTAAGGTCACAGAGTATTACAAGAATTGCCAGCAAATTATTTTGGTCCTGTCTGGCACTTATCTCACACACATCTTAACCAGAGCACTGTCAGCATGAACACAGGAAACGTCTGCATGTTCATGGAGATTTTTTTCTCCGGTTTCCAGAATATCTTTTCCTATTTCAGCAATGTGAGACACCAAAAGTTCTTCAGAGTAAAGTGTCTTGCAGCATGTCTATTTTTATCATTTACCAACAGATGATGAATTAGACACGAAGTGGGCTCACAGATCCATACAGAGATTTATATCAGGAGATCCGATGTAATTCACAAATATAGCAGCAGAGACTAAAAGAACTCCAGCATCAATTAGTGTTTTCAGACCAACTGCTAAAATCTACCCAATAAAATATAAGTTGCACTGTTCATTTGTTATTTCCCATTGTTTCTCACATGTTCCTAAGCTGTATTTCCCACTTGTCAGGAAAAGATGCACGATATTCAGCTCAGGGTGCAATAGGTCTGTATCATGTATCCCTTCAAATTCAAAAACCAACAGGATTTTTAAGATATTAAAAGCAGAAGATAAAGCAAGAGAAATGTACCAAGCATTCTAAACTGCGCTTATTTGTCTTTTAGGTGCCTGTCTCCATGAAAGAATTTTGGAATATAATCAGCTGCATCTTCAGTATAGACTTTGTTTTCCTTTCCATGTTCACCACAATTATTTGCATCATCTGCTATTGCTAAATATTTTGCTACCCCAATTATTTGTTGTCACAGACAACCATCAATTCAAAATGGAAAGTATAGCCACTTTTGACAGATGCTTCTCAAGTAACTTTTTGTTAAGTCACTCAAGGACAACAGTGTGATAGAAAATTAAGTACATTTGCCAAACTGAAATGATGAGTTACTCTGCATAGGTTGGGACATGATTGTCTGCATTCATTTTTCTTATGTTTTAAAATCAGTTTTATAACATTTAATAGCTCAGAGTAACATCAGAATATAATCTGAGATATGGTTAAAAGTGAGGTGGTGTGGAACACAACACTCTCTATTAATCTTTGGAGGACTTTAGAGTGGTTTCCACAGAATCTGTATTAAGTTTTTATAGATCTCTTTTTGCTGTTTTTAACTCCATTAAATTCTGTGCAGCTGTTCAAAAACATTCTTATTTTTCTTCTTATCCTCAGCCTTTTCCTCTGACAGCTTTGTTGAATTTAAACTTCACAAAACTCTTTTCTCCTGAAAAGAGTCTTCTTGAAAGAGAAAAACAAAATATCCAGGGGCATGTTTTTCATGAGATGTTACAATCCAGCCTCAAAAGAAACATGTTTAGGAAGGAGGAGAATGCAGTGATAAAGATGGGGCATTAACTTTAATAATTTATTTGAGCAATGTTGTGCTTTATAGACATAAAGACATAAAGACCATCTACAAGAGCTGATAAGCAAAGTAGAAATCCATAAGTGGTAAATTATTGAATTTCATGTTTTTATGGCTCAGTAAGCAATCATCCAAATGTTCTTGTACTACTCCTAAAGGTGACCATGGACAGTGACTCCTTATATGTGTTATAATTGATAAACAAAGTTCTTAGTGAGAAAAAAGCAGGACATTAGGCTCTACATTTTTCACCTTAAGTTTTAGAGAGAAATTAATTTGGAACTGTACTGAGTAGTCACAGAAACAGGACTCTTTATTTAATTGTCTGATCTAAATCCAGCCATCTGATGCAGACTGGAATAAGTTACCGAAACCTGAAATTCTTTTCACAAGTTGAGATGACAAAACTGCTGTTTTGTTTCTTTGTGGCAATGAAGATTTATATTCATTATAAAACAATGACGTGGAGGGGAAAAAAGGGCTTCCTCCCTTTATTTCTTATGACAAGGACAAATTCTCTTAATTATGAGGAAAAGAAATGCAAAGGGAAGGAGGAAAATGTACTTTTGCCAAAACAATGTACTCTATTTTTTTCATTAATTAAAATAACCTTCTTTGATTTTAAGAGCAAGCTTGGGGGAACTCATGTTAAAAAGCAGAATTTTTTCATGTATTCCAAATTCTCTTAAGATGTAGCTTACCATCTCATTTACACAGATCCTCAGGACACCACCAACCAACCCAAAGTGATTGAAGTGCATGATCTGCCACACACACACCAACTATTTGCAAAGACGAAACATAAAAGTTTATTTGTACCTAAGAGATTACATATCTATCTATCTATCTATCTATCTATCTATCTATCTATCTATCTATCTATTTACCTATCTCTGTTTTTGGACAACAAAAATGTCATTTTAATGCAAAAGGAAGCAGGTCATTATAGTATTCAATAGGGTGACATTAATTATCAAGCCTACATCTGATGATGATACACATGATGAGGATCATTGGTCAGCAGTAGACTGTGATCGATCAGGAGCATTTATTCTGAATTACCTGAGCTTTCCTCCTACTGTGTTTAATAGCTAGTATAGAAAACTTCTATGCTGATGAATTTGTCTCATCTTATGATGTTGACCCCACACTCTTTAGATATTTGCAATGCTGATAAAACTAGCACTTTCTATGCCCTCTTTCAGAGGTAAAATTAATGATTCTAATAATTTAAAATACTTTGTTCACAAATCTCTAGGTTTCACTGAATTCTTTTATTACTATATTATAATTTACTTTTTCCCCCCCTCCAAATTGCTCTCATCTCCTAACCCCTGGGTTTCAAAGACATATAAGAACACAAGTAAGCTTCTTTGCTTCCAATTCTCTTTTAAGCCTTAATATATTGCATATAGGTTTCCAGTTGCCTATCAAAAATCAAACCAGCAAGCTTCCAGGTACGTCATTACTTTTTCACAAACTGTGCACTTTTTCAACTGCTGTATAAGAAACTATTCTATCAATATTCTGCCAGTTAGATGTGCATGTTTAACAGTAAGTACTATTAAAATATATTAGAAGTATTAACCTGAAAGTAATTTCTTAAGCACTAATATCAATATCTAAATTTCTCATAATGGGAATTAAAGTGAGTTTTCTTGGCTTACTTATACGGAAAATTAGCAAAAAAGAGTAACTTCATTCTGGAACACTTCTTGCTAGCCGTCCTCTGACCAACAGTGTATTCACTTGACAGCTTTATACTCTTGTGTCCTGAAAAACATTTCCAAACACAGAGCTGGTGCTGAGATCTTTCATTTTTTTGTGTATAAGGATTTAATTCCATTTTGAATATATCTTTTCAGCACTAAGGGAATCTGTTGTCCCTTCCCATTGTTATATTATTTCACTCAACAGACTCCCTCTCTGACCCCAGATTAGTGTGTTTTACTAGCAGCTAAGTAGATGAGTCCCAAAGGAGACCCAAAAGAAACTAACGTGGGTAGCAATCCTTGTTTATGGTCATATGAGACACTACCATGCAAGTGATGTCTTAAGACAACACAGTGTTTGTAGAATTAATACTGCCTCATCTATCTCAGAATGGTCTTGAGAGACATAAATTTGCAATTTACCCTGTTCAAACATTTAAAGTCTTGAAAATAAATGTCAACTAAGTGATCTCTATTTATTTGTATTCTTTTAAAATTTCTTACAAACATCATAATTCACTCCACCACTCCATAAAACTCTTTTTTCATAAGATAATTTGACAAATTCCTACAGAAAATTTCCTGTTAAATCCAAAAGTGAGATGAGAGATGGTAGAGTGTTTAGACTCAAAACCTGTAAATTTATAAATTTAAACTATGTAACATGGAATTACTGTGGTAGCTAACAGGAAAATAACCTCTTTCTTTCTGAGGATGTGTATTTCTTTTTTTATCACTGTTTATGCATTTTGCTTACCAGACCTTCTCCATTCTTCTTGCTTCTCATTTTTACATAATGATATAGATCCTGTCTCCTATCTATTGGATGATTCTAATACATTTTATTCTGGCACTAAAATAAATGATAATGTAATTATAAGTAGTTATTACTTTTACAGCTCATAGTAATATAAAAAAAAACAGGAGAAAATGTGTTTAGAGTGACCATGCTTTTTTTATTTGGTTTTGGTTTTGGTTTTGGTTTTGGTTTTGGTTTTGGTTTTGGTTTTGGTTTTGGTTTTGGTTTTGGTTTTGGTTTGGTTTTGTTGTTGGTGGGTTTTTTGTTCCTGGTGCATACCTCTCTTAATAAATCTTCAATGATTTACAATTCTCCTCCTTATTAATATTTTCAGTCACAGATTCTATCAAGAAAATACACTTTATGTTTTTCATAATGTCTTCAAAACTTCAAAATGTCAAAAGGGAAATTTATTTCAGTATAACTTAGTTTCCTCACTCATACTATTCTGTCATATTTTCTTTTTGAACGAAAAAGAGCTTTTCCATGAAAAAGTCCACTGACTTTATTATGGGAAATAACAAAGTATATAGTAGCTGAGTCATCCTGTTCTTTGCATTTATCATCAAAAAGGAAGGAAAGGTTAAGGCTAGAGAGGAACTAACTCTGAAACTCTGAAACAAGACTAAGATGGAATGAAAGAACCAAAAAAGCAAAACACATGATGTGTCTAATTAATTGTTTCAAATTGAACTCCAAGTCGTCTGGCACTTTCACTAAGACTTCTCTAGGATTTGGGGTTTTTTCCATTTGAAAATTCCACCTAGAACATGTAAGGGTTTTTTAACATTTTCCTGAGCTTTCTGGATGTTGGTTTGCTGAAACAAAAACACAAGTAAGCAGCTGATCTAGTCATGTATCCAGGAAATCCTGAATCTCTGCAACATTCCTTCAACAAGGATCTGTATAAACATTGGAAACACAGAGCACTTAATACAATGACTAGACAAGTCCTTTGCACAGAAGATATACAGATTGCTCTCCTAATTAGAAGTACAGCTGCAGAAATGCACGCATATCTGTACATGAAACTACATAAAAGAAAACTGAAGGCAGTTAAAATTAGTCTTTAATAAGATTATGATGCCTGTGAGAGGCTACCTGTAACAGAGGCTAGACAATGTTGAAGGAATAGAGCAAGTATTTTTCAAAAGGCTTTCAAAGGATACACTTTGGGCAGTACAAGAGCCCAGCCATGGCTCCACACAAGATGGACCAAAGATACACCTAAGATGGATATGTGTCATGACATTTTATAAGTTTTAGTCCATTTACATTCGGGTTAATTCTCTAATTAACAGCTTCAGGTTAATTCTCCCAGTTTGTTCTCATCAATTCTCTGTTGTTTATACTTTGAGTCCCGAAGCTGCAGTGGTGTCCTTGGTTCTTAGGCTGGAAAGGAAATGTTTTGTCCAGCTAAACTGTGATGATAACTTGCTGACACTTTATATGAAGTTCAAAGTCGCACACTAAGGCAGTACAGAATCTGAAAAATATAAAAGCTAAAACTTGAGGCATCATTTCCTCACTTTAGAGGCTCGACAATGCCTCTACCACCTCCACCTCCATGTACTGTTTAGCCAGTGTGATCACATTTGATAACTCTGTCATACTGCAGATTAAGTGACATATACGTATTTCTATCCAAAAAAAGTAAAAAATTATTATGTTCTGAGAAGTTGCTTTTGTATTCCCCAGAATACAAAAAAAGTCTAACCTTTAACATAAATAAGGAACTTCCTGCAGATTCCATCCTTCCGATTCTCTGGACTTTGTCATAAAAAGTTTTGCAGCCAGAGATTATCCTCCTGATAATAATTTAATGAAGAAAAAAAATCTATCTAATTCTGTACAGACACATGCATTTAAAACAGAACAGTCGGTATAACTGAGTAGAAATTGGCATCTAAAATCAAAACCAATTTTTTTTAAAAAGTCTTGATTCTCCTTCTAGAAATCAGTAATAAATTAATGCAAAAACTAGGCTTCTATCTTTAAAAAAATCTCAATTTTATTTCAGAAGTAAAAGAAATATAATTTTCAGAGGCTCTGGCTTTCGAATGAAGCTACAAAGGCACCCATAAAAAACAAGATTACTAAAAGATTGTTGTGGATTGACCCCGGCTGACAGACAGCCCTCAAAGCCTCTCTATCATGCCCTCCCCCGTTGGACAGGGAAAAGAAAATATATAGCAAAATATTCATGAATTTTAAGTGAATAGTTTTAGGAGCCAATATTTGGTCATTTTAGTCAATGGTATATTTTGACCTCCCAATCCCTTTAGGTCTACATGATTTGATATTCTCACAATTCCTTTGCATTCAAGAGTGGAGTGTTCAGACTTCTTTCTTTTAGCTGACATGCACTGTATACTGCTAGATATCTTGTAAAATCAGCTCTGTGTGTGCTTGGATGCTCAAGAGCAGCTTTCAAATCAAATGCAAGCTGATAAAGCAGTTCAAAGAGAAAAGCTTCATCCGTTAGCATACAGAAATTCATATCAGATAAACACGTTTCATTTATGTTTCTGATATGCACAGATACATTGGTTGCCCTATTTTTGCTTAAATTTACCAACTTATCTGTAATCACCAAAGTTCCTCTTTTAGTTTAATAGTAAGCAGAAATTTATGACAGTTTAATAATGAAAAATACAATCAGTTTCTGTGCTCCCATTGAGCTTAAAAATTTGCTTCAATCACTCATTACAGACAAGTAAGCATTGAAAAAATGTTCTACTT
This sequence comes from Catharus ustulatus, assembly GCF_009819885.2. Classification (NCBI taxonomy): domain Eukaryota; kingdom Metazoa; phylum Chordata; class Aves; order Passeriformes; family Turdidae; genus Catharus; species Catharus ustulatus. The sequence goes on along the minus strand of NC_046224.1, from coordinate 53,078,376 downwards.
TTCACTAATTCATCCTGATGCCCACTGCATCAATCCAAATGGTCTTGCATCTGGTTTTCAACTTGAAGAAATAAAGGTGAAATGAATTTCAATTGAATGTCTTAGTTAAATTTTATATTTCAAATAAGGATAAAAAAAAAAAAAAAGGTGAAATTTGTAATAAAAGGAATGATGGAAAAAGAAATGATATGACCAAACTGAAAAAAGCTAGAAGAAGTAGCTAAGCGGAGATCAGAATGTACAAAAAAAAGAAGACAGATTTCAAGACACGGACAAAAAATGAAAGAAGGGGATTTGTGACTTTAATTTTTATACTGTACCTTAAAACTTTACTGCTATTTTAATTTAATTTGATACCTGCATTTAAATATATGCATTTTTCACTTTCCTTTCCTTTTTGATACACAGTTAATAACTGACTAGTGATTAAATCTTGACAAAAGCTCCCAATTTTCCATATAAAGAGCAAAGATGATGCAAAGTGATAAGAAAGAAATGTATCCTCTTGACAGACTATCAAAACTGTGGATATTTTAGAACTGCATGTTTTCTACAATTTTAAAGTTCTGATAAGCCCCAGGTAAGCTCAGGAACATGAAATTTTTAAATAAGACCATAGTGGCACTGTAAAGAAGTTCACTGCATTGGATCAGAGTTTACTTACTAAATTTAGCTTTTCCCTAGTGTTGAATCAATTAAAAGCCACTCAACTTCCATTTCATTGCACTGTGTTGTAATCTGTTATCTAGTGCCCCCCATGTGCTATATTATCAGGGACTCTCTACAGTGATTAGCTTCAAAAATTTAATTAAAATGTAATTAATTTTATGCTTTGCTTATTTAGCAGAGTTTTTTAGTAAAAACAATCTATTAGATGAGTCTTGGGTTAACTATTTTCTTAATATCAACAGCTACTGAGTGTTCTCTAAACTGTGAACTATGCTCTGGCAGTAACAAGCAGGACCCCCATGAATGAACATCTTGTCTGCGGCGTAGAAGAGAAAGCAGGCTGATTGAGTCAGTCATGGAGTTTCCAAAAGTGATCGGAAGTCACACATTAGACAATTATTTTTTTATTATTTGTGCATACCTACCCTGACCTGCAGTTCCTTATAAATTGTAATCTGTTGAATTATCTGTTTATTTTTCTGCATACCAGGACCAGCATCACAGGAAGGCCTGACTGCTCGTTGTCGCTTTCCACGTGACATGAAGTCAGCCTCTATGCTCTGTCAAGACACTTTCTGCTGACTCTGATATGGCAAGTATGGAAGTGTCACAGCTAATATTGAGGACTTTGAGTCATTCCAAAAAACTATGTGAAGGAAGGCTAAACACTTTTAAAAAGATAACTTGGCTGTAAACAAGGCACTAGCTGTAGAAATTTTCATTCTCATTTGTCCCATGTACCTTGAAGCCCCTGAGAGTCCTGTTACTGCATCTCCTTTGTAGTTAGGGAGTGAAAGGGTGAAACTAGACAGTTCATGCTACATAAGATCGAAGTCACTTTCACCACCTTGGATGTCTTTCTTGCTAAAGATTAGGCAAGATGTGTCCAGTCCTTTAAAGTACTTGGGCAAGCCAAAATAGCACTTCTGTTAAAGATGTACTCAAGGTATTCCCTGACTGAAGCATTATATAGGCTTTTAAACGAACTAAAAAATTTACTGTCCAGCTCTGAGCTGCATGTTCCTGAGAACCTCTTGTGTATCATCAAATAAATTACATTATAAATTTTTTATTAATTTCCTTCTAGCATCTGGATGCACTTTGTAATTCCACTGCAGGAAGACATTCTCCCTGGAGAGTTGCCACACTGCTCCATACCATCTGTACGCTTGCACCCTTTTATTTTTTTCCATGGCAATACATTTGAGTGTCCATGAAGGAAGGCCAGCAGCGTACATGAACCATAGGGAAAGTGAAGCTCTCAAATAGCTAAATATTCTGTCCCAGTTTTACTGGGTTATTCTCACAGATTATTTTTCTGAAGTGGCTGTTAACTACTCTAGGACTTATGGACAAAAATACCGGACAAAGAAACTTCCCAGAGTTGTGACTAAGTCTTAGCTATTTTGGTAGAGTTGAAATGCGCACGGTTCCTTTGAGTATAGTTTAGAAGGCAAGGTATGTCAAGAAGCTGGCAATATTTTTAACAAATAGCATTTTACTTCACTCAAAGCAGTTCTAAATGGCACCCTGTTAAAAAGGTAGCTCAGAAGCAAGACTCTGGAAATCCAAAAGCAATGAAAAGAGCTTCAACCAGAGTGGGTTGCCACTGCTGAACAAGGGCAAACAGATCTGCCAGTGTCTTCCTAACCTAATCTCTCAGCCATCCCCTCATCTATTCATGTCACATGTCCAAAAACCTCACTCACTTAACCAGTGTCTTTATCCTTCTCAATCACATTTCCCATCTGTTACCAGTTTTAAGAACCACCACCTCAACTGCTACATGCTTGTCCAACAAACAGTATTTTAGAAAATAATCTGAATATTGTATGAATTTTATGCCTCACTCAGTTGTATTCCTTCTAGTTAAAGCTTCCTAGCAAAAACAGATTGCACCAACCCTCTTATTCCCATTTTCTGCCAAACTCTGGATTTAAGATGACAATGCATGAATGCAAGCTGAATGAATTACTATTGTATGGCCAGACTGCCATGAATGGCAAATTGAGACCCTTTGTATTTTCATCAGTAGCATTGGTAAATTTCCAGAATGCATAATTTATTTACAAAAAAAACCCCAAAAACAAAACAAAGCAACAAAGCAACAAACAAACAAACAAAATCCACATTTCAGTCATCAGTCCAATTCGGATCTTCAAATTTTAAAGGAATTGTTATTTTGATTAGTTGGCATTTTAACAGCTTGCCTTTTCCAGGAAGAAAACCCCTTACAAAGTTTGAGATTTTAAGCAGACATTAAAATCATAGACACCTTCAACAAATATACAAAAATGTGGTATTCAAGATAGTAAAAACAGAAAACGAAAACTTTTTCTTTGTGATTCTAAAATATGTCATAGATTCTTTTCACTAATTGGAGGCATTAGAAATGTAGTATAATATTCCTTTAATCATTGATGTACTTATTTCTGCTTTCATTATGCCCCCTCAATATTCCGTTTTATCATTTTAATCAGTGGGCAAGGTTTTTACTAGACTGATATAGATGCCAAAGTATACTAACTTTAAATCTAATTAAACATTTCAGATTTAGTAGATGACTGAATCTTTTTTACTATATGCTGCCTCTGTTTAAAAATCAAGTTAATTATGCATTGAACTGATTTGAAATGCTTAGTTTGAACTTTAGCTTTAGTTTAACCATAATAAGCAGCATTACTATAATAATCAGCAAGTTTAACTATAATGATCAGAGATGATTTTAATTTAAGGTTGACACCGATATTTTTATTGCCTCTGCACATGAAAAAGATTTTAGAAACTATTAGTCATGATGTATAATACTCTCAGGAAAAATTATTGTAAATTTTAATACATATTTAAATAATGTTGGTCAGGATCTACCTTTCCTTAGAATGACAAGGTGTCTCATCCTGGTAGTTGTCTGAGTTGATGAGGCATTTAAAAACAGGCATAATGGTAGGTCTAGCAGTCTAACTGAAGTCAATGATGCTTTTTGAATGCTTAAAATTAGCCACATGGTGAACTGTCTTAAACAGGATAACAGTGATTACAGTTATTACATTGTCATTTACAGATACAAAATCACCTCTGACTGGAATTTTTAAAATGCCTAAAGAGCATGCTGTTCAAAAAAAAAGACTAGTTGAGAGTGGATGTAGATGATCAAATTACTTTTTTAAAATGCTGAGATTATTTGATTGCATAAGACAGAGAGATGTGTAGAAGAAAGGTCACTCTAAATAAGTTAAAATGTTGAACTAAGGATCTAAAAATAAGGATTGCTTTCCAAAAAGACCTTTAAAATGTGCTTAAACAGTGAGAATGTTTATATGACACAAGTAAACTCTGTATCTATTAATACACACATATACTTCCAAGCATGTACCTTAATCTTTTAGTTGGATATAAACACATTCTATGACTCTAAAAGCATACATATTGTCAGGAAAAAAAAGGGGTTGTAAGACATTACACCATCCTGCCTTCTAGAAAATGTAGTAATTACTTTATTAAAATGGTTTCTAAGATTTTTGACACCTGCTTTGAATCTACCAGATCCACTGAATCAAGACAGAGATATTTATACATATTTCTATAGAACAAACTAGACTAGACTAGACTAGACTAGATCTTTATAATCTACACAGTAAACTCACCCCTTTCCCAAAATTGCTCTAAATCTGGGTATGAAAATTAATGTTTCTAGCAAAATTTTCTTCCTTTCCCTTGAAGTTCTGAAGTCTTTCATTAGAAACCAGTTACCTATAAGCTCATCTCATATGATCTGCATCGTTTCTAAGCAGAGTCTAAATTTACTCAGCCATGTCTATACTAGAAAGTAATTTGTTGTGTAAGTGAATGAAAGCATTTGGTGCTTAGGTCCATATGCTTAGACAATACGCATACACCATGGTTTCCTCAGATTGAAATCAGTCTGGAGAATATCTCCACGGGCACTTTGAAATGGAATTTCCATACAGTGATATGAATTAAATTCAACTATGCCTCTTCATCTCTGTAGATTACGGACAAAGCAAAAAACACCACTCTTAAACCAGAAAAACAGTCCATTTTTTAGGTGATCAAAGTCAGGTAAGAGAGTATGTACATTGTAACTCTTACTGTATTTAATGTAAGAGAAGCTTCCTGTTCCTCATTTCTGAATATGTTCTGAAGCCTGATCACATAATTCAAAAGGGTCTTACTGACCCCAGGTATCCCAACATCAACAGCCCAAGAGAAGTTGTATTCAGCTCAATTTACCCACTGTCAGTGTTTATCCACTACACAGTGTTTATTAACACATAACATTATAATGTACTGCAGGTTATAAAGGATGGATTCTCCAGTGGACATTTACCTCATCTCTTACAACAATAGATTCATCTTTAATAGCAAATAGTACTGGTCTCTGTAAAGTTTGTTTTGAATCCCAGACAGGTGCTTTAATCTTTCTACCACACTTGATGTTTCTACCTAATTTTACCTGCTGGAATATTTTTTTTAAAATACCTCAATTTCTGAAATTAAACTATTGCATAACTTTTCAGTCTATTGAGGACTAGCTTCTTAATAATATTTAACTCTGCTTCAGATTATATTGTGTCATTTGAGAGTTTTTCTCTTTGACTGCCTCTAGTGTAATTAAATGGTCCTGATACTTTGGTAAATCTAGAGTTGAATCAATGGATGCTATCATCTCCTCTCCTAAAGTAGATTTGGGCAGTAATGAGATTTTTAAACCTCAATTTAAGCCATTAGACTTCTTTTCACTTATTTTTAATGGCTAATATATAACTATTTTTACATGTCTAGAATGATTAATTGTAGCCTGCATATCTAAATCAGTATTAAATGAGCTACCTCTCCTAGCTGGACAATAAGATGGACATTAATAAATTTTTTTCATGCCCGTAAAGATTTTTCAGGCTCTATTGAACTTTGTGCTGATGCCGGACCATTTTGTTTGCTCATGCAAGGAATTCTATAAGAGTTTAGTTGCATCTACCCTATACTGCAGCTGCAGAGCCCACTATAAACTCCTATCTTTTTTTGGGGCTTGGCATATATTATATATGGTACAATTCAATGTCTTTGAGCACAAATGTGAGTCTTTTCCACAGCAATTTTATTGAATTTTAAGTAAGATGATTATACTTTGCAAATATTACTGTGGGTTTTTGGCAGTCCTTAGTCTAAGGAAATATAGATGTTGGGCAGTTACATAGGGCCTGTTATAATTGTCATTGATTCAGTTATTATTTGGAAATTAAATGCAAGTTGTCATAATCATTGGTTAAACCAATTATTAATTACAGAAGAAGAAAGTGATGGTCTGTCATTTCCATTTCTCAATGGTGAGATAAGCATAAAAATGTGTGAACAGATAGCACTACAGATGTACTCTTGGAAAAAATCTAAGTATTTCCTAACTATATATATATTTTATTTTTTTTTAATAAGAATTTGCTGCTAATGTATTCCAAATAATTTAAGTAATATTTTTAGAATTGAAAATATTTTCTTTTCATATTTTTCTCACTTTCTATCTTCTCATTTTTTTTACAATTCAAAATTTTTGAGTTTTGAGAGTACAATATATAAATGTACTTTAAACTCATGAGTTTTCCAACACTTAGAGTTTTTTGCAAGTTCCAGTATAAAAAGATATTAAAATCATTCCCTGTGAAGATCTACTTTTCAGTTCTTTAAGGATCTATAGTCTACAATTCGTATTATCTAGGATCTTCAGAGATGTCTTTAGGTTGAGTAAATTGATTCAGACAGGATGAAAAGACGTCTACAAGACATAATCAAAGCTGTAAAATTATTACTGTCAGGAAGACTCCAAGAAGAGTCCATTTACTGCAGCTTTTTAAATCTGTTTATGATCAGGCTATCTAAGGCAGTGACAACAGATGTAATATCAAGAGGCTACTCAGAAAGGAAGGCCTGCACTTGCAATCTCAGTACTGTAGCCTGGGAAAAAAAAAGAAAAAAAAAAAAAAAAAAAAAAAAAGAAGAAAGACAAAATTTCCTAAATATTTCCTAAAATCAATATATTTTGCTTTCCCACAAGCAGTGTCTTGTAGCATCAAAAAGTGGACATAGACCAAAAGACTTAAGACATTTCCAAATGAAAAACACTTTATGTCAGGAAATAATGCAAGCATTCCCCAGTTTTGGTGTGTGTTTACTGGCACCATGTTATGTTTTTCCTTTTTCACAGAAATGTAATTCCACATATTGGGTACCAAGTACTGAGCGGGCATTATTCAACATTTTTTGTTGTTTTTTTTTAATGCAAAAAAAAAAAGTTGACTTGAAATAGCCACTTTTTTTGGGCAAAAAAAAGTGAATAGTTGATACAATACCACTGGTGTATTTTAAAGAAAAAGAGCTGATAGGTTAGGCTTTCTGACTTTCAATTGTTGGGTCTTGGAGAGCAAAAAACAATTAGATCACTTGTATATTGTGGTGTTATGCCTCTGGTACATACAAATTTTAGAGTTTCAAATGGCATCACTCTAGGTTCATAAGTTCTGTAAATTCAACCTCGTATAGACTTATTTTAGATAGTGATTGTATTGACATTATATGTACAAGATAATAATAGATTTCTCACATGACGTTGCATTAGGCGAGTAATGTTGTATTCTAACAATAATCAGATCATTCATTTATTAAGTAAGCTTTCTAAAGGCAATTACTTTAGTGTCACATCCCTTTGCCCATTACCTTTACTGCTCTCATTTTATCAGAGAATTTCATTGTCAGCTTTCACAGTCTCTGAATCACAAACCATTTGATTCTAGCCTGTCTTCCTCAACATTTTAAGCTATAAGAAAAAGGTTATTTTCTTTCACAAATCTCCACAGAATTTTGTCTGTCTGCCACTCCAACTCTGTCAGCTATAGCTTGGCCTTGGGAGTCAACCGCATTCTCCACTTGATCTCCACTGAAAATGTCAGCCCAGTGTTGAATATATTAATCAAATCAAGTATAAACAATACCCAATAGCTCTGTCCTTGGAGTCATGCCTTAAAACTGATATTTCTGTTCATTGATTAATTGCCATTTGTTTGTTTCAAATGCTGTCAATTCCAGGAAAAAGGATTTGTATTTAGGAACCATATCCATAGGGATAGTATATGCCATATTCTTTTTGATTATGAAACATGGAATAGCAAAAGAAATTATTTTCAAAGTTATCAATATGACAGAATAAGTAGGATGTTATAATCAATGGTGAATTAGATAAGCCAAATAGGGACATTGCTATTCCTTTGATTTAAAAAATTGTTCTACATGGCTTTGCAGCTTGGATGTATATATGTATATATATACATACAAATTATATATATAAAATACAAATTTTAATATATTTCTCCTCAAGATTCTAAAATCAAATAAACGACAAAACTGTCATTTATTGCAGAGAATGAAGCAGCAAGGTTAGTAAAGTGCAATACAAAAAAAAATTTGTTTGAACTGTGAATGACAACTCCTGCTAACATGTTGGCACTACATTATTTTTATTGCCCTCTTTTTGTAAATATACATAATTCACAGGTTCAATAGCAGGTGACAAATGGATTAAATATGCTGATGAAAAAGCAAACGGAGGAAGATCTTTTTTGTGTCCATGTGATTTTTGAAAAGGATTCCAGTTCTTTTTTTCTCTTCATAAGGAGTCCAGTTTTCAGCAGTTTACAAGAATTCAAACAGAAATATATATGTCTATAGGTGCAAACATTCAAAAGCACAATCAGAAAGCACATGGATAAATGTGGACTGAGTGCATATGCTCACTAAACTCCATAAATCTCCCATTTTTTATTGGGAAAGAATTTCAAAAAAACCTTCTGCAGAATTTTATCATGAGGGAGATTTTGCAAAAGTAGCTTGGAAAGCACAATTTAAATTTTTTAGAAAGTGGATAAGGGCAGGAGAGCAGACTAAAAGGTCACAGAACAAGTAGGCAATCAAAGGCTGTAGAGCTCATTCTATTCTGTCTTTACATCAACAAAGTACTAGCCAAAAAAAAAAAAAAGAATATATGCTTTACTTTAAAAACAGCATTTACTGCTTTAAACTCAGCATTTACTCTGTTTGAGTGTTAGACCTCCTCCCTGAGGAGTCAGTGCCTTGTCCAGTATTTCTCAGTATATTTGTCAGCAGTCTGAAAGACACAGTATAGACCATGCACAAATGCACTGCTTTGTAGATAAAAGGCTGGGGATAGTAGTAACTTTTTTGAAAAAGGCATGATTTAAGAAAGCGGCAAAATCAATCACTGTGACAAAATAAAGGTGAATGAAGGATGGTTTTTGTGAGAAGCTGGGAATATTTCCCTACCACATGTAGTACTGAAATCAAGGATCAGAACAGAATAATGAAATTGGGAGCTGGAAAAAAACCACCTTATTACTACTGATGTTGCATTCTGCATTTGGTTTTGATTGTTTGTTAGTTGGTTTGGTTGGGGTTTTTTGTTTGGTTTTTTTGTTGTTGTTTGTTTGGTTTGGTTTTTTTTAATTCAGAGATCAATAGGAAAGAGGATTTGAAGCCTATAGTTGGGGTTTTTTTCTGTGAAGATGGAAACAGGGACCTTTAGCAATTTATTTTACTATGAAATATTACCAGCACAATTATTCTTACCAAGCACATGTATAACCTGAAACAGATGTTTCCATGTATTGGTAGTCTGTCATCCCTAGCTGTTGACAAATACAGGATTAGAAAGGGCTTCACATGCTTGAAAAAATGGGTCCACATTATCAAAGCTGCCAAAGGTGGAAATAATGCTTTAAAGATTACGGCCCTAATGAATCCATTTTGAATCTGTTAAGAAGTTTACACTTAATATTCTGTCCATGAGTATATTCAAGCATAATAACTAAAAAATCCAAGCCACTCAAGTAATTCCTATAAATTTTAAACACACTTTTACTTTGAAAAAATATTTTGTTTCAGACAAAGTTATACAATAGCACAGTGTTCAGCCAATGGAACCAGATGCATAAGAGCTCAAAATTACAAAATTTCCCCCATTTTTTCTTTTCCTCTTCTCCTACGAAATAGTTTAACAATGTGTGCTATTGCTTCATTGCCAGTCTTTGGCATGCAAAACCTTTTTAAATAACAATGCTAACATATGTTCAGTAGCTCTGAACTGGTTTCCATTGTTAGAGAATATATTTTAATACCCATCACCCATGACAGATCATCATGCTTGGAATTAATTGAGGATAACACTAATTCAGTTGTCCCCTTTTCAAACACGTGCACAATTACATATGAAGATTTGTAAAGGCTTGAGCCTCCCTCCAAGTAGAAAATCATCTAAAGCATCTTAATGTACTGGGAAATTTACATATACAAATTTGTGCAGAAATAGACACTTTCACATGAAGAGTTGCCCAAATAAAGAGAAAAGAATATTTTTGAAGGCTACTCACTTCTCACTTCAAAAATTGCTTTCTTACAAAAAAATAATGCAATTCTTACTGGATTCAGTTTCTGGGGTTTTGGTGTACTAATGTGGGCTATTGGTTTTGGCTTGTCTTTCCATCTTTTCCTGAATGCCCACTGTAAGTCCTGTCACCAAAATACTATCTATATTAGAAGCCATGATTCACAGTAATAATTTTAAATATTCCTGGTATAACTCCCCCCAAAACATTGCTTACTTACTGAAATCATGTGTAAAAAGGCCTCCTACATGCTGAAGTAGTTTTATATGACCCACGTGAATTTAATAGCACTCAGGGTACACTACAGAAAAAAGACTTTCTGGCTTTTTAGAAATCTGTCCTACACCAAGGAAATAAATGAAAGGGAAGTCTCTGAAGTTAGACACTTCTGTACAGTAAGAGTTATCCATTCCTTACTTGTCTTTCAAAAAACAATTGCTGTATTGCAACCCAACCTCTTAGTAATCAAAACACTGCATTAATTAATCAGCATTCAAAGAATTTTGCAGGAACTCTCTGCATCAAACACCTAAAAAACTGCATTTTCACTTCCCTCAACATTTGGGCTATTTACTTTGCTCTTTCCCTGGATATCATCATGTCCCTCATGTTATGCCAGATGTGAGCTATTCTGGATCAGGTAATTTAATATTTTGAAATCTCACTGAGATAGAAAGGCTCTCCAGTATCTACATTTTTCTTTTTACAGGAAGAAGGGACCACTCCCAGGATTTCTGCTGACTGCAATATCAGAGACCAGTCAGCAGAAACACCATATCCTTCATATTTCAGCACCATGCACAATCTGTCCAGATCAGTGTAATGCCCTGGCCCACTCAGCTGGTTTAGGGTAAGACAGTTTGGTGTACTCTGGGTGCTGCATGGGAGAAGCAACAAAATTCTCAGCAAGTTCAATAACAAACTTTTATTTGGAAACTTTAGAACATTGAGGTAGAGTAACATAGTTAGCAATTTTTAAAACAACATCCAAACAAAGTAAGGAACTTCACAAACTTTAACTTAGCCAACTTTAACTTATTTAGACAAAAGAAGGCACTTACCAAGGGTGTGGAGGAGTGGCCATCCCACCTATGCAGAGCTCACTGCCTTCCCTGCCCCACTCCCCACCCAGTTACTCTGAGCCAGTCAACCAATCATTCAGGCTTCTACAACTGGTGTTAATCTTATTTTAGTGCAGCAACCAATGCCTAGTTTTTACAAAGGGACCAAAAAAAATTTATGCATTAGTTACAAAGACTTTCTACTATGCAGAAGATGATTGCTACAGTAATTGTGTAAAATCAGAAAGGTAAATACTTATTATAAGATTTCTCTATTTATAACCACATGTTTATAGCTTCATCCACCCTATTACTAAGTGGCCTGTGGCAAGGGTACAATCAAAAAAAAGTTAGGACTTTGCACCATCTGAAATAAGATGGTTTTAATGCTGGCAATATTTGAGGCCAAAAAATTGCCAACAACATAAATTGTGAGAAACAGAGATGGTTGATAAATTTTCTCTCCAAACATGATCTTACTACTTATATCTTGAAAATGTTAGCCCCAGAAATCCAAAGAAATAACCAAAAATAATATAGACAGGTTTAAAGTCTCACAAAAATTCTATTATTTATGTGATAGGTTAAATCTTTTTTACATTATTGATTTATTTTAAATTAGCAAAATTGCCCTTTAAAAATCTCTTATACAATTTAAAGCAAAGAAACCCCAGCGTAAAAGAAAACAGTTAATTTTTAAAAGAGAATTGGGTGTGGGAAGAACAATAGATGTTAGCTATACCTGCTGACAAATTAACCAGAAGTGGGGATTATCCTGAAGAAGGGCAAACCTTAGTGCCCAAGACTTACAAAGCACTAATGAAGGTCAAACCTTTAATATTCTGCTCATAACTTTCAATAGAATGAATGAGTAAAAAAATTCCAGTTTGTAAGAGTCAGACCACTTTGTGTCATTCTTCAAGCTGAAGAGTTTTATATATGGATGTTTCTCTCTAATTTTGCAGTCCTTCGCAGTATAAGCCTTCAGTGTAGGCAATCTTTTATACAGATTTAACCACAGTATCATTAACTCACTGAATTGTAAAATGAGCAAAAACAATTTTCTATATAAATGTTATGGACATAATAACTTACTATTACAAATAACAGCAATATTGTGTGAGAAGAGAATGGGTAAAGATGTATAGGATGAGAAATGTTGATAATACACATGGAGATACCATGGGGAAGCTTCTAGATTAAAAAGAAATACCTTGATGGTTTTTGTTCCTCACAAAATACTGTTTACATAATTAGCATGTTGAATTATTCACTAAACTGTGATATTACTTGGTCACAATAGCAGCAGGTTGCACATAAATTGTAAGCTGTTCATCTCCTGAATTTCAAAGCCAACAGCTGAGGAAACTGTGAAAGTTACTTAATTTTGTTGTCCATTCTTGATTTCATTGCTCATAACTGAAAGAGAGGGTTGCTGGTTTGAATCAATCATTTCAACTTTCTAGGTTTCCAAAGGAAAAAAATGAGTCTAGCTAATGCAGGAAAATAATTGTTTTGAGCAGCAATTTTAAGATACTCCTTTATAATTGTCAAATTAAAATCAAACGTCAGTCAAGTCTGTGAATTCTTATAAAATAGTGCATGACAGCCAGTTATGAGCAGAGAAATCTTATCAGCATGGTTAATCTTTAACTCATTATGGTTAAATTATGGAAATTTTAATGAGTTTTTTTCCCCTTTCATTCAGGCAAACTCTCACTGGCTTCACTGGCCATCATCTGTATTTTTCTTATTCCTCATTTTTTGAAACTGATATAGTGAAGAATTTATCTCAGTTAGAAATGAATGTGCTTCATCAGGATTAAATCTAATTTATAACCAAGAGCAAATTTAAAACTAATCACCTGAAGTTTTACCATTACAAAATTTTTCACCTGTGATATATATCCAATGTATTGTTATTATTATTATTGGGTAATTAAAAATAATTTAATTAATTTCTCAGTTTTATACTTTTGTTTGGTCTATTCAAAAAAATATAGTCTTTGATTTTAACTTCTTACGTTGCCTTAAGAGTTACAGCTAGATAAAACCAAAACAAGCTGGATATTGTTAATAACAATATTTATGACAGTTTCAGAAATTGAATTGTGTGTCTGTTTATAAAAGCTGAAAATGCACATAAACATCAACAGAAACATCTGTTTTTACCCAGAGCATAACATTTTAGATGGCTTGGGTTGTCCAAAGACTGAATACCAAAATATATAGTAAAAATATTGCTGGAGTAGCGTACTGTTATACAAATGAACCGTTCCGTTTTCTTTTTTTTCATCCCTTTTAAGGATTTTTAAGGATTTTAAGGAGACTTCAATGGGTACATTTGCAGCCAAATCAATGTATCTTTTAGCAGTGCATTTCTACCTTAAATCAAAATTACAGAGACAATAGAAAGTTGCACTTGCAGTTCTGGGTTCAAAATAATGGACATCATACAGGTAAGTACAACTCACTTGTTATAAGTATCTAGCTTGATTAACAGATTTCAAGGCTGGATATAAGAAAATAAAAATACCACCAGGGAAGGCATTAATACAGACTGCTATTGGACATCCTTTATGACTCAATGTTAGATTTAATATTTGAATAAATTGAAAGGGTTTTTATTCTTTTCTAACCTATTAATATATATTCTTAATTTATGAGGACTATATCATAGCTTAACATCTCTTCCAGAGTTCAGTTAAATTAACACCTAATGGAAAACTCTTAAGAAAAATCTTTTAGGCTAAAAACATAGACACAGGGGAAGTAAGAACAGTACAAAATGTTATTCACAATTCCCACACTGCTAAATTTTTCCTGAGATGTTGCTTATCCACTACATATTTTTAGATTAATGGCCACTTAGTAGAGATATAATTCATGCACAAAATCACTTCATACGCAAATATAGTTTCAAGGGAGACATCAATGAAGTATTGGACACTTTCAACATTCTACCTACGGTTCAGTTGCCTGTGCTTAAAGTACATGCTTCTACATGAATAAGCCAAATTTTCAATTTTTTTCCACTTACAAAACTGACTATCTACTTACACATGAAAGATTATTTTTCTGGCTTCTGGCAACAAAGAGAATTCCTGTATTTTATTCCAGTATCTTATAATGATTTAAATAAATGGAAATTTATATGTATTCCAGGAAAAATGCATATCTAAGCAACATTAATCCTATCTAATAATGATGGTGTGAGGGAAGAAAACACTCCACACATTTTCAAATTACTTTTCTTTTATCTAATATCTAGACTTCTAATCAGTCATATTATTGCCACAACTATTATCAGTTATATTATTTGCATACAGAATGTACACTATCACACCTATTTCAAACTTTTTAATGTATTTATTCTGCTCCACTATTGAATATTCCGTGGGAAAAAAAAAAACCCTATTAATTCGTGGAGTCAAATCCTATAATATGTTTTATTGCAAATGATTCATTCATGAATCTCTCAGTGAAATTTTGTTTGTGAGTATTTTATTGTTTTATTATAACAGAATTAAGATTTCCTATGTCCAGAACTGAATCAGGTATTTAGGAAAATGTCGTTCCTGACCCAAGGAGCTAATATTTTAGCAGGGCTTACCTGTGGTATTTGTTTGTGAGGGAAGAATGTAAAACGACAAGTTCACTTTCCTCTATGATTTTTTTTCACCTTTTTCTGAAGTTTTGTATCTAGAAGATGGGCATAATGACTATTACTAGAACATCAGCAGCTAATCACATCTAATTAATAGATTCAGTTATATTCCAATATTGTGTAACCCCTTTGATGCAGTTTTTAAGGCTTAGATGTGGTATTTCTGTTTTCTTTCAGGCTGTAGCAGATTTTTCTAGTAGGTCACCAATGTGTCCTCTCTGGTTGCATGTTTTTTAAAATAAGTTAATTAAGCTCCTCGTTACTGTTAGAGAGCACTGTTCTTTCTGCAGATGCAGATACTCAGGAGTTGCTGCTGTCTTGTCACTGCTTCTTGCTCCTGTTATCTGAAGCATCTGCTTGTTCACGTTTAGAAACGCATTCCTGCTTAGCTGTTAGTTTTGGCAACATTCCTACGCACAAGGTTGTATGTTGGTGTGAAGAAGGAGTAAATATCATGGCTGAAAATAGGTTCTGAGGATTGACTTTCAAACAAACGAAACTGATATCCCAAATTCTTAGATGGTAGTGTGGAAATGGAGTCTAGCTTTCAGCGCCATAAATGCTATGTGAACAATATAGGAAGATAGAATAAATTATCATCTGTCATTTAAATAAGAATTAAAAGGTTTCTTGAATCCATAAATTGTGAATGTACAAATTATGCCATGATTTCTTCATCCCTCAGTGATGCACATAAGAACTCTTTCCAGTCACAGAGCAATGATTCACCACTCAAACCGTGGGAGATAGCTGACAGCAGGAGAGGGCTGACAGAAACTGTAACTTTTTTTCTGTCTGTGTGATCTGGTGAATCAAAACAACCATCTTTTAATTGCTTACTTCAGGTATGCTCTTCATCTCTTGGTCGTGATCATTTGTTTCAAACACTGAGCTGCCAGAGAAAAATAAAGATCTGGACAAGAGGACAACAACTTACACAGCCTGATATCTTTCCTAAAGAGATTCTGAAACAGCAAAGATGAAGGAGATAAAACCAGGTCTAATTGTGGCATTCATGAAAATCTTAGAGCACTGAAGTATCTCAGTAATTTCAATTAATCTGATTTTCTGTGTATCTACCTTTTTAAGAAGTTGGAGAAGATCTTTCACCACATATTTCCCTATGGCAATGGGGATTTTATCCATAGTTCCATTCTTCCATTATCTTAGGATTTACAGTAGATGGGACAAAGAATCAGAGAAAAGCAAACATTTGCTAATAAGGTATCACAAGATGTAACAGCCACACATTTTCAGTCTTCCTGATCAGGTATCAGGTTAAGTTTTGTTTTGCTTTAATGGGTTCAGAAGACTTAGAAATGAAGCTTCATTTGAATATTATTTTCTCTGACTTTACTGATGATTTGGAGTCTCCAAAAAGCAATGTATTTTTGTCTCATCTTTGAGCATCTATATCACAGGTGAATAATTTGTTGGCCTGCTGGTACAACTCTGTCATGAACAATTCAAAGTGTAATGTTGTCTTTCCACTAATGCACTCAGCATCTCTGTAATGGCATTCTGCTATGCACCTACAACTTTAGACATGGAAAAATAATTAATTTTAATTCTGCTATAAAGTCAGTTTCTCTTCATTATTGCTTATTTAAATATTCACCATGATAAGATTGATCACAGGTTATTTTTTATTTTGCACAAGATTTATTTCTTTTCAGATATTACAGAATTAAGCAAAATTACTTAATTACATTAAAAGAATGCAAATAAATTTAATCAGGTTTGTGCTGCAATAAGTACAAATTTTAGCAGAAGGAGATAGTTGCACACTTGAGTTAAGGTTTCCAGTAGCATTTATTATTCATTGACCAAATTTTTTACTTCATGTAAAACTCATATTGCAAATAAAACATATTTTTTAGATTAAGGTACTGCTTCTCAGTTTAGAATTAAATTTTTTTTAATAGTTATATCATGTTAAAAACCTTAGAAAACCCCAAATAGTTTTCTTTTGGAGTTACTGATCTTGTCAAAGAAACACTATTTTAAGAAACATGTCGGTTGAATGCTAATATTGAATGAGAAATTTCTCTTGCAGTAATGCACAAAATCTAATGAAATTTTAGGAAATATAAAGACTGAACAATATTAAAATCAGCCAGCTATTTAATGGAAAGCCTGCTGTCTTTGCAGGTGTTAGCAGACCTTCCAAAAAGCCTAACTGAATCTGGACTGAAAACTTAAAATCCAAACACATTTGGTAAAATTCAGGAGGGCAATCACTACAGAATAAGTAGCAGTATAACCACTCCAAATAAAAAAAAAAAAAAAACCAAACAAAAAACAAATCAAACAAAACCTAATAATATAATCTCAAGCAAAATCAAACCAAACATTTTAAACATTTTCAGAAATGTGTATAAAGTCTAGAATACTGGACAACTCAGAATACCTAAAAGCATACACACTAGGATTAGAGGTTAAATTAAAAAAGCAAACAAAAACATATGCAGCTTATTGTTACTGTTTTAATTAACTTGGAGTTTTCTTAAAATCAATTAAATGAAAATTATTAATGACCTCTGGATGTGACAGGCAGCTGGTAACTGTCACCAGAATAATTAATGAATCTTGCCATGAAATTCAATACTTTTGGTTACCTGGGTGAAACTCTGAACTGCTGAAGTCAACAGCTAACTTAAAAACAATAGCACTGCAAGCTTTTCCAGTAATTAAATCAGTTTTATCCTGGATATGTCCCTCTTGTCTGGATTTCCTAGTGCCACCTAGGACAAATTCTTAGGTAGCTTTCCCCAGAGTTACGTCTAATTGTATTGGTCTAGTATAAGACTTTCTGGTCCCTAAAGATATGACTTCACTCATCTTCCACTCTCTCCATCAGGAAATCATTGACAATCTATTTCCCCAACTTGTGCATCTACTTTGTAGAACAAGTATGGCTTTAATATTCTTTTTGTCTAAGTAAAGCATTTGCCCTTCTATTCAAAATAGAAGATCAGTGTGGGCGCAGTGTCCCAACAACATGATGGGATGGAAGACGTCTCAGCAATTTGTAAGTGAAAACAAATTGAGGGTTGCAGCTGCAGGAAACAAGAGGATTTTACTAATAGGACTCTCACAAAGTATGGTAAAGGCAAATGCAATGTCTTGTGCCTGGGATGGATGAAGTCCAGTCTTAAATTTTGGGTACCAAGTGACTAGGAAAGAGCTCCATAGAAAACTACAGGGGAGCCATAGCAGTCAACACTTTGGACATGTGTCAGCAATAACTTTTGGTGATGAAAATTAATCATACACTGGACTGCACGACCAAGAACACATAAAAGGACTGGAAGGAAATTTTTGCCACCTGTATTCAGTACTCGCTAAGCTGCATCTGTAGAACTGTATCCAGTTTGAGTTCTTAATCTAATAAGGACATTGAAAAACTGCATCAATTCCAGAGGAAAATCCCTAAGATGGATAGAGGGCTGAGGGACATAACAAACAATAACTTGAGGAGGTCAGGTTCATTGGATTTGGAAAATAGAAAATCAGAAGATATTAATGTTATTTTCAATAACTTAATGGGAGCTATGAAGAGGCAGAGACAGACTATACTTGGAGAAACTTGGCAGAAAGACAAAAGAATTCACTTGAAGTCGAGATTCAATAAAAGGAAAAAAATCACTAGAAAAAACATTTAGACCTTGGGACAGTTTGAATGCAGAGGTTATGGAATCCCCATCTTTGGAAACATTCAAAACTTAACAAGACACTGAGAAACCTGCCCTGACTCTAAGCTGTGGTCTGATTTTGGGCAGGGAACTGGATGAAATGATCTCCACAGGTTCTCTACAATCCAGATTGTGCTTTTCCTTCAGGAAAAAGTCTGGACACACATGTGCCCTCACACAGACAAGCATGAATCATATTGCCATAGAATATCCCAAACACACACAAAAACATGCCAATTTATTATCAGCTGGTTTCATTTAAGACATGTTCATCTTATTCTAGAAAGCATATCAGGGACATGATAAAGTCACAGTCTTTAACCTGAGGCTTCTTCCTTTAAAATGGTCACAAAATTTCAAATAGGATACTAGTTACTTCATCAGAGTGTTTCCCAAGGAACAAAATTTGAGAATCCTTGCACCCTGAATGGAATGAGCTTGATCCATAAATGCTTTGTGTCCTGCAGAGTCATACATGTTGATGTAAAAGAAATATTAATTGCCTCTATTTCTTATGTAGAATGTTTTGAAACTTTATTTACATTTCAGTTGCAAAAACTTAAATGACAATGCAAATAAAAAATAGTGGAGATTGAGAGTACTTTACAGTACGTAATTAGGATTTTATATCTTGTAGCTTTTCATTTTCACATTAATCTTTTGTTTGATGCCACCTTCTCCTCCAAAATTATTTTCAAATCAAAAACTGTTTAGAACCAAATATTGTTTCTGTAAACTTAATTAAATTATTCAGAGTAGCCCCAGATAATCATATCTAGATTAGTTAACAGCTTATCTGCTCTGTAAAGAAAACTTCCAAAGTTTAGAAATTAGAGATCATGAGGAGCTTCTTTTCAAAAGCACAGGTCTTTCACCAAAAAAAAAACCCAAAAAACAAACAAAAAAACCCCAAACAAACACCCCCCAAAATCAAAACAAACAAATAAACAAACAAACAAACAAGCAAGTAAAAACCACAAACCAACTCCCAAACATTTATATTAATGTCATTACTCAAAACACCACCAGTGATACACCTTCTTTTACCAAAAAGGTTATTTTTAAAGTAACTTTTTTGAGTCTTTCTTTATGACAAAAGTAGGAGAATTGCTGACTATTGTAGAGGGAGAATGAGTGCATTTTATTTGTAATGTTTTTCAAGGAAAATATCAATTCTGGCTTTCCCTGGTTACACAACACATCAGAGATACATGCTGTGAGAGAGAATCCATAGAGCTACGTTAAATAACTAGTCTAAGGGGTTTGTTATTACTTCATTCATAAGCATTTTCTTTCATCAAATTGATAAACAAGCAAAGATAAAATGCAGTTTGAAACATGCAGTGAAAAGAACTTTCTCTTCCTAGTTGTACACACAATTTTTGGAGTAATTGGTCTGGAATTTTTTTAACTGTTGTTCTGTCACAAGCAGTTTGACTGATACAACTCTATCACAGAAAAGAAAGGCTGTGATGGTGGAGGTGAAACATTCAGAGACCACGAGGGAGTGAGTACCCACCTGTAACACTGAAACTTGGCATGTTCAAACCAGGTCTTAAAGACACAATTGTGTTTAAGGCCATGCAAGCCTCACATATCTTTATTTATAAGGCTTATACTCAAGTTTCTGTGAAGGAGATAAACTGAATTCTCAAGCATAAGTTGAGTCCTCTATAGTTCATTAAACCATTCCAGAGGGAAAAAGCAAACAAGAAGAATATTGAAAATTTTATCTCCAGAAATCTCCTTCCAGTCTTTCTTTGTGAGTTATAAAGGTGAAGAAGAAAAGAAAAAAAGTGTTCCCTGCCTTCTCAATTGCTTGTTAAAAACCACACAGAAATTACATTATTCTCTCTTCCACAGCCCTTCCTGGACAAACTAGGAAAGTTCTGTTGATGCTTGAAAAGGTTTTTGGTAGATGCAGTAATTCCAGAGGGTACTTGTTGGCTGATTTACCATTGTTCACTGAACTGTAAGGAGCAGCATTCTTGGCACTGGCTATGTTAGTATAACAAACAGACCCATTTGATGTAACAGCAGTGAATATTGCATGAGGTTGATCATTAATGGATCTTTTCAGTTCACGCTGGCAGAACTGTGACAGAGCTCTCATAGTTCAGCTAGGTATTAGACATTTCTCATACCACTTGTCCTTCTAATCAGGTTTGTTTAAAAGCCAGAAATTTGAATTTCTGCTTGTATTTTGCAGAGCTCCATTTTCTTAGCTGGCGCACGACAAACGCTGTTACAGGTCTGAATTACTGCAGATCAAATGTACATATTCATTTTGTTTTTCAGTATATTTTTCTACCTGAAGAAAGAAAAAAAATTTGAGAGATTAACCTCTCTAGCAAATGCACTCTAGAGTCCACATTGATGTATAAATATGGAAAAAGAAAGCTTGAACTGGTATTTTTATCATGTTCAGAAATTAAATTAAATATATAATATTACACTGTGATTCTGATAAACCCATTTCTTTTCCTGTTTGATTTCATCTTTTTTTTTTTTCGGAAGAGAAAAAAATAAATAGTGAAATATTCTTAGCTGCAACAAGCAAAAGACACTAAAATTAACTTCATTTTACATCAGGAGTGCTGAAATATTTGAGAGGCCTTATTGGTCTAGGTTCAATAGGAAGGTTGTGCTGAGTTTGGACATTGGTCTAGTACTCCATTAGCTTTCATTTAAAAATTGGAATATAGATTTAAATCACATTTGTCTGAAGAGGCAGTTGATCCCAGGCTGCAAGAATCTCTTTCTTCCTGCAGCACAGAGCTACTGAGACAAAACACAAGGACTTAGCAGTCTTCTTCCTAAGTCATGATGAAATTAAAGGGGATATGCTCCTTTTGGATAGGATAGAGTTAATTTTCTTCATAGCAATCATACAGAGATGGCTAAGCACTGGCCTTCTGGTGGAAAGCAGTGAATGAATTCTTTATTTTGATCACATGTTAATTTTTTTTGCTTTGCCTATACAACTGTTTTTATCTCAACTCATGAGTTTTCTCACTTCTCTCTCAATTCTCAACTCAACCATTTGAGGGGAAGTGAGCAAGCACTTTTGTGGGGCTTAGCTGTTACTGGAGTTAAGCCACAAAAGAAGCAAAGTGAGTACCTTGTTTGACATGCCTGGATGCCTCAGTATCATTATCTTACTCCAGGCATTTGAGAATTTTCAGAAAAAATAAGGAGATAGTTTTGTGACTGAATCTCCTTCAGAAATGATAACTGCTTGAAACAAAAGCATTAAAAGCAACCTAAGACAGATTTCTATCTGCCAAATTTCATTCTGCATAAAAGAAGTTGAAGTTAAAATGTATCTTTTTCTAGTAATAAAAATAGCACTGAGAGATATGTAGCTAGCTGTTCCCACTTGCCGCCTCATGTATTTGGGTCCCATCATTTTGGGTTGTACCATCTCTTGGGGTGAGAAGGTGCAGCTGCCTCCAACTCCTCTCCTTTCCCTTATCCGTTCATTATCATGCCATTGCCTCCCCTCAAAAATACCTGCAAACAGTTTGTTTCTGTCAAAATTACCATTTATCCTGGGTAGCTACATATAGTCCTTGCAAAGCCCCCTCCAACGACAGCTAATAACCTGGTTTGAAAGAAAGCGTCTTTCCCTGCTACACAGAACCCTCCATTCGCCCTCTCCATCACTGTACTGCAGTGTAAATGTTCTTTGTGAACATTAAAATGTCATTTCAGTGCTTGTCTGGGTATTATTGATTTCATCTAACAAGTAGGTGAAAGACTCCAGGGACCAGTGCTGTGTAATTGCTGCTGTGACACAGCCAACTAACACCACTCTGGCCAGAAGCTTTTTGATCATAATCAATACTGAGTCTACTCCTTTCACACTTAAATTTCCTTCAATAAAATATGCTCATGGATGGCATCAGACTGGAAGGTGATATTATTTCCTCTTTGACAGTCAGACCCTCATATCACCTCATTAGGAAGTTCAAAATTTGAAGTGACGTGTCTGTTTTCCTATATATCACCCACACTTTTCAGTGCAAACTTCATCTTTTACACTGCATGTTGCCTGATGTCATAAATTGATTTAATTTTCAATTTCTGTAAATTCCTTAGTTTTCCATTTCCAATTTAGAAACAATGTGAGAAAGCAGAAAAACAGTAAAAACAGTAAAAACAGTAAAAACAGTAAGAGTTTTTCATCTTTTCACAATAAGTGACGAATGAAGGACTATTTCATTTCTACCACACCAAGTGGTAATGGACATTAAATACAGCTATATATTTGCGGAAGTGCAGTAGTAAGAGGATGCTCATGAAGTAGTCATCTGTCCTTAGAAATCAGAGAGGGAAGATAATGTGGTCTCCAGACATTCCTTTTTTCAAGACAGATATTGGAGTAAATGTGATTTTTATGTGAAATAAATTAAACCTTTTTTTTTCTCAGTAAATATCTGCTAAAATTTTTGTATGTGTTCAAAAAATATTTTTTTCTTCAGAATTTCACATTATGTCTCCTGAGTCAAACCTGAAATTCAGGCAAACACACTTGTTTCCAGGAATTTTTTTAGAAGGAAGGCTATGTCCCTGAAAACGAAGTAGTGAAACGAACCCATAACTTCTTGCCTTTCCACTATCCATCAAAAAGACAAAGACTGAAAAACATGGCAGGACATATGATCAAGCAAATTCTAAGCTTTTGATTTAAAACACTCATGACAGATTGGCTGATGGACCATGACCTTTGTCTCTGTATTCAGCCTGGACATATCTAATGCTCAATCCTAAAGTTAGAATTAACTTTAATTCACACTTAACCCTCACTGGAGTCAGTGGAGAATGATGAAAATATATGTTGATGCAGATACCCATGACTTTTGACTGCCTTGCTTGCTAAAGGAGTCACCTTGGCATTTACCCTATTTCAGACAAGGATGGGTGAACCTAGGCTTTTCCATTGCACCACTTGCAAATTTGGCTGTGGTGGGGAGGCGTGGTGTCTGCATTTCAGCTTTGAAAGGATTATAAAAGGTTTGAAAGGTTATAAAACAAAAACTAGCTGCAAATTCACTCCTGCCTTCACCATACTTTATTTCTAGAGCTAAAGATCATGGATAAGATTCAAAACCCTCCACATGACCTTCCAGACTACTTCACAGATATGAAAAATAACATGCAAAAGATAGGTACGTGTTACAGTGTCACATTTAGAAAAACAAAAATGTTTCTTCCTGCTGTATTGCAACATTGAATGTAGACTATCAAAGTGAGAAGAATTTATGTGACTTCTTTATAACTTCTCTTTGACATACACTGAAAAGATCACAAATAATTTTTTTGTTTCTTGATTTTTTACTTAGGGATCATTAGGCATTCTTATTGCACATTTCATTACGTGGTTGGGCAAGAACTAACTCTTCTAAAACCAGAAGGAAAATGACATTTTTTAAGAATTTGATAAACATACTTCTAAAATAGCACACCTTTTGTTAGCAGTGTGAGGATCTGAACAATGGGCCTTTATCTTTGAGTTTGGAACTTTAGTATTTGTCCTTCTGTGTGTTTTTTTTTTTTTTTGCTGGCCTCAAAGTCTGGCAAAATTCTGGATTTGTATAAGACTTCAGAAGAAGACAGTATTTAACCTAGCAATGGGATGTCCCTAATAATCTAATGTCACATTTGATATGAAACTAATTGAATAAGTGATGGACATTCCTGCAAACAGATCATCCTACATATGATGCACTTATTTGTATTTAAAAAGAGCACACCATGAGAAAAGAGAATTTGAGTAATTTCTTTGACAAATTCTAAGAGTATGGGACACACATACACATACACATGTTCTTCTTTTATCTATAAAACAACGAAGCTACAATTTTAGCATGTCAAGTTTCCAATGTTACAGATACTAATAGCACTTTGCTATATCACAGAACCACAGAATAATCTGAGTTGGAAGAAACACACAAGAATCATGAAGTCCAACCCCTAGTTCTGCACAGGACCATCTCCTAGAATCACACCACGTGCCCGAGAGTGGTGTCCAAATGTTTCTTGAATTCTGTCAGGTTTGGTGTTGTGACCACATCCCTAGGGATCCTGTGCTCAACCCCCGTATTTATATGAGAATATCAGCACACTGAAAGTAATTTCTAAAGATTCAATAAACATTCACAGTACTTAGAAGGACCAGGTTGCAATTCTTTTCTTTGAATGAGTTCTAGCTATTGTCTTGGCATTTCTTTGCTCAGTATCAGTTAGTGGAAGAAATAACTGCATTGTCACCTCCTCCCAAAAAACTCTTGGGAAAGTGGTTGAGAAACTTCAAGTTATGTATTGCATTCTTCTGAACTACCCCATTCAGCAATACAATGTTGCTCATAATTGAGTACTATTTAGTGCATTAATTCCATTGAGGATTGTTGATAATTATATCCCAGTATGATTTCCTCAAAGATATCATACAGACACTTGATAAACAGCTGAGGAGAAAAATCAGGGGATTAAGTGTAATTATAGCAAAGTGGTTTGCTATTAAATTAATTGAATAAAAAGTAATTGGATTATCTGTGATCTTCAGCAGCTCCTAGAATTTAAACATTAATTAAATTATCATACTTCTCATTCAAAAATGGAGGGGTTGAATATTAGCTATTTTGGCACTACCAGGGCAGTAGAAACAAAATACAAAATATTTGCACTGTGTGCAATGCTCACTGTTACTATTGTGCAAAAACAAATGCCCACTTTGGTAATGCTGAACTTCTTATTTTTCATTTACATTCTATGTAACTATTGCTCTCTGACAGAAAAATTCATGATAATTGGCAAAAGAATTCTTCTTGTTAAATAATTAACAATGTAGCATCCAATAAGATCAGCCTGATTACCTAATTTTGTCTGAAAGTTTTTCAAATGCAAATATGTGTTACTTCTTAATAGAAATTACATTAAGTGTAGAAAAAAAAAATCCGGTTGCTTTCCTATATTATTAGACCTTGAATTACTGTGCACAAAATACTATTATTTTTAAATGTACCTTTAACAAAATGTATGTATTTGTGATTAGTTTTCCCCAATGAAATATTTCTTGGAGGAAAGAATAAATGGCAAATTTATATGGAGGCTAGAAGATAAATACTTCATTTAAAAATGATCCTTTCAAGCAAAATTAAAAATATTTGTTATTAGAGGTAAGATAAATTTTAAGGAAAAATACTTTTTACCTATATACATTGAAATAGCTTTCTAACAATAATAATATTAATAATAATAATAATAACAATAATAATAACAATAACAATAACAACAATAACATGATTGTATGATTAGCTCAAATTAAATAATCCAACACAAGCTTCAAAAATTTCAAAGAAAGATTTAACTTGAACATTCAGAGGAGCAAATATTTTGTGTCTATATCAAGTTGTCTGTATGTGTATGGGTACTGAGGGTTGCACAGATCATGGTCATTCTTTAGGGGTTCATTATAGTTTTGTGCCATTCTTTATAGCTACCCCTAAATGCCAAAGTGTGCATGCAGTAGGTCATTCTAAAAGAATCATAACTTCAGAAAATACTGTTTACCTTTCATAAAGATTCAGGTTTTTATGTTATGGATGCTGCATATTCTAATGTTTAAAAAAAAGAAAAGACATAACACATTCAAAATGCACATGATGTGACCTCTGTATCTGTGAAAATCTAATGATATAATGAACTTTCTTGACTGAAACAGTAAATAAAAATTGATGGAAGGTGAGACATAATTGGGAGTGGAGTCATTAAAAATTTTTGGATTATAAATTTTTTCATTGTCTCTGACTTATTCTGAACAGAAAATGCTCTACGAGGTGGACTCCTGGTCTGTGACTCCTGGAAGTGAGGCCACTGAACACAATGGTTTTCATCAGGAGTCAGCTGCCTACCACTGAAAATAATTTTTAATAATCTAAAAGAAAACGTACTGTATTCAATGCATTGAGGCTCATATTCCATGCTCCCATGAAGAGATTGCCAGTCTACCATGAATATATCAACATTTCCATCTAATCTATTAGGCAATATTTGAAAATAAGTAAATGTAAAATGTCATTGTATAGGTTACATAATGAATGCAAATATTTAATTCACTTTATCATTAATTTGACTTACTTGATCCATATTTCTTCTTTTGATTTCTCTTTGGCAATTTCAGCACTTTAAGCTCAATATTCAGAACTCATCATCAGTCTCAAATAATCATCTACCGTAGTTGTCCTAAACAAGGTGTTTAGGGCACACCAAGAATGTATGCTAAGTTTCTTAAGCATAATCTGGTGTTCTAACAAGGTTAAACTGCCTAAACTGTTAGCCTGAATTATTCATATGCTTAAATGCATTGCATAAAATATTTTACAGATTAAAGTCTGTATGACCACTGTTAAGCTGCTTCAGTATCCTCTCCACATGTCTCTTCAAGTCCATCCACCTCCTTCCAACACTTTGTTACAGGCTCTTGCTGTCTGAATGTTACTGACAGATAACACTAAGTGTGAAAGTACTCTATAACTTGAGAACTATCAAAACCTCCATAAAAATAGGTCATGTAAAATATAGTCAAGATAACAAACAGTGACTAAAATCAAGTAAGACCTTAATAATGAGAAACTGAGATGATCACATGCAATCAGTTCTGAGAAATGGAGCAGTTAAACTTATTTAAGAATCAATCAAGTTTACTACCTAGAAAAAGACGTGAGATTTCTCATTTCATGGTACATAGAAAGCTCATTTTATAGGCGCAGATGTTTCAAATTGAAGTAAAAAAAAAAGGGCTAATTTTCCTACATCGTTTACCTGTAGTTTTTGGTCGCAAAACCAAATCAATTTGGCATTTTCTCTAGAGTCAAATTTGTCTAAAATTTCTAACGTGGTCAATAAGATTTCAAAGTTTATACCATACTCATATGGAAGTGCATGCAATGAGACCCCCAAACTAACAAAAGCCCATTACATCAATTTGTCAAGCGGAACTTCTGAGAATGTCACAATAGTCCAACCAAGATATTAAAAAAAAAGAAAAAAAAAATTAATTTTTCAGAAGCCTATTTGAAATATAAGGTAAGACCACTCATGATGTTCAGAGACCGAAAGTTAGAATTAAGTATTACTTTGAAGATCAATTCAGGGATGAACCAACAATAAAAACAATGCACCTGGATAACATTAAATTCTTACAGATGTCAGACATCATTCATCAAAGTAATTTCCAGAAGTTAAAAAGTTGTAAGCTTTATAGAGACTGATGGAAGTACTTCAGGCTTAACTGAGTTCAACCCTTGAAAACCTTTTTCGTTGGCTATGTTTTGATGTTTATTAAACAAATCTTCAAATATCATCTCATTCTATTAAAATTGTCATTAGAATCTGATGCAGGACATTTGATATCTAACCAACAATGATGATCATATTTAACTTTTAAAAGTTTTCTTCACTATCCTCTATAATATTCTGTCTATCTGCTTGGGAGATTAAAACACACAGAAAGATTTTACATTTAGCCAGCATCAGAAAATGATGGTTAACTACATTTTGTGTGTTTGTATTAACTACACATTGTGTCCAAGTATGCACACCAGTTGTCAGCTTCCATTTGGAAGAGTTTTTGTTTAGAAGACTATAAGCAGTTTTACCAAGAGTAATAAATGAACTTTTCTGTGTTGTTCTGGAATTAAAATATGCAACAATGTCACAATTATAAAAGACATCTGAAAACGAGTTAGACTAGAAAGTGAACAAGAAACTACAATAGACTTTTCTGAATTCCTAACTATATGTTCTTCATGATCAACTATAAATATTTATATAATTTGTGTTACTTTAATTTATCAAATATTTTGATAATTTAGATAAATTGTCTTTGAGAACTGTGACCTTGCTGAGCTTATAGCAATCTTTACAGTTGAGTTATCACCTCTTGAAAAGTGGCATTACAGTGAAACTGCTGACACAGCCTTTACTATAGCAATGCTACTGTAAGGAAATTTATAACAGGCAATCAAGCCTCTGGGATATCTCAGGTACTGTCATGTCTTGATGCATTTCTTGGTACCAAAGTGATCAAAAGAGTGACAATTCAGATATTTATATTATTCTAATCGCTTATCACAGCAATGCTGGAAAGAACAATTTAACTTTTAACATATTTTTGTTGTTTCTTTGGGAAATACAAAATTATATTATTTTCTTGCAAAGAAAAGGCAAGAATTGTACTAAAAAATGGTGATCCTTGGAGGCTACAATTTTCATTACCTCTTATTTCCACCAAATGTGTCATGGACTAACTTACCAAACCACCAATAGAATCTTTAAAAAATAAAAATCAAAGGCATATATAATATTGAATTTTGGTTTAGAAGGAAATAAGTACCAGTGCCAAAAGGAGTAAAATGTTAATCATATGGTGATAGCCAAATATCTCAATTACTTCACAGACCAATATTTGGCGTTGCAGGCTCAGCACTTATGCAAGGTTCATGTTGTACTTGTTGATAAACTCTGAAGAGATATCCTTACAGGCATTTCCTTGTCACAGACACTCAGATTGAATAATCTGAAGACACTGCTGAACTTGATATAATATCCTGAAAGGACAACAAAATTCAACCTCATGGTATGTTGCTTTGCTCTTATAAAAGATCCCCACAAACTATAATCTAGAAATACTATTACATTTTGTGAAATGCTTTGTCTGTCACGTATTCTGTGGTTTTTATATAAGGATACAGCTTTTAATCTAGTTTTATTGCATGTTTTGAGTGTGATGTGACAGTATTTGCTCTATGAAGCTGCCAAGTATCAAAGAACTGTCATATAATTTATGAACTAAAACTGTATATTTCCATTTCTCATTACACAAACCTTATCAAATACCTAACCCTGAAGTAGATCCTGAGGGAAAATCAAAACAAGAACTGCATAAAAGATAATTGTATTTAACTAACATGGGTATTTTTTCCTTCGATAAATCAATTTGCACAAAGTTGAAAGCCATCATATTAGCAAATGATAAACATTCACCATGCCTAGAGGCTAAGAAAACAATAACAATGTCGAATACAGGGAAATGAAAAAACAAAAAAAAATTATCAAAAAATTTTGTGACAAAGATACATCATGTGAAATCAGAGAACTGGCAAATATAGAGGTAAAAGATCTAAAGCTTTGCCTATTGGGATTCTGCCTGTTTAAAGATGAGATAAAGTGACTTTTTCAACTAATGTATTTCAAGATGTAGCTGAGACATCACTTCAAAGTTCAGTAAGCAAAAGTAAGTTTTGTAACTGAAGAAACAACATTCAGAAAAAGAGACTTTTACTTGTTTGTCACCTTGATGAATGCTTAGGTTCCCATTTGGGAGAAGCACTGCAGTACCTAAGTGTTATATTTGGGCTTTTGCAGTCCCTGGGGACATGTCAGTATTCCCAAGTATGAAAAAAGAAAAGACAGAGGCCATCTCTGATCCGGAAATAATTTACAAAATGCTGCATTACTAGAAACACTCATGCACTAATAGCTTCTAGAACGGTCATGTGGGGACCCATTTGTTTCAGCTCAGAGCATGAATAGCTCCAGCTAGCAACCTTCACACCCTATAGACATCCAGGAAGAGGGTGAGTGTCCTTGTATGATTTGCTGTTCACAACCTATTCTATAAGACTGGAAGAACATTCTCCATCCATATAAGAGTTGAGAGTCTGAGAACAGCTTCAAGAACACAGACTGTCCTTCCCACAGAAAGAGATGATAGGGCCTCTGTAGACTGAAACAGAGTCTGTTAAAGCAGCTCAATTCTAACATTTGTTTCAGGGAAATGCAATTCACAGAGGGTTTTGTTGGGGTTTTTTTTGTTTTGTTGGTTTTTGGTTTTTTTTTTTGGGGGGGGGGTTGGTATTTTTGCTTGGTTTGTTTATTTATTTGTTTTCTCCTCACTATGTAAAGCAAAAAGCACCTAGAATACAAATAATGAGAGCAGGTAAGTAAACCACTACTGATGGTGGATTTCGATAAGCAGTTATCCATTTGAAATTATTCTGCTGCTGACATCTGGTTGAAGGATTATCTAAGAGTTTGCAAGGAAAAGTCTTTTATGTCTAGGATTAAGTGATTCAAACAGAAGCACAACTGCAATCTAATTTCTGAGTCTGTCAATAATAAAAACCTGTCTGTTCTGTCTCATTCTCCTTTAAAAGATTTGAGAATGTAGACAGTAACAGCAGCCTACTGAGGAACATTTCTGAAGTTCTGAATTGGGTAGATGCTTGAAGTAATTTGTCTTTTTTTTCTCATTTAGCAAACACTCTCTTGCAACAAAACATCAGCTTTATAAAAGAGACCCTGACATTTGAAGTGAATTTAGTCATTATTGCATGTATATTTAAATTTCTTTCTAATTTTTTGTCTAGTAAGTTTTCATGGGTGCTGACATGGGCAAGCAGAGAGTAAAGGTTCTGTCAAGTGAGAGTAACTCAAGAGCTTTCTGTGTGGATGCTTACTTTTTTCTCTCTACCTTCCCTGATTAATTGACCTGAGGCATTAGAACCAGCATTTATTTTTGCAGAGATGGGTCAGAGAAATTCTGTACCAGACTGCCTGAAAACAAGACTTGGTTCTTCTCAGAGTAGTAGAGCCAAATAAAAGGGAATAGTTAAGTGTCATTGTAGAGCTTCTAGTGCTTTTGCAAGAGTCTGATAATTTCCAAATCCTGAAAATGCTCAGGGACTGAGAACTTTATGGATGAGGCTGACGGTCACACAGTGCACTAGCAGTCTCCATTTGAATTACATTAAAAAGAATTTTTTTTAAAGTGATATTTATAACTTATGTGAGCAAACTGGACTGGTTATTCACAATACAGTGATTTGACAGAAATACACAGCTTCCATATAGAAAAGGAGACCTAGTAATTATTCCCTCTGAATGTTTGTAGTCTTTTCTATAAAAAGGGAATAGAAACTGAGACACTTATGTGGTAGCTATATGTGTCTAACTGGTCAGAAGAAATGAGGAAAACTAATGTACGTGTATCTACAGATCAGTATTTTTTTCCTTACTATGCAGTAAAACTTTAATGATAATTTTATAATAGAAAAACTATATTTGTAACATATTAATCCAAAGAGAATTAAGCAGAGCAAAAACTGAATAAAATGCTTTGCAGCATTTGCAGTAGGACAATAACTATAGATATATGTAGAATAGTAATATTTAAGATATAGAAGATAAAGAAGAGGTTAGCTTAAAAATGCAATCTTCATTATGCTGTTCCAGACTTTGAGCCAAGAGTTTGACTGCCTCTCTGTCCCTCTCCTTCTTCAATAACTTCTACTAACCCATTGAAAACAAATCCAAGAAAGGCATTTAGATACTGGAAGATATTAAAATCTCATATTTGTGTTTCACAGCACAGTGAATGAAACAGAGTTATTTTATTTTTAACCTCCTGGTTGGTATAGCTAACCAATATAGCAATTCTTTTATTTGTTACTAGAGACTGTAGATTGTGTTCTTTTTAAACAGTCAGCTGGGCAGGAAAAAAAAGGTCACTTCTCTGAAGGTTATGTGGTTCAACTGAAGAAGATCCCACCTGGAAGAAATGGCTCTTTCCCTCTAAGTAATGAAAGCTGAGAACACAAAAGCCAGAATTCTCCAGCACTGCCTGAACTAAAAGACTCCAAAAAAGGGCAGAGAGAAAGTATACTGTCCAACTCACACTAGCAGAAAAGCAATTTTTCAAAAATCCAGATGTGATTGCAAAATGGTTGCAACCATTTTCAAGACCTTTTCAAAGATGTGGTAAGGATTTTTTTCCAAGTCCTTACTACATTATCACAGCATTTAAATTATGCTCATTTAAAAGGTTTTTCTTATCGATTGTGTTAAATTAACTTGTGTTAAATTAAATGTATTCTAACCTCTGAGTACTTTCAGTGTTCTAAGCATGCTCTAAAAAGGTGACTATAGTAGCAGTCTGACTGATAACCTTCAGCAAAAATAGTTTGGAAGCTTTACAAACAAAATATTTCATATTATTGGCTCTAATGTTGCAGAAGGGTTTGTCAACTAAATCCTAGCAGAACTGGCATAACATCTGGAAAATTGTAAATGCATCATATCAGCTGGTCACACACACAGAGATTGTAAATAATTATGATCATTATCTTTTCTTCTTTGAACTGTGTTAATTTCTGCCTCGGGATTATTAAACCTATCAACAAACAGGGGGAAAAACACTTCCACAAAAAAAGAAGAAGAGAAATCATACTGCCTGAAGTAGGTTTAACTAATACCTCAGGTAGAAAAGTATGGTTAGGTGTACATGCACAAGTTTGTTTGCACTTCAGGAACAAATTTCATTCCAAGTAGCAGTGTTTCAGTGAAATAATAACCAGCACGACTGTGTAGGGTCTCTTCAGTGCCTTTGACAAGGTGGCAAGATTGATAACAATTCACTTTACCCTGAAGAAAGTTCCCTGCCTGTAATTCCCTTCAGGCATCTCAGGGGAGCTATAGGGCTTCTATTTAAAGGTGTATCCAGAGGCAGTTCTTTTGGATAAAGATATGAGGTTTTCATCAGCAGACATAATGGCAATATTTGAGTATTTTTTGAATTTTTTTTTCCCAGATATAGGGCAAAATATTGTTATGGTAAAAATCTGTACCATTTCTCTTTTTGCATACAATTTTTTGATCATCTAACACATTGCTTTCTTCCAGAACTCAACAGAATCTTTGTCACATTTTACTTCAGAAATATGCTTTTATGTGAGCCAGAGATAGAGATTTTGTCTTGTCCCAATCAACACAATCAATTTACAAGGTTTTACAACTCAAATTCTGCTTCTAACTCGTCTTTAATTATGAACCAGTTCTTCTTATCAAGACACAGGATTTGACACAAGCTTTATTTCCAACAACATGGTCTTGTTCATTCCATCTTCTGACCTGGCATTGCCATTAGGCTGTCACCCTTCTTCTGCATTTCCCCTTTTAACTCATCACTCAATGTACTGACACCACCCTTCACCCCTGGAATCACTTGCAAATTCCAGGGCCTAAACTTCTGGGTGAGTTACTTCAGTTTAACTTTGTCTGATATGCAGTATTTATTCATTTGTACATATTTTGCATGCAGTCATGCAAGCTAAGGCATTTAAGAAGTTGTACTAGTAATGTTGATTGATCCATTTGCATTTTACTCCCAATTGTTAGGGATCTAAAACTGTATACATGTATGTTCTTTTGATGTATGACACATTTTTTAGAATAAAAAAAGTATCAAGACTTTATCCTTTATTAATTTATTTGAATCAAGTACATAATGGCCTCACCCAACCCATTTGAATGGTATCCTGTGTCTTTACTCCCAGCTCTAATTCCGATTTTGAATCTTTAAGATCTCATTACCATTTCATTTTGATGACCACAACTGAGATCTAACACATCTGGTTGCAGCACCTGTCTGTTGAACTAGATCTAAAGAAGTATGTAACTGTAAAAAGTGACATCCGGGCTTGTAGAAACATGAGATCAAGGATCCCTGTGTTACAGACAGTATGATGATAATTCATGATTGATCTGGCTTCTGACCTACTATTATCCATTCCTGTCTGTTGCTTACAGCTTCCCAATAATGCAAACTTGTTTGTTAACCCCTAATATCTTTCTGGCAAATTTTGGCTTGTAGAAAAATAAAGCCATTCGTTTTAACTCTTCCCACTCCTTTACTCTCGTTAGCATTGCTATCTCTTTTGCTCTGTTATTGTAATGAAGCTCCCTGATGTGTCTCTGACAAGAAATGCAGTCCTGTATAAAATTTTACATTAAATTATATAATGCATGGCTTTAATATGCTACTTAGATTATGTATATCAGAGGTAAAATACACAGGAAAAATGCAACATGCACTGTACCAGATAACTTAAAAGATTTTGCTTTCCATCTGACTCTGCATGCAACCATAATTTATAGGCAAGAAGTCTATGCAAGGTAAATAATATCCATTTCAGAAGGATCAGACTCAAGTAGAAAACCCCATGGTTTTAAATTCTAATACACGAGGTTTGCATCTTTATTTATGAGGAGTATTAAAATAATTATTCCATGCTTTTTCATCTCTATGAATGTGTGACATTTCTAAAAACAATTACACCATTAAGACAATGGAGAATTGCTATATAAATCCCACTTAAATCTCTCATGACCCTTCTTGCAAGAGTACAAAAAAGCCCTCTTTTCCTTTTAGGCAGAAGGAAAGGCCCCACATCTACTCACACATATAACATTTCAGCCCTAAGATATAGCATGGAATGCAGGGTAAGGCATTTTTTTCTCTTGTATCTGAATTTCTGGAAAGCAGATTTTATTCTGCTTTATGGTTCGAGTTACCACTGAACTCATTAATTTAAATTGCTTTCTAAAACATTGATAATTAAGTCTAATTTTTAATATAGCATGCCTCTTAATTCTATCTATATTTAAAAATTATTTAATAGGCCAATATTTAGCAAGGTGTGCAATAATTCTCTGCTTTGCTCTTGGTCTATACATGTATTTTTAACATTCATCTCACTAACTACAGAACTCCACATAAGTGTATTTACAGAGGAAAAAATCTTAAGTATAAATTAAATTTGCCATTCCTTGAGACTATTAATTAACTTGTGGCCCACTTTATGACTATCTGATGGCATTCATTGGTTTCCAAAAATAACAAACATATTATTCTTTGTGAAACTAGGTTGATGTATAAAATGCCATTACACAAGTTGTCTGCTGTCATCTTATATTCAGACGAATTTATGTGAAATATACAGTCTGAAAAATCGATACAAACCTTCTATTATCCCAAGAAGGTCATTGGGTGTCATTACCATTGTTATATGGAAATAGGGTCAGCATTAGCTTTCCATATCTGGCAGCAGCTTTTTTGTTAGACACAATTTTTTTTCAAAAGCTATGATTAGGACACTGTTCTGGGCAAAATTTATGAATTTTACACATTTTCCAAGTTCTGTCTGAGCAGATATTCCTGGGGCTTTTTTGGTTATTAGGAATAAACCAATGTCATAAATGGAAGAGAAGAAAAAACCAAGGAGATTTTCATGCCATATCTATAATTTTTACTGTGATTTGTATTAGACTAGGGATAGATCAGGATACAAAAGCACTAAAAAAATTAAAACTTCCAGTGTTGGTCATGAAAGAATTCAATTTATTTCAGTATCTTAAAGCACCTCAGCAGTTTGGAGTTGTATTTCCAAAGGAGGAATCTGTCAGGATCTTAACTTGGAGCAAACCTGCAACTAACAGTTTATCCATTGAATCCATTGAAACAAAGATTTGCATCTCAAACTTAAAAGCTGTAAATTACATCCTAATTTCAGAGACTGTCTTCACATCTCTAGGGCTTTAGGCTTAGATCATAGACATGCCTTATGAACCCTTTATCTAGGGGTAGGAGCTAAGACTTGTTACAGAGTCCTCATGATGTACTGAAGATGACTGTGGAATAATTTAGTGATGGAAAAAATCATTGGATATCCTTTAGTACTCACTCAGGTCTTTTTGGTCTGATATTTTTCAAGAGGCACATAACTGTGTTGCAATCTCCATATCCGTTTCTTCACATTTTTGACAGCATTATTTTATGGAGATATTGGGAGATGATAATCTGGTTTTTACTACAAGAGATCCTTGATAATCCAGAGAGCAAAAAAAAATTAATTTTTTTAAAAAAAGAAAATCAGAACAGTGGCTGAGGAGTGGCTTTTCTACCTGACAGAGTACACATTTTACAGAGAAGCTTACATGAATTAGTAAAGGAAATTATTTTACAAATTTATGTTCTTGCCTTCTTGTGTTCTTCATTCCACCTGTTCCCTTTTAGAGGACTTTTATCCCTTGGAGGTAATATCAGAACATACAATAAAATTATAAACAGTATATTTCAAGACATGGTTGTTACACTGTGGCATAAAGAGTGAAACTTGTCCATGAGTAGTAGCTGAGCATGGGTGCTAAATCTCAGCAGAAGTTGTTTCCTGAAAGATCTTACACCTCTTATTCACCCTTCAGAATGACACTATCTTGGCTCAGAGAGCTTATTCAAGCTGCTAAAGAGTGAGATGCTCTTCAGATTTTAGGTCAGATGTGCTGACATGCCATGGCGTACTGCCTTTTATAAACCCAAAAACTTCTCAGGTATTTGCCAGCAGATTAACAAGTTACTCAAGTACAGTAACAAGTGTATGTCATCAAAATAATTCCCTTCCAACCACTAGAGAAATTTGTCTAAGAAGCTTGAACTGTCATGGCACTGTATCTTAAATTCCAGTTAATGCTCTGTATCTGAAAAATGAAAAGGGTCCTAGTAGCAGTATTTCACACAACCCCATGCCTATCATGGCATATAGAAATAGAGATTTTCAAACCAATTTAAGCAAGTCATTAAATTCTTTCATTTTCCTGGTAAGCATCTAGACATGAAAAAAGCAAGTTATTATTTCAATAACTAGGAAATCTTTTATGAGAAAAATGAGAATTATTCAAGATTATTTTCATATAGATGTTTCCACATGAAATTATGTAGAACTGTACCTTTCTACTTTTTCTATAACCAAAGTGTTACAGCAGTAAATGTAATTCAGCATTGCATTATGACAGTTCATAGTACTTCAACATTTTGTAAAACAGTGTGTGATCTATGTTCAGTCAGTGTCAAATCAGTGTCACATCTGGTCTATCAGAGAAATTCTTCTTTAGGGATATGTATCAGTATAATGACAAGGCTCTTATATTCTTCTTTAGTGACTAAGATATTCTTGCATGCATTGTGTGTATCCTTAAGCA
Organism: Catharus ustulatus; assembly: GCF_009819885.2. Lineage (NCBI taxonomy): Eukaryota > Metazoa > Chordata > Aves > Passeriformes > Turdidae > Catharus > Catharus ustulatus. Next base: position 53,040,941 of record NC_046224.1, on the reverse strand, counting down.
GCTTGCAATATATGAGACAGACTAGGTCCTAGATGTCATTTAATGTAAAATGTTGTGTTTATTTTGTTGCAAGCTGTAGAGACACAAAAAAAGAAAAAAAAAAAAAGAGAGAGAGAAGAGAAATCAGCTATCAGACTTTGCAACACAGAAGTCAAGGAATTTGTTCTTCAGATAGGAAATTTATCTGGAAATTAAACTTGATAAGCTGTTTGACTAAATCTCTTGGGAATCCCTTTCTGGGGAATGTGCATTGCTGACTGGGCTCTCCACCCAAACACCTCCTGGTGCCAAGCAAACCTACTGATGTCCCTTCAAGCTCTAATCTCTTCCCTCAATCTTTCTGTATGCAAAAATGAAAACCCCTCTCAGCTAAGCCTCTCCAAAGTCACAGAGAATGGTTGAATAGCGTGATAGCGTGTTAACAGCAAACTCACGTAATTGCATTGATAGAAGTGCATCTATTTTTCTACTATTTCACATAAATATTGAACATCTTCATATACCGGAGAAGTGACAGACATTGTAAGAAATTTAAATTCTTGTGAATATAATAAATGGATTATCTCCCAAATTATGTCCAAAACATGAATGAAACTTTTTCAATATTAATTCTTCCTTTTAAAATATAACAGCGCTTTAAAGCCATCCTTAACAAAATAAAATTAAATATCAAGTAAGTTTTCATATAAAGCAAAACCAGTAACAGAACAATTTTGGTAGTTTAGTCAGCATAAAGCCTTTCCTTTATTACTCTGTCTAGCCACTCATGCCAAAAGAAAAGGGATGTAAACAATTTTTTCCAGACTGTAGTATTCTTTACATCTAAACAGACAGAAAGTGCACAAACCCCTAATTTGCTTGGCAAAGTAGAAGAGAAAGAAGTATGATTGCAGCATCTGTGTGGACATTGCTAGCAAATTGAGAAAAAAATTGAACGGGCACAGAGATTGCTCTCACTGCTGAATGACTGATCAAAGCAAGGCTGAGGTCTGCTGGAGGAATGACAATAGGCCCTGTGGATTTGGTATAGATTTCCTACAGACAGATGTAGGGACTTGGCTCTAAACAAAGAATTCCACAAATCCAAACACATCTACATTCCTTAAGTACACCAACAGTAATTAATTGCGTTGCCTTATAGATCCATAAATATTTTCCACAAAAATATTAATATTTTCAGAGGTGCTGCTTTATGGAGCTTATAACATACTAAAGTGTCATGTGTACTATCTCCACAATTTTGATGGGAGCACAGGTCAAGAAATGTGAAAAGTAGGTATTCTATTTACGGAATATTTCTGCTTCCAACAAATTGCTATTTCCTGTCTCAGGAAATAATGTTTGCCACCATTTCAATGTGATATTAAGAAGATATTTTTCCTTTCAGCCTTTCAACATACATTAACATGTTTGGTTATTGCTGGAGGTTTTCCCCCTTTTTTAAGCCTATATTGCATAAAAATCATACCTAATGCTGGTGATTAATAATGAGGCACTTCATAGTGAAACTTCTGCAAAGCAGGAAATTGCACAAACAAGCAGAATTATCTCTCACCACATGATAAAATTTAAGTGTAAGAAGCTTCTTGTCAAATACAATCGACAGAACAAGTAATAGATTCATCTTCTTAGCAGTAAAAATAAGCTATAAACCACTGCCTTCTCTTACAATATAAAAGCCTCTCCTTTTAAACACTGTGATGAAGTGCAGTAAAATAATATAAAAAGTGGTATTGAGAGAACCAGTGATGTTTCTTCTTCACTCAGAATACAGTGAACTGTGTTAATAATTTTAGTGTACGCTTCCCGTCAAGGTCAATTTAGTTTTGTTGCTACTTTTATGAAAAACTAATGTCGACAAAAATAAATCTAGCCACTTTCATGATTTCTGTAAACTTACTAATGTTTCAAAATCTCTCGTTAATTCTGAAACCTGCAAGAAATGGCAAAAATTACTTGGTAAATTTTTCATTTAGGTTTTTTAAAACTTTCTCTCTTTCTTCTGAATGGTCTAAAATATATTATCTTCCAACGGAAAAGTGCATAATATACTGAAATGCAAGTTTAGAAAAGAACTGAATTTTTGTTGTGTAAGAAGCACCTATTTTTAATTTGCTTACATTCCAAAATATAAGCAATGTTTTTCTTCAGTTCTTCAGAAGAACAAAATCCCCCAGTATTTTATTTGGCCAAATAGTTCATTTGAAACTCAGAATAATCCATCTTGGATTACTTGCATTACTTCTTCCATTACTACTTATAGCATGCAATAGATAAATAAATAAATAAATATGTCTATAATATTTTTGTCTTATGATGTATTTAAAGAACTCTTCAGTACTCATTTAGTGCCTATTTTTTCAAGGCAACTTTGATATGCTCTTCAAAGGAGACTGAAATGCCATATAAGCACGAGAATGTACCTCAATTCCTTCTTGTTTCATTCATATAATTTTTATTATCTCACAAGGTTTATTGCTGATCTTATATTACTTATATTATTTGTTTAATTATTCTTTGATATTACTGAAACATTAAGCTGCAAATTCTTTGTACAATTAACAAAAAGAAGAATCAACATACTGTAACTTACATGGTGCAAATTTGAGTTTTAGGGGACATTTTGTAGCCTAGTCTCTCCTTTTGCACACAGCATAGAAGAAAATTTTGATTTAGTATTTCAGGCAAGAAAAACATCTCCTGGCTCTAGCAAAATGCTTGCTTCTAACTGATCTTTGCAAAATGCGGGAAGTTGCCTAATTTAATTCTTCAGTATTGCAGAATACTGTCATTTTGTGAGCAAGTACAAATAATGTATGAATTCAAACTGTTAAAGACAATGCAGTCTGAAGAATTGCATGCCAGACTTGTATTCCTGGCAACTATTCACAACTTGACTATGAATCTGCTGTGTGATGTTAAAGAAGCTACTTTCTTGTTCTCCTACTTCCTTTACATTAAAAAAAAAGTCCATGAGATAACCTCCTTTGAGGAGAATTTTGAAGTCTCAAACTATTGGTTGCAAAATTAGCTTGAATAGAGCAGAAGAACTGGGGACTGATTTTTTACCAGGACTTTACTGAACTTTATAAAAGCAGGCTAAATCTCTGAGCAAGCTTTATTACCTGTGCAGGTGTCAGACCTGCCCTCACAAGCACCACGTTCTGAGTGATACAGGAAGAGCTGTATGTCTCAGAGACAGCATAGGAAAAGGGCTGGAATTACAATTGGAACAGAAATAAAATTGAAGAGAGCTCTTATCAGAATTTAATTTGGATGTGTCTCATATAGACCAGAACGTTTACTTATAAATTTGTACCAGTATGAACATTTGGTAAACTATGTATGTTATTACATTTTAATATTGGATAGTGAGACTTCTGGGAATATTTAAGCACCTTTAAAAAAGTAAGTAGAAATTTCACAATTATGAACTCTAATTGCAGACCATCAGATACTATCCCTTCTATCAGCATGATCAATTTCCAAAAAATCTTTTATACAATAAACAAGTTTCATTTAAAAACTTGCCAAACTTCTAAAACCTTCTGAAGTTAAATGCTCATAATTTTATTTACATACTAAGTTAATTTACTTCAAGTTTATAATTTTTTACACCAGTATTGTTCTACAGTGTTGAACTCTATCTCCAACCGTAGTTCCCAGTTAGTAGAGAATAATTACATTTAAGCTCATTTTCCTATTACTGCATCATATGAGTTTTCAGTCCCCTTGGAGACAGCAATTTGAAATGGTCTTCTGAAATTGATTTTGCACATTTTCTGAGGTTGACTTTCTCAGTTTTTAAAAATTTACTACCTGACACATATAGAAGAGTTTAGGTGAGCTCTTACCATTTCTTCCTACAAATCCATTGATGATTTCACCAATATTTGCATGGTAGCTCCACAAGCTACATTTACCTTTTTCATGGCAGCTCTATAATGACTACATAATATTATATTGTCATCCTTCTCTATCATAATCTATTGATGCATCCACAGATAGGCATTTTTGGTTTCCAGGTTTTTTCGATTTAGGGACAGTTTATTTTTTCGGTTTTTGAATCTATTTGTTCACAGGTGATCTTGCACATTATGTCCTTACAGGTTTTCTGAGATATTAGAGCTACCAACTAACATCTAGACAAAATTGAACATAGTATTGGAATATGTGCTGCTCGTTTCTTTATAACATCTCCAAAAATGCCCAGAAGACTTCTCAGGCTTTCAGTGAAAAAGTATGCATTTGGTCTCTGAGGGACAGACTATGATACATGTTTCCTTTTGGAAGCCACTTTTGGAAACAATGGTTTTATAAGCCAGTGATAATTCTAACAATTCAGAATACCAGGGGTCAGTGGGGGGGAACAAAACCAAAAACAAAAACTCCACGGAAAAAAAAACCCAAACCACTAACAAAACCCAACAAACCAGAAAAAAAAAAAAAAAAAAAAAAGAAAATCCAGAACAACCCCTCACAAACAAAAAACAAATCCACAAGCAAAGAAAACCAAAACCGGAACCAAACCACACATTCCATACATTTGGATTCCAAGAATTCATAACATTTTCAGTCTGAAAGCAATGAAAATTTTTGTTTTTAAGAATCTGTGAGCAGCATTCAGAGCTATAGAAATGCATAGATGTGTCCTAAAATGGGGAAAAGGCACATATTATGCTACTATATTTTATATACATTTTCTGAGCATCCAAGAAATCACCATAATCTCCATGTAAAACAGGTACTGTTTGGCATTCAATGTACAATATCATTCACCCCTACAAGGAACCATATGGAAAATAATATCTTCTGGTTTTCCACTTCTCCTTTCTTATACAGAAAATACAAATAAAAGAGCAGGTCCCATTTCCATTTTTAAGTAGTCTTGCAATATTCTGTTAGCCTGTCAAGGCAATAGTTTACCTGATTGCATTTCACGTGTTCACCTCACTTCTTCTGTATGTCGTTTCAGGACATTCTAAGGAACATACATTGTTTCCACTATGCTTGAGCATTCTTGTACATAAAGTTCATGTTTACACTGAAAGACAGCATAACTACTGCATCTTCTTCACAGAACTTTAAGAAAAACCTCTCTGTTAAGCATGTTTCTGAATTTCTTCAGTCTCTTTGATTTCTTTGCTCATTATTTTTTAGAAATTCACAAAGCAGAGAAAATCCTAAGATCTCTTCACATTATCAATTAGACATTCTGAATTTCTCAATTCCAAATACAACATATTCTGCAAACATACAGTACAACACAGAAAGAAAGTCTGCATCTTTGAGAGTGTTTCCATCCTTTTACATAAACCTTGAATTTCCATGCATGCATCAATGTGAAGTAATCAAAATTTTTTTCTCAGAGTTTAAAAAATTACATAAAGCAAACTTGCAGTGACAAATACCAAGAATTTCCTAATGGGGATAACCAACTTGAAGTAGACAGCTTGTCATTAATATAAGTAAGTAAATAAATAAATAAATATTGGCTTGTCATGAGCAGATTTTATTAATACCCATTGAATCACCTTCCGATTCAAGAAGAACATCTTTTCTGGTGTTCTGCAAAAGTGAGATTCCTAAATTATTTCAGTTCACTTATCCCTCAAGAAGCAAGAGTTTCTGTCTCAGGATTTATGTGCTATAACAACTGAATTAGGCAAATCAAACTTTTTATGCTTTTCATGCTTTTCATGCACTTCCTTTCTAACCTGGACATCAAAACTCCCTTTTAATACCTGCAAAAACATCCACTAAAAAAGCAGAAGGAATTTATTCTCTGATGATGGAGATTACTGTGGAAACTGAGTCACTAAATTGTTATTCCATATCTATACATATTGAGAAGGTTATGATAGAAAAATGTTAGGAAGAAGTTTGAGAAGAAAACAGAACGGTGAAAGCCATGTTATTTGATTCCTAACTCACATTATTTCCATATTAAAATATTTCACAAATCACCTACTGTAGACTACCTAAAGATATTCTTATCACATTCCATTGAAACGTGACAGGGCAAGTTCTTGAGTTGATGAAGTTTCAGTGGTTTCCTGGAACACCATATTAAATGAGATGTATGGAACTGGTCACAGCTAGCAGCAAGAAGAACTTGTGTTGGATGTCAAGATTCTCCAAGACAGTTCTCATTTGGCAATAACAGTGAATGCTTGTTCTGCTTTGTGGCACTCTTTTTATTAAATTAGGTAATTAACTATGTACCATCACTATTGGAACATACATCGAGAAAATCCCAAGGGAAAATAACTATTTGAGTTTCAGTGATTATATTGTTGTCTTTAAGTAAATTTGCAGCCCTGAAGTTTTTGTCATGACTTTTTCCCCAATTGCTATGGAATCAACTATTTTAAGCTTTGCAATAGAGAAATAACTGCATTTTATGACATCACAGACCACAACTACACTCACATCTAACCTCTTTCAGCACACCTGCTGAAAAATCTGAATTAGAGTGCACACAGTTCATAAGAAAATCTGACAACTTTCTTAAACAGTAGTGGGGATTGATACATTTTTGTGAAAATGGTTTTCTTGACAGACTGGGATGTAAGCCATCAAATTGTTTAAGAAAGTACCAAAAAAGATAAATGGTGAGCAATCTGCTAGATTTACACTGCATGGGCTGAAGTGGCTCATATATGGACAAAAGAATTGGTAACTCTTGGACATACCAGTGGCAGCACATCTACATGTATATTTCCTACTGTAAGCCCCAAAACATACCTCTGAGAACTGCATTTACTGTTTGCCATTTCTATTATTGTTTAATCTCTGGGGAGACAGTAAGACAAAAGTTGAAAGTGTAGAAAATCTCACTCCAACAAATAAAGAGGAAAATAAAGAAAAGGCTTTCTTTATAGCAGCAGGAAAAAAATGCAGTTATCAGAATCAAGCCACCCCTTTCAGCATCTAGGAACACTTTAATCAGGAAGATTTTCAGCACAAAGCAACAGCAAGCATGGAAACAGATCATGTTCTTTCTGACTGCGAACATTTTTGCTACAGTCTTGTCACATCAGTTGGCAAGAGTATTTGGGCTGTTGACTCAGTAAGAGTGCCATATGGGTCACAAGCTTCCAATTTCTCACTGTTTGAAATGTTTTCATTCCAGTAAAAGGAGTTTCCTGGAGGCTATCATGAATAGAAACATGGACAGATTAGCCTCTCATATGCATAACCACACTTTGATAGAAATAGGACAAAGTGTGTGAATCTGAAGTGTGCTGAAAAGACTTAAATCTACACCTACAACATCTAATATCATTAACGACTTCACTGGTAAAAGAACAAATCACTAAACAAAATAAAAAAAACTTGTAAAAGGAAAAAAAACCCAAGAATAGCATATTATAGAAACAAGAATAAATTGAAGTTATATCTTCAGACATGGTTAAAAATTTTAACAATTTTTCTCATCTGTCAAAAGGGAATGTAAACTTTCACTGACAACATCATCCCTTTGATGAGACTTGCAGGAATGTGCCATAATATCTTATCACTAAGTATTTTAGGGAAGTAGGCAGTTGAAAATAGATACATTAAATTCACCTGCCAAAGTGCTGATTTTTTATCTAAAAATGTCAAGATCTTGCACTACAGCCAAATTAATTCATAGTAGACTAGTGACATCTAAATTGCCAATTGCAAGTAATTGCAACATATTTTCCCGTTTTTTTTCATTTTCTTCTTAAAGAACATGCACATGATTTGTAAAGATTATAAAGTAGCTTAATAGACTAACTCAAAATTTCTTCTCAAATCACATTCTTTATAGAGTGATTTAGTGTGAGTTCTGGATTTGATTAGGTCAGAAAGGGTATTACCACTGGGTTAGAAAAAATATGCGTGAGTCCTTTGTTTGCACAGCGTCCTTACACCAGACAGACTGACAGAATCATTACTCCTTTTGATATTTTCCAGTCAGCCTCTGAGCTCTCCAGCAGAGGTTACCTTTGGAAAAAAAACTGTGGGGAAATGCAATGGTTGGTGCTCATCTCTGTCAGAAAGGTTCTCTAGGCAGTGTTTCAGCACTGTCTTTTGCCTCTCTTTATAAAGAGAGGCCTGGAAAGAAGAGTTGGCATCACCCCTGAATATGATGAGATTGAGAGGGACCTGGAGACTGGAGAATTCAGGTGCAGCAAAAAGTATTTCTCGGTATCTACAAAGAGAAAAAATATTAGCCAACAAGATTGTGAAAGAGATGTAGATTATAAGAAAATAAAGCAAAACATGGCAAAACACATGTCAGAATGAAGATAGAGTTGCCATATGTGAACTGCAGTCTTGTTTTATTTTTGACTAATTAGTGAAATGGCCTTTAGGAATTTCTAGTAAGCTTTCTAAGGAAAATAATCCCAAATAAATGAAAGAGTCAGTCAAACTAAAAACAAACAACAAAAAGACCTCATAGTAAAGAGTATCCTGAGCAACACCCGCTGAAAAATGATGCAATAATTTGCTTTTTTTCCCCTCCAAACTGACAATCTTTTTTTTCCAGCATGTGCAAGTGATATGTCAAGGGTCTAACAAATATTGGAAATGTAATCTGGGAAGTAGAAACACTGAAGTGGAATATATATCTAGTTAAAAATTCTTACTGAAATAAAAATTCTTACTGAAATAAAACCAATTTTTTTTTTTTAAGACATCCACATCTTAGAGCTAGTAGAGCCCTGCAGATAGTATTAAGTTCCATGTGAATGATAAAGAGGGGCCTGGGAATATAGGCATGCCAAGCATTGCTAATTGGTTTTATCTTAAAATAAACATTCAAAAAACCAGCAGGGGAGTGGGGTATGTTCCCCGTGTGTATAGGTTTGTGTGCATGTATAAACGTTCAGTCGCTACTCTTAGTGGCTGATCACTGCTTCTACAAATCTTGAGCTGCAATTCCTTATTCACCTAAGCTGAACATACTGTAACTATTTCAAATATAAAAATAAAGAATGGATAATCCAAGTGAATCCTAGGATGGCTTTCCACCATAAAAGTTAGACTGAAACCAAAGAAGCAAGAAGCTCTTAAGGAAGTCAAAAGATATCATGTGTACTGTCAATAAACTACTTTTTACTTACCAACCAGCCTCAGGGGGTGAGAGAGGTGAAAGAGTTTCAGAAAGAAGAAGTATGAATAAATGTATAGGAACAAAAGAAGAAAAAAACCAAAACATATGTTGGAGAAATGAAAACAAAACCACAGTTTAAAATAACACCCAAAGAAAACAGAGAGCTGGGAAAAAGAATATTCAAGAAGAAAAAAAAACCTCTCTAAAGGGGAAGATATTTGTATACTGCTTTTTAAAAAAATCAGGTTCTAAGCTGTCCTTTTCAGAAGTTTACTGTATGTATTGTATGCCAACGTCTCTACCAAGGGATACCCAAACTAGTGTTGCAATTAAACTGAGATACAAACTGATCAGACTAGGAAATCACTTATATCTGGGAGCTGGTATGAGAGTCTAAGTATGACAAACAGAAATTGTGAAAACACTTGTTAAGGAATGGCTGTGAAACACTATTGTCTTTTTAAATATTAAAAAGGTGGCAGGCGTATTTAATCATTTTAAATAGCTTCTACATGATTTGCAAATAGCAGCATTGACAAAGAAAATTCATGCTAAAAGTTTTTGCATGTGATGTTTAAGGTATTTTATTTAGATAGGAGAAAAGTATGTGAATGTAAAAAAGAAATAGAGAAAAATGTAAGAATATTGCCAAAGTCCAAATAATAGAGTGAACTTTCAGAATGCAGATCTATGACATTTCCAGCTTTGTGGGACATAGTGAATAAACTATAGCAACAAATAGTATGTGCTTTCATATACATAAAATAATCTACCATTGTTCTTCACTTTATTTTATAATCATGGAGTACAGTGTCTTAAAGTTCAGAAAACTTGTTTTATGTAGTTATGACTGCTATGAGAAATAAAAAACTTTGAAAGTGACAGTCAGTGACTGTAAATACTGGAAGGTGTGTGGTAAGCTTCAAATGCTCATGATTATTTGCCTTTTCTTTTGGCCAGGCAGCAGTAGCAGTGCTGATGATAAAGGCTGGTATATCTAGTCTAGTTAGAGAGATTCTGTTTTCTTTGAAATAGGAACTTTCCAGGCACCGGTACTTCAGACACCAGCCAACATCTATTAGCAGATAGCACTGTAAAGCTACAGGCTAGGTAGAATCAGAGTAATGACTCCTATGATTGGCACTGTTAATGACTTTTTCTCTGAGTTCTCGTTCTGGTTGGTATTTACTATTTTGCCCTGTCTTCTCTGGCCTTTTCCATGTTACGTCAGTAAACAAAAAGAGCTTGAACTGCAGAACGCTACTCTTGATGTGACAAATTTCTCTAAAATTTCTTTATGAATCTGTGGAATTCCTTTTCCTAATAAACCTGCCAACCCCACAAAGAATGTGTTGCTGTTGGACTAGAGGTAGCATATGAAGAATAAACTCTGTAAGAAAGCAAAGAACTTAATTATTTTTTCTTTTGCTTTTAATAAGCAACTACATACGTACAGTACAAAGTCTGGAGATATTAGCAACTCTCTAACAAAGAAGATACACAGTTAGTTTGTGTTTGAGTGTTACCGAACTCCTTCTGAAATTACTACAGCTATGTACACTAAAGGTGGAGTGTCATTAAAAGTGGATCTTCATTTTGTCTACAACTAGCCATGCATAGGTGTTCAGTCTAATTTTGTTATCTAAGTAATTTGCAGAGTCAGTAAAGTTAAACACAGAGGATTCCTGTGTAGGGTTCTGAAATAGGTGAGATGTTAACAGCTAAAGATGCCTCACTTTTTTGAATGACAAAAGCAAAAATAAATTAAATAGCTTGACCAGTTGTCAAATCTTAAACAGCTAAAGTGAATCTTGCCCTGAATACCTACACTAAATAGGAAAACTTAAGTTAAAGAATCAGTGTTTCTATGACCAGATTTGCTTTAATTTACTGGGCTTTTTCCCTCTTCCACATCACTTCAGAGATGAAAATAATCACTTTTATTGTACTGCGCACCTTATGTTTCAACCATTGCTTCTTATAACAATAACAAGGTTACACAGGGAGTCTGTTTTGAGAATTATCTTTCTTTTTTTGCTGAAAAAGTTGAATTCTGCCTTAGCCATGCAAACTACTTTGTTACTCATTGATCTTATTCACATATTAGGCAGGACTTTGCAAAAGCCCAGCATTAGAGTTCAGAACTGCAGAGATAAGTCTGGAGTCTTTGAAGATTTAAAGTCTCTTTGAAAATATGGTCTGATGACTCCATTCCAGAGCCCACTGGGGTCACTGTAAATTTTTGAATGTATTTCAAAAGCCTCTGGATCAAATCACACCCCCTCCACCTCTCATACACATAACTATGCTTATTTCAAAAAAAGTTTTGTAATATCAGATTTCAAGGAAAATTTAAATTGACCATACAGAGATACTAATGTCCCCAGACTGCCTGCTTAAACTGAGAATATATGAGCTCCACCATGTTTCTATACTGAAACTGGTTTTGTTATTCCATTATAGAAATAAATGTATGTTTAACATTCTGCAGATGTCTATGCAATGCTTATCTGCAGCCAGAATGAATAATTCTAAAAGGCTGATGTTTGAACACATACTACAGCACAGCAGAATTAAAGGTGAAAGTTCAAGTGCTGCAATTTCAAACTATTGATCAATGGAAATTTTTGGCACCCCTGGGTTAGTGATGCTGGCATATGGCAAGCAAGCAAACCACGAAGGTTAAGTATGAATCATCAGTACAAACGTAACTCACCTTCTCAGTTTCCTTAAATTTAAAAAACTTTTGCTGTTAGGTGGTCTTTCTCCTGCATGCACTGCAGCAAGGCATATCTTGTAGACCAGGTCTTCTGAGCACATAAAATTAGAGAGAATGTTGAGAAAGAAAACTGCTTGTCTGTTCCTACCAATTTGTTGGATAACCCAGAAAAATAATTATTTACGTGTTATTACTACACCTTATTACATCAGGAATGTCTCCAGTTTTGTCTTATTAATCTTTACACTTTCAAAATTATTATTAAAATTCCCTTTAGCCTGTAGGGTTTTTTTCTTATTACACTAGAATTTATAGAAATAATAACGTGTTTGATAATCTGTTTACTTACCAGAATTTGTTTAAATAAGCATAATTTGGTTAATACTCATTGAGCAAGAATATTAAATCTGTTATACTGAATAGCGCTGCTACCCCATTATTATTCAGCATTGATTTATTCACTAGGATTACATTCAGGAACACTCCTATCTGCAAATTCCTATCTTTTTGAAAAGCATGTAAGATCTGGGTTGGTCTCATTAGTAAGAATTTCAAGCATAATTCTACCGTTTCCAGCTATTAGGAGGGAAAAATATTTTGCTTTCTTACATTACCTCAGTAATGTTATTACAGTTGCTAGTTTTACTCATTTTATACTCTAATGATCTATATATATAGTAAGAAAGTTGCTGCACTTTATGGGGAAAAAAGGTATACTATTCATTTTGTAGGAACATAGCCAGTAATAAAGTATTGTCAAGCTATTAACCAGCCATAAGCTTTGTACTTAATTCACATAGTTCCAGGACTGTGATTTGCCAGACTTTCTTTGCCTCTGACTTTGTTTCATTTGATTTACCTGTGACTGTATTTTCTCTGAATGAGCAGGCATCTATGGCTCATTTGTTTAACATTTTTTTAATCTTTCTATTGTAGAATTGTGGAATCACACTGTAATTTTTATGCACATAACAGTAGCAAGCAGTTATTTAATGTATAGTGAGGTATTTATGACTCTCACATGGTATTCTAGTGTAGAGAAATACAGACCTGGATATCAAGAGAGTTAAGAAGAGGAGAGACAGGGTGGTGCACTGAGAAGTGCAGAATGCAGGATGATAAGAGATGGGCACAGTGCGGCCCCAGAGGCCAAACAATCATAAACAACTCAGCATTGGTCAGTTAAAGAAATGCAGACATGGAACTGCATTTAGGAGTACCAAGTAGAACACAAGACTGATGTCAAACATACTGGAAGTCACTACTCATGGCAAATCTGGATTTAACCTGGAGCTTCAGGTTAAGGAAGAAAGAGTAATGTGTGAAAGTGTGCAGGCAAACACACAAAAATGATCACCAATGAATCCTAGAGTCACAAAGGAACCATCAACAGGAACACCACATTCCTCCTGCTGATGAAAGACTCTGGATGCCAGTGATTCACTTTAAAATCCCACAGATAGAATTAAACCCCAGCCCCATAGCCCAGAGAAAAGTGGTGAGCTCATGAAGAAAAGATACAAAAACTAAATGCATGTATAACAGCCTGAAGTACATTCTCAGTGTTTCTTTATCCAATAACACTTCAGTCTGGACTAAGAATTATTAGATTCTAAGGATTTCTGTTATACGAACAATACATTATTTTCATTCCTTAAATATATATCAGATGTCCTGCCTTTTCCTATAAACAAATTTGGAGCATAAAAGCTTGTGGCTAAGCAATGCCCTGATTAAAGCTGAAGATATTATCTTACTACTTATCATTAACAAAAAAATAATAGGACATACATGCATCAGTTATACAAATTGGTTTCTATGAAGTTAATTTCACCTTAGAAACATTTCAGGGAAGACTTGATCATTTTTTCCACTTGTTTTTACAATCATCATCTTTAGAGGAAAGATACACTGACACAACATAAACATCCAAATATAATTTGAGAGAAAAAATACTTTTAGATATTATATTATTATATAATATATATTTATATATTATATAAATACCATATAGAAAGTGGCTTTATTTCAGAGTCACAAATGAAAATGTGCAGTTTTCCTTTTACCTGAACAAGACATGTATAGCTTATAATTACAAAATAACAGAAGTTTAATATGTGTCTAAGAGAATTTTCAGCTGCAATTTATATTTCACATCCCCTCTGGAAGTTTTAGGGCAATTTTGGGGAGTTTTGTTCTGGTTCTTTTTTAAGGAATTTTATTTGACATCAGCAAAAAACAGTTATGACATAGCTTTGAGATGGTACAGCTCTATCTGGAAAAATAAAAATAAAATACATAAAAATAAAATAAAATATTAGGAAACTCCACCCAAAATATTGAGAATACTGTATCATTTCCTTTCCAGAATTCCAGATACACCTAACAGAACTCACTCAGTAACCTTTACCATAGGCATATAGGAGAAGTAAATTGGAAGTTATTTTTAATCTCTGTGGAGTTATTAAGGATAATTTTCTCCCAGCTCTTGGGAGAAAATTCGTAGCAATTTCCTTTTCCTGCTTTAACTCTTTTGCCTTTAGAAGGTAGAATTTACTTTTCTTTTCCCTTTCATTAAAATCTTTATCCCTCAGGGATTCAGCACCACAATTTTCCTTTCTGAATGCCGCTACTGTATTGTAAAACTCACTGAGCAGAGGAAATAGATTGAGGAAATATCTTTTCCTACATCACTACAGAAGTGTACAATGAGGATTATAAATCCAGAAGGGTCTTCTGCCAAAAGAGAGCCATGCCCACTGAAAGCTAGTCCCATACACTCCCTCTCTTCCTCTGTCATTCATTTGCTTAGTTCATGCAATTACAACAGAATCATCTGTGACAATTTGTTCCACTCCTGCAAGCCTAAAGGTTAGAATATATTGGTTAAAAAAAAAAAATTAAAAATATAAACAAAGGAAAGAAGACATTAATCGTCACATGTCCCTACAGTGGACATGTGTTCTAGCTCGAAATTATGCCACTAAATAAGATGCAGTCAACTATGTGCAAGCAGCAATTAGGGATCTAGGTTAAAGCCTCCAGTAGGCACCTTAACTGATGCAAGTCCATTTCTCCCGCTCTACTGGCTTTAGTTTGAGAATTCTTTCTCAGCTGGGTAACTACTTGAGGTCCTGCTCACTGCAATGCATAAATTCTTAAATTTTTACAGTCAGTGCTACCTGAACAGAATTCTAGTTGCTTGAAACACTTTTTCAAAAACCATACAATGCTTTAGCAGAATGAAAATAATGGGTAACAGACTGTCAAAAGCTAAAAGTAACTGCTTCTTAGACTCAATTCATGAAAGTCTGTTTTCTCATTTTTCTGTGTGATCTTCCCCATAAATACAAAGAAATAGATTAAACACATGAAGAGTTAGAAAAGATAACAACAACCATGTCACATAGTGTTGGGTGATTGTTGAACTGTATGTTTTATTGTAATTGATATAAAACCTCTCCTATTGTCCTGCAGTTGACCTAACAGCTGAGTCAAAGAAACCCCGTTTCCAGTGTTTTTCATCCTTTCACTAGGAAAAACCTAAAACCAGCTCTCTCTCTTCTATCTCTGTCCAAAGCAATCAACAGAGAGAGCACAGCTCCCACTCTTCCTAAACATTTGGAAACCTATATACAAAATAATTGTCAAATTCTTCAGAAATTAAAGCTGGCACTCAATAAACACAGACTATAGTGTGGAATATGTTCAACCCATTCTTATTTAGAGTATCCTGGAAGATTGTAGTTTCAAAGGAAAAAAAAATTGAAAAAAGGAGGAGAACAGGGGGGAAAGAAAGCAAAAAATCATCATCCCTGTTTTTCTTTCCTGTGAACCAAAAATTCCCTTAGGAGTACAATAGGAGTATTTCTGTCTGCTGTGCTTTACAATCATCCAGAAACTGAAGGTTTTATAATATAAGGTGACTCCCCAGCCTTAGCTGATGAATGGCTATAATTTTCCATTAGACATCCTGAATCATCCAACTTGCCACAGCAAGGAAGCTCTCTAACTCTGAATTGAAGCTATAATTCTAAAACATAAGAGTTCACTGTGGAAGGGTAACACATTGGTTGTGAATCCTTGACATTCAAGCACTCCTGAGGAAAAAAAAAACCCAAACAAAAAACAAATGCTATTTATTTACAGAGAAAAGGATTCTGAGTGAGCTGAGTCATTTAATGCTGAGTGCAAAACCCAAACCGAGGTCCAAAAGAAGATTTACAACAGGACAAAACAGGATGCTGGAGTAGGCAGTACCACAGATCTCAAATATAAAAGCACTATCAAGGATAGATAACTCTAAACAGGTCAGATATAATGACCTATATTAGTAACATGGAAGTAAGTTTATTTGGCTTAAAACCTAGGTAGAAAATTTCCAGTCTTTTTCTTCTGTAGAAATAGGAATTTGAAAGAAAGAAGCCAAAATTAAGGGATCATTGGTTATTAAAGTGATATCATCAAACTGACTTCTTGGGATGAAAGGGTAGTTAATATTTCATTAATTAAACACTGAAAAGCTCTAGCATCAGCAGATGCTAAAAAAACAATATTATTCCTAAGTGGAACTTGTTTTGGAGATCACAGTAGGACATACAGTTGTAACTTAGTAACTAGACTAATGTCTTGCAGAGAACAAGAATAATGACAATATTTTGTAAGATGGAAAATAAAGGTGAGGACTAGTAGTGCACTGAAGGTGACAAGTGCAAATGCCTAATCAATATAATCTTCTGAGAGGAGGGATGTATGGTCACTTGACTATCTTATTGAAGATCTGAGGTTTTTTGCAGGAGCATGGGGACTAAATCTTCCATACCTTGACAGCTGCTGAAGACCCTGTGGATGTGAAACATGCAAGACAAGTACCAAAACCTTTCAGTGCTTCAATTCCTACCTCTACAGTAAAAAATGCTGCTTCCTTTACCTCTTCTCAAAGCTGTAAGTACTCCTGTGACCATGTGTGTGAGATTCATGCTCATACTTGTTGCTGGTTGGACCTACAAAAAAGAATGTGGCAACCATATCCCTTAGCCTGGTCAGAAACCCCCAGTTCACAGAGCAGTGAGCTTGACTCCTGCAGCCACATAGGATTGTTCAGAACCAGAGCAGTTGGAGATATTTCCTATAAAATTATATGGAAAATCCCAAGTCCACTCAAGTCAGAGACAGAGATGCTATTACATTGGTTGAGCATCCCACTATTCATACGTACATACTACATACATTCATACACACTACATACATTCATACACACTACATACATTCATACACACTACATACATTCATACATACTACAGGATCTCACCATTCATGTGTACTAACCTCATACATTTCCCACTAATTGAAGAATCTTGAAATCCACAAAGAATTAATGGAGAATAAAACAATCCTGGTTTAAGTGGATGCAAGTTATTTTTCCAAGTATTAGGACAGTGGTTTTTTTGACTACTAACCAGCTGGTCAGCTGTTTATTAATTCACAAAATAAATGCCAGCTTCAGCTTGGTGAGTAGCAAATGCCCCAAGGTCCTGGCAAGCAACTCACACTTGGCAGATTTTCATACTCATCAAGCCCAAATCAGGAAAATGAGAAAGCAAACACCAAACCTGCTTTTTCCCAAGTACCAACCAGGAGACATAAGGTGTTATTATAAATTACGAGCCTTTATCTGGCATGTTCGAAATACAGTTGCAGCTAGAGTTATGTGGTTGGACTGGCAAATTCTCATTCAGTTTCCATTTGAGGGCAGTGAGAAAACCCTATTCTCCTAAGTGTCAATATCCTCATAGCAAACTCTATAAATAAGCACCAAATGGATTTTGTGGAGTGGTTTGATTTCCGTTAGATTCCATCTTCAAGTATTAGTGATGTCTGACTTCCTTATTTTTAATTCCAGTGAATGCCATCTACCAAGAAATGTAGGCTTGTGTGAGTGCTGCACTTTAAATGAAAAATTAACTGGAGGTGAAACCTTAACAGCAGTTTTCAGCTCTTAGGTGACATTCAAAGCCGCATTCCAGCAAAGATCATTTTAACTTCACTGCTGTAACAGGGACTAAAACTGTTTCCTGAAAGTAGCAGTACAAAGCATTTTAAATAATAACTTGACCCTTTATCTTCTGTAAATTTGCCAGGATGTAATTGGATTAGCCTGGAAAAAACCCAGCACTATTCCTGTCTATCGGAAAGATTCAGGATTAAAAAAAAGGCTAACAATTCTCAAAGTGGATCAGTGCAATTTCTGCTGCAACCCATAAAGTTTAATAGACGATTATTTAAGGAAAGAAGAGTGTTGAAAATCTACATTGAAGACATGCAAAAAATGATCTTTAACATGGTCTTCTATTAACTGCATTTTTAAAAAATAGGTATATTAAATGGAGAAAGGTATTTACATCACTTTTAATTGCTTGTCTAACTTCAAATATGATATGCAGTATGCAGTCTAACTTATTACTAAAGAAAAACAGTATGTGCAGCATTAAGTATTTTCTCAATATAAACTAGTTTACATGTAAAAAATTAAAATATGGATTCTGAAATATATAAAATTGCCAGTGAAGTACTTCAATGGCTAAACTACTATAACTACGGAAGATCCCTGCATTACTGTCAAGCTAATTTATTTGAATCTTTTATATTAGGAAAATCCAGGGCAAATAATTAGCACCTTCAAGACCCAGACACAGTATTTTCACATCTCTTGTGGGTTACTATTTGGATAAATTGTGGTTTTACATTGAAAGTGGTCGTGTAAAATTCTGAATAATATTTTCACCTTATGTTTCAGGTTGAGCAGAACAACATGGTTTATCTTTTAAGTCTTCAAGTAATGCTGTGAAGAGGAACATCTGTAAACTAGTCTCTTTCTTTTTTTTTTTTTTTTTTGCTTCCACTATAAACAACATTTTTGGTGCATTTCTATGGTAATGTAGATCCTACACAAAGGTAGTTCCAGAGCCTTCATATCTTCAGTTCTTGAAATAGGTAATGATATCACATGGAAAAAAAATATCAGCAATACAGTTTTCTAAATTTTTTCCCAGATCAGTCTCCACTGGATGGAAACAGTTTACATATATCAAAATATATAGAAACTGAAGAAAATATGTGGATTTTTCATTACCTATGTTTATATACATCTGTATGTACACAAGCACATATTGAAATTTGCTGACAGAAACTGTTTTTCTGTTCATGAAGCTTAGGTTTTGCTTCATTTGGGAAAAAAAAAGCACCAGTTGCTGTGTCCAAAATATAATTCAAGGGAAATGAATATTAGAAACCTAACATTGGAAAGATAAGAGAGCTTGTCTTAGGCGTATGATCAAATATTTAATTGCTTCTTATAAAGTACATTTTAGTAGGTTGGGATCAAGCTGCCACACAAGTGCTTGGACAACAGCATTCACAGGTCAAACTTTCAGTTATGAATCCCTATCTGTTGAAGTTTGGTGCAGATGACAAGAAACGCAACACTTCCAATGGCCAGGTAAGATATGTATATTCATTTGGGTTTGGAGTTTTGAGTTTTCTTTTGGTTCATTGGTTAATTTTCATTTTTATGGGATTTTGGGGGTTTTAATTGTCATCTCTTTTTACATATATTTCTAGGTCTTAGTTTTCCTGTACAGGGTGTGTATGTGTTTTATGTAATAACATGACAGAGTCAAGAAATTTTAATTATTTTTTTCCTCTCTCAGTACTAAAGTACAATGCATGTCACATATGCCAAAACTGGATGAACATAACTAGATCAAAACATGAGTCAGTGCCTTAATAGCTTGCTTCCAGGCATTACAGCAGTATCTTGAAAATTTAAATGCATGCAACCAACCATACCAACAATCAAAATGTGTTTTCAGTCTAAACTGTGTTACTGTGATACTGCACAGTTAGAAGAGTCTTGAAAACAGATTTAAATATAAATTTAAAAAATAAAATTTTTTTTCCATATTTTATTAACGAGTCTACAGAAATCTATATGATAGCCTGTCATGCCCTACCTTTTGTATACAAAAAACAAACCCTGCAATATTTACCTGTGAAATTCCACATTCATGCTAGTGTAACATGAGAAAAATATTTGACTCTTTAAGGAGATAGAGTAGGGTAGATGCTCTTATTTCAGAATAAGTTGAAGTTAACCTACTTATAGTTATTTTTTCATATTTACACATGATGATTTTTAAGCTACCCTTTGTGTTTGGTCTGCCTTAGATAGAGACAGTTTTCCCCACAGTGGTGCTCCCAGTGCTTTACCTGGGTGGGTGGAAAGATGCTGATAACACACCAGTGCTCTGGCCACAGCTGGGCAGTACCTGCACAGAACCAGCTCTGTTGTTCCAGTGGTCCCTCAGCACCAGTAGGAAGGGGGTGCTCAAAATGCTGGGAGGGGACATAACCAGGGTAACTGACCCAAACTGACCAAAGGGATGTTCCATGCCATGTGATGTCTGCTCAGATATAAATGGTAAGAGAAAGGAGAAGAAAAGGTAGGTGCATTCATTATTTACAACATTTAGCTTTTGGAGTGACCACTTGTGGTAAAGTCCAGCTTCCCAGCAAGCAGCTGGACATTGCTTGCTGATGGGAAGCACAGAATAAATCTTGTGACTTTTTTCCCTTTGCTTGCACTCACATGACCTTCACTTTTGCTTTTGTAAGCTGCCTTTATCTAGATCAGCAAGGGGTTTTTTCCATCTTATTTTCTCTCACCCCATCCTGCATCCTGCTGAAGGCAGTGATAGAATGGCTTGGTGGATGCCTGGCATCCACCCAAGGTCAACCCACCACAGTCCTAAAAAATCTGCTAACATTTGATAACAATGGGATCTTCCCAATTGCAAATTCTACCATATAAGTTTTTGAAAATGCTACTTCCTGTTAGTGAAAGCAAAGAAACCTGAGAGACATTCAGCTGATGGTACTTCTTACTGCAGTCTGTTAAATGTTTACTTTTGTTTCAATGCAATTTGAACAAAATTTTAAAGGTTCACTGAGGCTAAAGTGAAATGATCAAGATTTTTATCCTCAAAAAGAAATTTGAAATCTCACTGTCCTAGCTAATAGTAAAAAAGCCAAATTTATAGAGAAATAAAATTAGGTAAAAAACAAAGTCCTAAAAATCTTTTTGTAAAGAAAATTCCAAACCCAAGTCTAATAATTTATTTTTATATCAAACCTGACTCTTGTATGAATATGTTTTAATCAAGTTGGCAAAAAGATATTGTGAAATCAAATGAATGCTGAATTTCAAGGTAATACCTGAGTGATAATCATAGGAGATGTCAAGATTTTCTGCAGAGATATTCAAAGCTTCAAGGACCATGGGACTGAAAAATGAGACCAAAGCAATCTTATGAAAATGAAAAGTTCTTGGGGTAAAAAGAGTTCCTTTCTCTT
Organism: Catharus ustulatus; assembly: GCF_009819885.2. Lineage (NCBI taxonomy): Eukaryota > Metazoa > Chordata > Aves > Passeriformes > Turdidae > Catharus > Catharus ustulatus. The sequence continues at coordinate 53,019,723 of NC_046224.1, read as the reverse complement.
CTCAGTCTTTCACTGGAGGATGATGTAACCAGTAGGTAACCATGTGCATCCCTCATTGCTTTGGATATCTATCAGCAATTTATCATAAAGACTGAAGAGAATAATGAAATTATTAATGCACAAAAGTATTTAATGTTTATAAATGTTTAATATTCATATTGGCACATTAGTGTAATATAATTTATTTCTTTAAAATTGTTTCTTTAACTGCTTTACTGGTTGGGTCTACTATTTACTGTGAAAAGGTCAGTTGTCATAGATGATGCTGTCTTCTCCTTAGTTCTGGATTCTCTCTTCCTCTCTCTTGATATATCTATGATATATCAAATTGTGTCTTACAAATAGATTTAATAATCTAACCTAAACCTATTCCCAATTTAAACTTATGATGGTAAACCACTGTGTATACATGACCAGCTGTATTCTTCACCATTCAGTCTGTGATAGTATAGAGCTATCATATTTATAAGCATTCACAGTCAATGGCTTTGAATATATTTCAGTTTTCTGAAACACAGAGCAAAAAATGTGAAAACCTAAAGTCTGTAGGATAATAGGAGCAGATTCCTGATATAATGCTTTTTCTATAAATTAGATACTATATGGTATGACTAAAGTTTGGAATGTTTCTCTGTTTCCACATCGTATTTGAGGATTTATTGGTATTTACACTGATGAGGCATTTCCATTTACTTTTATTATGTGCCTATTCCTTAGTGTTATTCATTTTTCAGTGTAAATTAGCCTAAACTACATAGCTCCCTGGGTTATACAAGTCATCAGAAACCTAACCATGAAAAATCCATTTGCAATGCATTGAACTCTGCAGTAGAAATTGTATGCTGTTGTCACATGCTTTCTCAGCTGCTCTGTTAGCACGAAGAAGATAAATTTGTTTTGAAGTTTTCATTTGGATTTTAGCTGTCTTTCCTTTAAATTCAGAAGAGACTGGACTTTCAGCATACTTGAGAGTGGTAGAAACCAAGCATGGCCCAGCTTCAGGAGTTACTGCCAAAAAATATTAGTGAGACACTGTAAGACACACTGGCCAGCACTGTTTTACAAGGGGGAATGTCCTTGTTAATAATGGGATGGATCAAACTGAGAGCACAAGAAATTCCCATGTGGGATACAGGAAAAGAAAAAGCAAAAAAATGTATGCAAAAGAGTAAAAGAAAATGTATGAAGAGTAGAAGAGGGCCTTTTGTATAGTCTTCAAGGTTTTTTTGCCTACACTGTTACACCAAACTCCATTTTTAAAATTATCATGTTGCTACATGTGTAATTATGTGAGTACTGAAGTCCTTATCCTTTGGAAACATTAGTTGAAAGATGGCTCCATGTAGACCAGACAATATTGAAATTAAGTTGATGTAAATTTTTGTTTGTTCTCTGAAGCATGAACAACTAAGAAGAGATAGAAGGCAGCAATCCAGGGTGGTAAGTTCACACAGACCTGTCACAAGCTTGGATGGTTGTTGTCTCTGCTATCCATGATGCAGATTAGTGCTGTTTCCTCATTGCTTTTGGGAGAGTGCATTCACTCAAGAGTAACTTAAGAGCAAAACTCTGTAGCTTTCTGTTAAAAGCCAGTAGTGTTTCTTGCCTTTTGCACATTACCTTTCCTGGGGAAAAAAAATAAAAATAAATGATCCTATTACTTTAACAGCTTCCATTTACATTCTGAATTCTCATTGTGTAAGTTATCCGATCCCATTTCAATGGTGAAATCTGTGGGCCTCACGGCTATTTTAATGTGATGTCTTTCATGCCATAATTGATGCTTTCAGAGGAATCTCAAACCCTCAACAGACATCAGCTAAAATGTTAAGAGTGCCTCAAAGTCCCTCTGGTACTATATTTTATAACCATGAAAGAAATGTCATTATTGTAAATTCTCAGCCTTTGTCTGAAAATCTTGTACCATTTCCCTTGAGCATCAGTTCAGTTAATTAATTCAAACAATTTCCCCTCTAATCTCTAAAACATTTTCATATTTAAGACAATAAATGGAACACTTAAGGGGCCCATTTGTTGTTGGTCATTAATATGCCATGGAATTAAAGGAATTATTGCTGGCCTTCGGTGACATGAATAATTTTCGTATGGTTTGGGCCGATACAAGGTTAAAATTATGACCTCTCAGTGCTCTGAGCAAATGAATATAATGAAATCTTTGAATAGGATTTGCTACTCTTTTGCCTTTCTTGAAACCTAATTCAATACTTAACCACATGATTTATGCCAATTTTGGAATCATATTATTTAATGATAACTTTAAAATTAGTAATTAATTTAGCAATGGATTGATTACATTTCTCTTGAACCAGTTCATGAGGTTAATGCAATAGGAGCCTGATGGGTCTGGGTACATTGACAGTAATTGGTTATTATGTTACATGTTAAGATAAGGAGTCAGCAGTTGAGAACTCCCATGGGATTTGCAGGAGACAGAGCTGCATGACTGCAAACCTCTTTTCCTCCCTTCAAACACTTGTTTTAAATTCATAACAGAATTATTTTTGACCTTCAGGGTGATGTTCCATAAGGCTTAGTTCTAACTAATGTACAATAGCAGATTATAGCGATGCAGCAAAATATTTCTCCCACAGGAAGATCAACAAAGCCCCTACAGTCCTCTTAGTGCTTGAATGTGGTATTCCAGTGCAACCATCAAAATTACATGTTGTCAACTGATAGAAAGCTATCAGTTTCTTGCCACTATCTGATGTTCAGATCAAAAAGCTTATACTAAAATCCAATATATATCTTAATATCTTTTGTCATTATTTAATGGAAAAACCTTCTATAACTTTAAATTATTTATTCATAATTTTAAAACCCTGAATAAATAACTTGCGACCAATAAATGCAATGAACATCTTTTATCAAAGACTAAAGTAGAGGACACAGAATGAATGAAGTATTTGTGTGCTTATTATTTTATGAATAGCATACCTATTGATAATTTTATGTTAAATGACAGCACATAGTTTAACTTATGTTTTCAAGATTAGAAAATATTGAAAGGATAAGAGATAAGCATAACATGGTTGAATCAAATATATTAATCAAGACTATTTTCATTTAGTTTCCCTTTGAAGCCAAATCACTAGAAAGCTTTTACAGATTATGAATTGATTTACCACACTCATTGAGATTTTTAAAGAACTCTTTAAAGCTATAAAAACTTACAAGTAAGCATGAAAGCAACTATGCAGAGTACACATTCATATCTTAATGATTATATGAGCCTAGTTTATCACATCTAAACGTTTATAGTTCCAATGAAAAAATTAAGAAGTCCACTTCCAAATTTCTGAAATATTCAAGATAAATTGTTCAAATTATTGCATCATGGAAAAATATTAAAATCCTGGTTCAAAGACCGTGGAAATTAAAAGATATTTCTGAAAAGGAATGACACCAAATACATTGTCATGAGGGATAAGCCCCTAAGAAAAGTTTGCAGTCAGGTCAACAGAAATTAAAGGAAAGGGTATATGAAAATATTGCATGTCATATATCTCAAAGTAGATCTTATGAAGGTCATGTTATCATGAATTAGATTAGGCACTGTCAGTTACTTCTGTTTCTGAGGCATAGCATCCGTCACATTCTGTTAGACAATGTGCTACAGAATGACTTGACATGATGCACTGGAATACACAGCACTTCAACCAGGAAATTTAGAAATAGTGTTCGAACATTTTCCACTTGTCTGAGTGACCAAACACCTAAAGATGACTGCCAGTCCTTACTTAAAGTTGGTCCCAAGTCTTCCAGTGTTGAGAGTACAGGAAATTTGGTCTGATTTTTATTGTCAGAGCTATGTGAGGAAAATTGCATGCTAACTGCTTTGGAACAGTGCTTTCCTGTAAGCCACAGCCAGGTCCGATTCTACTAGCATCTAATTGCACCACAAAATTGCAAATACACTTTAAGATTAGTGGCTTAGGTATGCATCAGGATTTTTTCCCTTCTACTTTTCTATTGAAGTTCTTCTGTGACTGACTACTGAGTACACGTGAGCACATGTAGAAGTGAGTAGGGGAATTTTAATTTCCTTGGAATAGAAATTGCATCATAGTTGAAGGCAAAAGCCACAGTTCAATTCTTTCAGAAATATCCCCAAGAGGATCTGAACTTCACTGCTTACTTCTATCATGAGCACCTGGCATGAAATGAACAAATGTAATATTACTGTGAAACACCAAGGAAAAAAAGAATCATCTATAATGAAAAAATTCAAACTAGAAGGGGATCACGTACCAATTTCAAATACATTTCTCAGGCATGTATATAGAATCATAATCATAAATATAGGATATGACTTGCCTATCATGAACACAACTTATTATCCAATAAGGAAACACACACTAAAAAGTTCTATTATATAACATATTTGGTTCTTAAACTATCTTTATACAGACAAATTTTCATACTATTTCTATCACAAAGATCACTGAGAAAAATATTTAAGCACTTTAAATAAATTTGCCACCATTTTAAATATAATTACACTCATATTTTCACACCTATTTATTGAGGCCTGACAGCATGACAACACACTTCCAGCCTCTTGACTTCATGTCTGAAAATCCTAGCAACATTGAACAAAAAAAAAAAAACAGATTAAAAGAGCTATCTTAAGGAAAAAGGAGACTTCAACAACCTACCTTAAAGTATGCTATTGCTTTTACTTAGATCAGGATTTTATTCTAAGTGCACAGATCTCGCACTATGCTCCAGAATATTAATACTCTTGTGAAAGTAAATGTATTCTCAGTCTCAGATCTTTTAATCCCTGCAGTATTACATTTTATTTCCTGGCTTATGTCCCATGCTTTTCTGTAAAGGCATTAGGTAGAATTTGAAACTTCAGATCATGTTTGGTGATCCAGAGAGTTGCAGACAAAAGATGGCACAAAAAGTAACTACTGCTTCTTCTCAGTAGTGTTTCCAAGGAATCTGTGGTCATTAATTCTCAGAAATTGCAGATAACTGATAATCACAAATATTTTCCTTTCTCATCCTCTGCCTCTCCTCTTATCTACTGGATGTTAATTTTGGAGATTAGGATTGCTAGGAATGGTGTGAATGTCAGTGCCCCTGAGTTATCCTAGACTTTCAAATGAAGCTGAATGTAGAAATCTCAGCTAAATACCAAAAAAATTAAGATTTTTGGTATTAAAAAATTAAAAAATACCAAAATGCCCAGACTATTAAGCAGAAGGCATCCTTCCAAAGGGAAGTCAAAATCCCTAGTACAGGATCTCTTTTTTTGCACTAGACAACATGCACAAGAATACAGAAACAATTCTGAGTTGGGACAATAGAAGGAGGCACTATTGTAGTGCTTTCACCTTAAGTCTCGATACACCAAAGATGGAAAAATCCTGCCAATTTTTTTAAAATAAATTTAATCTTCATAAATACTTCCAGGATGAATTTGAGGTTATACATATTCATGCTGTAAACTAGGGTCAATCATTTTGGACGAAGTCTAAAAACTAATTTTTTTATTCCCATGACATTTCAAAATTAACCTTCTGCAAGACACTTGTCTCATTTTAAAGATTGTCCTCTTCTGGTAAGATTAAATGGAGAAGAGTAAAATAGCATGTTTATTCACCTATTTTGATAACCAACATAAAGAATTCCATAGGGAGACATAACAAACAGCAAACTGATAGGGATAAGAGAAATAGGAGGAACCTATTCACTGAAGTGCGGCTTTAGCTCATCAGGAGACAGGGGTCAGTCTGGCTGAGTGTTCAGCAATGGCCACCAGAAGCAGCCATCTGTGCTGCTGCTGCTGCTGCAAGGTTGGGTCAGTAATTCTGCTATAGCATCAGCCAGTAGACCACAGAGACGGGAAAAAGAGGAAAACACTTGTGAAGAGATCAGTGTCATCAAAGGGATTTTGGCTCTGAAATCGAACACAGTCGTTGGCTGTCATGCCTGTATGACCCCACATCTGCAGAGCTGTGCTTTCTCCAGCTCCTTTTAAACTGTGCTCTAACAAAGAAAGCCCTTCTATAGACAAGTACTCACACAGGTGTGAGATGAGGTTGCTTCAAATCTTTTGGATTGATCCTGTTTGGAACGGCGGGCTGAAAGTGTCTCCTTGCATTCCCACAGAATCAGACGGCTCCTGGGATGTTTTTTTTACTGTTACTTTTCTGGATTTTATTTAAAATAAAAGAACAAGTTCATTGAAATGGAACTGAAGCCAGACTCACATATGTTTATATTAACTCCCCTTGTCCCCATCACCCTGACTTTTTGAATGACTCAAAAAGTTTTATCATATCTTTCAAGTAGAAAAGCAAGCTGTGTTATGAACCTAGCTTGGGATCCAAGGTCAGAACTGTGAATAAAAACCTGAGATACATACCTTATTAGTCTAATTACTACTTCTGTTTGAAAAAATCTTCTTGTGCGTTTTTATCAGTTTCTGTTGCTTTGCAAGAGAAATCACATTGCTTTTTAGTGAGAACCCACACTGTGCCTCGTTATTATTACTGAGTGAACAGTATCAAAGATTTCTTGCATAACCTACACAAAAAAGGAAGGAATTATTATTTACAATTCAGCAACTCTGAATGTGCTTTTTCAGGACAATAGAAAATCAATTTTTGGCCTGAGGTTTTTCTTCCATAAATGCCAACCTCTACTGTCCAACTGATGAGATTTTTTTTTTTAGTAACAGTTTCGAACATCTTTTTACATTGAAACTGTTTACTCAATTTATGTGTAAGAAATTGAGTCTTTTCCCTTTGGTAAACATGCTCTCTCTCATGGTCTCCATTTCTGTTTTATCATGTTGACTATTGTTGAATAATTCTTTTATTTGCCCCGTAGTTCTGATAGCAACTAGCAAATACCCAGGTCTAAATGATAAAGAACACTTGCCGTCACCCTTAGAACTTCAGCAATACTCTCCCTTTTTATTCGGCATCTCACTCATTCATTTCTGGAATTTCTTCAAGTTTATACTTTTTATTAAATGTCTGCTCCATGCATAGATTTTGCTGTCACACAAAAAAATCTGTGTATGGGAGCTTTGCACCTGTACTACAGCCATTTTTTCAACGTTAGAATAATAATTAATATTATTTAGTACCATTGTTAGTTTTCTGTAGTTTACTTCTACTTTCATGTGCTTTAGTGTATAAACTCTCTTAGCCCAATGCTGGTTTACCAAATTCTATTGCTATATTTATTTATATTGTGCATTAGATACTGCATTCATGGTTTCTTTTCACTTGCATTGTCTCTAGCACAAAAAGGTCCAGAAATGGTCTTCAATCATATCAGGGATTTTTGTGTGAATCCTTCACTCACATTGCAAGTATTTTCTTTCAGACTATCATTTTTTTATATTATTTTGCTGATATGCAGAGGGCAGTATAATATTCAATTTCCTTAATCTTAGGTTCAAACATCTACCTGCAATTAAATAACTATACTTAGTTCCCTCATTCCTTCACTTCCTTGCTTTAGAGATTCAGCTTGTGGTCAGTTATTCTCCTGAGTCCACCGTGCACTTTTAAAATTTATTTCACTATTTTTATGGAACAAATTGGGGCTTGTGAACATCAAGGTTAAATTATTGCATTTATTTATTTATTGTATTGTATTTATTTCTTTATTATTTTTCCTCTCTCTTTAACATTTCACTGCCTTACATAATTTTCCACCTCTGTATCATTTTATGTAGTGGTTCATTGTCTCTCTCTGCTAGCACTCTCTCTTCAGAGCAAAGATTCCTCTGGGGCATCTCTACATCATTAGGATTCTTTTGTCTTTGGTGATTACATCTGCCATTCCAGTCTCTTTATCTTTTCTTACAATGTAGAACGCACTTTACACTAAGTCTTCTATTTTCTTCTGCATCCATAAATAGAAAATACACATACACTTACGAAACTGTCTTGCATTTTTCAATAGCAAACTTAAATCTCTCCAGTGTTTTTCTGCATATTAGAAAGTGAGTAGGATAACAGCATGGCAAGCCAAAACCTCCTGTAGTTTTAATCCACAACTCACTGTTGAATCACATAGACATTATTCATGGAGCAAAACTTAAAGGGGACTCCTGCTTCTCTGGATGCATATCTTGATGGTAAAATTGTGGGTTGTCATTAAGATAGTCATATCCCACCACACACCTCTGCAAGAGATTCAATTCTCTAATCCCTAACTATAACATTAAGTAGCTTAGTCCCAGAAGTACTTAGAAAAGCACAAATTTTATACCATCCCACCTATTGGAATATACCGTGCTCAGTAAATTCTCCTTTCACTTCCCATTGACCAATGTTTATGGATTTCTCTTCAGGTTGCAGTTTTTTTGTAAATTCCCCTTTCAGAGAAATACTTCCTTCAAGGCACCCTGCAGGTACTTTTTGCAGAAAAGCACATTTCAGTCAAGCATCGCACTTCTGTGAGTTTACCCAACAATCACTTTTCTTGATGCACTGGATGATGGCCCATGCTATAATTTCTGTCCAAACACAAACTCCTGGAAGAGAGAAAAGGCTAAAATTTTCCTTCCTGTATAGAATATTATAAATATGCATGTCGAAGGGTCATATATCATAAAGTATTCTCATTATCTGTACTACATAAACCCACTGCATCTGTATAACAGTGAAGAACAATAGTGTGAGTTCTTAAGGAGATTAATTTTGTCCAAATTTATTTCCTGGAGAAAATAAATGATATTTCATTTTTCTTTGCCTGAAGGAATTCTGGATAGACCAGAGAATGAAGAGAAGGATTGAAGAACTTAGTGATAAGAGAATGCAAAATCTTTACTGCATCTATATTTATTAATAGTAGTATTGTTATTGATTATTGTTATTATTTATTTACTTATTTATTCATTTTAAATTATTTGACTGAACATTTGTATTTCATTATAGTATGTTTCAGTCTTCAAAGAAGCATTTTCACTTACTGGTTCCTCTAAGGCTACTCATCTATTCAAGTTAGATGACAGAAATAATTTGAGCTGTTCTCATTTTAAGTAACTGCAAAAGGAGGTGATAACATTGCACTTTCACAAGGATTAACTACCAGTTGTACAGTAATATTTATTTACTTTTCTTCCGGGAATCTTTAAAATTGACCCTTCTCTCATAAAAGAAAATAATAGACATGAGAAATAAGCTTTATGATGGCATCAGAACAATGTGTTCAACATTCTGGGAATGTATTTTTATCTTGTAATGTGCTAATTCTATCAATTTACTTATTAACAGGGAACAGGATCCATTAGATTTGGAGGAAAAGAGGAAAAGTGGAGGACAAATGATAACTACTGGAGTATGTCTGCACTTGTGAATCAGGCTGCACAATATATGCATTTGTAAATATAATTTTAGATGCATTTGTATTACACATAAAAAGCATCTGGTGTATCTGAGAGTATAGCTCAAGGCTACATGGTAAATGTAGCTCTTGGCAAAGTACTAAATGAAATGCTAAGAACATGTGTAGTGTAAGGTGAGATAATTCTGGTCTGAAATACATGCTGCAATTTAATTTATGTGACCATTCATCTTTCAAGAAAAAGGGTGATGGTCAGATTGAGAACCTCAATCTTTACAGCAACTGTACATCAGTGTGTATACAGAGATACTGGCACACTTCCTTTTCTGCTGAAATGAAAATACATAATATCCTATATATGACAAAGCAGATCACCAGTGAAGATTGACTTTTTACTTATATAAATTGCAAGGAAAGTCTATCATCAATAATCAAACTGTTGTATTGATAATCAAATACTGAAGACTTTTGTATAAGTGGATCTAAAGAGTACACCACAGTGATCTGAGAGGACAGCATCATGTTTTTATGGTTTAGTCATTCTCTAAGTGTGCAATTATAATACTGTTAAATTTCCTCTACCATCCTGATCAAATTAAAGGTCAGAAAACTATGGTCAATATGTTTTCTGAGGACCAGAACAAGTAACCATTCTGCACTCATTCTTTCAACATTAAGAACTGACTCAATCATGATAGATTACTTCAGCCATCAAAATTCTCTAAGTTTTTTAGACTTTCTGTCTGAAACAAAGGATTTGGTTGAAGTATGAAGTCCTACTTAATACAGGAAGTAAGATTAAAATTTTATTTGTGAAAGTCTAGTGGGGAGACACCAGTTTGTGTATAGCAGCAGAACACAGGCATTAAAATTTGCATAAATTTATTTTTACAAATGCACTGGTTACAAATTACTGCATTTGTTGAAACTATAGGTAAGACAGTCGCCCATTACCCTGCCCTGGCCATTATGCTACTACATCAGGTCCTGCTATGCGGCTTCTCCTTCCTACCCCACCATAATCCGAGATCTGATTTGAGCAGAATCCACCAAAAATATTTAGCTTTTATTATGTCGCTTTTTGCCAGAGTCACCTCAATTTCAGAAAGTTTCTTCTATAAAGCTCTCACCAAAAATCTCTGGTAAGGCAACACACCCCATAACCAAGGCACCTTTTCAACTAACTACCACCAGTAAGCTAAGAAAATTCATTCAGAAATGTTTATTTGTACCACAAGGCATAATACCATAGAAATATGTCCCTGAGAAAATAGGTACAACTCCTACATTATGGCACATATCCTTAGAACTATTCCTCCAAAACACCAGAACTAAATGTTTACATTATCATGTGCACAAATCTTAGATAATTAATATCTGGAAAAAGCCCCCAAACTTTAAGCAACAGTATTAGACATTTTTTCCAAATTAAAAAATTAATTTGAAGCTTCAAAGAACTTAAAGTTCCTAAACTAAGAACCTAAAAATATTGAAAACTCTTTTAAAATACAATTTCTCTATTTAGGTCATAAAGATGGAAACCTAAAATATTTTTTACATTTATCAAAAAAAGTTTAAAGGAAGTTAAAGTAATGACTTCCACACCATGTTGCTTATAAACCTACAGAGAAAAGTTTTTATGTAAATGCTGTCAAAGACTTGTGAATTTACCTACTATCTGTAATTCTGACTAGAGGTACATTTCAGCACTTATACTAATTTTATGTATTGTTCCAAGTATATAAATTATTCTCCTTCAGAGTCTTGGTCATTTTTCCTGCATATATAATTGCATGACAAGGATATTTTGTAGTAAAATAAAAACGTATATGCTTCTCTTTAAAAGGATCAGGAGCTACAAAAGGGTAAAGGCCAATCATAAAACATCCTCTCTATAATACTTGGGATCTCAGTTCCAGTTGGCAGAAGTGAAACTAAAGGCAATTAACACATCTTAACTGCTGGACCCAAAAACCTTTACCTCTACAATTATTCACAGAAGTCAATAATGTTAGAAAGTACTCATCAGAGTACATCAGAGTGAGTAAAGGTTCACAGTCTGCCCTGCATAAGAAGGTGATTTTCCCCTCTTAAGGAATATGAATGACCCGTTTAATTAATCCTAGTTGTACCATGAGGAAGTGGTGGTGTTATATACTAGCAAAACATTTATGTTCAGGTCAGGGTCAAGACCCAGTAGCTTTGCACTTGATAATACATCCCTCTCCAGATTTTGCTAAGCACAAAAGTATTTAAAGATCTGGATTGCTCAAGCTGAACAGGTATTTCCCTCTGGTAAGAAAGACAGAGGAGTTTTCTGTGCAAAAGTATGTCTCCAGAACAAAGTGGCTGAAGTGTGTGATTCCAGCACACAGATTATTTTATCCCAGATTCAAGCGGTAAGAATCCCCCCTCTTCTCTAAATTATCCAAGAAGAAATATGAACCTGATTTCATAATCATAATTCAGTTAATTGATGAGAAAAATGTTTACTCAGTTTTTTAAAATTAATTTTTATGTTAGTAAGGTGAAGGCATTTTTTGTCCCTGAGCTTTCTTGTGCATTGCTACTGCAGCTCATTTTTTCAATGCTTTTCTAAGCACTGATTATGCTTCTTGTTTTTGTTTACTTCCTGTGAAAACAAGAAAAAGTAAGAATATATAGAGAAGAGGTGGAGAACAAGTGGTATCAGTTGACAAGGGTAATATATACTGTAATGAATATAACAATTTTCATTCCTCACAATAGTATGAAACACTCAAGGGTATCATGCTGTCTGTGCTTTAGGACACGGTGAATCAAATAACTTTCAACTCATTACTGGAAGACAAGGCTTACTAAGATGTCGCAATCAAGCTGGCACATGAATGTTTCTAGAGTGAAAAGTAACTTTTAGTGCAGCAAATATGCTGTGTAGTCTCATGAATCCAGCCAAAATATAATACAGAAATCATTTACCCAAAGATGGTTTTGTAATTATGGTCTAAAAAGCTTTCAAAACTTCACAGAATTCAATACATTAAGAAGGTCACAGCATGAAATTGTTTCCTAGAGAAAAACTGATAAAAACAAATTCTTTCCTTAAGAATTCCTTTGTTTAAGCCATTTTTATTTCTGTCTCCAAAGAGAAAGAGTTGCAGAGAATCCAAATCAGCACTGCTCAAAAATATAAATCCATCTTAGACACCTGCATTCCCATTGAAATCACTGTGTGGTGTCAACAAATGACTCAAGCAGCTGTAAAGCTTAATAAAATGAACTTGCCCATTTTGCTCAAATAAAATGAATGTTCATTCCTAACCTCTTAAATTCTCACTCCTAAATTTACTTCTCATTTTGGAGTACCTAGTGAGCAAAAAACAAGTTAAAGAAATTAAAGAAAAATGGCTGAACCCCATTATTTTCTTATGCTTACAGTTTCCCATATCACAAAGAGCCTTTTCTCAAATACATATGCATCAAAGCTTTCATGTATGTCCTGGCAGATCTATAAACGCTTGGACTCAAAGAGTCATCAAATTACAGAAATGTTGGTTATGAAACCTATCCAAATTCAAACAGGGATTGGTGTAAACATAAGTTTCTCTATATAAAAAATTTTACACTTAAAACACCCCAAAGAGGACCCTTTAGCTTAAGATTTTTACACATTTAATAAAAAAAGGAAAAAAAAAAACCTACCCAAACCTACCAAACAAACAAAATAAACCTCAACAACGCCCAAAAAAAGCCAACAAAACCCCAGCTGGAATAAAGCCCATTATCAGCTGGCAACAATTTTCTAGATGACTGACGGTGTGGTGTCCTGTGTGCCAAAACTCTGTCCCCTACATATCTACTCCCTGTGCTAAATGGCTGCTATTGTCAGTGTCTTTCAGTTACTTTCCCCATAAGTGAATTTCAGCTGGCAACAAGGAAAAATGTCTATAATTTTTTTTATGAAGCTGATGGCATCTTTAGTACAATTGCACACAGCTGCTGGGGACAAGTGATGCTTTGCCAAGTGCATCCCATGATGTCTTGTTTCCCTCTTTTTGTGCATTGTTTCCTTTCCATTCTCTCTGCAATAAAAAGAAATCACCAAAGTTGAATAGAGAAAACTTGTTCTCATTTTTTGCTTATGGAGCAAGAGAATGAGCCCACCACTGAGAAGGGATAGCTGCAGACACAGCTTTCATTAGAAGAGCCTTTTTAGGAAAGACAATGACAATAAAGGATGCAAATATTTTAATACCAAGCCAGGTAAGGATAGTCAGGAGCTTATGAATTGCAATAGAGTTCAAAGGAAAATAAGTGTAGTAGCAGATTACAGCCATGGCCAGTTTGCTGTAACTTTAGGCTATATGTTTCATAAAGTCAAAAACTGAAATAATTTGGATGTTAATACAACCAGAAAAGAGGCTCATGACCAGCTTTTGAACCTCTGAATAAAGAAAGGGAAGGCTGCAATGACAGTAATGAAGATGGATAACTACAACAACCTTGGTTAAGTCAGTGTTTCTTATAAAACCCTTCATAAAACCACCTTTCCCTTTGCAAAATAACTTCTGGTTCCTTTTCTGAGTTTAGGTTTCCCAGTCCTATTCTCTGTGCCAGCTCTCCATCTTTGATAACATCATTTTATACTTTCATTCATTTATGGTGGAATAATATGTTAGTTTTGTCCCTAATATTGTTCTCTTAGTAAAAGCAAGCAATAAGTTATAAATATTAATGAAAAATATCCAGCCCACATCACTTTAAATTTGCTAGAATAAGCCATGTACATTAATGTTTTTAAAAGTGAGTTGAGAAACTTCAGTGAGTAAACTACAGAATAGCAGTACTACAATATTTTCTCAGGCCTAAAGATACCTTTTCAAGCCATTATGAGCATAAAAGAAATGAGAAGTTCCTTCCTAATAGGATGCATGTATAATATCTCCATCTTGTTTCAAATCCATGAAGGACTGATAGGCCTAGAAGTAGTGGAAAAAATAAAATTTGAAACTAAGACATTTTTTCAAATTTCTTATTTTCCTAATAAAGTTAATACATGGCCCAAGCTGCAGTACTTGACTTTCCATAACATTCAAATTTCTATCTGACCCATATACCAAATATTTCAGGAAACATCCCTAAAAGCATGTGTTTTGTACTCACAAGAAGCATGGGTTTTTCACTCTGCTCTGTCCAAGAAACTCAGTGATAAGAAAATGTCTCTCAATCCCACAGGTTTTAAAACCTCCAGCTTTTCTTCTTTTGTTTGAGAAAATTTGAATTAAGCTTCTTCTTTCAGAGGCTTGTGCCATTTACTTCAGCAAGTCCTGAAATGATTAACAAGTATATAAACATTTGTAAGGATGTGTGAGTCAGTGCAAGCAGCCAGAACAACCACAAACCACAGCTGAAATGCAAAGAATAAATTTATTTCATTACCTCATTAACCAGAGGATCCTGAGGCAATACCTGTGCAGAGACAAAAAAAGTGGGAACACTGGAACTGTCAGGCTCAGTAATTTCTTCTCAGGCGCTGTTACAGTGCTGTGTTTTGGATTCAGAATAAGAATGGTGTTGATAACACACTGATGCTTTGGTTTCTTGCTAAGTTGTGTTTATCCTAAGTCAAGGACTTTTTTCTTGTCTCATGCTCTGCCAGTGAGGAAGTACACAATGGAAACGGAGTGGGCACAGCTGGGACAGGTGACCAAACTGACCAAAGGGATATTCCACACCACAGAAGGTCATGGTCTGTATAAACTGCGGGGAGTTGTACACAAAGGGCAGCTGATCTGGGTTTAGGAATGGACGCGTGGCACCAGTCAGTGGAAGGTGAGCAATTGCATTACCCATCAATGGATTTTTTTCCTTTTTGTTACCATTGTTATTACAATTTACCATTATTATTTTATTTTACTTCACTTTCAATCATTTAACTGTTCTTTGCATAGAAGTCAGGGTGGAGGGAGCAGCTGTGTGGGGCTTCATCTGCAGCTAAGCTTAAAAAAAAGACAATGTTGTCATATGTGGAAACTAAAATTGATAGGGTTTTACCTCTGTAGAACAAGCAAGTGGAAGCCTGGAAGCATGTTTTCCATATCTGTTCTCTTTAGCACCAATATTTATGTATAATCACCCAAGTGTGCACAGACACACAGAAAAAAAACCCAGTGGTAATTCTGATATCATGTGAGTAGATTATTTCACATTTCGTTAAACACAGAAGAGGGACACACTAAATAAATTTTGCATTACATAGAGTTTTGGTTTTCTTTTTAGTAAGTCAGAAGTACACAGTCATTTTCATATATTGAATATTTAAAATAAATAAGTGACAAAATTATTCCCTTAGGTACACTCAAAATAGAAGCATGATTATATACAAAAAGAACGTGGTCTTTGATTGCCCTCCTATGTGCTTCCCAAAAGGAACATATTTAGTATTTGAATGAACCATCATGTAATTAAGAATGAATTCCTGTGATTTTACTTAAGAGTGTTTTCCCTTTAAAATACTCTACATTAGTTGCTTCAAAGCTGAATTCTGACATTCTTCTTTATATAATTTTCAGAAATCTAGCACATTTGTTCCAAAACGTATTAATGTCTTTAACCAAAGGCTTCTTCACAGTCTGCTACAGTTCTGGGAAATTTTCATTTCAAGACTTATGTATTTAAGGGAAATACAGCAAGAATATGTTTAACAACAGCTAGCCTAGGAGAAAATTGATTTTTAATGTCCATAATTCAGAGACAGAAACTGTTATGCAGTGACTGCAGGAAAGGCTTACATGGATATTAAATCATTGTAATAGTTGCACATGCAACTGTTCCAAGAGATGTAAAAGGTGGTACAGTAATTTCACGATTATAAGCCGCACTGAGTATAAGCCGCACTTCCAGGTGCCAGCAACTTTTCGTTCTTTGTCCATATATAAGCCGCACCTGATTATAAGCCGCACGTTACAATACAGAGTGTGATAAAAGGTATCTATTCTACCACCATTTGCTGAGGGTGGGGCAGTGATCCTTATCTCAACGGCAGATATTCTGCTAATGGACCATCCATTGAAACCAGACAGGGCATTGTTCTTTATCTTTGCACAACCCATCCTTCCTCCAGCCAGTCATTTTCTGCTAATGACCATTGAGTCCCACTGTGTGACTGATAAAATTACTGTATCCCATTGGAAGTTGCTCCAGCCAGGGGGAAGGGCCCAGCATTTCTTACCAAGATAAAAACAGAGGTTTTGGGACACTAAGGTAGCCCCTTTCTCCACTGGACTCCAGAGGAAAACCGGATTTCTCCACATCACCACTGGACCTCCGGAGGGAAACTGCACCTTCTACAGGAGCACTGCTCCAACTGAATCACATCTGTCACTGCAGGAGGATGCAGCCACCATGGAATGGGACTGCTACCAACACCCTGCCTGATGGGGTGTCAGGTTGTACTCTTTGTCAGGGTTTGGAGTTTATTTCTTTCTAGTACTGTATTTCTATTTTAATTTCCCTAGAAAAGAACTGTTATTCCTAATTCCCATATTTTTGCCTGAAAGCCCCTTGATTTCAAAATTATAATAATTTGGAGGGAGGGGGTTTACATTCTGCATTTCAAAGAGAAGTTCCTGCCTTTCTCAGCAGACACCTGTCCTCCAAATTTAAACAGCAACTTTTTGTTCTTTGTCCGTATATAAGCCGCACCTGAGTATAAGCCGCACTTTGGGTTTGGACCAAAATTTTAGTCAAAATGGTGTGGCTTATAATCGTGAAATTACTTTAAAATACAACTTCCTCCACATGCAGGTCTCTAGTCTAAACATCTGCCACTTTGACATCCACATTCACTCTCCTCCATGGGGTTTTGGAATAATCCACAGACACTGCTTCCCAGTATAAAAATGGTGTCTAACAAAGGCTGACTTGTGCCTCCTAGAATATGATCATAGCATGAAAAAAGATTTTCTACAACCCTTGTAAATGATGCATCCTCATACTGCCTGAAAAATAAGCACCATAAACGTTGATGGTCCCTCTGTCTCTGAATGCCCATCACCTGTGGTACAGCTGCCAGTACCACAGTCCTAAGGCTCCCAGCCTCGTAGGTGACAGATTGGAGTGCAACTGGTTGGACAAAACCCCCTCCCTCTCCCTGACCTCAAAGCATGTTTCAGACATATCACACCATTGCTTTTACCTTTTCCTACAATTTGAAATGGAAATTAAAATCCTTCTTTATAGTATTCTTCAGGCAGAATCCCACTGTTAAGTATGATTGAAATAAGGCATGTGAAATATAAACCCAAACCATCTCTATTCTGTCTTGATTAATTGTTCGCTTTGCAACTTCCCCACTTGGTAAGGACAGTGCACCTAGTCCTTATCTCCTGGGTTTTTTCCTGCTAATATTAATTTCAGTATATTTTTACTTGAACAGGAAAACAAATGTGCAAAATGTAATGGAAATTAATAATCCTACAAAATAATTTTGTTGTTAATAGTGATAATACAATTTTTTGTTTGTTTGTTTTTAGAAAATCATGGCTCTCCAAGCCTTTCCAGTAGTAGGGAAAAGGAAAATTTAGCCACAGTAGTGACCAGCCATTATTGATGACAGCCATTAGTCCAGCATAAGTCAGAAACAGTGAAAATATCTCCAGGGGAATGCACCGTCTTGTGAAAGTGGATACAATCACACACATGGAGTTACAGGATGGATATTGTCATATTAGCAAAATTGCAGCCATCTGCTCTTGGCTCTTCATGTTCTTTTGCCAGCCAACGTGCCAGAGTTGGGGAACCTGGCTTACGCCAGCAGCAGCTTGAGGGGGACCTCCCATCAGGGCTTGCTGGGAGACCTATGCCAGATGCAGTGCTCACTACTCCTGTAGAAGACCTATGCATCCCTTCATATACACCAAGAAGTTCCTTTTGATGCAAAAACAGTTTGTATATTTATATTTTTAAATATCACTTATTTTAATTTTAAGACTTAATAACACAATAACCACATTCTTCAATGTCCCTTTAGACCAGAGATCTATTTTTTAAATTGAAACAAAGCATCCAATTTTTAAACTCTCCCTTTACCCCTTTCTCAGCAAAAAAATCCTTAAATTCCCTAATAAATCATCTGTTGCAAAAGTTCCAGACATTGTGGGTTGATTGTTCTTGTTCTCATTTTGGAAGGTTTTTTTTTTCTTCCCTTGCTTAATGGAGGATGGAAGATTTAATTATTTGAATTAAATTTAATATTCAAGCCTGATATAATTTTATCACTGTCACAGGAACTCTGGCTAATGTTTAAAAGACTCCTTATAGCCTTTATTATGTACTGAATTGTGAAACACATTGATATTTGCACACATATGTCTCCTTTGAAGAAAAGGAATGCTGCAGGCTTTCCTGCTCACAGTTTATTCACCGTTACAAAAATTGGTTGGTTTGACATGCCAATTTATATTTTCTGTGTAGAATGAGAAATATAAAAATCCACGGTTGTGGTCTGAAACTATGTCATAAGACCATCTGCTGTTTGATAGCAATTCGTTAATGCTTGGTCTCATACCTCCCCAGCTACTACTTCTCTGGCTCAGAAGTCATTCCCAGCTACATGACAAGTAACCTCTAGCTCCAGCACATATTCCTCTTTTGAACAGATTAAGATTGCTAGGAGAAACATCATTCTTTCAACTACCAACACTCCTGTTTGATTAAAAAGTAGGAAATGTTTGGCATCATGACAAGCTTCCTGTCATATTTTAATTTTGTCTCCTCTAGCCTGAAATTCAGAACTCCACTTTTTATCTCTGCTGCATATCCACTGCCACTACCAACTCTGGATTTTTGGTAGCTCCTATCCACATTTAATCACAGTACAATGATCACCTCATCTACTGTCACAACTGCTTTATGGAATCCAGGAACAGTTCCCCATCACTGAATTTCTCACTGGATTCCTTTGCTGCATTTACTGTTTTATTTCTCCTGGACCAAATGACAAAATGCTTGTGCAGCACTCAGTTTTAGTTGCTTTATTTAAATGTTGGAGTGTAGCTACATTATATTTGTTTTCCCGCCCTGCAGGTTCAGGAGTGCTCTTTATTTCAGTATTCTGTCACTTTGTTCCTCTCCATTTCTGCTGTGCCTCTTCTCTATATTGACTGATCAGTTTATACATAGTCCATGACTCAATGATTACCTTACATCATTTCCTGGAACTTTATTTTAATATGTATTAGGAATATTTTTTATAAGAAAACAACTGAAGGAAAAAAGAAGGATCAGACAAGGTGACAGTATTAGACAAAATTTGAGTTTCAACAGATTTCAAAATAAAATGTATTGTTGTGAAATTTTGTCACAATATTATAATTATTTACAAAGCCATGTTAGTCTTTAAAAAAGTGCAAGATGACTCCAAGAAATAATCTCTATCTGTTCTGCATTCACCAACAGACTTTGCTGAGTATCTTGCTCCTGATAAGCATCACTCATTGGCATGAGCAGCATCACTCGTTGGCATGAGCTGCATCATGAACACCACAAGGCATCTACATCTCTAAAGCACCTGATTATAGTTCCCCTGTGATAATGGAAAAAAAACCCCAGATTTTAGGAAATACATTCACTCACATATTCTAACTTTGTGTCCAAAAAGATTACAGCAAATATACAGTAGGTCTGTATTTATTAGACTTATGGTCTAATGAACAAATTGACATATGAGGTTATTTGTACTGTTATTTTAAAGAATTAAGAGGATGATTGGTACATATCCATATAGTATTCATTGATGGAATATAGATTCTCATTAATTCATTTAGCAAAAATGCATATTGATTTACCAAAACATGAATATTGGTCTAATACTGATACTGAACTGTGGCGGACAAAAGACTCTCTAACAATTTAAAGTTAGAAAGAGTGTGTTTATTCAGCACTGGCAGCAGCGTGGGGTGGCCCCTTAATACACACTGCGAAATTACAGGTGGTCACAGAGTCTATTTATTGACAAAAGGTTTAAACATATCCATACTCATAATATCAGTCCCTCCCATCCCCTGCTTCCTATGGTAATTAGCTTGAATGGCTATTAAGCACACGTGGTTGGCTTCTTGAATTAAGTCTGGGGTCGTTTATGTGGGGAGGGGTCTTAGAAGGAGGAAGTAAGGTGAGTCTTCCTCGGCCTGACCTTTCTATTAATGACAATACAAATGGCTTTTGGGGCAACTCCAATTTTGCAAAGAATGAGTTTCTGGTTGTAATTGTTTGTGTTCTTTGGACCTAACTACTAGTTTCATCCTTTCCCATTGCAAGCACAGCTGAGCAAACATAAATTGACAGGCAATCAATTATTTAAGTTTCAGGTAACTATCTCAAGCCTAGTTTCTCTTAACTAACTTTTAACTAAAATCCTAATTTCTTTAAGATTAGTGTTTCAATCATCTAAATATTCTACAGCTAAAATTAGATGGTAAATTTTAAAAAGCTATACTTTTACTTTAAACAGTTAGTTGTGACTATTTTTAAAATACAAGGCAATAGTCATTAAACTAGATACATAAAATAGATATTTATAAATTCCAAACATCATAATATTCATATTTCTTTCCCAATTTTTAATACCTAATATCCTAAGTATCTGAAAAATTAGTTTTTGCTTATGTAGATGGTAAGGTCTGTTCCCCGAGGATCTGAAACTGAATTATTCAGTGCTCTCTGACAACACTCAAGACAAATTAAATAAAATCAAAATGAATCCTGATGACTTTCCCCTTATAGTCACACTTTAAAATAATAAGCCCTGACAAAAAGGGCATTATCATTTCGTATGGCCCAATTAGGGAAACTAAAGGCTTGAAGCCATATTATTTGCTATGGCAATTTCATATTGAACTACATCGGAATGATCTGCCAGAAGTCTGGCTATATTCCCAGCCTTAAAATTTATGCACAGTGATTTGATAGCCTGAGAAGAAAAATGGACATTGTTGGGGGAAAAAAGAAAAAAAAAAGTGTTTCAGAAATAGTTAATAGTAAAATTGTGGAGGAGAGTTGTCACATTTAGCACACAGAATAATAGAACACACAATGTGCTCGATTCTCTTACAAGGTGACAGCTAGCCAGTAATCACCTGGGATTAAACTAGAAATATTTTTGGTTTACCCATTTTTGTTCTGATGCTATTTATAATACTTTTAAAAAACCTTCATCTTTACTGGAACTTCATCCAGTTCATCATTTATAAAAAATTTCACATTTTACATGGAATTAGTACAAAAGAATAGTTTAGTGTTTCAAATCTTTTCTATAGAAAGATATCTCTTACTGCATTAATGAATCAAAACACAGTACTACAAGGCTTTGTCAACAACATACTTGACTTCAAAACATTTTATCATATGTTTGAATATCAAGTCTTTTTATTGATCTAATGTTTTCTAAATATTTATCAATAGAAAACATAAGGTAAGAGATGTGTGACTTTCTTCTTTTGTTCTTTAGACAATTTGAATGATACAGCAAACTGTCCATCTTTTTTTGAAATATTTTTTCCATAACTTTTAATCATAGATGAAAAAGATACGAACGTTTGCTCATGTCACTCTATTTACATATTTTTCCATTTGTAGTAAAATCCAACTGTATCTTTAGAGAATTTGCAATGGAGAAGTGAATCTGAAGTGGCATTATAAAACCTTGTCACAGAAATATCAGAGATTCTCATAAGGTAAGTGTAACCAATGAATGCTGTAAGTCAGAGAAAACCTGAAACAATGAAGTGCACATGGTGTTGGTTTGGATATTACACTTAAAAGGGTATAAAGAAATGTTACCTTTAATAGTGATTCTTCTTTTTTTTCCTTACATGTTTATATCTTAAAACCTTCATTTTGGTGAATGCTAGCAGATTCTATTATTTGTCACTTATCCTGATACAGCATCTTTATGGTATTAAGTACCATATAAAACCATAAGTATACTTTCCTCCATAGAGTCTTCAACCTAGAAAGGCAAAACAAAAATGACGAGTGAAAATAAAGGATGCATCACAAAATAACACTAAATTTGCTCCATTTCATCTCTAATACTCTGTAATATGATTACAGAGGTTACCATTTTTCCAGAATTCTGAGTCAAATTTCTATGTATCTTCAACAAACTAATAGTCAGTATGGAACTAAAATACTCTTAACTCCAAACTGCTATCTGCATCAATAAGGAACCCAGCAGGCTAATAAGAAATTTGCATTCTGTGATTTGTGCTTTATCCTCATTGCAATTCTAAAATGGAGAACAGTCACAAATTTCTCTTGATAGAATCAACTTATAAAGTTTTATATCTCATACCATAATTTCAACCCTAAGAGGAGTAAAAGACAGCTATTTAAGGAACTGTAACAATCCGATATGGAGAAAGAGTTGAACGAAAGAGTTATTGAATTAGTTTGTGTTAAAATAATACTTAAATTAAAATATTATTATAAAGTCAGTTTGCTTTTATAACTAAAGCTTCTTTCATTTTTTCTTAAGCAAAAATGG
This sequence comes from Catharus ustulatus, assembly GCF_009819885.2. Taxonomy (NCBI): domain Eukaryota; kingdom Metazoa; phylum Chordata; class Aves; order Passeriformes; family Turdidae; genus Catharus; species Catharus ustulatus. The sequence goes on along the minus strand of NC_046224.1, from coordinate 52,996,856 downwards.
TAAATGTTCTAAATGTGTCAAGGTAGAAACTGAAGACTAAAGCTACTCAAAGACAGCTCAATGTTAATAAAATTATATATATATATGCCTTATGGCATTTTTTTATCTTTCCAGGACATATATTAGAAGAAAAAAATATTTCCCAATGCATATAGAAATCAGAAAAAACTAATTTATAGACTGTACCTTAGACTATCTGAATCACTGTGAAGACAAAAAATAAAAATCACGTTTAATTCCTCCTTCCCTATTATGCCTTAACAGTTTAATTCACCTCTAGTTTTCTACAGTTTTGTGAATTTAACTGTAACACTAAGAGTAGTGCTAGTAATAGCACTAGCAGAAATGCCACCTGCTAGTCCTGTCCACATACTAAGATTTTAATGGTTTGCACTTCATATACACGATGTCAGATGACTCTTGTGCCTTAAATCTACATGTGCTCTACAGCCTATGTCAACTGGTCTGTAAGGAACCAGATCTTCTCCAGGCTGATCATACTTAATATGTAAATAATATTACAAGCACATCCTCTGTACACATTTAAGAATTCATTTTGCTTGTGTTTCAAAATGCACTATTATACTGCTCTAGTTTAGCAATGGGCTGAGAGAATATCACAAGATAGTCCCTCCACCCACCATGCAACACTACCTTACCACTAATTGACCACCATTCTTTGTAGTACAAGCCCTACAGTCAAACCTCATGCCTTGAGAAGCAGACACACTTGCCAAGTCTTGCCTTTCTTTAGTAAGTGATTTGCATACAAAAACATAGCAGTAAACTCTGAATGCTACTGTTATCAAACATGGCAAGCAATGAAATAAATTGATAGGTGAACACCTGTCAGTCGATACATTTAAAAATGTATGGCCAAAGTCTACATAAGACATGTTAAAAACTCTAAAGATCCCAAAAACAGAAGACACAGGAAAGAGGAGAGGGCTGTTTGTAATATTAATTTAATGAAAAACATAGACTAAAATTGCTTTAAAATAATCATCTCATAGATTGCCTGTAGCTGTCTTCATCATCTTATGAGATCCATAAAGGGCAACCTTTGTTTAACAGCAACATCTGACATTTATTGCTATGCCTCAGATAGACAGTGTCCCTTTCAATTTATGAAGTTGTAAGAGCACCTCTTTTTGGGAAAACAATGTATGGTAACTGGGTTTGTTTTTCAAATATCAAAACAATGTTAAAACTACATCCAAGTAGCTTCACAGCAACTGTCACAGGGGACTTTTATGTAATAAAAATACTTTTTGGTATAACATATCTGAATTTGATGAGAATAAAGTAGTCTCTGCAAAATAAATCCAAATGATAAAAGAATGTAATCGAAGTTTTCATAAAGGCAGAAACCCATTTGCTGTATTGATTCTACTGGTACTTTTTACAGTCAGCTGTATCTAAGCTGTGGAATTCTGGATGGCCTCTCATCAGATAGTTCTTTACATGGGTTTCCATCAGAGAATTTTTTCAAAGCAATATTTCATCTAGTGTTTCAATACAATATTGAAAATTCCATGCATTCAAAAGTTATAAGCAGGCTTACAACTGCCTTAAAAGTCATAAGATTTTATAAAATAGTAACTTTTCCATTTGATTTACTCTATGATTTCTGCATTCTTAGGGGTTATTGAATTTTTTTTTCAATATTTCCAGGGAAGGAATCTTTTTTACCAAATTAATATATAATGTAAGATTTCTAAGTAGTCTCTTTCTTACATTAAATTATTAAGAACTGGCAATACTGAATGGATACTAGCACCTGTTGAACTCCGGGAGGGCATTAAAGCTTGCACAGAAATGTTAGCAGACATGATCTTGATCCTGCCATGAATGTCACACAGGAGGAATGTTAGGCAGACCCAAATGTACATGTGATCACAGTAGGCTCCACCCTGCACATCACACTAACTGGTCTCTAGCAGTAGTCCTTGCTCTGCGCAGCTCCTGCCTTCGGACTCCCCTGCTGCTAAAGGCATGGAAGAGGCTCCCAGCGGCCTCACCCTTCTCAGCAAGTTACTCTACATTATGTTAATAAATGTCTTTAATTATACGAAATAGGGATTGTTTTACATTGTCTCTTTCACAGCACCATCCCTTCCACAGCCCACACTTCAGTTAATTCCGTAGGTTTAAAATTACGTACTTGCTCCAATCGTAATAGGAATGTGAAGTGTCAAGTATTCTAGCTTAGAATTTTTGTCCTTTGTTCTGGTCTTGTAATGAAGTCTTGAAGATGAAATCACATTGAATAAACAATAAGTCCTTTTTCCAGTTAGATTTGTTTCTCCAGAACTCAGAAAGAAACTGAAATTAGAATGAATCATTTTTTAGCAACAATTTCAAATTGTGTGATGTCTCATGCCAAAACAGTTTTGGGGTGATGTTCCTTAGCCTCAGCAAGATCAGTTCTGTAATGGGAACATTGCCTTTAGATAACCTTGACTTTGCTGTGAGTAGAGAAAGCATCAACCTTTACCCATGTAAGCCTGATAGACACCATCACTGTTTTGTTTTCTTTAAGCAATGCACAGAGGTGAGTACAGCATGAAGTGGCTCTGGGAGTTGGGAGATGACTGCATGCAGAAACTGCAAAAATTCACAAAGGCACAATACAGTTGTGGTAGTTGGGTTTACATTTGCGTATACTTCACATCAAGTGTCTGTATGAATTTTTGACTAATGTTTTATTCTAATCTAGATGCTTTAAATCAATCAAAACAGTAGGTGCAGATAGAATGTTATATTTTAAAGAGAACTAAATTAGGAGTGTAACTTAAGCTTAGTGACTAACTTCCAAAATACAAGTTCAAAACCAGAAAATATCACTTCATTTTATCTGATATTAATAAATTTAGTGATTTTTTTCATGCTTTTCACTCCATAAGAGTTGAAGGCCTCAGAATATACTTAGTGTACTTATTACTTTTGCGGATCACATTTATGGGTATAAGCAACATAGTTCTTTATCTTCTGATTTTTCCAAATTCACCATAGCTCTTTCTTGAATATATGTGCCAATATTACCACACTGAATAACCAGCTGTCTCAAAACTCCTTTGGGTAAATCTCCATGATATCTCTGCACCTGTTCATTGTCATGCTGCTTACATTATAACAACACCCTCCATGCTTGGGACAGACCGTACAAACACACCTCAGCAATTGCCTTTTCTTTGCTGCTAATCTCATGTTTCATCCCTTTCATTTGGTTCCACACCTCTTCCTACCTCATCATGCTCTTTATTGACCAATCATTTAAATGAGGCCATATGCACTTCTTGGAAGTATCTTTCAAATTTCTTCATACTTTCTGCCTCCTCTTTCTTTTAGCCTTTTTCAGCCTCAGACATATTGCCTTGGAATACAACTTTCTAAATAAAATATCCTGATATCCTTGGTATGTATCCTTAGTATGGCGTTCATTGCTGCAAAAGTATCCACTGTTTGTATCAGATGTGAAAATGGATAACAATTCAAAATAAAAACAACTGCTGTCAAGCTTTGGTAGGATTTGCAGTATATTTACACTTTTGTAGCCTGAATCATTTGAAAGCATACAAACCAGAGGTTCTGCTTATTAATTTTTCTTCTTTTCAATTTTTTATCCATATGTTAACCTGAGACAGGGGAAAAAGGCAAAGTAAGATATGAACATGTGTTGTAACAGGCAACAATCAAGATGCTAATCTTATACTGGGTGACTGCAACATCATAAGCAATGAGAAAAGATGAAGAAAACCCCACAACCAAACAAAAACTTTAAAAATTATCACAAAATTATGTATTAGCTTTCCATTTAATGTATGGATTAATATTTAGCTTTTCAGTTAAAATTTGAAAAAAGCACCAGCAGAAGTGTGGATCCAAAACATCACCCTCCCTCCTGTCTAACATGCACACTTGCACACTGGCCACAGTCCTGGCCAGTCTAGATGCTGGATTCCAGGCATGTGATATTTTAAGGAAAGAAACAGCTCTGTCATTATAGAGTGTTTCCTTCTCTTCTTCCTTGAAAAGGTCAGTAATGACAGGTCGTCCTCCAATTGCATAGTCTATTTCCCCTCTTGACCTTTTCAGAGGCAGAATCCATGCAAAACTTCTGAAATACCATGTAAGCCTGAAGAAAGGGTTAGAATTGGTTTGGAAGAAAGTGTTGGTTATCAAAGTCTTTCAAGTGAAACATCATTGTGAGACAAAGGCTATTATAAAAACCTTTTCAGGGAAGTTTACTCTCTTTTAATCCACAGTGGGTTTCCCTTTAAACGTTTGAGTCAGATCCTCAGTATGTGTAAATCACCACAGAAACAGTTAGAGCAACAAGATTTATCTCAATTTTCCTTTTTTCTTTATATCTAATTATTTTGCATATGTAGCCATTTTTAACACTGTTTTTAAATGAATATTAATGATAGAAGAGGAAGCAAGAACACTTCAACCAGAAGGAAATGGCCTATCAGCATATGATTCAACTTTTACGCAAGCAGTGTTAATGACAGAGTAGAAAATAAAAAGTATAAATTAAATCTCAGAGGGGAGTTCTGAAGTTACTGTTTAGTACTTTAGACTTTGTCCAAAGGCAGATTTCAGCTTTTGTTCAAAGGCAAGTAGTCACCCTGAGAATATTTACAGATAAATAAAAGAGTAAGAAGTATGGAGAGAGAACTTATTGTTTACCCTATTTCTTATAATGTATTCCTTAGTACAGAAGTCAGAAAAGGATTGATTCAGACAAAAAGGAAAGGAATCAAGATGTAATGTAAGGTTGCTACATAGACACAGAAAACCCAACCTGTATTATTATGCACATCACATAGCTTGTAAAGGCAAATATTCTTTTTTTCCCTCATGTACACAAGGAAAGAACAAGGAGCCCTGATTTCCTGCTTAACTCCTGCCCTTTTTATTAATTACAGAGTGGTTTTTTTTTTTTCTGGGCAGCAGGCAGGGTAGAGAGAGAAATATTCCTAATTTGTAAAGGGATAATAGGATTTAAATCAGCTCCAGTGGAGAATATCACCCTCTGCTCAGTGATGTCACCTATTTTGGCAAAGGCATCTAGCCATTAGCATCCCAGACAAGATGACATTTTTCTGGTGGACTTTTTTTTTAATAAACTGGAAGGTACATGCTTGGCTAACAATATACAGAAGAACTTTATAAAAATATAATTAAAATTAGTGTCATTGAGTCAGAAAAAAAAAGTTAAATTTAACTGGTAGTGGGTGCAACAGAACTATCTAAATGTCAGCAACTGTTCAGAGCAACATGATCAGTGCATCAAAATTGCATATAAAATGATTTCAATAAGTGTGTAAAACTGATGAGGTTATTGACACTCCTAAAGGCAAGGCATGAATGTGGAAGGCATTGATAAAAAGCTGCAAAGCATTTTTAAAAATTTTTTTATTCCTCAAAAATAAAACAAAGGAAGGAAATAATTACAACATTAAGACAGGCAGATCTAAAGAACACTTTTTTTGTTGTTTCTTCATCCCCAGTTATGGTGTACAAGAAACATGAACCATAACTCATCAGTCGTTTAGAACAACATTTAGAACTGCCAAAGGTTTCTTATTTTCACCACTGACAACATTGATTTCATTGTCACATAGGTCTATAACTTGTAAAAATCTTCAACTCTTTTCATGTCTCAGAAAACTTCTAGCACAGGAGCTGGAGGGACACTTTGACAGAGCCATAAACCAAATTGGAAGGGGGAAAGGGATGAAACCAGGCTCGCCAGAGATGAGAAAGCTGATGGTGTGCCAAAACTTGAGGTAACAAGCACTAACAGGATCCCTCAATATGCTTCAGGAGGTGGTGGCTACAAAGTACCACCCCTGAAATATTTTTACATTAATGCACACAACAAGAGGAACTTGAGGCTTTGCCAAGTCCCAGAGATTTGACATCAGTGGTATAAATGAAACCTGGTGGGATGGGTCCTGTGACTGGAGTAACCTGATGAATGGTCATGTGCTCTCCAGGAGGATGGGCAGGGAAGAAGAGAGGGAGAGGTAGCACTGTGAGAAAGAGAAGGGTTAGAATGTATGGAGCTCACAGCTGACAACAGGACAGTTGAGAGCCTCCAGATGAAGATTCAACAGGCAAAGAAATAATGCTGATATAATCATGGGAGTCTGCTATAGACTTCCTGGACAGGATAATGACACTGATGAATGATTCTCTGAGGGATTAAGGGATGCTTCCAAGTCAATTGCTCTTGTCCTTATGGGGGACTTCAATAAGCCAGAAAAATTAACTGAGAGCATCATAGAGCTGGTACAGCCCAGGACAGAAGATTCCTAAGAAACCTGGATAACAACTTTATGAAACAAGTCCTAAGGGAGCTGACTTGGAAAGATTCCCATTTTAATCTACTTGTCAACAGAGGGATCTCATGAGAGAAGTGGAGGTTGATGGCTGTCTTGATCACAGTGACAATGAAGCAATACAGTTTAAAATCTCTGTTAACAAGAAGAAGAGTGCCAGAGAAACCTCATTTCTGGACATGATGAGAGCAGACTTCAGGTTGCTCAGGGAATCAGTGAGTGACGTCCTCCAGGAAAACTTTTTGCACATCGTGGGGTACATCAGTGCTGGTCACTTCTTACAAGAGCACAGAAGCAGGCAATTCCCAAATGTCAGAAGTCACATAGGCAAGGCATGAGGCCAACTTCGATGAACAGGATTTTTCTGTTGGAAATACAGAATAAAAGAAAGGTGTATGGGTGTATGTGCACTGAAAGCAAAGTCAGGTGACATGGGAAGAATACAGAGATGCTGCTTGCCACTGTAGGGAGAAAATTAGTGCAGCCAAGGCTCAACTGGAGTTGAAGCTGGCCAGAACTGTAAAAAGGGTTTTTATGAATGTATCAATAGCAATAGGCAGTTGGCCTGTTACAGAGGCCACCCGCCTCTGTAGAACAAGCATGGTCACCTCACGAATAGAATTGCTGTTATCCGATCTGTTCTCAGCTCCAAAATAGCAGAGTTGTTTCTTAACAAGGCATCCTTTGGTGAGTCTGAGATGCTTACTTTAACTTGGACCTATTTCTTCATATTGACAATAAAAGACTAGTCTAAAAGTTTAAACTTATAATTTTCAGGTGCCTACATTCAGGTAAATAACTGTTGCAATTAATTTTGCTCATATTTGAAGTGGGTCATGGTACCTAGATCAGACAAGATCCTGTCTCTTATCTCTCTGGAGAGGGATTCACATGAGCAGTGTGCAGTCTGAGCTTGGTTCCTCAGAGGGTGACCTCAAGGGTCAAATCCAAGACCATACAGTACTTTTCAGTAGAAAAATGTTTGTCAGGCTATTTGAATTCTACCTTATATGAATATTAAAAAGCCTTCTACATTACAGAGACCTCACAACTTTTTGAAACAGCAGGTTTATCCTTCATTTTAGTACAAAGCAAATACAAGACAACATCTATTTACTTTTGTGTGGTTGTTTTTCATTATTTAGCATGGTTTGCATCATGGATCTTGATAGTCTGAATATAAATAAGCAAAATCACCAGATCTCTACAGACACTTATCATATGAAAGTTTATTGAATACATTTATAATCTTCCAGTTGTCTCTTCTAAGGAAACCATGCATATTGCCTCAGCTTATATTTATTTGCATTCTAGACATTTCTAAAGAATTTTATCTAATTCTATTTGCAATACAATATTTTTATATATATTTTTCATGTTTTAGGAATGGTCTTCCCTAATGTAGTGGTCCCTCCAAAACTGCACCAGCATTTGCTTCCCCCACCCACTCCAGCTGGAGGCATAAGAGGCAAAGATCACAGGTTGAGACAAGAACAATTTACTGGAAATAGCAAAGAGATAAGAAAATAAACAATACTAGCAGCAACAGTAATAACAAAAGTCTACAAAGAGAGGGAGGTTTACATGCAAAATGCTCACCAAGCCAGGTACAATGAAAACTTGACCAGAACCAGGACATTAATGCAATACTAGTTTATTATATACTTTAATAACTTTACTGCATTGAGATGTCTTCATTTATTCTACTATTGATAGCTATATAATAATTATCTGCATATCATTTTTTCAGCTTTGTGACAGATCAGGAGGTAAGGGGATATAGGGATAAATGGCAATACTGAGGGAAAGCAGAAGGTGATCAGTTAATCTTACACAGATCTCTTAATCATGGTTAAATATTCAGATTCTCTGCCAGTTTCTCTATATGTTGTATCCTATTGAGCTCCTAAATTCACCTCACATGCAACTAGAGATCAATCCAATATTAGACTTTTTTTTTCTTTTCGTCACTGATGACATTTTGTGCTACATGGAAAGGTCTGATGAGAAAGAAATAATCCTGTAACTGTTTGTATAGCATAATAAAAAAAAGTTTTGCCTTCAATTAACAACGAGAATTTTTAGTTTGCCTTCTTGGTTTTACAGTCCCTGGTATGTTTAGTTTTATCTGTTAGTGGCGACTGTGCTGTGCTTGTAATCAGATAGATGGCAGCACACTAGGACTCAGAGCCATTAGGGTGATACAGACAAAACATGATACCCTAAAGGCAGTGGCAGTGCTGGCACAGGTCAGTGCTCTCCCTTTCTGAAGGGAAACAAAGCATTGTTCCTTAGATGCAGAGGGTACTGCAGTGGCACTCTACATCTGTCAGTATTCACTTCTCATTTCATGCTAGAATTAGCTAAGAAAGAAAATAACAAGGCATAAGGCAAGACAGCTCATTTTACTATCCTGTGCTAGGTGTATATTTTCTTTCTGGTTGTTTGATAGATAAAACACTAATACTTAGATTCCACAGTGGATCAGAAAAGACAGAGATTATAAGGAATGGGCTATTCCAAAAAGTAGTTTAATAATGAACATTAGTTACTGTTTAAGTCTCATCTCATGAAATAGATTTGACATGTTTTCATAGAATTACAAATAAATAGATATCATCAGGAAAATGTCACAGAATGCTTGTTTTCTGAGATGAAAATTTACCCTCCTCCTCCAAAAAAGATATTTTCTGACATATTTTACTAAAATAGGTACCACGGTGGAAGAAAATGTTCTTTGATTAATACAATAAAAAGAATACTTGCTTCCCTGTGCAATGCAATCAAAGCATGGTGAAAATGCTCATTTGAAACCTCATTTTATTTTGAAATAAATTATTTGCTATTAGACACATTAGGCAGAAGATTAGGACATTTTATAGTGGTTATCAGTCCTTGTCAATTTTATATGGCAGGGTGAATGAGGGGATAAAACCTTCCAGGCATATCGACATTATGGAAAATGTGTGCAAAAATTGGATCTCCTGTAACAGACAGACAATTAGAGTTTGCCATTGCTCTATGCACATAGACATTGCTTACAACTCTCTCTTGTTTTCACTGTTGCAAAAACTAATTTATATTTAAGTGACACCCTCTTTCCGCTTCCTCTTAGCCACAAAAGCACTAAATAAAACCTACAAGAACCAGAAAGGCAAACTTACTGAGTGTCACTTCAGCCTGTGAGCTGAATTTGTTTCAACATCACAGTTTCAAAAAGCAAAGCCAAGTTTATAAAGGCTAAACCTCTTCTGTTAAAATAGAAACTCTCTATTTCTGATGCATGGAGAAAAAGAGACCTTCACAGATTGTCTTAGGCTCCTGCCCAGAAGAGGCAGATAGTGTTTCAGAGAAGCAGTAACCACTTCATCCTCTCACTCACAGCTAAGTTGCCAAGATTTTAGTGAGCAGGGCACCAGGCTGTTTTCTCACTTGCACCCTCTGAATCAAATTCTGAAGGACCATTCATTCCTTCTTTTGCCAGGGGCAGCCAAAGATTCCAAAGGTGAACCCATTCCCTGTACCAGATGGTGGAGCTGCCATATGGGTGTCCTACAACTTGAGGGGTCCTGGGGAGGGACAAGTTAATTTTGGAGTGACCCAATCTTCCCATGACCCAACACCAACTACCAATGGCCAGAACCCAGAACTGATTTTCATCCCTTTGGTACCTACCAAATGCATTCTGTCACTTCCCTCAGCAGCTGGGCAGTGTAGAAAAAATATAAGGAAAGGCTGGTTGGTCAAGATAAGGACAGAGAGATTTCTTACCAATTACCATCAAAGGAAAAACAGACTCAGCTTGGGGAAGTTAGTTTATTTTGTTATTAATCAAATCAGAGCAGGAAAATTAGAAATAAACCCAAATCTTAAAGCACCTTCCCCTCCACTCCTCTGTTTTTCCTGGACTCAAATTCACAGAAGTAAATTGTTAAAAAAAACATATAAGCATTACTCAAAACTAACCCTTTTCTTTCTTCCTTTCTTCCTCTCACATTTTCACTCTTTCTGTTCTCTCTCTCATCCTTTCTTTCATTTTCTCCTCCTTCTTTTCAGTCTTTCCATCTGTCCTTCTATTTCCACTTTCAGAAAAATAGAGATGGCAGCAAAGGATTCAGGAATCTATCACTTAGGTACAAGAGAAAAAAATCAAGTTATGGTAACTTTCCCTCTTAGGAATTTTACATTATAATTTAGTTTTTCATCACAGTATCAGATAATATGTGGTTGCCTTACATATGATTTTATAAAAGCAATAGTAAAAGATAAAAATGTACAATACAAATGTCAGTATTTCTATAACCTAGTGGTAGATGAAATAAATCAACATAATATTCTTTTATATGTTCAGCATGGGAGAAATTATCTTCCCAATTGAGATGTTTGTGATTGACAGTGTAAAATGTTTTGAGTCATCATTTAATAAAAATATATATGAAGTTCAGAAGAAGTCTGGCTTCAGAAAACTTAGTTATCTCAGTTTTGTTAATTAAAGGTATATTAAAACACTAACTGTCTGGCTCAATCCTAGTACGCATATATAGGCAGAACTAGAATTAACATGTAAGGAAAATGTGATCGAACAGTGAAAAAAAGTAGATTGAAGGAAATTTCAGTTCTCACAGGAGATGGGAAAATGATAACCTGAGGAAAGACTGCAGTTTACTCTGGAAGATATATAGTATGTCAGTTTATCACTGTAAATCAAGAGAGACTAGAGGGTGGTTTTGTGTAAAAATAACTATTTGCTATTGAAACTTGAGATGGAACTGGAATACTAGTAAAACTATTGATTTATGTTCTGCAGCCTTCCCACTACTAAAAAGATGACTTTTTTTCATTGAGAAAATAATAAACTTCTCTTTTAAAATCATGGAAAGGGAAGAGTTGTGCTCTTTGATTTACCTTTCGGATAGATATCTATTCTCAAGTTCACATTCTGCCCAGCCAACTTGGCAGAGTTTCTTCAGCTCAAGATGCCTTTAAAGATAGTTAAGGAACTTGGCAAAGCACATGGAGATAAGTGCATAGAGACCAATAGTAGAGTGGACAAGACTCCTAACATAAATTCAGTGACTTCATATAGCTTCCCTCTAAAAGTAATTATAGAGTGACCTTTGGCAGTCTTTTACTAAGAATCAGGTACCGAGCTTGTAGAACCACAAGAAAACGATGGGGAAACCTCATGGCAGTGGCACTGACAGAAAAGGTTAAAACTGAAGAAATCGCTTTTGTTTCACAACTGACTTCAGTCTCACGCTCAGAATCTGTGGCATAACCAGAACTGAAGGGATTTCCATGACAGTAGCTAAGCATTACATCTCAGAACAAGGTTCGATTTTCAGTTATACTCTTTTATTTCTGCCTCTGAAGGATGCAGAGAAATACTTGTACATGTGAACTGTATAATTTGTGTTGTCTTCTCCTGAGAGTTTAAAACCCACAGACAGAAACACTGCCCAATTCATATTAAGTCCTAAATTTTTCAGAACTCAAAGAGGAATGTGGCTACAACTTAAGGATTCCACACACCATGCCATCTTAATTTCACTGTGCCAGTTTTGCACAGGGCTAAGGAACATTTTCATCTGGCCCATTTTATATAGTATTTCAAGCGGTAGAAATCTCTAGGAGGATTGAAAGTGTATGAAGAATTTAGCAAAATATTCAATTAATATCTACAGAATGGTTTCACTCAAATAAAAAGGCTATTGAAAATTTAGTGCACACTTAAGCACTTTTGCTTAAATGAGACAGAAAGAAAGCTTATACCTTGGAGATAAGCTCTGAGACGCTTTGATTCCTTAACTAACGCCTTTGGAGCAGCAGGGTACTTAAGAAGTGGCAAGCTCATTTAATTTTCTTTTTGAAACAAGAAAATCATATGGCTTACTATTTGTATTGTAAAATTTTTAAAACTAATTTTATCTCCACATTCACAGAAAATTTAAAAGCAGTACTGAGGGACCAGTGATTGTACTAGTAATTATTGCTCTATATGTTCAAATATAAATCAGGTGTACTCTGCAGTTTGAGCAAACATAAGATAGGAAGAAATAATATTTGTTAGATAATCTTTAACAGGCTTACTAAAGGTTGCATATCTTTCCAGTCTTATTGCAAATACATTTATCCTTAGCCCAAACTGTTAATACAAGATGTAGCATTTTAATAACGCAAGTAGCTGCATATTCTGGTTGATTATGAAAGAGTGTCTGACCTCATACAAAAATTTAAAAATAACATTCATACATCAAGATAAAATAGGAATTGGTGTCTCATTGCTCTTCATTAGGGCTAAGGTTAGTTAATATTTACTTGCTCTATTTATTTGTATGCAGGCTATAAAATAAAATCACAATTTAATGCATTAATGTGGTATCACAATGGGTGGCAAGCAGCTTGTGGAGATTAAATAACACACTTTATGTAGCAAGGCTTAGTTTAATTTGTTTGACAGCTGAGGTTTTGTACTTGTAATTGCAGCTATTGCAAGTGTAGTTAACACTGTGTTGCAGTTCATGTATATGAGACAAAACTGATGTGCAGTTTCAAGTCCTCAGGATTCTGAAAATCATGTTGGCTTATTTATCTTCATAAATAAGATTACATTTTCATATAGTAATTAAGAGTTAATGCTACAGAAACAATCACATGCACTTCCTTGAATGGGTTCTTGTTTCATTTGGACAATTTATATTAATATGGATTTGTGTCCAATTTTAAGCTTGCATGATCTAGTCCCAAAGAAACTTTACAGTTTATCTAATTAAAATAAGAAAAAAACCAACATATTAATTGAATTATGCAGAAACTATAGAGGTTATCTTCCTTAGAAGACTTAAAATGCTTAAGACTTACTTTACAGCTTTGTTGGAATCAAATCTTAGGCTATAGTCAAACAATTGACAATGGTTGAGTTTTCAGTTGGATAAATAATGAATACGGTGAGGTAAATGATGATTCTCACATCAGAAAGTACTTCATAATTTATTCTCACAAGAAGCTACTCCAAAGAGAATCCCAGACACAAATTTACAAGCATACAGTATGTGTGCTGAGGATCCTGGGGGAAAAAAAAAACGGAGGTGACAGTGGGGACACACAATGAGAAACAGATCTGCAGCTGTTCCAGAGAAAGATATGAAAGTTCCAGCAAGTAGAAGCTACAAACTTGAGTTGTGTTTTGTAGGCTCTGCTGAAGTTTCCATTAAGAAATTGATCACTAAAAACTTCCACCTTTTTCCAGACACCTATTCTTATAAAACTTACATTTCTTGAAGATCCCTGCTTGAAAATCACCAATCAGTCAAGGAAAGCAGACAGGGACATAGTTACTCTTTTAAAATTACCACAGTAATGGAGAAAACATTGTTTTATTTAATGAAAAAACGCAGCTGCAGGGAATACCAATATGTAGTGCCCCATTCAGAGGTTAGATAGCATGTAGCTTCAGCTTTTTGTGTTAGTCATAGTATCTGACATCCCTACCATCTTTTCAGTTCATTAGGTATAAAGAAGATATTAGGAACACGTCTCTCCACATCAGCATAGCACTAGTGATAGGAACAGTCAGCTCTAAATGTTCTGCTTGTCGCCTGAGCCCAGATATACCCCTGCTGAGAAGAATTTGTGATTTTATTCTTGCTGTATTAGATGGGTAGACATGGCTCATTCGCTGTGAAAACGACAAATAGTGTAAGGCACAAAATACAGAACATGAAGTGGAAAGATTCCTCAATTGCAAAGCAAAGAAAGGGAAAAGGAATCAGCAATTAGGTCATTGGTATAAGTTAGGAAAACACAGCTGAATTCTTTTCTTTACGTGTTCAAAAGTAGACTTCCAGATACTCAGGAACTCCTTAGTCTCAAGAATAAATTTCCCTTTAGGGATAATATCGATTCATTACAAAGGTAGTATAGCTGACTATTTCATGCCTTAGAGGCAGGTAAGATGACTACCTGTAAGGATTTAAAGACTTCTACAATAAACTATGAAATTTCAATACAAGTAAGAGTGAGCTTGGGACAGTAAGCAATGTATAAATGCCTAACAACAGATACCTACAACTGGATTAAATTCTTCAATGTAGACTGTCCAAAATGCTTTAACTATGCTCAGGCTGCTGGGAAAACACAAAAAAAAGTAGTTAGTGATCATAGAAAGGTCTCTTTAATTATCATATGGAGCAAAATATGTGAGAATAATGAAAGAAAATAAGCTTTTGGATTTTTTAGGTATCTCAGTCAGCTCTCAGTAAGCAGTGCCCTACAAAGCAAGTGCCAGAAATACTGAAGAGATTTTGTTCTCCTGAGACTCTCTGAACATAGATGAAGATCCTTTTTGAGTATTTTTTTATCGCAACGTTCAAGAGCCTGTGACTTAATAAATGGACAGCTATAGGGGCTTTATTTAGAAAATATCTGTGTGCAGAAAAATCATGGAATTATGCTAGGAAAACAGTAGATCCTGTACTTGTCTGTGCTAAATCACAACACACGCATTTTGTTTTAATTAGTTTTTCTCTTTTGCTGCTGGAATTTTACAGTTTGCCATGGCGAACGAGCTGCAAAGAACCCTCTGAAGGCATTTCTTTTTTGTCTTATTTTTGTTTAGAATTTTCTGTTCAAGTTAAGAAAAAGCCTCAAGACAGATGTTTAGTGCGCAGAGACAGAGAGGGGACATAACTGATGAGAAACTTTTTAGGGTTGCTTTATTTTACTTAAACATTTGCAAATTCCCCCTTTTTGGTGTTTTCTTTTGGTTTTTTGGGTTTTTTTAGTTTTTTGGTTTTTTGGGGGGGTGGGGTGAGAGTGTTTTTGGTTTTGGGGTTTTTTTTTTGTTTGCTTGTTTTTCCTTGGCTCCTCCCCAGTTTCAAAATTCAACATTTTTAGTTCTTCTTTTCTGTGCTTTTGACATAACTGTTGGTTGCTTCTTTTCCATATTGAAGACAAGACAGTCCAAGAGTATTCTCACAAAGTGAAAGCACCCGTCTCATTTTTACAAACTTTTTACAAGCAGACTGCAATCCATCTGCCTAGGCAGCTTTTGGGTGGCTCCAGCAGGTTGCCCCTACTCTGGAGCCTGTTGCCTGTGTAGATGCCCAGCCCCAAGTGGGTACAACCCTTCAGATGCTGTAAGACTGTTGTGACTGCAGTCTTGGAGTCTTATAGAGTACTGATACCTTCAGCTACCTTCAGCACACATTGCCCAAGGGCCAGTATAAATGCTAACATGTCAGTATAAGCTAGAGCAAGGTGGTTGCAATGATAGGCAAGATGCATGCATGATAGGCTGCATGCTATATCATGCTCAACATCCTACCCCAACAGTGATCAGAACTGGATAATTAGCAGAGAAAAATTGATTAATAGCTTCTATACCAAGAAAATATTAGGAAAAATAAGTTATAGAATTATTATTTCTATATCAGCGGGACAGAAAGTCCTTGAACCTGTGTGGTTTTTACGTTATTGTACTTCCGACTACAGCCTATTATATATCAATCTTATCTAGAGAACAAATTGTTTTTTCTGGAAATAAAATGAAATTATAGTTAAGCTGTGAAGCACTGCAACAATACCAATTAGTCATTTTTATAATCTTCACGAGGAATCAAGAAAAACTTCATGAATGATTGTCTCCTAAAAATTGCAATTTCTACAGCAACTTGCCTTCTAATTCATTCTTATGAACAGTAGATATCTCAAAGTTAGGTATCTAGTCTAAGTAAGGCATCTGAATTATTTTTATATAACATACCTTACTAGGTTATTAATCACCTTATGACAATCCCTTTGTTCTTTTCCATTCTATTTGACATTAAACTTCTTCCTATTCTTATTAACCACCCCAGAGTCAACACCTCTGCCTGTATGCTGATTGCATCCTCAGTGTGCTTACTCCTTGCATTACACTAATGTCACATTATTCTGACACGGTGACCTGTTAATGCAATGATTCAATCTTCCTTCCTTAGAAAATAAAGTGTTCTTTATTGGTCTTGCAATAAAATCAATTTTACATAGTTAAACGAGGAAATAAAAGTCCACCACAGACTCTTGCAAGACTTTGATAGGAAGTTGACAATAAGTTATAAAGGTAGGTGTAAACAGTTTTTGTAATATATTTTTCTTGTCTTGCACCACATTTACAAATAGCAGCTTGGAGGAACCCTAGATCCTATTCAGGCTTGTGAAAATATTAGTTCTGAAAGGACAAATAGGCAGGAACTGGAGAATTTTCAATGGAGAAAAAAAGGACTGGAGACACTCTGAAAAGTGCAAAACTTATATGAACTATTCTGCTAGACAGGAAGTGCTTCCCAAGGGCTGCCATGGGACACTGGCAGTCCAAGAGAATGATGAATATGAAAACGTTCATGCTTCACCTGTTTCCCTTTAGCAGCCAGAACTCGCAGTGTGGCTTTGGACTGTGGATGAGCAGGATGTGATTAGTGATCATCTTAAGAGATAATTAGTGAAATATTGGTGACTGTGGCTTGCTGCTTGCTCTCTTTTTTTTTTTTTTTTTTTTTCATGAAATGCTTTAAAAATCCTTGGTATGTACATCCTTTAGCTCCTACTTCAATTTATAAAGTAAAGTCTTTTTAAAAAGTCTTTTTATAGGAAATAATTTGGTATCTCTGAGAGGAGGGGAAAGAACTAAACTTTCAATTAAAGTCTCAATCAAACTTTACTGTTTTTGAAGTCATCTAAATTGATTCCTTTATAGTACAGGGCTTTGATGCCATTTTAAATAACTTCATAGAAGAGTGAATTTGAAAAAAGGATCGTGTTCAGTGTAGCTGAATGCACCTAAGGCATTAGCTGCACTGGGTAAGGATATTCAATGATTTTCAGCAGACCAGAAACCTTACACTGACTTCCAAGTGTTTGTACTTTTTAAAAATGCTCTTGTAATCTTAGAAACCTGATGTTTCAGGTCAGATCCCACTATATTACACTGGTTTATGTTATGTAAGCACAGCTAATGGATGAAAATTCAGCAATTTACCTGTGGGCTTGTCAATACTGAAAAATGCATTAACCAGTTAAACAATGCCATAACCTGCACATGCTAAAACATTCAGAATTTGCCATTGTTAGGAGCCTGGATGAAAACTATTGTCATCTATGGGAGGAATTTCCAGATTTCAGAGAATTCTGAAAGAGAAGTCGTAACGTTTTGATGTTTGTCCTGTCAGAACAGGAAAATTGTGCAACAATATGGTTCTCTTTTTGGTGAGAAAGCCTTCAAAGTTCAGAAATAAATGTCTTTTTCATCCCTCTGTCTTTGAAGAAGTGGCCACTTTGGTGGGGCTTTACTCTATGTCCTTCAGTTTTCAGTGGCTGCTTGGAGAGCATCAGACTATAACACAGACACTCGTGCAAATGGTGGGGAAATTTCCTTCTCTCCATAATTTCTGACGCTTATCTTCTCCCCTTTGAGCTCTGTTAATACCTCAAGACCCTTTTCCAGGCCTGTTTACCAGCTGCCCTTCTAGCTGTCAAGCAGGAAAAAAAATCTAGCAATCTTGTGTTAAAGGAGGCGTGGGAGTTGATGTTGAGAGGGTATTTTTCTGCAGGGCCTGGCAAGGCATGCTGCTTAAATGAGACTTGAGGAGGAGGAGTTCAAATGATGTTGGTGTGCAGGAATGTTCTCAATTAGAATTACAGTATTTGTAGCTTTTTCTCCCATTATATTTAAGTACAGCAGAATTTCCCTGATCATAAATAAAAACCTGATTCTAAAACCCAACAATTAGAGCACAAGCAGAGATTATTGTTAGTCCTTCATAGCTTGAAACACACTCTTTTAGTTGTCCACAGTGAGACACGTCTTTAACATGCCAAAATTAAGGTAAAGAACCTACAACTGCACCAAGGAAATCCCTATTAATATTATATTTCATATAGAGCTTTATATCCAGACAAGCTTGGTGCAGCTATATTCATCAGTAGTTCTGAAAGTAAAGTCAAACTTATTTTTTTAAAAAATATTGAAGATCCCAAGTATGTCTTGGTTTGTGTTTTCTTTTTTTTTCATTCAGGAAACCAAATCTTCTTTAAAAGCAAGATTTACTGGAGCAAATGTTTTAAAAACAGAGTGTTTGGTTGAAAAAATTAGAAAAAACTACTTTCAATATATCTGAATGAAAAAACCTTTATCTAAATTAAAGTGAATTATAATGAAAAAGAATCACAGATTTATTATACAAAACATTTTCCAAAGAGGTTTCTAAACTTCATAAATAAATATGACAAAAGAGAGGCTGTTTTGCAAAACAGTGAATTATAGCATTTTATTCTTTCTCCAAGAAAACTTGATTTAAAAAAAAAAACCTGACCTTTATTCTAGGAGATTTCAAATTACTTAATACAGCAACTATGGTTTGCCCCTCATTTGAATACACAGCTGCTACCAGAGAAATATACTGCAGCACAGAACTTTGTATTTATTGTCATTTGAGCTCTCTAGAAAGAAAAATGACTGCTTGGAACAGAAATGCAGAATAACTCAATAAATCATAATTTAAATTATTTTATAATTTGATACTACCCTAAAAGTATCCACTTCACTGAAAGCCACAGGATATTATTTAATTGGTTAGATGACAGTGCTAATGATGCCAAGGGTGAGGGTAGAATCCCCATCTGGGCCATTCACTTAAGACTTGGACTTGATGATCCTTGTGTGCCCCTTTCAACTCAGAATATTCTGTCATTATGGTGACAGTAAGAAGCTGTATAACAGAATTCTATTCATGGTAGAAAGGGATATTAATTCAGGAGCTGTAGCCAAGCACATTGATCTCTGCTGCCATCCAGAAATGAAATGTCATGTACAGCAGCTCCGTCATTACTATTCCAATATAGCACCTATTCTGTGGTGCTGCCTTTTTGATTTTACAAGGGAAATCCTTGATGATCTCCATAAGAATTTGGTTTGTTATAGATCTTCCAAATACTTTATTGTGATGAATTTCCATTTTTCTATTGCATGACTACAATCCATAGATAACTCCTTATAAGGGCACATGGCAGTAATCTCTCTTTGGATTGAAAATATTTTCTTTTTATATCATAGAAGGCTCAATCCTGCAAACACAGAATTCCACTCAGCATCATCAGGACTTCCAGAAATACTGGAACACTGAAAAATGTGTCTTAAATTTCATATTATAATCTAGTTTCCACTCATATAATACAGTTTCATAATATAATATGTTTTCCACTCCTCCAGAATTTACTGAGGTTTCCTAGAGATACCTTAATAGTGCCTGCTAAAAACATATTAAAGAATGCATGTTGGAATGGCTGTGATAACAATGATACATTGGGTGGATCCACTGATACTTATCCAGCTTCCCGCAAAAAAAATTGTTGCAGGTGAAAAAGGTTAAGGATAACATAGAAGGTGATGTGAAATATAATAATACTTAGTGTGTGGGATTCAGCCCACCAAGCTTCAGATATCAACGCCAAGCTAGTACCTAATACCATATGAATGCACAAAACATAAATGTTTAAAACACACTGAATCACTCTCTGAAGTTATTTTCTTTATCAAACATAGAAGGAACTTCTATTAATAGTTTTCAATAAATAGCTAACTTTTGGAGGACAGGATACTAAATTTTGTATTTCATCTATCAAAAAGGAATTTAAAAAATGTGTTCATGCCTTCCAGTGACCATGTTCAAAATATTCCCTGTTATTTCCTTGCACTGACACAGCTGGACAGACTTCCAAATTTTTCATAAGAACCTGGATCATCCTCACTATCCTCCATTTTATAGTCTGACATGGAGGAACTTGCACCCATTTGCTGTAGCAATCAGCAACTTAGCAACCAAACCTTGCAAGGATGCAATTTTATGAAGCTATATTCTGCTTTTGTATGTTCAGGTATATCTGAGCATCTGTCTCCCTCCTACACATGTACGCTCAAACACTTTTAAATCTTGCCATCCACTGAAATCAGAATTTCAAAGGTATTAAATGTCATTAAATTATTTGAAAATGTGTGTTTCTTATTATCATGTGTACTGATGAATAGGTTGCAGTCTGAGTTCACATTTTAAGAAATATCCATACAAACTTAGGAAAGGTTCCATCAGGGCAAATATCCTTAAGAAACAGATACTGGCATCACACTGGATGGAACAGGTTCCCAACTGAGGAGGATATGGCTAACATATTTCAAAAATTCTGCATCATAGGAAATTGGCCAGTTGAATTAATGATTTGCCAGTAACAATTTCAACACTGATTACCATATTTCTGAAGCTCTCCATAGCATGTGGTCAGCTAAGGTACTTGAGATAAAATGAATAATGGTTCCTAACAACACAATCTGTTTAATGGTTGGTAACTGCAATGTCATCTTATTCATCAAGGTGGAATAAATAAAGTACAGGAAAGGATCAAGGAACCAGTTTTTTCGGATACTGGAGACTGTTTGGGGACGGGCATCTTTCAGCTTTGTAAGCACACACCAAAGCTGCTATTTGTGCAATCACAATCCCAAGAGAAGGACAAAGAGAAGCAGTGCAACAGGTAAAATAATGTTTGTCATTCAGTTATGCCATATAAACAAAGAGCAATTTCTCTCTCCATTATTTCAATATAGGGAAAAAATAATAAATTTCAATTAAACACACATGAACTCTGTCATAAAATAAAACAAATAAATAGTAAAAAACAGAGGGATCCCAGTTAGCTCACAGCCATTCTACAAGCTAAGGAGGACAAATTTGTGCAGTCTACTATTTAATGCAGATTATTCCTCAAGTCCTGGTAGGAAGGTAATGATCCACAATGAAGTCCTTACAGTACTAATGGATTGGGTGTTCCTGTAGTTTTATACATGCACTGCTTTATGTGTTCCTAAGAGAAATCACCTACATTTTGTAGAATTCAAAGTCAGAAAGATTCTTGCAGAATAATTTAAATAAGGTCTAGATTTCAATAGAAAATGTTTTTTATCTCTCTCTTTTTGTTTTTACTAATAAAAGTTAATGCTATTTAATTGTTCTCCTACAGAAACACCTGAAAGTTAACATTTTAAGTTCCGTAGTAAGATACAGTTCTAATAAATGAAATGAGCCCTCCAGATTCTGCATAACTCACTGCACAGCTGTTAGGTGTGTCTGACCTAGGAGATGTGCTAAGTTAGATGACAGCCAGATCTGTGTTGCAAGTGAGGTATAGTTTCTTTTTAAAAAGGACACAAAGATTATTATACAGTACAGGAAAAAACATTTCCAGGCACCAAGCTAGCTAATAAGTATGCAGAGAAGGCAATCATTCTACAAGAATGTGGCCTTTTAGTAGTGTAGCTGTGCAAAGCAGCTTGAATTAGAATTAGGTGGCCAGGAGGATGGCTTTTGTCTGTTTGCATATGTGAATTTGATGAGACTGCAAGCTTCTTACAGGGAAGAGAGAAAGTGAGGAGAAAAATGGAATGAACCCCTGTGTCTTGCTTTAGAAGAAAAATGTGAAAGTGAAATACTATTCTCAGTTGGTGTTGAGTCAGCTGAAATATATTAATAGAGAATTATATCCAATCTTTAGTTCTTTATCTTTATGTGTTTTCTGGTTATCTTTTATGCAACTTGACTTCAGTGCTACAAAATTTTTCAGAATAATCCTTGCAGAGATTGCAAGTACAAGCATAAATCATTTTTTTCACCAAGTTTGTTAGATATATACATAAGCTCCTGTGTAAGTGCTCTAATGAACAGACATCCAGTTCCTTGCATGCTCACAGCTGAGCATATCATAAAACTTTTGGGGTTCAATTCACCACACCTGACTATAGCTTTTTTAATAATGATGTAAAATAGAAAAGCAAATTATGAAGGATCCATTTATGTCTTTAGACAAGTTCCTGAGCTAGTCCTAACACCAGTTTAGAGCTGTTCAAATTACAGCTAATACCACCCTGGGATAAAATTGTTGCGTGTTCAATTGTATGAATTAAATCTTCTAAAAGAAGTAGTAAACCAGAAAATCTTTGTGCTGTACACCTGTGCTGCACCAAACATTAATCTGTCTCACATTATATCTGAGAAGCAGATATTACTTTTGCCTAATATTGTCATAAATGAGGTACGTGCAATTGTTAAGATGCAGCTAAATATGCATGGAATCCCTCTGCATGTTTGCTTTTTGATCCTCAAATGCTTTTTTCCCCCTCCAGGATGCCCAATTAGAAGATTTAATATGTTCTCACCCACCTGGAAAGCCATTTGTCTATCCCTCACAGACAAAACAATGCCAGGTGTAATTAATTGAACTTCTCATAGTGGGAGTCCTCTTCCATTTTTGCCCCATATCCAAAGTTCTTCAACCAGGAAGAGAAAGAACTGTGTATCTATTTCTAAAAATATCTGTCCTTGCCAAAGCAACCAGTAGGTTCTACCTTGTTCTTGATCAAACAGCAGTTCATAATTGCAGTGATTCTAGTCAAATTCTGCCAAGAGATCCTGACAAATGGAGGGTAGTTTCTCTCTCATGCTACATGATGAGTGGTAACCAACCAAGGAGGGCATCTGCTTCTTAGGCACAAAGCTGGAGCATCCCTCCAAATTGTGGCAAAGCTGATTCAGAAGGCAGGTGTCCTGCTGTACAGATAAGGATGTATCTGACCTGCACAGATGTTTGTGGGTGTTCTGGAACAAAAAGGGGTTCGATTAAATGGAAGAACTACCAGAAAATTGACTAGCGCATTAAAACACTATTTCCTTTTAACTTGAGATTCTAAATTCTGCCTCTATCCCTAACAATTTTCAAAGAAGGTAACCTATTCAGAGTCATATATTGGATGTGGTTCCATAAGACAAAGACAAATTCACATAAAATTATGTAAAGTAACAAATAACAAGGGAAAAATAAATTAGTTTTTTTGACTTCTCTGTTCTCAAAATACAAGATTTAACTGAACTGAATGATAGCATATGTAAAATCAATAAAATAATAAATAATTCTATACCTAATAAAATAAGACATGTAAATTATACATGTAAATTATATTTATGTATGGTTGTAACTTGTGAGTACTAAATATTATTTTGCAAAAATATTAAAAGAAAGCAAAACAAATGTTGAGAGAATTATGGAGGGTAGTTACTATCAAATGCACTAGGATAATCTACAGAAGTATCATGTTTAGAGGAAAGCTGGAGGAAACTTATTAATGTTGGGTAGAAATTATCTTTAACCCTGGGGAATATAAATACCTTTGGTTCTCCAATATCTTATGATAATATTTGGTAGACTGGGTTTTGCTGATAGAGCCCTAATGCAAAAATAAATTATTGTGCTCATGTGTTATGTTCTCACCATGTGCTGAAATTGCATAATCAAAAGCTCACAGGTTTTTATATGTTTTACTTAAAAAAAAAAAGAAAATTCTTAGTGAAATATGCAAAAAGTATTTTTTCTGCATCCATCATAGTAGCACTTTATGTTTTGATTGAGTTTTTACTGATTTGCTCTCTTTTCTGTGTTAGTTTTAATGTTGCTTCTCTAATGTTTTTTAGATAAGTGGATCAAGCTAGAAAATAATCTCACTACAGTATATGGGTTTTTGAATAAATGGCTGCCTATTTTTATTTAATAGACTTCTCTCTTGCTGGTTACAAAAAGGGTTAATTTGAATTACTTTAGGCACTTCAAACATGCAGAACTCTTCTAACAAAACAAAGTCTGTTATGTATATTGCTATCCATGCAGGTATTTTTATATGAAAGGATACATTTTCAAAGCACTGCAAGGGAGGTATGTGCTAAAATCTGTTCATGTATAACAGGATTTGTGCTAATACTGCCTACACACTACTTTGAAACTATACCCCTCTCTGGTTTCACTAGTTTATCACCATGGAAGGACTGTGACTTGAAAGAAGCTGACATTTATGGAACAAAAACTCACTAAGAAAACAAAACTAAAATTAAATTCGTGGATCTGAAATAAAATGGACACTGTAATGATAATTCTCTCTCTTTTTTTTTAACTTAGGGAAGTCTATTTTATATAAAGATCACAGTAGCTTAAAAAGATTTTCCTGTTCTATAACCTCCTTTGCACATGTAACAAATCAGGTTGATGAAATTTGTTCTGGAAAATGATACAGACTCTCAGTGTATGGGAAGTAAGGTAATGGTATTGAATTTGATAAAGCTACATGGATTTAAGAGAATTTGAGATTTGGTCCAAAGCCTTAAAAGCATTTACTTTCATAGCTGTTCAGAAGAAGAAAAAGGTCTGGATTTAGCACATACTATAAAACAGAGCAAACAATTTCCTCCAAAGTTCTTTCTAGTTTCTACTTTTGTTGCTGTTCTATATGCCATACAGTTGGAGATTATAAAATTATGAGATTTTAGAAGAGAAATTATATATGTATGTGTACTTGAATGCATGTCCTATCTATAAAAATATGGTGTTGCACAGATTATCCTAACTTAATTTTTTCAGTGATGGGCTCTACATTCTGACTCATCAAGGGTACCGAAAGTCACCAGTGTCTCCTTCCATATGGCAGTTTCTAAGCAGAACTGGAATTCTGGTTTGCAGCTCAGCCTGGAAGCTGTGTGGAAAAACATTGTCACACTTAAAGTAGAAGCTCAATCAGCCTTTGATTTCTTGTTCAGAAAAAGAGGGACAGGTTGTGTGTAAATGCCAACTACATGAGCAAGCAGGTTATTGAATACTACCTTTATATTTCTTTAAATGTGAGGCACATTTCACAAAAGAGTGTTCCATTTGTAACAGTATAAAAGGCAAAGTTGAGGATTAAATGGTCAGGGAGTGGTACTGAACAACACATCCACTGTCACCAAATGTCTTCATTTTTTGGTATATATGCGCATATAAATATATACTGTGTCCCTTCAAAGACACACAGGTGAAAAGAACGTCAGTGTAACAAGAACACAACTAAATCCTATACAGAAATATCACCATAAAAGTCACATCAGACGGCTGGCTGGAACACAGTGCTAAAAATAATGTGTATTTTATAGTTTGTAACCCATGTATGCAATAGAAAATGAAAAGTATTTTGAAACAAAAAAGTTCTGACACATAAAAAGCAAGAAACAGAAATTGGTTTACCCAACACATCACCATAACTTTTAGCATCCAGCATTCATTACTTGTGCTCAACTATGGTTACCAGTTACCTGAAGGAACTATTAAAATGTTTTTTTCTTGTAAAATATAAGGGAGAAAAAAAAACCAAGACAACTTTAAAACCTTTGTTTTTGTTAAGTTAATAAAGCATTTCTGCTCAGATCAATTGTAATACCTGTCAAGCCTGTATTTCCGTTTTGGACAGAAGCTCTAAAACTTTCAGTGTCTATTTCTTCATGTACCCTTTTCGTGCTTCTTCTCCTTATATTCCAGAATGCAGTTGGTATTTTTATCCTCATTGCCACCTCTAGGTCTTACCGTGGTCTGCACCAAGGACTGCAGGGGAATCCCTGCTTCAGCACCTGGAGCACCTCCTCCCCACCCCTACTGTATTGGCTTTGGTGTCTGCAGAGCCATTCCTCTCACATGTTCTCACTCCTCTCTCCAGCTCCTGCACAGAAGTTTTTTACCCTTCTTAAATACTTTATCTCAAGTGCTACCACTGCCACTGATGGCATTGGCCTTGGCCAATGATGGAACTATATACTAGCCTA
The DNA here is from genome assembly GCF_009819885.2 of Catharus ustulatus. Taxonomy (NCBI): domain Eukaryota; kingdom Metazoa; phylum Chordata; class Aves; order Passeriformes; family Turdidae; genus Catharus; species Catharus ustulatus. Next base: position 52,970,806 of record NC_046224.1, on the reverse strand, counting down.
AATTCTGTGCCCACCCTATAAGATTTGTTTTATAACCATGCCACTACTTTGATCATTACCTGGTGAACCCCCATGCATGAATACTTCAGGGAATGTCCCCTGATCATTCAATCCTACCCAGAGCACAGCACAACCTCTCTTGGGCAGTGAAACCTGCCTACACTCCCAAAAAGTTAAGGGAATGAGCAGAGAAAGCAGCACACATGATGCTCAAACTATGGAAGTGCTCCTGCGGCCCACAGATCAGACAGAGGTGTACCCTTACCATTTTCAGTATCCTGAGAAATAATTCACAGATCCAAAAGATTAGTTTTAAGTAGGGACAATGAATCCACCTGTACTCAGTTATCTGTTGTAGCTCCCAGAGTTGTCCAATTTTATGTCATTACCAGGTTGTGCCATTACATGAAAGTAACATTTAAATAATTAAATAGAACATATATGAATATGAAAACCAGAGGCATGGGTGAATATTTGAGATTGATTATTAAGAAATTATGAGCTTTACACCAAGTTCAGAGTTATTTCACTTAACTAATTTTTAGATTGCTTGGTATCTAGAATAAACTAGAAACACCTTTATACTCAGTAAGTGATACAAGCACACAGTGTGAATATACGTCTATCCTAAATACCTGTTTTAGAATATAACTTAATAAATTATGACCCAAATTTTAGAGGTCTAAAATGTGGTTAGTTAAATTAGATCTAAGATCAACAGAGACTTCCCAGGAAACGTGAACCATATTTAAGCCATGCTCATAAATTTATGCTTGCTTCATCCTGAAACCTAAGAAATTATTTGAATCCAAATCAGAACGAAAGCAGTTTGATTTTTAAAATAAATTTTGGAATTCTAAATTCTTATTAATATTACACATGTAATTAAGGCCTCCTTCAAATTCTCCAAGAAAATCTGAAACAATATCTTAAAATCATTTTGAAAGCCTCATTTCTGGACTTGACAGATTAATTTATTTATTTGTTTCAAGTCCTTTATTCACATTTTAATGAAGTAAAACCTCATTTAGATGATGCATTTGAGTATCAAGCTTGTTGACATGAATATCAATACTTCCTTCAATGCAATTAGTTAAACTAGATTAAGTTACATTGAAGTGATGTCAATTTTATCACACCGCTATGGATCATACTATCAGTGTTGTCAAAAGTTTTCAATCTTGCCTATTTTTATTAAATGATAGAATAAAAAGGAGATTGTATTATTAAAGGCAATCTTTGACAAGATCTTTGTGCGTCCCACCCCTACAATGTATTAAGAGTGCAGGAGTCTCTGCTGCTCTGTTAAATGAGAGGAGAGCAAAGCCAGATCCCAGACATACACAGTAACATGCTCTACAGCAGTTATAGCATGCTGAGATTTTTGTTGTGTTTCCTACTGTATGATTAAGTTATTCTTCCCATTTGCATGAAAGTTAATCACCCAACAAAACTGAACAAAGGGTCATGAAAACAGACGGGAAGCTTTGAACGCTTCCTGGCTTCTGACCGCAAAGTTTCTGGTTTTCTGCTTTAAATCCAAGCACTTCTCATTTCCATTAAATTTATCTTCTGGAATACTAAAGACAGAAAAGAAAATTCATAGGTGTGGGGGTGCATGCCCTCCCCCAGCCATTTCTCAGGCCTGCTTTACAATTTCAGAACCTGCTGATAAGCCTTGACTGAGCCACCTGGGTGTGAAGTGGCCCTTGACCATACCAAACGAGCCAAGAGCTAGGTCTGATCATACCAGGAGCTCTTGCATGGTAGAAATGGGATTGACCAGAAACATCAGCTGCCCAGCCAAGTAAGTAAAAGGACAAACAATTATCTTTTGTAGCCATGGTAAAACATTTACCTGAATCATAGCCCAAGTGGAGTAGCATCACTGGGAGTTGTAGCTTGAGTGGAACTGTGCCATTGTTACTGCACTCCAGGAAAAAGGTGCAGCAGTTATTGGCTTGGATTATGTCCAGGATGGAAACTTACTGGTAACCAAAGTTAATCATCCTGTGACCCTACAAAGAGCAGTGCCTTTTCATTCTCCTAGACAGCAGCAGGTTGCATCAACACCTTCCTCTCGCTTGGATATCTCTCACAGCTCCCAGATCCCCAAGTTTACAATATTGGAAGGACCATCATTGATGATGAGACCTAGGCTGATAACCCCTCACATATAATTTTTCAAGGGGAAATCCTTGGCTTTTGGGAAACACAAAAGGATTTGATGTGAGTGTTTCACTGAATTGACTGGAACTTTTAACAGGTACCTTTACACTCCCAAAAAAGTGTGTACACATTGCTTTACCTCTGTGTATATGAATTGATTATGGCATGGATGGTAGTATCCCAAATCTATAGTTAAATCATTGTTATAGTGAATCCCCTGAAACCACTTTGCAAGCAGTAAAGCATTCAATAATTTAGTGCTGATTTTCACCCTTATATTTTAATCCATATCCTTTGCACCTTTACCCCTTTTTGCATTCCTGGCTTCAATGCAAGTCATACCAAATTGCTTCTAACTGGATCTTTGTATGTTTTTCATTTTAAGTAGTAGAATGAGCCTTTCCATTTAACTATGTGAAGTTATACTTTCACAAATTCACAAGAAACCCTACTCTTGCCATTATATTTGACAGTGGTTCTTTAAGGGATCAAACCAGTAATTTGTGACCGTCGACTGGCAATGTGCAGTGCAGATATCTAAACTGCACTGATCTCCTGTGGTTTTTTGCTTCATCTTGGGTGTCTCAGTCTGCATCCATTATATACGTAATTGTTTGTTTTCTACCAGGACCAGAGCTTCTGTCCTGGGAGGACAGGCTGGGAGAGTTGAGCCTGTTTGCTCTTGAGAAGAGGCAACAGAGAGTAGACCCCATCAATATCTGTATCTGAAGGGAGCATTTCAAGGAAATGGAGCCAGGCTCTTCTCAGACATGTCAAGCAATAGGACAAGAGGCAATGGGCAGAAACTGATGCACAGGAAGTTCCACCTGAACATGAGGAAAAACTTCATTAATGTATGGGTGACTGAGCACTGAAAGAGATTGATCACAGAGGATGTGGAGTCTTCCTCACTGGAGATATTCAAGAATTGTCTGAGTGCAGTCCTGTGCAATCTGCTCAGGGATGACCCTGCCTGTGCAGGGAGGTTGGACCAAGTGACCCACTGTGGTTCCTTCCAACATTATACTTTCTGCAATTCTGAACACAGACACAACCTTTTTTGCACAACAGTAGTAAACAAAGTAAACATAAATAATGAGACAGAAAAGAAGGTTAGGGTTTCTACTGCTCTACATCTTGAAACAAAATATTATTTCTATTTAAATTTTAATTTTCAATTTAGATCCTTATTAGAAGCAATAAGAAATTCGTCTTCAAATTTAGTGTGCTGAAATTAACCTTGGGAATGGGAAAAGAAACACACTAGGACACTAACAAATGTCCACATAAATTTGGTGAGGATTGCAGAAATAATGTTCTCAGACACCCCTTTCTATATGGATTTGTTCACTTTTACAGACATTCAAAATATCTTCCCATCCAGACGTGCATACTATCACAATGAATTTTTTTGGAAATTAATAGCCAGACACTTATACAGTAGCTATGACATATTCCAAGTTTTCTAATTTACCCAACAGTTTCAAACAACACTTCTAGACCAAATATATTTAATCACATATTTTAAACTTATGTTGCAAAATCTTAATAAATATATACAACTTTACACTTTCTTCCTTCCATAGTACAGAGAAGTTTTCATTTATATATTTAAATGAATAGAATTTGATGGAAGGATTTTATCAATCTTCATTGAAACTAGTAGGACTTAAGATCAATCAGCTTTTTTTCATATTTAGACCTGCACAGCTGGATTCTGTAAGACATTATAATTGAATTAAAGAGAATGTTTGACCAACATAGATAATAGGAAAGAAGAAAAAAAACCCCAGGAGCTCAGACAGGTAAGGTGACAACCAAAACCCACAGTAAGACACAGGAAACAATGAAAAGAAAGGCATCTTGATTTTTATTGCTTTGATTTGTGCATTGCTTACAGCAGCAAAAAGCAAACAGCTAAGCAGTGAAGCAAACAGTGAAAGCAGTGAATACAAGTGTCAATTTACAGTGGTGTATCTTGCTGACTAATAAAAAGAACAACTACTTTGATTTGGAATTTGCAGTGAAACTCTTGAATGCACTTCTCATTTTCAATGTACTGCAATCTTCTTTGGAAAGAATAGTGGGAAGTTTTTAGAGCAACGTATTTGTTTGTTTTACTGGAAAGAATAAACTGATCTTAAATTCCTACTGGTCACATAGAAGAAAACTAGAAGAGCATTTTTCTAATTAGAAGCTATAAATGACACACAGGTCTGTATAATACATTAGTTCAAGGCACATCTGTTTTAAACAGGGATTTCATAAATACCATTATTTAAACTTATTGAACAATAAGCCGAAAAGGAAAAAATCTTCTTTTCTAAACTACCTCCCCAGAACCAAAATAGAATAAAAGTTAATGCATTTATCCTCTGGGCAGCTTTGCTGGCAAGCTTTATGGTTTGTGATCATAAAACATCTTAGTAAACTGAATTTTAAGTAGCTGAATTCTAGTCAAGAATTTTTTATCCCACTTAGGAATTGGTTCATAGTGACAGAATTTATTCCCCTTGTGAGCTCAAACATTGTCAGAGAGGAAAGGCATTTTACTTTCTGCTGATCTGTGTTTGAATATAAAAAGAAAAAGGTATTTACTAAAAATTATTATCTGAGTCATTTTAGATATATAGTCTTGAGTGCTAGAATTTTCTCTGGTTTTCTCTCTAAATATAAACAATTGGAGAGATGCTCTGGTGCCAACATATCCATAAATATTCCTGGCAAAAATAAAGCTTAGGAAAATGGGGAGGGAAAGCATGCTTGTTCTACTTTGGACAGTAAAAAATGAAAATTCAGGTCACAGATTTTAAATATCCTTTTTTATTTTCCCAGTGGAAGGAAATTCTCAGTCTTTTCTTATATTTATCTCTCTCATTTTTTTCCTAAGACTGAAAATAATACATATAAAAACTATTGCATAATGGTTTCCTCCCATATAAAAGCTCCACCAAAGAAGCAAATTAATCTCTTTGTAAATATATCTTTAAAACAGAGGGGAAAGTCTTACATGAAATAGAGGGAATATTTATTAATAAACATCTCAGGCCTTATAATTTATCACATTTTGGGTTTTTGGTCCTAAACCCTGCTAAACCCCAAAGTCTGCTGAAGTTTACTGGATTTATTTATTTATTTATTGACAAAGGCTGGACCTGAACAAAGAGCCTGTACAAATTGTAACTCTAACCAGCATCAAATAAATATTTCAGGTATATATTATATCTGAGGGTGACTAGTCAGAAAAGTGACTTGTGGTAATGCTTTGCACTAGAGGAACCTGCCAGCTACACAGAATATAATGAGCTTCATGACAGTTCTCACACTGCCTTGACTCCCTGTGTTGGGCTAACCCTGTCTGGATGCAGGTTCCCACCAAGCCAGTCTATCACTCCCATCCTCAGCAGCACAGGGCACAGGGAACAGGAAATAAGATATAAAAAACCCCTCATGGTCCAAGATAAAAGCAGTTTAATAAAGTAAAAGCAAATTTTGTGCATGAAAGCAAAGGAGAAAATCGTTTTTATTTGGTATTTCCCATCAGCGGGCAGGCAATGCCCAGCCCCTTCCTACGAAGCTGGGCTTCCATACGTGGTTGCTCTGGATTGCAAACATTGTAATAACAAATGTTTTCTCTTCCTCCTTCTTTCTCTCAGCTTCTATGGTTGAGCAGGTGTCATATGGTATGAAATATTCCTTTAGTCAGTTTAGGTGGGTTATCTGGGCTCTGATCCCACCTAGGATCTACCCACCCCCAAACTACTGGTGGTGTGTGAACATTGAAGACACAGGGCTGATTCTGGGTCAGGGCTGCTCAGCTGTAGCCAAAATACTGATTTTTATCAGCACCTTTTTTGCCACCAATGCAAAGCTCAGCACTGTGAGGGCTGCTATAGGGAAAAAAATTCCATCTCAGCCGGACTCAAAACATTTTCAGGTAAAAAACAACTCCATTGACACAGGTAGTTGGCAGGAGGGAAATGACTACTTTGGATGATTCAGGAAAGCATCAAGAATGCAGACACTATTGAAGCACAACATAGAATGAATCTACACACAACCCGAGAAAAATACAATTAATGGCATTGAACTGAAAGTTATCTTCTCTTTAATGTGTTCACTTTTCTCTTCTTTCTTTTTTTTTTTCACTTTAATTGATTGGGTTGTGCAGTGCTATGAGCAAGCTCTAATTTAAAACAGATTTCCTACATAGCAAGGTCAAGCTTTGCTGCACTGATAACCCTGAAGCAAGCTTGGCTGGGAGCCCTCAATCATGGTGGGGTTTTTATTATTGTGTAACTGGATATCAAAAAAGAACACTGAGAATCGGAAAAGAAATTTCTGAGAAGCAAAACTATTGGGATTTTCAGGACTGATTTTATTGTCTACATCTTTGTTTTAGGACATGTTCTATATACATATAGACTTAGATGAACATAAGTATTGTTTTACTTACATATTATTCAATGTACACATGCACACCTATGCAAATATATTTGAAAACAAGAAATATGCTTGTGCCTTTACACTCTTATGTAAAGCTATAATGCAGATATTTTTACACCTAAGAGAGAAGAGGAGATCCTAATATTCTAGAATCCTTTCTCACTTTGCTTCCTGGGCACATTTCAACAAAAAAATGTGCCTGAATGTGTTCCCACTTTTTTTTCATATATATATATATATATATATATATATATATATGGATACATATATGTGCATAATGAATTATGAGTATTGATCTCACTTCTTTAATTTCCCCAAACTACTGTAGTAAAATTATCATCCTACATTTCAACACTTGAAAAAGACCAATTATCTACTGTCTATTTTGTATTCTGCCTCATATTCAATTCATCAATTAATTTTGTGGGAAGCAATTATATCATTCTACTGTTCCAGACTCAGTCCGAATCTTTTACATTGAGTATTGCCTTTACTGCAAAATGGAAAAGTTTAATATTACAAAGTAATCATTTTTGCTGAGTGATAGATATAAAAAAATGATGTTAAAAGATGTGGTAGCTAGAGATTTTACTGAAACAAAATCCTGAGATGGGCAATAAATTATTTCTATGCAAAAATTGTGAGAATACTTTTGCCAAATTTTAATTTTGTCTTTCAGAGTCACAGGCATGGCTCCAACACATACTTTCAGGGATAGTCACAACATTTTCCAGAAGCAAACAAAAAAAGCCCTCAGAAATCAAACAAAGTGAAACCTCCCTACAAATATGTTTTTGTCCAAGAAAAATGAGCCACAGAGAAGAGCTAAACTTGTAAAAGCATTACTTAGAGTTTGGCTAGACAGAGTACAAGTAGATACTCTTCACTGAAAGACCCTTATATGGGAAAAAATCAATTACTAAAAGCCAAAATGTCTTTATAAAACATAAGCAGCAGGAGCAGAGAAAGCATATGCAACAGAAGATCACTGAGACTGTGCTTTCGAATGGGGTTCAGATCCAGAAAATTTCTAAATAGTTGCTCTGATACCATTTCTAGACCACCCTATTCTTAGCTATTCTGTCTAGGAGTTTGAAGCACAGTGGGGAGTTTCTCCTAGCTCTTCCTGTTGGAGAATTATATAAATAATAATCATTGTGACAGGCACCTGAACATCAATTTTTCCTACTGTAATGTTGTATCTTCAAGGTTGCTCTTTCTTTCTTGAGGTAAAAGTGCAGAAAATCACTTAGGACCTTTCGGTCTGATTGTTCTCAATAGTTATTTTTCTTTTCATTCAGAATTATTTTAGCTCATTTTCCTCTCACTTTTCTCTCCATCCCACATACTGTCGGTAAATTAAAGCAAACACCTTTAGTTATTTGGCATAAAATACATTTCTACAAAATCTGAGATCATTTCCCTAACAGACACTTCAAAGTCTGTATAATTAATAAGTCCAAACTGCGACCTTCTCCTCAGGTGTTTTGAGCATTTGTGAAACTTCACAGAAATCTCAGATGAGGAGTGGGTGTCAAGATTTCTTACATTTTAACATCAGATCTCTTCAAAAGCTTAGTATTTCAGCCACTTTGACCTCCTGGAGTCTCCAGAAGGTCTTTAGAAATACCCAAATCCCCAAATGAATAAGCCTGAGAAATGGCACATGTATTTTATACTGGAAAATGTTCTTGAATATTGACATAATAGTTTTTTACAGATTCACTTCCCATATTTGCTGAAAGAGAATCTTAAGCCTGAAAATTATGTCTTCACTCATTCTGCTCCGTACTCAAAACCACCATTGCAATGTGCTCAAAGTCTTCAAGATTAAAAAAAAAAACGCAGAAGTTCCCAAGTGGTACAAAGGCTAAAAGGTGTCTCCAGTAGATGAATGACTGGACACTAAGGATAGGATAAAAATGTGTGACTTGCAGGTCTCCCCTTAAAGTTCTCTCCCTTTTGAAAACAGCAAGTGGCAGACAAGATCAGGCTATAAAAACACAGTCTATCATGGAAATTTATAAAAGTTCCCTCTACAGGATATTGTTTATTTTCTTTGAGGTGGAGTTTGGATTACCTTATGTCACATACTGGATTTGAGTCCTTATCAACATGCAAGATCTCAGATACCTTTCTGCCTCCTATCACTCCTTTTTATGAGCTTTATTCACACATTTCATGGAATTCATTTTAATTAGCAATGAACCTCTGTAGCATTTCCTTTAGGCACATATAAATAAAAATTACTGGTCTATAACAGAAATAGCTATTCAAAGTCGGTGCTTGTTCGAAAGTTTAGAAACAGTAATATTGGCCAAAAGTACTGAAATCTATAATATTTTTGCATTCACTTACATGAACAAAACTCAGTGATCTTAAGTTCCTTTCCTACACCTACGATAAAATATTCAGAGGTACTAACCTCACAGAATCAGTTTCTCTGAGAGTCATAAAAAAGGTAGAAAACATTCCATGTGGCATAATTAATGTCTTGGAGCCTGGTGAAAAAGGATCTAGACTAAATGGAAGCATCAGAGCCAGAGGAGAGTGTATTAGTTGATAAGATGGTGATTCTCTGCTAAATTTGAGTGAAATGAATCCTAGGAAGTAGGGAATAAGTTAAAACAGCTGTGAAAGTGGCTTAATTGATGTCAAGGTCAGTGCAAAATTGCTTAAAAACACTTCAATTCCCACTCCTGTTCTGAGACCAGTACATGATTAGCAAAAAATATTGTGAGCTCTGTGATTTCAACCCAAACAAACTGAAAAGCAAGCAAACAAACAAACAAACAAACAAAAAAACCCAGAAAGAAAACACCAAAAAACTAATTTTTTTTAAAAAGATCATGCATAGTTAAATCCTCTTCTCCTTTTTTATACCAGGACATAAATTCTTCCCTTAGGCCTTTCTGGGCAGTAGCTTATTGAGTCTGAAATCACAGTGGCGCTGGATAAAGATTCAGCAGTGAGCTTATTACAAACAACTTTGCATTCAAGTCCTTCATTTAGATTTCTCAAACCCAATAACTGAACACCCCAGGCTACAGACGGTTACTACCCTGTTTTAACAAACAATCAAAGGCATATTAAAAAAAATAAAATAAAACAAAATAAAGTTTTTATCCACATAGAACCAAAAACAGGAAAAGCAAAACATCAGGACATACACGCCAGTGGGATTTAGTGGACAACTTCACCAACGCAGACTTAAAATAAAAAAACAACAAAACAAAAACAATACCAAAGAAAACAGCAACAACAGCAAAAAAAGAGAGACTACAGATATTTCTTTACTTTGAAGCCATGTAAATACCAATTTTTTTAGATCTCAGTTGAAACTAAGTTCCGAGAGCTACCACAGTACTGTTAATATCCTTTAACAGGTGTAGGACATTCAAAGGGATGATTCATTCCTCTGGAAAAGACATACTTTAATATGAATAGCAATTGTAATCACACTGAATTTTTGTTTGTTTGTTTGCTTGTTTGTTTGTTTGGGTTTTTTTTCCCTGGGAAATCTTTTATCATCCTAAGAGGGCTTCTGCGTAGAAAAATGCAAAAATAATTTTTCTTTGCCTCTCCATTTTCTGTGACTATTCAAACAAAGAGGAACACCTCAAAAGAGTGTTTCAGATTATTACCAATTATTCAGAGGAAATACAATGTGGATGACTAAGTATTAATATTGCTCCTGGAAACCTCAGGGAGTAGTATTGTTGTACTGGGACTCTAGAAGCAATTACAGCTTTGTTTCTTGTGCCTGCCTGTCCGTGTCTCCCTTGTGGTGTGGTATTCCAGCACAATCCTTGGGAGGGAGATAGGGTGGCAGGGAGTTGACTTCCAGGATATCTAGTTTATGGGGGATTAGGGATAAATTACCAGTCTCAAGGAAGTAGGAAGATACAACTAAGTAGTAGACAGTGCATCCTCAACAAAAATTGCCAGCACTCAAGGAAGTCTCTGCAATTTTAATGAAACTGTGTCTTAATTTGACAGCAAAGGAGAGAGGGAAGAAAAAGAGAGGGATCTTTCCTCACCCATTTGCTTTGCCCTCATCACTACTGGCATGAGGATGGTATGATCAGTATCATATTACGCATACAAAGTTGATACATAGCTGAACTACTCTGATTAATTGCCTGATTCTGAAATTGAATTACCATTGGCTAGCAAATTTTATTATACATATTTGTGCTGCTCTGCACCTTTTCTGCATTTAAAACAATTCTTAAATTAAATTATAATTTGTTTACAACTACATAGGTTACATAACTCAATATAGTACTTGCAGCATGCAATTTAAAATAGCAAACAAATTATAATGATAAGGAAAATAAATTTATAGTGAAGTGATATAAAGTATATCACAGCAGATGAACAACGTATTAAAACCATTAAATAAATTAAACCTAAAACTTGTAATTTTTCCCTATTCCATTTGTTATTTGAAAAAAATAATTCACTGACTTCAGTGTTCTGTCCAAATTGCATCAATGAAAAGTTAAAATGTTGAAGTTTACTTTGAAGATCAATCACGGTATCAGTCACTGAAGATTAGAAGTGACAATGACTTTCTTATTAAGAGAATCGCATTAGTTCAAGACAGATAACAGGCAAAAGTATTTTAATTCTGTATTTTACCATGATTCTTCTAAGTATTGCTGGTAATTTTAATGAATCACATGTTATCAAGCTCAAGAAGTATGTTCATCTGGATGGAGTCAGTTCCACTCACTTTAATAATTGGTCTCTGAATGCATTAGTGAAAAGAAGAAATAAAATACTTTTTAAGGTCTTTTATGTATCAACTTGCCTTTACAATCCTTCAGTTAAATTGCACACATCTCTTGCCTCAGTTACTCTGAGTACATTCTATTCCCATTAATTTCACTCTTAGTATCTTATAGCCATATCTATTCTTGACATACATCCAAGTATTTCATAATGTCATATTTGTATTAGAGCCCTCAAGTTCTAGTCATTCTATGAAAAAGATCAAACTCAAATTATGCAGATAAATAATGTCAAATTTTTGGCATAACTAGACCTTGGTCTAGTTGAGCACAGTATGACTCTATGTCAGTTTTTCTTTCAGAACAAGGACTGGCATTTTGTGCCAGCATCATTCACTCTGGCCATAAATGAAAATCATTGCACCAGGCACTGTACAAAATGAGAATTAAAAAAAGTTGGGTACTGAGCAAGTTGCTGCCTTCCCTTGCTGCTTGGTAGATTCTGCAGTCTTAGAGTCAAATATGTAAATGTGTAATTTTAAAAAAGAGAGCAATTTATTTTTGAAAGCTTCGACATTTAACGAAGCAGGAGTCAGTGATAAACTGCTCACAAGGACTGCCAGCAGGCGACTTCACACACTGTAAGCACTTTACTACAGAGTGATTAATACTTATCACAAGGGAAAATAATATGCCATCCTTACTTGCTAAGAACATAAAAGAAGCTGCTTAGGTCACCAGGCACAGAGCTGTGGACATGGCCACAGTAGTTACAGCTACATTGAGAGATGCTCAGGTCAGGAATGGGACATGATTATTCAAAATGCTAGATAGAGAGTAATGCTCAAAGGCCATGTGGATGTTAGCAGAGTAAATGAATAGTCAGACTTTAAATATGAACTTCATATTGATTAGAATGCAAATGTCAGTTGGAATTAGACTGCATGAGAAATGTTTTATGTCTCTGTTATGCAAATGGTGCCTTGACAAGTCTTTCAAATACTTGCTCAGTGTCTGGACAACGCACATGCATTGAGTTGAGTTCTGGACCCCTTGTTCCTAGGGTGACCCCCTAAATCTCAGTACCTGAGGTATGATAAAAAAGCACTGGATACACATTTGCATTGTTTCAATTCAGACCAAGGAGCACACGAAACGCAGCAATGCCCTTGCTAGCTCACCTTCCAGCTCATGCAGAGAAATGAAATCTCTCTGCCAATGCTATTTCCTTTGATTCTTTACTTCAATTGGTGATAATTATTTATCTATATATCTCCTCATAATAATATCTAAACTACCTTGCAATCTTTACATTATTAACCTTGCTAGAGAATGGTCCCCCCTTTTTAACAGGTGAGAAAATTGAAGACCAGATTATAGCAAATTTTTGGCTGCTTTAAATACGAATAGGTATTAGGTGTGTGGGTATATGTGGCGACTTGAAAGTCAAAAAGAAATCTTTGGCCGAGCAGAAACTGAATCAAAGCCCACAAATATTAATTCTAGAGCACATTTCCTTTCCTGTTGCATTATGAAAGAAAGGTTCTGCCACATTATCTGTACAAGCAACCTGCTGTACCATTACCAGTTATCTTAAGTTAGGGCTGCTATTTGTGTTGTCACTGCCTGCACAGAATAAAGACAAATCCTATCATCAAACTCAATTCCAGACCTGTATGAATATAAAACTTGAAGGGTATTTTCTGGGCATATCAATGCTTTTGTCTTGACATCTAATAGGTTCATATTATCTTCATTTCTCAGTTGTAATTAAATGTAATGATTGCATATTTATTTTTATTTACAAAGGCAGTTGCTTGTGCAATAAAATTTGATTTAATCGATTGAAGACTCATTTAATGGACTTTTGAGGACCAAATGCATGTAAACAATGCTCTAATCAGACATCAAAACAGGCATAAATCAAAGTAATTAAATCAATGTAACACTAAGAAAATTGTGAACCAGACAGATATTTTTAAAAATAAGCAATAAAAGATATGATTTACGATCTCAGTTAAGAGAACAGCTGCAGTACTGATAGCTATATCCACTGTTACTGTCATTAAATAGCTGTCCCTGATCAGAGCCCTGTGATCAAGGCATCACAATTAGGAACTGAGCACAACATCTTCCCCATAAAATTTCTTCAGTATAAAATGGAGAAGACCATGCAGGACACCAGAAATAGCTGTCATGGTGGAAAATTATAATGTAGCTGTATGTTCAGAATATTAAAGTCATAAACATTTTCTACATCTTTCACATGACACAAAGAGAAGTACTTGAAAGTTCAGACTTTCACTAGGACAGCCAGTGTGAAGTTTGACAATATTGTTCCACGCGTGCTTAATTATAATGCTTTGTGAAAATAAATCTCCAAGTATGTAATTAAATTGAATATTCATTTTCTCATTCTTCTTTGACAAGAGTACTGCACCTCTCACACATATCCTCACACAAGACAGAAGGGAAAATATATGCCTTTCTCATAGATATTTTTCTGCTCTTCTTATCAAGGTAGATACTTGCTTCATGGTTGCTGGAGTATGTTTGCACAAACTCTGTATGCAGGTGGCTCCAGGCATGGCCTGTGTCAAGGCCTCTGAACCAAGGTGAGCTGCATGTGTAATCAGATTAAATGCCCATTGATGTATACACAATGTAAAAAACTCGAGATGTGGCTGTCAGAAATAGACCCGTATAATGGGTTCTCCCACCTGACTCATAGCACAGTTTCATGTGTGCTGTGACATCTCCAGTGCATGTGGAGAGCAGGAACAAGAGCTTTCTGCAGGTCATGCAGACAGAAGGACACACACCTATTGTCCAGATGATGAAAATCTGATATAAATAAGCAGTCATGCTACAAATAAAAATAATCTAATCCCCAGGCTATGTCCTTTCTTCCTCTAGTGGTCCTTTCTCTTGGTTTCCGTCTCAAAAGAGAGGGAAACCATAGTCTGATTCAGGCCAGGATTTATCACTTCTAGCTTTAGGTATGTAATAATTGATGCCAATTTAGAAGCCTCCCTGTCTGTAAGGCACCTTCTGCAGTCAGTGGAAACAGGCATCTACTGAGGGGTATTTAGTGCACATAAGATTAACTGGTTTTAATCCTCCATTAACTAGTGAAAAATATGGCAAAACACCTGTTATCTGACAAACAGTACAATGGGTACAAATACAGGTCTTAGTATTCCAATTCATTCAAAGAACCCATGTGGGAACAGAAAAACTGGTATGTGCTTGCAAATTTGTAGATGGCACCCAACAATGCATTTTCAGCACTGTGTCCTAGATGACAGTGCTCTTACCACTGAAAATTATTTTGGCCTTATGCCCATAAATGTTTCTACCCAGGTTCATCCCTAAGCAAATGAGCTTTGAGTCACAGTTCTGTCAATCCTGCCCTGAAGTATCCTTCCTCCAGTGTCAGCTCCTATGCTCCACAGCCTTTGCTAATAACGTCCTCCAGCTCAATGTATTTGTTCATTCCCCTGTCCCCCTCAACTTTTCTCCCACTTTGTCTCTGGAAAAGGAGCTTCCCCAGTACCTCCATTCCTAAACTGTGCATTCCCAGCCTTACTCAGGAGTGCATACCACTCATCCTTTTGTAACCTGGATGGTAATGCTCTACATAAGCTGCTTCCTTACTTGCTCCAAATGTGCCTACCTGTTTTTCCCATGAAATTTCTGTCATCTTTTCCCTGTCAGTCAACACCCAATCTTTTCTCTGTTCTCTACTGTTTTTTCACTCCTTGCGGATTTTTTCCATAAGCATAAGTGAGGTTTCAACAAAGCTATACAATATAATTATCATTTGATATGAGGCTGGATTTCACAAGCAATTAGGCAATCCACCAGTTCACAATAGTAAACGTAGATAAAATTCTCTTTTCAAATAAACTGACATGGATTGGATGATATCAAACCTGAGAATTTAGACCTTTATCAGGTTAAAAATGAAAGCTTAACAGATGGCTTGTTGGAAGCAATCTTACTCAAGACAGAATGTCAGTATATTGGGATGAATCTTTAATATAAGCCAGAAGATTCCTGGAAATTTTTGCAGTAATTTGCCAAAATAATGTCAGGTGCATTTTTAATTTTTTTACACAACACTCACCAAAAAATACAGATTACCTGAGTGTTTTTCAAAAGTTAAAATAGCAGAAAAACACCTTTTAGCAAGCGACTTCTCTTACTAACAGTAAAACATGAAGGGATTCTGCACCTGAAACCACTTAATGCTTTCATGGAGCAATAAAATAGCTTCAGGTGTTTCTCGAGGAATGAGTTTTAAAACTGGTGGGGAGGAGATCCATCAAAAATAAATCAAAGCTTGTTTTGCTTGAGCCACAAGAAGTGTGTATAATAGAAAGTTATTAGGACCAAAGCTACTTGCTGCATTGCCTCAGAACACTGTCCAATTGCCAAAGCATTCTCCAATCAATCAACCGTCAGCCTCATTTCTCCTTGCCAGCACTGACAAGTCACCATCTGACTGTAGATTATGAGATAAAAGGGAGCTAGTAGCTTTGTTTCCTTCTATATTAAATTATTTGCAACACTCTGTTCTGTCTTCAAGACAGGTGTGAGGTGATAAGGAAAACCTGCACTTTCTGGAAAATTATTTCAAAACATAGATCAAAATATAGTCTGAAGTCTAGGCAAGGTGTTAATTAAAAATGTATAAAAATATAATGGGATTTGAATCCCCAGATACGTAACAGCTGAAATAATAACATTCAGCATTAGAAAAAATCTCATTCTTAAGATACCTGCAGGTATCTCTGTCCATTTTTGGAAACTATATATAAAAAAATTTTTTTGCTATGTACTTCTTTCATAAATTCATTAAAAATAGCTTCTTTTCCCTCTTGTTTATAAATGAAATACCCTGTTTGACCCTGAGATTAGCTCAGTTGGTTAGAACACGGTGCTAACCACTCCAAGATTGCTGTGGTTTCAATCCCCATAGGAGCCATTCTAATCCTTAAACGTCCAGAATGTAAGGATTGTCAGAATAACTGGTGAAATTTACATTTTATAAAACAAATCTGGAGTCATACCACAAAAAAGCACATAGAAAATAGATGTCCAGATTAAAGTGACTGCATTTTATCACCTCTTCCTTCACCTACTAGTCCTGTAGCTACAGCTGCCATGGTGTTCCAGTGAGCAGGTGCACAAGAAGCCTGGAGGAACCATAGGCAGGACAGTTGATCTGAAATTTCTGAAGAATTTAGGACATCATATTTGGTGGGCTGTTTGCCAGGAATCTCTGATCTCTGTTTGGGAGCGGGCTGGGTGTCTGTCCTCAGGTGATGAACAGCTGTGTTTGATGAACAACTTTCTTTTCCATTACAAGTATTATTATCAGTATTGTTAGTAATGTAGTACTATATTTTATTAAAAATATTAAACTGTTCTTAACTCATGAACTTTACTTTCTGATTCTCTGTCTCACTGGGGTGGGGATCAAGGGCAAGTGGGCGAGTGACTGCACAGTGCTTGGCTACTGGCTGAGGTTAAACCATGACATCCACTCATTTTCATCAAATATAGCTGTGACTGCCAAAGGTATTGGTCTTCAACTTGTTCATCAAGGAAATGTCTATGAACACAAAGACCCCCACTGCCTTTGTTCTGCTGTACAGCCTAGGTGCCAGCAATACCTTTAATTGTTAAGGTGTCATTAAGAGCTTCTCCTAGATCTCTTTTTTTCATACAAATGTGCTTTTCAGTACTTCTCTTTGTCAAGAGCAAGAATTGAACAGCATTTCATGCAAGTAAGTTGAAAGTAATTTCTAACTGCAGTCTTTGCTTTCAAAGATTTATTAAACTCTTTTGTCTTTTCAAGGCTGCATTTATTTTATTCATTTTAAATGTCATCTGGTCAAATAGCTCACTGGGTGCACAATGAAGCATTTGAATTTATAGAAAATTTCATGCATGCTACCAACACTTTTCAGGAAAAAAATACCAGAAAATTAGGAGAAAAAATAATCGTAGTTCATCAGCAAAGTGTTGTGATAAATGTAGTTCCACGCATGTACGGTATACACACAGGACTGTTCTGATAAATCAGTAATAGCGAGACTCTGTGGGAGTCTTTGAAACACAGAAAGGATGCTTGTTAGAGGATTCTCACTGTCTCTATTTGAAATGCATCAGAAGTTCATTTCAGCTACTCAGCAGATCCATATTTAGCACAGACTTGCCAGCTTAAGCTTAGTGTGTCAGGGTGCATCAGTGTGTTCAGAAAAGTGATGTATTGTGGCAGCATGAATGTCTAATTATGTGCGTAGTTTACAGTTTTTCAACAGGAAAGAGCCAAAGAAGTGAAAAGCTGAAATGAGATTTATTTCTTGTTACCAGCATTTGCTTACATATGCCTGTTGCTTTTTTTTTAAATTAAATTATCTTCCATCCCTCTCTCCTCCTGCCTTATCAAAGCTGTATTACATTGCAAAGTCTACCTTAGCTTGATATGTTTTAAGAAGAATCTCTATGCCTCCTTCCCACAAAACATCATATTAATAATTTTTCTCATGTATGCTGGCTGACAGTCATTTTCAATATCTACAATGCTATTAGTTTCCCAGACATTAAAGTTAAAGGAGAACTATTATTAAATCAAGCCATTACAGCATATAAACCACCAGGTTTAAATTGCCTTTAACTTTGGGTTATTTCATGAATTATACACTTTTTAGTTTAACTCTAGCCTTTCTAGATTTTCAGTCACTGCTTCCCATGTGCAGGCAACTGTTCAGCTGTCTCCAGGAGAGCAGGGTCCCATCACATATAATGGCTACTCAGAAAAACAAACACCATCACTCCAAATGTCTCCACCTTCCTCCTCCGTTCCTCCACTTTATGTACAAGCATGATGTCACATGATCAGGAACACACCTTTGGTCAGTTGGGGTCACCTGTCCCAGGTGTGTCTCCTCCCAATCCCCATCTTGTCCCCAACATGCCAGTCCGAAAAGCAGAAAAGATCTTGACTCTGTGCAAGTGCCTCTTAGCTATGGCAAAAACATCTCAATATTATAAATCCTGTGTTCAGCACAAATTCAAAACTTAGCTCCATACTAGCCACTGTGAAGAAAATTAACTCTACCCCAGGCAAAACCAGCACAGTTCTGAAGACAGAATTATTAATTCCCATATGGCCTCTTTCTGAAGTCCTCACTGAAGTAGCTCACAAATGTGAATTCATTTATCTCCACAGTAGTCATGTAAGATAAGTGATTATTATTATCTCCATTTTATAAGGGCAGGGGGAAAAATTAAGACAAAGGTTTTCATTTAGTATGCCCAGTTTGAGATATTTGTTATTCCTTTTCACTCTGTGCAGAACATTTACAAAGCCCAGCTCTCAGTGATTTCAGTTGCTGCTGTGAATGCTTAGCAATTATGTAGATCCAGGTGGAGGATGCTAAGTTGAAAACACAGCTAATGCCTAAATATAAAATTAGTGCCTGCCCTTGTAGTGTTTGATTCAAGCAACTTACCCGTAGGAACACTGTTACATCAGCAGGACAGAAAAGAATTCTACTTATGAGCAACCAATTGCTTTAAGTCTCCCATCTCTTCCTACAGTCCCCCTCCTCACTTAAAATCTGGCTTTCAGTAATAGAAACAAAAGTGCAAGCAATGCAAAACAATGCAAGATTCGATATCCTGTTTCTTGTTGTTGTTATTGTTCTTCTTCTTCTTCTTCATCTTCTTTTTTTAAGCCTCCAGTAATCTTTACTTGTAAGAAAACTGAGATGATGCCCTGGTCCAGATGAACCACCTTGCTCCTCAATCCTGGGTTCCTTTGGGAAAACCAAAGTAAAACCACAGGCATATGCATCTGTAGCACACACTGAATGAGCCCAATGTTCTTCAGATATGTCAAACCAACTTATTCTCAGAGTAGCTACTGTGCGCCTTGCATACACGAATTGTAGGTCCGATGTGTTCAGAGTAGATTGGATTATAACTACATGTGATGTGTATTGTGACATCTACCCAGGATCTGGAGATGACTGAGAGGGTACCTCATCAATGTCTACCAGTATCTGAAGAGAGGTTGTGGAAAGGATGAAGCTGGGCTCATTTCAGTGGTGCCCAGCAATAGGACAAAAGGAAATGGGTAGAAAATGATGCACTGGAAGTTCCAGCTGAACATAAGGAAGAATTTCTTTGCTGTGAAGGATTGCCCAGAGACATTGCAGAGTCTCTCTCACTGGAGATATTCAAGAACTGTCTGGACACAATCCTGTGCCGTGTGCTCTGGAATAACCCTGCTTGAGTAGGGAGTTTGGACCAGATGGCCCATTGTGGTCCCTTCCAGCCTTGCCCATTCTGTGATTCTGTGACTTTGCTCTGTCAGGAGGCGAAACCTTAACTCTAAGGCAACTACCTGAAATGATTCTGTCTGGATGTCTGGTCTAGTCACCAATTCTAGTCAAATCTATTGTATCAGTTTCAACTCCCAGGTTATCCTTGAGTGAAGTCTACATAGGGAACAATGAGTCATGCACGTAAGAAAACAAGCAGAATACATGCTTTTAGTGGTAGATTCATTCAGAATTTAGAGGACAGTCTCCTTAACTTTTACTGTGTTGCTGTTAAAGAAAACATCTCCCTGAAAACTGATGATGAAGAAAATAATATGCAATAATATTTTGTAAGAAAGATCAGAAACATTCTTTAAAAGTTAAGATTATAGAAAAACCTATCTAAATGTTCACCCAAAATTAATTTAGACACTTAGATGAAAGGGACTTAATTTTCAAGTCTGTAGACCAAGAAAACACCAAGCATATTCCCATATTCATCAGTTCTAATTCATAGGCAACTACTAAAAATATAAGTAAATACAAAAATATGTTCCAGTTTTTATGTGAGGTTTTGGAAAAACTTACCAGGAGATCATCAATGTTAATCCTCTAGAACAAGAAATTATCTGTGCAGGTGATAAAAGAAAAATCATGAATATATGAGATAAAAGCATTATAGTAAAATTCAGAAGTAATATAAACACTAGTCTTTTTTTGCACTTACTTTAACTCCCATTTGAGATAACCCATTCGCAATGGACAGATGACTAATGGAACCTAAGGTAGTGAAAATTATCCAGTGATCACTATGTAAGTTTGCACCTTCACGCAATCTTTGTTAGAGATACAAAGAGAACAGACAATTCAAGTGTAATACACTTAGAGATTTTATATTCTGCCTTCAGCTTATATATAGCTGAATTAAAAAGAACTCAGGATGGTTACCAAAAGAAATAAAAATGCTATTTTTTTCCAATCGGTTTTGTAATGATTTAAATGTTCTTTAAACGTTCTGCTACTTTCCACACTGTAAGAGCAAAACAGAGAACGATGCAGGAAGAAATATCCAAAGAAGCAATCTTCCTGAGATATTGTCAGATTGTATTTTGTTTCACCAAGAAATATTTTTTTCCCCAAGAAATGAATGAGTTAACTGTGCAATTAGCTGGTAAATTCTGTGGCTCAAAGGGAAAACTTGCCACAGGGTGATCAGTATAACCTTGCTTCTGTTACAGAGAACTGTCTTCATTACAATAAATTCAAAATTTTAGTGGGATGCCGGCTCTACCTTGAGGACCCCTCTTTAAAAGTCTCATTGTGCATGGCATATCGTATGTGAGATGCCATCATCCCTGCCTAAGTGCTGTATGCCCTGGACTTGTGTTTCCCGTCTCTTTTTTTCAAAACGGGTTCAGCTGTACCGAAACAACTCATAGTAGATGCTTGTCAGATCTTTCAGTAAGACTTAAAAGCGACAGAGATCTCATTGTTTATTTGGATCATGTACTACAGAGACATAATTCTTAAAATAGGAAAATTATTTAAGGAAACTTTCCTTTAACACAAGCCTGTTGATTATTTTTGTATCTCCAATGGTGCAAAATATAAATTTTAAAAAATGTAAATAAAGCTAATTGCAAAACAAAATAAAAAACACATAATTTAAAAGCTTTCAGAACAAGATTTTTCAAAGTTATTCATGCATTTCTAATATTTTTGCATTTTTAAAAAATAGCATTCAGGCTTAAGCAACTGAAGTGTGTGAAGTATTAAACCTCAATGTACAAACCAGTATGTTTTAACTGATTGTGGCTCCACTTAAAACTCCCCTGTCCCGTTTTTCCCCTCAACATGCATTAAGATCTCTCCACACAGGCAGCTTGGGTTCCTTGTACCCATGGCGAGTACCAGCTACGAGCTGTGTAGTCACACGAGGATGGTGCTGTGCTCACACTAACCTGCTCAGCATCCCAGGTGAATGCATTAGCTCAGACAATCATTACCTTAGCACAGATATATGGTGCTTGGTCACATCTGACCCGGTCTGGCAGCTCTAAGTGTGAGCAAATTTATTTGTATCTGGTTGTAGGGCTGTTTAAAGATATCCCAATTTACATCAAGGCTGTCTTTTTTAGACAGCACAGAGTGTTTTTAAGTAAGAGTTCAAGTGAGGCTGGAAAGTGTTTTTGAAAATCTGAGATACTATACATTAACAAAAACATGAATAGCACTTGAGACTTGTTAGGTATAGTAGTGCTTATGTAGATCTAGAGATATCAAGAGGTATAAAGTGATAAGCATGAAAGAAAATGAAGATTCTCTTTAGACATTATTAATGTATAGGTATTAGAATTCTCATAAATATATTAAATAGACTGCTGTAAATTTCAGTTGGAGGTTAGGATAGCGAGCAGACTTTGCAGTGTGAAGGTGAGATAGCTAAAACTGGTTTACAGAACAGCTAATCTTCCACTGATGTTTCTGAAATTGTTTGTAACTGTCTTTGTCATTTTCTGATGCCCAGTAATTTCAGCCATATCCCTTATATGCAGATTGATTCTTGAACTCATAATCCATTTTCCATCTTTTGCTCTTTATTGTTTCACATAGCCTATCCAGGGCACCTAGGAACTTCTCCATCAGTGTAATGCACAGTCCCATCATGCAGCCAGCCACAGCAGTGTTTCAGGACTGCCATTAATAAAAATTGACTATATGCAGAAATGTAAGTTGAGTAGGAATTCTGAAAACAGTTGTAACAAATTTCTTTCAGATTTTCTGTAACATTGGACACTGACTTGGACACAAACGTCTTGACTCATTTAAGGATCTTAAAGAGTTATGCCAAGTGGATAAGGACTTTACTTGATACTGCTAGCTGCCTTTGAAGGACCCTTTCTGCTGAGGGACTTTACTGAATACCTCACAAATTCCTTTATTTCAATGAACTACCTCTTTGTTTATTAATTGACTTGCAAAAGAAAAAGAGATATTTTTCAACAGGATTGCCAGTATATTCCCCAAGGAAAGATATCAGTTAAGACTACAAGGATACCACAGATTAATTTTATTTAAACACTGAACTCTGAGTATCAAGTCCACAGTCAGTCCCAGGGCAGCTTTCAGACAGGAAAAAGTAAAGGGTCAGACATTGTAGTCCCTAGGGAAAAGATTCAAGACACTTATGTATAAACATTTTCCTTTGGCACTTTTCCCCATTGCTAGTAGTTTTCCCTAATGATGAGGCCAGCACAAATAGAAAGGAAAAGTAAATAAATATACAATTACAGGCAATTTTATATTATTATATCTAGGATCACATGACATAATTGGCTTGAAAATACACTCTGATGACACTTCTTTGTAATGGCACCTTCAAACATCAGTCCTGGCTTTCCTTCTTCTCTACTTCAGTGGTTAGCTGGTGGGTCATTTCTCTTTGGAGTTTGAGGGGATCTGCAATATCTGCCCACTATACCATTTTTATATTTTTTTTCGCTGCCACAAAATTTTATAATTTTCTTTTTTTCTCTACCACAAAATGTGGGATCTCCAAGCCCCCAGGGGGAAGCTTGTCGTTCAAGCCACTCAATGAACTTAGTGGTAAGAAAATCTATGGAGATCCTTACCAAACTCCTCTATTCAATGATAAAACATTAACTAACCTGACTTCTGTAAATTTTAGTGTGCAAAAACAACCCACGATCACTCAAACTGCCATCTTTCCTTTTGTTTCAGAGGATTTCAGGCCATTTATGTCTGCAGTTAGTTAGTCAACCTGGAAAGTACATATCAGTCTTTATACTGATAGCAAAGTTTGTAGGATACCACTCCCATGCACATACCTACCCACATACAAAAATCAGGACAATTTTTCAACTGGAGAACCAAAAGATCTTCCTGTACAGTATTGAGTTTTTCTCTTTCATGACTTTTACCTGTTGTTTGTAGCAACTGAAATAAGAAATAAAAATATAGAGATCTACAGTATTGTGCTAAACTGTGGGTTTGTGTCAAGGAATAGACACTCATCCCTTCTTGCATCCAAGAAAAATACAATCTTCTCTCTTATTTTATTGCCCAGAATTTCAAGGCTTATCACACTACCTGACTTGATAGCCTGCACAATAGATGAAGAAATACAAAAAGCAACAAGTAGTGAAAGCCTTTCCAAGCCAGAGGTAGAGTGGCAGTCTGATAACAA
Organism: Catharus ustulatus; assembly: GCF_009819885.2. NCBI lineage: Eukaryota > Metazoa > Chordata > Aves > Passeriformes > Turdidae > Catharus > Catharus ustulatus. The sequence goes on along the minus strand of NC_046224.1, from coordinate 52,946,909 downwards.
CATTCTTAATTGTGGTTAAAAGGCACACACTTAAGGGTTGCACTCTCAGGATGAAATGCACACCAGAATATGTACAAGCCCCTGCTGTGGAACTGGCAGGATGTCAGCCTCATGCATTATTGCCTCTTTGTCTACACTTCCTACCACTTCATGCCATTACTCAGTCTGTGCAGGATTTAGACACCTCTGCAGCTGCTTTGGCAGCAGACATTCCCAGCAATGGGAGACAGTGGCTGGTACTCCACTTCCATGAACTTCACCCCTCCTATGTAACAGAGTGCAGTGTAAGCAAGAATCTGCTGCCAAAAGTAAAGTACAGCAGATGGGAATATTAACTCTTACCAGGGGGTGTCATTGCCAAAGAAGGTGTTTACTAGTTTGTGCTACGTTTAATTAGTTCATGTGGAGCATACTACTGACCCTTAGTGAGCACCAATAAATACTTTACTCCTAAAACTGATAGTTTTAACATGGAAGATGCTTATAGAACACATAATACATATGAACATGCACAAACACACATGCACTTTTTGTTTAATCATTGCATGTCTTGAGAGCAAGACCAGAAAAATCTGTAATGAATACAAATTCAAAGTTTATATTTTATTGTTTCTTTTTCAATCCACTGCTCATATTATAAAAAGATTAGCAGATCGTTAAAATAAATAACAATAAATTTTAGAAAGGAACATGACACGTGTTATGCAGCTCTAAATCAGTAAGTGTGGAATGTTTAGTCACCAGAAGTTTCTTATTTTGCAAGGGCACAGGAATCAGTCACTGTACATTTTTTTTTAAACTTGGACCTCTGATTAGCCTGGGGGACAAGTTTATCTGGAACAGAAGCCCATGAGAGCTCTAGATACATACTTGTATATAAACATATGTCTTATGTTTTAGAAGTCTCATAAATGACATAACGTATCTGGAATGGAGAATACATCACATGTTTTTTCTATTTCCATGTGGAGACAAACTTCTGCCCCATCCTGTGAGTGCAGGGCACACCACCAAATCTTCTCTTTTTGAGACTAGGACATCAGGATTAAGATTTCAAGACAGCAGAAGAAAATAAGAAAAGAAAGGATTAGTAAAAGTGGAAGATTATCCTAAACTGACCATAATACATTCCTTGAATTCACTGGTCTGTTTGTAACTCCCTTGAATGCATTACATTGGTGACTGGTTGCTGCACTGAGGTGAAATTAAAAGGAATTGACAGAGCACAGTCAGAGACTGACATCATGATATTGCCCTGCACCTCTCCACTGTCAAAGGATTTTAATTATGCTCCAAATATAAAAAATCTTTATGAAAACACAAAACACTGTGTCACATTCCTTAAAGACCTGTATTTTATGCGCAAACTCATTTTATCTTCTAAAGTGCAGCCACACATCAGACCATGAGGAAAGGATCAGGAGAACAATGAGTGAGGACAGAAGCATAAGTCAGCTTTAGCAACCATCTCTTTCTCAGGCTGACGTTGTTTTATGATCTACTTTGAATCCTTTCTGAAATGTAGAAGAGTTGTTGGAAAAACAATGGAGAAAATCTGGCAGCCTAACTGGTTTCAGGGAAAGGGTTCTATAAGCACTGGTCAGAAACTTTTAGATGAGTAATTAAAAAGATAAATTTCTGATTTTCAGAAGGAAAAGGCTGTAGAAGATATCTAAAGACAACCTTACCAGAGAGTCTAAAAAAATGGAAAATTCTGCTTAGATACAGAAGAATGTGTCACCACAGAAAAACTAGTAATAATTTGCACAGGAATGAGAGTCTTCACTATGCAGTATCTGGACTCTTTGAATATGAACCTTCGTTCTGAGAGCTGAAGATGGGATCATATTCTTTTGTCCATAAATTTCAGCCAAGTTTTGGGACACTTTCCCAATGAAAGATTCTTTTAAAATATCAAGAGGATTTTCTAACAGTGAAAGACAGAGTCTGATTAGCTTCTAGGATCCAGTCCTAAAGAACATTTATATTTTTCTTCACAATATGAAGAGAGAAGACCTTGCCATTCCTCATCCAATTAGTCTAATGTTCTGGTCAGCTTTATAAAACAGAACACAGACAATCAATACAGAGAAATTAACACCTGAGAAGGTTCAATAACTTTCCTTTAGCTATGCATATGTTTTTTTTATTATCTCCGTACACATGGAGATAGACACAAAACATTAATATACTGTTTTAGTTTAGTCACATGATGCAGCCAGTTCACAATGATTTCCCTGTTGTAGATTTAATCTGACTGTTAGAAAACTGCCCTGTTTAAAACAAAGTTCAGAGCAATAACTCCTGATTCATACATTTTCCTTCACTTATTTATTCTCTAATGAATTGTGTTTCTCATCTGGAAAGACAGAACGGTTTATACATACCAAGCAATGTATGTGAAATAATACTAGAGAAGCCTAGCTATAATGAATAACACTATATCCAACTGTAATTCCCAGATGGAAAGTTAATTCAATATTGTACCCGGTTCAGCAGATTGAAATTCTGACTGTTCTGAATTATTCCACACTCATTTTTGTGAGAGATACAGTGATATTTTTGTGTTCAGGTTGATATATATAACATTTCTTGGAAAAGAAGTGCTACTGTCAATAACATCCCTTGGTGGTTTACACATTGGCTTAACCACTGATCAACACACTTTTAAAAATTCCTAGTAAAAAAACCCAGATTATCTGCATTCCAGTGGTTTTCACCTATTAAGTTTTTGCTTAATAAGTTTTTGAACATATATAAGTTCATATACATATCTGTAGTGCATTATCAATAGCAATTATACTGCACTATGAAGAGATTATGCATTAACTAGATGATGGCTAAGGCTTCAAATATGAGTTCTATGATAGAAGCAGCTCATCTCAGCCTGTAGGCTGCCTTGAAAAACTGACCCACAGAACTACTACCTGATACAAATTCAGACTATCTCAGCATAGCCAAAGATATTTCCCTGCATTATTTTCAGAGTATACAGATTGTTGGTGTCAAACATTCAGTGTCTTACTGGAAAAAATCAATCTAAGGCCTGGTGCTTTCAAATTTATGAAATTGAGATTTTCCAATTACTTACACATTTTTCATGGACATATTTCTTCAAAACTTGTACAGAATGATCCTGCTTGCTGTTTCTTAGCTCTCATCTGACAGACTGCATTTATCCTGACACAATGGGTGTGCAGCTGCATTCATCCACAAAGTAAAGTTCAGACAAAGTTAGGACAAACTAAGTCACTGCCTCTGTCTTGCCAGGGAAGCTCCTTCTCAGGAGCACTGCAGCAGGTAGACATGCTGTAATATCATCCAAAGTACAGCCAAAGTAACAATTAACGTATTATTTTAGGGAAGGAAAGGGGGAAAAAAGACAGAGAGGAAAAGACAGACGGAAAGAGAGAGAGAAAGAGAGAAAGAGAGAGAGAAGGAGAGAAAGAAAGAAAGAGAGAGAAAAAGAGAGAGAAAAAAGAGAAAGAGAGAGAAAAAAAGAGAGAAAAAAAAGAGAGAGAAAAAGAGAGAGAGAATGGAACAGCCATCTCTAGCTCTCAGCTTTACTGAACAGACCTCAATTAAATATCATAATAAAGGAGACTTTTTGTTGTCTTACTCCTAGGAAGTCAGAATGCCAGTTGTTATCACTGTTTCTGTAAAGGTTGGAAGTGGTACAGCATCTGTTCATGTTACCTGAATATCTCCAAAACCTCAGCTTTGCTGGAAGGCTGGAAAATAATGTAGCCTTCATGGAAAATTAATGCAGTGAGAAAACAAAAGATGAACATAAATCACAGTGTATTGAATTCACAAGTGAATAGATTCAGATAAAATAACAACAAATAAAAGTATTCCTTTATGGAAAGGCTGAAGCAAAAAAAAATTTAATTAAATTAATTGAAAAACAAATGATGGAATTATAAAGTACAACACACAGAGACAGGTTATGCATGCTGACTTTAGATCAAAACGCCTTAAGCTATTCCAGCATAATTTAAAAGTTATTGAATAAAATGTGCTCTGATTTCAGCTGCTTAAAATTATCCAAAATCGTGATCTAGTATAATGTTTGCCAGAATTAGAAGTACAAAGCTAAAAAGTGTTAAGTCAGTTCTGAGAAGAAAGGAATGAAAATGAACTGCACTGAAATTCCACAGATATTTGTCTTGCTTATGCTTTAAGTCACACAGCCCTACTGCTCTTTTGTAAAGGAGTGCTACACATAGTGTGAAAATGAGCACTCAGAAATAATATTTTCATACAGGGGTTCTGGGAAGCGAAGATCTCTTTCAAAAGGGATAGCAGATGGTTGCTAGAAAGTTTGGGATGTCAAGAAAAGTTGCAGGTTTTCTCTGTGTGTGACTGTAAATTGTACTCATCTAAAGTATGGATTCAATTAGTATTAAAGATTTCATCTTATGTTCCCTTCACAGCACTTGCTACATTTCAGAAACAAGTTTCTAAAGATTTTGCTGAATTTTTATTATTTTTATTAGATCCCCGTTGCAGTAAATATTAACTTTAACGATTTTTCCAAATATTCTTTCTCTGTGTATCAGCTGACTGCTTTACATCATTTGATGTTTGCGGGGCAACAAGCACCAACATATCACAGAGCTTGAGGAAAGCTGTACTCCCATCACACATCTCATTTCTGATAGGGCCACCTACATAGCAAAGTTGATTGGAAATCATATAGGACAGCATGTTTTGGAAGTGATTGTGGTCAGGAAAACAGCAGGCACCAAGGTCAAACTGTCAATCGAGATGTAGGGAAAAAATACAAGAAAAGAGAGATCCAGAGAAAAGAAGACTCAAAGAAATACATGTGCTTAACATATATATGAAACATATGGTATCATTATTCTGTAAGGAAACAGTGCCAATCGTGTGTACTGCATAAGTGGAAAGGAAAAAGAACAGTAGTATGTAAATGCAAATTACATTCATTTCATCCCACATCATAAACGATGGCATTGGAGATATCAAATGAAAGACCATTAGTTTTCTTGAATGGTGGATGAACTGAAACAACTCTTTCGTTTTTCTTTCTCAGTACTGATAGCAACAAATCCTAATAACATTAGGACTTTCATGAACCATTAAGATTTCAAATTCCACTGTGCATATTCACATTAAGTGGTATTTTAGTCTGTGCAGAGCTGAACAGTTATTGGGAAAATTTGCAGAATAAATGCAGAGATAATATGGATTACTGCACTTATCTTTAATAAGGGGTTTGAATGTATTTTAAGGGCTTTTTTAAATAAATAATTTGTAAACAAGGAAAAAAGCAAAATATGGAAATATGACTGGGAAGATTTATAAGATAAGGTTTAAATCAACAAAAGAATATTTGAGATACTGGATCTTGTCTTGAAAATTGCTATATGATACACAATAACTATTACACTGCCTTATATATGGGTCTATCATTTGATAATATGTATTGCCTACAAGTGTATTTCAACAAGGAAGGAAATGTTCATAAGGGGAAACAAATATTATTAGACCATCTATGCTAGTTGAAGAAAAAGATAAGAACCTTTCAGACTGAACTCCTTTGAATAAAACATCTTGTGTAGCACATGAAATGTACACATACACACACACATACACATCTCCAAATGTCATGTCTACTGTTCTCAGCACTTTTCTGCCTCTTTTGCAACACATAAACTTCGACAAGATTAGATATGATAGGTGCAATACAAATAAAAGGAGCCTTGAATCTGGGTGAAAGAGCACATTTTTGTCTCATAAACTGAGCATAGGGAGGGACTTCCAATAATCCACAGTGGATGACATCACCAGAGTCCTACTGTGGTAGTTGATTGAAGGTGGAAAATAATGTGCTTTGACTTCGTCTACCGAAAAAAATCAGTCCAATTTTGTTCTATAGACATTTCTTCTGTCAAGCAGCAATGTCTGTGATTTTCATCAAGAACAGTCCAAAAATAAAAATAACGACAATTTAAAACAAAGTGCCAAACAACTGTGAAGCCACTTCACAGCATAATATCACACTTTTGGGCATTCATCTGTGTGAAAAATGGGAACTCTGCTTGCCTTTGCTGGCTTCTACTTCACTGAATGCATCCAGAAGTCTCAGAGAATTGCTTGCTAACAAGGTTAGTGTCTTTAAGTTCTTGCCATATTCTAGGAGGTACAACAAGGACACGCTCATCCTTCTGGACTTAGTTTTGAAACAGCAATGTGACTTCCACCTAGGATATGTCAAAAGGAAGAGGTATTTCCAGACAACCAAGTCAACTACTGAAAAAGAATGATACAAGAAAAGCAAAACCCTGGAACTGTTGTTTAAAAAACCACATTTTTGGGACATCACTGAAGAGCAAGAATTCTTCTTTATTCAATCAAGTAAAAATGATTCACTGTCATTACCATGACTTAGAGTGGAGTCAGTGGGAAAAAAATTATTGGACCTAGATCAGAAATCAGTACCTGGAATTTTGAAGGTGTTTTTTAAAATTTTTTTTATGTGTTTTGTCTTTCTTTGGTTTCAAACAATACACAAATCACTAATATGAGCAAAGTGAGAAATATGTCATCTCTTTTACAAAAAAGGCTTTATAGAAGATAAAGTCTTTTAGCAGGGTCAGCAATCTGCCACAGGCATCTCCTTATCAGTTGATAAAAGGGAACTTCCTTTGTGAAATTCTATTAATCTCTTTACCACCCTGCCAATAATGTCATTCTCTAGAAATCTAGTTTTATTTATTTATAGTCTGCAGAATGTATTTTCTTCTCTGCCAATTAAATAGAACAGATCTGTCAGGTTAACCATGTATATGAAATTTCAATAAGTTGTCATAAAGGATGAATTTGATCCTCAATTTAAAATATGCTTTGCAACATAAAAGCATATGCATTAAATAAAAAAATGTATTTTAAATGCTATTTCATAGTTGTAGATACATAACAATTCACACATACTGAAAATACAGGGTTGATTTTGTACATAAATGTAGGAAGACTTACATGCTTTAAATTTCTATTTAGTTTTTTTGAATTATCACCTCTTTAAAATATAGAAACTATATATACTTGAAGTGAATATTTGCATGTAAAGAGACCCGAACAGAGTAGGGGAGAATTCCTAATTTTGCTGCTGTTGATTCCAGGAGGGCAAAGCACTTCACCATGGACTTAGGTTCAACAAAGGTTTAAAGTGCAAGTCATTCTCATCTAGCCTTGACCATCTGTACTGGTTTTGACTGGGATAGTTAAATTTATCAGTAGTAGCTTGTATGGGGCTGCACTCTGGGTTTGTGCTGAGAACAGGGTTTGTAGCACAGGGATCCTTTTGCTACTCCTGAGCAGTGCTGACACAGAGCCAAGGCCTTTCCATCTCTCACCCTGCTATGAGTGGGCTGAGAGTGCACAAGAGGCTGGGAGGTAACACAGCCAGGACTGCTGACCCCCGGTGACCAAGAGATATTCCTGACCATGTGGTGCCGTGGTCAGTATATGAAGCTGAAGGGCAGAGGGAGAAAGTAGGGAAGTGATGGTGTTTGTCTACCAAGTGGCCATCATGCAGGATGGAACCCTCCTCTCTTGGGGATTGCTGAACTCCTGCCAGCCCATGGGAAGCAGTGAATTGATTCCTTGTTTTGCTTTTGCTTGTGTGTGCAGCTTTTACTTTACCTATCAAACTGTATCTCAAGTTATGAATTTTCTCACCCCTACCCCACTAGAGCAAAGTGAGCAAGTGGCAAGTGGTTGTGTGGGGCTCAGCTGTCTAGGGTTAAACCATGACACAATCCAAAGACCACAAGTTAAGCCCAAGCTCTTTTATACCTCAGTAATCAATGAGAGAGAGAGAGCACATCCATATGGTATCTATTCCTGTTATATTAAGGCATGTTACACCTCCTAATAAGATCTCCTTTGTTTTGTCAGAAGGATCATCTACCTGTTTTGACAGCAAATCAAGAGTAATACCAGGCTGAACATGTTCTCATCAGATTAGCCTGACTCTCTCTATCCAGACAATGAGGCTATTGGAACTGCTCAGTCACTTTAGCCTTTTAATAAATAAAGGATGTACACTGCAAAAGAATACTTCATCTCCTTTATTTGAGGAACGAGCACTGTCTATCTATCTGTCTTTGTTAGCAATGGGATTCACATTGTAGTGGGAGTTTCTATTTAACAGTTTCTAGGTAAAGCTAAACTGGAAAAATTTCACCTGAGGCATTTTGCCAATTAAAGATGAAAATGCATTTTTCTTTTGGTTAAGTGATGGAATCAATAGAGAAATTATCTGGTGTAACACTAAAAATAAATTCAATTATTAATGTGCAAATATGATATTCTACAGTAGAATTTCAAAATTAAAAATGTAACAGAATGCAACAGAAATTATGGAACCTTAATTAAAGGTTAGTAATTTTTCCTTCTTTGTAATATAAAAAAACTAATAAAATATTGATGACAATTTATTAGAGGAGCCTACTCTGGTTAACTAAAAAAATCCTACTCTACAAACATTTTCTCTGAGCAATTTATTTGGCCTGTAACTTTACCAGGTTTGACAGGAAGAATGTGCATTGGGTCAAATTTACTTGAAATTCACATGAAGAACTGGAAACCCTTCCCAACAAAGAGCCAAAAGAATGACATTAATTTCAAATTCTGTTGTGACTACCTGTTTGGCTTTCCTTTAGAAGCCCTTCTAAACCCCTGCTCAGCAAACTAGCCTGGTGAGGTCTGTACTTGTGCCACATATTTGAAAACAGTTATTCTATTTAATATATTAACACAGTGGTATCAGGGAACAGATAAGTAACAATATTGTTCAGACATGTTCTCTGCTTTGCTTATTATATTCCTCCAAATATAACTTTCTTATTCAGAAGAAATATGAATTATACAATAGTTGATAGAAGGAAAGGAATAAGGAAAAGAAACTTCAATGAAACCTGAAATGTTATTATCATAACAATTCTTTACTTATTACATCCCAGGCAGTTGTACAAAATGGACAGTAAAGTGAAAATTTGAATACTTAGAAATCTTGATAGCCAGTGATTTAGAAGGTTTTTTTGTTTCACAACTTTTTGAAAGCACATTAATCATTATGTGAATATTTATGATTCAGAGGTAACTACAACTCAAGGTAGACTGTCTACACTTAGTAAAGCTAATTTTAGGGGATCATGAAAAATACTAATTATTAAACTAGGGATGGAGTAAGTACAATGTTCATGACACTTTCAATGCCTTCCTGACTAAATGGCTGCTCAAAAGTGCTGTGTGAGAAGTGCTGTTAGATATCTTTTGTTTTTAAAATAATCTCTTGAAACACTTTCATATTACCCAGGTAAAATGTCAATGTATTTGATGTCAATAAATATTTGACTAGAAATCACCCTCTTTTTCTCCCTCAAGACACATCGACCCTTGTCCTTGTTTAATTTATTGGAAAGCAGTAACCATCAACAGGTGCTTTACCCAACACTTCAGACACAGTGAATCATACCCTAAGAATGCCAGCCTCTCCACATTAGACTAGAAAACTTCTCAAGAACTGCTCTAAATCACTGGCCCTGATTCAGGGCAGTGTAATTCTACCCTCCAGCCCTGCTGGTTTTATCATCCTCTGAGAGGAAGTCACAGTGCACCTGAATAATATCCTTAACCTCAGTAATCTTACTAAACCTTATCACACAGCTTCTGAGATGCTAATAAATCTTTGCTGAGTAATGCACTTCCTGTTATACATATTTACTGTACTACCACAAAAATATATTACATTTATGTCATTGACATATTGAGGATACCATATAATGATTTGATAATCATCCAACCATGAATATGCATTCATATAGTACTGCCAATAGTCATGGTAAGTTCAAATTTCTGGAAGAAAAAACAGGTAATAATCATCCACATAAAGTTCATGGCTTTACCTGACAACAGCTGATCCTCTCGTTATAGTATGGCTTTCAAGGTTCTCAACTTGGAAAATCATTCCCATTTCTCAGTGCACCTAAAAATGTGTTTGTCTTTAAGCACATACACTTACACTGCACAGTGCCTCGAGTTCTTAATCCTCCTAAAGATAAGGTCTCTACATTTGCAATTCTGCAGTCTCACTACAGCTGATGTGGCAATATTTTCTCACTTTTGTTCCCATGCTGGTTTTCCCAACTCCAATGCTGTAACAATGGCATATCCTCATCAGAAGCTACTTCCATTGGCATGAGGATCATCTCCCCTACGCCCTGCCCTATTCCTTCTAACTTTAATTTATACTGCTGGACTTAGTGAGTAACATTCCAGATAATGGTCATAAATCACTGACAAGCATTACTCAACAACATTCAGGCCCAAAATACAGCAAACCAATTTGTGTGTAACACTTGTACCTAATTAAGCATCCTTCCATCAGTGCTAAAACATAATAAATAGGGGAAAAAACAGTAAGTTTTTCTGTGTCCTGAGGAAAATCGTACAGCACCAGGGAAAAAAGCACATCCAGAAAACTCATCATGTTCATCATTTCCTGCTACACCACTGCCCTGGAAAAGATATGCAAGAGAGGACTACATACTTCTGGGGACCCTGCACTTAATTTACCAGCTAGACACCAGGGAAAAAAAAATTTCCCTCTCTCTTCCTTATTTAATTTTACTTTCCCCAATTTTTCTCTCATTCATGTGGATTCTTTTCTCCCTCTTTCACTCCAAGTAACAGCATCTGTGGACCTTGCAAATAAAATTTTATGCACATATTTCATCCTTTCAACAGCATTTAAATATTGATTAAACATTAGAATCTAAAAATGTCCTAAACAGGGGTAAATTAAACACCTTTAGACACTTTCTGAACTTAAACTGAAAACCTAATGCTAATCTCACAAGCGCAGACTTAGTGATCCAGATAATCCCAAAGATGGCACCACAGGGAGTATTTTACATAAATAAGCTATAAAGGAGACACATGAAGAAATGGTGGTGGATGAGATAAGGTTACAAACTAAGTGCTACAAAGTCAGAGTCCATCCAAACAACAGCAAATGCTGACAGATTTTGAATTATTTGAGTGCTTGCTTGTCTGTACTGCTTTCAGAAACTGTCAGAGCATGAGTACCTGTAAGTCGTTAGGTCATGAATGCTCTGAATAGCTGGCAAATATGATTATTTGACTCTCTGAACATCAAATTCCATCAAAAAACTTCAATTAGACTGTTTCAGGGAAATGGATTTAAGTGTCTTGGTCTCTATAGGTAAAGGCAACAGTCATCATCTTAGAGTGATCTGCAGATGGACATCAGCATAAGAAAGCACTAAAGCTAACAACAGGGAAGAGACACCAAATAAGATATTTAAATTTGCATGTCTATAGGTGAGCTAAGTGCTTTCAATTGCCGTGGTAGTTGCTAGATATTTAGACAGTAGAGACAGCAGAGCTTAAAGAATGTGATTAAACTCAATGTGAATGTTGATGTCTATTAGCTAGCCAGACGAATAAATCCCTAGGTTCCACTGCCTGTGTTGACTGTTGACTAGAAAGGAAGTTTACACAACACAGACATGTACAGTTAGCAGTCTTTATCTCAAATTGAATTCTGTCCTTCCTACCTCCTGGAGTTGTGTATAGCAAGAAACAATAAGTACAAAACGTAGTAAGTGGTGTTTCATTAAGTCATTACTACTTTAAAATTCAAACATACAACACTGTAGTGATGGCCAAAAAAAAAAAAATTTTTTTAAAAAAAGTATTCTTGGAAAAATTATAACCTCAGTCCTCTCAGTTCTAAACCAGATGAAGAATGAGTGCACACATTTCCATATTAAATGCTCCCTGGCAATAGGGCCATGAGAAATTATAGGAAATCTTCTAAGATATTTTCAATGAGAGAAAAGACTTTTGATTCTAAATACATATGCAAATAACTAGTGATAGCATGGAAAAGTCCATTTTCCCAAAAGCATTATGCAAAGATATTTAAAGCCAAATGCTTATAAAACTTCTAAATGGACAAACAATCCATCTGGCATAGCCTCCTGGAGCTTCATGCCTCTTTGATAAACAGAATATAATTTATTTTCTCTTAACTCTCTACATCACTAAACAGCATTTAGACATGTCCAGGTGATGAAGAGGGTAGGATTTGCTTGTGAGCAAGAATTATGCATTGTTCCTGAAGCAGTGCAAAACATGATTTGTCCTTCTCTATATTTGTTTTTGAACTGGTTTTAACATTTATTTAGTTTTATCCATTATCGACAGTTTTTGTTGGCAATAAGTAATTTTCACAGCAGATCAGGCTGGAGAACTTAACCTACAAACACCAAAAGTTGAAATATAAAGGTCTTAAGATGCTTGAACTCTAGTAGTATAAGCTTTTCCCAAGCCGTATTTCTTTCCACTTTGGTGTGATGGGAATAGAACTAATTTTTTTTTTCCTTTTTCAAAGGGAAATTATCCTTTCCCTTTCCAATAAATAAGAAGTCCTTTGCACTGTTGCTTTAGTAATCACATAGCTTTCCTCAGTTGTTAATGATGCTTCTTAAAATTTCTTCACAAAGTACACCTAGCAATAAAAATATATGTATTGTGCCAATTGGGAAAAGTGCTCTGAGGAACAGCTTTCCATTGCATTTATCTGCATGGAAATATGTAAACTGCTGATGAAGAACTGCCTAATTGTCACTTGATAGAAGGTGCTCAGAAGGCTACAGGATTCAACCTTGGGTCTCTTGTCTGGGAGTCATAGCAGCTACTGAGTTACTGAGGATATCTCAATTTTGCCCACAGTTTGTAGCAGTTACTAAGATGCTTCTGATATTAATGTATCAAAAATACTCTGTTTGGGTCAAATGTATGGATAAAGGATTTTTTTTTCAAGAAAGAGGGAAAGCATGCAAAAGAAAAAAAGCCCAACATTTAAAATACAGCTCAAAGAAAGGGTTGGCTCATTAATAAAACCAGGATGAATCAAAGAAATGCAATTAGAAATTTAATTGGTGAGAAAAGATGATTGTTGGAAGTTACTAAATCACTGCTCATTAAAGAGAGGCAGTACACATGCTTCAGAATAAAGAGGTTAAAGGGAGAAATAATTTAAGTTTGCATTGAATAAAAATGACCATTTGAAAGGAGCTGTTCAAACCCCTTTTGTCTACACTGCTTTAATGACTGCCAAATCTGACAGTTGAAGTTCCCAAAATTCCCTGTTGGTCTGCCTTCAGAGGTTGTAGATACTTGCTGCTGTGTGAACAAAGCAAGGGCAATGAGCCCCCCAAAGGCCATTCCGTGCTCTTCTTGTGGTCCTTCTTCCTCTTCTGGGCTTGAACTTGTTATCTCAGCTTAAATACAATTAATGGCCACATCACAGTACCAACAGGATATCAATACTAGGTAAGCTCTGCCTGGAATAAGAGCAAAGCAGTCCTGAATACCCAGAAAATAAATAAATAAGAGCTTGTGTTCTGATCAGGCTTTTCCAAACAGCATGTAAGCAGCTCCTTCTAATGTTTCTTGAGGCCTTATGCAGAATGAAAAGTGGCATGCACAATGCTCTGAGGGCCATCAAGCAGCTACTCCTCAAAGCCATAATAACAGAGACTCCTCAAAGCAAACAAGACTGGTATTTGCCCATGGTGATGAGCTCATTGCTTGCATGCAGAATTAAGTTTTAATTTATTTTAAACCTCTTCTGTTTCATCTTGGAAATCCAAGGGAGCATAAAATAAAAAGGAAAGAGTGAGAAAAGTACTAGAAAACTTTCAAAATGCCCTTCATGTTTACATGCTCTCACAGGTTTTCTTCTGCTCTCACAGAGAGCTCACTTCTGTGTAGTAACAACACATTTAAAAGTAAAATTAATTATAACTAAGAGTGTGAGAATAAAGAAGAATAAAATTAATTATAAAACTCTTTCTCTCAAGTCAGTATTGAGACACTCTAATGAAGCTCCAATCTACAGACTATGCTGCATAAGTTCAAAACTTTAAGAAATTACTTTAGCTTGCAGTTCCCAATTAACACTTACTAGAATAAGTACAGCCATGGAAGAGTGAATTATTCCTTGAGTATCAGTTTATCATTAAAATGGAGCAATGATAGGCTTTAAGGAAGAATAACCTAGAACCTGTATGTTACTTCTTAGACAAAATTTATAAAACACTGCATGAAAACTTAAAACATTAAAGAACAGCATTCATCTTTTTAGAGAGGCTAATAAAGGAGTAACTTAGAGGAAATTCTCTAGGCATTGGAGAATAAATTTAATTTCCCTTTCTTCAAGACAAACTAGTCTGTAGTCATTTCCAAGGAACCTACCTTACTTCCTGTGTTTTAGACACGAAACACATGTAACACCATAAGCCACTACTAGCAAAAACCAACTTCTTTCAACCTTTGTGCTTCTTTCCCTTCTTTTAATGGGAATCAGAACCCTAGCTGTTGATATTTAGGAGAGGGAAGACTTGATGTAGTAACATACAAGAAGAGAGGGTTCCACCTCCCACCAGTAAATGATACAAGATTTTTTTCTGAAGGGCTTGTTGCGGAGACTTATTTGAGAGAGACTAAGCAAAACAGGTTTTTTTTCATTTAAACACCCTCTTCAGCCAAGGTTTTTAAGCTAGGAGAGTATATTTCCTTTGCTGTGATTAGCTAAGCTACTAAAACTACACATAATCACAAAAATCTTCAAAAACAATTCAACTGAGGTATTTTGAGTATTTTTGATCTGTAATTTCATTATGTTTATTTCTTCTGTATATGGTTATTGTGGTAAAAGCAGGACTTTACAAAACCAGTTCTTGCAAATTCGCAGATTTGAAATTAAGAAGTGAATATAGTCTGAAGATTCATTGTACACTAAATGAAGTGTATCTCGAATTGCTGAAAGGGGTATGTACAACTTAATTTCAGTATTTATCCAAAATAAGGATATTTTTGCAATATTACAGGCAAAATAACTTTGTATAAGTACAATGTATGTAAACATTACTAAACCCAAGTTAGCCACATCTTCCTAACACGTTTTATTTCATATCTTATCTTTTCCATGTCCTAATAATCAAAGGGAAATTTCACGGCTTCTCTGTCCCACCATTTAATTCTGCTTCACCTTAAACACTTGAATTCAGTAAAATGTACTCTCTAGAGCCATTTACGATGAATCTTAGCTTTGATGATTAAATAGAAAGCAGCAACAGAAAATAATAGGAATAGAAACTGTTTTATTAAAAGGTGTTGTCAGCAAGGATGACATTAAATAAATGATTACAGAGGTTCAGTTCACCTGGACCTGGATCAAAACCAAAACCTACTGGTGTATGACTCATCAGTTTGCCAAATGAGAACAGATGCCAGGCTCCAGGAAGTCAGCAGGATCAAATGCTTCAGTGCAAAGAACAGAAACCTGGCAGTAACCAAACATAGGCAAAATTCACCTTTTAAAGAAATATTTTCAGTGATTTCTAATCTGATTATTTACTATGCATTGATGTTGTGGATTAATTTAATAATACTGAGTCGCTAAACTTACATTTAATCAATTAATGTTCAAGAATCCTACAGGTTCTAACACTGCACACCTTTTACATCTCGCCATATCACAAACCTACTAGAAGGTTTAAAGAATAAAACCTGATAGATGATTGCAATTAGTAATAGAAAAGTTTCTCATAGTTAACAAACTCATCAATAACCTAGTCCAAAACTCTAGTGTGACTTCATTCACTTTCTGCATGGGTTTTCTTCTGAGGACACAATTAAGGGACAGTCCTCCAGTTGTAATGAGAATCTGATCAACATTAATTAAAAATGCTTGGAAAGTACTTCTCTAAACCGTAGGTGGCTCCTATCTCATCTAAGTTTAGCAGATGAAAAATTAGCTCCTTAATTTAAGTCTGCTACCTTTGATCCCCATAGAGTAAATGCAGAGGCACACATGACTGAAGGGAATTGCTCCATTCTAACAGAGGTGTATAAGGATAGGATCCAGCTGTAAATCTAAATTCAGATGACAGGAGGTAAACTTGATGTCCAAGCACGCATTAAACTGGATAATTATGATCCTACTATCCGCAAATGCAAAGCCATTTTGTAAAACCATT
This sequence comes from Catharus ustulatus, assembly GCF_009819885.2. NCBI lineage: Eukaryota > Metazoa > Chordata > Aves > Passeriformes > Turdidae > Catharus > Catharus ustulatus. The sequence continues at coordinate 52,930,803 of NC_046224.1, read as the reverse complement.
ATGAAAAAAAAAAGTTTTTCTTAAATTCTATTTAGATGCCTAATTTTATCTCTGTCTTCTAATGAAGAAGAAAAATTCAAAACACTTTGTTTAAAAAGTTTTTTAGCCTAATCTGGATATGGAAGCATTATTCCTCATTAATCATAGCCCTGTAGTTATTTCATAACCTTGCAGATATTCTGTGGTCCTGTTCCAGGGAAAAATGAAAATTGGTTTCTGCCACCATTTCCTGCCAATCTAACTCCAGTTCTGGATTTCCTGTTTTCATAGTGCTTGGTTTGGAGATTATTAGAGTAATTCCATAATATTTTATGCTTTAGTCACTAATAGATATTTGACCTTTGAACCCTTTGAACTCTCTTTTATTTGAAAATAAGAGTTGCACATGAATAGACATATCATGAAATGAATAATTAAAACGTATCTATAAAACTAATTCTCTTGCAGATAGATCCATTTCTATTTCCACTGCAAGCTGGTGTGATTTAGTGTAAGTTCAATTGAACCACTGCTCTGCCTTCATTTAGCATGGATTTAGTGAAATAGATAAGATACAATCTCAATTCAGCAATTTACAAGAATTTTTTCCACCATTCGTTATTCTGGTGAGTTCTTATTTTTCAATAATGTTTCTGGCCCCTGAAACCATGTAACAGCATCCCCATTAGCTGCAAGTTTATTCTCCATATAAAATCTCTGGTATATCCAACAGATTGGCCATCAGGTCTTTGTGCCATACCACTTTCAACCTAAGTAAAAAATCTGCTGTAGCAAAATCCTTTGGAATGAATCTTCTGTGACAGTCATTAGCTGTACATCTGGTCAAGACACTTTCCACACCTTCACTGTTGGAAAAGAAGTTTTCGTAACTAATAACTACAACACATGATTCAATGAAATACTAATAAAATGTTTCAATTATTCATTGCCTTTTTAAAATGTCCAGGTGGGTTTGTCAGTACAGCTTTTGAAATGTAATGAATTAATATCCTTTGTCTTAATTTGTGGACAGATGGTGTGAAGAGGGCTGAGTGATCCACAGTGCTCTCCCTCAGCTTGTCAAGATTTATTTACAGTACAGGAGCCATCCTCTGATGGCTGATTATCTGCTTCATTTAGTGACAGTGAAATTAACCTCTGGTTTCTGTGCTGGTGACTCAGCAGGTAGTGCACCAATAATGCAAAAAGTAATACCAGAAAGACATTGGTCTTCAACCCTAACAAGGCCCATTAAAGAGCCAAATTGCTTTATTAGACCCAAGAGATAGAAGCAATCATTTCAGTCTACTAACTGGAAATAATAAAGTCTGAGGGGGGAAAAAAGAGGAGAAAATGAGTTTTCTTTCCATGCCTCACAAAAAAAAAAAAAAAAAAAAAGCCTTTTAGGTGAATTTTATAAAAAAGCTCATAATTCTCTGATTAAGTTCATGGGAAGCAGATCTGTGGACTGAAATTGAAAAATCAGGAAAGATAAAAAAGCTTATATACATTGTTTCAGCTACTGTGGCTTTTGCTTCTTGGTTTGCATTAACTGGTACAGAATGCTACGCACAGTGCATCTCTAACAAGAGTAATCTTAGTTAAACAGCTTGATGTTAAGTACACCCAATGCATGATTCTTTTTGCTGGTTAATAACACGACAGCAGTAATAATCCACCCGGAAAAGCAAATTAAATGCTTTCAAAACTGTAACCTCTTTTGAAAGGTTCTTCTAATGATAGCATTTATGAGCTCACGATGGAAAATCAGCACAGAGGAAAGCTAATGATGAACAATATGAACCCTGTTTAATTGAATGTTCTGAGAACTACCTGAATCTCAAGGGCTATCTGTCAACAGGAGGAAAGGACAAGCCATTTGAAATCAAATTTACATTATATTTCTGCAAGAAAAGCTTCAATGCCAGCTCCTTTCAGAATATATTTTGTTTCATCGTGACATATTTACTCCATCTGAAAATATCCTCTTTAAGCGGTGTGATGTAGCAGAAGTGTTAAAAAGAAAACAACCTATTTTTCTATGCTGAACATACACAAAGTGCTTCAAGTGAAAATATTGATTACCCATGGGTAGTTTTCGTGAGCAAGTATCAAGCAAGAACAGGTATCAAGCATGATACCCACTCATGTTCAGAAAAGTAAATGCTGCGGTACACACCAGATGGGAGATAAAACAGAGTTCAAAAGATTTTCCTGAAATACTCAAAAAGTGTTTATATGGAGCACACTGAGGAATTCTTGCTATGGGAATATCTTGGTGGTGTTTGTTCAAAAGCGTCAACTCATTCTACAGATGTTTTTTAACCACTTGTGGTCTTTGAAAGCGGAAGTATTTTCAATACATCAGATTATTTTCTAAAAGAAACATTAATATTTTTATTGCACATTTGACTGTGTTGGCATATTAAATTCCCTGTCATTTGTTTCTGGACATATTGGTATTATTTAATTTCACCAAACAAAGGCCACAGAGCAGAACTCAGGACAGTTAAACTAGGGTAGTGTTCAGTGCTTCTATACAGTAAAGCATTACTAAATGTTGGAATCACCTTTCAAAACATAAACAGTTGCAAGGATCATTAAAGGTTAAAATCACGTGATTTTTCTTTATGCTTAGATACTTTCCATTTTTATTCCTTTTCCTCTGAGACTTCTTGCCCAGCTTAAAAAAACCTCAAAACCTATAGAAGTCTGTTCTTGACTGATTTGATCAAAGCTCCAGGACTGTTCAGGGAAATTTGCTGAGCAGTATGTTTTCAGTGTCTGCAGAGGAATATGAAAATTTACCATGCCTTCAGAATAAGGTTATACAGAAAGGATCTCTAGTACAGCTTATAAATAATATTCAGTTTCTTTGTACCCCAGACAAAACGACCTCAGTTGAAAGACACACCACAGAGACTAGGAAGGGATTGTCTCCAAATTATTATTTATCTTATTCCTGTCCTGCCTTGCTCCTTACTATGCAGGTTATTTTAGCCATCCATGTAAACTGCTGTCTGATATGACTGAAAGGAAACAATGCTGTTGTTTCATCGGGAGATCATAGACTGTCAAAATGTGATTACAGGTCTGAGATCTCAGAGTAATTGTGGGGCTCTGCTGGACTCACGAGAGCTCTACATCTTGAGAAGAGTGTGTTTGGGAAGAACATTTTCAACACCTGCATCCTCATGGAAAATAAATATATCATTCATGTTTTGTGGAGGAAAGACAAGGTACATAACTGTTACATGTATCTAAACTTTTCCTGGAAGCTGAAAACTTCCATACTGCGTTTAACTAAATCTCTAATATTCATCCCACTCTCCACATTTCCATCATGTCACCTTACCAAGTCATCCTGATTTTTTGACCTCCTTTCTAACTGCTCCACCTAAAGTTTGTCATAGCCTGAGATTTTGCAAATGAAGAGATGATAATTTGCATGTCTTGTGTGCCATATTATGCCAGCCTTTCCCCACTGAGGTATCTCCCTCTTGTCACAGTCCTTCCCAGTTAACAGACCGCTGTCTCCAAAAGATTTTTTAGCAGTTTCCCATCTGCCCAAATATCATCTTTTTCTACACAAAACAGTCCTCTTTTACTTGTCATATTTCAGTTTTCTTCTCAGTCACATATTTTGGAAGATCACACTGTTCCTATTTAAGGACTTAATTAACCCTGTCTTTATAGGATAGGATTCAGTCTTGGGATCATCTTCCCTGATACTAACCCTTACATTTCATCATATTTATCTGTCACAGTAATGCATAAGGAAGACAATACATTGATGAATGCATTGGAGTCTAACAAAAAATATGAGCAGCATCTTCCAGATTGCAAGCAGATTCAAGTCACATTGTGAAAGTTACATGCAAATACCCAGCTCTCAGTCAGAGTGCAGATTCCTTTCTGGCTTTGAGCTTCACATTCCCTCCAGCTAAGAGCAGGAAAGAAATTAAGTCTCAATAATGATTACACATCAGCTTCCTATGGGTGTTCCAAGAGTAAAATCTGTCATTTCACTTCAACATTTACTGTAGCAATATTGACAAAGTGTCCCTATCCCACTAGCTCAGAGCACTGGATATATGCATATCTTCACCAAGTGTGTGAACAGGAGTGATCCTCATTCACTGCCACTTCTTTAAGGACTGTACTCTGTGATTGAGCAATATAATGTCAGCTTTCACCAATATTTGGAATCTACTATACTTTTACCCAAGCATGAGAAAAGTTTGTTTGGAATTTTCTCAGTTTCCTAATGACAAACTGGCTTTCTACAGTGCTGAAGAGGTATAAAAAACTAATGAAGAATGCTCAATAAATTCCTGTAACAATACATATCACCTATACTGATGCACTTTGTCTAAACATAAACAAACTTGTTTTGTAGAGTTCCTTCCCATACAACCTTTTTCTACTATTCCAAGAGAATGATGATCTTCCCCTGTAATTTTTTGTGAGTTTATTTTTTTAGCTATATGTGACATCTGAAGGCTAAATATCATATGACTCTGTCTCCTGGAATCTCTTGCAACAAGAAACTTACTTAAAATATCTAGCCTTCATTGTTTTGATTTACCAAAATATGAGTATTGGTCTAATACTGATACTCAACTGTGACAGACAAAAGGCTCTCTAACACTTTAAAGTTAGAAAGGGTATGTTTATTCAGCACTGGCAGCAGCGTGGGGTAGCCCCCTAATATGCACTGCAAAATTACAGGTGGTCACAGAGTCTATTTATTGACAAAAGGTTCAAACAAATCCATACTCATAATACCAGCCCCTCCCATCCCCTGCTTGCTATGGTAATCAGTTTGAATGGCCATTAAGCATGCGGGGTTGGCTTCTTGAATTAAGTCTGGGGTCGTTTATGTGGAGAGGGGTCTTAAAAGGAGGAAGTAAGGCGAGTCTTCCTTGCCTTGACCTTTTCGATCAATGACAATACAAATGGCTTTTGGGGCAACTCCAATTTTGGTTGCAATTGTATGTGTTCTTTGGACCTACCTACTAGTTTCATCCTTTCCCATTGCAAGTACAGCTAAGTAAACATAAATTGACAGGCAATCAATTATTTAAGTTTCAGGTAACTATCTCAAGCCCAGTTTCTTCTAACTTTTAACTAAAATCCTGATTTACTTAAGATTAGTGTTTCAGTTTGTCAGAGTAAACTTATTCTAATTGGCTCAGGTTCTTAAAGTGGTCTCTGGAATATTTTTATGTCACAAGAAGCCATTTCTTCCAGGAACTGGTTCTTTTAGTCTCTTTTTATTTTTTTTTCCCCTAATCTAGGATAAATACATAGCATTTTGTGTCTACATGTGTCTACAATATGCACCTGAATCTCCAAAAAAAAATCCCATCAAATTCTCTTGGGGTTTATTTATTTATTAACATTTCAGCAATAACAGATTGCAAATTTTATTTGCAATATGGCATAAGACAGTGGCTGTGACAATACCTTCCTGAGTATCTGAAGCAATAGCTCAGAAATATGTATTGTCATTTTTTAGACCACTAATTATTTTGAGAACAATGGAGTCACTTTTCCAATATTTAGTATTTAACTGAAATACATTGCTTGATCCTTATTCTTTCACTCCTCCAACAGTTACTAATTACATAAGTAGCTGTCTTAGAAGTCATTTTGACTCAGCAGCTATGTTTCACTTAAAATCCATAGAAGTGAGAAGCCAGGAACAATACCTAATGTCACTTATCAAGATGAAGAAAATGTGCAGCAATGTACTGATTGTGTTGCTCTTTTATGTAAAGTAAATTAAATTCCTGCATTTTAAAATTAATCCAATTCTTCTGCAGGTCTGTAGTGTCTTTTTAGACAGCTTGGTGAGCTGCAAATCAGGCTCTGGGGAAAACACGGTTTTCAGCTGAAAAGCAGAAATAAAACAAATTCACACTTGAAAAAACAAAAAACAACCAGAAACATGTCAAGTCCAAAGACACAGAGTATCCCAGATATAAGTGAAGAACATTTTCCACATTTATGAGAGTGGAAATTAGTTTTTCAACAGCAAACACTATTTAATACTAAATGTATAAAGACTATGGTGGGAAAAAAGAAACCTAAATCATGTATAGCATCCCAGAAAACTCTCTTATCTATAGGGCTGCAGAATCACACATGGCTATTTCTCTCCTGGAGGCATGGCTTTGTATACCACCATATCCACCTTAAAAAGATCATGCCTGTTCTAGCAATTAAAACTTTAGCTGAATTATCAGAGCTAGGCAATCATTAGACCCATTGAGAAGACGTGGAAACCTGGAAAGCATCTTCGTAGCAAGCATCTATTACCCACGGATTGAATTCCTCATGATTTTAGGCAGGTTCTGGGGAAAAAATGAAGTCTAATACTTGAGCAACAAATGGCCTAAGGAAGCAAATATGTGTCTAAGGACTGGAAAGAGGGTTTCCAAAATGAAACCAGTGTTTAAGTTGCAAGAAGAAGCAGAAATAACGAAAGTAAGCATGAGATTTTTTGCATGAAATCCCAGCAATCCACAATGTCAAGGGCAAGCTTATCTGGAGAGTTCCTTAACATTAACCCTTCAATGATGCTTTCACCAGATTTTGGATCATTACATTTGGATTCTTACACTGATTCATTTTACATATACATTATACATCTCCAGTATACTTGGTACAACTTTTGCAATGTTAGCTGTACGTTTCTTTTCTTCTGCAGCTTCTCTGTTTCATCTCCAAAGAAGAATAGGCATAATTTTATTCATAGTCAGCTCACAAGTAGCACTTACTCTTCACTGAAAGAGTTCCATTGACCGGTTGTCTTGGTTTTGAAAGACAGGTTTGTTAAGAAAGGCAGGAGCTTCTCTTGAAATGGACAGTGTAAACCCCCATCCCTCCAAATTATTCTAATTTTGAAATCAAGGAGCTCTCAGGCAAAGATATGGGAATAGGAATAACAGTTCTTTACTAGGAAAAAAATTGAAATAGAAATAGAGTATTACAAAAAACAAGCCCAAAACACTGACAGAGTCAGAATACAACCTGACACCCTGTCAGTCAGGGTGTTGGTAGCAGTCCCATTAAATGGTGGCTGCATCCTCCTGGAGTGACAGGTGTGGTTCAGTTGAAGCAGTGCTCCTGTAGAAGGGTGCAGCGCTCCTCTAAAGGTACAGTGGTGATGTGGGAAGGTGCAGTTTTCCGCTGGAATCCAGTGGGAAAAAGCTGCTCTGATGTTTCAAATCTCAGATTTGATCTAAGTAGGAAATGCTTGGCTCCTCCCCCTGGGTGGAGCATCTCCCAATGGGATGATGTAATTTTATCAGTCATTCAGTGGGACTCCATGGGGCATTAGCAGGAGATACCTCCCTGGAAGAAGGATGGGTTGTGGAAAGGCTAAAAAATACTGCCCCACATGGTTTTTAACAGATGGCCCATTAGTCTGTGGGATATTTCCCATGGAGACAAGGATCACTGTCCCACCTGATTTCAACAGATGGTGATGGAACACACACTCCTGGTTGCATTCTGTATTGCAACCCAAGACACCGGTACTAACTTCTCTGTCCTATTTTCTTCTTATTTTTATGTTTATTAAAGTGCATGCAGAAATGCTGCCGTTCATTTCAGACCGACATTCCCAGTCCACAGCTGCTCACATCACCACGGTGACAAGTGCAAAAGTCATTTACTCTCAATCATTGCTCTCAATACGCTGAGAGACTACCATGAATATTAGCCATTTTTCTTCAAATTTTTATTTACCACAGTTCAAATTTAGTGTGAGGCAACAAGGATTTAAATCACAATAATTATCACTTGATGTTTTCCTCATAATTTTGCTCATTAACATAAATAAAATGGTGATGATGTGACTTTTTTCGTTGCAAGAATCATATCCACGGATTAGGCAGTTATATTTCTTTTTTTTAAACAAGCAACTACAGATAAAGAAGATGCTACAAAATGGAGTTGCCTTCTCCCTTCAGGGTTTCAGTAGCAAGGCACACACAGCATAGCATGGCTTTATTTTGTGCAGTTTATGCCACACAAGTTCTATCACAAAATATTTTACTGTGAATATTAGAGGAATATTAGTAAGTAGACATGCTGAGCTCTCAGAGAAAGTGTGGGGTAGCCATGTTTGTTCAAAAAGGATCAAAACCTGCCAATTTAGAAGAAAAATAATAAGATAAGAAAATTATTCTAGATATCACTTGGGAATCTTAAGAGATGACCTGGCAGTGAGCACTGCTGAGGAGGGAGGGTTTCTTTGGTAGTGATCTACCCAAAGGGAAAAGCTGATTCCCCAGTAGTAAGAGCATGATTGGAGTCCCTGTCCTTTTAATAAGGGAGATAAGGAGAGCTGATGAGCTGGTCTTAGGTGTTGTATGAACTACAGGTCCCACTGAAGATAGCAAATAGTAGATACCAATATATGTAAGTGTCTGCAACTATTTGATTAACAAATTATGATCTAATCTAATAAGAAACATGTTTTCTTGACTGTTTTATCTGCAGCAGTAGAGACAGAATATGTTTTATACATGTAAAACAATATGAAGAAAAATTTCTGAATTCAGTTGACACTGGTGGTTGTGGGACAGCTGCAGCAAAACAGGGAATGCCAAAAGTGGCTTAGCCCAGTACATTATTGAGATATAATTATTAGAACAGCTAAGAAAAATTAAAGTGAAATAAATGTGTCTCTACCTTATTGTTATGATTCACTTACACCTGGCAAATAAAAATAACAACTTCAGAAGAAAACTACACAGTTCAGACCTTTTAAAACACCTGAGAATTATGTCTTAATTCTTCAAAAATATGAAAATGTGGCTAGATGTCCTAGTTTGGAGGACAGGTGTCTGCTAAGAAAGGCAGGAGCCTCTCTTTGAAATGGAGAGTGTAAACCCCCTCCCTCCAAATTATTATAATTTTAAAATCAAGTGGCTCTCAGGCAAAGATATGGGAATTAGGAATAACAGTTCTTTTCTAGGGAAATTAAAATAGAAATACAGTACTACAAAGAAACAAACTCCAAACCCTGACAAAGTCAGAGTACAGCCTGACACCCCGTCAGGCAGGGTGTTGGTAGCAGTCCCATTAAATGGTGGCTGCATCCTCCTGCAGTGACAGATGTGGCTCAGTTGGAGCAGTGCTCCTGTACAAGGTGCAGTTTCCCTCCAGAGGTCCAGTGGTGATGTGGAGAAATCTGGTTTTCCTCCGGAGTCCAGTGGAGAAAGGGGTTACCTTAGTGTCCCAAAACCTCTGTTTTTGTTTTGGTAAGAAATGTTGGGCTCTTCCCCCTGGCTGGAGCAACTTCCAATGGGATGCAGTAATTTTATCAGTCCCACAGTGGGACTCAATGGCCATTAGCAGAAAATGACTGGCTGGAGGAAGGATGGGTTGTGAAAAGATAAAGAACAATGCCCTGCCTGGTTTCAATGGATGGCCCGTTAGCAGAATATCTGCTGTTGAGATAAGGATCACTGCCCCCACTCTCAACAGATGGTGATAGAATAGATAGATTTTATCACACTCTGTATTGTAACCCAAGACACTAGAGTAACTGAAATATGGTGAAAGATGAACTATAATGAGTAAGGATGATGGCAACCTTAATCCTTACTGAGAGATGGTATTTTGGGTACGATGAAGCACCCACAAGTCTCATTGAAATCATCAGGAGCCTGTTCCTGTGATGAATCAGAATATTTCTACTGTTATTAAAATATCAGATTAGGTGCTCATATATCAAAAACAGGTTTTTTCCCCACTGAAGTTTACAAAACAAATACATACTCATAGTGCTTTTTCCCTGGGCTTTCGCTATTTCTACCCACTAAACTACGAAGCAGAATGACCAAATGTATTTAAAATACCAGTCTAGCGAGGCAGGGAGAGAGGAGGGAAGAAGAAAAAGCTGTAGAAAATATCCCTTAATTTCATTTCTTAAAAATTTTGTTAATTTAAGTTTTACATGGAGAATAAAAGGTTAAAAAAAACCATATAAAACTGATATTCAAAAGACTAGGATTTTACAGTTCAAGGCTTCAAGAAATATCTTGATGCATTCTAGAATGGAAATCTGAACCTAGTAAATATTGAAATTTTTATTTTTTAACTTAGTATTATAGCATCAGTCTTAAAATATGCAAACAAAATGGGAATTCAGAGAAGCTGGGCACCAGCAGCCTATATTTCACATTATAATATCTAGGATGTAATCCTAAAATCATACCAGAAGTACTTTTAGGCAAACTGTTATTAATTTACTTATATTTAATTATAAATCTGAAAAGGAAAGATAAATAATTGGACAATATATATTGGACAACTGCATCTCCAGCAGTTTTGCTAAAATCACAGTTCTACAAAAACTGCAAAGCAATATAGAAAAATATTAATGTGCATAGCCAAACTATGGTCAGACAGTATACCTTATTTAATCTAGTTCCCATCCGGCCTTGTATCCTCTGTGTGACATTAATGGCTTTTGCAAAATTAAATCACAGACAGGTATGATGATAAAAAGGATTCAAATGAATTATCATTAAACATCAGAAATAACCAGCTACTTATTACTGTGTCAGTGGGTGAATAACAGCAAATTGCTCTTCTTTCCTAAACAAGTTAAGAAACTGTCATATTTCACACTTATATAAATTTGCCTGGTATCCCCTGAAACAAGTAAATCAAGTCAAAAAAAATTGCATATATAGGCTCTGTATTATTAAAAATATAAACATAAGATAGAAAAGTATTACAGCATGAGCTTGGTAAAGTTAAGTGCCTATGTAGGTGGCATTTTCATCTGGAAAATATTTAAAACTATATCCATAGCATTAGCAGCAATAATTTCTTATTTTTCACCTCCTTACTGTTTCTCAGAAAGTGTGATAGTTTAGCATCACAGATGACACATAACTGCAGTTCTAGAGACATACAACTTCAGAATCTACATTGACAAATAGATCCATATTTTTATATTAGACTAGAATAAATTTGTATACACTATAGGTTTTTTTTCATTGATAGTTTTCCTTACTCATCGATAGATTCACTAAGTAAAGGTTGAAAAACAATGAAATAAAATGTAACTAAAATTCTGGAGATTCCAGGGAGAAATCTTCCTTTTTCTTTAATGTCTACCAGAAACAGATTTTCAAATTCTGGAGATGATTCCACCATAAAATCTAACTATTCATGATTATAACACTTCCCACTCTCAAAAATCCATCCCTAACTCCACAGTATTAGGTAAACTCCTGTTTTCATGTTCACATGTAAAAAATTCAGTTTCGTTTAGAAACAGTGTTCATAGTTTTAGGGAACAGGGTGAAAAATAAAGCTAGAAAAGAAAGGGCAAGTCAATAGTATAGTTCATTCATGCCTCATACCCGGAAGAACCCAAATTGTTCAGCCTTAGTATTAACAATATTGTTATGCATCACTCTATTGATGTACCAAACCCCACTAATACAAGACAGATTTACAGGAATATACTTTAAACTGGAATATTTAACTGGAAATTTTCTGAGTAGTTTACTAATCAGAAAGAAATCCTTTTTATCCTCCTTTTGCTTTCTAGATAAGGTCACATCTCTTGAGTCATATATTTTAGTATTAGCAGCCAACATCTGCATTTAAATCAAGGAATTAAACATCCCCAGGAACAGTCGCAGCATTGGTGTGGAAGAGTCATTGTCACAGTTGGTAAACTTAAAAAAAAATTTAAAAATAAAATTTAAAAAAACCCAACAAACAAAAAAAAAAACCTGTTTACTGTGAGTAGTTCCTGGAGTTTCTAAAGTCCCACACCATGCCCAGAATCATTTGGGAGAGTGCCTGAGTCAAAAGCAGACTAGCAATCATCCTCATAGCTCAGCAGCACAGATGACTGCACTCTACTAGACTTTGCTTAATCTGCCAAAATAGCCCTGAGGAATCAGCCCAGCAGAGTCCTTCATCCATTGCTGCATAACTTTGAGCCTCTGCATAACAAAAAAATCAGCTACAGCTTTTTCATTGTCATATTTGCATACAGACAGACCCATTTTCCCCAGTCTTGCTTCCAATGTGGAACACAGTTAAGGGATAAACAGCAGAGCTGCCTCAGCTGTATGACTTTACAGATATATAGGTACACAGATATATTATAAACCAGAAAAATGTGTGCTAAGTTCCCTACTGTGGATACTTTAAAAGGGTGATGGTTGTAAAAGGTCCTACTCCACGCAATGGATGTCCCACAGGGGCACAAAAGGTGAGTTCAGGTTTCACTGATTTGTATGCATCAGACGCTGAGATGCAGTGAACACACAACGCTCCTATAGAGCTGAGGTCTCTCACAATGGGAGCATTTGAGCACTCCACTTTAATGGATTTTTTTTCACAATATTTTTACTTTCATTTTGGGGAACTGGAAGTTACGAAAACGAAGATGGTTTTCAAAGGCTACCTTGCCTCGGGTGACAACAAAATTTTGACTCAAAGCTGAAAAACATTATACATTCTTTAACTATTATTTTCTCCACATAATAATTACTCAATTCCTGCCTGCCAAATACATACAGATATCTTTACAAATGCATATAAATACATACCAAAAAAAAAAAAAAATTCCATTGTTGTAAGTAATGAAGATTTCCTTTCCTTTTTTTTTTCCAGAAAGATTTTCTTCACAGGAGAGGTTATCAGGGACTACACTGAATGTGTCACTTAGTGCTCTGGTCTAGTTGACAAGGTGGTCACAGGTTGGACTCACAAGTCTTGGAGACCTTTTTCAACCTAAATGATACTGTGATACTCTGGAAAAAAGATTGAACATTAATGTTTCACATCTAATTCAGACTGTGAATTTGTCCATTAGGTGGTGAAAACATTTTAGCTTAAAAGAATAATATAGAATACATCAACTAACACTGTAACACAAATTTTAGAGAACAAGTTCTACTTTGACCAGGTTTTACAATTATTGCAAACTGTGTAATTTAAAAGAAAAATACTAATTTTTATACCATATATGGAGAAAATTGTGATTGTTTATTTTTTGATCACAATTAACTTGGAAACTACTTTTGATCATGGATATCAAAATTGTTAGCAGGACAACTCAAGAAACATTACCCTTATTTTACATTACAAATTGTACTACCTGGCAAACATGATATATAAATATAAATTAATTTCACAATGTACACATGAGAAAAAATCAGGGCAATGGAACCCCATTTGAGAGCTATTAAGATATAATTCTGTCAACCTAACTCATTCCTTATTCCAATCATTTTATCTGAAGTAACACTTTATTCTACATACGTGAAAGAAAGCACTAAGTCAAATTTAATTTTTCCTCTTAAACTATGTCAATGCAAACTTACTCAATTGTAGTCACTGCCTGGAGCAAGCTGGTATCCAAATATCATAAAGACCAATATTATACAAGAGTAGAGAGAGCAGAACAATCATTATAAATTATAATGATTTGTGGTGATGCAAAAATAAATAAAAAAAAAACAACTTGCTAGTAGTATTAATATTACTGCCCTTTCTTACCCAAGATGTAATCTCTGAAAATATATACTCTCTCAAGCCCTTAACTTCTTGAGCCCACCTCAAATTAGCAGAGATTAGAAAAATAAGATCTAGAAAGGGCGGAGAACCTTTCCCCTCTAGTCAAAAAGTTCTCTCCTCTGCTTAATTTTCTGTAACACTTTAGAAGAAAGTTATGATCTATCCCAGGCAACTGAGAGGGGATGTAGGGAATATCTCCAATTTACAGCTACATTCCTTCTCTTTTGTGAATATGAAGCCAAATTTAAAGTCACATTCAACAACAAAGTTCTCTCTGCTCCCAATCTTCTCCACTGCCTCTGTATTGCTACTGCAGTCATGCTAATTGATGGAAGCCACCAACATTAAACTTAAAATCAAGTGTCACAAGCACATTTTTTGTTATTTACCTGACAGGGAAATTAGTGGGCAGTTCTTGTCAAGGCTTGTATAGGATTTCTTTTGGCTTGAGAATTAGTTTATGGAGTATGGCTGCTCTCAAGCGACACAACAGGGAGTAATGAGATACCACAGATCCCAAAAGAAGACTGAGAAACAGTTTTTAAGGGCAACATGCAACAAACCTTGCTTTCTGCATTATGTGGCTCACTTGCAAAGTGTCAATGAGGCATTCCTTTTATTTTCAGCCTTGAAATTAGTTGCTGCATTTCAGAGCTATAACAGTCCTTATTGATAGTGATACAAAGTGGATGGTTCACTAAACCCACCAGAATGATGTTTCTCCCTTTTTAACCCCGGCACTAGGCTGAGCATCCAGTTGTGAAACACAAAGAAACACTAACATAATTCTGGGTGGTCCTGCACTAGTGGACCTGGTAGGTGTGCATAAACAACAAAGTCCCTGGTTTGCTTTGTCTTTTTTTTTTTCCCCTCTTCTCTCGTAGATATCACCTAATCCACTTCCCTGAGCTAGGTCATGGTTAAGTTCCTCCATTTAATGAAGTAATTTTTATCTGAATGCCCTCGCTATGAACCATCATAGCTGCTACCTGGCACTGAAGAGATGGATAAGGGAAAGTATAAACGTGAGCTTTGCTCTTGAAACAGACTGAAACAGATTGATGGTTCAGTACAGGAAATTTCAGCAGGTATGAAATGTGAGTTATCCTGGTTTTGATATACAAAGCTGCTATATGCTATAAGTAGAAATGAAAAAAAAAACAAACCCAGTAGTCATCATCTTGCAACATTTTCATTTCTCCTCTTACTGTTGTTCTTCTCTCATTTTCAGATAGTAATCAGTTGTCCAGCAGATCTACTGATCTACTGTTACTCAGCTCGCCAGAGCTTGGATTGCAAGAGATTGCAAGGAATTGCAAAGGTTAACCCTAAAAAACATAACCAAATGCTTGTAATGCTAGGAGAATACTGAATCTGATGGTATTCATTTACCTGTGCTACAAAACCATAATAAATCAGTTGAGATATGCTGTAAATATGTGAATCATCTACATGTTAATAACTAAACAAGAAATTTACATAGGAATACATATTTCAGGTGTGTTTGCAAATGAGACTTCAATTATGAAATTAAACAATTTTAAATAAATAATTTTAATAAAAATGTGGAAGACATATTGTATTTTTTTCTTCACTGTGGTTAAAATAACTCAGACCGCATAGAAAAATGAAAGAGAACTGATGTGTATTGGGAATAAGCCTGGGCATACAACTGCAGTTTCTGTGGAACAAAAGAATCTTAACAGAATTGGCATTGAAAAGTAAGAGTAAACTTTGAAACCTAAATGAAAAGATTATTCACATTCTCAATGCTTATAAAAAGCCATATTGACTGAAGGTAAACTTTACTTCTTAAGAAACACGTATCAGTAATATCACAAAAGCAAAATTTGGGCTTTTTAAAACAGATATTTAACATTATTTAATCCCATTTCTATCCTTTCTTGTCATTTTGGAAGTGTGTTTCTGTTTAATTTTACCATCATCTGAATTCTTTTGCTTAAAAAGAAGTGCAAAAAGAAACATTTCTCCATGTACTGCTTTTTTTCTTAAGCTTTAAACAATGGAATGCTGTTTTCTAAAAACAAAACAAAAAGCCTAAATCAGACATCAAAAAAGCTGAGAAAAATCCCCCACCAAATCCAAACAAACCAAAAAAACAAATGTAGATTGTCTCTCCAGCACTCTAGCACCCTTATGCAACCTCACATAATACTAAGAAGAAAAAAAAAAAATCAATTTCAAATTTGTAGCCCTACCTTTTAGCTCAGGAATGAAAATATTGATTAAAGCTAAATTGTTTAGACAAATTTTTGCCGTACATCTAAATCATTTGCAAATAGAGAAATTCCAAAGGACAACTGAAATCAGTTGTATATTCTTTCAGTGTCACACAAACAGTAAAAATACGGCTTCCAAATACACACATTGATTCACAGCAGTCCTAAAATAAATGCCTTATGATCATGATATATGGATTTCAAATAGAAGGGAAAAGACATTCCCTAAAATGTATATAAATATCTATGCTATTTACTGGCCTCATGGGGTTATCCCCACAAATGGTTTTAGCTGGCAAGACTGATCTCTGCCAAGTCCTTTATTCAGGAAGGGAAAGGGACATGCAGAGAGTGATTGAAAACTTCTAACGTTAGGCTCCAATTCTGAATATCTCTGCAAAATCATATTGCTCTCTATGAATGAAAAAGCACCTGGTGGCTCTGCGTGGTTTTGCAGGCACTGTCCAAGCCCCAAGACAACTGTCTCTTAGGGGTTATTCTCCAAGGTGTTTAAGGGCACTAGTCACACAAATCATTGTGACAGACAGTAGGTACTGTAGATATTCTCTCTCTTTTACTATAAATATTAAGCTTTGAGAGAGTTAATTTCAAAGCAGCAAAACCCTGAGAATTTCCAGATAGAACTGATAGGATTACTGGGTGGTTTAAGAAGTGACCATGCAGATTTTCAGTAAAATAACTAATAAAATTAGTAAGTATGGGAATATGAACTACATGAAGATCATCAGCTCCTCAAAAACAAAATCTTTAACCTGTGGTAAGCATGTGATGTTTCAGTACAAAAATTTACAAAGTGAGAAAGATGCTCCACATCCTTTCCAGTCTGCTACTGATGAGATTTAGACAAACGGTTTTGCTTGCTAGCCCAGGCTCCTGACCTTCAAACTTCTCCCTTGTTTGTCCTAAGATTAAATACTCAAGCTTCAGTTCTTCCAAGAATTAGAGCTTTTTCTGCAAATCTTCGAAACAAAAATTCCCCTGCTGATGCAGAGACAGAGAGATATTCAATAGGAAAAAATAATAATAATAAAAGAAGCAGCAAAAATTGAATTTCCTGGATTTCTTTTTCTGGTTTACTAAATAAATATTTTTCTGACACTGAACTAAAACAAATTTTAAAAAGCTATCATGTCCAAGGGTTTTCCAGAAGCAGAAATGTACTTCTCTGCAGGGAGCTAGCTTCATAAGCCACATCAATCACCTAAAGGTATACCCTTTTAATTGCAACAAGCTCTTGGAAAGGTCTGAGAGTTGTCTTGCTGCACAAATAAATTTCACATGAGGAAAACATCAAGCATAGATAAAATGAAACTGCAAGCATCTGTACCTTACAGACATTTGGGATAGCTTTCAAAAATTTCAGATATGATGAGTATCAGAATCAGGATTCTCCTATTAGTATTCCTAGCAGCATTCTCAGTCCAAGAATACTCACACTCCTCATGCTATAAAACTGGAAGGACTGCAGTTTATTCCACAGCAAAACATTCTAATAAATGGTGCTGAAAAAGTTCTCCTAGGGCTACACTAATTTCCATGACTGCAAACAAATTAAGTGAAAATTGCTGTGAATACAGGGCAATCATCGGAGCTGGTTTTGTTTCGAAAATAGTTTTGGTGTAGAAAAGAGAAGCTGTGAAGAAGCACCCCTTACTTAAGGTAGTAGAGTTAAGACTACTTCTGAAATTGTAGGTGGCATCAAATGGCCCATTTTGCTACTTTTGAAAAGGAAAATCTTGGTTGAAATAATAAAATAACAATAAAGTCAAAATAGAAACATTATAAAGAGCTAAATAGGACCAGAAGCCAAGCTTTGGCTGTAGCCCCATAAGGACAAATTTGCAGTCTGTGAGCTCCTTTGAACAGAAGAATCCATTGATCCTAAGAAATATCACAGAAACATGCAGAGGGAGAAACAAAGCAAAGTTGGGAGAAGAGACCAACCTACTAACTCCTAAAAGTCATAGAAAAAGAAACTTACCTTTTGTAAATAACCCTGTGCTAGTAGCTGCCACACAGATGTTTCTAAATATTTGTACACAGGGAAGGGGAAGTTTTGTAGCCCAGAGCATTACAGGTTCATCGTCATCCCTCTCAGTTGTGACAAGATTAGCTTTGCCTTTTGTTTGGGTGCGGATTTTCTCCTTCTTGAACTTGGGTGGAGGATCCAGCCTTCTGAAGGGCATCTCATTTCCTAGAGGCAGTGGAGGCACCTGAAGAGGATCCTGTGAGATGTTACATAGTGATTCATGTCATTATGGAAATACACCATAGAATCAATATAAACCAAAATACTAAATCCAAAGTAAAGCATGGACATGAGACACAAGAAAATCTAATTATTTCATTATATTTGTTTGAATCACTTTGCTGTAAATTTCTAGGTTTTTTATTTTATGTATTTTTTATTATTTTGTCGCTATAATTTTGAATTGTATCCACTTTTATGTACAAGGAAAAGGCGGGCTGGTGTGGACATGAGCATACTTGTCACTGCTGTCGCCAGCTTGCTAGGACTGTAACCTGACAGCACGTTCGAGCCTTGTCCAGACCTGGTGGGGGCTTGTGGCCACTGCTGCTTGAGGGCTGGCCAACATGTTCGGGCTTGTTTGGGCTTGTACCCCAGCACAGTGGGCACGTCACAGCCCACCAGAGTGCCTATGGAAGGGGCAGTGACCAGGGGTAGCATGGACATGTTGGCAGAGCACAGACTCCCTGCGTCCCCAGTGCTGCTTGTCTGTTCCTTATCAACGAACTAATAAATTGCCTTATTGATTGACCCAGCCAGTTTTGATGAGTGATTTATAACAATCCCATTCACCTGCCTTTTTGTGGCTAAGCTAGACCTGCCATCCAGGCCCTCCTTACATTCAGGGAGAGAGAATGGGAGAGGCAACTGCTGGAAGCCCTCATATCACACAAAGAATCTGTAAGGTAAGTGCAGGATTAATTGCCTTCAGGTAGCTGGGGTTCTACCCTGAGCAGAAATAATGATTCTCAGGGAAAACAGGCTCACAGAGGACAGGAGTGACTCCACAAACAGAAAATTCAAGGAAGTAAGCTATTTCAGCATAGAGGTGGAATAAAAACAGACAAGAGAGAAATAAAGCACTCTACACATCTGGGAAAAAAAAAGAAAGAAAGAAAAAAAAAGAAAAAAACCAAACCAAAAACAGAAGGAAAAAAAATAGACAAACTAACCAAACACATAGCAAACAAATTGGAAAAAAAAAAGTAAACTCAAAACTACAGTTCTTTTCAGGTAAAGGGTATTGTCATGCAAAAATACTCAGCAGTTTTCTTTATCCTAGACAAGGCTAAGACATCATCTTCTCCTTCCTCATTCTAAAAGCTATGTAAAGTAGCTGAAGTGTAATAAAGCATCTTTGTTAGAGCCCGTCTATAGCAGATTACACTGATCACTGACTTTGTCTCCTACCATTTATTCTATCTATTCCCAAAGGATGATTGTTGTATTTCTTAAGGCAAAATAATAACAAGAGGACAATAAATTATTAGAAGCACCATGGAAAGATTAACAGCTACCAGTCGTTAAGGAAGATAGATGGTAGTACTTTGCTATGTTTGAATTGTCTATGCAAAAAATATCGCCTTTGTAGTTATATGGAAATGTAAAATAGGAAAATATGACAACATTGACAACATTGTGACAATTGTAATCCAACTCCTTGTAACTATTGGGCCTTCTAAATCTTCATTTATAAAAAGAGCAAGAACTATTTGGCTATATGTACATTAAAAACTTCAAAGCAAAAGGGAAGTTTCCTATGGTTGTTACCTGGAAGAAAGGACATTGAGAGGTAAACTAAGTCCTGAGTTTCTCGTTCTACAGATTTGCTTCAGCAGATTAATCTTCCCCAAAGGATTAAAAATCTTCCTGGTCAATATGATGGGGATTATCTTCATTATAAGTATGATGATGCTCTGTATTTATCCTTAAAACATACATTCTCTAGATCCCTCTCACTGTACTAAATTTGATTAAATCCAGGAATGCTCTCTATTGTCAGAAGGCAGCTTTTGATAATCTGAAGTAGTAAACTTGAAGTAATTAATTCCTCATTCTTGTCTGCATTCTTGGTAATATAGCCCAATACATGTGATCAACCACCTCTGCCATTCTGGGTAAGACACTGCATAGGAGAAAGGGTTTTCCATGCTAAAAACAAGAGAAGAAATTCAGTATGAACTTTTGCAAATGTAGGAAAATAAAAGATATTTCAAATATCACTTAACTTTATATAAATGTGCCGTTGGTTTGGGTAGTTCTGACAGTTTTTCAGTGATCTGTATTGTCACTGATCCGTAAGTTAACTCATAGAAGTTCAGGGAATGCAATATTTTTCTCTGCAAGAAACAAGAACTAAGGAAGAGGTCCACAACAGAGTTCTATGAGTACTACTTTTGGCTGGTAGTCTTTCAAAATGCTACAATGCATTAGGAATCAGCACAATTGCTTTATGGTATAATGAAAAAAGAATACCTGAAGTCATTATAGTTTTTCCTTTATGATGAATATATGGGAAAACTTAATGTGTGTTTAAAGCACACTTGCTCATATTTTCTTCTTATTTTGTTAAACTACTCTGTATTCACCCAAAGTTAATATACACAGATTTTCTGGCAACAAAAGAAGCAGGAAAAATCTTGAACTGCATAAAAAATTATCTAAGAATTCATCAAGAATGTTTTGTCCTCGATTGGTCTTTTCCTTAGAACAGCATCCTCATCAGAAACACTCACTGTCATCTGGGGAGGTACGAAAACCAGAAGTAAAATATAGCCCCAGGATACAGTCCTATTACCTTCAATAATAATTAATATTCATTATCCTCTATCATTCTATAATCTTAAACCATCTTAAGTTAAAATTTTAATAAAAATTTATTTTAGCTATATATTTTAGCACAGAACAAGGAAAAAAACCCCTGAAATTAAAAGAATCTTAGTAGAAGTCCCAGCATAAAGACTTTTAAAGTTTGCTGTGAGAGATTTTATCTACATTTTACAACCAAGTCTGCAAAAATGCTTATCAGAATCAGTTTCAACACAGCTAATTTTAATATGTGAAATCCACAAGATGCTTAATTTTAACACAAGAAAATAAAACAGTTAGAGACAGCAGGTTCACAAGCTCATTTTCATGAGAGCTACTCTGATCCAGGCAAATAAGAATCTGAAATATCTGGTCTCTAGGAATTAACATGGGATCTTTCATATGTAGTATTATGTGTACTGATTAGAAAATAAAAAACCTGTGAAACAGATTAATACTGCATCCTAAAAATCAGAGTCAGACATGCACTAAATCTTTCAAAACATCTTTAAGGAGGTATGAGCTACACCGTAGCTAGTACATAATGGATCAGTATATTGTGGGTTTTAAAAAGTTACTCATCCACAAAAAAAGTGAAAGGACAATAGTTTTCACAATGAATGAGTAGTAATCCATTTTATAGGTCACCAGCAAATATTAAAATAAAAAAGCTGAAAACAAACCAGTCATAGGATTAACTGTTCAATGCCCCAAAGAGCAACAGACAGAAGAGTAGACTCAGTATGTTCTGTCTCTCTTCTCTCTGCGCAGGAAGCTCTGATCAGCACACAGCCACTGCAGTTTATTGGTTATATTCTCTTTTCTTGTGATGCTAGGGAACAAAGACAAAACTGTTTCAAGGCTTCCACAACACTTCAGTGCATTAGGGATGTTTGCAGCACCATCATTTTATATGACCATTTTTAGTATGGATTTTTTTCCTTAACTAGAAGGGTGGGATAGCAGAAAAACAGTAATTGGCATTTTGATCACAGAACTTGTAAACTCTTTTAAGGTTTTAAGGTCTTTGTTTGACTGATAACTTTCTCCCAAACCTTTAATATAAATTGATGGATTATGCTAAAGCTTGACATTGCCATTTCTACCTTAGAAATGAAAGATAGGAAATAAGAAGAAACTACATTAAAAAGTAATTATTAAGGATCTCTGTAGAGAATGAGTTTATTAAAGAGGTCACGGGACTCTCTGAAAGTTGGTATCTCAGATAGACTGTTCAATATGGCAAAAAAATTAGGAGGTAATAACATTTAATCATTAATGTGAACAGTCTAGCTCAGTTTCAATTGGGCAGCGATATGCTTGTTTACAGGAGATGGAATCCAGAAGATAGACATAGCTATTATTTCTTTAGAGAGCTGAGATGTCTTGGAATGGGCATAGCAAAGTTGATTTGGGCTTTAATCCCATCTTTGATGCAGTGACTAATGCAGACAATTGGTTTTTAAAGATTGCTATATTACAGCTGCTGGAAGGCACTTGCTTCATGGATATTCTGCAATTCTTCAGAAGCAAATCCAAAGTTGAGGTCAGGCTTGGCACTCCTTGGAGGCCTGGAAGCAGCTCCCTTAGGACTGATTGGAGGATTGTTTTTCTACAGTATTTCCATCCTCCTGAAGGTTCACATCAGTCTTCCTTAGCTCCTGAGGCATTCATCTCATCCATTATCTAGAACAGCAATAGAGGGAGGGAAAAACTAAAGGAAATATCTGGGTTTTTTCACTGCTATGAAGATTTGGTCATATGTCTTTGCATTGGGTTGTCATATTTCTGTCATTTCCTGCTATCTTTTTTAAGCACTTTGCTAGTTTCCATCATAACTAAATTTCTGTTTATATTCAAAAGTGGTAATTAAAAAGAAGTACGTGGGACAGGCCTTGCAGCACGTACATGTACACACACACACACGTGTATATACACACACACAAACCTGTTTTACATCTATACAATCACTGTCTTGAGTTGTTTATTTAGTTAGCTCAATAGCTCTCGGGTGTTTCGGATGACTTTTTCCTATGAGCATGATCTATCAATTTTGGCATAATGAACTCCTGCAAAGGTCAAATTTAAAGGATAAATGCTGCAGGAAATGATGACTCTACAATAATCCTGTTATCCTCCTACAACTCTAATTTCATTTTATTGAGTTGAACAGTGTAAGGGTAAAAGGGTAACTACTTTCTCTCTGCTAACACCCATATACCCAAGACCCCTGAGCATGGTATTATGTTGAATTAGTCCTGTAAATGTATTAATAATAAAGATTTATTATGAAAAAAAAAGTTATTCCTTTTTATTTGTTTATGGTGGCTTTTTTTAATTTTAAAAATATCAGCAAAACATGTTGAAGTATTATTTAATTAACTGGGGGTGCAGGGGGGAGGAATTGAATGGAGGGGCATGGCCTAAGAGGGAATTGGGAATTTTATGCTGATAAAATACTGTAAATGGAAGGCAAACTGTGTTGTGAACAACACAGTTTTTGTGGCTGTTATGAGCTGTACATACTGCTACTGGGTAGATATTATACTAAATATTTGCATATATAGGGTGGAACAAAACTTCCAGATAATATATTTTTTTTAATTTAACATCTACCTAAACCTGCTCTCCTTAAATCTTGCAGAACCTTATTCCTGCAAACACACTAGGGTTTGCTTGGTTTTCCTTTTCTTTTTCTTTTTCTTTTTCTCTTTTTCTTTTTCTTTTTTTTTTTTTTTGTTTTTTGTTTTTTTGTTTTTTAATTTAGTAGTTCTACTAATTCATTAGTACTTCTCATTAAGTGTGGCTATTCTCTGGTTGATGGATCCATACTTTCTGTTCCAGTAATGTTAAAAAAAATTCCTGGATAAAAATATAACACACACAGGGCATCAAAAGTCTCAGCCTTTTCTAGAATGGTCAGGGAGGAAAAATAGGCTTCACTACTCTCCTGCACGATGAGCCCTTTAGTCTTACCACAACATAATTAAATCAACAAATGCATTCAGTAGCTTACCATATTCAAGCCAACACGTACCTTACTTTATCCTAAGGTAGGAGCAACACTTGAGCTGTTTATGAAGCGCTTCCCTTGCTTTGTAATTCTCTTTCCAAGCTATGCTTGTTATCAAAAAACAATTTAACATGTATCTATGTGATGTGATAACCCCTTTCTCTGTTGCCTGATGGTTCAATGTAACTCTGCTTTTCTAGGGGCGTGTATCCAGTGGTATGAGGAGCAGACCACACAGGCTATTTGCTAGCACACAGGTAGCCCATCCCTGGAACAGCTTTGGCATCCTGTGGTAAACAAACTGCAACTTTTAACTGGTCAAAAGCAACACCTTGTGCAGTAATGTGGGCATAGTATACCCAGAAGAAGCTACTTTAAGAAAGTCCATTTGACTGTCTGAGTCCATTTGACTATCTATGTATAAGAAGCTTTAAGTTTTACTTTTGTACATCTTCTGGGTAGCCAAACAAAATCTCTGGAGGTGCTGCAGAAACCAAATACAGAATAGGCAGAAATATAAAGTCAATTAATTTGTTAAAATCGTTAACGTATGCTTATAGACAAGTACACTCATTTTCAAACTTTTAATCATATCAAATACATTGATGTTTGGGTGTCCTGTGCGCACTGCAGAGATAAGTAATTTAGCCCAGTCTAAAGTCTGAACAGAAAATGTAGGAATTTTTAAACAATTCACTAGCTAGGAAGACTCAGGGGGTCCTGGAGGTGTTCAAAAGGGCTACTGAAGTAGTATTCTCCCATATAATACTTTTTCCTTCAGAACTCTTCAGTGACTACTGACAAGATAGACCACAAAGAAGATAAAAGCAATTTCGTGTCATTGTCTCAGCTTGTTCTTCAACATGCAAAGCCACTGTGTAAAGGACACATTTCAACAGCTGTGGCTATTAACTCTTACCTTTTATGTTTTTATTAGGTGTGAATCTCAGCTGAGATTTGTTGCTTTCTTTGGCAGCTCGTGGCAATAGGTTGAACAGATGAGTTTACTTAGATATTGGAAACAGAGAAGCTTGAAAACACATGAAAAATTGCAATGACAAGGTAGGAATTCACTGCTTCTGATGTAGTGAAATGAAATTCTTGCCCCATGCACCTAATGTGTCTGCATAGGCAATAGATTCCCACACAGAGGTTGGAGTGTTATTTGTTTAAAACTAGCTTTCATCCCTCCATAAACAATACAAATGTCAGCTTACCATAATCTCCCTTGCACACTTTTGACCTGGCAAAAAGGTTGTACAAGCAAAAAAGGCTTACAAAAATTTTGAACTAAAGTTCACCCTCAAGCCCTCAAAAAGGTCTTTCACTTGCTAATCAAGAGCTCCTGAGCCCAGAAACAGCAACATGTAGTTTATTAATAGAGTAATACATATAGAATACACCAGATAGACAATCATTGCTTAACAAGCATTATATCTGCCATCAAAGCAAGCTGCTAACAAAGTCACCCTTAGTTTTAAAAAAATTGATCCATTGCAAGCAACCCAATTCCTCCCCTATTATCAACCTTCTCATAATCTACTATGTAGACTAGTTCAAACTCATGGAAATAGGCATCATGACTAGCTGTTGAGAAGCAAAAACTCAAAAAATGAGAACAATTAAAGAAATTGTGGCTTTGAGATCATATAATCACAGAAAGGTAAGGGTTGGAAAATAATCACAGAAAGGTAAGGGTTGGAAGGATCCTTAAAATCACCTAGTTCCAACCTGCCTACCATAGTCAGGGGCTACCTTGTACTAGACCAGGCTGCTCAAAGTCTCATCCACCCTGGATTTGAACAGTTCCAGGGATGGGGCATCCAGAACTTCTCTGGGTAACCTGTTCCAGTGCCTCACCAGCCTCACAGTAAAGAATTTATTTGTAACATCCAATCTACTTTCTTTCATCTTAAAACCAACTCCCCTTGTCCTATCACTACATGTCTTTGTAAACAGACATGAGAGCCTACATTTTAGGAATGACTAAATGACAGTTTCTAGCTAGAACAAGAGAAAGACCACTGTTGCGATTTTATTACATGAACAACTGAAGCAATGTGTTTGGATCCTTGGAATGGGGTAGAGCTCAAACAGAAAGCTCCTGGACATGATGGCAATGAGTATTTGAGGAGTGTTAACAGGAGCCCTCTGTGCAACTTCCTTGTGGAATATTATTAGGTTATACAAAGTTATATAAAATCACACTCATTAATGAAAGCTTGACTGGGCAGAGGAGTCAAGGCTGGACATTCTACATAGCACTGAGGATAGATTTCCAGGCAAAATCCTTTTTCTCACACTGTCTTTCTCGCTTGGGTAAAGCTCTCCTTAAACTTGCATAAGTCATCTCAGTACTTTAAGTCCTTTCTTAAAAATCTCTTTTTCACACAACCTATCTTGACTGCAGATTTATAGGAATTTGGTTATTTACTTGTGTGAAAATGGACTCTTCTCTTGTTCTCTGTCTGAGCTGGATGCAATGTAAACTTTAAAGGGCTTCTGGACAATCTTCTAAAATATGCTGATGGCCATAATTCACAAAAGTGTAAATGACATAAAAGAGAGTACACGAGACAATCCAAAGAAAATGTTGGGCTATTACTTAAAGATAACTAAGCAATTCTGTGATTCTGTGAATTCTTTAGATGTTCCAGCTGTCATTAGCAAAATAAGATTTAAAAAAAAACAAAAACAGAGAAGATACATAGAAAGAAACAGTGCACAACAGAGTAGTTTTAAATCACTATGAGCTGAGGAAATAAGGAAATCCTGAACTACTACTGTGTGTAGCAGTTCTGCATGAATAGATATCACATTTTGTAACTCAGAATTTTCTTGCTGTCTATCATGTTCAGAAAACATTCTCAATTTACCTTATAAGAAAAAGATTGGTAACTAGAAGTCGAATTTGCATGCCGGCAGTCACAGGAAGGGGTTTTCTTTTACATCCTAGGATAAAAACTAAACTCTACCTAGACATAGAGACTTTCTGCAGCATATTCACAAGGAGGGAAAAAAAAGAAAGAAAGAGATTTGCTTCACTTTACTTAAAAGGAAATTGCTGACAGAATTTTTTTTTCTGTAGAAAGAACTGGAAAGCATAGTGCAATGTCATTTTTTTTAAGAGTAGGGTTCAGTTTAATGTTCAGTCTTTTTGCAGTACCGTTGCCAATTGGATAAAATATTTAATGGAATTGTATTCTGAACTATATATTTTTGACAATGTATTTCATGCCTTGTATGTCACTGAAGTTATAAGATTGGAGTGAATAATGAAAGCGTAACTCAGCATTCTTCATGTCGATGCATTTAGGTTTGTTATTTTTCATTGATGTGCCACTAGCTACATGAAGCCTTGATAATCCATAACCATTTCTTATTTTATAGGAATTATATTAAGGTATAAGAGCATCTTAACCTTCTGTCTTTTTCTATGTAATATTAAAATCATATTAATATTTGAAGCTTTGGTATCCATTGCCAGAAATAAAATTTTAAAGAGCATGTCCAAATCTGTACTACAAAAATTTGATTTAAGAGCTTTAGTCTTTATACCAATGTTATCTGTTCACAAAACAATTCATCCAGGAAGAAAGAACAGTAAAGTTAAAAAAAGCTTTCAAAGTGTTTACTATAATGTTTTTAGGAACACTATATTTTTCAAAAGCAAATATATTTCAGAAATACAAACCTTTTCCACGGAGATTTAAAGAACACATAAGGAATTTGGAGGATGTCAATACCATTTGATTTAAAAATATAGAAGGAAAAGTTTGGAAGGGAAGGAAGTTATCAAACGGAAAAAAATGTAAATTCAAGGGAAAAACTGCTGCCCTGTTTTTGCGAAGCATTCTGATAGCAAAGCAGATTACAGATGGGTTTTGTACTGTTTTTTAAGATTAAATTACCTTCAGTCATCTGCATCTTCATATTGAGACATTCTCTGCTCCATTGGCATCCTTTCAGAATGTTGTACAGTATGTCACAATCAAAGGCAGGACAGTAGGAACAGTTTTTAGGGGCCTTTCCAGAGACATCTTGGAATGAAAAGAAAGTACTGGTGGTATGATTGTCTTGGATCAATCCCAAGGAGTTCCTCCTGAAATTACTAGCTGGATAAATCCAAAGATGCACATGGATATGTACTCAGGATATGGATCTGGGATACTGATTCTTCTTATTTAAGGGAGTAACACACTTTAATTTTTAAGTGAAAGTCAGCTAGGTCATGTGCGGCAACTAAGAGAGGGGCTGGTTAAATATTCATTTTAGTCAGCATGGGTGTCATATATCCAGCAGACTTTTACAGAACTATAGAAACCAGTAAGTTGATTCAAATATTTGAAAACAGGTGTTGTAAACCTGGAAAATATTTTAAATTAAAAAAAAATCTCATAATTCACCCTTTTCCTACTTACTGTTACCTCAAATTTGTCTAGGTTTCCACTGAAGCAAACTGCATGTCTGGTGAGGCTGATATTGTTCAGGCATCCAGGGCCAGCACTTCATCTAAAGCTTTAGTAACAGCTAAATGCTCTTGGTGGGCAAACACCAAGATGAGATGGGGTCACACATGTGATGAAGACCCACGGCATCCTAGAAGAGGTGAGCCCTTCAAACAGAGGATGGTTGCCAGAGCCCATGGGCGCCTCTCCCTGCACAGGATGGGATGCAGCTTACTGCAGCACTGCACCACATCAGCCCTGAGTTTGCACTGCCTTCATCCATAGCTCTCACACTTGGCAACCTCCCCAGCCATCAGTAAACACACACTGCCCCAAAGGCTCACAGAATGATGCTGCTTATGGTAGACCAGAGTGAACTACAAAATGCCTCTAATCAATATTCTAGTAACATGGAAAATGCTGAGTTCTGTCGCTGAGTATGTAGCAGTTTTAAATGTTGGGGAAAAAAAAACCAAACATGCCTGAATCCTACATTGTTAAATTAAGTAAGATGTATTTAAGAAAAATATGAGAAAATGTTATTAATTAGGTGGTGATAAGAGGAGAGGATAAATGCCATTAAGTATTAACAGAAATAGTGTAATTGTTTTTTAAAAGAGAAATAGTGCCTCTCCCAAATTAACAAAGTAATAAAAAACTAATTTCAAAGATCTCTCTGTCACATTTCTTTTATGTACTGGATACACCAAATTCCATTTATTTTTCACAGTATTTAACACCCTGATAAGGTTTGCTTTGCTGACTTCATCATATGCAACCATTGAGTGACTATGGCTAATTGTGAATACAAATACTAAGGGGAAAAAACGGAAAATTTCTGTGATCAGGTGCCCTAGGTACATAATTAATGACAGATGATATAGATCCAAAGTTGTTGGTCTGATAAGACAAAACCACTAACAGATATTCTATCTTCCTGTAAATCAAGAAGAGTCTTTGGTATTGCAAAGTATAGTATAGTATAGTATTGTATAGTATATATAGTATAGTGTATATATATAGTATAGTATTGCAAAGTATAATATACTTGATCAGTTGTAGAACAATAACAGCTTGGATAAACTATCAGTTTGTGATGCATTCTGATGCTAAAGCCATGACTGCAATCATGGGCATGATGGATTCCACAGAGTGACATAAAGAAATACTCACAAGTTTCCATTATATTAAAACTAATGTGAAAAATGCACACATGCTGCCATTTTAAAGATGTATCATAATTTGGGGTTTACAAATTTAAAGTAACAGATTTTCAAAGGATAGATGTTCATTAGATTCTCAGGGGGAAAAAAAAGAAGGAAGCTTTATGACAGGTGTTTCATATAAAATACTCAAAATGTAGAACCAAGAAATCATTTTTAAAAAGTCGTTCACTTCCACTTATGCAAGATTGTAAACAGAAAGACATCAGAAAGATAATGTCGAAGTGAGGGAAAAGCAATTGAGAACCTATTTTACTATATTGATCTTTAGTTTTATAATTTTTATTTTTAATCCCCTTCACATTTCTTATGGGAGGAATGAAAGTCATATTGTTGGTGGAAAAATGTTTTTAGACAGACATTAAGGGACTCTAAAATTTTACATTTATCAAACATTTGTTTGCTGCGTTATGGAAGGGCTATTTTATTGAGCAAAATAACCTTCTCTGACATGCTGGATCACTTTCATGGCTTCTTATTTTCACATGGTGTGAATATATATCCATTTCAATATATATGTAACCTAAGCAACTTTTGTTGCATGAAGAATTACTTTGAGCTTAGTGTAAGACTATGTGATAGCTTGTTCTTGAAAAAAAATTAAAACAAATTGTTGGGTAATATGAGGACTAAGTGAGTAATACCTTGTGAAGTGCCCTTGGATGTCAGTAGTTAAGGTTAATAATCCCTCTATATAATGGGATGTAAGATGATAATTTTGCTAAGAAAATAATAGGTAGTAGATAAATAGGATTTCTACTTCAGCAACCCGCCGAGGACACATGCAGCTTAACTTCTGAGTGGAAAATATGGATTGCAAAAAGTTATGTTCAAAGACACAGTAATGTTATGTTTAAATATGTTATTCATATCTTGTACCTTCATATTCTTCATAACCACTGCATTATACTAGGACCCCTGTAGGGCTGCAGAAGACAGCGGCTTTCATTGTGACAAGTCATAAATACTCTCCTGCTGTGCAATGCTTTACAGGGTTGAGGGTAATCGTGTGAAGCTTAAAAACACACTGGTAACATGACCTCCAGACCCTATGAGGTCAACACAGACAGAAAAAGAACAAGCTAAGTCGGAATGGTCCAAACTTTATTTACATTTTGTAAAAGACAACAAAAAAATTTAGACATTTAACAGGTTTATATCTGTTGTGGACTTATGAAAGGTGATTTACATCATTGAAAAAATAATCATGCTTCCTGTGTTTCTGTTTCTTTCTATCTTTGTTGTGGATCATGGGTTTACTCCTGTTTGGCCTCATCATCTGAATTTTGCCCAACATGAGTATATCATACTTTGTTTCAAGAAGATGTAGAGACCATTTAAAAAAAAAAAAAAAAAAAACTTAAAAATTTAAATACTAATTAAATACATTTGCTTGAACTGCACTGAATGGGAAGTGTGAGGGTTTTTACTTTCCTAGGGCTGTGAATTACAAGGAGATTACGCAGAGGTCAACAGGACCCAGAAAGTACTCCTGGCCTAACCATGAAGATGTGAGGACCCAGTCCCAGGTCCAGGTACTGTCAAGGTTAAACCCAAGATGTACACATGCAGTTGTATGCACGTACACACTATAAACACACAGCTGGAGACACAAACCAGCACAGGGAGAATAAAGTGGTTTTTATGGCATCCACTTAAACACAAGGAGCACCCACACGAACATGAATAGTGAGAAATGCTCAGCCCTGGCCCTTCTCTAGGGCTGATCAGATCAAAAGATAAAGCACAGTGTTTAACCAGACAATTGTACCAGCCAACCCCTGTTTATAGTCAACTGGAATTTACTCCACACTTATTCCTCCCAGTACGATCAAGCACCACCCTTTCCTTACCTTTTTCTCATTAAACATCCCATTATTAAAGTGTCACATCATCCCCAAATTCCTAAATTTAAAGCATCTGATAATAAATATCACAGAATCCCAAAATACGTATCCCCCTGCAGTCCATCATAGTCCCTGTACGCTGTATTCTAAGAGGCATTCAGAAGAGGCAGTTCCTTGGGCTGACTCATGTTGGTGGGGTCCCCTTTAGCTCCAGGGGTTCATCACTCACCATGGAAGGTGCTGGGAATTTCAGGTCAGGATGCTCTATTATCAATTCTTAGCTTCTGGGGGTCCCTCTACCTGCCACAGTCCCCCTGATCCCCACAAATCCTTTTGTTCATGGGCATGAGCCTTTAGTCATACAAACTAATGCTCTGAGCTCTAAGTCTAGAGCAGATGAATGTCAAAAAATTTCAGGACCTTGTGATGCAAGTGGAAGTGAAGACAAATTTACTTGAAAAATTTTGCTGAAAGTTATAAAACTTGGCAGTGTTTCACTGTCTACAATGACTCCATCAGCTAGAGCTACAAAGCTGAGTTAGAAACACAAGTCCACTGGTATTTCCAGAGGCTTTCTGATCCCCCCAAGATACAGGAGAGAAAAAAACATAATTTCTTTGAAAGAATTCCTGCTCAGTCTTTGCTAGTGTTGCCTGAATACTTCCACCAATAAAACCAGTATGTCTGTGGAAACAGGGTAGGGAAAGGAAAAGTAGACTGT
This sequence comes from Catharus ustulatus, assembly GCF_009819885.2. NCBI lineage: Eukaryota > Metazoa > Chordata > Aves > Passeriformes > Turdidae > Catharus > Catharus ustulatus. The sequence goes on along the minus strand of NC_046224.1, from coordinate 52,898,902 downwards.
GCTCCAGAGGTGGCATTGCCCCTTTCAGGGTATCTGACAAACCAGACTGTGGGTATTCCCTCATTTATCGACTGTCAGAGGTTGCAGATTCCGAAAGCTGAATTCTGCTGTCATTAGTCCAGTCTCAACACCAAGGATGAGTCTTCACTACTTAAAGGTAAGTGTAAGAATTTTTCACTGTAAATTTATATATACACATTTCCTTTACCCAAACAGAAACCTAGGGAGGGACAAGGAATTGCAATTCTACTCAGAGGTAAACTGAACAAGGTCAGCCCAGCAAGGTAGCTTGACTGCCGCTGGTATCATGTAGATATTTCATGATAAAAATACAAGTACTCAATCTTCATCTGAATCTTCCAGGTAGCAGTGTTCTCATTTGTAAAAGGCAAGTCTTTTTATAGATAGCAACAAACCAGCCCCCAAGTGCCACCCACAGTATGCAAGTCCAAATGAACAACAGGAACAACAGAAGATTTTTAAGCTGACAGTTTTGCACTTTTTTTTTCCTTTTGCAGAGGCCTGTGCTAAATAACTTCTCATATACCACACACTGAGAAAAAATATCACAGATAACATATGGTAGTCTTCCTGAATAAAAATGTCAAATGAAATACACTAGAGATGAATAAAAGGAAATCCAGAATAGCGCTCAGGGAATGTGGATGATTCTGACACACGTTAACATTTGAAGTTACATTGAATACCATAGGGGTGCATCCTGAGACAGAACAAAGAGAAAATGCAACATGGTAATACGCAGGGACTAGATGTGTTAGAGGTTCATGCTCTGGCACCTGTGTAGAAAAAGACACAATAAAACAATTGTGAAGAAGAAGGTATAAATAAGTCATTTTTCAAACTAAGGAAAACAAAGCTTAGGAAGACACCAGAATTCAGTGACAGTAATGAGGAAGGGACTGCACAGAGAAATGACAAGTAAGGTGAATTGCTGGCATGAAAATGAGTCCTCACAGAGTTTAAATAAACCCTCAGCTTTAAAGCAGTCCTGAAGGAGCTCCAGTTCTCTATGTCAAGAGTTGAAATGCTCACAGCCATGAATATTAACATGACATATTTACAATATCAATGTGAAATTCTGTCATGCTTCGATTACTTAATATAAAGTGAATGGCTTTCTAATAATTTAGTATCAAGGAGAAGAGATCACAATAAAATAAATATATATAATAAATATATAATAAATATATGCTAAATATATAGTATATATAGTAAATATATAATAGAGCAAATAAATTCAGCATACATGTATTCAGCATACATATATTCAGTACCCTCACATCAGGCTGTCAGAAAACACTTATTTATTCCTATAGATAATTCACAGAGTAGAACTATTTTACTTCCAGAATTCTGTTTCAAGTCTGCCAGAATGCTTCTTTCAGTTGTTAAATATATAATATATCAGTAATTTTTATGTTATTATATCTAACTTTTCTGAAAAGGGTGTGATGCTGATACCACTGTGCTAACTTTGAAGTTTGGTGTTTTTCTAAGAATAATTTTGACTGCAACTCAAACAGATCATTTCAGGATTTACACTCAACAGGAAAAGCAACTGGGAAATTCTCTGAGGTACTGAAGTAAAAGAAGGAATGTAGAAAATTGGGTCATATTCTCCCATACATATTGCACCACTTACCAGGAAGTAACTGGAGTCACTCATTCAAATGATCACTGGAGTGATCTCATTCAAATATTCTGCATTACATCCCTCTTACTGCAGTAACAAAAAAAAAATAAGATTGAGATAGTTTTATTAAAGGTTCTCTCTAGAACTAGATTTTTTAATAATTAGTCTCAGTCCTTCAAATTTGCTCTGAAAATGCTGCGTGTTATATGATTAAAAAACTCACATGTCTTCAATTACCTCTAAGTCCAAATGAATGTGAGGAACAAACTTTGTTGAGAAACGGATTGATCATTTTCTTGGAATTAATAATTTCTTCAGTTGTAATTCCAGTCTATATGCACTTGATGTACTTTATGAAAAAGAATGTGACAGACAAAACAATATAAGAAATACAGGGGTAAAAAGATATAAAATGTCAAGTTCTGTGTACTTTCCTTGAAAGGATTATTTTTCCAGTATTTCCTGTACGTAATAGACTGCAGGAGGCAGGCATCTCTGCTACACTTTCTCCAATTTCAAGAAATAATCAGTTCTTCCAGCAGAAAACACTGGGATGCCTAAAATATTATTTCAGTATATTTACTGAAAATCCAGGGAGTTTATTTATATAAGAATAGAACACAAGTACACACAATGAGTTGGGAAGTGGTTTCTGCTTTATATGCATCGTGAAAAAAGAAAAAAAGGAGCAAATGATGTTTAGCAATCACACTGGTCTATTAATGAATTTACTCATTGTGAGGCTCATTCCATTCATTTGTGAGCCACCTACACTTGTCTTTTAATGGGGGGGGGATTGTGTGTTGAAATTTCTCTCCACTGTTTTTATCAATAAAATCCTTGCAATGTAGATTGTCAACTGGTTTGGTTCTGATAAATCAGTGTCAAATTTTCTAATACAATTGTTTTGATAAAATAAACATCGTATTCTAGAATAAATTTTATATTACTGTTCTCATTTTTCTTCAGTTTTACATCTTTTTTATGCTATTTACAGAGCTATTTTTAATTTGATATATTAGCACATGAGTACATGAAAAGAGAGCTCAAAGTTTAGCCCTCACAAGAAGGTTCGACAAATATACTTGTATCTGGTTTTCTTTAGTAAGTGAAGACTTCCCCAGGAATGGGCAACTGACTGCAACAAACATTCCAGGTTCTCAAAGAAAGATGGATGGGAAAGATTACTCATGATCACATTTCCAGAAGGTATAGGAGCATATCACCATCACAGAATACTGCAATATCCTGAGCTGGAAGGGACCCACAAGGGTCATTGACTCCAACTCCTGTGTAACTGTAATCTTCAAGTTTTTTGTCTACTTTGAAAATTGTTTAAGTATGAATTAAAAGCCAGATTCCAAATTCACATGTTCTTTTTAAACTTTTACAGATTTACACACTACACTAAGATCCTTTGCTCATCCAACTTTTTTTTAATCACTAAACTAGCACCCTAAATAAGTCCAAATGTCTTAACAACACATGAATTCTTAAATCAAAACAAAAAAGGGTAAAAGCATCAGTTAACTGTCTACTTGTCCTAGTATTGTTTTATAAACTATTCGACTCAGAGACTTTTACTCTACATTGCACTTTACTACTTGGTCTTGCTCCTCAAATAAGACTGACACTCCACTCAATGCAATGAATAATAAAGTAACAAGTTGTCATCAACAGTTGTGACTTGATCAAGCACAATCCTCCTAGAGGAAATAGAGCACTCCAAAGCCAATGGCATCATGGCTTTTACCAGCAATATTGTGGCCAGCAGGGCCAGGGCAGTGACTATCCCTCTGCACTTGGCACAGGTGAGACTACACCTCAAATCTTGTGTTCATCTTTGGGACACACACAAATAAAGGACATTGAGGTGCTAGGGCATGTTCACAGAAGGGCAATGAAATTGGTAAAGGGTCTAGAGACTAGACTTTCAAGGAAAGTGCAAAGAAATTTTATTTGTTTTATATAAAGGACTGCAGGAGGTTGGCATCCCTGCTATACTTGCTCCAATTTCAAGAAATAATCTGTTAAAAATGCTGGCTTAAAAATTAGACTTGATGATCTTAAAAGACTTTTCCAACATAAATGATTCAATTATTTTCTAATATGAAACTTAATTAAAAATCTCAGGGAATTTTGACAAGAGTCTTGCCTTGTATATTTTTGGGAGCCTCATAAAGAATCAGGGTTGATAAAGATAGATGTTGATAATTAAGAAATACCATTTGGAAAACATAGTGAGTTTTGCTCACTACTAAAGCAACCACTTTTGAAAAATTTTAAGTGGGAAGCTATTACTGTAGTCCATAAACCTCTCCTCAGCCCCGAAGGCAGAAATATCTGCTAGCTGTTGTAAACGAAGTCTACTTAAAAGAAAGCTACCAAATTATCATTACTGCTCTTGCCTAGGGAATGTCTCTGGAGTCTGTAGCAATTACTACAATAGGTTTCACAAATGGAAACAATTTGCTTGTTAGTGCCACTTGGGTTTGTGCTAGATTTAAACTGTCAGTTTTTAAAACCGTAAATGCTTACTATAAGCTCTGAGAGCACAGGCAGGAGAAATAACTACAAAACAAGAGAGGTTTTTTTGCCTTTTTTTTTTGTTATTATTACTAGAATGAAGTAGAATCATTAATTACCAGAAAAGATGCTTTTTGAAATATTGTGACAACATAAACAAGTGTGCTACATTATTTGTTTAGGGTAAATGTTTCTCTAAAAAGACATTCCAAGGATAAGATAATATTTCTACAGAAATGTCCTTTGAAAAGAATGCACATAATCAGTCTGTACAGTTTAAAAGGTTTTGGATTTGGAATTTTGATTCAGGGTCACCCCTAGGAATAAAAAGACTTTTTTCTTTTGCCTTTCAGTTACCTTTCAGAAGTTCAAACTTCTTTTAGAAGGATAGTTCCAATTGTGCTGAGTAGACCCACAAATAAATATATGTCAGTTAAGGAAACTAATTGCCCATTGGTTGACTCTCTATTAACTGACCGACTGAGGTTAAAGGAAGGCACAGACACCAAAGAGCAGATCACTATTTATAACCCTTACCTATATACTCTCAGAATAAATTATGTCTTGGATGTAGATACCACTCTCTCATCTATTCCATGGCTACCAAAATATCAAAATCCAGTGGCTCAGTTAAGGTTTGTGATATAGAAAAGGATTTGGGTGATTACTATCTGGTCCAGAGGCCACATGACCCAGTATGACTCACATCCTCGCACCTAAACTTTTTTCCTCTGTAAAAGAGAACAGCCACACCTGAGCCAGTAAAACCACTGGAAATTACTCCTGATTTGCAGTAACCCAGACCATGGCTCTGTGTTTTCTGGGATGCTGTTAGCTTTCATAGGCAAAACAAACGTTAGAGAATAAGTTCATAAGGATGCCAGTGGAAGAAGCACATGTGTTTTGGCCTTGATAATCTAATGCAGGCCTACACTGCACTGTCCCTCATGCCAAAATGTACCAGATCACTCACTTCACAAGACTCATCTTTGACCATTTGGTTATACTGAATCCATTTATAGCCTCCCCCTGATCCATGCCTTCCATCAATCCAGTCCCACTCTTTAACTCAGGTATAGACCCAACCCTGTGTCTGACAAGTACTGTTTTATTTGTGTGGTTTATCTTTGTTCAGTTTTAGGGGTATGAGCAGTTGGTAATAACAGGAATACCGACCACTTTTGCTTTTGCTTTCCCTTCCATTCCATTTTTATTAGATAAGTATGCTATTAAGATGTTGACAACTGTCTTCCAGTAGCATCTTGTACCAGATCAAAACACTTCTGGCACATCATCACACAGCACATAATTTCACTGGAATGTCCAGCTGCCATCACAGATGATCCTGTTGGTCTGTGATCAAACCATCATAAAATACTCACTGTATGTCATGATTCCTACACGGTAGCTGGCAGCTGAAATTTTCTAGAAAACCTTGCTAATAGGCCTATTTTCTGGGTTAAGATTATATGCAGTTTTTACATTAAGAGATCTTGGTTCTGTTTCAATTGTCTCTTATATCAGAAGCTACTTGTAGATTTAAATGTAAAACTACCAAACAGATATTAAACACCTTCAAGCAAAACACATCATCTTCTGTGATACAGACCTTCTCATGTTCTACTTTTCATCCTCTCTGTATTATCTCTCCTATTCCTCATACCAAAATATATTTTGTTAGTTTAACAGGAGATACAAGTGTACATTACCTACCCTATTTTCATTTCTTCTGTCATTCAGGTAACCACCAATATTACTAATATAAATGTTATATCTGTGTATAAAATCACCCAGAGTAAATTAAATTGCCTTGATGAAATCACAACCACCACAGCTGTGACTTGAAATTCCACTGATAATTTCCAGAAAATGATCCCTCCAGCAAAGGAAGAAAAGGGAACAACCTAGGGTTATTCAGCTGTGTTCCCACACCCTATTGGACTAGCTTAAAAATCTGTACGAGCCCACAAAATGATAATATCCCATCACTCCTACTGAAGTATGGTATTCAAGGAGCAGCAGCTACATAAGTTACATGTGACCAACTTTGTTCTAGTTACCTTTAAGTCTCCATGACTGTACAGTGTATTACACAACTGATAAGCTATTACCAATTTAGACAGCTTCTGTGGCTTTGTACTCTACTGGTGCTGGCACCAATATTTGTGTTAGTTGGTGAACTGAGTCTGCAACACATAACAGTGGCTAGAGTATGACACAAAAGTCAGAAAGGGTCTCAGTCCCATCAAGAGAGCTATTATTCACACCTGAAAATATTATTCCTCTGTCTTTTGACAAAATTGGTTCTGCAGCTTTCACCTTTATATATTTTCTTTCATTTAATAAAAAAAATAATTAATTTTATTGTTCAAAATGTCTTTTCTTTTTGCAGGGTCAACGGTAATTAGTTCTCCAAAATTTTTGAAACAATTGCTGAAAAATAACATTCTTTATTAGTCAAGAGTTAATTTTCACTTTTTCAATGGAGGAAAAAAATATCCAAGGGATGGCTTCTTGAAACAAAATATTTAACTGCAGTATGGTTTAAAGGTCTATTTGATTGTCTGTTGATTATTTAGTAAATGAAAAAAGAATATTAGATGAATATGATCAATATATTTCATTTTTTATCATTCTATATTATAAGAACACTTGAATTTGTTAATATCTAGATCTTTGATAGGTTGTGCTGAATAATTACCACTGTTTACATTCTGTGATCAATTACTTAAAGTTATCCATCCATGTCTATAAATGATTTCTATGATGCAGCACATAAGACCAAGAGCTGCAGAACCTAATATTAATATTTGGCAGTACAAGTTTTTGATTTTGAAGTAATTTTTTTAAGGATTTTTTTTTTTGTATTTTTGAAATTGAATTGACCTTGGTAATATGACTTTATGTTAACACAAAATATAGGAAACAACTCAGCAAGTTTGCCAACAGCAGCAAGCTGTAGGTGCAGTCAACACACATGCCATCAACAAGGACCTTGACAGACTTGAGGCGTGGGCAAGTATGAACCTCAATCAGTTCAAGGCCAAGTGTGAGGTTGTACAAATGGATCAGAGCAATCCCAAGCACAAATACAGGCTGGGCATGGAATGGATCAAGAACAGCTCTGAGGAGAAGGATATGGGGGTGCTGGGTGACAAGAAGCACAATATGGCCCATCAAAGTGTGCTTGCAGCTCAAAAAGCCAAATATGTCCTGGTCTGTGTCTAAAGAAGCATAAACAGCAGGTTCAGACAGGTGAGACTGCGCCTGGAGAACTGCGTCCAGTCCTGAAGCCCAACATTAGGAGGACATGGACTGTTGAGGGCATTGGGGCTGTCCAGCCTGCAGAAGAGGAGGATTAGGGAAGACCCCAGAGCTTTCCAGCACCTAGAGGGGACCTGCAAGAGAGCTGGAGAGGGCTTGTTACAAGGGCACATGCACAGTGGAATGGTTTTAAACTGAAAGGGATTACATTGGACATAAGGAAGAAATTCTTTATCATGAAGGTGGTGAGGCACTGGCATAGGCTGCTCAGAGAAGTTGTGGATGCTCCATTCTTGGAAGGGTTTAAGGCCAGTTGGATGGGACTTTGAGAAACCTGGACAAGTGGATGTTTTCTCTGCCTGTGGTGGGGGAATTGAAATGAGATAATCTTTAAGGATAATTTCAATCCAAAGCATTCTCTGATTCTGTTATTTTAAAGACAGCAATGATTAGATGCTTTGCTTCTGGAAAATAATTAAACCTCTCTAAATAAACTCACAGGATAATAGAATCATTTACAATGGTAAGACCTCCAAGATTATCATGCTGTTAATGCAGCACTGCCATCTTCATCACTAACCAAATGCCACATACACAAGTTTTTAAAAAATTCTCCAGGGACAATCATTCCCACAACTCCCTAGGTACCCTGTTCCATTGCCTCTCGACTCTTCCAGTGAAGACATTTTTCCTAATATTCAACTAAATCTCCTCTGGTACAACTTGAGGCCGTTTCTTCTCATCCTATCATATTACCTGTAATGTTGCCCTCATCCACTAAGTGGTTCACCTGGTCACAGAAGAAATCAGGTTGGTCAAGTAAGATCTGCCTTTCACAAACCCTTCATAAACGACGATGACTGGGCCTAATTCCCTGGCATTCATAGCCCAGGATGGCACCCAGGATGATCTGCTCCATGACCTTTCTGGCACTGAGGTCAGTCAGAGAGTTTCTCCAGATCCTCTTTACAACCTTTCTTGTTATGGGTGTCACACTTACTAACTTCCAGTCTACTGCAAGTCAACATCATTAGCCAAGGACTTCTGGTAAATGAGTGTCACTTAACCAGCCACTTATTTAACAGTATTCACAACGTAACTTACAAACAATTGTTAAAATTAATATCAAATAGGAAATGTACAAAAAATCATAACTGGTAATAAATTTAGAAATGTTTGTCATTAAAACAAAAAACAGTAGACTAAGACAAATAAAAATCTTAAAACTAGTATAATATTACTTTTCAGATTGAAGTTCATATTTCTGTCTGCTAAGATTTCTAGTTACAGTAAAAAGTATTTTTAACACATAACTGATCCTTCAATTATTTTTAATCAGGTCTACATCTAGAATGGTAGCCAGTACAAAATAATACTTTGTAGGCTTCAGCAAAAATGTCAGTGTATAATTGCACTACACCTACACTGCACCTGCTGGTGTAGTTAGTCATGTTTTACATTCCTCAAATAGAACAGCTTAACTGAAATACCATACAGAAATGTTTACACTTTTAATTGGCAATTATTATCTGATTTTTATGTTAAAATTTTCTCTAATACCTACACCTGATTCTACATGTTCTGTTATTATTAATTGTTGTTTTTGTAACATCATATAAGATGAACATCATATGAACAAGAATTTGCATGAATTTTTCCAAAACTGTTTTAGATTTAGAAAAGATGCCATGATATTCTCAGTATCAAAGAACCCTTTTGCACAGATGGACAAAGTCATGCAAAGACGAATCAAACATCTGCATAGCATTTGCAAAGCCTGTCAGTATTACTTCTCATAGCTTCCTACCTAACACTCCTTTCTACTGAGCTTATATAATACTAATTATATAATACCTTTTCAAAATCACTCTCTCAAGCCATAATGTTTGATCAATAGGGCTTAACCTTAGCTCATCTAAATTTAGCATAAGGCCTCTCTCTGATCTGTTTCAAACACAGTCTCCCCGATATTTGTTTCCTGGCAAGTTTGTTTTAAATCTCTTGGCTTGTTCTCTAGGAAGGAAAAGTCAGAATGTACAAATTACTGAACAGTTATGATGAGGTAAGAGAGGAATAGAACTACATTAATATATATGTGAATATATCTAGCTTCCCTAAATTATATTTTGCACAATTTTGCTGATTTTTTTTTCTATTAAAAATGCTAGATGTCTATGTTAGATGCCTTCTAGCATATTTGTTATATACATATATATGTAATTCAAGTGCAATCAGTACCAGTGCAAGTGGTAATAACAGGTAAATAACAGGTAAATTCATCTCAGTTTCACATGAGAATAAACTGAACCTGGTTTGCACACTTGAGATGAAGCAGGACTGCATGTACCAGAAATCTAGGCAGAAAAATACTCCCCCGTATTACAAAATACTGCCATATAAATATTCATTATACATCTTATGTTAGTTATTATACTTGCTCCACTATCCCTTCATTGTAATCTTACACCTACAGTAAAATGTGTGAACTATGATTGCTTTTGGTACATGGGCATCTGTATGTGTATTTGTCTTGAAACAGAGATGGATTTGGCCCACAAATCTCAGAAATTTTGTTTCATGATTTAGACTTAATGAATTACATACTCTTTGGATTTCTGTATATTGGATATGACTGAAGTAAATTGATATAATTGTTTCATACTGATACAAATAAGCAGTTCAAAAGAAAAGAGAGCTATGTACATTCATACTGCCAGAAACTGCAACATGTTTTGCTTGTAGAAAATCTTAGTTAGATTAGAATTTCTCATGCTAGTTATGTTCTATTAATCATAAATAAATAAAAGCAATATATAAACTTCACCTGACATGGAGGGCTGTTTCTGTTTGCATTTTTGCATTCAGTGGAATAGGAACACAAAGCACATATTCAGGATATTAAATTAATTTTCACATTATTAAAGGATATTAAATTAATTTCCAGATTATTAAAGTCTTAATTTTCAGATTATTAAAGGCTGTCTTTCCAGAAATTTCTGGTTTGAATTCACAAAACCCCTCGTGAAAACAATTACCCAATAATAACAGAAAGTAGATTGGGTTCCTGAGAACTCTGAACACTGTGTTTCACAGTAAGGTTGCTCAGACACTTAAGACTCGTGTTGTAGAGTCCCTCAGAGTAGGAAATATCCTCAAATATCAAGGATTTAAAGCTAAAATTATTAGCTAAAGAAAGAGTACTGTTTTGTTCTCCATTGGACACTACAAGTAGGCTACATGCCGGAGCAGCATGCAGAGCCCCATGCTTTTTTGCCTGTGAAATCTACAGGGTGCTCTCAAGCTGGAGCATGGATGGCTGGGAGTGATGGGAAAAGGCACAGAGCTGGAGCATCCACATCTTTTAGAGAAGGAGAAGTTTGCAGCTGCAGGGAGTACTCCCTGAAGGAGAAAGAGGGTCTCATAACCCACATGGCTGGTCACTGCAGTTAACTGTGAGTACATGGTGGAGGGTATTGGATTTTTGGGGATCTTTCATTATAGATGGTATTTGAAAAGGTGTTCATTAACATTTTGTCATGTATATTATTGTTGTTTATGTGTTATATGGCTCATATTGGACCTGAATTATATTTTGCTCATTCGTTGTTGATCCTGTGTCATTAATAAATCAATATACCACTTCTATCATTATTTGTTTAAAACTATATAAATTGAGCAGGTTTTTCCCCTATGGTAGCCCTCTCAAACCTCTTTAAAAGAAATAATCACTCTGATAGTAAGAGTTGAGACTGCAAGACCTATTGCAAACAAAAACCTGCGAAATGTTGGTAGAGGGCCAGATTTGATTAAGTTCTTTTTGAAAGAATGTTTAGGAAGGTTCACATCAGGTGCTCATGCAGTGTTTGCAGATAGACTGAGCTAAGGGAGGCACACAGCTCCCAGGGAGAGCTGTGACTTATGTGGATTCACCACAGAAATCCTCTGCTGGATCTGACACCTGGGGAAACTTTTGAAACCTTAGGCTTTTGCAGAGAAGATTTTAGAGGCAGACACTATGCTGAAAAAAAAAAGAAATGTAACTCATTATACTGAGTTCATATAGCAAACCTGAAGAGCAGCAGAATCCCCCATTCCACACCTGCAAACACTCACTCTGCTGAAATCTGCTCTAGCTGCAGGTGATAGATGAACCTTTTTGCCAGCACACAATCAAGCGTACTGCAGCAATTCAACCGTGATATCAGAAAGATCCATGTAACAGGTCAACTTGTGAGAGAGAAATGTAAAGTTCTCATCAACCTAAAAGGTTTAAAAAACCTTTAAAAGACATTTCAAACTGTGACTGACAGATGATTTTCTGACATTCACTTTTGATCGATCTGTGCGAATAAATTTCAAGGCCAACATGGTATCACACCTGCAATACTGTATTTTATATCATTCAAAGGATATATAGCACTGAAAGTAACTAAAAAGTAGGAGACATGTTCTCTACAAATACCCATTTTTCCTCTCTGAAATGGCAATAGCCTAACAAGATCTGAATTAGATCATCATGAGTTTAGTTGAAAAACTATTTTTTTTCCAACACTTTAAAGATCTCTTTAGCCCCTAAATATTCTGTGGACATAGAAGAACCTGACACTGTAAATTCCTATAAACCTGTTGGTATCTTCACCTACTTCAAGCCATTCTAAGTGGATACTGAGAGTCCTTATCTAGTATAAATGAATATCAGATACTCATTTCTTCCTCAGGGAATTCCTTAGTAAACAGCAAAGTCAGAGAAAAAGCAACTGAGGAGTAAAAGCACATTGAAAACACAGTGCAGAATCCAGAGCCAATGATGGTCTAGACAGATACATTCTTACTCTTCCCTCTCTCTTCTGTGTTTTTGTGTATGACTTTAATCCCAAACCATTTCCTCAGATATCTCCTGGAAAACTTGCCTAATTATATGGAAAGCATTTGTATCAGAAGAGAATGCTGATATCTGTTGAATTGGGCTATTTTTGAACTGTTTAATAATAAAATCTTAGGTGAAGAAAGGAAAGAATTGAAAAATTGAAAGAAAATTTTAAAATTAATTTATTTAGAAGATTTCTTCATTTGCTAGGACTTAATCCTGTGGCTACCTTCTCCACGCACTCAACCTGCCCCTTCTGCCTCTATCTCACTCACAGCACTGTTGTTTCCAGGTGACATTTAGATGTCTGTAAGCAAAATTTTCACACATGATTTAATGAGGAAAAAATCGAGCATGACTTATGGGTAATTCAGACAGCATTTATTTCACTGTGGGAAACTCTTAACTTCACTTGTTACTTTTAACAATTGGGAATATGCCTCCTCCAAACTAACACCTTGCTAATATTTCAAATTCTATATATCTCTGTTTAATCCTTGCCTAGGAAAGCACCCCTCTTCCTTCTTCCTTGTAATGAGATTCATACTGAACTTTATTAGTATTCTATATAATCTCAGTAGTACTGATACTATTTTAACAGAATAAATTGACTAGCTTAGTGCAATAATGTAGTTATTTACCACAAATTAGTATGTCCAGAGCAGACCTAGACTCATTCTGTCTCACTTTAGGGACCTAAACAAAATGACTAACCACAGCACACCTATTGCCAGTGCAATGACACAGACACCTTCATATGGTAAATCAGATCCTAAAGAAGGTCTCTTTTTTTCTGTCAGATGCTTGGGTCCATAGGCTAGCTCTGTTCAGAGTGTAGTCCACACAGTTCTGTGTCTAATGATGCACAAGGTTAATCTGGACCTAAGCACCTGTAAACTTTTGCAGTTTTGGAAGAACACACCCTGTTAGGTCTCAGAACAAATACTTTCTGTGAAATGCCAGCAGCTACTGCAAGATCACTGCCAAGAAAACCAAAGTAAAAATAATTTGGAAAAGAATGGAGGAAAAGCCATACCAAAACCTGTTTCTGGAATACGTGGTAGGAAATTTCTTGAGGTGTAGTAGGGATATAATGATGCCTTGAATGGAAAAAGAGCAGCAAATATTGTGAGCAGGATGATAGAGAGCATTTTATATCGAGAAAGGCAGAAGAGTTACTTGTAAAGACCAGAAAGTCTCTCTTGGGAGAGACAAATGGAAGAAAAAACTTAAGAAACTAAAGAATTTTCTGATTTTGGCCTTAGATAGTAGAAAGAAGGCAGAGAAGAGATAGGTAAAAATTATTTTATTTTCATTCTTTGTTTCATGATTAACTTTTCCAACTTCTCTTTTGTGAACTCTTTTTACCTTGGGCCCTGGCTGTTGGAGATGCAAAAAACCAAGCAACCGAAACACTGAGAACATTTACAGAAGTTGATCCAGCAGGGAAACAATCTAAATAGCTTTTTCTGACTCACTTAAGGGTAGGCAGAAATGTAGTATACATTTTTGTGTATGAACACGCTTACCAAGCTGGCTCATGTACCAGAAGCAGCCAAGATCAGCCAGAGCTAATTTACTCTGTGCATGGGATCTGGGGAAGAGGGAATTTAAAACACAGCCTTAGTTAAAGGGAAATTTCCCTTTCAGGAAAAAAATGGTCTTATCAGAGACATTTGTCAATGTTGCATTTCTGTAAATAATTTCTAAGCCCAAGAAAATGGCTTTATGTGCTTCTTTGGTTTTGCAGTCAATAAGTATTTTCTTGCATAGTTTCTCAATGATAAAGATGACATATTTAGGTAAGAAATATTTCTATTAGTAAGGGTCTAGTCAGCAAAATGGGCTGCTGCTTCATTTTCTGGCAGGCAAATAACGCTTAAGTGCTGAGCATTTAAGAGTGGAATAGACTTTGTGATAGATTTCTGAAATGCTACCTTTGGTGTAGGGTCTGGTAATGAGGAGTCAATATTAGGAGCCTACACTTAATTCAGTGTATAAGTGGTAAGGATTCTCACTTCAAACATTTTATTTCTGTTTCAGCCTACAGTTAGGAAACTTTGGATCTTAAGTTAATTTCTATAAAGATACTTATATTAAGATATTGAGAAATGGGATTTTCTCTACAGTTTATTTCCTTTCCAGCTGTCTCCACTTACTCATGTTACCAGGTCTGTTGGATTGCTAAACTTACTATGGCAAATCTTTAACAGCTCACTTGCAAGCAACATGCTCTGATTAGATCTAAACTATCCCTTGGAAAAGAATACAATTTACATTTTTGTTTAGGTACACGGCATGATAATAGATTCTAGGCGCCAGATTGAATGAGAAACCTTGGCTTAGGTTTAATTTCTCACAAGACAAGTTGAAAAAGCTTCTGTAGATTGTTCTCCCCCAGGACACCCAGACCATACATCCCCATAGTGTGTGTAAGTTCATTTCCCAGGTGAAAGAACAACAGTGTATTATCTTCAGCATAGCACACTATTACATAGCCACACTAAATCTTTGATACAACAGAGAATTTTGATGGTACTCAAAGCACTGGTTCCCTATAGATACACATTTCATAAGGTCACATCAATAGAAATTTTACTGATAGATAAATTGAAGAGAATAAGCCCTTGGTCATCAAGATGTCAAAGGCAAATAGCAGGTAATAAAATGGAACTGACATGTTAATTTTGGCAGGCCAAGAGTCAGAGTCAAAAATAAATCACTTGCATTCTGGCCTATGAGTTGTAGACATCCATTTTATATATTTTCTGACCACCCTGTGTTTGGTCTTTTTACATGCAACTTTCCTGCAGAACTCATATTTTCTCATCTGTCTCATAGTTCTGAAACAAAGCACACTTTACTGAAGTTGTAGCACTGACACCATCATCTAAAGAACATCTCTAAGAGAGATTGCTCAGATCTGAGCATTTTGACTCATAGAGAAGAAAGGCAATTTATTTTTTAAAAAAAGCAATCAACTAAAGTCTTTTAAATGAGCTCCAAACCTTTTCATTGCTCAGCTATAGAGAATAACATCTAAACTGCTTTCTGAATAAAAGAGTTCTATAGGAGGTTAACAGAAAATCTTGAATGGAATTGCCAGTTCCATCGATTAGATTCAATTTACGATGCCATCAGAGTAAAACCTAATTTTATTTAACTTTTGTCTATTGTTATTCTGCACATCAGTAGAAGACTAACCCATTTTCTCTCCTATATGATCCTATTATCAATCAATCAATAATTTTCAAGTGAAAAAGGCAGAATTTCAAAATACTTTCAATCTTGAATCTTTCAGAAGTCAATCTGTTCTCCTTGGCTTTACTCAAAAGGCAAATAATGAGGAATAAAACTTTAGATTTGTTTATGTGAGTTTAAAAATTCTATAGTTGAAGTCAGCTGTTCTTTAACACCGGGTGTGACAGATTTCAGACAAACCTTCTAAGAGCTGCACAAATGCAGCATTCATATTTTCTCAATAAATTACAACAAATCATTTCCCCTCAGGTCTTAAAAGTAAAATGTGCATGAATCCCAGCTCCTTTACAAAGAAACTAGAATGAATTTCTATTATTTAATCAAAATTATCACTGCTTTTCACAATTTTAGAACTAAAAGGTAGATTACCAAGTAATTACTAATCAAATATGAGAGTTGTGGTTTTGACACTGGTTAAAGGTTGAACCAACCACTCACTGACTGTCACAATATGCTATATATTTTTAAAAATTACTAAAACAGTACAATTCAGAAGAAAAGTAATGTGGTTTGTAGTCATGACATGACAGGAAACTCTTCATTTTCAAAAAATTCTGTCTTTTACAATATAATATTATCTGTAGAATTAAGAGACACATTCAAATATGTATGTTAGCCTCTAATCTTGGATGAGATTATTACAATTACATTTTTTCCTCCTTTTATCATCTTCTTTATTTCTCAAATTGCAGCACACAATTATTCAACTGTTGACCTTTCAAACTTAAATGTTTTGGGTTTTTTTCTTATAATGGTAGATCTCTTTTAGAAGAATTTCTTACTAGATGATCATCATCTTGGGTTGATAAACAACAAGTTTTCCACTTAAAGAGATGAAATATCCCATCATGTTAGCTTTCTAGTACAACTGAAATGTAAAAACTCTGGGATTCTATTCTTTTCACAATTATTCTGTTATTCTACTCCCAGCTTTGAAATATTTATCAGGATTGCAACAGACCTATTAATAGATTAAAGTCCAACATTTTACTATTTTTTTCATCAGCAAACAAGTATCTGGCTAAATGAACATCTGTCAAAGCTATAAAAATAGGAATGAAGTGCTAAAAATGTGCTTTAAAATTCTATGGTTTCACTTTCCGTTTAAGGTTTATTCTTCAGTAATTGATTTTGGTGTTTTAATCTCTAACACTCAAGGCTCTCACCCAGGTAAAGATACTGTTTAAAACCTGAAGTAGGAACATTTGCATTACCACTGAGTAGTGTCCAGCCATAGTACCTAAATGTTTATAGCTCTAGATAACATCAAAGGTATTTTATTGCATATAACTGAATTTCAATCATTATAACATATCTTCCATTTTATACTTCTATGTCTCTATTGCAACCTCAGAAAATATTGATGAAAAAACTATGCCAGCTTTCTAAGGCATAGTGATCCATTGTGATCCAGCTGAGTTCTCAAGTGAAATTCTCATCTGATAAAATCTCAGAGAAACTGGATGATCACTTGCAAAATTCTCTTCTTTCTTCTTTCACTTTTTCTTCAGGCTGTTCATTTTTCTGAAGTACATTAACTCCCTTTTTCCAAACACTGTTATAATTGTCCTTATGAAACAGGTGATAGAATAGATACTGCAGGATAACAAGATAATGGTAACATCCTTAATGACCTGAACATGCGTATTCTGGGCTGCTCTTCTGTAGTATTTATAAATCTGTGGAAGTTTTCTATTTCCAAAGATGAGCATAATATTAAAAGGAGAATTGAGAAACAGGCAGAGTTAAAACACTAAACTGGGATTCATTATCAGTCCAGTTTCAGGCAGGTTCAACAACTGAGTTACAGCCAAATTAGTCTCTGTAAGCATGTAGCTCAAATATGAGTAATTAACGATGATAATGCACATTTTGAGCCCATGGACTGGAAACATACAGTTTCAGACAGCAAGAAAGCACAGAACACAGGAAATGCTGTTGGTGAAGTGACAAGAAACGCTTTAAACCTTTTTAATATAATATTTTTATGTAATATTAGGATGCAGCAACCTGACAGTGTGGTGGCTGTGGCTTTTTGTTATCATCACAGCAAAAAGAGTGCAATGATATTTGTATATACACGGCTCCATCTACATTTCAATCTATGCAGAACTGGATTTTCCAGAAACAAATCCAATTGCCAAAATAATTTACTCCAGGAATGAGTAATGTGTTCAATCTCCAGGGCAACAGTAGTTTTGTGTCTTGTTTTTACAGTAAGAGAAAACTTCTGTGTCTTTTTACCACATCTGCAACTTTCATATGGGCTCAGTCATTCTGTGCTTCACCCTCTACACCAACCTCTATTATTTTTCCTCTACAAGCTGCAGTATTCCACAAGATCAGCAAAGGAGCCTTGCAACTCAAATTATCATTTCATAGAGCCTCTTTGAATTTCTGGAGCAAATATTCAATATTTTATAATTTTCAAAAACAGACACTGTTAGTGATTCTGCTTCTAGGGATATATCTCTTCTGTGCTTACCATATTTAATTAAATTGCCCTGGTTTTAAGCCTAGGGTGCTAAATATGATACTGCTTTGAAATTTTCATGAAAGCTGTTTGAAAAATCTCATCAGTGGACAAGTAGAGATTGTTCTTAAGCAGTAACCTTTCTTTCCAGGTATATGGCTGAACTCTTCCAGGAAAGAAGTTTATTATTTGCTAAGAAAACCAGAGAAGATAACAATATGACAGGACCAGGATGAAATCCATCTGCCATTCAAGTGGAACAGAGGTTGCCCAGGGCTCTGTGCTGCCTCAGTTTGTGCACTGGTGCATTCACAGACATTACCTGTAGAAAGTATATTTGCTTTTCCCAACAGAAATCATAGGCATATAGAAAAAGAGTGTGGAGAATACAAAAAATATATGAATATTTGAAAGGTAGATAAGAAAGGCTGGGGCCCCATTACAAAAAAACTTCATCTTACCAGTCACACCTCTTATTAATTACAGGTGTAAAAGACAGCAGACATGCATTTTGTTGAGCCTTTCTTAGTGATTAGTATCATTTTTTCTTGCAGATCCATTAAGTCCATTATGACCAAATTTTTGCAAGTTCCACACATTTTATTTAAACTTCTACGTGTACATGAATTAGGAGGGCTGAATTTTTGCTGCACTACTGTAGCAACTAGTGACTTGCAACATGGTAGACAATAAAAATCATGACCTCTAAGAACCCATAAATAATACCTCTTGAACTCAGCAACGCAAACCTAATTTATTCATGGACCAGAGGCTGCCAGCTCTAGAGGTGCAGTTTTGCAGCAAGCTGTAGGAACTTTGGTGTCATGAGGGCTCCTGCCTGCCACACTGCTAGTCCTTAGTTGCATGGTACATTATCAATGGCACAGGCAGATGAACTTACAGTTAATTAGCCTTATAAAACCGTGAATCAAGGAGAAAAATGCCTGGATAAAGGAGGTTGCATTTGGTTGGCTTTTTCCTGTAATCACAACCTTAGCAAACAACGGATTTTAGAATCTGGGGTCAAAAGAGTGAGAATATGAGTTTTGGATGAAGTCATCTAAGCATGAACATTTTAGAAATTAAATTCTGGATATCGACCTCAGACTCAACACAATATCAAGTAATTATACCCATCTTCCTCATAAATTCGTTAAGAAATGTGTGCCTTATTTAGGTCTAATAACATTAGTTTACTGAGGTAGCTTTTTCCCTGATAGATAAGGTGTTCCCCTACCTCTAAGGCACTGTTTGAAAGTGGTTTCTAGTAGAACTGAGAGGGTATGTGGCAGGAGAGCTGGCTGAAATTACAGTTTCACAGCAAAGGTGTAAAATGATTTTTGAAATTAATCCTGTGCTCTAGGACACCACATTGCTTACATTATTTACATAAAATGTCAGGATGCTTGTAATACAATCTAATGTTACTGAACTAAGCATAGCCAGTAACTTTTGCTGACTGCAGCAGGGGAAGATGAGCAAAGCTGACATTAAGATAAAGACAGTGAAAACTCCACTGCTTGGAGAAAATAAAGGAAAAAATATGAAGAGGCAGGGAGACAAACAATATAGATCAGAACTGTTTTGAAGAGAGCACTCAGACTTTAAAAACATAAAAGTGGATTTATCACATAAAACAGAATAAGCAAATTAATATATAGATGCACACCTTTAAACAGACTGAGCTTGAATACACCCATTGAGCAAGCAGGGAAAGGACTAAAAGATCAGGACTGGTTCCTGGGAGAGTGGCAGAAAGGACTGAAGCAGGTTAGAACAGATTAGAAACACACGTTTTTCTTAAAGGTCTGGTGAAGCAGCAGAAGGGAGGGCAGTAGGGGCTGCAAATTCCCATGAAGAAGATAGCCAGAGGGCATTCTGCAGCAGTGCAAGGGAGCTTGCCCTGAGCACCCTTTCAGACTGGAGTGGAGGTTGTGAAAGGTAACGACAGCAGAGGTCTTAAATTGCATGCTGGTAAGAGAAGCAGCAGAGGCACTGGGCGGCGGGGAGACAAACTGTTTTCAAAATCTGTTGAAGGGATTAGCAGACACAGTTGAAGCAGTGAGGACCATACCAGGATTTAGAAAGAACACTAGAATTACAAAGAACAGCTGAGTGCAAGAATGAAAGAATTCAGGTACAGGTAGCTAGAAACAGTATGAGAACATTTTATTGTGCCTTTCTCTCTCACTGCTTTCTGGTATCTATGTGTAACTGGACAAAACAGAAGAGAACAGAATTTTTAATATCCATTAAAATTATAAAGAGGCTACAGATTTCCAGTTTATTTCTTGTTGGTAATAATAGTTTTGTGCCAACATTTATCTTTAGTTTCCTTTACAAAGTAATCAATGCTCCAATAGCTACAGAGGATGTATAGCCTCTGTACAAATTATAAACCCCTATGATCCTTATTAGAAGAAACAATGTATTGGCTTTGACAAAGATAAAACTTATAACTGAACCGTTTCTTTAGAAATTAGAAAAATCATTATCTTGATAAAATAGAGAAATAACATGACAGCCACACCGCAAGTTGCTATGAGCTGGCAATGAAAAAAAGAGTAGTGAAATTCCAGTTGTATGTCAGCAAGCAGGCATACAACTGCCTGGTTTCACCAGTGAAAACATGAGTGTGCTTGATTTGGCCGCTGATGCTGTGGCCATTATTCAAGATAAAAACGAACTCAACCACTTCAAAGACAAAAACAAGCTGGTCTACAATGAAAGCTGCCAACAAAACATGAAAATGTAAATACATACACATACAGGAAAAAGAAACAAAATTATTTTTCTTGCCAATTTAATTTTGTTTTATCCAATCTCTTGTCCTCAAATTCCTTCAAGGACTCACTTGAGTGAAGTTATGAAAGATGTAGAAGATATAGAACTCTGCAGAAATTGTTGATCAGAATAAGCATGAACTTGAAATCTAGTGGCCCTAAAAATTCTCATTTAGCCTTGCTGAAGATCTCTACATTAAATTCCAGACTAAATTTCCTAACATGAATTTCAAGTTGATCTGAATTCTTCTAATACCCACAAGAGAAAAAAAGTTCAAAAACGCAGAAAGATGGCTATTTGATCACTCCAAAGAACAGAGTTTGAAGTATAAAAAAATAATGGTCTTAACTTCCATTTAAACATTCTGTAATGGACTAAGAATTTGAATCCTATATTTTTCAAAATCATTTATGTGTATGAAAGTGAACCTACAGACTTCTGGAAAGAGACAAATCAAATTTGAAGGAAATATTGTCATATTGCTACCTTGATGAAAATACAGTATTACCCATGTAGCCTAGTAAGCTACACCAGCACTGAATATTACTAGAAGAGGATAACTTTTGAGAAAATTTTTACTCTTCTCTAAAATTCTATGTTAAAAACCTTTTCAAATCAAAAAGATGATTCTATGTATGATTCCTACCTCTTCCTTCTAAAAATTGCTAATGATTTTTTTCATTCATTTAGTAAGATCTTAATACATTCACCAAAGCAGAAGTAAATATTTGACTACATATTTTGTTGAATTCTTTGCATTGGATTCTATTTAGAAACAAAGAATAAATATAGCATGTTTTCTATTTTTGACATCTCTGTAACAGAATCAGTTATGCATTATGTAAAGAAAAAGGGTTGCAAACATTCCAGTAAATAATTAGTCCTATAGCACAATCATTGCAATGTTTTCTTGACACATAGTTTTGGCTTCTGTCTCTGTTTTGGGGAATTCTGTCCACATGAAGAAGAAACACAGCAAAGTTATTTAAAAACAACCAAACAAGAAAATTAGGCAATCTATTGAAGCCTCTCTCCCTTAATAGATTTTATCCTTCAAATGGGAGTAGAACGACAGAGAAACATCTTGTTAAGAAAATGTTGCAATTTCTAAAAATTAAATAAGCCTTCTGTTTTCATCACCTAGACCATGTATTGAATAATAAGTGTTGCATTTTATCTTTCCAGTATTTCCTACTGTAAGAATATCTAAGAAATCTTGATTAGGTCTTAGGTTATATAATTTTTAGAATATTCTGCAGTCATCCAGGCCAGATTCCTTACTTTCTACGTGGAAGTCTCTGCCTCCAATCTCAAAGCTACAGAACCAATTCAAAGTGTCCCAACAAGATTCACCCCCTTTCTAGTGGATGCCAGATCCAGGGCGTTGATTTGAAAAGGAAGTGAGTGATAGACATTGTAACCACATTCCTGTTTTAGGAGCCTAAATTTATTCTTTTTTTCAAGACTAAATCTATAGCATATGCAAACTTCTATTATTTTGGGGTTTTTTTGTCACAATAGAATAACTCATGTAGAATAGTGATCTTTAACCAGTAAGTATGTTTTCCATCCACTAAATGGATTCTCAGAGGGACAGCTTCAGATTTTCATAGGCATCTATCCCCGTGGATGGAGTGCTATAAACACAGAGACTTGGTCTAAGGAGGACAAAATCATCTTTGCCTCCCTCTGAGAGCTAGATGATTAAACTGCAGACACAATAAAGCTTACATCAGGGATATGAGATCCCAAACATCTTTCTCGTCTAGTTTTTCTTAGGTTAGGGAGGCTACAAATTTCAAAGCTCTGTGGGGTTGCATTTGGAGTATAAAAAAAACACCATTTTAGAAATTACTAGGAAACTATTCCTAAAACACTGAAGAATGAACGCAGAATCTTGCCTTGAAACCTTTGTCACTTGAGCAATCCCACTTGCAAGCAATGAAAACATTCACCTGAGCAACCTATGAGACCAATTGATACCAATTTAGAGGAATAAAGAAAATGCTGTGTTTAAGGAAGATGTTTACTTCCATGTGGTTCCAGTAACAGGACAATATTGTTCCTCTTGCCTAAGGTATATGTGAAAATCAATAGGTATCATGAAATGCTCTTCTTATAAAAAGTTTTTTGTTTACAGGGTTTTGATTTTTTCAGGCATGTAAATCTTACTCCAAAGGACTGTAAGCAGCTTTTGTCAATTTAAACTGTATTTAACATCTATTCCCCCACCCATGGGTTAGTGTTCAAATGGAATTGACAAAGCTGAATGAGAGCAAGGCATTTTGTCTCCTTATGGTTATCCTTAATGAGATATTCTCAATGACTATTCTCAGAAGTTGGTCATTAGGTACTTGTGATTCTTAACATGTAAAATGTGTTCTAAAGGATGACTCTTAGCATAAATAATGCATAATTTAATAGATCAAAATAGTCTCAGGTGGTTTTCATGGGGAGTTTTGTGAATATTACAAGATAGATTTTTTTAAAGCAGACTTAGTAGCAGTAGTTAGGCAGGTTTACTTTTTAAATTTATTTTTCTAGAGTTCTCTGTCCTTTGGGGGGAAAACGTGCACAAAGACTTATTACAGTAGATGCTATCATTTCCAAATCTAACAGAAAGAGTTTGCTCAGACACAGGATTCAGAGCAAAAATGTTTCATTCTCAAAAGCACTGACATTCTGTTGATAGGGATTTCAATAAACAAACAAGAGTAGGTTTTGATAACCCTCTTTCTATATGGTAGTATTTCACTGCAGAGGCAAGCTCTTTACAGGCTCACTGCTGTGAATGAAAAAAGATGACAGTCAGATTAAAGGCTTCTGAGGAAAACTTCCATTTTATATCAAGATAAAAGCTGGTGAGTTTTATTTACAGTTATTACAGTCCTTATTCAGGGCATGCATGTTAATCTAGACATATGATTAGAAATTAACTCAAATAGTTGCTGCTTTTTAGACCTCAACGTATTTCTAACTTATATGCATCCTTGAAGATATTCCTCATGTTGCAGAACACCATAGGAATATGAAATTGCTACTGAAATTCCTTTTCCTTGAAATAATATTTACAAAAAGTTCTATATCTAACACATAAATACATACACGGAAAGTTCTATATCTAACACATAAACGCATCCAAGGTTTCATCTGTTAAACAAAAGCCTTAAAATATTCTGTATATATACTGTCTCCCTCATTGCTTTAATATGTAAATGTTTTCACAAATACAGTTTGTCCACAAGAAGCATCAGTTTTAAATTGACCATGTTGTTTGTTTAGACAAACAAATTGAATTTTCCTCAGAGCACCCCTGAAAATCTGACATACTTACCTCTTCCATAGTTTGGTTTTTTTTCACATATTCCTACCCTTTTGTTTTATTTACTTGTAGGCAGGCTAAGATTCATACTGCCCTCTATGGCATGACAAAAAATGGACCTATACTTTGCTGGTAATTCTCTGAGCACAACAGACATCCACAGTCACTTTTTTCTCCTGAGTTAATAGGTTGCAGACGGGTCTTCTGACAAGACTTCTCATTTTTCATTTCAAACTGCTTAGGAACTCTTTTAAAAAGTGTGGTATCACACATGCCAGCAGGATCGAGATCCTGTGATTACAGTTAAGTAGGGATAAGCTACTACTGCAGTATAAGGCTGTAAAAACTCCACAGGTAAACAAACATAAAAACAGGTGTATGAGAGACAAGAAAAGTAAATACATAGTATGTTAGCTTGCAGTCACTTGTATCTTGTTTTTGTTGCTGCTAGAGAACAGTTCAGAAACATTCAAATATGCTGTGCATGTATGTGAGAGATATGGCAATGAGAAAATACTGTCTCTCAAATATGTAGAAATTAAAATGTTTTTGTAAAAGGTATAATTTAAATATCTGTTTCAATAAATACTCCTCCTATATTTTTAATTTCAATTTTTACGTGTCTCAGAAGCCAAAAAATACATCTTGTCAATGCTTAGGGAAATGCTAACTACTGTATAATGCTTACATGGTATGAGAAGCACTGTGAGCTACTAATGTGTATTAATCAAATTTTGTCAACCATTTGTAACATATGGTATCATAATTATGTCAAATGTGTTTACAAAAGACATGAACAGGTGTTAACGCTTGTGTTCCAAATGCTGACAGTCCTTAACAAGATGTTCTCTGATTACCAAACTCAGTCCTGCAGACAAGGAAAGTAGAGGACTATAACCTAAGGCCTAAAATTTTTCCAAGTAACTTAAATTTCTTACCAGACTTTTATGCAACTTGCTGTCTCCAATCTAATCTGCTATAGACAGTTATCAAGATTCTACATTATGCATGAAATATAAAAACAATTTATAAAAAGTATTCATTCCAACTCATATGGTGAATGTAGTATATGGCTACTGCTACTACTGTTATCACTAATTATTATTACTAACATTGTGCAGGATTCTAGAAGCACTGCCAGATGTGACACTCTCAAAGCAGCTATCACACATTCCTACACATAGAAAACAGTCTTTTATGTGTAGGAGACACACGTCTACAAAGTTCTAAATCTCAGAAAGATGCATAACAATGAAATGCAATGGAAAGGGAACATAATGAAATGATGAAACATAATTTGAAGAGAAAGAGCAATTTGGAACAGCTTTATCCATGAACAGTGAAGGCTTATATTTATAATATAGCTCCTTTATCTTTAATAGTGTAGTTGCCTAAAATATCTATTGAACCAAAATAGACATAACTTCCCAGTAAGACAGGAAAGACTATTGTACAAAAACAATTATTACAAAATTAATTTGCTCTTATTTGTGTTTGATGTAGAACAGTAAGCATCAGATATGGCTCGGTTACAAATACCTTTTAGTAGTAAGTAACAGAATGTGCAACTATTCTTCTTAAGACAGAGTGTGCAATGCTATTTCAGGCTGTTGTATATTTTACCTGTAAACTATTTAGATACCGTGCTTATCAGTACAGTTACAAAGGCAAAGGAATGGGCTGGCTTCTCTCTCTTTAAAGAATTGCTTTAAATAAACTGGCATTGACTTTAAATCACTTCCATTATTTCATCCTGCTGTCATTGCTTTGCTTATATCATTACCCCTTAGAAATAATATGTAATTCACCTGCATTAAAAGATTCCAGGTCAGGTTAGAAAAATAATCAAGTGCTTACTGTCATTAACAGGAAGTTTAAAATCTTAATTTTCACCCACATATGTTAGACTAAGGAATTTCTACTGTGTTGATTACTTCAAGAGGCATTTTTTCACTGCTTTAAAAAAGACTTTAAACCATATCTAAAAGAAATTGCTCGCCTCAATGAAAATCTCTCCAGTGCTGCATTCAAATGTGTCCTCTCTTCATTATTCACATGAAGCTGCTGTAAGCCTTTGTGAAACAGGACTGACAGTACACTGTGGATTTCTGGTTTGCATTATTTAGGTGATGAAATTCGTTATTTCCACTAGTTCCTAGTTGTGCTTAGGATATGGGATAAATGTGGAGCACAGTTCAATTATGGCTTGAGCTAAAAGAGGGAATACCTGTAGAACATATAAATATTGTGAAGATATCTGGCTGAGGAAGTTCATTTGTCAGTACTTCATAGTGAATATAATTTACAGCCGTTTTTAAGCCCTTGCTGAGAAAAGTGATAGAACATTTGTTATATCACTCTATCACATTGTGACATTTCTGTTTAAAATTGAAAAGTAGCATATTCCTCTGCAAATTTTTCATCTCAGATTTAAGCGATTACAAAATACTCAGAACATCTTAAAACTTATTAATTGAAGCATGTATAATTTCCTCAGCTGCTTTTGAAATCACAGCCCCAGGAACAGATGAAACTATATTCTAAAATAACAAATGCAGGCAACGCTT
The DNA here is from genome assembly GCF_009819885.2 of Catharus ustulatus. Classification (NCBI taxonomy): domain Eukaryota; kingdom Metazoa; phylum Chordata; class Aves; order Passeriformes; family Turdidae; genus Catharus; species Catharus ustulatus. The sequence goes on along the minus strand of NC_046224.1, from coordinate 52,872,184 downwards.
ACCCATCCGAATGTCTGGACTGATTTAGCTCATGGTCTGTTTCCCTTTGTGCTATACCAGTGTGATTGAGTAATATGGTTTTGTGCAATATCTTTCATTGTAATGGAACATTTTTAGCTAATCCACCATTCCCTGCAAACATGTCGTCACTGCAGTATTAATCTAAATTTTCCCCTAGGTGCTCCCCAGATGTTCACATCCATGAGATCTGATCCAAATGTCACGGTAATTTAAAGTGCAATCACAAAATAGAACTTTCAACCTTAATTATAACTTAGGTAAACTGGCTGAAAGATGTACGATGTTTGACAGTCTGTAAACTGTTTCTCTTTATTCAAAATGCATGTCTGAACATAGAGGCAATGGCCTTTCTGTCAAGACTGTAAAAGGCACAAAATTTAATTGAATTTCACTTCCTTCACCTATAACTATATTACATAATACCAGCAGCAGCAAAGGGGCATCTCTTTCAGTAGCCTGCTCCATAGCTCTTGGTCACTGCTGCCATCTCTCATGTCAAGCAGCCACCCCATCCATCTCCACTGGCTGTGCTTGTGAGGACCAAGAGAGTCTGTCATCAGCGCTTTGAGCCAAGTTCTGCCTTTCCTTCATTGCCACGCCGCCTGAAGCAGCAGACAAAGGGAGCATAATGTATAGAGCAATACATTCATCATGCTAATAAGAACTCAAAAGAAGTTTCTTTTGACTGTGTAAAATTCTGTACTGGAAACTGCTTTTAACCTGACCTGGGTAGCTAAAAAAAAGGGCAGGTTTTAATATTCTGTAACATGAAATACTTTGAATATTTTACAAATACAAAATTATCTGTCCTGATGACATCCATTCTTAAGGTGACGGGAAATTTTAGTTGCATGTGTTAATAAAAGATCATTCATACATCATCAAAATGCATTTATTTTCATCCAAATTTGAAAAATGTTCTTTATTTTTTGAAAAAAATAAAAAAAGGAAGACTCAATCTACTTTTTACTAGGAATCACAAAGGAAATTTTAAAAATATAGAATAGAAAAAAGTTAGCTCATCTAGATGTGAATTATCTATATTTTTCCTCTGGAAACTCTTTCTCCTTTCCCTTACAGAAAAAACCACTTTTTTTCCCCAATAAAATTTAAAGTTTATTATTTAAATTATTGTTCAAAAAAAATAATTCATATGATCAAAAATATCATTGCACTCTTGCTACTTAAATTACTTTTTTGAGAATTGAATAGATTAAAAATGCATACATTGATTAGTTCATAGCAATTACCTAAGTATTTCTGAAATAATACTTTAAGGAATAATCTTTTTCTTTTTCTTTTTTTTTTCTTTTTTTTTTTTTTTTAATTCCCAAAAGCATTGAAGGAAATGTATTCAATGTATTCGGGAAAATGCCATCAAAAATCATCCAATGCTATACAGCCAAAATTTATTATCTGTCTTTCTCTCAACAGTATTAAAAATTCTAACAGATGGAAGTATTGTAAAGGTGAAACTAAGACTATAAAAACAAAAGAAAATCAGGAAGACTGAAGACATTAAATTCCTGAATAGGTGGAGGAGCAGATAATAGCTGTTTGGAATACTAGAGTGGAGATGAATATTCATATAAACAACTAGGCATAAATATTTTGAAGGAAGACCCACAACATTGATTTTTTACTAATATCATTTTTTGTGTGAGTAACATTTTTGGTCAATCCTGGGTGTTTCAATAAACACCAAAATGCAAACGTTGCATGTTGCATTGATACATGCTGTAGATGCTGTTTACACAGCAAATAACAAATGAGGCAAATGTATACCCTAGATGTATTCTCAACTAGCTCAGGCTCAAGCCTAAATTTTGTCCAAGAAGTAACATGAGAGTTTCTCTCTGATTTTTTTTTTCTTTTAAAATTGCTTTAAGCTTTTTACATCTCAGCCTTCACACAGACAAGTGCTGTCCTTTGCTTTCCCTCCCTCTGTCTCCCTCTTGCTCTTTCCTGCTACGTGCATTACAAAATAGTTTTTTCAGTGTAATGTTCTTAGTATATTTTACCTCTGAGACCGGCATGAGTAGATGTCAAATGGGCCAAGTCAAACAGGCAGCCTGCATTTAAGCTTATCCTTCTGGTCAGCTAGGAGCAAAAAAAACAGGGGAAAAATAAATACAGTGGTTTCTCTGGCAGGCTGGTTGCCTACCACACTTACTACTTTCTGAAATTCCTTTGAAAACTGTCTTATTTTATTTCCCATTTAGCTCAAGATGAGAATTTCCCATTATTAGAGGGTTATTTTTCCCACTGATATCAAAGCTTCCCTGTGCCAACAGGATATTTTTACACCATAATATTCCTGTAAAGAAAACCTACATATACTCCTCCCATATGTCGCCAATAATAAATGATCATTGCAATTTAATACTTGACATTATATAAGTGTGTCCTCCATTTCCAAGAGAAAAAAGGGTGTTGTTTCACTGCTGTCTGAAGCGTGTTGTTATCTCAGACCATAACACGACAAGCTGATCTTAACAGTCAAACACAAACAACATTAGCAGTCTACTGTTCTTCCCTCCCTACCAGATGTCTGGAAGTTGCTGTAATATTAGGAATTCGCACCTTGTAGCAAGTAATTGTCTCCTGTTTTCACAGGAGAAATTTCTTTTATTAGATCAATTAAATGCCACCATCAGTCTGAAAGATATGAAATTGAGGAGAAAGGAAGGGCAGAAGACAACCAGGGCACGGCAGTGAATACAAACAGCTTTTCCAGTGACTTTTCCTCATATGTCATTTCCAATCTTTCAGGAATGGCCAAATATTCCATGTTTTCACATTTTTGTATGGAGATATAATGAGTATTTTCACCTGCTTTCTCTTACACATATATACAGTATTTTCACAATCATAAGGTGCACCGGACTATAAGGCACTCTTCCAGGTTCGGGCGAAAATTTTAGTCAAAAGGGTGCATCTTATAGTCATGAAATTACTGTAATTTCCAGGTTAAATTGATGAAAGTCAGAGTGTGACAGTAAATACAGAAACTAGACTTGTGAAGACACAATACTTTTCATCTGGATGAACATAAAAATTTCTAAATGTACACCGCAAAATACAAATGAGTACCAGGCAGATGGGGAACTTTTCAAAACTTAGGGTGAGAAAAATTCTGGATTGCACATCAGTAGAATACAGATTTCAACAAAACACCTGTTTTTTCCCTTCTTCTGGCACTCCCAGTTTTGATAAAATGTCACCAGAAGAAGTTCAGTAACAGTGGTTTGTAACCAGCAAAATGTCCTCTTTTTCTAAACAACAGGGCATACACTGGATTAAAAAAAAAAAAAAAAAAAAAACACAACACTTTTTTTCCCAATTAATCAAAAAATTTAAATGATAAGTTAATTCTATTCAGAACAACTACAATAATTATGCACTCAAATAAAAATATGCTAAATAAAAACTAAAATATTCAACTTTTTGCTGCCTGGCTTCAAAAATTGTAATTATGAAACTGAAGGAAACAAAACAAATTTCTATTCAGAAAATTTCTGAGCAAAATATTTTTCTTTCAACTATTTTCACTATTTTCACAGTTCTAGTCTGTGATCTCACTTTGGATAAGAACCATTCTTTCTAACCTTTCTAAGTCTGTTAAATCAATTTTCAGATGGATTGACCAATACATCACTCAATATTTTACATTTGAGTGCATCATTGTCTTATAAACCAATTTTCAGAACTGTTCTTTCCGCTTAATTATTTTCCTAATGATTCCTGACACTGTATTAGATTTTTGAGGCACAGCTGAATTTTGACCTCATGTTTTCAAAGAAGAATCTGCAATAATTCTGTTAATGTTGATTTAGACAGCAGGTTGTACATAAAATTAGTAGTTCAGCATTTTCGTAATTGCTTCTCTTTAGCTTGCATGCTATCCACTCTTAGCACTTTCCTACCAATCATTGTATTGATTTTTTTTCTAACATATGTTATGTAAGATCAATTAAATATTATTCTTGATATCCACTTTCTGTTCAGAATAGTTCTAGTGCAGCAGCATCTTAATTTATAGACATGAGTTCCTAATCATTTAAAATAATTTAAAACTATTTTTATAGTCGTTTAAAAAATTTTATACGCAGTTCAAAATATGTCTTGATTAAAAAAACTTTTTTAACCTGTCAAAATTTGTACTCTTTTACATTAGACAACCTTTGCACTTAGAAGCAAAATATTTTGGGTCTACTGTTAACCCATTGAACACTTTTGTTCCTCGGAGAGTCTATTGATCACTTTATATTTTTACCATGCATATAAAGCAGACTTTTCGAACAAACTTTGTACTGTCTGTGAATGTTTTGCCTTCTCAGCTCTCTATTCAATTTGTTCTCTTATGTTATTCAGTATTTCATATAAATATTTTCTCATAGTTTTCCATTTCCATATTCAATTTGCTGCTTTCACTCTATGTACTTTTACATTCCTACTTAGATGTTACATCCCTGATACCCCAAAAGCTGCATGAAGCAATTCTAGACAACTAGACATAGAATCTTGGTCCTGTGCATGACAACAAAGCAAATCAAGACTCATGTCCCCTCTTGCTCACTAACTGACCAGTTTTTTCCAAGTAAGCATTCAACAGATCTAAAATATAGAGTTTGCATCATGCATTTTTTGTTACAGAGTCAGCATAGGAATAAGCAAAGTCTCCCAGTACAATTAATTTTCTGCCTTAATCACACTCTAAATTTCCCTTAGCATCTCACAGTTACTGTTTTTGTCAGCCCAATACAGCCTAATACCAGACTCTTATTCCTTTGGTGTGGCATTTGAACCTACAGCGATTGTGTTAATTTTTAAAAACTCATCTTGCTTCTTTTGATATTCTATATGATACAATTACTCTAGGTGCCCCAAATTCTTCATTGGAACATGTTTCATATTGCCTGTGGACTCCATAAATATATACAGCAATCTGGTCAGATAAACACAGCATCAGCTTCTGCAGCAGAATATTCTTCCTTCTCTTTACTTCAAGCCAACAATTCCTGTTCCTCTTCCCAACCACTTTGAAAATCATCTCATCCTGGCCATAGAGTTCTGAACCATGCCTCCTCAGAAATACATTACCAACCTCGACAATTTCATCTTCAGTAAACCAATTGCTGCAAAATATTAAAAGCAAAATAATACTTTATTTACAGAGCAACAGCAGGTTGGGTAAAATAATATGCTCAGATTTAAATTAATTAACAAGTTTAAAAAAAATCAAAAAGTAAAGTAATAAGAAAAATTTTGATTCTTCATGTGACAAGACATCTTAACTGTATCATCCATAGTCACAGGTATCTCTTGGGCAGAATCTCTATGCAGGTAATTCCTGCTTTGTTGATTTTCTGGGTATCTCCAGGCATTAACATTTGGTTACCCAAGCCATTCTGTACTGTCGAAGTGTAAGAAGCAACTAAATCAGAATTTTTTAATCACAGTTGGACTTCCTGCTTGAAATATCTTAAATCCATTTCTGTCCCATCAAGCCATACAGCTCTGCTCAGGTAAGTTTCTACCTTTTCCTGAAACATTAGCACAAATCTCTTCAATAGAAGAAGAGAACTGGGACAGTAGTGTTATAGACTAAACGCTTCAGTCTATATGAATAAAAAAAATTTATATTAGTGAAGGATTCAAAATAGGATGATCTAATAAGTGTTAAAACAAACACATAAACTACATTTTCTGTCCCAGAGTACAATGAACAGTCTGATATTTGGTCTTTTGAGTAGTAGTTTCTTTCTTATTTTATTTCAAAGCTAAAGACCAATTAAAGGACATTGATTTCCAATGCTTCAGAGTAGGTCCTACAGTTCAGGAAAAAAGACACCAGACATTGCAATCCCAAACTAATAAAAGAGATATTTCAGTAGTTATAATTTAATTATATGCTTCATTCCTGAGACAAACTTTTAATTCCCCATGGAAATAGTAATTCTTTTTATTATTTTTTTTTACAATTAACAAACAATGCAGTAAATTTTAGAGGCATAATTAAATACAGGGTGTACAAAAAAGGTCAGATTCCAGCAGATGTCTTCCATATGCATGCAACATTCAGAATAATCAGTATACAAACACCAACAGTTCTCTAAGTAGCAAATTTAAATTCAACTTTGATATTATGTAAATTTTTACTCAGTTCTCAGAATTTATGACTGTTTAAAAAACCACTTGTTAAAAATAAGACCAGATATATTTTATGAATCCAGAAAAACAGTATAAAAAAATAATGTCGGAAACATCTTGAACAGCCCTTCTTCTATTGGAGTTTCTGGTTGAACTTTAAAATGTTACAAAAAATATGTATTTCAAGCTTTGTCTTTCTATTTGACATTAAAAAAGATTATTACCTTTTCAAATTGATTTGCTATTAATCAGAAAAAGACCTTTCCACACAAAGGTTCTGATAAGACTCATATTAGTCAAGCATGCACACATTTCATGCCCATTTCTTTCTCTGCTAAATACATAAAATGTGCAGAAAAGACCATTGTAAACAACCTTTGACACTCACTCCTTTTATGATTTTTTCCAGAAAACTAAAAATAATAAAACAGTTTGAACTAGTTATTGAAATGAAGGCACACAAATATAAATAACTGTGTATTTTTAATAAAGACAGTCTACAGGGAGGAGTGGTGGACGGGGCCAAACCAAGTTCTGTGCAGAATTCTGCTCATTGATAAACGAACAGCAAATTATGGCTACAACTGCTGTCTGCTTTGCTGTTATATGTCTGTCAACTCAAACAGGTGCATCACAAGCCCCTCTTCAATAAGTAATGTGGACTAAGAATAGCCAGAAATATGTCAGTGTTAAAGGTTTTTCTGTTTCCAGAGTCTTAATTTGGAATGAAAATTGGGAATTATTTTACTTGCCAAAGATTTGACCACCTATAGCTGAATTACTAACAGGTCTCAGAGCAGAGTTCACGTTTGAGTTTACCTGTATTCATTCAAAAGACTTTTGCATGTCAAAAAGAAAGATGTTTTTATTTCATGTGTGGTTTAAGTTCAACACAACCAGATTTGAAAAGGATAAGTTGTATGCTAATCTGACCATGGTCAGAAATTGCCATAGCAGTTTTATGAACTGCAATAAATAAGCTAATTTCTTTATTTCTGCAGCTTGTTTTACCTGGATATAAAAATTTCCAGTTTGAAATATTGAGTATATTTTATGTTATACTAGACCTAGTATGACAATTTGTTTTACTTCATACTCATTTCTGTCACTAGTAAGAAAATTTCGTGGTTTAAACCCAGTGAGAATCTAAGCACCACCCAGCCACTCACTCCCCTTCCAGTTGAACAGGGGAGAGAATCAGAAGGCTAAAACTGAGAAAACTCATGGGTTGGGATGAAGACAATTTAATGGGTAAAGCAAAAGCTGCACAAGCAAGGAAAGAAAACCAAGGAATCCTTTCACGACCTTTCATGAGGAGGTGGGTGGCTCCCTCACATGCAATGGCATCATCACTCCCACTGCCCTTCTCTCTTCTTCCCCCAGCTCTGATTGCTGAGCATGGCCCCACATGGTCTAGGATATTCCTGTGGTCAGCTGAGGCCATCTGTCATGGCTGGGTCTCCTCAGAAGCCCCTGTGCATCCTCAATCTCCCTGCTAGTGAGGTGGAATAAGGAAAAGGAAAGACCTTGATTCTGTGGAAGCACTGCTCAGCAGAAAGAAACATCTCTGTGTTATCAACAGTTTACAGCACAAGCCCAAAACAGAGCCCCATAAAAACAACTGTGAAGAAATTTAACTTTATCCTACCTCAAATCAGAACAGAAATTAATTTCTCTGGTGTATTTTCAATTCATAGGCCTAGAAGTAATTTTGGTTTTATTTGTTAAAAACATAAAATGTTTATGAATCCATGGAAGATTTATATGTATGTATTGTCATGGTCTGCCCAGTATTTTATAAAGTGTTTGAGGAGTTATTGGGATAAAATTAAGTACATAAGATTTATTTGTTTAGATGCTTAAGAATTTGAAGTTGTTTAACATTTCTTCCAGCTTCATAAGGCTCACTTGATTGAAGAGCAAAAACTTAAAGATCCTGAAAAATTCCGATAGACTCTCTAATTAGCAAATGCTCCTTACAGGGATGGGAGATGACTGCTGTGCTTTAAGTATTGCTATTAATTATAATGTTAGTTGAATATTTGCAATCACTTCAAAATTAACCTTTATATCCTCAAGAGATTCTTCCTTCTAAGAGTCACTTAGATCCTGAGAGAGAAACTAATTAGTCAATGACTGATAAATGCAGAAGGAACACACATTAATTCTTTGTTTACTGCTTTATGGTTGGTACTGAATAACTTGTATTGAAATTAAAATTTGTTTTATATTGTAAAAATAAAATTGTACAATCCCTGTATAATAATATTATTTTAGTGATGCTGACATTTCATTAGTCTATTCCTTGGCAAATTCAGAGGAAGCCTTCTGGAAGGTCCTTCACAAGAAATTTTCTCTTGAAATTTCTCTTGACAGAGTCCAGTTTTGAAACACACATATCATGAAGTGTGGAGAAACACATTTAATATGGAATAGCTGAGTTTCAGCACAGCTTCAGACAATTCCATTTCCCAAAATCTTATGTCCTTAACAGTCGCTGGCTGCATCTTGAACAAGGCATTGACTAATGATGTCATCCTCTCAAAAAGATACCCAAGGCCATTCAATTAATCTAACAATATTAGCATGTAACAGATTCATTAAAAATCTATGAGAGTGTTATCATGTGGTATACAATAAACTTACAAAATAGATTTATATTATTTGAATTTAAAGCTCTAGGAAGAAAACCCCGAGTTTCTAGTAGTTGACATGACCCACTGTCCTGTGCAACATGAATCAACCCTGTAATGAGGATAGCATGTATGGAAATCAAAGTGCAGGACCATGTTTGAAGATCTTAAAAGAGTTCAGCTGAAAGATTGTTTCACACTTTCATTCTCTTACCACACATGCTATCATTCGCATGTGATGGTCTTTTTCATAGCTATTTCAAAATTTCTTAATATATGATAATTTATTCCGAATTCTCATCTTAGTGTGATTCTTGGGGCATTCTGCACAGGAACTTGATGGTCCTGATGGGTCCTTACAACTCAGGATATTCTATAATTCTAAAAAGTAACATTATACTAGGTCTGTTAGATCAACTTATGAAAAGGTCAGACTATGCTAGTAACTGTCCTAAATATTTTTTATACTGCCTTCGTTCTTCCTTCCTACACTAACTACCACAAATATTTGTAATCTGATTCTAATTTTCTGATAGAAAAATTACATAAGCAATTAGGTTTATGGTAGGAGGTGTAAGACAGTACATCTGCTGCCTGGACGGATAATGTTTTCACTGTGATCTTCTCTGAACAGATATTAACATATTGAGAGTCTATTGCAATGAAGTCAGTGGCATAGATGTCTGCTAACTGTTCATAGGAAACTCCAGGGGGTTTTTTTGTTGACTGGTCTCTGATAAAGTTATACTGCCTTGTACTTTCCACTGTGGAGCTCACAAGCCCACAACTGTCCCTCCAGAAATGCATACACAGGCCATTCGTTGGCACCCTTGGGACCAGCGGCTGATAGTCTATCACAAGGCAAAGCAATACCCAACTGCTGAGTAATAGAATTTAACTCAACTAATAGAATTTCACCAGAATTTTCTGCAGTTCTTCTGAAGAAGTTAGCCAATTAATGTGCATACTGCTGATTTTTTTTCCAAGTGCTGTACCTCCTCTTATCCTTTCAGCCTCTCAGCTCAGTCTTTGGCTGCTGCACAGGCCTTCATATTCCATGACTCAAATTCCAACATCTGTGCTTTGCTTTTTGCATGTATACTTTCATATATCATGGGGTTTTTTTAAGTTCCACTTTCTGTCCTGGACACCAAAATTTTTCAACAGTTATAATCAAAATACCATGAGGGCCTGTTACTCCCTTGGCTCAAGGAAACCTGGAGCTGGGAGCAGTCCTGATGCCATACATGCCCTTGCCAATTGTTTCCATTCCGCGGGCATGGAGCATGGTAGAGAACCAGGGGATGGAAACATCCATCAATATCCCAGGCAGGGCGAGGGATGAACCAGGACTGGGGTGCAGCCAGGAGAAGAACACAAAGTAGAACAGGCTGGAGAGAGCATCCATCCCTCTGAGGGTCCCTCTCAGAGGGGAGACCCCAGCTCATCTACCATCAGAAGGGTTAGTGGTCAGGGGTCCTCAGCACCCTGGTCAGGGCGATGGGTGCCTTTGCCTTTCCACACTGTTGATGCACAAAGTTCTTACTTCCTCCTGTCTTAATTCCCAGATTATATTTTTTTCAGACTAATACATTTTAATAGCACTATGATGTTTCAGTATGTGGGGACCATTTTTTCTTAAAAGAAACTGCCAATTTTTTTGCAGTTGTCCAGGACTGAGTTTGTCAAAAGCAAATGTAGAAACCCTTATGAAGAAAAAAACAAACAAAACAAACAAACAAACAAACAAAAAAAAAAACAAAAAAAACCAAAAAAAACCAAAAAAAACCAAAACAAAACAACAAAACAAAACAAAACAAAAAACCCCCAAACAAAGGAAAAAAACCAACCCCACCCCAAACCAAAAAACCAACCAAACAAAAAAAACCCCCATGAAACTATTTCATTTTATTACAAATATTTTTAAAATCTTCCTGACACCATAAAATATTTATTTTCAATGAAATTGCATTTCTCAGACCTTTTGAGACAGAACTCATCAGATCCAACATTAACAAAATTTCCAGAATATAAAAATATAATGTGAAATCAGAAATTAGTCTCAGAATAGGTTTACTTCCTACTTCTATAGCCCTGCTTTCCTTGGTCCGTAGTTCCTGACACTTTTCTATTTATTGACCCTTTACTATCATGAAGAGATCCAGTCTATAAGTTAATAATAAAAACTAAAACTTTAAGTCAATCTCATGGATCCAAATACAGGAGCCTAATAGCAATAATATTTTCAATAGTTTTGAGAACCCAGAGACTTCCAAATACAGGAGCATAATAGCAATAATATTTTCAATATTTTTGAGAACTCAGAGACTTACAAACACCTTGCATCCAATTTCAAAACATTTTTTTTTTTCTTTTAACTAAGATCTCTTACTGGTATTTATTACTATTTCTCTATAAGGATGTTAGCTTTGCCATATCATTGCTAAGGTAAATTTTGCATAAGTAGGCTGCTGGGACCATGAGTCCAGTTTTCCAGAGATGTAGCCTATTTTGAAATGAACATTTAATGCAGAAGGTTTTGCTGAACCTCCATCCACTGAGTTTCAGCTGACTACATATGAAAGGACATTTTTCCGACCACATAAAATGAATTCATAACAGATTTAATTACAAAACCCCTACAATCATTACATCCAAAAGAAAAGAAGCATGAGAGATGAAAAATTTCAAAGAAGTAATCATATCAGGCTACCTGACACTCAGGGTTAGAAACGCTCACTTTCCCAAGAGTACATCCAAAATAAATCCACTGGAATTATTTTACTCTGCAGCAGCAACCTGAAGAGAGTTTGACCACAAGGTCCAGTTCAGAAACATTTTTAGAACTTATGCTTCAAGAAATCAAAGTTTAAAATATAATACCTACAAAACATTGACATCATCTGCTCAGCATGAGGATAAGTAACATGCTGATTCATTTCCAAATTTATTGGACTTTACTGTTATTCTCTTGTTAGTATCTTCCTAAAATAATCTCTTCCTACCAATCCTTAATGTACCTCTATCCAGCTGGAAAAACTTGTGTAATTTTCTTTTATTCAAAGTTACTTTCAGAATATTTTGATTATCCTTTCTTCTCCCACATATTTGATGTTTCTAATTTGGATTTTTATACCAGGAATAAAACTAATTACTTGATGGAATCAACAGATATTCAACTTAAAGTAATTAATTGTTTTATTTTAAGGATATCTTCTGATATCTCCTGAATCATAATTGGGCCACTGGAGAGGTTAATTAAAACTTTGTAGACTAATTAAGCAAATTCCATCTACTTTTCTCTAATTTAGTAATTCTCAGTTAGATTCATTCTATTAGTTGCACTAACGTGTCTATAATGTTCCGAGTACTCAAAACCTTATGTTGTTATTAGAAAAATATGCTTTCACTCTCAAAACTAAAAAGACAAAAAATATAAACACTTTGTCTTAGTTTTAATTTTATGATGGTGATATTGAATGTTATTTTTCCTCTGTGTTTTTGCAAGGTTTTTTGTGCTAGAACCAAGGAATCAGTTAGATTCACAGAATATTTCATGCTGGAAATGGCCTTTAAGATTTCCAAGTTCACCTGTAATATATCCTTCTATCACTTGTCAGAGTGTCACTGCTCTCACACATAAACACCTAGTTCTCAGAACATTTCCCGTGGACCAGGGAAATCTTGGTTCTAGGAGAACATGTTTAAATCCCTTTCCCAGAATGGCACTACTTCCCAAATAATTTTCATGTTTACAATGAACATCAAAATTACTTTAATAAGAATGCGGGCATAGTTGCTTTACACAAGTGAGACAGATAAGTGATCCTGACCACACATAGGGAGTTGTAGAAAATAGCTTCTCTGTTCTGTCCCTGTGATGAGAGATAAGCATGCACAGAGAGATTTTCACTTAATGGTGGAGCTCCATCTTAAAAGCTTTTGAAACATGACAATTGTACCAACCTTGAATGCAATATTAGCAGTGCAAAGCATAAATACATTACTATTCCTATACTACATTTTCTACCAGAAATATCATGTAATGATAATACTTAAAACTGCATTTATATTTTTATATCATGTTAGTAGTGCAATACCACATTTACCAATCAATAATATCTAGATCTTCTTGCCTGCCGTTTTCCAAACCTGTCCATATTACATTAATCTTCTAAAAGACTACATTCAAGAAAAGACTGAGGCATCTGAAAACACCCTGCAGTGAGCCACAACTCCTGGTTAAAATGTTAGATTCTTTAGTTAACACCAAGGAGTTGATAAAATTATTAAAATGAGATCCAAAGTCCAAGACAAAGTAAAGAACTGCTGAGCAAAGGGGTGCTTTTTAAAACCTGACAGTCCTCATGCGAGGGTGCTGAGAGGTGTTGCTATCCAGCTGTAAAACATTGACCTGGAATCTCTTCCTAGGAATTAAATTATGCTTATAGTGTTTTTCTAAAGAGCTAAGTGACATTCGGCTAGTTGAAGCGTGGCTTTGTGAGAAGTGTATGATGGTGCTCACTATTCCAAGAGCCAAGAAAGGAGGGGCCTTTGTGCACTGTCCTTGTCCTGCTCCTGCTGAGCAAACTCTGATACCCACTGCTCCTCTCCCAGGAGAATGCCCTTGCTAGCAAGGCTATAATGAGGCTTAACCCAGCATCCAGCAGTTCTGTAGAGCAGTGCAGCAAGGTGTTTAGAGCTCTCCCAGTCAGAGAGGAAAAGCAGGCACATACGGAAAGAAAGAGCATGATACATGATACAAAGTGGGATTCCCCAGGAAATTAATGTAGATCTGTATGGTTTCTATGCTTTGTATTTAAATAAATAAATTAGACAGTTTACTATGTATGTAAATCGCTTTTATCAGTGAGTCATAACAGACATGAGGTAGAAGTGTTTCGGTAGAGGAATTACTGCATGTTTACTTAATGACGCTTCTTTCATAAAGTGGCCACAAAGATCTCAGCACAAGCGAAAAGAAGGCACCCTAGGGAATGGTAAGATCCTGCTACGAAATAATGAGGTAGTTAAAGCACTTCTGCAGCTAGAATTCCACCCATTGTGAGGTTAGAGTTATATGTTTGGACGTAACCTTTGACTTGACTTCTCTAATACTAGCTTAAAGTCATATCAGGCCCTTAGTAATTTATTTTTTTCTTTTACCTTTTGCTGGCATAACTCTTTTTATTTATAATTAAAAATTGATTTCTGTTGACAATGAATAAAATTTTTCTAAATCAGAAAACTTAATAACACTTTAAATTTTAGTACAATTGTCAAAATATTGATCAAAATTGATCCTGAGACCAATCCTTAAAGCAGTCTCTGGCAACTTCTCTTAAGCCTGTAATTTCACCTTTTGTCACAGCATGTGCTGCATTTTCTTCTCTACTACGTATTTTAACTGAATTCCTATTCTGATTTGACTAACATTTTCCAGTGAAGACACAGATTGAACATTTTGTGGCAAACAGATTTACTACCTCCTGTTATGTAAGGAATTATTTATTTTAGTCAAAGAAGGATAATCTGCTATTCAGACATGAGTTGTCTTTGATGAGCCATGCTTAGTTGTACTACACTTTCTTTTCATGTCCATGTCAGTGTGTGTCAGTCTACTTTCCTGAGGAAGTGTTCTGTAAAAACACACACTATCTATTGAAAATGAACTGCTGAGTCATTCCAGCTTCCTTTTCCACCAGATGCAGTGTTATTAGAGATTCATTGTTAACAAAAGTTATTCATAAGCTCATAGATTTGTTAAAAATTCTGACTGACCTATGATTTAATTCACTGTTTGAGCCAGGTCCTCAATTCTTCTTGTGTCAGTCTCTCAGAGCTTTTCTTTTCATGTGTTATCACTGTTGTCGGTCCTTCATTCTCATTAGCTCTGTTTTCACTCCCATGCTCAAAGGCATTATCTGCAAATAGTAGTAGTTGTTTTATCCTATGCTCTAACTTCCCTACATCTTTAACCTCTGCCCTGTCGTCTTTGTACTTACCTTTACTCTCATGTTTTACATGTTCGATAGTATAAGTCTGACTAAGACAAACTTAATCACTAATTTTATTTCGTTATGGAAAAAGAAATTCAACATTTCCTGATATTTTTTAAATTATTATTTTATTTCCAAACTCCTAAAAAACAAAAAGGAAAGAGAGACTGTCACTCAGTTTCATTTCCATCTATATAGATTTCTTCCCTATTTTTTTTAAGATAATGCTTTTGCTAGAAAAACTAGAAGCTTTTCTTTTAGGTAGATAGCTCTCAAACATTTTGCTTTTAAATTTTACATGGAAGAATGTAATTTCTTCATGGGTCTGAATCAGTGGACAGTAAGCATTTCCCTTAAACTGCTAGACTAAATTTCAAGGATTTAATTTATTTTTAGAAATGTTTATTGAGCCTCAAAACTGTGAGGATTTTCCAAGAAGCCATGACCTATCAAAAGTCTGTATGACAATTGGGTTAGTGCTCCCCTAACAGGTTTAGAAGACAGGAAGAATATCTTGATAAATGCAAAGTCATTAAGTCTACTTCTTTAGGTTTCAATACTTGATGGCATAAATCTTCCACTAGCCAGCAAAATTTTTACATAGGTGTTCAGGATTAATATGATATCATTTTTCCTCTTAAGGACAGCTATTATTTTGGTACTAGCCCAGTAAGTGAAGCATTACAAATTCAGTCTTTCATAAGTCAAGACCTCTGGAGCTGTGCAAAAGTGTCTTGCTCTGCATAATGTCAGTCAAGGGCAATATGCTGGTGACCATGTGCTTTTGTTTTCCATTTTGCAGTTTCAGCATAGTATCATTTGACCCTGCATTGAGCCACAAGTCTACAAACTAAAGACTGCTCATAAGCAAAGACCCAGGTCAATCTGTACTAGAACTAAGATAAAGCTCCATTAAGTACAAAGTGTAGCTCAAAGTCATTATTATGCATAAACACATTTTAGTGCAGTCTTTAAGAAATCATTTTATTTCATTTCTGGATTCCTAAGTACTACTACCTCAAACAGACACGAACAATGTACCAGAAAAAAAAAAAAAAATCTAATTTTTAGAGTTATCATTATGTTTTTGTGTTCTGCAGTATGAGGGCATCAAGGAGAAGATTTCAAGGTTTCTGAAAGAAGAATTAGATTTCCTTTCTGCTCTGCAGCATTTTCCACTTAAGTATCTGGCTCTTGATAGTATTATCTTTATTACAAAAAAAAGTGTCATGAATACTGCAATATATTACAAAGGTCCTTCTTGGTCATGCAACATTGCACATCTGTTGTGTTACATATATGCACACACAACTGTGGTCAAACTTGCTGTTGAGAGTCCTACTGCCTGAAAGGCATCAGCACCACCCAGAGCAGGGCGTAGGGTGCACCACTGGGCAGAGGATGAGAGCTACAGAACTCCTGAACCTCTGTGGTTTGGGATTCTGCAGACAAAGGATCTGAGGTCAGAGGACTCTGTTTTTAAAACAGGAAAAATGTGCATAAATAAAGGGTGAAACCCCAAATCCACATTCTGAGGCTTGCCCACTGCTCATTATACCTCTTTTAAATCTAGTTATTCAGGCAAACTCAAACTTAAACTGTCTCAGTGCTACTCTTGCTGCATGCTTCTACTGCAACCAGTGCATCTCCTCGGGAAGCTGCTGTGTGCCCGGAGTTTCTGCATCTACAGCAAAAATCTTTATTCACCCGGGGTTTGGTGTGCTGGGGATTTTGCAGGGGTTGTCAAATGGAAGAGACTAGTGTCTATTCTCTGGTCACAGGGGGAAAATAACAGCTAGAGTGGTTCTTTTAATGTTTAATCCACCCACTGTTTTTTTTTTGCCAAGGACCTAATATTCACACTGGAAGTGCTGAATGTCTGCCTGTTTAATTTCCTGCTATCCTCTCCTCAAACAGCCATTTTTAATGTCTCTCACTTCAAGTAGAATAATAACAACTAGGTCAGCTGAATTAAACCAAATTTGCATAAAATATAACACAGTTTTCATTTTTATCTTGAACTATAAAGTAACTTAATTGATAAAAAAATCTTAAAAACTTTAATTTCAGCTCTGTTGGCTACATATGGCATTCACATAAATCAACTGCAACTTTGAGCATAAAAAGAAATGAGACCTATAGTGGTAATTTTGCTCCAAACATGATTTGGAATCCATCATAAAAAGTGAATTAGCATGCGTTCCAATAATCTTTTAGAAGATATTCTTCATGATCGCAGGATCCTATTTTAGTTGATTTGTTGGTATTGGTTGCTTGAAAGATCTTTGCAGTTCTTTTAAGATATGCTCAGGCAGAGGTAATATAAGACCTCAGTATAACCTCTGACACTGAAAATCAGTGTGCAAGAAAGAAAGACATGAGTGGTTAATTGCCAGAAACTCAACACAGGCTCTCAGAACAAGATTTTTTCAGTAGTTATGATTCTGACACGACTTTAGGTTTTAAAATGCTTCAGTATATTATTTGACTTTGGATATGTGGAGCATGTCTCATACAAAGATAGGATGAAGAGCTGGACCTGTTCAGCCTCAAGAAGAGACAACTGAGAGGGGACCTCGTCAATGTCTATAATTATCTGAATGGAGGATGTCAAGAGGATGGATCCAAGGCTCTTCTTGATGGCACCCAGCAATAGGACAAGACGCAATAGGCAGAGACTGATGCACAGGAAGCCCCACCTGAGCATGAGGAAGAATTCTTTACTGTGCAGGTAACCAAGCATTGGAACAGAGAGGTTGTACCTCCAGAGAGATTGTACAGGAGATATTCAAGAAGTATCTGGGCACAATCCTGTGCTCTGGGATGGTCTTCCTGGTGGTTTTGTTTGAAAGGATGTGACAGGATAGAAGGAGTGGAGAAATTTAAAAGTTGTTGTTTGCTGATATTTCTTAAGCAAAATAACAATTTTAGAAATCTTTCCATTTCTTTGCCTGGTTATTTTCAAAACTGAAGTCTTAAATTAAAACATGCTACTTCAGACTGAGAAGTTACAAATTGCTTAAGGTGAAAGGAAGGAAAGCTGATTGCATGTTAAAACAACCCTAACAGGATAAGCAAAACGGTTAGATGAAACTTTCAGATGAAGAGCAATGAGGAAGGAAAAGAGCAGTAATTACTACACAAGACACTCTTTATATCATTGGGCTTAATTGTATTCGTTTGGTTTACTCTAAACCTATTTCTCTGTTCATATCTTTTTGGTTTTCTGCAAAAAAGTTTATTAAAATATATTCCTTATTTAGACCTGGAGATTATGTCAACTGGTTAACCATCATAAATTAAATTGAGCCCTCAGTATTGTAGATAGTTGTGTTTATGTCTAGCTGTATTAACATGAGTTATCTCATAACAAAAACTAACAAATAAAATGCATGCAACATTCAACACCTCACAATACCATTAGCGTTCTGAAGGATAGCAAGGATCACCTTGCCTTTGTGGGACTGAGTTACAAATTCAGCATTTTATTCCCCTATTTACAAGTAAATGCATTACATCCGTATGTGCAATCAGGAACATCTTTAGTGAGCAACACATATAATTTGAGAACTTAAAATAAAAAATATAAAAAATAAAAAACTATCTCATTATAGAACTTCAAAACTAAGGCTTTTTGATTTCACACTGTTTCTATGTCTTTTTTTTCATCTTATGCATATTTAGTCATTGTTTCTGATGGAAAAAAAATTTCCCTTAGTGTGAAAAAACACTGAAAGCAATAGTTCACCAGAAACAGTGCATACTACTTCTCACACCCTGTTTATGCTGATGAAGTCAAACCTGGTCACACTATGTATGACAAATAGCTACAGAAAGAAAATTAAATATTCTTCATGTGTAGATTTTTTTCTAAAGTAAATCATATTTCTAACGTAAGTATGCTTAATACTGTCCCCAAATGAAATGACACACGCAGAACCTTGGACATAAAGGAAGAAAGACATCAAAAAACACAGTTTAAAAAGGAATTTTCTTTAAAATTTATATATATATATATATAATATATAAAAAACTCAATAAAATGAAGATGTTTTGAAAAGAGGAAAACTAAAACTAAAAAGTTTGCATATGCACAGGAGTCATGATTTCAAGCTGCTCATGTCTAACTCATGTTTCAAAGTACTGAATACTTGGAAAACTGTAAGTATACCTTGGAGCACAGATGATTATGAGTTCCACAATGTAGTTCACAAACATATTATACATTCCATCATATTATACATTCCATAATTTCTGTAAACTAGTTCATCATGTTCAAAGTTTTCCAAATTTCTGTCTCTGAACCTGGTATCAATTCTAACATCTATAAAATAAATATTTAGATCAGTGACAACCTTGCAGTGTAATTATATAATCTATTATAAAACAGCAATTCTAGCTCAAGAAAATAATACTCTAATACAATAAGATAAACTAAGTTGCATTCATCTCAATTTTGGATCTTTCATAATTTTTCTAATCTTTTACAAGGAAAGAACTCCAGATGTCCGTCTGTATTAAATGTCATACACTTGATGTACGTTGGTCAGCTTATGTTAAGTAAAGACAGTAAAGAAACTCTTTATAACACCCAGTTCAGTAATTGCATGAATCACTAACCACTGGTTAGCACTAACCCAAAAACATCATTGGGCTCATTTGGCTTATTCGAGGTTTGGGTTAGTTCTTACTCGGAGCACCACATATTTTTCTGTAGTAGGAAATCAAATTCAGTACTGTTAACTATTATTTAGCATTGTGATGCTCAAAGTCTCCTGTAGAACTTTCCTACGAAAGATAAAATCTAATTACCTTGAAAGCTCAGATAACTTTTGCTTAATGACTTTTTGAAATAGTAATTATTGAGTCAGTTAACAACCCTGGCTCCAGAGGTGCTTTGACCAGCTGTGTAGATATGCAATAAAGGGTTTTAAGATGCCATGATGGGACTAAAGGAATCATTTTGGTCAACTGCGTAAATGTTTAGCCTACATAATACTGACTTGAGATATGACACTTCCCCAGAGACATAAGGCCCACATGGTATTGAATTTATCAAGCCATTTCAGTGCAAAAAGCAATAAAAAGTCACTGAAGATTAATACTTTTTAAAGAAAAGCATACTTGCAAAACATATAATATGCAGAGGAAACTGGAAACAATAAAAATTTAACTATACATAAAAAACATCTAAGCATTTAGCATTGATTGCACACTAGAAAAATAATATTAAATCTTTTAAACATTTTGGGTTGAAAATTGCTAAGGTTATTGCTATGAAATATTTTTCTCAGGTTAGAAAAATAGGAGAAAACCTGTTCGCTTTTCTTTTCTATCATGCAATTAGTTCAGTGCTAATGCTATTCCTCCTCCTGATCCTTCCTCTCTTCTTTTTTCCTTTTAATTTAGTCCTTGTATGTAATGACCTTAGGATCAGAGCTGTACCTGAATAGGTCCTTTAGTGCCACAAGCTTTTCAGTCTAAAGAAACTGGCAAGCAGAGCACAGCAGATATCTCACCTGAGAACCAAAGTGTTTTTACATTTTAAAATCTTCACAAAATAGCACTGTTTTTAACAAGAAGGGAATGCACTTTGTGTTTTTCCCACTTAGTGATTCCTAACCATATTTTATATAAACATACACATTCCTCTGAGATGATAAATTAAATTTAGCACATTAAATAAAACCTTGCATTATCCAAAGGAGGAAAAGAGTACCTTGTCTCGGTAAAATGCTGATTTCGGGGGACCACATGAACGGTTCTGTTCCCTTGCGTTAGCTAAGCATGCCCAACTTTGAAATCAGGTAGTTGGACTTTATAAACTGAATTTCCCAATTTCTGGAAGTGATCCAAGGCTCCACTGTCTGGCAGTATCACAAATCCCAGTTGCCATAATATAGATATTGAGAATACACTTGCTGTAAGAATGTCACTACCAATATTCAGAATACCAAGTGTTTTGAGGGAAACAGATGTAATACAAGACCATCATGATCTACAAAAACCTGGATTAAGTTCCTGATTATTTCTTCATGGAGGCATGATCCTCTATACAGCCAGGCTCCTGGCAGACTTAGATAATGGAGAGTGACCTCCTCACTCAAAGATAGTGAATTATGTATAGTTCTCTTATGAACCTTCTCATTTTGGAAAATCTCAGTACTCTCAGCGTCCAAGTGTTCACTGATCATTTGCTATGACAGATGCCCATTACAAGAAAGAGCAAACCAACTTGAAAAACCAAGATATGATTAAATTCACTGAGTAAAGGATTCAGCTCCCATGTAAGTCTTTGTATATAACCCTGAATAGAACAAGCCTAATATTAGATCTTATAACTATTGCTCTGATGAAGAATCTGCAATTAAAATTAAATAATGGGTGAGTGTTACAGTCTTTTTAATATTTAGATTTCAATGCACTTTTTAAACTGAGAATCATTACTACCAGCATTATAATGCAAACATGAAGCGAAATAATGTGAGAAGTCTTAATCATTCCCAGGTTGCAAATTACACAGACTTTGCTTACCTAAGGAGCATTTAGATTTTTCAGTACAAAGAGCTACAGGTAAATAAGCTGAGAAAAAAAAATAGGTGAAATATTAAAGATGAAGGAAAAGCATGAGACTGAACTGACTAGAATAGGGAAGCAAGCTGGGCTTCACAGTATATCAGAATAAAGATAGCCATGAATCAAAATAGCTATTCTAAAATTACTTGTGATAATTTAGCTGTGGACATGGATACAAATCTGGGTTCTCCATCCTGCAAAGAGACAGATGAGAGCAATCAATGTCAACCTGTATTTTTAATGATGAAAAATGTGTACACGCTTGAGATGATTGTTGAGAAATTTGGATCAAATACACTACCTGAGCCTCAGCACAAACTTTAGTTAGGACAAAGAGATTTAGAAACATTCTCATTAACATGAGAAAAGTAGAATCAGAAGTTTAGTTTGAACATACTAGGACATTTTAGTCCTCATGCTCTTAAAGAATGAAAGATAAAGAAAAGCTCTATATTTCACCATCATCAGAAGTATTCTGTTGATAATATGCACTATTTTAAAATGTTTCTAATGAAGACCTAACCAAGCTGTCATTATAAATGATGCAATATACCATTTAGAAATATTATCCCTGAAAACAAAAACTGCAGAAATTTAGAACTCAGAACTCTTGAATCAGAACACCAGAACATGTCACAGAATAGGTAAGATTTTTTTCTACTTAAATGTAGCTACTAACGTGAGCAATTAAGACAGCCCACAAGAAATTCCTCATGTTTATTTTGAATGAAATATATTATTTTCTTTTGATATTAATCAGTCAAACAAAACGAGTAATGTATTTAACTGATTCTTATATAGATCTACAGCAACAAAACAGATGCAGAAACTCTTCTTCTCTTTCACCAGGACTTCTAATGGCTTTTCAATTACTTTACCAGGGTATAAGAAGACTGCAAGAGAACAGCAGTAACATACAATGTTGTACATTAAGAATTCATTACAATAACTTGAGTAATAACTTAACAGTGTAGCTCTGTGTGGCAGAGATGTGCAGGGTATCCAGGCTTTAAAGAGAATTATGGATGTAAGTCAAGGTTCAGATATAGACAAAATGTTTCCTGAAGCTAGAAGAAAAAAACACCATGAAGGGTGAAATTTTTCGATACAGTCCTCTGTAATGGTGCCCAGCAGCCTGGTAAAGCCCTTTCATGGGAAGTTGGCACTGCTGGCTTCTCCATGGCTTGGGGCTTGCTCTGTGCTATGGAAGCTTTCATGCAAGTATGTAACTCAAAGGCTGCAGTGGAGGATGGAGCCTTTTTGCTACTCATAAGCTATAATAACAGTTACTTCAAGACAATGGTCTAGTATAGATGGCAAAATCTGGACAGGTTATCAGAACAGGGAGGACTGTATTTTTGGTGCTTTTCAGTGGGTATGAGAGGTCATATCTAAAAATTTAATAAAATTTACAGAAAAAAAAATTTATTTTCACACATGAACCTTTTTTATTTTCACACATAATTCAGAGAGATATTGCTTTGCTTCATACAGAGTATTCTCTATGAATAATTATAGTAGCTACTTGACTCTCAAAACTACCTCATGCAATTACACTATACTTTTTTTGATTTATCATATGTACCGCTTTATATACAATACATAGTGTTCATGGTATCAGAAATTATATGGTGACCAATGGCTGGTAAATTTGGTCAAATATCAATCTCAGATAATTTTTTTAACAAATTACAGAAAGTGTTATTACCACATATATTTCATGTTGTTAACACAACTGACTTCAGGTGAGCTAAAATAATCTATTTGGTTCAGTTCTTAATTGCATGGGTGTTTTTTAATAAACTAAATAAACTTGGTGGGTAGAGACTTTTAGCAACCTAGCGGATTGTAAATATAACTCATGACAAAGCTTTCATTGCTCCCGAGATCTCTCATTGACACTCATACAGACTTGAAGTAAAACACTAAACGGAGGGGATCCTGTTTATTTTTGAGAGACCAGTTCTATATAGGAAAAAAAAGGAGGAATGATTACTTTGACAAGGAAGGAGATGTGAAGGAGGAGTGCAGCTTCCAACCATAGTACAGTTTTCATATCAAATTAAAGAGGTGGTATTTTTGGGTTCAATAGGAAAAAAAAGAAAACACAGAGTCTTCTAATAAAGATTTCCTTCATAATAACTTTTACATTATTTATTTAACGATTTCTTTTCCATAACAGAAGAAAACCACCATAAACTTGAAGAGAAGTCTTCTTCATAGGACTGAATTTATATTTTACAGAGTATATTATTAAAAAAACTCAACAATTATTTAGTAGCCACTCAAAGCCTAAAGAACACCAATTTTAAACTATTTTTAAACTGTTCTGTCTGTACTTCATCGGGGACAGTAAATGCAAAGAGCTCCAAGGGCATCATCTGTGCCTCCACTGTGTCTCCACAAGAATCAGAAGGAAGTCTAGTTGCTACTACTCATGTAACTCCTTTCTTCATGATGCCCATTCCACAGACAAGGCAAAGAAGGAAATTGGTTGATAGTCTTTCCTTGTGCTGTTCCATAATGAGATTGAGTTAACAGACTAAAGAGCTCCAAAACTTCTAGTGGATGCTGAAGGAATCATAAAGGTATTTCTGACATTGTCTGAGTCCGTTCTGCATGAGGCCTCAGGCAATCAAAAGCAGTGGAAACACTTCTGAAAGCACATCTTTCAGGCAAAATGTTTCAGTGCTCCTTGTTTCACGCTTACCTCTTCATTAGAGAAACTATGATATGAGCCAGCCTTGCACCTACCGGATGCATTAGCTGAAAGCACACACCACTTCATGGGAACAGATGTGCTTATCAAAAATAACTTCCTGAAGACCATGCCAAGCAGTTAAATAGCATATCAGAATTTATTTTTTTTATTGTGAGAGAAACATCTAGAAGGCCCAGACTCATTAGGCACTAAATGTTATTCTCATGTACTGCTAATGTGCATTTTGTCAGTGTTACAGGTTGAATGGAAGCTTCAGGCAAGGTTTATTAGAGGAGTCCTTGCGCTGAACCATAAGATTCAGAAAGCACCTCCTTGCTTTCGAAACTCCTTCTTAGAGATGAGTGTAGGTGCCACTGCATTAAATCCTAGTCCCAGACTTGATAAATAGTTTCTATCTAAAAGATTGTATAGATGTAATTGAATCTTTGTGCAACTTTGCCCTGCAGGACTAAGGATTGCAGACCAATATAGAAAAATTATCAATTTGAATTTATTGCAATAATGACTAAACAAAAGTACTTAAATCAGAAGCATTTCTACTCAATATAGGTAGCAGTACCTACTAATACAGTGCAATATTTTTTATGGCAACAATACCAGAGCTAGGAAAATAATTATTAAGTAGAGATTGATGCTGCTCACTCACACCAATGACCACAGGCAGAACTCTTTTACTCAGTTTGAGGAGTAACCTTGAGGGGTGTCCCACTCAAGAGAGGAATCTCCACACATTTGTAGAACAGGTGTGTTAGAAATTCCTGCTGTTAAAAAGTGAGACTTCCATAGTACCTAGTGATTGACCATCATGTTTCTAGGCTAGCCATCCCAATTTGGCAGCTCTACACAAGCTGTCAGTTCTATAAATTGGTTCCTTTATGAGGAACTCTGACACATCCTCACCCATGCAAGTTTCTGTTCTTCACACCCTCAGGATTTTAAGTTTGGGATTGATGTGTCAGGCTGGTCTCAGCGTTCTTTAACACCAAAAGAAGTGTTTACCCCCCTTTTATATACACCACTGATAACTTTTGCAAATTGGATAAAGTTCAAGCTATTTTACCTCCCACTTAGTCAGAACCTCCTACTACACTCATCCACAGTGGAGGCTGAGGTAAACTTTCAGATCATATCCACCATAGGTATGCTTTCAGAAATCTATTTTGTATTCTGAGATTTCCAGCCTTTAAGTATTAATTTACAATTATAAACAGCCATTATCCATGGACAAAGGCTGTTCTAAAAAAAAAAAATTGAAAATAATTTCACAAAAGTGTACTCATGGTACATTATGGGGGTTTATGGTACAATTAGGGGCTCAGGCAAAGTTCTGATTAAAGTCAAAATACCCTTTATTTCTTTTTGTTTTTTTCCAAAGGATTGCTTTGATATGTTCTGTTTATGTCAGGAATTGGTGGAAATAAAGGAAGAGTTTCTCATCTTGTGCAAAAGTAGAACACAAGACAAAAAGACATTTTATAACTAGATATGATTAATACCATGGACAAAATAGAGACATTACTAAATGTAAGAAGCAAAAACAGGTGTATAGAAAAAAATTAAGATATGGCAAGATAGAATTTAAACTATAAATAAAGGAACATGAAAATTATTAAAAGAGAATATTAAAATAAAAATACAAATCTGACAGTTGAAGCAATAGGTTACAAAGGAGGAATATAGAAAAGCTTGGACAAAAAAGTCATACTAAAATCTTGCAGAAAGAGTTGTGTTCAAACACAGTATTGTTATAGAGCAAATATAATTTAGATCTGAGTTGAGTTTTTTGCTTTTTTATTCACACGCTCATAACTATTGATTATATTTTTATCTTGCACTAAAATTTAAAAGTAAAACAAATGACTGCTGTTTTATATGTCATCTTCATTTTATTTTCTTACCAAAAAATGTCCTACTACCAATATCTGAGAAGAGTTGTCAAGGACTTCCTCAAGAAAGATACTTCTGCTCATAAAATAACTCATAAAATGTTCCCCTGATCATAAAAGTAACCTGCTGTCATTTTGACTTAATTTTTCACTAATAGTTATTTTTATAATCAGAAAACATTATTGTTTTAATTCCCAAATCAATATAATAGAGAAAATTGCATACCTGCCGATACAGAAGACAGAACAGACAGAGAAGTGTAACTTTGTGAGAGAGGATAAACAGAAGTTTGGGTAAAAAAACAAACAATGAAAACAGGAACACTGCGGAAAAGATGGGAAAAAAAGGTGCTAGTCATCCAAAGGTTGTAACTCTGAAAACAGCCAAATTTATCTACTTAAATTTTGTGTTTATAGCAAGATAGCTTTACTTGTGATTAATTCGTTTCTCTTTGTCTTCAAAAAAGCCCTTTATCAGTGGCACATATCAAGGAATGTCTTCTTGAACAATACTAACAATAGTTAATTGTTAGTACAGAATTCAAGAGGGAGGAAAGGCAATGAAAAGAAGGTGAACTTCATATTGCACATTTTAAAGTTTCTCAGCTAAGATGGGATACCAGTAACTCCTTGAGCTGCATGAATGTTTCTAGGACAAAGGCGTTCTGAGAGTGAAATTGGGGAGGCACAACTCTGACCAGACAACCAACATGGCATCCAAATGATGAAAAATAATGATACAAAACAGAAAGATCCTTAAATAAATAAAGGTCCCAGTTCCTCTTTCCCTGGAAATGCAACTATACATTTCACAAATAAAGGATTTAGAGTAATAGAATTTCAGCACTCACCTTATAGACATGTTGTATTTTGTATTAAATAGATTGTATTTAAATGCAACCTCAAAATCAGATTAGTAGCCTATGAAGCCTTTTTAAAGATTTTTATTTTCTTAAGACTTTTTTTAAGATTTAAATGTTTTTACACAGATACTCATGGGCTGCCCAGGCAAGAATAGCAGTTCCAATTTCTAAGTCAGAATAGCAAATGCTGTGTAATCAGATACAAATCTGATAATAGGATTTTCAGATTAGGTCCATTATATTCTGAACAGTAAATGCACAAAAAGTGGTAGGTGATGGAGGGAGTGAAGGATTTGTCATCAACAACCTCTATGTCAGAGTGCTGTGATAATATTTTGAATTATTGACAAAGGCTGCCACAGTCAACTTCATACACTTGTTATCTCTCTTTTTTCACATTAAATTAAAGTAAGAAAGTGCATGGATAGGGAGGAAGTAGAGAAGTACATTACTATGGACAGTACAGCTAGAGAGGATAAGGAGAGTAATAGCAATTCTTCTTGAAGACATATAAATGACAATAAAATACCTTATGTCCAATATATGTGGAATTTCATAAATATATTAGAAATTATATTGGCAAATAGCATGAGTAAATGTTGTGTGTCCTGAAGAGTAAGAGAGAAACTTAAGGAAAAATTTAAAGAGAACACTATCAACGACAGCCAGATGTCAGGAGACTGTTTCAGAGGCTATCTTCTGTCAAATAAACACATGTCCACTTTTTAGCTTTTTCTGTGAGGTAACAAATCTGTTGATGGAACTGCACAGCATCTATCTAACAAGATATTCATGGTGAAAATGATAAAAGTTTGTGTTATCACTTCTATTTCCCATGCTTATTCATTTATTTTTTTGTTGGTGTTCACTTTAGGTTATTTAGTTCATTGTGATTTTGTTGGCTTTTTTTTTTCATAAGTTTCTGCATCAATTTTAATAATCAAAATTATTTCTGTAAATCTACATCATTTTGAAGTGAAAGGTAGAAGTTAACCTAACAAAGGATGAGATAAAATAAACCTCAAAACTTTCTGTAGGTGTCTGTCTATGAGGTGGAATTGTTGGTTCAGATTACACAGCCAGATTACCTGACTGATGTTTATAGTCCTAAAATTATAAGGGAAAAATCAGAATCTCAAATCCTCCTACCATTGTAGTTTATGTACTCAGGACATGTATCTGCAACATTTACTCCTGCAATAATCCCTAAAATATACAACATACTTTTTACTTCTGGCACTCTGCAAAAGGCACTTTGGAGTGGTGGTGTTTAAGAGTTTACCAAGGAACTCCTCATATCAAAGGAATGTAATTATAATTTGTAAAACAGGTGGCCATGTTTGAATTCTATTATTGGCTACATTGGCATCATGGATACTAAAGGACTATGGTCCACACTGAGGTATTTCAGGATGTTTTATTTGAGACTTTTCCTGTGCCATGAACTGCCCTTAGTGGCTCGGGTGCTGAAAAATGAGCTTTAACCTGATTAACCAGAAAGGCATTCAAAATTCCAATCACTTACCATCTGCAATCTCAGTAAGAGGATTGCCTCAGTAGTCCAGAATTTTGTGACATTAATGTTTTCTTTCATGAATGGGTGCTTTACAGCATCTTGACATCTTGAGCTTCAAGCTAGCAGCACACTCAGCAGTGCTCATGCAACAGGAGGGGCACAACACATGGCAGCCCTTAGCTTTTTGTGCTGGGCCTTGGATCCCTTCTAAAGACTCAGGATCCCACACAGAACTAGGATTTAGCAGCCCTGGACTAGGATCTTAAAACTATGTTCCCAAAGCATATAAATTCCCAGATTCACATTTATCTATACCTCACACACAAACCTACCAAAGACTAATGAATACACAATAAATTATCTGTGATCTTTAAGACATTTTCCATAGGCAGTGCAAGGACAAAGCAAGACTAGCTTGAAAGGAGCATGAAGAAACTGGGAAGTTTCACTTCTTTTTCTATCAAAATTAGAGGCTACAGACCATGAGTAAAGGGAAGCAACAGCTCACAGGGAAATTAAGTTCATAGAAGAAATAATATAAAAGCTATTATTTTAAGACCAAAAAACCATGTATGAGAATGTATTGAGTAGGAATGATGGTTTTTCAAACTCATTTCCTGTTGACAAAACAGGGAAAAAAAGTTTGTCAGCAGATCAAGGGTTCCCTAGATGAATTCATTTATTAAAATAATATTTCACAGAACTATGTTAGGCCCTGTGGATTGATTACCAACATCACATTTTGAATATCTCATATCTCCACAGAGAAGGCTTAATTGGATATATCAGTCATTTGGTACATTCTTCTTTCCTGTCTAGATTATTTTTGCTTTTCAGCAGACAAGTTACAGTGAATGTGAATAAATTCAGAGAGGAGTTGAAATCAAAGTCAATGTTGAGAATGAATGAGAGCAGAAGGTAATATATCTATACTGAGAAAGAGAGAGACATGTACATTGATAATAACATTCATGCTCACAGTCCCAAACCCCTAATATTTTCTTCCTGTTGGCACAGTCTGCTTCTTTATATTGCCTTGAAACTCTCCTAAAGTACTCATGGATTTTCTACAATCAATTGCACAGTCACCCTAGTACTCAGTAGCCACAAACCACTAGTTTGATTCAAAGCAAATCAGTCTCTCAAATGCACTTAATCAGGTAGGATGGGTGGAAGAAATTTAAGAGTGTATGACTGGTCAGACTGCATACACGACCATGAGGACTGGACTAGGAATGCAACCAGAGAGAAAACAGCAATCTGTTATTTCCACCTATTTAATGACTGAGTAAAAGCTGTGTTGAAAAGGATTATCCAGCAAATGTAATAAATTTCCAGTTGAGAAGAAATCTACATTCCAGACTTAATTGTGTATTTAACTTACACTAAAGTAAAAACTGATGCGCTCCACAGTCTTACATGTTTTCATAATGACGGACAACTCATCATTGGGCTTGAAAACCAGTAATTCTTCTGGTCCTCTAGCAGGTGTCTGCCTTCTAACAAGGGTCCTCTCATGGTGTAAGAAGAAATAACACTCATTTCTAGCCTTCTTTTAAGGTACTTTTTTTAATCATCAAGGTTAGTGTTACAGCACTTTGGTGGAACAGAAATCACCAGATAATTAAGGTACTGGAGACTCGAGGCATCTGCATCCTCCTAAATATTCTTTTGCCTGGCAGTATGCAAAATGTCAGCATCCCAATTAATATTTAGTTTGTAACTGGAATTTTAAGGCACCATTACAAAAATGATATAAGAGAATTATGCCAAATAACCAAGTTGTGCAGATCTTAAAAATATGCTTAGTGGAACTTGTTACTCTCAGCCTTACACATCTGAACTTTGGCATTCAAGTGCTGCATGCAAGCTTCCTAAGGGACTTGCATCATAGTGTGAAAGAACTCGGGCAATGTTTTGTATGAAACATAAATGAATCACCAGTAATGACAACCATAATGAAATAAACTATAATTACATTAGACATTACTAAGGAGGTCAGGAGCAATTATGAATGACCACGGTGAACCCCAAGGGCAGATTGAATCAAATCTTAACAGGTGAGTGTCATCATCAAGGCTGTCACACAGGTCAGTTCTTGGCTTTCCTGGTAGCTGTGAACGACAGTTTCACCCACAGTCCTTAGATTTTATTAAGATTGGAACTACACTTATTTCCTTACAACACCCTCATAGAAAATGAGTAACACCTTTTTTAGGTCCTCTGACCATAAAATCCTTGTTGATTCATTTATGTTTTCTTGATTTACAAAGCACCACAGAGGTTTGATCCCCTCAGAATCAATATTTTATTCACACCTCAGGCAGCAAAAGTCTATTGTCTTCCAGGAAGATATAAGGACTGCCATGAAAAACCTTAATACAACTCAGCCTGACCCTGTCTGAGGTATTTACATGGGCTGAGAAAAGCACATATGACCATGGAGAAATATCTAACCCTGAGATTAAAATCTTTTTATAATGAAAACAACCAGCTTCTGCACAAATTTTACAGAGTGATTTGCTACAGGATAAACATTAAGATAAACTTTGTACTAGAGTGTGTATTTTTTAATCGGTTAAAAGAAGTGGAAATATTTATACTCCCTTTTAGTGTTTGACAGATGAACACACCCAACCTCCGCAAAATGAAAATGAGGACACATTGATCAAGTTCTTTGCTTGAAAATCTGATTTTCAAGCCCTGTGGTCTAAGTAGAGCCTTGGCAGATTCATTCCAGCATTGTTACTATTGACAATGAAGTTGATTAAGTTTTTCTGGCAACAGTCAAGGATATTTTCTTTCCCCACTAATCAGCTACTCCTACATTCACTGCGAGGCTCTCCCAAATCTGCAGGGTGATTTGGCACTCAGCTCACTTCTGCTAAGGGAGTTAAGAACACAGGTCCAATCCCCCACTTAAAAGCTGCTGGAGGGCTTACATAGGCTCTGGAGTGATCCTAAGCCCAGTACTGAATTTCATTAAAGGCTGTTGACAACCACCAGGCTCCAATTTGTAGCAGATTGGGAAGAAAATGCTATTCATTCTCAAAATATGTACTAAACCTTCATGCAAGTAAAATCAAACATACACTCAATATAGTTATCTTTTGGATTTTTTTAAGATATATTGATTTAAGATATTGTGCTAAATATATATATATGTACATCCTAATGCAAAAAACACATAGTTTGTTAGCCTACATAAAAGTATGATTATAACCTCTTCGTTTCAAATCTGCAAAATATTTTTAGGTCTTAACTTTTTGGAAATCTTTGCTAAAAACTTAAGGATTTGAACTGCTTAGATACATACTAGAAAAAAAGTCCCTGAAGTTTGAGTTAGGGATTTATTTTTAGGGGAATGTTGGAAAATTATGTGTACTAAATTATTTTCAAGGGATAAACAGAAGTTCAAAGATGCTAATCTGTCTGCTTTTGCTCATTAATGGGACTTCCTCAGGCATGGAAAGCAGAAAGACAGAACCCAGAATCACAGGTTAACCAGTGTGTCGACAATGAAACCTCTTGATTGCTCCACATATACAAGATGTAAGATATGCCACTACGAAAATAAACACAATATTAGATATAATAGAGACTATAATAGAGATAGTCTTTAAACAAGAAAGCCCATACAGACCAAACCTGAGTTCCCTTTCCAAACAAAAAAAGAGGGTTGTTATGAATGCTATTTGAATATATCACAGACAAATAGAAAGAAATTAAAATCCTCACAAAACTGAATTAGGATTTGAATTAGGATCAAAACTGAATTAGTGTGCAATATTTATCACACTGAACACATAGAGCTCAAGAAGAAGAATTTTGCATCAAAATGCCTGATTTAAAAAATATAACTATAATCACACTATTTAGCATTCTGAACCATACTGTGGGCAATCACATACACTGATGCAGAGTAATTAAAAACTTACAGACTGATGCCTGAGGACACCACGCTGTTGGGGTGATCCTCCAAGTATCAATGATCTGCATTATGTAAGGGAGATAGAAGTCTGAAGCTCAGCAGTTATGCAGCCTATAAGAGCCAGATCAAGATCCCTGAGCAGACATGGAGTATTGCTTTGGAATCACATTTTCAATTTTTACTCCCTCAACAGATGAATATTGTGTCTACATCTGAGTACCTGGAATTTCATACTCAAGCGTCTCAAACATTCATTATGGTTTTGTTGGGTTCACTAGGTCTTTCTCTCTCTACCCCACACCTCTTCTTCCTTCTCCTCTTTCTTCCCTGTCACTTCTTTCTCATACTGCAGTTAAAAGGAGCAGGAAAAAAAAGTTCAGCATTCAGTTTGGCTTATTGCATCTTCTGCAAACTTTAAGCGAGCTCATTGAGGCTCATATCATTATGAACTCAATTTCTGCTACAGTGCTTAATACACACACCCACATTACCTCTCCAACATTTTGTTTAAAATTGCATCCTGCTAAAGGGTACATTTTAGACTACAGATAGTCTCTTCATTTTGCCCTTTTCCATATTTCACTGATACCTGTTCTCATAAGTGACTGTTTAAAGGAATTTTGATTAACAATTCCTGATTCACCACTGCGCACATCTAATCATATTTGAAGAATGTTATAATTTGCAGAAAAACTAAGGATGTAATAAAGGTAAAATGTCAAAGCTGACAATATACAGTTTTTGTCTAGAGTTATTGTTCCATAGTTAGACTGGGGCTCTAGGGGAAAACAGTGTTTATTTGCATTCTAATAGAAGAAGAATCCTTTTCTGAAACCTGTCAGTATTTCACTGTAAAGTAAGACATGCCTGAATAGACTCTTTTCAGCATTTCTCAGACACTTTTAAATTACCATATCCATTTAATTTTCTTGTCTGAAACTCCAGTAGGATAGCAACATATAGCATGGGGTTAACACACTGGGATGTTCAGCGAAGAAGACAAGAGCAGTGTGGCAATATGGTTCAATTGCACCACTCAGAGAGGTTTTAGCAGACAAGACAGACTCTTTTCTGAATGGTCAGACCTCAGTGAGCTGTGATAGGGCTGACTACAGCACATTGCTCCTCTTTGGGAAAGGAGGGGAGGAAGAATAAGACAAGGAATGCTGATTACATCTGCATCTTTCTGACTGGTATATCTGAACTAAAATTAATTGATTCTGCTAAATATTTCACTTTTTGAGAAGGCTGAGTAAAGAATATTCAAATGCAAAAGTACGCAAACCGTGTAGGCAAGGTACTATCCATGTAGCAACAGTACCAGTGAGTTTAAAATTATATTCATTCCTTTCTGTGAGAAAGGAACCAGAATAATGAAATTTAATGTTCCTACTAGAAATACCAGATCAGTTAGAGTTAAAAAATGCTTACTCCAGATATTTTTAGCACTATTTTGTCTTCTGTGGAAAAAACAAACAAACAAAACCGCAAACAAAACAAAAAATAAACCAACAAACAAACCCACCTAAAAACACACTCGCAATCTCACTCCCCACACACACAGCAGAGATATCTTTCCTGTTCCTGTAGTTCTTCAGGCATAGTTGCAACATGTTATTATGAGTTATTGATCTACTTCCATGTCACTTGCCTCTTTTCCTCATGCCAATAGGCAAAGCAATCTTACAATAAGAAGCTACATCTTAATAGGATGGGTCCTAGGAATTATTTAGCATCTAATATTTTTTTCCCAGTGCAATTCCAAGGAAGATTCAGAGAATGATTCAGAGAAAAAAGATTTGTTGTCTGTCCCTTGCCCACAGAGCAGCAAGCTGAGTTCTCACCAGGTCTTCACTCACACGAGGTTACTAATCTGAAGGGACAACCCAGTGATGTGTGCAGGAACCAAATATTCTGAGGACATTTCACAATTTAATAACCCTCTGGAGTATGACTATCAGAAGTCATTTGTGATCCCCAGCATGATGTTACCAATGCATATTTAAGTTCAGGTGCTGACTGAAACTAAAAAGATTTTTTCATTAAATTTTTAAATTTAATTTCTCACCTTTCACAGGTTTCCCATAGGCTGTATTATAAAACAAGGGACTATTTCACCCCTGAAAATTCTTATTAATTACAATTTATTCAGGGTAGTCTTCTTCTTGAGCCAGGATCATACTCTGTTACACATTGCAAAAAAGAAGCTGAAAGACAGTGACGGTCCTTGCATCAACTAAATATAAGAGATAAATATTAATATAAACTGTCAGGGATAACACAGGAAACAATGAGATAGTCAGGACATTAGGGGATGATCTCAGTATACTATCTTAAAATGTCATACTTTTAAATGTATCCTTAGGCCTTATTGACAAGAGCATTTTTAGGGTTAGTGGTCAATCTGAAAAAACTCAAGTGTGGAAACTGCAGAAACCAATAAATACACAGGGTTACAGAGCTTAGCAGATAAAATTACTGAACATATTGCTTGGTTCTCAGTAGAAATCAGCAGGGCAATTTAGCATTAAACTCTATGACTGGTCACCAAAATCTCATTAAATGGCTTCTTTTTCAATTAGAGCTTTCTAATCAGAAGATATTATGAACTCACCAGGACTTTTGTTTTTTTAAATAAGAAATGTAAGTAGATAGAATAGCAGATCTAGTGAATGCAATTAGACACTCAACGTTTCCTTTTTTTTTTTTTTTTTTTTAAATCAGTAAGGTATTCTGGTGAGGTATATAGATATCATGCTGAATACATGTAGAACACAGTATTCTACTTTCTCCTGTCACATTCATGAAAAGTAATTGCGTTTTCACATACATGCAAAATTCTTCTCACCACATTTGTGTTCCATTTATCCTGCCTACACACCGTATCTTTCTGAGAAATAGTACACTCACAGAGGACTTTATCAAGTAAGAGTATAGGCCCTTCTGTAGCTGAACAGGCCTGCCCACAGCATTATACGATTCAGCCAATGTTATCTCATCCTTACTGATTCAGCTCTTTCATCCATTTTATCCTTTACCTAAAATTATCATCACAGAAGAAAAACAGATTTTACACATAGTAGTGTTTCAAAGAAAAGCCTGGAGATTTGGAGAGAACTGTTCATCATGATCTCCCAGGAACTTTAACTGATATAAGTGCTAATGGAATCAGGAGTCTAAATAACAGCTTTTGAATTGACCTAGGAAGACTTAATGGACAATCTCTTTCCTACAATAAATAACACAGAGACAAAAAGGCTTCACAAACATAAGAGGCAGCATACATACAGCAGGGAGAGGAAACATTCACTTACATCAAGAAATAGAAAGATTGATTTTTTTCATGTGACTTTATGTACCTAATATGCACTCAGAAACATTAAAAATTAGACATTAATGTGTAAAGAGCATATTGAAATAAATGAGGGTATACAAACATTCTCAGAGATGAAATTTTTTATTACCTAGAATCAGAGAATGGTTTGGGTTGGAAAGGACCTTAATCATCATATAGTTCTAACCTGCCTTTCCATGGGCAGGGACACTTCCAGTAGGCCAGCCTCCATTCAAAAAAATTAGATTCAAAAAAATTAGAAAATTAGATCTTGGTATGATAGGAACCTGGCTGATCACTGAAGTCATCAGCCTAAAGTCCATCCTTTCCTCAACTTCCTTACATCTCTCTATATCTGGACACTTAGTCCCCAGACAGAGCCAGCACACCCGTGCTGGGTGTGCTCCTAGCAGGGTATCCTATGGCAAGAGGAGAGTGCAGTGAGCACTGTGCAGAGGTAATGGGGATACAGACACCATCATCATTTAATTCACACCTAATTAAGTCTGAAGGACTGTGGTGAACTAGACTGTGTCAGTTTATAGAAGCTGATTGATACTTTTATTGACTTCTAAGGCTCTGACTCAGCACACAATCAGATCCCGGATTTCTAACTCAAACGATGTACTCAAGAATATGCACTGCTGCAGTAGGGCCTTTTTCCTTAAGCCTGCACATCAGCATAACGCTGAAGCTCTCCATAAATCTGTGTTTTGTTGATGTGCATGAAAAAGATTATAATATGACTAAGCAATGTTGGTGAATGGAAATATTAGCTTAATGATAGATCTCCATTACGTTTTCATTATGTAGCTTGACTTAGTTTTTAAAGGGCATATGTTCCCACTGGTCTCAGTGCAGAAACACAGGCTTTAATGCATCTGAGATTCTACAAGATTTGAGCAGATTAATTACAATCTCCTTTTATATTCTCTTATTTTAAGAACAATTACAGGTGTAGCAAGCTACTGTCCCCATCTCCTTGTATCTATAATATCAGGTGTATTTTGAAAGTAGACAATTTGCATTAATATTAGGTTTTGAAAAGCCGAGTATGTTTAGATATTTTCATTATGAGTGCAATATAGAAAATATCAAGGAGGGACATACATAGGAAGTGCAGAGTGCTTGAAAATTTGTTTCTTTCATATGAATGCACAATATCAGGTCTCAGGTCTTGTAGCTGAATACATTATCATGCATTACACTGCTCACATGCACACTCCTAGTTTATGGCAAATGCAACATAATTCAGCTCAGCCTTCTTTCATTGCAGACACCTGCATTTATTGTGTTTTAAGATATGCACTCAGTCCTACTAAGATCACTAGACTAGTTCTTTTGTCTCTAGTGGTGAGTAAGAAACTCTGGCACTGGAATCTTTGCAGCATCCAAGGAAGAAATCCTGCCTATGAAGGACGTCTATTTTCCTCTCCCCTCTCCCCCTACTATGACCACATTATAGCAAATGTCACCCATATTCTCCCTTGGGGTCTCAGTAATCCAGATTTTATAGGAGTGTATTTAGAATTAGTCCATATTTGAAATTGCTTACAGAATGCTATACAAATCAATGAAAGATGGTAACATGACTCATCAAAAAGACTATAGATGAGTCATGATATTTCTCTGCAATACTAGAGGTTAGATTTACACTTCAGTTTGAAAACATCAGATCATTACTAAAATCATTGAGTAGAATTCTTCAAGAAGTACTTGTATATCTCTCAATATTAACCATTAAAAATTATCAGAGACTATGTGAAGAGGAAAGACAGAAAATAAAAGGAAAAAAGAGAAAAGACAGTTAAAGGGGATTATTTGAATCATATCATACAGAAAATGAGACGCTTATCTGAAAAACAAGAAAAAATAATGGAAATCTCCAGCCATCTTATTTGATACTTAAACAAAAAATCCAAACTTTTTTAAGATTCTATTGTCATGCAGATTTCAAGAGCCTAAACAGCAATTTCAGATGGAGTTCCAAAGGATTTTGATATGTCAGTAAAAATTTTCTTGGGCTGAAAAACGAGACTACAAAAATCCCTGACCAATACTTGTAAATTGAAATATTTATTTTGTTTTTAAAACACCAAAGATGCTCAGAGAGACAGAATAACCTGGTAGCATTTTTTATGCAGCTGCTTTATTTTTAAGCATACTAAGGAGGGCTCAAGAAAAGAAAGCATTATCAGCACTTTAAGGATTAAGTGTTAAGTGCCATTCACAAGGGAAAGTGTCTTGAATTTCCCCCTTCCCATCCTCCTCCAAGTCAAGATTTATTTAACGCTATCAGACTGAGATTGATCTAGGCAGAAGACAGAACTGCTTGCATGCACATCTGGTCCCAAATTCCTGCGAGTCACAAGAGAGTCTCACTCACAGTAAAATGAAATTCATTAAATACACTTAAATATTTTCTGCCTTTATGACCAATCTTTACCCCATGATATTCATGCATTTTAATAATAAGCAAAAAGTATGCAAGGAGGACACCAAAAAAAAATCCATTTCTGCAGCTGTTCAGTTACTTTCTATAGCCAGTCACTGAAGAGCTGTCATGGAAACTAATAACGAACAGTCATTTATTGTTTATGGGCAATAATTCATTTCCCATGAGCCTTTCACCAGAGACCATAGCTCTTGGTGGAACATAATAGTGCAGCTCATCTAGATCTCTTCCACTAGCTTTGGGTACAATCCCCAAGTGAGGGCAATTGTCTCATATTGTCTCTTCCATCAAAACTCCATTTGAACATAAGATCTTGTTTGTGTTGAGTTCTCTGGCCTCTTCCAGAACGTCATTTAACTTTTGACTGGAAGCCCTCTTATTTTGAGCCTAAACATCAAGTTTCATTATGCCTTGGGCAAATCTGGTACACAAGTTCAGTACTGGGAGGATGAACTGTTGAGCTCCTCTGATGGTTCAATAGGAAGTTATTATATCCTTTTAGAGTCTCTCTTCCTGTCTTGAGGAGCAAAGCAGGGAAGATGTTCTCTCTCTTCATAAGACATCTGTCATCTGCTCTGTTATCATCCTATCTTCCTTCTTCCAGATCCCAAATGTAGCAGAATTCCTCTTTTATGAGAGGAGTATAGGTATGATGTTCCCAGATTGCAACCACTGTACAGCAGATTCGATACTTCTGTACCTTTCAGGTTGAAATCCTTTGCAATATACACTCTAGGGTGATTTTTGAAGAAATATTTTTGAAGAAGATGTGAGAAATCAGTAAAGCAAAACTGTAGGCCTTTGTCTCTGAGAATTCATAGAGATTCAAGATAGTTCCTTTTCTTCTTCCGTCATAATTAAGAACAATATGCAAAATGTCTAGTTATAGACTGGCCATCACCAATGTTTTAGGAAAGAGCCACTACAGAAATCACTATTGATTCTACTTACAGGGTTGAAGAACAAATATCTAGTGTCAGTATTCTTGATCTTTGTGAAATTATGAACTAACAACTTATTTTTCATTTAATAAATAAATAGTAGATGTTCAAATGGGTGAATATACTATGTAGATGAGCAGAAAAGGTTTTTCAGTATAACATATCTATTAATTAGAAGTATACTTTGATGACTGCATTGGTTTGATCATACTGTAAATTCACAAGCTGCTGATCACCTAGCTGTAATCTAAATTCAAATTCGTTTTTTAGTTTTAGGCAAAAATTAAACATTGTATCATCACTGTCTTGCCAAGCTGACACAAAACCCATTTGCAACAGCTGAATCAGTAGGGCCATTACAAAATTCAAAACTATGGCAAAGTTAAAGTGGAGTAATTAACTTAATTTCTACCTCATAAGCTAACTTTGCCATCTTCATTTTCTCATACTTGCATCCATGCCATGCATTCACAGCAGGCTCTATCTGCCATCAATACAAACAGAAGTGCTAATGTTACTAGAAAGAATGTCCACACCTTAGTC
This sequence comes from Catharus ustulatus, assembly GCF_009819885.2. Lineage (NCBI taxonomy): Eukaryota > Metazoa > Chordata > Aves > Passeriformes > Turdidae > Catharus > Catharus ustulatus. The sequence goes on along the minus strand of NC_046224.1, from coordinate 52,832,611 downwards.
ACAATCTATATGTGACTCAATTTTATATGTGAGAAAATCCCCAGGACCATCTATTTTTACCTTCTTCCTTAACTCAGAACCACTTTTTCTTTCAATTGCTTTTTGACATTACATGTGCTATTTTATGGTAGGGGGCGATAGGTAGGGGATATGTCACCTGGAGTATTAATTTAGAGAAATATTCTAATGAAAATTAACTGATAAAGAATTTTTATTGTTACAAACTAAAATTATTTGGGAATAATGGTGGGTTGGGAATTGTTTCTATACTTTAGTTACTTTTGAGAATAAGAACTCATGAGTGACTTCCACTTTGTAATCTCTGTTCACTAGAACAGACCTGTTGCTGGTTTGAAAGTTTTAGCCCTTGAAAGAGGAATCCAGTCATAAAAAATAATTCTTTTTGGTACAACTAAAGAAAATTATGTTCTGTTTTTCATTCACCATAAATTTTCCCTTATGAGTTTTTCTCCTAGATTCCTAAAATACTACAAAAATACACCTGAGATTTTAGAGAGATTAATCACAATTCACCTAGGTTTTATTTTTTAAAATTCTTATAATTTTTTAAAATTTTTAATTAGAATAACTTAAAATAATTGTGGATATTACAATGTTTTAATAATTAGAAGTGTGTAAGAAGTCTAAAGTTAGTTAAAGACACTAATGTGTCTTCAAGAGTATCTTAATGGACGTGCTGTTTAACTCAACACATTTTACTAAACCCATGTCTAAGCATAATAAGTTGGAAGTTAATTTTAACATCATTCCAGATTCTCAAGATTTTTGCCAAATATTAAGTTAAAGGTAATATTCTACATGCCCCAATTGCAATTGCATATAAACAGATGTTAGCAGTGGTGGGTTTTTTTTGAAAAAGAAATCTAGCTACAGATGGTTGGAGAGTTAAAAATGGCTATAAAATGTTAAAATACTAGTGTGAAAAAAAACTATAGCATCAAATATCAAGACCGAAGAGACCAAAGGCCATATTTTCTGACACTAACTTCTCCAGTTTCACAAGCAAAATATGCATCACTAGCCTCTTCATTCCACCATCAAGTACCTTAGCTCAAAAATGAAGGGAAAATTATTTTAACTATATATTTATAATAATTTTCTGGAAGACTTTTTACAATATGTTAAAAAATGAGATGAACACACCATTCAGACAGCATTCTTTCTTACTAGGTTCAAATAAACCTTTGTACCAAGTGATACATATTCCCTCTATTAATGAAATTGCCTATCCCAACAAAAATGAATGGTGCTGCTGACAGCTTAGTACTACTGCTACTAAGAAACATACTACTAAGATGAGCCTAGTTTTACAATTCATTTCAAGTTTTTTTGTTGGAAAACTTTCTCAAAGAAGAAAAGTTTAAAGTGTTTTTTTTTAAAAAAAAACCATTTTCGCCTAGAGAGTGGCTGGGCACTGGAACAGGCTCTCCAAGGAAGCAGTCACAGTACCAGCCTGACAGAGTTCAAGAAGCATTTTGACAATGCTCTCAGACACATAGTGTGACTCTTGGTGTGTTCTGCACAGGGCCAGGAGTTTGTGTCTATGATTCTTGTAGATCCCTTCCAACTCAGCATATCCTATGATTCTGCGTTACACTTCCTTGCCAAGTCTTGCGTCTCTGTTCATTCCTACTTGTGGTTTTAACTCATTTGAGTCTAAGAACATCAATTTTACAGCTGCCAAATCATTTCTATGTGAAAGGTATTTATCTGGAAAAGAAGAAATAAACCTAGATTATGCTTCTAGTAGGCTTCTACTCAAATAATATTTTATTTTTTTCTTTTTTTCACAGCAATATGCATTAGCTCTACAACACAAGTTTAATCTTTCCAGAGAGGCGTTACAAACACTTTCTTGGATTGCTACCACCATAATGCTCTTGGTGCTTGAGCTCCAGTAAAAGTTAGAGTTACAGCTTCTAAACAATATTACAACTCTTGAAATTAAATAAACAAAAACGTCACGTTTCAAAACACCATGCTCCCTCAAGCAAATTTACAGGTGTTTTGGAAGTTCTGGTTAGAGTTAAGGTGCTCTGGGAAGAGCTCGTACCATAGCTGCAGTAGCATGGGGTCCTCCATGGGCTGCAGGGGAAGCTCTGCTCCAGCACCTGGAGCAACCCCTCCTTTTTCTCTGACCTTGGTGCCTGAAGGGCTGTTTCTCTCCCATTTCCTCTGTAACAGCTGCTCCACAGTAATTTTTACCCTTTCCTTTCCTAAATATTATCACAGAGATGCCACCAGCATCACTGGTGGACTCAGCCTGTGCTGAGAGTGAGTCCATTTTGGAACCAACCATAACTGGCTCTGCCCTGCTTGGGGGCAGCTCCTAGTGTCTTCCGACAGGAGACATAAACCCGTAAAACTACTCTACCACCCAAAGTTCACCACATAAATAAACACACTCAAGTTTATTAGTGATTAAATTTGAATTTTATTTAAAGCAAATGGTGACCTATTCCCTATCACTCCAAGGGGGATAAACATGTACTTTTACAAGGGTGTGTAGTGATAGGAGAAGAGGGAATGCCTTTAAACTAACAGAGGATAAGTTTATAGTAACTATTCGAAAGAAATTCTTTATTGTAAGGATGGTGAGACACTGAAACAGGTTATCCAGAGAACTTGGGGATGCTCCATCCCTGGAAGTGTTCAAGGCCAAGTTGGATGGGACTTAACATCCTGGTCTAGTGAAACATGTCCCTGTCCACAGCAGCAGGATTGAGACTACGTAATCCTTAAGATCCCTTACAACCCAAACTGTTTTGTGATTCTGTGCTTGAAACAGGGCTTGAAAGTAGAAGCATGTCACACACAGACTTCTGTTTTAACACCTAGTAATTATAATGCATTGTCTTTCTGAATTCAAGATTATATATGCTTCAGTGACTGGCAAAAAGTTATTTTAATTTCCCATCTCTATACACTAAGACACCCTTAAACAGTGTTTTCTCCACAAAATTACGGAATCTTTAAATTTGTATTAACTTTTCCAAATAGGATTGCACTCTACAGGCTGGGTCATCCTCATCCTCTCAGAGGAACCTACTGAGGTTGTGTTTCAAGTACTGCACACTTACATGATGAAAGTACCACAAGGTACCATCCATTATTGCTCAATACCAAGCAGATCTCTAACTAGTGTTTTCTTGTGTGTAAGGATAGTACAATTATCTCCTTGCTCTTTATGTAAATATACATCATTCTTGAATTTCCAAAGCTTTGTCATCATTTAAAACTCCTAAAAGACACGATACATTTTTATGCAATCTTCCTGTAATTAATCTTTCCATATTTTAGATTCTGAGAACTAGAAATAAAAAAAAAATCAGTTCATACAGAACTAAATTTTTCACATTTGATTTATTACAGTTGTCATTCATAGAATCATATTTTAGAAAACCCTCCATATTTGTAAGTCCTTGTAGCCCTGAAAACCACCTTTACATCCTACTGGCAAAAAAAGTCCAGAAACTACAGTCTCTGCCCCCAAACAACTTATAACCTAAGATACTGATGACATCAACAAAAAGGATTCAAGAGCACTGTAGAAAAAAAGAGAAGATAGCAAGCTTCTAACAAGGGAAATAAATGACATAGGGTGGATTTTAACAGGAACAGGGTCTTAATTAGGGAGGGATTTGGAGAGAGAGAAAAAAAATTCTTGTAATAAGATAATTAGTGGCAGTAGTCTACATCAGCACAAATTAGGACAGGCAGTTGGCAATTAGAAGATACTGTTTCCTTGGTGGTGTCAGTCAAGTGGCACATAGCAGCAAACATTTCTAAACCCAATAAAGTGCCAGATATCAGCTGGAAACAAAATCATCTTCTCTCTTTTTGTCACCATAGTTTTGAAACCCTGTTGTACTCCTTTTCTTTAAGTACTTTGAAAATTAAATTGAATATTTGAAAACAAAATACTATATACTCCCTAAAAAGGAGACAAAAATATGAGTAGGTGGAGAGGAAGGTAAAAAGAAGCCATTAGATTTTCATTTTGGACATCCATCATATGTGTTCAGATAAGAACAATTTTATGCCTGGGAAGGGGTCAAGTCAGAAACAAAACAGTTGAAAACAGATTAGATTGTACATGAAAAGCTTACTATCTTTGATCTTAGAAGAATGTAGGCAGCTCCTGCATTTTGTCTTATTGAGACATATACTAACATATTTGCCAAAGAAATGAAAATATAATTTACAACCAGCTAAGCATACACTACCAGTCCTCTGGGTCCCTTCTGAAATGGCTTTAGAAACTTAAAAGCTACAGCAAAACATTCTCTTGTCTAACCTGTCAGAGGCAGCAGAAATATTCACTATGGACTGGACTATTCTCTTTTCTTTCTTTTTTTTTTTTTTTTTAACAACCTGTGTCTGTGGTTCTCTATAATTTTTCTGACACTGTGACTACCTCGCATCACAGTGATTATATTTGGTCTGGGTGCTCTGAGGTGTGTGCTGACTGACATACAGCACTTTGGCAGACCTTTCTAGAAGCCAGTGCCCCAGAGCATCTTTTGGTGCTTCCTACACCAGCCCTACAAGCATTGTTACCAGCACTGTGTTTATTGCAAAAGAAAAATTTACTATTTCTTGCTCTTGAAGAAAACCATACATTAGTTCTAAGCTGATAAAGGAAATCTCCAAGTATTAAAGCAACAACTTCAATTGCTTGAGCCCTCTGTTACCTGATTGCATTTCTCTAACATGCCTCTTTCACCACCATATCCTTTTCCCCTTCCCTCACTCTGCTGAGATCTCCCCACAGAAATTATGAAGTGACCTTTCTCACTACCACTTGTTCATGCCTCCCTCCTGCAGCCATGTACTCCCACAGACCCTGAGGCTTGGCTAAGCAGGAAGAACTTGAGCAGGGGCCATGAAGAGCTGTGTTGTTGTGCTGAGTCTGCCAGTGAGGACCTTCACCTGCATGGTACCAGTTACAGCTCTTGGGCCTAAGGAATAACTGGGATAAATGCTATCAGTTATTGATGTCATGCTCCTTGTCAGGCATTTGCACAGAGTGTGCATTACTGATTGGCACTCCATATTTTGGGGCTTTTCAAACGCTGGGACATTACAGTAGTTGGAGATGAATGAGGACAAAAATGGCATAGAAATCATTCCTGCATTTACAGCAATGGGCTAACAGGGAAAAGAAACCAACAGTGGCACAGTTTGTGTTTCTAAGTAGGTAAATGGGATGGTTCAAGGGAAAAGAAACAATCAAGGATTATAAACATCAGGGAGTTTTGTATATTGTTTTAATTGAGTCCATCAGTGATTTTGTGTGCTCAGTATTATGGTTTTGTTATATAGTGATCCTGAGGTAGGAAACATGCTCAAAGAAAGAGCAATTAAGACTCCTGCTCCCAGAAGAGCTCAGTTTAAAAGGAATTCCATGTTAATGAAAGCCAGTGTCACACACTGAAGGGAAGGGAGGTACTCTTACAGAAATGCATCCTGCTCTGGGTAGCAGCAGCTGGTCCTCCTGGAAGTAAATCACCAAGTTCCTAAGTGCTTCTGAAATTTAGGCCACTGCCTTTAATGTACTCTGCTGGGAGCAGTCAAAGATTATGGAAGCAGTGGAAAGAATAAAAAAGGAAATTAGTCTTAATCTGAAAATGGCACAAGGGTTTTATCTTAATACCATTTCCATTTGCAGTTTCCATTCACAAGGGGAACTGCTGTAGTGTTTAGCATATTTGACACCAATGGTACTGGTGATTCCAGGAGCTGAGTCAAATGACGTAGTGAACTGCCACAACAGCAGTTTGCTGGAATGAAGAAAGCTTCTGAGACTCAAATATCTGATGGGCTTGACTTATGACAACAGTAAGACTTTACTGTGCATTAATGTTTCAAATACTCAGTATACTAAGCTTTTTAAAGTTAACAGCACGCAGAAAATAATTTGTTTTGGCCTAGCAAGATAATCTTTCAGATACATAAATCCCCACACACTATCTTCCATTCTTGTCTCCTATCTTTCTCTTGGACTATACCAAGCTTAAAAAAGAGGGGGGAAAAAGGGCTAAAATTTATTTATAGCTATTTTTTGTAGCAGGTAGGAAGAAGCAGCACTCACCTGCAAAGCCTGCTTAGACAGATGAAAATAATTTCAAACAAATGTGGTGCTACATGTCTGTTAAAATTTTCTTATGCTATAATGATTGTTTTCAAGTATAACATCCAAAAGTTAGATTCTTTCATAAAATTACAGTAAACTGAGTATTATAATAGAGAAAATTTGTCTTACTGTGAAAATAGAGGTATTGTGTCCATCAAGCCCAAAATTTCTTTTTGCAAATGTCTTGGTGACAAGTAATTTCCATTGCACCTAAGGCAAGGTTTCAACGTAACATAGTCTCTGTTTACCACCTGTGTGCTACAAAGCCCAGTAATGTGGAAGTGGTGGCTTTCTGATCCTGTCATAAAGAAATTAGTAGTACAGAAGAAGCCTCAAAACTTTAGCTTAGTGAATACACTCTCTGTCAAATATGTTCCAAGCCAGAAGGCCCTAATACCTCCTATATGAGTTTGTCAAAAAATCAAAACATTTGCACCAGGAGCTCCTCAGACCACCAAACTCTCCTGGGAAAACAGACATTGGCCTTCATACTGGATAATCCCTCCAGTTTTCCAGAAGAGAACTTCAAAGATTTGGAGGAGTTTGAAAATTTTTCTTATTTGCTCTAATTCAGAGGGAATACAAAGCAAACAGAACAAAAGAAAATTCCATTGAAAACTAACTATTACTCACTATCCAACTGTGTAGAGAAAGAGACATGCAGTGTAGTGCAGCAGGCAGCGAACATGGGGACAGTGACACAACAGAGCTATGGAGGTGCCTTGGTTACCTCAGGCCATCTCTAATGACACTAAGACTGTATATGTAGGCAACATATCTATACGCTGAAATAACTCCAAATTAAAAGATATCTTTGTTAATCTCTACAAATTTAATATCTAAACTGCACTTTAATGGATACAACAAGTATTCAGCCCATCATAAAGTTCTTCTTTAGCATATGGTAGCCTAATTACTTCTCTAGACTCCACTGATTGGCTTCACTAGGAATTTGTTTGCCATAGCAGAAGTTGGGACCTCACTGACCTCTATAGCCATAATTTTAAGTGTCTTAATCTCTAATTTTAATCTCACTCCAGTGGTTAACCCCTTGTCCCTTCAGGGAAGCAATTTCAATTCTTCCACTTGAAAGCATCTTTTCACATAGATGCAGGTCTCTCCTACTACTTTAAAAGTTATGGACCCACAGGATCCATACCAGAGGTTGATTAGAACCTGATCTATCTCACAGTCCAGTTAAGAACACATGAATTTCTATCCTCAGTTTATTAGAATGGAAAAAGTTACAGGAAATGAAAATTATCAGAGTCAGTTAGAAGCAGTTTGCACAAAGCAGAAATAAGCAAATTAAGATTCAGGTGACATCTCATAAACCACAGGGCAGTTTGCAGAATTAACTCAGGAGCAAAGGCATTTCAAGGTGAGCTTGTACATAACAATTTGGTGTTCACAGAAAGACATGTCTACATGGTGGTGACAAAGATTCATGTTGAAGGGCACACTAGTCCTCTGTTACAGCTGGAGTATGCTTCATATTAAAGGTCAGCACTTTCAAATGTTCCACTTACTTTGTTACACAAACCTCATTCTGAGAAAGCAGAGAAACACTATTTTTAGCACTTTTCATATATAGATAATACCTGTTAGTCTATTGAAAAAAAAAAAACACACACACAGAGAAACCTTATAAATAAAATCTCTCTTGCACCACAGAGGGAACTAATGAAGCTCACAATGAAGTCCTGAACCCCAAGCAGGCCAACAAACAACAAGCAGAGTGCCAAGTACTGTTCAAGGTGAGCAAAAAAATTAAAATTTTAGCTGCAGGAGTGGGTAAGAGCAGAAGGAGACAGAGGGAAAGACAGAAACAGAAATCACATATTTGAAAGAACTTTACCTGCTTCTGTATCAGATTCTAATGTACCTGCTTAGGTATTCTGAGCTCCCCAAAAAAAATTAAATAAAACTTCTCACAATAAGCACCTAAGAATAATAAACCTGCATTTAATGGGACATATGAGTGACTCTGTTAATGAAAACTAGTGCTGAATTTTAAAAATAAAATTTACTTTCTGGTATGCATCACTTGCAATGAAAAATCCATCTTTGGAAGTCTAAATGCAAATCCCTAAAAGACTGCAAAGTAAACAAGGAAAGCCCTCATGTAACATGTCTATAAATAACTCTTCAGACCAATCTTTGGACTGGGTAACATGATACCTGGGCACATGCTTTACAATTTGATTTTTAAACAAGTTTTCCACATGAATAATCTATATCTGGTTTACCTTTTCCCCCTCTACACTCCCTTTAACACCAGGTGCCTCTTGTGCTTTGACCCTGGCTAGATGCCAGGTACCCACCAAAGCTACTTTATCATTCCTCTCCTCAACTGAGCATGGGAGGGAAAATATCACAAAAGATTCATGAATTAAGGACAGGGAGAGAACACTCACCAATTACTATCAGGGGCAAAACAGTCTCCACTTAGGGAAATTGGTTTAATTTATTACTAATTAAAATCAGAGCTGGATAATGAGAAGCAAAATAAATACTAAAAACACCTTTGCCACACCCCTCCCTCCTTCCTGGGCTCAATTTTACTTCCAATTCTCTACCTTCTCCACCCCACTGGTGCAGGGAGATATGGAATGGGCATTGCAGTTAGTTCATCACATTGTTTCTGCTCCTGCTTCCTCTTCAGAGAGAGGAGTCCTTCCCTTGTTCCAGCATGGGGCACTCCCACAGGAGACAATCCTCCACAAACTTCTCCGACTGCCTGCAGAGGCACAGCTGTCTCACCATGGACTACAGGAGAAGCTCAGCTCCAGTATGTGCAGCACCTCCTCCCCATCCTGTGGGAATCCAAGACATCCCCCTGACTTCCCTGGATGTCTCAAGACCCAGGCAGGGGCTCAGGAGCCTTGGCACAGCGCCCAAAACCCCTGTGCCTTTGATTTCTCTCCCTGGGAAAAACTACCACCTTTACATGAAGAATTACAAGTCAAAAAAATAAGTAGAGTGTAAGCTAGATTATTATAAGGTGAAAAGGTAGGGTTTTAATATTGTTTATAATAAGGGTCTGGGGTCAAGATGGAGGAACTTGGGCATGTTCTGTCCTTCTTTCTCCTTCTTCCTAGCATCCATCTTTTTGGTGATGTTGGCATTTTTAGATTGATTTAGAGTAGAACCAGACTGTACAATATAAGTGATAGGTATTGAAAGATAATTGTAGATAATGTTTAAGTAGCTTTTAGTATGAAAGATAGTGCCATCCCCAGGGGTGGGCAGTGTGCCTGGGCTGACTAGCTGGAAGGACTGAGGTTAGTCAGGGAAAGAACTTTTAGATAAGATAAAATAAACACCTCTGGAAACAACAGAAGGAGTCTCCTGACTCTTTCTCCGGTGCTTGGGCTGAGACACAGAGACTCTAAAACATACACAGGTGGTCGGCTCAGGTTCAACAGAGACACCACCAGTCACACCATCCTTCTTCACTTGGTGTCTGCAGAGTTGTTTCTCTCCCAAATCTCACTCTTCTCGTCCCTGGCCACAAATATGCAGAACTATTTGTTTTAGTTGGGGTTTTCTTTCCCTTTCTTAAATATTTTTTCATAGATGCATTTGGCTATCCAATTTTTGCTCAGTTTTCATCAGCAGCCACCTGTGGAACTCATTACAGTGATCTACCCCAGTATGACCTTACTGACTTCAGGGTTTACTGTTTATTTTCTGTATCTTAGAGCTGTTGGTCTGTTAAGCTTGGAAACACATCAGAGAGCTATCTAAGGTTAACCCACAATTATCTGGATTTTGCTGATATCTCTATATTTGAAGTGCTACTGTAGTTTATACAGTCACAGAAACAGTATTTCCTATTTGAGGACAATGAAAAACTGCCCAGAAACAAGTTTACAAAACTTTAATTTAAACAGTGACATTGGAAAATACGCCAGACATACACACTGCAATTATTCAGCTGCCAAGAGAAGATATTAATAATTGACTTATCCAATAGTCAAAAAATAATCCCAAAGTCTAAACTCTCTTTCCAATATAAGTCATCTGTGCTCATGCTGCTTCCAAGATTGATCCAGCCCTAGCACAAGCAGATATTACCCAGTTTAGATCCTGCAGCCTGAATGTCCCTGCAGCCTGAATCCCCTTGGGGCAGATGTAGGCAGATGTGTCAGTGTTGTCCTCTTCAGCCTGCACAGCAGCTGCTGCAGCTCTTCTCATGGCAGGTTGTGATTGCAGCATGCTGGACAAACCTCGGATTCCATTTCAGAAGACAAACAGGAGTACCCCATCACAGATCTCAAGACTGATAATGTCAGCATGCGATTAGCTGTTGTACCTCAAGGCCAAATTGAGGATGCTCTAAACAGAAGTATAAATCCAAAAACACCTGACCAAATGTCAAAGTATTTTGCTGGTTTTGTAGATTGAATAAATACATTCTTACACAACACAGCTTCCCCAAGTGGTTACTGTAGCAGAGGAGAGTAGCATTGGCTGCAATAAAATGGGGTTTTTAAGAAGCCACAGAAGACTCTTCATATTATATAACAGTAGATACTAGTTACTTAGCTGGTATTGTTTTAGTAGAGCTCTAACTACTTGTGAAAGATAGAAAGTTCTATTATAAAAGAAAGACGAGAATTTTTTTTTTCTTTTGTGCTTATTACATCCTCTTGTTTTCACCTTGACAGCACAAGAAAGACAACTTGTGCCTTCTCTGCACAACAGAGTTCATACAGGTGTCACTTGCATGCTCTAAGAAAATCAGTTATATCTTTTAGTTCATACATGACTTTAGATTTAGGCCATTTGAACCAAGACATCCTCTTATCATTGCTCCTATCTAAATAACTTTATCAGAAGTCTCAATTCTCTCTGTGTTACCACCCTCCCCTCAACTCTTTTCTTCCCCTAAAACAAAACAAAAAAAAACCCACCCACAATGCAGAGGCATCAGCCTATACTTCAAGATAATGTTTTTTTAAACGATGCAAAGTAACCTACCCTTCAGTCCTGCACCATGTTTGATCTCTGAGGAGAAAACCTGTTACACTTGCTCAATGCAGACCAGTGACACATGGAGAATAAAAGCAAAATTTTCCTGTGCTGAGACCAATAGGGACCATTCATAAGGCCAATTGTCTGTTCTCACCAGCAGCAAAGGAACTTAAATGAAAATATCAAAATTTGAGATCATTATTCTTACACAGATTGTTCTTAATAGATCTCAGAAAAACGAAAGGAAACAATAGCAATTTTCAGAACTAGATCTGTGCTGAAAAAACAGTAGAGACAAAGAGCATGATGAGAAGGTGGAATAGTTTGAGACCTGTTGGTGAGGCAGGAGGGACCCTAGCACGTTTCTTTAGCCATTTCCCATGTAGCAGCATTATTAGGAGCTAGGTCAGAATGCCATTTTCAATATTATTGCAGCTAGCTCTCTGTTATGGTTTGGTGCCAGGTATCAGCTAAGCAGGCACTCAGCTGTTCATGCACTTCCTGGTGCCAGCACGACCAGGAGAGAATAGGGAGGACAAGAGCAAAAAACTTATTAGTTGAGACAAAGATAATTTAATAAGTGAAGAAAGGAGGGGAAAAAACAAGTGATGCAAAGGCAACTCTCCACAACCCACAAGCAGACCAACATCCAAGTGGCTTCTGAGCAACAATTATAATAAATCCCACCATTTTTCTTCCTACCCATTTTACTGCTGAGCATGAAATCCTATGGTAAGGAGTATTTCGTAGTTGGGTCCATCTGTTTGTTCCAGCTGTGTTTCCTCCCAATTTCTTACCCACCCCCAGCTACTCACTGGAGTGGGAGGGAATAAAGAGGAGAAAAGAAAAAGCCTCCAGTGCTCTGCAGGGTACTGTTCAGCAGCAGCCAAACACCAGCTGGTTTTAATCATGGATCCAAACCAGCACTGTATGAAGAAATTTGATTCCATCACAGAGAGGCACAGTGCACTATCTCTGGTGATTAGACAGGAGGGACAAAAATGAATGTTCCCCCTTCCCTGTGTGGAGAGGGGATTCCCACACTGGAATAGGAGTGATCTGCTCTTCACTTTCTCACTTCTTTCACTGTTCACCAGCTACACTCTATTTTTAGATTACTCTATGCCAGGGTTAACCATCAAACTGGCACCACCTTTCCAAGGTTTCAGCCCAGCAGAGGACAACTGGTCTTTACTTACTCTGTTGTTTGATTATTAAAGTACACATAGCTTCTGGTCCCACATTCAGTTACTGTTCATCCAGCTCACTTTATAGTATCTATGATCAATTGGCAGGCTTCCAGAAATATTAAATAAATTACTTTACAGTTCTTGACATCATTACCCTATTTGCAAATAAATGCGAAGTGGCTAAAAGTCACTCTAAACAATCCTGCTGAAGTGCAAGGGAAAGAAGAAAAATATTTTTCTTCTGTAACTTTTTATGAGTATTTTTCCTATTCTAACTGTACTTATATTCTCTCCTTACAATTTGAAATTACTAAACAAGCATTGAAAAGATAATTGCATTCCAGATTTTAATCTGAACCTGTGTGCAGAGAAGGGTAAATTAGAGTTTTCATTTTATATAATTCCATAATTTTTGAAAACTGAGGTATTACTTTGGTTACCCGTTAAACGTAGTGAACAAAATGTTAGAGATTGTGATGAACAATGCTATGGGAAAACCTTAAAAATAAGTCTTGAATATGTTTCACTGTCTGGACCCTCTTAGTGCATCACACATTTAGGACTCTATGAACTACACTGAACTTTCAATGAATTTGTAGTCAGTGAATCCCTGCAAATTTGCAGCAGCTGGGGAGCTGGACCTTTACTTTTTGTTGCTGAATACCAGAGTAACCATTTCTGTAAGAAGTGTTTAGCAACAGAAAGGAATGTGAAATCAACCCTCCTCATACTATTTATTTTATTTATTTATCACTTGAAATAGAGAATAAGCTACCACACTATGTGATCCTTTGTGGAAAAGCTTTGTGACAGATGCTCCCAAGCATGCCACTAAATTTTAGGAAAGCCATTTCAATGAATTGAATTGGGAATATTTAAAAACTGCTGACAAACACAAGCTGAAATGCTTATTAGCATATCCAAGTCTGTTCAAAAGGCATATCTTGTGAGTTGTTTGAAGAGGAAGCTTTAACAGAACAGTCAGGCGTGTAGTTTCTTTGGCATTTGATGGTTCCTCAAAATGACCTAATTTCTTTCAATTGACTATCAGATTGTGTTTTCAATCCCACTTTAGCATTTGCAAAAATCTGCTCTTAATCCTTACCCACTACTCCCAACTGAAGTGTAATTGACATTTCTCTAATATACAAGTAATCCCTGCTTTTCATATTCTATTAAATGCTTCTATACTTGCAAAAGCTGATGTTGAGGATGCTTTTGGAAAATAGATGATGCTGCTGTTAAATCATGTAAATGGAAACATACATTTTGAAAATTCAAGCTGCCATAACTTTACTCCCTAACCTCTGCAACACTGAAGTTGAATTAATGGACAAGACCTGAAAATGATACAGCATCCTTCTGCCGTAGAATGGTGGTTTTCAACTGAAGTTCAAAAATGTCTGCAGAACTGTTATCCTCACATATGTCTTAGGTGTCAATGGACCAAGCTTCACATCAAAACCCTAATTAGTCATCAACCTCAGACAGCAGATACTGCTCTCACTGAGTGGCACTGTTTACCTTCCCAAAGTCCACATAGAATTTCACCAGAGCAAATGTACTAACAGGAGTGGAGATGCCCAGGAGCAACCTGCAGCACACAAATGCCCCCTTTTAACATTTGATTTCACTGATCTTCTGTAACTTTTATCCTCATAGATGAAGTTCTGTAAGGCATTTCAATAACAATCTTATTGCCAGCATCAATGCGACATTTGATTAAACCAGTCCTTCTGGGTTTTATCTTTGAAGTTACTGGATTTTTCAGCGCTAAGAACTTAATCACTTTGTTTCTGATGTGAATCCATTTGTAGATTCAACTATCATTTTCTGTTCTCTGGATTACTTTAACTGAAAGCCTTCCCACAGTTAGTTAATGTACATACTTTTTTATAAGCTGAATCTTCTTATGACATTGAATCTGAGACCTAATCTTGTACTGTATTTTTTTTAATCTCATTAATTTAATGTGAGTCTAGGTATATTGTAAAGTCCAGTGTTTGCTGGAGGTATAGTGCAATGCCCACACCAATGCTGGACTTTATGCCCATTATAAAACAAAATGAGTTCTTTTAAAGATAACATCTTAGATAGGGCCCAGTTTAAAACAGCACTGTGAAAAACCTGCTTGATTTTCTGTCCTAAGTCTAAAATTGCCTAGGGTAGACACAGAAACCTAGACAATATTTGTAATGAACTGCATCCCTTCACAATATCAAAAACAGGAACAACAGGCATTCAGCTCAGAAACCTTGACTGGTAGGTGTCTGCAGGAAATGGACATCATCTCAAATCTCAGCATGGGCCAGATGAATTCAGAAAAGCATGGCTTAAAAGAATTTTTTATCAGCTTCTGTTATCTCTGATTCTCAGAAAGACAGCAAACTCTCTGCATTTGGCCTTCTTCTCTAGGTTCACTTTATGCAGCAGGCTGCTTAGAGGCAGAGTCTTCTAATTTCTCATATTCTACATCCAACAGAGAATTTTGGCTAGCTGTTTCTCATATTTTTAGTACACTAGTTTTCTTGTGAAATTTGCAATGGAGAAGCTTCACAGGAGAGAGGATAAAGATGTAAGGGAAGCATCCCAGAGCAGTGGTTTGTTACTGCAAGAGAACTCACAGTGCCACAGACTGACATCACCAAAATACTCTAAAAGCACTGTCATGGTGAGGGAATCAAAAGCTAAGCTTTGCAACAGAAAAGCTGAAATACCTTCTAAGTATCCTCCTTGACTTATTTATTAAGAGAAAACTGCTAACAGCAAAATAAATATGTTGACAAACAAGAAACAGGAATACAAGGTAATATAAAGGTAATTAGCAAATCCATGAGTTATCCAGTTAGCAAATGAATACCCTATCCTACTATTGGAGGACATGTGTAGAAAAGCACAGGTGTTGAGTAATCTGAGATAGAGCTAATAGAAAACCAAAAATGTACATGAACAACATTTACTGCCTAGCAAACTTCACTGCAGGTTAAAAAAAATTAAGTAGATAACCTAAAAAATGCCTGTGTTCCAGACATCAACTGAACCTAATAAACTCTTGCTTCATTAAAAGTCTGTTATGATGGATGAAATTAGTATGTCATGGGAATACAAACACATAGGATGCAATTTTAAATATTAGAAAAGTTTTGGGCTATCTGTAGATGTTCAACCAATCTGTACTGGAAATATACAGGTAATCATCAGAAAACCAAATGAAGAATCAAACCAAAAATGAAGAACACAACCAAAGAAAGTAATAATATAATAATACATAGCAGTAAAATGAACTAGAGGGGGTTTTTTTGCAAGATCTGTAAGGATTGGATCTTTACTCTTTTAACATACCATTTTTCACCAGCATTGAAAATGGAAAAGGTGTCGTACATTCATCTTCATTAGCAATCAGGAAGAGGTTAAACAGCACAATAATTAAATTAGCAGATGATAATAAATTAGGAAGCATAGAAAATGACCTTTCTACAGGAAAGACACAGAAATGCAGTACAAAATTTCCTTAGGTTCTACTAAATATGTAGAAGACGAAGAAACTAGATGAAGTTGTTTTTCAAAACATGAGAAAAGAAACTGGACCACCAATATTGCTTCAGTACAGTAAAATGTGAATTACACAATAGCATATTTCCCAGAAAGGGCAGTGTGACTTTAAGCAGCACATACAGAACTACCTTGAATTATAGGAAAGAAAAAATATTTCATTCTACAATGTTAGTAGTACTTAGACTAATGTATTCAATTCTAAGCACAGCCCAATAGACAATGAAAAGCTGAGGCAACCAAAAGCATGAAGGCAATAAAAGTGGCTGGAGAGAACAATTTAACAGAAAATACTTAGAGCATGAAATATCTATAGATTGATTAAGAGAAAATGCCTAAATAAGTTAAATTAGTTGAGAGCTTATTGAGGTCAAACTCAGCAAAAGAAGTAGGTAGGGTTGCAAGTGTTTAAAGGAATTTTTGGAAGAAATGAGATCTTTCAAGTTGTGCTTTGTTGGAAATCCTTTCTGAAGTTTGGAAAATAAACTGTTGGAGACCATCTTACCCTTGCCAAGATGTTAATTGCTTATTCCCTCATATCTAAATCCACCCACACTGAGCAATTTCATCATAGCCTTCAAAAAAAAAGCCAAGGAAAGGCACTCTAGCAGAAAACCCCGAGGGAAAGAAGTGGAAGTAACTGAATGTCTAGCAAAAGCATTAGATTTGCACATATCCATTGAGTTCAAAGGTCTTCAGCTTACTTGCTTTAAAAAGTAACTTAAGTAGCTCGAAACTTTGTCACCTTATATGTGTCTTGAAAATCACTATGCTAAAAAGCTGCATTGGTTTTGTTTTCTTTAACTGTGAAACTTCACCTCTTTCATCAGTTTTTTGCAACACTATTCTACATCAAAGTGCAGACATCCGTAATACAGACTAACCTGACACAAAGATCACAAACTCATCATGCTGATCCAAGACTGATCTTTCAGCAGAAAAAAAACCTTTTTTTGCTTTTTTTTTTTTAATTAGCCATAAGCTCATCTACAGGGCCAATTCCAGAAATTCCCTATTCATTCAATTTTTCATAATAACTTGCAATTTTAAAACTTACAGAACATTCCTTTTTGAAATTTAATTCTATGCTTCCACTACTTTGTATTGTTTAAGTGCCTCATTTAAGAAACAAAGCCTCATCAGCCCACCCTGCTGGCCTGGCTAAGGCACTCTGGCTGGCTTCTGCTGCCCTCGATACACAAAGGACTGACTTGTTGGAATCTTCCTGTCTGCTCCTAACTACCAAACCCTCATCAGATATGCTCACAATGAGGTATGCTGGAATGATTTGACCTCCAACTGATGTCTCTATTTCCTTCCAATGATTCATCAAAGGTAAGGGAATCACCACTGCCGAGGGCCACATGCTTTTTGGGTAGGAACCCTATAGTTACACAGGTCCTTTACCAACTCAGAGCCACATTCAGCAGTTTATAGCATTCCAAGATGGAGTTAGCTTGCTACAAAACCCTAATAGATCAGAGTCATTACAGGCTTAATTCACTTTTGTACAGTGATAAGCAATACTCTCATGAAAGTCTTTTCCCACCCCAAAAAAGGATGAATTTTTACTTCTTATCTGACTTAACAATACCAGGGTAAGAATTCCTCCCCGCTCCTAGAACAAGGACCTTTTACTATACAAGATTTTATATTTGAGAATAAAAGTTTCTGACCTTCATGCTTGCTAAGAAAACAGCAAACACATGGAGGAACTGCCCCATTTTTGCAGCTCTGAAATCTGAAGATGACAATTTAAAATGTCAGCATTGTTAGCTAGTGTAGTGCACAAAGTTCTATAGATTCAAGGGTATTAAAGCCAACAGGCATTAATGGGCTAACGTAATCTGACCTGCATAATATATGTCACTGAATTTCACCCATCTTTTCCTGCATCAAATCAGAAACCCCAGGCAAGTCAGTGCCTGTACCTCTACAGATGGCATCTTTACCTTTAGAAAGATACTGAATTTAGATCCGAAAATTTTCCATGGTGGGCAAGCCATCATATTCCAGAAAAATTTATCCTTTAACATTAAATAAAAATAAGACCACTTGTGTTTTTGTTAATTTTCTTGCCTCTATCCTTTAATTAGTAGCTTATTTTCTGACAGATTTAAATTGCTTCCTCTATAAAGATTTTTTTCACCACCCAGGAAGCTACAGGATATGTGTGTACCACACAGGAGAGCTCAGTGAAAATATTCCCGAGTTAATGGACAGTCAGCAAATCCACATAGTTCAGCTTCTCAGTAGGGCTTTTAAAATGCAGATCAAGAGTTGTATGAACACAGCACAAAGGCCAGAAGCATTCTCTTGCCTCACATATATTTCATGAGTCTTTGGATCTGTCAAGTCATCCTGCAGCTACAGAATTCCAGTGGAAAAAAAAGCCATTGTCTCAGTTATTACATCCATTTCCTCTATTTTTTATGAAGTTGCTGCAATACTGGGAGAATAAAATTAAAGAGAGTTTATATCCCATAATCCTGGCAATAGTATTCCTTTTTGTTGCTTTCATGAAAAACTGCAGTAATAACATTATCACAGTCTTTCCCCATTCTGAATCCAAGGTTTCTTTCAAGAGACCAAGGGACCTCCAGCCCTGATCCTTTCACTGAGCAGTTCAAAAACATAGTTGGAGTCACTTCCAGAGGTTAAGCTCTACACCATTTTGTAGTTTTCTACAATTGAGCCTCTTTCTAATTAGGGAATTACAGACTAGGAGGTTTCAGAGCAGTTAGACATGCCAGGATGCTTAGTTCTCTAATGCATTCATTCATTATTCTACTTCCAGGTTTCAGATTATAATAAATGAAAATCAAAGTAACCTCCCTTTCTCTCCAGTCTCATTCCAATGCACACATACTGCTATCAGCCTTTCCCACACCAGCAGCATTGTCCCTACCACAATAACTTGCTTTTTCCCTCTTCTTTTCTTTATTTTCAATGGTAAGTTCTGAAACTTGCTGGAGTTTTTGCTTCCATTGTTTTAAAAATGTCCAGAAATCTGTCTCTTCCAAAGTATCATTCCTCCATTGAGGCAGGCTTGTTCTGTTTGTAGCTGCTGCTTTCGCTCACACCTCTTTCCTGCTGTGAGTCTCCTTTGTCTGATTGTTACTACATTTCATATACATGCAGACTAATCAAAGAAAAGGTCTCCTAATTTAAACTGACTCCCTAGTATGAGAATGATTTGCTGTAATTGCAGACAGTATTCAACCTATGCATGAACATATTAGCTTCATCTCCCTTTGCCAAAATCTACTTTCTAGAGATATTTTTCCTGCTTAAGTCACTACTGAGTAGAAGTTTCTAGTCCCACTCTTGCTAGAAATTAAGACTACAAAGGCAAAAACAAGTTGGGTTTTGTCTCCAAATAACTGTTATGTTAGAATTGACCTACAAAGCTGAGCTAAATGATATTATGCCACCACCAAAAGCCTGTCATTCATAGTTTAACAGTAATGCATCTTGAACGGTAATTTACTATAAAAAGATAGTGCTGTGAATGAAGCTTAAGCCAGTGGAAGGGAAAATTAGATCAGACAACAGCAGTTTTAATAAATCTCATATTCACTCTGGTCTAGGTTTGCTTCTTTCAGCAAGTCTTTTTTAGAATATCGAAATGACCGTGGACCATGTGACAGGACTCAGATGGATCCAAAGCTTTGAGATTAATTTCCTACATGTTATAGTAAACACACTTAGGTCTCACAAATCTCAATCTCAAAAGATGCATTTTACTTGAATTAAAATTAGAAAAATCTAACATTCAAAGTAGAAAAACTGATCTGTTATGTGAGGAAAAAAAATTACAAAAAACACCACTAAATCCTTTTAGTCTTGTGTACTTTCTAGATCTGTTTTGTTCTCAGTCCAGCAACTTGCAAAAGCTTTCTACAATACATTTCTCCATCCCCAGTAGAATTCAAGGCCAGACTGGAGAGGGCTCTGAGCAACCTGTTTTAGCTGAAGGTATCCCATTGCAGAGGTTTGGACTAGGAGACCCTTAGATGTCCCTTGCAACCCCAAATATTCTGTGATTTTAAGATCTTCCTCTGGTCCATGGGGAAAAAGCTACTTTACATCACAGCTTTGGCTGTTCTTCAGTCTACCTTGCTTTTTAGTAACCTTCCAATCTGGCTGTCACTGGAGCATCCTGCAGAATATGTCTTTCTCTCTGCCAGCTCTCTCTGCTCTCCCATCTGTCCAGATAAAGGCTCTTGTCTTCAGCCTTGAAAGGACTCCACCTGACAAAGCAAAAAGGCAGTCTTCCTCTCTTGTCCTAAATCCCTGCCTTTAAAGCAATGCATTCAACATTACATACAGCACATGGTGAAGGAAGATGTTTAAACACAAGATGTCACAAGCCAGGTAAACGCTGTCCCCTCACTAAAGACCTGGCAGACACACCTGTTTTCAGTACTGGAAGACTGTATTTGAAGAGTTTATAGCAGGGCAAGTCAAGATTAATGCTCAGGCCTTAGTAACATAAGGGCATAAAAATTGCCAAACTAGGTCAGTCCTGCTTCCAATAGCAGTTTTCTTATAGATGCCTTGGGAAAGATTGTCTCAGGAATAGTAGGAGTAGTATCCAAGCATAGCCTCACAGCTTCCAGCAATGTGTGTTTAGGGATTTCATAAGCTGGACGTTGCATCTGTCCATCACATTTAATAGCTACCAGGGGAACTGCCTTCCATAAGATCATCTAACCTGTCTTTGAATCAATTTTTACTCTGGTCTCTGCAGATTCTTGTGACAACAAACACAATAATTTCATCATTATTTATATGAAAGAAATGAAGACAGATGCCTGTCTTCACCAAGTTCCTTGCTTCTTTTGTGATGAAGTTATCAGTTCCCATTCACCTTCTCTAAACTATGCATGGGTATAAAATCCTCCACAATATACCTTTTGCAAACTGGAATTGTCCTGTATTTTCCCCCTATTTAGAAACTTTCTTTGTGATTCATATTAAAGGATAGGAGAAACTTCTTCCTCCAACAGCTGACTCTTCCTGGTTGACCACTGGATCCCAGCCTGGTATGCCTGTGGACCCAGGGTTTCCACCCAGGTTTACAGGTTCAACAGGTTGCAAAGGTGAGTACATACCTGTGTTCGCTCTTTCCCTCCCTTATTTTCACCTCTCAGGTTCGTGTCTTTTTTACGGCTTCTTCCTTTTCTTATTGTATTAAAAAATCCTTGAGCAGACACCCTGAAAGGAGTATCCACTCTCTTATTAAAGAAAAGAAAACGAAACAATTTATGTATTATTTTTAAGTTTGAATGGCATTGTTTGGGAGACCCATATATGACTGCCTGAATTAGGCAATATGATCGCATTTCCAGAGACACCATTTCTACCAGTAAGTGTTTGTTATAATTTGATGCTTGTGGGTAGAGGTCTTGGCTATCCTTTTCGTGTCTTGAGAAGAGCCATATGTTGGTGATTGAGATAATGCGGAATGTCAGTCACATGGACTTTTCATATAGCTAAAATTTTGAGAGTCTGACAAGAGAGACACTTCTGCAGTACTAAAATTTAATTATTGTTCCACATTTTCAATAGTAAAATTTCAAGATAATTATTTAAGCAGCATGACAGCAAACAATTAGACTAAGAAAGGGATCAGTAATTAATCGTGGTTTTGGTCATGCACGACAGAATTCAAAAACAAAGGCATATGAGAAAAATTTGGAGCAGTAAGAAACATTCACGCTATTTCTATATTAATATTCATTTTATTAATTATTATAATTAGAAAAGAGTGATATTAGGTCAAAGATTTTTACAAACAAGATCAAGTGAAGTCCTCCTTAAAAGATCTTCTAGTTCATACAAAATACACTGGTTCAGAGATTGGAAGGTGTGGGAAACCATATAAGCACAGATGCCAAAGTGCTGATTTGCAAACACCAGAAATATTTTCTGCACTAGTTTCTAGAGCATGTTACAGGCACATGAAGTCTCACACTTCCTGTGATAAGTGCAGTTGTTCACACTTACATTCTCCTATCACACACTGATATTCCGTGTTGGATACTAAGGCACAAGGATGTTTCACTCAGTATCTGGTTCTTGTAGAACAGTAGAGATTTGGTGCTGCATTGCATTTGGGAAACTTTCCTAACTGGGCTACCAATCAAAGCAAAGATCTGCTAAAAGTCACATTACTCATCTGCAACTTTTTTTTTCCTGAGAAATGATGAGCATAGGCTGGTGCCTGTGCAGTCTGACAGTGGGGATCAGAGATCTAGAGGCTAAAAAAAAGAGAAAGGGAGAAGGAAACATCCCAGAGGGGGATGTTTTGTGGATTAAAAGAGAGGGAAATACCCCTCTCAAGCAGAAGCAGTACAAAACTACAACCAGTAGAGAAGACTGACCAAGGAAATTCTAGTTTAATGCAATCCAGAAAAGAACTTCACCAGTCTCATTATCTGTAATCAGTATAAACATATTCACATTTTTTGGAAGCCATGTGAAATGCTACTATTTTTAAAAATCAGAATTTGAAAACATAAATTATTTGGCCAATTTGCACAGAATGTTTTTATAAGGCTGCTTTAGCATAAAAAAATAAAGTGAAAATAATAAATTATTCTAAAGCAAAATTATTAAAAGGCACTAAAAAACTTACATGCATCAAAACAAAGTACTTTCTAATCAAAGTTTTCATATTTTCATTAGACATTATGTCAATATTATCATTCATAGGATCCCAGGTTGAAAGGGACTTCAAACATTTTCTGGTCCAATTTTTCTTGGTAAAATCATGTTCTAGATAATATTGAATTGTCCCCATTGCTCTTCCTCTTTTCCATGTGACTTCACAGGAGTCTCCATCTTCTTTATGGACATCCTTTAAGTACTGGAATATCGTGGTAAGGTCTCCCTTAAGCCTTCTTTTCTCAGGCTGAACAAACTGTTTTTCCAGCCTTTCCTCATATGGCAGGCTTTCTAGTCCATCGATCATGTTTGTGGCCCTTGCCTGGACCCTCTCCAGCCAGTCCACACCTTTTTAGCACAGCAGAGACCAAAACTAAACACTGTGTGGTCTGATAGTTGCTGGGTGGGATAACATCTTTGTCTCTTGGTGATATCCTTATTAATGCAACCCAGCATCCTGCTGGGTTTCTCTGCTGCAGAGCACACTGTTCACTCATTCTGAGTTTGCTGTCCACAAGGGCCCCTAGGACCCTTCCCACAGAGCTGCTCCCCAGCCAGGCAGATCCCAGTCTGTGTTCACTCCTGAATTATGGTTTCTGTGTAGAAAGACTGGGGAATTCCAGGTAGGCAGTGTCCATCCTCACCCAACATCAGCTGAGCGCTTATTTGCCCTAGATGATCATGTTTGTCAAGTATGATTTGTCCTTTATGAATTCATGCTGGCTTTTCCCAATCATGCTCTTCATCTGACCTGTGATAACCCTTAGGAAGATTAATCCCATAACTTAATTCAGTTAAGGTTAGGTAACATAAAACTAACAGACCACTAATGAATGTAACTGAAAAACCATCAGTCTGGAAAAACTGGTGTTGAGGTTGGCTGTAAAAGTTAAATATTGTTTCCTTCTAGAAGACCATGTTATTTACAGTGCACTTTCCTGACACTGATACTTACAAAGATGCACCTATAAAGTTGTCATATTTGTTTTCATTTTAGTAAACTCAAAAAGCAAGAATGAAAAAAACTCTCTAGTAATATATTAAAGGAGAAAATTGCTTGCCATTAATTATTAGTGTTTTCCATTTCAAACAGAAATGTATTTTATTCTGTTTATACGAATAGTTACAGGATTAATTCCTTCTTATAATTTAGTCAAGTTATTATATTTACATTTTTAGAACAGTGCAGGAGAATGACAGCATATCTCCCCATAACATTTTTAAGCATAGCAACATGCAATATGGTCTGTTCACTTACACAAACTGACAAAGTTTAAGCTTCATTCAAACAAGAATGTTATTTCCACATAAAAGAAACAAAAAACATTAACCTGTCTGATGTGGATTGATGTAGCAAAACCCTACTACTTGAGTTTGTAACTATTTAAGTGATATAAAATGTTGATATTCACAGAGGAATATACTCAAACAAATGATAGGTGTACACCAAACAATCATTTCATTACTGTCCTTTCGAGAACTTTAAATAGTTTATTAATATGTCAGTCACTTGAAAAACAACAGACTGCTGCAGACAGGCAGCAGAGGGAGTTCAGGTTTACACTGCTTCTCAAAAGAAACACAGTACTTGTAGTTCCACAAGGGAGGGGGAAAATAAAAAGCCAGTTTCCAAAATGGTTGCACTTTAAAAAATGTTACAGCAGATTTTCAGGATTTACACTTCCAATCTTCCAGATTCTTAGTCCCTTGTGCAGGAAGATTTCCTACATGATGGTAATGTTGAAGAAGTAATGCTGCGTATTTTGCTCTCCTGAGGGAGCATGTGGTAGGCATGTGACTAGCCAGTTTCCACAGAAGATCTCCCGTCCTGGCACACGTCACCTTCCTTGTGTTAGTCCCTGTCCCATGGTGGTAACTGTTTCACTGCCCCAGTTCAACATCTTTCAGGTTGGACCACAAATCTCGATAAATGATAAATAGCATCTTTCACAGTGTGACCTTGGGCAAAAAAAAAAAAAGTTCACAGTCTCTAAGATACTCTAAGATGTTTCGGTCTTTGATCCTGGTTTACTAAAAAGCATGCTAAGTCATTTTTAAAAGCACGGTATGAATAGCAAGGTCAGAGCACACTTACCTTCACTCCGTTGAACATGGTTTTCCAACAAATATATCCGTATTAGATCCATTTGTTAAACACAGAAGCTTTCCCACAGCCTTTTAGAGTTTGATGACTTTTCTGGAGACACTGCTGTGTGGCAATTTGAAAAGTCTTCTGCTGATTTGTTACCATTTTGGCTTTTTGACTAGCTGTGTGGCTTTGTTTCCAGCAGATAGAATAACTAATTTAAGTTCCACATCACCCCATTCATTACCTCCTTGAATAAGTTTGGTTTCAGTTTTGACCAGCTCAGGGTAGGCACTTTGAGCCATACTCCAGGACACACTTCAATTAGGCCAATTAATTTGTCTGATGATATATTGGTCCTTATCTCTATATCATGTGGTTACACCTTCAGTCAAAAAAAACCAAGGAGAGCAAGTTATAGGCATAATTCTTCCAGCATTTCTGAGCAGTGCAAGGTTTCCCCTGTCTCCCTCTTTTAGGAAGTAACAGCATGCGACACCTGCATAATCTAAATTTTCCCTTCTCCATTTTCCTTCTTCAGTTATTAAAAAAATGAGAGGAAAAACAGAGTGAATCACAATTTCTTTCAAACTCGAAAGAGGGAATATGGACCTTCTAGTCTATTTGGACAGCTTTGCCTTGTTCCTGCAACCAATCTAGGGAGCCACGGAGTAAATGGTTTTTATAAACTACAGTCTTCTAAAAGCTGGAAAAAGAAAGAAAATGTAGTGGGGAAAGGTTCTTTCTGGAAAATTAATTCAATGGAAAAAAACAGCAAAAACTGCTTTACCTGGACTGTGATTTGGATACAAAAGCTAGTGACAATAATAAAACATGAAAGAAAACAGTTAATATGTGCAGTTTATCAAGAAACATAAGATGGCTTCTTTTGTCAGTAGTTATCCAGTGATTACAAGTTTTCAAAAGCATGAGTCTCAATTCTTCAAGGATTGAGGCTCCTTCTTGGAGCTCTGATGGAGAAGGAAGAAATTTTCTTACCTACTTTCTTGCTGAAATCAGTCCTCTGCACTGGGAAGCGACAAGGCATGAGCATTGCTGAATGATGAAATAAGAAGTACTCAGCCATTTAGCACAGGGAGGAACACTACAGGCTGGTGGTTCACATTCCTTTCCAAAGATATAGGCACTGGCACTATTGCCCTGGGGCCAGTGGAGGTGTATTTTTCAGAGAGGACACTGTCAGTGACTGACTCAGATTGACTTTGTCAATATGAGTTCAAGTGCAGCGTTCATTGTCTCCCAGCTCCTTTGCACACCATCAGGCACTTACTGAGCACACAACAGAGTTCAACAGAGACCACACTCTGCAAGAGACACATTCATATCCAATGAATTTCTGTTTTGTGAATTAATAATATTCCAGCAAAACCCACATGCAAGGGTGAACATCCAACCCAGCAAAGCCCAAACATAAGGTGGAGCACAAGGGGGAACATCATCTGCTTCAAGTTTGAAAATTCTGAGGCTATGTAAAAGAAGGAAAGGAAAATTACTTTCCCCCTACTTCTTTTCCTTCCTCTCCTTCTTCAACTTGATTTAGTCAGTTTGTTAAAAATAAAAAAATATTACTCTTCACCATCTCACTCTTAAAAACAACTTCTGCCAATCTCCTTTTACAAGAGGATTTTTTTGCTATTTCAAAACACTTTTGCTCATTCTTTCCTACAATATAAATCTTGGTGATTTTGAAATCATGTAACAAAAGTGTATCTTATTTTTTAATTGATTTGTCAATTCTTCAAAGCATACACTGAGCTACTTCTACATCTAAGGAGGCAACTTTCAGAGAAAATTGTTTTAAAAGGATCAGACATCACTAAACACAGATCTTGACATTTCATTGCAAAGAAAATATATCTCCCAGGATGGTTTTCTTGCTTCTGAAGGTAGTATAATGGTCAACAAGTTTCTCAGTGTACAACTTATCTTCCAGGAATTTTTCAAATGGTATTTTGCACGTATTTGTCAGAAAAATCTTCTTTACAGATATTCAATTTCAAATAATGGAGGATAGTAAAATTTTTTTTTGGTTCAAATGACTCAGAGTTGTCATTGCCACTACAGTTTATGTTTTGTAATTCACCTTTTCAGAAGGGAAGATAGTATTCAATTAATTGCCTATGAAGAAGAGGCATAAATCTTCCCTCTATACCTTTTCTCCCTAAACAAATAAAGCATTCTGGTCTGCTTTTTATCCTATGGGACTCATTTCACTAAAAAGTCCCTATCTAGATTTTCTCATATTAGTCAGGACTGAGATAATCTATTCTATTCTATTCTATTCTATTCTATTCTATTCTATTCTATTCTATTCTATTCTATTCTATTCTATTCTATTCTATTCTATTCTAGGTACAAAGGCAGAATTCACAGAGGACATGAGGAAAGTATATGAAGTGTAGGAATAAAGAAATGAATGTTGTGGTTTTTGTTACAAAACCAGATCCAACATGTGGTCTAATACCTGGGAGTATGAATTCCAAGTGAGGAAACACAGAAAAGTAAATTAGCATAACATACAATATCATAAATAATAATTAAAAATAACATAACATAAATATTTTGGTTTATTAGATATATATTTGTGTGTGTGTGTGTGTGTGTGTGTGTGTGTGTGTGTCTATATAATATATATTATAGAAAGAAAGAGACATCTGACTCTATTGTTAAATGCTCTCAAGTAGAGGTTCA
Organism: Catharus ustulatus; assembly: GCF_009819885.2. NCBI lineage: Eukaryota > Metazoa > Chordata > Aves > Passeriformes > Turdidae > Catharus > Catharus ustulatus. The sequence goes on along the minus strand of NC_046224.1, from coordinate 52,805,262 downwards.
GCATCCATAAGAGCAAGCACTTTCCTGAGCCAAACCCTATCATGTGTATAACACAGTTGTCCAGATTCCTTCTTCCTCCTTCTAACAGTCAAAACAGGATAAGGTTTTGAAAATTAATTTCTTCATAACAAGAGTTAAATCTTCAGCTTACCACTCAGTTATGTCACCATGGTGCAATAAAATTGCAGCAAATATTACTGTGAGACAGCCTAGTTTAGGTCAGTAAAAGTCAAATGCTTTTATTTCACAGTGTGAGTGTGATGTGATAGAAAGCACAGTTTTGATTTTAGCCACTAACCCATAAGTTAACAGTGTTCCAAAACATGGGGTTCCTCTTTTTATTTATTTGACATTTCCAAGTTTCAATCTTCATGATATTATTAAAAAAAGAAAGATTTCCCTTTTTTTTTTTAACCAGAAGACAGTGTATTAAAAAAAAATACTTTATTAATGAGGTCGATATATCAGCTATATAAATATTTAAACAGACACAGCAACTTAGAGTATCAGGAACTGAGGGCCATTGAGTACTTAAGCTGACAACGTTTTGAGATATCACCGTACTCTTGGAGCTTCCTGAAGAAAATATCTTTAAGATATTTCTAAATATCTTTAAGATATTTCTAAATATCTGTTTCTCAGGCTGTATTATGTAAATTTTGGAGGACTCCAAATTATTACCTTGTAGAAGATTAGACCTATTGAGCCAGTTAAACTTTAATTAGGGAAACTAAATTAAAATCCAGATTCTCAGTATAATTGTATTCAGTTGTCTTTAAGAAAAACACACTCAAACTAGAACTGTTGCAGAGCATGTTACTATGATGATGAGGGGAAAGGAGACTTGTTTAGCCCAAAAGAGTTTATGATGATATGCATTATCAGAACAGAGCGACAACAAATTAGTACAAAGTTACTGTGATGAAATCTAGGGTGGAAAGAAAAAAAAATAAAAAGGCTGTCAAGAAGTACAGGGCTATGGCAGAAAACTGTAGAGTTAATTAAATCTATTACATGATAGATCACAATAGCAGTAACTTCTGAATTAATTTGCCTGCATACAGATGCAATTCCTCATTTTTTTTTCCTAAAGGAAAATTCACCAGGCACTCAAAAGAAACCCTTAAACTTTCAAATCTTCATCAACTGGATTACGTGGATGGAAAAGGCCTTTTTGGTCATGCATATTCAGAGTTCTTCCATATTCACGGGTCTAGGAAATAAATTCAATGTAATTGTTTGTGATGCAATTTGGTATCATTCCTGAACTGTCTTTGGAAGATTTTGATTATGTAGGTGAATTCATTTAATCCTGAGATTGAGATGCATTCCTTGGACAAAGGAGGCAGTCATGGGGAGTCATGCAAAAATCATGGGAGGAAATAATTTAACTAAGCCTAATTTAGTTTCTGCTTCAAAACTCTTAATACTGAGCTTCCTTTATGACTCTCCTTCTACTTAAATATATTGCTTGTTACTATAAATATGACAACATTTCAAAAAAGCATTCATTTACGGCTGACTGCTTTAGCGGCTTAGTGGAAGTCAAGTAGATTATTTTTGCAATATGTTATCCACAATTAAGCCTTCTGACCCAGCCTGACAAGAACCAAGAGTGTCCCAGAAGAACTCTAAACTTTAGTTTGAGGAAATCAGTAATGCTGCTGGGTTTGTTTTTATAAATCATCTTTACTAGATAGTAACACTGGAAAAGAACTAGTTTTTTGTTCTTGACTGCAATTTTGACAATTGTTTCCAGTCCAGTGCATTAATTTTTGACCTGCTAAACCAGAAGGATTCGTCTGGTGGCAAAAGGGCAAATTCAGCTGCCATTTCTGAAGCTTCATTTAGTTCTGTCCTAAATGTTGCCTGGAAAGGAGTTGGAAAGGTCAAGAGAAACACAGATAACAGAGAAGCGTGTTCTTTCCTCAATTAAAATGTATATGGTAAGTTCAAAAAGCAGCAGCAACCATTCCTCTGCACTCTGGTTTAATCAAGGGTTGTCAGTGATTCTGGTTTCAGTGTAGTCCAGGGTGCAACTGGTGGCTGTTAAGGAGTGAATGGACCATCTGTGGCCATCTGCTTTAGTCTTCAGGCTATAATGGATCAAGATGTTGCTAACACTGACTTTTGCCAGACATCATCCTTACAGAAACCACAGAGCTTCCTAAGGTATCACAGGCACAGGAGAGTTAATTCCCTGTACACTGAGTTAGTGCTTCATATTAATTCTGTGCCGATTGATGGGAGCTTTCCATGACCTGACAGGGGATACAATTCACTCGTAAAAGAAATATAGCAGAAATATATAGAATAGGAAACAGCAAAGTAGCCATCTTATCCTTGGATGATTTTCATGGCCAAAGGCAAAATGAGAAGTCATGAGAAAGTCCTCAGTAAATTAGAATTCAGGGTTTCTCATCATATTCTCTTTAGTGAATATTTCAGAAGTGTATTTTTTTGACACCAAAACCTGCAGCATGAGGTAAAATTTCCACCTCTATTGCTGCAGCAAGTAGAGAATAAAATAGAAAATATCCTTAAAAATTGCCCATGTCATGACACAATATTTACCTCTCACTCTGCGTCACCATGTGTAGATCAGTGGTAAGCAGTCAGACTTTTTGGGGGGTTTCCATATCCAAGCAAATTGCTGCTAATAACATTCTAACCTCTGACTTCTTAATTATTACATTCTACATACATCATTCAGCAACTTGGTGTTAAGATCCTGTTAACATGTTATAAGACATTAATAGGTTTTTTTTTTTTTATTACCAATTATATTTCAGGATTGCTTTTCATATAAATGCCCTCCTGCTAAGTGCATGTCATCTCCTTCATTCTACTCTGATGTACTAATGCCGTGTTAAAAATGGCAAATAACTCACTCATGTGACATTACAGGTACATTTGGTACCTTTCTCTCCTCTGATTATAGACATGCCAGCTCATTAAACACTCATATAAGAACACTAGCTGAGCCCTTCTTTTTAACAAACTACCATTATGAAACTAAAAGCTAAACTCCTAGCTTTCAATGAATAAGTAGCACTGCCTTCACAATCAGGGGGTCTAGGAAGCGAAGCAAGGAGACCACATCATTTTTCAGCCAGTATTTATTGCTACAGAGGTGGTATTTTTTTCATGTCTGATTTCAAGCATGTTTTTAAATGTCTTCATGTGCCCTTTTCGGGTTGCTTCTTTTATTAAATATGTTGATGTTCACTCTCAGAAAGGTTACTGTACTTGTGTGTGTGCCACATTGAAGAGGATTACTCCATGCAATCATTTAGGACCTGTATAGTACTACAGATACAATGAAAAACAAGTACAGCTCATAAACGTGTATACTAAATAATATATGTACAACAATATATACTGTAACACTAAGCCAGACTCTAATTTGGAATCTTTAGAGGCCCCCAACAAAACCCCATTTGTTTATACAGAGAATATGAAAGTACTTCGTGTGATTGTTTTAATAAATAAAATCAGTCATTTTTTGCTCCCAGTCAAATTGCATATTCACTCTAAATTGTATCATGGCTCTCGTGGGTTTCCTCTCCTGAAGATTTAGAAGTATAAAAAGGCTTTAACTTCACCTAGAATTGAGCCTGTAGCCTCTGGAAGGCCCTCTACCCTTACCATTGGAAACAGCATTCTAGGTATTGAACCGCTTCTGAGTTTGTCAGTGATCAGAAGGAAAAACAGATGCCGAAATAAACACAGAGTGAAACACTCTTCCCTTTGAAATTCTTGTGCCTTAGATATTACAAGGACATGCAGTGATAGGACAAGGAGGAATAGCTTAAAACAAAAGGAGGGTAGGTTAGATTAGATGTTAGGAAGAAGGTGAGGGTGGTGAGCCATTGGAACAGGTTGACTAGAGAAGTTGTGGCCACACCATCCCTGTAAGTGTTCAAGGCCAGGCTGGATGGGACTTTGAACAAACTGGTCTAGTGGAAGTTTTCCCTTCCCATGGCAGAGGGGTTAGATATTTGAGGTCCCCTCAAACCCAAATTATTCTATAATTCTGTGATAGTCTCTGGTGAATCTTTCCACCCAAGACATGGATCAGGTCACAGGACTCCTCCTCTATCTGCAGAAGCTCACAAGAAAATTCACCACAGAGACAATTGTACACAGTCCTCCCTTGCTGTAGGGGCAGGCACGACACACAGAACGCACACTATACTTCAGAAGGTGTGACCGGCGGTGACCTCTTTTATGGTCAGAGATCACTCACCAGCACATAAAAGGTGGTCTGAGAGTTCTTGTCTCGCAGCCAGGGCGCAGCAGGGCACTAAAGAAGACTCAAAAGCTGGTGTTCTGAGGTTTCCAAGGTTGTTTATTCTTTCTTATCTAAGGAATTTTCTTTCTACCTTACAGCGATCTACTCTGCAACTCGTTCAAGGCTCTTCTCCTGCCCTCCGGGGCTGGAGTTATCTTTTATACTCTAAATTACATATACTTTATTTACAATTAATTCCCAATACATGACACTTACATTACACTGTCCAGTTTTCCCTTAACCGATCCAGAATTGGCATCCTAACCCAGAAGATGGATGCCATGAAGAAGAAGAAAGAATTTCTTACTACGCCACAAATCCTCCATCTTGTGTTCAGACCCCTAATACAAACAATCTTTAAAACTTTACTTTTCTACCCTTTAATACACCAATTTACACTCTACTTATTTTTGTGACTCTGTAATTCTGTGTATAAAGATGGTAATTTCTCCCAGGGACTTAGATCAAACTCACAGGGGTTTTGGGCACCTTGCCAAGGCTTCTGAGCCCCCTGTCCAGACTCCAAGGAAGCCAGGGGAATATCCTGGGTTCCCACAAGAGAGCTAATACCTGTTTATTACAGCAATACACCATCTTTGATACCCTTTAGACAGTTTACATTTTCATCATTGGTCACAATTAATCAACACAGCAATCCTTGGCGGAAAGTTCCCCAGCCCTAGTCTTCCCAGGATCTTTCTAAAAATACTCTCCACAGCTGTGGGATATTTTTCCTAGTTATCTTCACCTTCTTCTTCTTCTCCTCTTAGTCTCCATGCCAACAGCCTTGGTCAGAGAATACTTGTCAAAAAAAAAAATCTCATTTATTAACCCTCTCTAACCCACAGACCATCTGTGGGTCTACTACACTCCCTAGGCACAGCAGACTCTCCATGAGTCCATGCCCTCCCATTTTACACTTGCTCATGATTTCTGTTTTCCTTTTCCTTCCTTTAAGTCTGATTTTCATGCTTTCTACCTCCATGTTGAGGTAGAACTCCTTGATCTCATCACAGCTCATCAACCCTTTGTTTGGCAGTAGCAGACCAGCATAGCTGTTCATATGGCACCATTGAAAGGTATAAAAAACATTTCATCAGAAATATGTGTGCAGCAATATAACAGTGCCCATCGGACTCTTGGCTGATTTTCATGGCCAAAGGCAAGATGAGAAGTAATAACTAATTCTACAGTAGATGAGGATTTAAGGTTTCTCATATTTTCTTTGCTGAATATTAAGATAAAACGTATTTTATATCTGCCAAAAAATTAGAGCACGTACCACAATCTGCAGTTCCATTTCCCAAGATAAATTAATATAGTATCACAAAGTGATTCAACAGACTTGTTCTGTTATTATTACCTGTTTCAGAACTCCCAAATAAAATCAGTCAGCTGCAATGTATGCTGTGCTTTCCAGAGCTCCATTAGCTGTTTGGTACCTCAAACGTGAGTAACTGCCGGAAAGGGAAAGGTTATATTAATGTCTCTAAACACTGTACCAAATAATTAAATTGTCAAAAATAGAAGTAACAAACTTATTTTAGGACCTTCCCTATACTAACAATTTGGAAATATTAGTAGTTAATGAGATGCACATCCTCAAAGGCTATTAAATTACTTTACAAATGACAGTCCGGGAAATAACATTATTTGCATTTTAAACTCAGGAAATTGAGGACATTCATTGAAATTGAAGATATAAATTTATTAGACAAAACATAAATGGTGAATCACATTGAAGCCATAAAAAACAGAAATGGTGACAGAGATTAATTTAGCTGCATTTAACTGGGTCAAGCTAGGAGAATAGTCACACCACACTCCCTTTATTGAGATAGAGAGTAGCCCAGGAAATACGTTTTTTCTGTTATTAACAAAAGGCTTCATATTGCCTTTTCAGTGTGAGGGTCTGAGAATTTACCAGGGATTGTCTTGGTATGGCTTACCCATTATATCAATGGTCTAGAAGTGAGGCAGCTATTGTCATAAGTACCTTCAGCTTATTTTTAGTTTATAACAAGTGGGTTAAATAATGTAGAACTTTGAGCAAAATTTTAAGGTTTGTCTGAGGTACCAGATTGCAAATGCCACTGACAATGCACAGGCTTCCAACAAGTGGTCACTATACAAGTGCAGCATCATGACTAATGCGGCGCTAGTTGCAAAGGAAAAAGCAAAGAGAAAAGCTGAATAATCTGAAAATTATTAAAATAAGCGGCACATAAGAAATCTGTGAGAAGGAAACATACAAAAGTAAATCCAAGCAGATGCAAGAGTGAAGAAATCCATGTCATGAAAATGATGCTCCATCAGAAAAAGACCTCAGGAGTCTGATGACTCCCTTTTCCATTCTGCTTATTATTGAAGGGTCAATCTTGTACTCAGAGGGATACTGAAAGGGTGAGGATAACACCATGGAACAAGGGAGAAATATTAGGAAGATTTAGTATAAAAATGTTAACATTATTGATGAAGATGCTCCATGTTAGAGTTATTACTCTGTTAAAACATTAACTGGGCTAGTAATAAATTCTTATATCCATATATAAGATAATATTTGCTCATAACTGAATTTTGAGCGTGGTGAGACACAAAGCCTTGTCAGATCCTAAGGCACACAGACTGCCATAAGACACATGGGCCTTTCCCATGTGCCAGAGTGAAGCACTGTAAGTTCTCCAGGAGCTCATACATTCCCATCCAGCAATAATACCCTATTTATAGACTCAGTGATGAATGCCTCCACTATATTTAGAGGAAGTGACACTTCTTTCAATATGTAATAATTATGGAACATAAGAACGCAAAACTAATTTTCTAATATGAATTATAAATAAATAATATCCATTTTCAGAAAGAGCAACTGAGCTCCTGGTCAGTTTCAAAGATAATAATCTGTGAATTTCAAATAATGCTTTTTCACAAAAAAGGATTTCATCCTTCCTCACAATGGCTCTACTTCTGTCAGGCTTACAATGCACAGTATTGTTGTATTCTGCCTGCATTGGAATGGTTGCATCTCAATAGGAGTTGAAATAACATTCTTCCTAATACATGTGCCAAAAAAACCCTAGCATATAAATAAAATGCCATTTTTATTATTAGCTCCTTTCCAGTCCATTCTTTATAATGCAAAATTAGTACTTTTCAGTAGACTGTTACAATATGAAATATTCTCTTTCCCTCTTATATTTAGTATCACAAAATACTAATATGGCAGATTAGTCCTGTTCAGCAGTAAGATACCCCAGCTTTTTCAAAACCACAGTTCCTGCAACAAGAACTTTAGTTTTCATTTCTTTAGAGTTTATGATATCTCAGTGGACAAGAATAAGAGAAGGAAATTAGTGTTGATGAGCCTAAAACAAAAACAGACAAACAAAATCAGTATTTGGTAAAATTCTCGGCAGAGGAATAATGGAGAAAATTTTTTTGGTATTGTAACCAGTGCAAGAACAAAAAACATTGATGTTAAACAATTCTGCATAGGAAATGTAGTAAGACTAATTTGGGCTTGCATGGAGCTTTCTGAGTATTTCAGAATCAAATAAGGATTGTCCAAAAGTATAAACAGGGGGAAATTGCTTAGGATCATTGAGAAAGCAGTACAGAAATGCAAAGAGAGTAAACAAATAGTGACAAGTATAAATGTGTATAATTCAGCAATGGTTAATAAGCTTGCAAATGATAGCAAAAAAAAAATTAAAAAATATTTAAATTCAAATAAAAGGAAATAAAATAGGCACAATATATAAAAACTTTAGAGGGCATGGCAAAATGAAGTAAAATGTCTTGAGCACCATGGAGAAAATATGATATTAACAGATAAAATATCAGAGGCAGAAATGTCCCAGAATTTTTACTTCTTTTTTCATGAAAAGGTTAATAGTGATCAGATGATTCATAAAATTGCTGTTAACAACAAAGGGATGTGAACATAGGCCAGACTAGAATAAAAATAAATCAGAGAATATTTAGGTATTCAGGAAAGTTATATACATTCAAGTCACAAGGCTCGAGAAAATTTATTGTAGAGCAAATCAATCTTTGAATTGTTAGTGATTATCTTCTAGGCTTCATGGAGAATAGATGAAACCTGAAACGGGTGGAGAAGGATAAATATTGATCTTAACTTTAAGAAAAGGAAAAATAAACACCTGGGGAATTAGAGATCAGTAAACATAACTTTATCTTTGCACAATGATACTGAAGTAAATGATTAAATAATCAATTTTCAAGCTCCTAAAAGTAATGAAGTAGCTTTAAGCATCCACTATCCATTTCTTGAAACAAAACCTTTTCAATGACCAACCTGTTTGTCTTTACTGGCTGTCTCTCCCTCAGTAAACAGAGAAGAAACACAGGCTGAACTGAGATGAAACCGGGAAATGTCTTTGGCACAGTCACTCTCAGGAGAAAAAGCTGTGTCTGGTATTTTGGTTCTGGTTGAATACAGCTGCCTTGCAGGTAAAAGAGCCAGTTTTAACATAATCATCATTAGGCTGCATCACACTGTAAGACCATGTTTGGTGGGAACAAGGTAAGGCTGCACTACACATAATTCTAGTCAGTGTTTTCATGATCAATATTAATAGTGGAAAAGCTCCTTATCATATTTGTAGATAATTGAGCTGAGGGGGAGGGGTGCAAGCATTTTGGCGTGTAGGTTTAGAATTCAAAATAATTTTGATAAATTGGTGAAATGGGCTCAGATAGGTACAACAAAATTCATTAACAACATCTATGAAGTACTGCAGGAAATTCAAGTGCATACATATAACAAGACAAAAAAGTAACTGGATAACTACACTGTAAAAAAAGGATCTGAAGTATATAAAGGCTGTAAAACTGGATACAAGTCAATAGTGTGCTGCCCTTGCAAAGAAAGGTTATATTATTAAGAGTTCAGCATATAAGAAATAGGAGGCGACCATCCTGCTCTCCAAGGCACTAGAATGGCAGGCTCTGGAGTCCAGTTTTCAGCAGCAAATATCCAGAAATATATAAGTAAATAAAAGAACAGAGTACTTTTAAGTTGAAAAAATCAAAAGGGAAGTGAAGATCTAATCTGTCATTGCTACTCTGTCACAATCTCCATGCCTCAGCTGACTTGTCCTTGACAGTTGGTTTAAAAAAAAAATAGACTAAATTCTTCCATATTACCAGCAAACTAATAGCTGAGGAAATTAAAACTGAAAGACCCTACTTCTCTACCTGAATCCTGATTTCTTACAGCTTTTCTTAATAATTCTGTGACTGTAGTGTGTAAATTAATCCGCCTTAGAAAAAGTGCAACTAGACATTACTGACTAGATTTAGTTCAGTGCATGATTTATTCACTGATACATTTATGAGCATAAATTGATCTGTCACTTTTAGGACCAGATACTTGATAATATGCATAATCCTTAAAATATGCAAGATACAGATAAAAATAGAGTCTGTTATCAGGAAGCTATTCTAAATCAGCTCCAAAACCATATCAGTTGAAATCATACTTCTGAACTGATTTCTGCTTTTTTAATACTACCTCGCTCCCAGAGTACCATAAACAAGGGATGCATTCTCATCGAAGAAACAGCTCATTTGTGGCACTTGAGTGGAGTGAAGTTTCTTACAAGACTTTGGGTAGATAGGAACAACACTTAGATTTTATCAGTAAGTAGAGAATTTCAGCTGAAGGTTCATACACCCTTGTTTACATTGGAAAATGGAGCTGGAGGAATGATATCCATCATATCACCCTGTATGCTATGCACTACAGGAAGCATTGAACCTTTATTTGAGTGCAGAGAATTGTCAAAGAATGTCAATTTCTTTTTCAGGTAAGAATCAAGTAAATATTGGAAAATTTTCAGACCAAACCCCACCAGATACAGGCAACCTGCAAAGACGGCTGTTCAGTCAGATAAAAGTGTTTGTTTTCAGAGACTTTAGGGTAAGCTCGTATTTCCTCTTCTATTTTGGTTTTCCGTTGTTGCAGACAGCATTTCCACATTTTCCACATTACATGTAGACAAGTATTATTTCTACTTTTTAATTTATTTTCTTTTTAATATTCTCTCCTAACATCTGACTAGGACAGAGTGATGACCTACTAAAACTCATTAACAAGAACTAGAATATTTCTTAGGAGTTTAGCATTAATTTATCTTTTCTACTCTTTTTTTCTACTTTGGGTTGCAATCTGACATGACAGCACAAGGTCTTAATTACTTGCTAAGGATTCACAGATAGATGGATAGATAAATAGAGAGAGAGAAGCAGTAAGGTAATTGCTTCTAATGGAGGGGGCGGGAGTGGGGGCAGAGGAGGCAGAGATTATAAATGCTCCTAAATCAGACTGTTTCTTTTCTTATATCAGGGTTTGTTCTATTTATAGTTACCAATGGAGAAAGACACACATTTTAAAGAATTTTAAACATATCACAATGAAGGAATGAGAAAGTTCTCAGAGAAATGCACAGTTATCAGCTCCTAAGTTAGGGCCAGAGTGAAAGGCAGTATGTCAGGAGAAAACAGGCCAGATTCAGTATATCAAGAGTTGTGAGGATGCTGCATGAACAAAACCCAGGTTCAGCCCCTAATGAGGCTGAGCATGAGTTCTTAGCAGGCATATACAGAGCACATGCATGCCTTGTATGTATTATGAAATGCATGTAACCAGCCATTCAGAAAACATACACCACACTCACACAAACACATTCAGCACAACAGCCTCATCCTGCTGCCCCCTCTGACTGAGCAGAATGGAATACCAATGGTAAAAATGCACATATATGTCTCTATCTCAGACAGAAAGAGAGAGAGAGAGAGAGAGAGAGAGAGTGATTCATGCCTTCTATGGCCCCGGGAGCCAACCTCGCTATACTTGGACCCTCTGTGCTTCTTTTGGCTGTGTTGACCATCTTTAACCACACAGTTCAGCAAGGACAAGGCAGTCAGTGACTGGAAATTACATTCAGAGACAGGAAGGAGGTAGTTAATTAGGCGGGAGAAAAGCCCATTCGGGATTGTAAGGAGAGAAATCTACAGAAAACTGAGGAAAATTCTGAAATTGTGGGAGAGGGTTCTTCTATAACACAGTAAGAAAACAGATTAATATTTAGGGACTTGGTTTAGTTCTGAAAAACATATCTCACTGAGAACAGTTATAGAATCAGAAAATAATGTTTTGTGTTGAAAGGGGCCTAAAAGGTCACCAAATTCCAACACCACTGCCACGGGCAGAAGTATGTTCCAGTGGACCAGGTGCTTCTAAGCCCATTCCAACAAGGCCTTGAATACTTCCAGGGGTGGAACATTCACAAACACTCTGGGAAGTCTTTTCCCATGTGTCACCATCCTCATAGTAAAGATTTTCTTCCTCAAATCTAAAAGAATATCTAATAAAACGTTGCCAGAGCACACAGTGGGCAGAAGCTCAAACCAGTGTTTGGGAGTGTCACTTACTCATCACATATTTGATTTGCATTGGCAAAACAACTTTAGGTAAGATACAATTTTTCAACCATTACTAGCAAAGAAACCAAAGGGCTGTGATACCTGTACAACAGGGGAGATGTCCTACAGTTCATAACAAAGAAAGCCTGCCAGAGGTTTGCCAATTTATGCATGCCTTGTGCCATGGCCCTTCACAGAATTTTGTATGCAATGGAAGAGAAGTCTGCACAAGAGGAAGACAAACAAAATGAAAAAGTAATAGAAATGGACATTTTGAGCAACAGAATAGGGAAAAGATGTCAAGTCCATTTTGTCAGACACTTTCCCAACACTATATCTGCCCTGCACTAAGATACCCCTTTTTTTCTAATTAGATTCCTTATGAAAACACCACTGAAAGCTTTATTTAAACAATTGTGAGGTCTCCATCCTTGGAGATTTTTAAAACTAATCTGGATGTAGCCCTGAATAACCTGGTCTGATCTAAGATACAGCCTTGCTTTGTGTCAGAGGTTGCACTAGAGACCTCCTGAAGTTTCTTTCAGCCTGAATTGTTCTGGGATTCTGCAATCCTAGGAAGCTTTGTACTTCAAAAAGTTCATTTGCATATCTGTAAGCAGTCAAGGTGGTGGGCATGTTCTGATGAGTTTGTAAACATGTCATATCTGCAGATGTCTCTTTCTGCAGGCTATCAGTTTCAACTGCAGATAAATGCATGTCATAGAAGTTTGGGGTGGTTTTACCTCAAAAACTTTTGAGTTCAAACCATTTGTTCATCAGGCCTGAACCCAAATCATCTTAGAATGTCATTTTGTGACATCTGTCAGTATAAATATCATCAAACTATGACACAAGAAGAGGGTGAGTTTCAGGGAGGAGTCATCCTCTCAGAGGAGCTGTCAGTCTCTTTAGCCTGCAGGGATGAGACAGCAGATCTTGGATTTGTACCAATAGCTCCTTTCTTGACAATTCTCTCTAAGCAGACTCTTGATGTGCTTGGTTTTTCTGGGTTGCCATAACAGAGTTGCTGCAAGATGATGTTTGCATTATTTTTTTTTTAATTCATTGTGACTTTCTGAGATGTATTTTTCTGTCAGCAAAACCCGCTTACCCCTGTTCTAGCAGCATGAATGGTATAACTGATAACTGATGAGAATTATGCCTCTGCTAAGGAGCTTTACATTGGCAGAAAGATGTGAAGGTGGAACTGTCACCCCCCATGAGGCCCTGTTTCATAAGTTCACAATAATGTTTCTGAAACAGCGCATAAAGTCAGCTGATCAACACCAACTGGAGATATACTTGGAGCACAAAACCAATCCAGCAAGAGAACACAAAAATTAAAAGTTGTAAACATCTAATTGCACCTGAATAAAGCTCAAATGTAGTTTAAGCTGTCTTCCCACTGTCGTTGTTTTATTTGGTTAACTGCCTGTGAGTGATGCATACTTTCATTCCAAGTTCCTTCTCCCTTCCCTACCTTAAAATTTTCTGCAAATACAGAAGAGGATGCAAAAGATACAAAATAATACAAGAATTGGGAGAAATCAGATCAGTTGGGAAAAAAAGATGTCCCTTCCATAAATTAAGTGTTAAAAGTGCTGATATCAACAACAAGAAAGCTTAACTGTGAACAAGATTTCGATTTCCATTCAGGCGAGTTCATGGTGCCCTTTAGAAGTGGTCACTCATAACACTGGGGGAAATTCTCACTATGCTGAACGTGCAGCAACTGGTGGGATGTTCAAATGTCATGCTTGCTCTGTGAGGGCAGGAAACTATTGAAGAGTGAACGTGTTCAAAGTGAAATTGTGTTAAGTGGGGTTTTATGGGTGTAGGAGATTTGTCCTGAGAACAGGGTTGTTCTTTCCATTGAAGTTATGCCCATGGCAATAAAGAACTATGAAACATTTTTTACTGTATGGCAGACATGCATGAACCAGGAAATGCTGAATATACTACCTTACTTGAAAAGTCATATGAAAATTTGCATAAACTCTTCCTTGTAATCTTAGTTGCCATCTCAGCAAGATGGTTATAGTGGTGAATAATTTTCTCGTTATGGTATGGAATGTTATTATGGTATAAACACTCATGGTTTTATATCAATAATTCTTATTTCCCTTCCTCTGAGCATATCACATATTTCTGCATGTCATATATTACTACAGTTTGGTTTCCAAAAACAAATGCAGGATAGAGATCTAAGAATATTAGAACATGCACACACTGAACACTAAATACAGGTGGATGTTTATCATGAGCCTATTTTCTGCACTGTTTTTTGGACTCTGTATGCTAACATCCAATCACAGTGGGCCACACGAGTCTCAAATACTGTGAAATTTAAAAGCTTCTCATCCTTCTGGAAACTAATCTTCAAATAATATAAAATCTGTATTTAATAAAAGTGGATCAAATAATGGTATATATTTTGTTTTTTGCTAAGATGTGCTAATTGTTGATACCTTTCACTAGTGTTTTCCATTTCTAATATATATTAGATTGCATAGTTTAATTTCATCTTGTAGACTGAGAAGATTAAACATTGTAGGGGTAAATGAACCCACCTTGAGTCTCATTTCTTATAGTTCCACAATGGATAGAGGAACCATCACCATGTGCTGTTGTAACCATAAAAAAATACCCATTTGTTTGCTGAACATTTTCAGCAATTCTGCCTTCATACTTTTAGTTATACAGCTGATTATTAACAGCTCTGGAATCTAAAAAGGTCTTCCAATTCACTAAGGAGCTGAGTGAAATTTAGTGCTTGAAAAATAGTATCCACAGATTATGCTGCATTCTTCTGTCTTACAATGAAAGGTCATCTTGAAAGTGAGGATCAAATACCTTGTGATCATTCTACCCTTATCCTTATTGATAAAACTGCCTGCACAACATGTTTAATGATGATGACTTTGTAATATGAACATTCATCCAATAGAAATGAGTGAAAGACTGAACAGATTTGCATGATCCACTAGGGGAAAAATCCCCCTGAAATGGAAACCACTTTCTCTTTCAATGGTAAACTGCAAGGAATTTGTCTAATTTGTATTGGTTATTAGCTTTATGTTTGGATTTTCTCTAGCCCAGAAAAGGCTTTCAGGAACTGTATCCAGCACACAGAGTTTGCTCATAGAGTGAGCAAAATACTTCTATCTCCTCCTCATAAATTTGTCTAAAAAAAACACAGCACAGAGTACCTGCATCCAAATATTCCTGCTGATTCTCACAAGAATCTTGTACAGGAATGCCTTCAGAACCATCTCAGATTTGCCAACAGTTTATGGAACTGTACCAAGCATAGTTACACAATGCACAGTGGGGAAGAACTCCTGTTAGTGTGATGGGGATTTTTGTTGGCTAGCCACACTCATTGGTTCTGTGTCTCTGCTGTCAAGAGCAGGATCCAAAGCAGAAATTTTTCTGTAAGCTCCAGTGTTAATCATATCCCTACACCTTTCAGAGGATCTGCACTTGTTCTTAGGCACCAAAGAAGTACCTGCATCACCAAGGACAGCAATTTTTCTTGTGAAGTGGACTTCATGTAATCCAGGGTACTACACAGCACCTTCACAGCCCCTACAACAAATCCTAGATGCAGTACAGTCCCAGCATGAATGCAGGCAAGAAGACTCTGGCACTCATCTGGACACTGATATCTATGGCACACATGGATTTAATCATTGTTTGAAAATCCATATATTTTAACAGAAATAACTTAAAACCTGCAGTATTGATACCAGGTTTTTAAAGAATCATGGGTTTAAATTTTTTTATTATTTCTGTGGTAAAAGGACTGCTAATCTGCACTTAGTGTATTCCAATACATTTTATGGGTTTGACTCTATAAGGGTTGATTTCTTTGTCAAAGAAAATATCAATGTAAGTGCAAGCCTCTATGCCTTCTACTTTAGGGACATAGAGTGCTATTTAATTGGCTTGTTAGTTTTTGATACTTTAATAAAACCCTTTGGCATTTCTGTGGTTTCTCATTTCCTTACAATTAAGCAGAAAACAAGTCCTTAATAAAAGTGCAGAACTTTATTAGATTTAGATTTATATGCAATAAAAAAATTACAGAGTAGTGCAGTCCAACTTGTGAGTGCTAATAAGGCATGAAAGTCCTTTTTTTTAAATTAAAAGAAAAAAGAAAAGAAAAGAAAAGAAAAGAAAAGAAAAGAAAAGAAAAGAAAAGAAAAGAAAAGAAAAGAAAAGAAAAACGAAAAGAAAAAAGAAAAGAAAATAAAAAAGCAAAAAAAAGAAAATAAAAGAAGAAAATATTAATTAAAACTAAAGCACCAAACCACAGCTTGTAAATAACATTGTAAACTGAATGGCACTAATCTCTGTTTTCTTCCCTACACCTACCTTTTCTGTTATGCATGGTGTAGAACCATAGCACAGCTGAACAAGTAGGGAGTATTTGTTCTGTTCCTCCTGCAATTACTCCAGCTGTGCATCCCCTAAAATCTGTGAATGTAGCTAGTAAATCCCGCACTTGGGTACTTGCTCTTTCCCTACCTGATGGATTGCCAATATCATGGTCCCTGCTTTTCTCAGCTCATGTTTTGAAACTGTGAGGAACCCAGAGCTGAGAAAAATCCAATGCATCTGCATTTCATGATGTCATGCTGAGAAAAAGACCATAGCAGAATCTAAGTGTGAAGCAGAAATAAGTTGCATTTTGTGGCACACTTCAGGTCCAGCAAACTGTGTTGGTGCACAGGTTTTAATCCTGGGCAGCTGGAGGAGACGATGTGATTGGACTGTCTGTGCTGCTCGTGCCCTGTGCAAGCTTTGTTTGCTTATGTGGGCTCAGGTAACAGTGCTGGTCTCTAGTCTGTGTTGGTCTGGTTTGCACTGTGTGTACATTTATATCTTTAAAGCACATGCCCAGCCTTGCTACAGACTGAGACTGAGACCATCAGTGGCCATGTCTGGCAGAGCAGGAGCAGAAACCTTTTGTGAGTTAAAGCCCTCAGAATCTAGCTCCCCTTATTCTTGCTAGAGGCTCGGCTTCAACATTCAAGTTCTTCAGGAGGGCAGTTTTTCACATGTATACCACTGTGACATTGTGGTAAGGAGAAACCTGATGTAGCTGGGAATACTTTAGCATGAACTTGATTAGCTATAAGAGAAGCTCCCAATCCACAGGAAAGCTATTATGTACTGGTTTGTCTGTGTATAGTGAGAAGTGCTCTTCACTGGCAGCAAAGCTGGTCACCTCTCCCTGTAGGGATTGGCTCATAACAAGGAGCATGCATGCTGCTGTGATTTAACCCCAGCCAGCAGCTAAGTACCATGCAGCTGGTCACTTACCTTCCCAGTGAATTGGGATGAGAGTCAAAGAAAAGGTGGGTTAAGATAAGAACAGTTTAATAGTTGAAACAAATTTAGATGATGATAATGATGATAATAAGTACAATAATAGTAATTTAAAAAAAAATACAATTGCTCACAAGCTACTTGCCAGTGTTCATTACAGTGATCACGCCTCCCAACCCATTGCCCCAAGTTTATATACTGGGCTTGATGTTCTGTGGTGTGGAATAAACCCTTTGGCCAGTTAGGGTCAGCTGTCCTGGCCACGCTCCCTCCCAGCTCCTCACTGGCAGAGCATGGGACATTGAAAAGCTCTTGACTTACAAACCACTCATACACAAGCAAAACACCAGCGAATTTTCAACATTATTCTCATACTGAATACAAAACACAGTACTGTACTGGCTACTAAGAAGAAAATTAACTCTATCCCAGGGCAGTTGTGAACAGATGTCCTTCAAATTTTGCTGGTAAGATCAGGTCTCCTTCCCTTCCTCAGAGAAGAAAAAGCAGCAGTCTAGATTTGTTAAATGTGCAAAGCATTCATAAGTCAGTGAAAGGTTTACTGCAATGAAAATGATTCCTCTGTTTAAAAAAAAAGATAAATTAAAAACCCAAAACAAAACACAAGCAAAACAATCAGAAGCAGAGGAGAACTCAGCAGAGAGGCAGATCTCAGGCTGGATTTCAAAGAAAGGTGGGATTGCACATTACCATATTGCTGATATAAGTACAGCATCGAATGGCGCTGCAACTCCCTCACCCTGTAGTCTGGACCACAAACCCCATCACCCCTACTCCAGCTCAACTCTCTGAAAAGTGAGACAGTTCATGCTGCTGGGCAGATTATTGCTCATGATCACACCAGCTCATTGCAAGCTGGCTCAGGCATCTCTTCAGTCTGCCATGTGGATGCCCCACAGTGCCACAGATCAGCACACTCTGCACCATTAAACTCCTCAGATCAGACACTTAGGCATTCACACAGCATTTTTTTGTTTTAACTGTGAATGAAGCATGTTGAAATTCTAAGCAAGCACCATTCTACAAGCACCAATATTTCAACCAAGCCCATTTGTGCACTTACTGGTTGATCCACAGCCCACTAGAGACAATGGGAAGACTGCCATTAACTTCACATCAGGCTCGTAAAAAATGAGGCAGATAACTTCCATTAATGTTAATGAGAGTCATGTATATAAATCACCTAACTGCTGATGGAAAAAGAAACCTTCTTCTCTTCTGCTTTTTACACAGCTCCCACAGTCTGTGATGTTCATCCTCCTCCATTAGCATTGTGAAGACAAAAGGTTTTTCAACAGCCACATCTTTCTGATGATTTTGCTTTCTGTCAACACGAGTCAAGCCTCACGTAGACAGAATATGTCTAATCATAATGTCATGAAACAATTACATTTTAACATTGTAATGGACAGATTTTTACTATCATTACTATTTTTTTCTATTTATTTCTATTTGTATAAATAGACATGTAAAAATGTAAAAAAATAGAAATTAATTTTCTCCTTTTAAAATAGAAGTTAACAATATAAATTGTCATTTATCTCATTAATATTTAAATTTGAGAGGAGTTTTTGTAGCAATCCAGAAGCTGCATTTTTCATGTACATTTCAACAATGGATGGTGGAGACATACTGAAGGAAAAATGACTTATCATTAATTACTTGACACAAGCAGCAGTTATTAGGATTCTAGAAAGCATTGCAAATGGATTTTTAGTTTTCAAGACTAGAATGTTTTGCTCCGCCAGGTTCAGTCTTTCTTTGGCTACTTATCCTTAACTCCTTAATGTGGCACATTAATTATAGCCTCTCCATGGTTCCATCTCTTCAGGTCACCATGTCTAGAAATGTTGCCACTCAAATAGCAAAGTGCAAGCTTTCCATCATTTTAATAGTTAAATAATGGCAAGGCTGTGCAATTGAAACAGCATGAAAGGTCACCTTGACAATATTCTGACTGGCAAAAAGTAGCTTAAGGCATCACAGTTCTTTATTGTGAATGAGTTGACTGAGTTTATTACTGTTCATGATATGTGAATAATTTACTTGTTTGAAATAAAGTAAGAAATACCATTTTGGAATTGCTGCAAATTATCAGACACATCAAATTTAAAGACTATTTATAAAGCATATTTTTTTTAGTATATTGATCGACAAAAAAAGTGAGGAGACACAGGACTTTGAACCAATGACACAGTTTTTGGAATAGCTGGCACAGGTAGTCAGTATGAAATGTAAACCTCAGCAGAAGTCCATAAGAAGCTTTAGTCATCAGCAAAGTTTCCAGAAAGCTCTATTTTCAGGATTTAAGGTGCAAAGGCATGGAACAGAGACCTCACACTGGGGTTTTGAGAAGAAAAGTTTAGTGCCAAATGACATTCATAAACTGCCTTTGGTATGTATTTTATGGCAGGAATAAGACCAGGACTGAATTTCACATATTTCTGTTCAAGATGGGACCAGAACCATAATTGCCACAATTTTATAACAGTATGGTATCTGGTGAAAGATTAAAAGAAACCTTAATTTTCTGTCATCTTTATTTTATTCTTACCCAATCCCTTGAAGTTTCATATGCCCTTTAATGTATGTCTTTAAATTAACTACAGCTTAATTTTCTGAACTATTTATCTAGAATTTTGAGACTAGATTTACCAGGAGAATAACCTCACTAAAGACAGTGGAGTTAACCCAGGCATAAACAGCCTTGAACTTGCTTTTGTGCTTCCTTTCAGAACCGCTAATTGCAGAAATCGATCAGTTTAAGGCTCTTATGTTACATGCTTTAACAAAAGGTGAGGTAAGATCCAAGCTATGTGGACTTGAGCAATAAACACATCATTAACTGAAGTACAGTGAGCACTTCAGCTGTCAGTCTGCTGGTATGTCTGTATTTCCTTCCAAGGATATAAAAACGTGGAAAATACTTGCTACTTTACTTATCCATTAGGAGCATTAGGAAAAGCCCAGGATTTGAAATGTGCTGAATACTTGATCATGTACATCAATACTTAAGGATCCATTTTTCAAGCTGCTATTAATCTTTTATATCGATATTACTACTGGCCAAATTTCTTATAATCAAATTTAAATCAAAGGAGAGGGCTGGATATTTTGAATGATGGAAGACAATCTTACACAGAAGCACTATAACTTCCTTCACTAATCAAGGTCTATTTGCCTGAGATTAATTAAATCAGTATATCTTCAAGGCTCTTTTACTACTTCATCATCTAGTTTCTCATGCACATACTGAGAAAATGGCAAAACCACAACATGCTGATGAGAGACTTACCACCCAATGACCATTTTGCTGCAGTGATTTTAAAAAATCACTAATGGATGACACTATTTTAAAACTGCAAAATATAACTTTTAAGTGTGATGTTCAGACTGGTGCAAAATAAAAAAAAATTACATTTCCACCTAATAATAAACATTTTTCCTGTAGCTGTCAGGGAAAAAAAAAAAAACAAACATAGAGAACAATCAAGATTTTCAGTATTAAGACAAAGCACGTGTGATAATGCACATTTTGCTTCCTGCTGAGACTTGCCAGAGTAACTATTCTGCCCTGAAAGGTGCAGGGCAATGGTACAACTTGCCAGCAGTATACTCTGGGACTCTGGCTTAGAAGAACAGTATAATAACACAGTCCATTTACAGCAGCAAGGGAGGAGGGTTGGATCTGAACTTTGGAAGCCCTCTCTCACAACATGACACCAAATCTTGTTTTTAGGGAAGGCATAGTGGCCAGCAAATACACACAAGACTCTACTGCAGACACTATTTAAACAGTTCTGTCTTCTTTAAAAAAGGCAGTGACCTAGATGGACATCCTGTGGACATATCAGAAATTTTTAAGGCCTAAAGTGCCACACTGTAATGGATGCCCTACAGTTTCTCTTTGTGCTTCTCTATTGATTTAGGCATAATATTTGATTCATATAATAAGAGACAACCTATCAGAATTCTTCCTTTAGGAGATGGGCAGATGTGTTTTTCTAGAAACACTTTCTAGGCTTTCTCTAGGTGATAGACCATATTTGCCAGCCACTGCATTAAGGTCATAGACATCAGTCTATCCACCTCCCACCTGTCCAATGGGTAGCTCCTGCTGCTGCCCACCTCTCCTACGGGGACACTTTATAGCACCCCAAATGTTCCCTATTGAAACTAGTGTCAGGGTCAGTCTTGAGTAAAAAAAAAAGTTAAAATAAATTACCTTTAAAAAGGAAAGAGTGCTAAATGTAACCAAAAAAAGTATCACAGATGTCCATGTATAATACTTTGAATTAATGTATGATTAGCTTATTTTTTGCTGTATTTAACTGCTACAGATCACAAATAATCAATTAATAGTAGTCAGTAGTCATTAAAAAATCTCTGCCCTGGATATGATCCCCATCCATTAGTCAGCTGAGCTGGATAAAAGAAATACTAACAATTTTTTTGTGAAACAGAAACATGGTATTCATCAAAGACATTATGTTGACATTGAAATCACAAACCCATAGCCAAAAGCCTGATCCTGCCAACAGACTTGTATGGGCAGAACTTCTGGTCATTCCTATTAGTGAAAAGATGTTAATTATAGTTTAAGTAAATATTTTGAAGAGTTGACCTCTAATTAGCAGCAATATTCCCACTATTATCCCTAAAGACATGTTTTAACCCACCATTAGAAGTGGATTTGAATGCACTGAGACAACAGTTCCATAAATGCCAATTTCCTTATGAAGTGGAAAGAAAGAGTTTGAACTTTCTCTGTTAAGTTTGCCTGTGCACAGAGGTCTTTTATAATATAAATTTAAATACACAATCTGTTTTACAATGTTTTCCATCAACTCTCTTCTCCATATGTTCTCCCACTAGGAATCTAATGAGTTCTACATATGAGGGATGACAAGGGAATATGCCTGAGAAATAATTCCAGCAATTATGGCATATGGAGGCATTGTTTTTGAGTCACTTTTGCCATGAACATTAGGCAGAGCATCTGGGACCAAATTATGTCTACCTGCCCATGGACATTAGCAAAATCATCATCTTCCATTTGTAAATTCTGCTGAGGTAATCTGACATACAGAGAGGACCATTTCATCAGTTTTATGAACAGAGAGCATATTGAAACACAGTCCATTTATAGTTACAAAAAAAATGTTTCCCTTTAGGAAGAATAGTTTAAACTGGAAATTAAGATAAAATTATAGAAGCACATAATCTCTCTCCCTTCCTGTGTGCAGTTCAGGGCCACTATTTATTATAAAACTTTTCTTCTC
Source organism: Catharus ustulatus (assembly GCF_009819885.2). Lineage (NCBI taxonomy): Eukaryota > Metazoa > Chordata > Aves > Passeriformes > Turdidae > Catharus > Catharus ustulatus. The sequence continues at coordinate 52,782,885 of NC_046224.1, read as the reverse complement.
GTTATTGGAATTCTGAAAGAACTAACTGGATTGCAGGACACAAGAAAATGACCAAAGAAAAATAAAAATAAGTACAAAAAGATGCACAAACTCTAAATCAGTAATAGTAAGAATTATAATCTCTGTGCCCAAATATGACAAGGCATCAGTAATTAATCATGAGGAGGAAACAGAATAAAAAAACCCTATTTTAGATGGAGACATAGTGACTAAAGTATTGTGCATTTTGTAAGTTCTGATTTAAATACTGCAACATAAGGCTGGAGATTCAAGTATAGTTTCTGCCATGTTTGTGATGACAGTAAGGAGAAAAAACTTCAAGAGATTCAACCAATATGCTCATCTGGAGTGAATTTGCAACTCTACACATTCCTCATACTCAAGAAAAATGTCTCAGCAATGTGAGTATTTTTACGTATTGTTTTCCCAGCTGTGCAGCTGAAGAAGTGAAAGTTATAAATCCCAAACTACAATGTCCCTAGGTTACCTCAGTGCTTTAGCAGAAAAAAAGAATGTCCCTGCTGTTATACAGGATCTAAACCAAATTTTACGTTTTACAGTTATGAACATAAATATAATTTGAAGAGCTAATATAGAAGTTTTACTGTTAGGGTTACATATAAGCAATAATATTTCTATTACATAAACTATTTATTTAATTTTGTTGGGCAATAAACTGATTTTCAGAACTGAAAGCCAGATTTATTTCAAGTCTTTCAGTTATGGTTAATATTGATGTGATTAGTGATATTTAATCAAGAGAATCTATTATCAAGGAATAACTGGATTTCACTTCCAATTGCTACACAGGTTGACCTTTATACTTGCAAGGAAAGAGTGAAAATAGAGATTAGTTTCTTTAACCATTAACCTGAAAAGGAATATGTGAACTTTAATGGGTTTGCCCAATCTGAATTTTCTAAACAAAATGCAAAACATTCATCTGCATCTGATGACCTTATACAAACCACACTGAAATCACCAAGGTGCCATGCCATTTCTGTCATCTGCCTTTGGAGAAAATCACAGATTCAGGAGACAGACCTTTCCTACAACCCAGAGAACAGATCTAAGGTCCTACTGCCACCCCTAGAGCCACAGATTCAAGGTGCTGACTGTATTCCTGTGCTCACATGCTGGATTCACTCCCCCAGGTCCTACATCTCTGGTGTTGAAAACATATTACAATTGTTTGACTCTCCTGGCATCCTATTCACAGCAGCCTGATAAAGAGCTGTCACTCCCTCACCCAAGACTTTCCAGTTTCACCACCAGTGGCCCTCCTGCCAGTTGGTCTTTAATTAGTTTTGGATAAAGAGACATTGACAACACTTGTAATCTCACCTGTTAAAACAAAGCTATGGGAAATTTAACCTTTTCATATACTACCTCTTCTGTAGTACAGGTGAATACAGAACATACAAAAACCCAGTCATATTTTTGCTAAAATATTTGCAATGACTGTCTGTAAAGTAGTGTACAAAAGTTTCATAAACTCATACAGAAACAAGACCAAAGATGTAATCTGGAAATATTCACTCATTCTGTGAAAGAATAAATAGAAAAGTTTTTCAGGATACAAACTGTGTTATAAAGACAAAATTATTAGGAAATTCTTATTTTTCAATTTAAGATCACTGAATTCGTGAGAAATCATTGAATTGCATAAGATTGTTCAGGTGTGACAGGTGTGATGGAGCGCTGTCTAACTTTTGGCAAAAAGTAACTAGAAATTAAGGCAATACTTCTCTTGCAAATCAAAATTGTGCCCCTTTTCCTTGCCAATAGATTGGTTAACAACAGATGTGTAAAATTTCAGGCAGGAAGGAGGAGGCAGTAAATTAACAGAAAAGGATGCCAATCACACACTTCTGTTTTGTTGTTACAGACTTTCATGCATTAGCTAGAAATTATAAAAGCCAGCTGTATAATTATAATGAGGAAAAAAAAAATCCCTGCATATCTTTTTATGAAAACTGACAAATTAAAGTACTTTATATCAGATTATTTACTTTCAAAATAAATGCATCTGATGCACTCTTAAAGCATATAGATTCTACACAAAACAGAACTTCATTGGTTTGGTGAAATACTGCAATGTTACACCAGTATAATTTTTAGGCATAGTTGAAGGAGTCAAGATTTAAAAGACACAGCATAAACACAAAAATTGAAATTATATAGCACAACAGGTGTATTTCTATGACTAGTAACAGTGTTATCAGCAGCAGTGCTTTTGTAAAGGTTAACATTCATTATGACCAATAAACAACATACAACCAAGATCTAGACTTGAATGATTTTTAAACTTTATTTTAGATTTATTTGATCTAATATGATTTTTTTCATTAAGATTCGTATCAGGACTTCCTTTTGTGCTATGTTGAACTGATCCAATACATTTATCTGTGAGGTATGAACAAAGCAGTGATTTTCCTTTCCCTCTCAATTCACTGCCACTTAGGACTGCATAACTTCATCTTCTGCAGTTCAGAGTTCTTGATGATTACTTAATTCAAATAGTAACATGGATTTCCCTCTGATCATAATGCCTGATCATTTTTGCAATCAGATGAAACAATCTAGAAAGTAGCATATAAGGAATAAATTATTAATTGAAGCAATTCACATGCCTCCATGAATGCACATAGCTGATCCAGTCACCTGCACTCCATTTTCAAAGCAGCATTAAACTTTCACTGTGGATACCTGATCTGTGGCTCCCAGCTTACTTCAAGGAGTACAAACAGATCTGATTAACTGGTTTTCTTTTTTCTTTTCTTTTAAATGGTTGCACAAATTACCCTGAAACTTTTACTTTTTTAGGATTGTCTACCATGTCTTGTTGCTACTTAAAACATCTAAATGATAATTTTTCAGGATTCATATTTTGAATGAAAAAGAAATTTATTCAATCTGACTTGAAAACAACAGTACACCCACCAGAATTTCCCATAGGTATCAGTTCCTTTCAAAAAGGACAATTCAAAGTGGTAGGAAATATTCTCTGCTCTACTGAAGAAATATAAAGTTAATATAACCTTTGATATTCTTATTCGCTAAAAAATTATTTTGTTCCATGAGTAAACAGATCTCCAATGCGCACATCCATACAGGGAACTCTATATTACAATTTTATTCACTTGCTATGAATAGTCACAACACTAATCTACTGCAGAGAATCTCTTCAGTATATTTGAAAATCCATTTATTTTCATTTATTGGTATGCATGTGTTACACTTGTATATAATACAGCATTTTCAGCGCTGTTTAAGAACAAGGAAACAAAGAAAACAAGTATTGAGAAGCATGATATAGATTTTCGACCAAATAGAGGTCATATTCAGATTTTACAAAACAGCACATTTACACTTTGCACTGTCCCAGACAACCTCTTTAAGATGCTACCTCCCTTCTGAACCTCTTAGCACAAATCCATATAATACTAATCCATCCTAAAATACCAAGACCTAGTTTCTGCTACAAACGGTTTATTATAATTAAATTTAAATCAGAAAATAAGAACTTTTTTTCTGTCAACATTTTTTTAAATTATTTCCCATTAAATAATGATAGAATATACTTCTCAATTTTATTCCCAACAGCCGTTTATTTTATTTAAACTCTCCTGTGCAATAATACAGCAGAGGTAATGAAATGGTTTCGGAGCAGCAGGGGCTACAGTGACAAGCAGAGCACACCAGGGTGTTCATCAATCATAGAACTTAATATATAACTAAACTAGCCATGTCAGTGGTTTGTAATGATTAAACCATTTCCTTCTATTATTTTTTTTTCCTTTTTTTTTTTTTGTTTTGGGTTGGGTTTTTTTTTACTTGGGTTTTTTTTTTTTTGGTTTTTTGTTTGCTGTGTTTGGTAACCACATGGGACTTAAACAAGCTTACATCTTTGTATTTTTGACTACCATTAAGTGTGTGTGGCTTTCATTTCAATTCACCAAAGCATACAGTAAGAACTCCCTCTAATCAGTATGTTTAGGCAGTGTCACTAAAAGGAATTGCCAAATTTCTTTTGTATCAATATTACAGATGGTACAATATACATTAAATGGAGTATAAAATTATACATTCTGTAATAACTTAGAAAAAAGCTCAAAGATGCTTAAGGCCTTTAATACTGAGTATTTTTTTTTTCATGTAGCAACACATGGCAAAGTTAGAAACAAAACAAAACAGATCTGAATAGGATGACTGTAAGCAAGCAAAATACCATGAAGTGTAAAACTGGGAGAGCACTAGGACTTTTTCCTTTATGGCAAACAGACTGAGCAGACATCTACATAAGCATCCATCAGTACTTAGGTTCAAGCAAGAGATTTTATTTTTTAATAAAAAGACAAAAATTCTGAATGATTACCATCCAATATTATAATTGCAAAACTCATTTACATCCCTGCCTACCTTTATAAAAAAGGGATGAAATAGTGTAATTGACTATTTACCATCAATTTAAATGAATTAAAGGTGAGGAAAGTAAAGTACATGTTGGAATCACCCATTTCCTTCAAACTAAATGGAAATGTATATATTAAAGATATAAAATGTCTCATTATGGAAGTGGTAATTGAATTTTGACCACTACTTTCATTAACTGTTAAGCTGCAGTAGTTGGTTAGCCTTAGGGAAACATGTCATCCTGACTATACATTCTAATATGACTGATGTATTCAGATAACTATTACTTGTCAACAATAATTATTAACAATGGATATATAATTCCATTCCTATAACAAAGCAACTTCAAGATGTTGAAATATGTACCTTTGAGAGCTGCAAGATTAGAACACAAATAAAAATGTCTAAAACTGCGCCATGCCAGAGGACAATTTCTGCAACAGAAATTTAATTAAAGCACTGTGCAGTCCCACCAGCAATCTGAACAGTGGACCAAGGATCATTTTAGAGTGAAGGATCCAATACATTTCAGAGGTTGACTTCTTCAAGATGAAAAGCCACTGATCTGCAACGGAGAACCCAAAAGTTTGCTGCTTTTCTGCACCTTCAGAATATTAGCTTGTGATTACAGCTGCAAATTCCTCAGCAAGTGCAACTTTACAAGTGTACACAGTCCAATCAGTTGAAATATTTGTGACACAGAAGTTCAAAATAACTTTCCAGTAGTTTTGATCTCAAGGCTGTTGCTGATTACAAGCCAGGTTCTCATTGAAACAATTGATTCTGAAGGATATACCTCAGCAGTATAAAATTCACTCCAAGGATTGCCTGGAGGAATGAAATTCCTATGTGTTCTATTTAATGTTATCAGCCTTGAGACTGGCTTGATTTGTCTTTAGCTATCGGGTTACCTGTAAAGAAAAAGAAAATCAGAAAATCAAAACTAGACATAGTGAGTCTACTTCTGAAGTACTGGAAACTGAGACTGAAGTGTAAGATCTCTGTCCAGCAAAGCTCTTTCGATTGTTTTTTAAGTAAGGGAATAAATCCCAATGTGGTTAGATGGCATTGTTCCCCAACTTAAGCTGTGTTTAATTGCTTTGTGGGAATAGGATTTGACAAAGAGAAATTGAAATATGACTATGCCCAAAAAATATAATAAAAGCGTTAATTGCCTACCCACAAATTTATGTTTTCTGCTATTCTTTTTTTGTTGTTATTAAAAATTCTGTATGGTAACAGCTATGCTTTTTAAATGTTAGCCATTGAGTATACAGTGACTCATACTGGAGCTGTATTCTTCTGTATTCTTTGTATGCATCTTTACAAAAAAAATCATAACATCATAGAATCATTTGGCTTGGAAAAGACAATAATCACTTAATGGAGAAATAGGACAAAGTTCATGCACAAGTCAACAAGAGATAGACATCCTGTTATTCACAAATTTAAAAACTACCAAGGATTTAATTTAGAGTGGTTTCACCCATCCTAACATGAAGTAAGAGGGAAACAGAAGGACCACTAAGAAAGAGTGGAGGACAAAGCATTTCACAATAACTGGACTTTCTCTCTAACTGATTTGGATTTTAAACTTTAAAAGAAAAAATCTGTCATATCAAAGAAACATAACTTAGAGGAATATTTCTGCTGTGTCAGTGGATGCAATTAATCATCACACAACCTTTTAATATCAAACTGTGTCAGGGGGAAACATCCCAAGGCTTGAGGAACAACTCATTGGAATGGTCACAACACTTTATGACATCAAGGGGCATATGCTTTTCATTTTGATGACAGAGAGAAGGGTCATGCTCCTTAATGATGAAACATTCTTTTGCCCTCAGCAAAACTGTTTGCATACAGTTCTTGTCAGCTCTGCAGAGCATAAACGTAGAACAAACAGAATATTAAACAGACTGTTCAAGGAGTTCATTACTTCTGTTTGCCTCTCCACAGAGTTGTTTCTAGGAACTGCACTTGAGGCAATAATAAAATTGTGCTTCGTGATTTTTATGATACACAGGTTTATTTATTACACTACTTTTATTTTGCTTTGGTCTTGCTGTTGGAAACAGCCTCATGTGGCCCCTTCTAAAGTGGAAGATAGCCTGAAAAAATAATAAAGAATTAATTTAAAAGTCAGGCAACATATTTCTGTGCCCTGCACCAAAGTACAAAAGGCAGATGCACCATCTTATTGTTATTTATTTTTTTGCTTTATTGCAGCAAGTTGGAATTCTACTCATAGAACCAGGTGTGACTGAGCTACAAAATGTAAAATACACATCTTCTGATACTATCCACAAATGGAATTTTATTAGCTTAATTTGAGATTTATATATCATCTATACCTATATCTATCTAGTCTATATTTATATCTATATCATCTATATCTATATCTTTATGTATGTCTATGTCTGCCTATCTGTCTATCCAGTAAAGAGCCACTAAGGCAAATAAGACACAGGAGCAGCTCATACGAGGGAAGACTGAGAGCACTGAAACTGTTCAACCTGGAGAGGAGAAGGCTCAGGGGGAATCTCATCAATGTGTACAAATATGTGAAGAAAGGGTGCCAAGGAAATTGAGCCAGGCACTTTTCAGGTGGTGCCCAGCAGTAGGACAAGAAACTGAGAACATGCAAACACCGGCAGTTCCCTCTCAGAAAAAAGATTTTACTGTGAGGGTGACTGAGTGCTAGCCTGTATTGCCCAGGGAGATTGTGGGGTCCATTCTTGAATATATTCTAAAGCTGGTTCTAACTGGCTTTAGATGACTCTGCTTGAGGTAGGGGTTGGAATTTCCAGATTTGCCTTCCAAGTTCAACTATCCTGTGTTGTATTATCCTGTTACACCTGGATCTACCACCCATGGGCTAAGGTGATAAACTTCAAATAATAAAAATGGCATTTTTGCACATATATGACTGCTCAGTTACATGGCTCTGGGAGTGAAAATGTATTTTCAGTCACAAGAAAACTCAGTAAAATCATAATCTGCAGGCCTATCTGCTCTGCCCCGCCCAGCGCTACAACCCTGTGGTGAAAATATCCCTATGAAAGTAACATACACTGTCACATAAATTAAATAGGTGGATGTCTTAGGTTGCAATACAGGAGGTGATCAAAAGTATGTATGCCATCACCATCTGTTGAAACCAGGTGGGACAGTGATTCTTATCTCCATGGGAAATACCCTCTACTAATGGGGTATCTGTTAAAACCAGGCAGGGCAGTCATCTTTACTTTTTCACAACCCATCCTTCCTCCAGGAACATATTGGCTGCTAATGGCCTATTGAGTCCCACTGAATGACTGATAAAATTACTGCATCCCATTGAGACATGCTCCACCCAGGGGAAGGAGCCAAGCATTTCCTACCTAGATAAATCTGAGATGTGAAACATCAGAGCAGCTTTTTTCCACTGGACTCCAGAGGAAAACCAGACTTTTCCACATCATCACTGGACCTCCAGAGGGAAACTGCACCTTCTACAGGAGCACTACTTCAACTGAACCACATCTGTCACTGCAAGAGGACTGCAACCACCATTTAATGGGACTGCTACCAACACCCTGCCTGATGGGGTGGCAGGTTGTATTCTGACTCTGTCAGTGTTTTGGATTTGTTTTTTTGTAGTACTGTATTTCTATTTCAATTTTCCTATTAAAGAACTGTTATTCCTATTCCCATATCTTTGCCTGAGAGCCCCTTGATTTCAAATTTATAATAATTTGGAGGGAGGGGGTTTACATTCTCCATTTCAAGAGAGGCTCCTGTCCTTCTTAGTAGACACCTGCCTTTCAAACCAAGACAGTGAAAAAAATAAGAAAACAAAAGCAGATAGCCACTCAAATTTCTCTATGTCAGGTCACTCACCTACAGAGATACATATATAGTGGTCCACATTTGCCTCCATATATGATGCTAATACTTCTATGTTCAAGCATAGATTGTACGCCAACATTAATGGAAGTTATAGATCCATACACCATACACATCAGGGAGTGAATAAAACTCTTGGTTATTAAAGGCAGTTTCATAAAGAAGTTATGAAATTTTAGCTAATACCTAGTGATAGTATTTCCAGAAATTTTGTATATATATACTATTTTGTATATAGTAAATGCTACTTGATTTAAGTGTCTGGGAAGTAAGGTATTAAGGTATTGTGCCAAAGGTCTTCATACAATAACAATAACAATACATGTCTGATTTTTAAAATCCTTGGAGAACAGTAACACCCTGAACAGGTGCAAATCGAGTTTTCAGTCAATAATTAATAAGTATGGAAAATTAACAATAAAATTTAAATAATACATTAAACCTTTAGCATCTTAGGTTTTGATTTGAATTAATTTGTTCATTCTTGGAACACAATTACTCTCTTTATACTAATAAATTTTTTCACATCGTTGTTATGTCGTAAATACACTGCATGAGATTCTCTTCATTTTCTTGTCCTAAATATGCAATTAAACCATAATTACTCAGCAGTTGCAGACTTTTTAATTTAAATTAGTGAGTGGCTGCTGTAAATTGACTGTAATTGTATGTGGACTCACTTGTTTTACTTTAACACAACAATATATAATTAAATTCACCTGAAGATTTCCATATTATTCTTTCTGCTCACTAAATGTTCAGAAAAAATTATTCTTTGGGTAAAACATTTTTTAACGTGGTAATGCAGAGTGGATCAGAGGATAAAAGATCTCATGACATCACATTAGACAAGCTACCTGCCTCAAGAGATTTTTCTGGACAGCCTGTGTGAGGAGAGTTGAAGGGAAGACAGAACTAGGTATCAATGCAAATGCAGGAAAAGTAAAACTGTTAAGCCAATGTTTCCTGCCTTGACAGATGATTCCACATGGATGGACCCTCTGTTCTAGGTTTTCTCCAAAGAAACAGCAAGTGCTTCATAGAGGACATTTTCTTTTTAATTAGAACTTTAATTTAATTAGAATCCATCAACCATATAGGATTGTGTGTGGTCATAGGTTATGTCATCTAAGCATATTCAGGTTTTTTCTATTCTTTTTGTCTTGAGATACATAAGAAACAGAAAGGAAATTATTTTTTGTGAAAGCGATTAATAGCTCACCCTGACCTAAGTGAAATTTCATGAGACAATGTCATCTTGACACCGCTTCAATTTTTCTCTAAAATATTAAAAGCCTGTGGGGGAAAAAAATTGTATGGGGATTTCAAGCAAAAATAAGAGGTCTCACAAATTTATTTAATGACCAACATGAGACAAGCTAAATACAGGGAATGACAAAAGCCATAAGGAATGGCTTCCAGGAATGCCTATAATGGATTGTTCTCCAAGTCATTGAGAAAAGACGGAGATCCCATACCAAAACAGCCCTTGTTGGTATGCAGTATATATCAGTTCATTTTTTGTCCTTATTGTGGTATTCTTTCTATACTGTATGCAAAACACCACAAAAATTAATTAAATTTTGAACAAAGTGATTCTTTAGCAAACCTTTCCTAAAAATTAATGAAATTGGGAAGGCTATGTATCAGTCTATTTTTTTCTAGAACATAAATAATTTTGTTGTGGTAGTGAGAACTTAATATAAATATTACAGTGTAGAAACAGAAGGGTCCATATAACCAGAAACAAACATCTGCCAGTGCATTTTTTCCACTCATGACTTCTGAGAATGAGGTTGAGGTTGGAAATGAATCTTTTGAACAGACGGAGCACACTATTTCCTGGAACTTTAAAATCCATACAGTGTGTTTGCCATGCACTATCATTCATACATGGCTTATGAAAGTAAATGACAGTTTGCATTGCCATTTGTGCATGTTCATTCTCTGAAACAGTTAAACTTGTTAGCTTGGAAAATGCTTCTGTTCTAGTACTACTATCCAGTGATAATCCAAATTTCTTTCCAAATGGTAACAAAAGACAGGTTCACAATTTTCCCACAGATGGTTAATCCTGTAATTAATGTTCCAATGAATTGGGGAAAGGGGACAAAAAGATGTTAAGGAGCTTTCTGGAACAGGGTTCCTATACGCATTGGCCCTTTACAGTAGGTAGGTAAGGATTTGGGGTTTTATTGCTAAATAACTACATTTCTGGAGGTAAGAGGAACCATTTCAAAAGCCTGAGGAAGGAAAGGGACTCAAGAACGTTTCAAGGGAACTGTAAGAGAGAACCATTAATTAGGACACAGGCCATTATTTTAGTATTACAGACAGCTGTTTGACTTGGGCTAATTACAAAAGGCAAAATTTGAGTCGCTTGTGAGCAGTCTGGAAAACAGATATTTAATGATAACTACACGGATTCTATTACTTTCAGAGAAGGTTATGTATTGGACGATACTTTTTCAAATTGTCAAATATTTCATTCCTGTTTATACAATTTTGACTCTACCTAACTTTTTATTTAAGGACTCAGGAGCTTCAACTTGTTAGCTTAGCTTTATTTTAGGCACTGCAGTATGAAAATTATTAATCTAAACATGTTCCCAAGCCTGTTAAGCGATTTAGAATTCTAGATCCTCACGCTTGTCCTTCAGGAGCTATGACTAACTCATTAATTAAAAAGAGTATTTCCCAGGACATGACTCAAAAGGTTCCCAGGTCTTTGATAACCATGAGACGCTAAAACCTTATAATTCTTTCATATCTTATTGCATAAAGACTAATCAGAACTGCACTTGTGATAGCTCCTGTACTTGGGGCTTCCATTATAGAGAGACAAACATTTTGAAAACTCATTTCTTGCAGTGCCTTTTGAAATATAACTCTGTGCTCCTTTATTTCCCACTGCTCTTAAGGATTACAGTTGGAAATTTTTGGTGGTAAAGAGGAATATCTAGACAATTAGTGTTTAAAATTGTAATTGAAAATAAAAGATTTTGGAAACCTTTCACATGTAAAGTGAGCTTTCCAGTTACTTCAAATAGTCTGAAAGGTAGGACTAGAAAAGTAGGTAAAAGAAAAATACTTCAGAGCATGGCATATGTTCCTGTAAATGATAAAGGTCTTCATCTTTAACAAAGCTTTAAGATAGATGGACAACTTCTAGCCTATCTTAGAAATATAATGAAAATATCCATTTCTTATTTTTTTCTGAAATTTAAGTAATTTAGTATTGGATACTGAGCTTTCAATTACAGATGTCACACCAGACTGAATGTATTAAGATGGACTTCAATCTCTAGCCCTGTTCTCCAGAGCATTTCCTGTTTTCCAGTGAGAGTGAGTAACTGAAGCTTACCAACTGGGTCTATCTTTGAAAGTCAGGTGTGTGAAGACATTTTAGGGCTCCCAGAAGCATGTAAGTAACACTCAGGCTGCTTAAGAGCACAGTAAGAGTTTCTCCAACCACCCTCCAGAAGATCTGCCCAAATGAGCCACAAGTCTTTAATGTCTGCAGCAAACTAAGCAACTACAATGAGGAGGAGTAAGGTACAATTCCTGTTAATGTAAACCTGTATTTGTACACACCTGCTGCTCTGTGAGTAATAAACCAGGGCTGGAACACATTTTCTGAAGTGGTTTGACTCTTTATTCCTCAACGAACGTTCTGGCCCTTCCTTAGAATCCGACCAAGACTAGGATTCATCACAACTAGTGCTCCAACGTGGAGCCAGAATATTTTTTGTGTGTGGGAAAAACAAAAATTGTCATCAGGCACAGCAGAAACCTCCTTTCTCTACTTCTCCATTCGGACTTGAGGAGTTTTACACGTTTGCCTAAGAAACAAACACATGTCAAGTACTACACTGTTATGAAATTAGTTACAGAAAACAAAACTTATATTGTTGGAATATTTTTAAAACTTACAAGGAAAAATACAAAATGACAGGAAAAAAAATTTAGAATGAGAGAACATTCTCTTAGGAAAAGTGCATTGTCTTCAAAATATCCAAACATATTCAAATTGAAACCAAAAAAGCAATATAAACTGATACATTACACTCATTTTTGAAAGTATATCAGCAGCATTTCAGTATGACAAAAAACATTACACTCATTTCTGAAAGTATATCAGCAGGATTTCAGTATGACAAAACAGTAATTTAAAAGTTCTTTGAGAATAAGTCCATGCATAGACCTGTGGCACAGAAAGGAGTCATGAAGTCAGAAGATAATTCAGTCAAAATGAAAGATTTGAGTGTGTTCTCCTAAATATATGTTTAAAGTAAAAAAAAATAATAATAATTAGAAGGTTACAGGAAACACCATAAAATAAGAGATGATACATTACACATTTCAAAAGACAATATTCAATTCAGACAGATAGTTCTTTATCTAGATATTTGAGATAGATTTTAGATCTGCCAATAATGATTGCTTCTGAAAAGTGATTCACAGCATCTCAGAAGACCACCAGAATTTCTCAGTTCTCTTCTTTTATTTTCTTAATCCTTTTAGCTTAAATGCTGCAGATAATTGAAAATATATGATTAAACTCAAAACGTCAATAATTTCTTTCTTAAATAAAATCTCTACTTTTTGAATACTGTGAAACCAATTAATACAGTCCCGTGTTCATATTTCCTTGAACTGCACAGTTTACAAAATAAAATTAATTGGTACAACTCACTGGGACAATTATGATAGTGAGTAGCTGATGAAGACATATGCATTACATCAAGGCTAAATCCAATTCATTAGTCCTTCCTAGGTACTCATTATTACTGTCTTCCAAAAGGTTGTGCCACTGTATTGAACATACTCTGGTTTTCTCAATGTTTCTGTAACTCGATAGAGAACTGAGTTTATGGTAGAATTATTTTAACACAATGTTTCATTTACAGACAACAGTTTCATGTTAAAAGAAGACTTAAAAACCTTATTTTACTTTCTTTAACAGATAGTAACTGCAGCAACTCAGACAAGGATATATCCTCTTGAGGATTTTATGGTGATCACAACTCCATAGTGGGACTGCAGCATGGCGGCATAAAAGACTGCAAGACAATTAATTACATAAATGTAATTTTTTTCTCTTCTACACCACTTATCCCACCTAATAATCCCAAGTGGGAGATAAAATCAACCTCTTTCCTTTCAACTTGTGAGGAAACAGAAGCATAATAAAGAGTCATGTTACCCTTTCAACTGTCAGGAAGTAAGTGGAAATGAAGAGATAAGAACAGAATCCTTCTGTCTTTGGCTTTACCTGACTTCACTTACCTATAGAAAAGGCTACACTTGTTTTTGATTGGAAAGGAATATCTGTGCAAGCAGTTTCCTGTGTTTGCATTCCAAATATGAAAAAGCAAAACAAATTTTTTAAAAAAACAAACCCAGCCTTGTTTGAAAACTAGACTGAGGTTTTAAGTTGTCTAACAGGGACAAAGGATTTTCATCTTTTAATACACTTTTCCAGAAATGGGGTCAGACTGAACTTCCAACTATCCCCACTAAAAAAAAAAATCAGATAGTCTAAGTTAATAAAATTTGAGATCTTTTTTTCCTTCTAATTTTATGCTGTAGGGCTTTTCCTGGTATTTTGAATGGAGAGTAACAAGCCATTTGGACAAGTGCAAAATAGAAATGTAAATTATTTCCTTACCTGTAATTTTATCTTCTCTATAAGAGTACCTGCTGTTCTGTTAATGCAGTACTGATGTGTTTTCTGCCTTTGTCCCAAGCTTCAGAGATTCCTCTGGTGATTTTTCCCCACTTGCTTACCAGCTTCCACTGCTGGCATTTTGAGGAAGTGCACTCACATTTGGCTCCAGGAATACTGCCACAGCTGAGGGAATATAAGACAACTAAAAAACAAGTTAGAAAACAGCAGAACCAATATCCAGGAGAAAAAAAAAATGTTTAAAAAAAGTGAATCAGTCATCAACTGGAATCCCCTTGATCATTTTCCTTTCTCTTTTCATCTACTTAGAATTTCCACATGAAGAAAAGGCTTTTCTGTGCTTGGAGAAATTTTGGCTTAAAAATGGGTAATGTCAGAGTAGTGGGTACCCATTCAGAGAACATAAAATTATTTTCAAGGAATCTAATTTTAACTTCCTCCTGTATGAATACCCATTATGCCATCACTCCAATACAGATAAGAAAGAGAAGAAAGGTGGTAGATTTGGAGGATTTCGGAAAAATCCCTGAGATCTCTTCTCGAGTCCTAATAGAACTGTGAAAAGGAAGACCTGAGGGCTTTTCACCCAGAAGCTGTCATAGATGAGCAATAAGAAGGATTTCTCATTGCCCAGGGAAACAACACATAAAATCTCTTTCTCTAAGATATAATCAAAATTCTGGTTTCTGATTCCCAATAGTTGTAGTCATCTTGGTCAAAGATGAAAAGAACAAGTACTGTCAGTTTAATAAGTAAATGTTTTCTTGCTTGAGCATTATGGAGATATCCAGGTGAAAGTTACAACACCTTAAAACACCTCTGTACTCAGGATTATCTGTATACTATCTTTGAACTTCACAGTACACAGAAGAGAAGTATTCTGTCAAAGCTAAAAACAAATGCTAGGAGTTTTAACTAAGAACTTACTGTGGTGTTCAATTTAATTTGTCTTTCTTATAGAATCTGTCCAGTTATCTTCATATATACATCTTCTAAATAGAATGTGACCTAAGACAAATCAAATATGAATGAATCAAAGTATCTAATTGCAATTAGACTCTGGAATTCTAAAATCTCAATAAATGAAGGAAAGACCAAAAGGCTCAGAAGAGGTTGTTGCCTTCAATTTTCAGGAATGTAAGTACCAATGATGTTCTTTAAGGTTGTGAGAAAGAAAAAAGACTCTGGCAATTTCCTGAATGACCTTCAAAAAAGTAATTGGCTTTCCAAGTAATAAGCTTCAAATATGTCAAGTTGCATTCTAGAAGAAAGTATCCTGTTCCTTTTTTGTATTTAGTGGATGATGAACAATAATTATTAGCAAGTGGAACTGGAATGATGCCTTGAAGATGAGAACTTTGCATTTTCCAAGGTCACTCTGAAAATGTGACCAGGAATCAGGATGGAGAGATCTCCAATTTCTAGAACAACTAATTGGATTAGAAATAGCATGAGCAGAGATAAAGTCTTTTGGTCTTCCTCTGGCCGGAATATGTACCTAAGCCACAAAGCTTGAATTCAGGAGGAAGAAACAAGGCTGGCGTCAATAATTTATCTTCTGACATCCTTCAACCTGAAGAGACAAAACTGCAGCTCTATTAAAATTCTTGGATCTATTACTACTGAGTTTGTAATTACATGTTGATTAGAACCCATTGATCTTCATAAACTGGAGACAAACTTTTCTTCGGTCTTGCCAATATAATTTTACAGGTTGCATCATACAAACAAGCCCAGGTGGACTGGATATTTTGCAGCTTCACCCAGAATCTGAGTTCTATGGCATTTATCACTGCAGATATGGAAGGTGATGGATGATAATCAGGACTGTAAGACCTAAGAAAAGATCATCGATGTATTCTAATAATGCAGTAGAAGAAAGTTCAGGTTCCATTCTATAGAACATGAAAAGTACTTTGGAGTCTTTTCTCTATACACAGAAGTAGCGTCTTGCCTGAAATTGACTTGGTGTTCACCAGGGTGGTAGAAGGAGTAAAACTAAAAATCATGAAAAAAGGAGTAATTTTAAAATTCTTGTGGAAGTTAACTCTATGTTGGTTGTCTTCTTTATTAATTTAGGCATAGGCAGCAATCTTCCACTTATTCCTGCCTGAAATTTTTCTTCATTTAGGAGAGTTTTCACAAAGGATGGGACTATCTTCATAGGTCTTCTTCTTAGTTAAGATTTACAACCATGCTTACTTTGCTATGCAAGGGAATAATATCTGAGTGATCTGATTTCAATTGATTTGAGACTTGTTCACTCCTCCAACAGTGACTGTGTAGGCTCACAATGCTCTGTATGTCTGACTCTCCACTTCACAGTGATTATTACTCATTTCCTTCCCTATAAGAAGGCAGAAAAGCAAAGTTGCTCCAAGGAGGTGTTTCTGATGCTTTCTATAATCAGTCCTAATGAGTAAAGAAATACCTCAAGAAAACAATGTTATTTTGAAGAATTGAAAGCATTACCTTTTGAACAATTAAGGGCTCCCTCATATGTTTCTGCAACCAAGGAGTGATGCAGAATCTGTGAAGCCTCTGCCAAATACCCAGGGAAAGAGGAAAAAATTCTGCCTGCAGCAATTTAGGCAGCAGATAATGTGAGGTTTCAGAATACCCTGGTCTCTCTGACAAGAAATGCATCATTTCTGACTTGCAGAAATTATCTAAAGAAGCCCCTACGGACTAAAAAGGGTGATACAAGGAAGAAGCACTAGTTTTAGAGCCTGCCAGGATGACTCACATGATACTGGCATTTGACTATCATCTGGTACGGTAACTTCTGAGATATTAGAAGCTGACAAAAATTTTCCAAGAAAATTTAAAAGGACTACTAGATATTCAAAGAGCCTTTCTTGCACAGTTGTGAATGGCAAAGAGACTGGCAGAATCAAGCTGCAAATGGAAGTAGAAACACCTTTGATTTTGGTGTGAGAACACTGGAAAAGTGGAAATTCACAGGGAAGTGAAGACAACCACTCATTAACAAACAGCCTTAAGAACTTGCTCTTATTTTCCATCACAGAGGCAGAAAATTATTCTTCAGACATGAGATCAATATCTCAAACATGCCAGCAAAGGACAAGGCAGAGGAATAAAAAATATAAATCACAAGTTGAATCATTTGGGACAAAGGCAGAAAACGTCTTGGCTGGACAGATGAATTGGAGGATTTGCACATGGAAGAAAGTAATGGTTGCAAAAATCACTGGTTAGTAATTAATGACATGCAACTGAAATCTATTTGCATCTTTCTTTAAGTTGCAGAAATAGTTTCCTTTGATTACAGTACAAGTCTGTCAATGTTCAGGTTCTGAAGAAGCTAAAATGGTGCTTTACAATGCATCCTAGCTGCACTCTTACCTTCAGAGAAACTATTCCCTGATAAAAATGCATAAACTACAGCATATATTACTATGCTGTGAGTGTGATGAAGGGATTACAAAAGATTTCATTTCTCATGATTTTTACAATGTGACTACTCACAAAAAAAAATTATATTGCCCCTCCTGAACAGCTTGGTACTACACTCAGTGTATTCACAGGGAGCTATAGGAAAGTGATGCATTATCAGGCTCCCTCTTTTCAAAAGATCTGTACTTGAGAATATTGCCTTTAATCCATTCTCTCTTTTGATGTTACTCACTTTCATTCTACATTTCAGGATCCATAGGACTCAAAGTCAGAACAGAATTAAACAAAATTTGAAACTGAAAATGCCTTGGCATTCGAATACTTGGATTATCCTTACCTGGCCAACAAGTTGGACTGATCTTTCAGTCTGTGACTTTGCTAATAGCATTTCACACCACAACACTTCTTCCTTTAATCCTTTATTCCACAACTAGTCTTTTGTAGACATTTCAGAGTTTTTGGTTTTGGGAAAAGGACTATGACATGTCTAGATTTCTGTGACCACGAAAGAATATCATCAAGCTGTAGGTTTAGAATCCTACCAAATGGAGACTCACAACTTTACATAGGGTAGAACTAGGCACACCAACTCCACATTAAAGAAGTAAATTTGGTATATAAAGACTATCCTTAGGAAGATCAGTAAATTGCATAGCCCTGAATACTGATGACTCCTTTTAACTTGTGTTGGTTGGCATGCTAACTATTTCCATCAAAATGTCCAAGTGTCCCAAAAGATTAGTGTTTAGGTGCCCTACAAAAAATACAAAGCTTCAAAATGATAGAACTGCAGTGCTAGATGAAAACAATAATTACTGATTAATGCAAAACTCCAGCTTGACCCTAGAAAATGCCATCGTATTTCCAGTACCAGATTATCTGTCCTCTAAAATCTGTATTTATTCTTAAAAAATATGTGCATGCCACTTACTGCTATTTTAATGACAGATAAGATACAGTGGTCTCTGAGTTAGCAATGAGAAACACACTGAGACAGCTGCAAATTTCTCCTAGTGACAGATTAGCCAAAGGCATGGAAAGAGATACCATAGCAACAAAGAGGCTGTCACAAGTGCAATCACTCTTTTCCATGGGTAATATTTTGCTACAGTCTGTGCACTCACTTATATTGTAATCACATCATTTTTATGAACCACCAGGTATTGCTGGTCAGTGTATATATGTACATTATTCCTATAAGTCTTCCTTTGAAATTAAAGTAGGAGCTGACGAGTCTGTACAGAGGCTCTGAAGTGAGGCAGGGGAACAAAGTAGTTTTACAGTGAGGTGGTTTCTTCAATTATATAACACCTTACATAATATTAGGAAAAGCACTTCCTGTACCTGCACATGGCAGATCATTTATCCATCATACAATTATTTCACATTTCTCAGTCAAAAAGCAAAATTATTAATGTCATGTAAGTTAGTAGCAGTTTTACAGTACATGTACAATGTCATGTGAGAAATACACTGCTTTCTTAGCACTCACTGACCATACATCCTGCCTATCCTGGAATAACCTATATATTGTATTTAGATAATGAATTTCTGCGTTTTCTAATTCCATATCATTATTACTACTGTTTCTGAAAAGCCCAGAGGAGGAAGATGAACAAAGACATGAGGGAAGAAACTACCTTATATTTAACTTTGGCAGAAAAAACAGTAACACTTAGAGAGTCTATGGATCTGCTGCTTGTGTGGAGAAGTACAGATCAACAGCATAGCATCATTGCTCACACTAGGTAAGAAAAATAGCATTCTCCTTTCATATCTGGGGACACATTTTAGCTCTCTTGTATTGTGTTGTCTTACTCAAACAGCAGTTGTGACAGCACTGGTGGTAGTTGAGCCAGCACTTTGTGCTGCCTCTTGGTCCTGGGAATCTGAGTAGCCCACCAAAATGTAAAGGTACCAAGCAGAGGTCCCTTATGCTGAAAGGGTTAGGAACAGCATATTTTGTAAATGGAAACATGAATAAAATTACTGTCTCTCCTTTCACCAGCTGTAATTAATTTAGAAACAATCCAGCATCTGCAAGTGAGAAAGAGGAGATAGGGTAAAAATGTAAGCACTATTTATAGATAACAACAAAACTGCATTGATTGAGAGCAGTGGAATGCACACACTGAACGCAGTTTGCTTCACATGAAGCCAGTTGTTGTGTTTGGACAGTACACTTTCCTTTTTTCCAAGGATGTTATTAAATTTTGAATTTTCTTTAAATTCCGGAAGACATAACATAGAATTCGATAAATTGGAATATTAAAAATAACTGAGTTCAGGGTCTCTCCTGTATTGTTTTTAAGGTAAAGACACTCTCAGTATGGATTTCTCATGATTCTGGCAATATTTCTGTTCTTTTCACTCTAGTCTATCTCTGGTATTGATTTGGAATGCAGATTTGAATTTGGAATGTAGATAAATATACCCACTATGGATTTGTTTTTGGCCCTGTAATATTTCTCTTTTATTTCTCTCAGCCCTTGTAATATTTATTTTATTTTATTGCAGTACTCTATTTCTGATATTGATTTAGCATATAGTTACATAGTAATATACTAGGTAATAATTTCTTTCTGTTCTGCAGTGTGCTTTCCTCCACACATTAAAAACTTTTAGCCAGTTTTCAGAGAAACAATTGCAGTTCCTTCAGCCCATCTTAAAAGTGTAGGTGCTGAATGCTCATTTCCAAATGGTGGTCCTTTATAACCTGGCTGAGAACAATGCTTTCCTTTGTTTATAGGAAAACATTATTCACCTTCATTTTCTTGAGATTTTTAGGGGTTAATAATCAATATCTGCTATATATCCAATTTTTGTTGTTGTTAATTTATATTATTAGTATTGTTATTACATCAACAATTCTAAAAGAACAAGCATTGTTGCCAATTTTTAGTGAGCAGTAGATACTAGTCATGTTGCTCATCATAGTATGAGACACTGATTTAAGTCATAGCTGTGTACCTTTAGAATATGAGCATTTTTAAAACTCATTCTATTATATTGCGTTTGATAGTGGTCAAAGTCCAAAGCTTCCCAAACTGAGAAGTAATGAGTGTGCTTTTATGGTCATCTTTTTGATGCAGACCACATCAAAGTGACTTAATTATCTAAGATAGCGGCTTCCTACCCAACATTAAGTTTCTAAACATTAGGGGCTGTTAGTCATGGTAGTTTTCCTCTAGATTATTTGAGAAACATCACTCCAGAAGACAAATCGTATGACTTATCTTAGGACAAAATCAATTTCCCTCTAGAAGTGAACTATTCTATCTACAACTAAAAAGACAGTCTAGAGCATGGGCTAGTTATCTCACTCTAGAGTCCTAACCCAAGCAAAGTGCAATAAATTCTATCCCACATAATTTAACCACAATTTAGTGTTAAACTATGCCTCATTCCTCAGTTCTACCAAATCAAACTAAAAGCCTGAGGACAAGGTAGCATTTAATTACTGTGCAGTCATTCAAAGCTGCACCAGAGAAGGCTTAGGCTGAACACAAGGAAAGTTTTCTTGACCAAGACAATGGTCAAACATTGGAACAGGCTTCCTAGAGAGCTGTCCAAGCCTATCAGTGTTTAGGAGACATTTACAAAATGTTGTTATTTTACATGTTTAAATTTGGTAGCCCTGACTTGGTCAGGTGTCCAGATGAGATGATTATCATAGGTCCCTTTCAACTGAAATAGCCAATTTTATTCTGTACTTTTTCTCATTAAAAATACCAATGCATATTTCTCTACATGTTCATAAAATATCAGCCCAGGAACACTCTTCCACTGCTTGGAGCAAGTACACGCTTCTTCAGTCATGGTCCACCTCCAGAATCTCGAGATGAGACCCAGGATACACTGCTTTACCTTGTTCTTTTTCTCTAATTTCTTCAGGAAAGACACAGAGTTTGTGAGCTGCCCAGGAGCCATGACATGTTCCAAGCTAGGTCCGGAGTGGATGCCTGGAGAACTGGGACCCCAGGGGCACTGCAATGTGCACTTCCATACAGATTACATGCACCTATCAGTGGTCTCACGTAAAGTCTGCCTGTATCATAAGGATAGCAGGCAATGTACTGTGCTTAAAAATACAAGTAAAGCCTGGCATCTAGATCTGCCCAGGGAAAAACCCTACTCAGAGACCTCTGATATGGAATATACCCTGTAACTAAGAGAAATATTTCATTCAGCAAAACATTAGTTTTCAGTCTTTGTGAAGGGCTCATCTGTTTGATATCAACTCAGAGAATTTTTAAATTGTCATTCTCAGTTTTATACATAATAACGATATATTTTTCAACTGATGGGAAAATGATTTTTTTTTTTTTTTTTACACAGATCCTTTCCTGTATTGCAAGAAGAGAAACACAAAAAAGAAAACAAGAAGGAGAACTTCTGGAAGTAGAAACATTATATTATAAATAGGCTGTAGAAGAAAGAGTAAAGAAAAAAATTGAATTTTTCACTTCCTTGAAACATTTTTCTCATCATTTAAAGAATCAATGTGACAAAATTTTTGTGTTTATATATCAAAAATTTAGGCTAGCCGTGTGGGGAAAAAATGCAATTGTTTCCTTTTCACAAAAGTTTCTCAGCCTGGAGGAGAATGCCCAAGCATGCCTGGTAAAATCTCAGCAATGCTTATAATCATCTCATAATTCTCCTAATGTATTCATGAACATCCTCATTTGTTGCAGCATTATGCCCAGGAACACAAGTCCATATTTCTTTATATGAAGTAAAAAAATTTACTGATTTACCTAAGTTGTCACTGGCTTTTTTCCCCTTCCTCTCCTGCAGGCTACATAGACCCAAAATAATCAATTCTGAATCAGCACAATCAGTACTCTTCTTATTCATACAGATTTTTTCCCTATATTCAGTTTTTTTCTATGTTTAATTCTTAATATCAGCCTTTTCCAACTGCTATGCAAACAAATTAGGAAAACAATACCTGGTTTTGTATTCTAAAGGTAAATAATTTCCAAATTAGACTTATTAACATTTGAATTCTGAGTACTTCCAATTCATTATTCACGCATGACCTTATTAGACATATATAACTGAACAAAATACAAAACTTTAAGTAGGCCACACTTTTAAAAATCAATTTGTTTTCTGCCATTTTTCATCTGGCTTTTTTTGTTTAGTGACTAATACCATAACTATTAGCATGTCAGTACCATAATTTTTTACAATAGTAAGATATGCAAATAGAGGTGGACAAGCAAAATACCTCCTTTCTCCACTGTTTTTATTTCTAACATAAAGGTTAACTATTAACAGCTGAATATGTGGAAATGTAGGTGCTATTTTTGAACTTGGTATCCCGTAGAAGATAGTATGTCAGTGGGTAATTGGGTTAGGATTTTGGCACATGAAGAAGACAAACTTACAGAAAATGTTTGGAGGTGAAGATAAATTTTTTTTGGCCTTTCAGGAAAGTCTTGAGGAGATTTTTCTGTTATCTACATAAATCACTCAAGCTGTTTGGTTCCCTTTGTTTCTTTATGATTTTACATAATACATGATAATACATATGGGTTCTTATATTTAACAATCAGAAACTTATTATTCATAACTTCTTAATACTGGCTATCTGTACAATTATTTTTATGTTTCTCAAAAATGGGGGGGGTGGGGGGATTTTTTTAAAAAAGAGCAGTTTAGAATTTTTCCTTTTATTTATGTAGACCTTGGGGGGCAGAAAGAGGAGCTACAAAAATATGGTAGTGACAACATATTAGGGAAAAGCACTTGTCCTTTGATAATAAGTTGCTGTGTTAACACAAAGAACCAGTGATATTTCCAATAGCAATATATATTTTACTGCCCATCAGAATGATGTCTCTTAAAATCACAGGCGGCTGTATCTGAAAGACAGAGACCTTCATTCACCTATCACTGAGCTCGTTTCAATGAATTAGTTCAACTTGCAGTCAGAAATTTGAATTCAAATTTGCTATTGTCTCAGAATAGCCTTCCAGCTCTGCGGGAAATGAAGGAAAAAGGTGGAAAACATACAATATCTGGAAAAACCAGAAGGCAGAACAAATATAGGGGATTTAAGGTGACTAGTATTTTCCCTTCAGTGGTGCTAGGTCTGTAAGCAGGTTGTGATAGCCATTGCACTGCATCAGTATTTATAACAGCAAATTTAGAAAAGGAATGGCTTTTCCAAAGTGCCATTACTGAAGAGGTGTGAAATGAGTACTGAGGATTGCGTCCACCATGGAGAACAAGAAAATTCCAGCTGCTGCAGAGGGACCAACCTAAAAGTCTAATAACAACAAAGGCATAAGCTCCTGAGGACAGGAGCCTTGGGCTTCTTCAGATCCCTAAGAGTGGGAAAAAATTCATAACCTCAACCAATGCAGACAAACCTACATTCTGACAAACTTTTAAGAAGAAACCTCATCAAAGCAATCATAATTGATTTTACTCCTTTTGTGACCTCTTTTTTCCTGCAGAAATATAATCCAGTTCTGCATTTTTACTTACCACTTGTTAAACCCTCTCAATACATACAAAATGGCAAGTATTCGGTAATACTAATAGTGTCATGTAGTAATAACCAGGAAAAATTTCAAAACACATACAATTCTATTTCTATTTCTATTTCTTATTAAATATCTATGTGTTTCTTTTTGATTATATTATATACACACATACATTTTGCATGCATATAATTAGATTTGCATTGGCATGTACAATGTTAAGTGTGGGAAGCATTCCAGCAGGATTGTCTTCAGAAGAAACATATCTGAAAGTGGATTCAGGAAGGGAACTGTAAAACAAACATTTAGGAAGGAACCTTCCTTCAAAGAATGTCAAAATATTTTGGAGACTTATAAATACAGAAACTGAGACATAGAGCTCTCTGTGGAACAGAAGGAATATAAATTAGTCAGTGCATGATATGTTTCACCACAACCAATGTGTACCAGAAATGTAGTGCCAATGTAAAGGATATTTCAATAAAATTACATAGATACTCAAACACCTGTATAAATACCAATCCAGCATATTACAGCCTGACACTACAAACTATTAAATACATAAAAGAAAAATCAGTCATGAGTATGTGTGCTGGGGTGCAGGGGGGAAGGTGCTTATACTTAAACACATGCATATGTATCTTCAGAGTACATTTTCATCTTTTGTATGTCAATGAAGAATTGTGTTGACCCTGACAAGATACAATGCTTAAGTTTTAGGAAGTTTGTGTGTTTAATGCTTATCTGAAGAATTTGTTTTTCTTCTGTTTCCCTTAGCCACTAAAATGCAAAGATGACAGCATGTTTACTTTGTTGTCAGGCATTGTATATGATGACCTTTAAATATATTTCTGCTAATATAAATTTGAACCAATAATATGAAAAGTGTCAAATGGAGAAAAGGAACTCTGTCAAAATTCTGTCAAAATTTTTTAGTAAATCACAGTTATACAAGATGGAAAGAACCAGATCGTACTGTAATGACACGTCAAAAGCTTACCATACTCAGCTGTTTCTGTGTAGAAACATGGTCATTCCATGGAAATGATAAAAATGTTTGTTTGCTATCCTTTGAATGAAGAGCTTAGCAAAGTGTACAGACTTTGTGCAACTGATTTCAGAGAGAAATACATATTAGATTATAATGCATTTGATCATTACTGTTAGTTGAAGAGATCAACTCTACTATTCCCAGTGCTTACCTGAGAAGGTCTGACACATAGCTTACTATGTTCAAACAATTGAAAAGTGTGCTGAGAGAAGTGTGAGGGACCAGGAAGTCGAATCCCAGTACAACTGTCTTCCCATGCTTCTTTAGTCTTCTCAACTTAGGTCTTCGTGCATCCAATTTCCTGTGCACTTTTTTTTTTAACTTGTAGGTAACATATCAGGTTGGAATCATACCTACCCTAGTTGTTTTCACTTTATTCCCAGAGGAACAGCTCCATCCTTTACGATCTGGAAGAACTTTACATTCCTCCCCTTCAAGACATGGTTGCATGTGGCACCACCATTTCTGCTCCACTATTGAAGCTACAAGAGAAGAAAATAAATGTATTTTTATTTTCTCGCAATGGCCACTTTAGGATGTCATTACATTGTAACATTTCTTTTATTTTCCAGAAATATATGAGAAATATTTTGACTGACAGCTAGTCTGTGATTTTCAGCCACCTCAGAACCTTCATAAGAAATTAGGTTTCCAGTTTGCAACAGGAGTTATGTGCATCAAAGTCAATCTTTTCACGGCATTTCTTTCCAACCTCATTTTTATCTTGCTCAGCCAGATTTCAAAGTTTTAAGTAGAATCTCTTCTTTTGCTTGGTCTATAATATAGCCTAGCATAGCTTGATTAAATTTATTACCCATTATGACATATTTACCACTTCTCTGACATTAAAGAGATCATGTAAAGGGTGAATCCTGCCACTCTTTCAGAGAAAGAGATGTAAAAATCAGCTAGTATTTTCCCAAATAAAACATAAGAGCCTACACCAAAATTGTTAAGACACAAATATTACACTGTGAATAGTACAGATGTAAAAAGATTAAAAGTCAGACAGAACTGTGTTCTGTTTGCTTGCTTGTTTCTTTCCAGTGAAATAAATACATAAATTAGATGTTAAGACTGTAGCACATGAAAATTATATGCTCATGTAGGTTTTGCATAAATACTTTTAATTAAGTGAATATCATACAACTCCAAGAGTCCTCTTCTAGTTAGATCAAAGTTAGCCTCTCAAGAGGCCTCTTTCACTGGCATCTAATAATTTTGTTTAGCCTTTCCACAGAGCAATAGCAAATAATTAATTTTTCCATCTTCCTCACATTCATCTTTGACACCGCCTTCAAAACATAGAAGCTTTCCTACTCCTATTTTAAATAATTAACTGTAATGGAGTTAATTAGTAATGGAGTCTCATTAATGACCTTAAGCCAGCAAAAACTCCTAGGAACATAAAAAAAGGAAGCAATAGAAGGAGTCGCACCATCAACACAAGAAGGAGCTGCCCGGGTGGTACCTGCTACCTGCCCAGGGAAGCAGGAACACTTCACTGTCTGTGATCTTTCTTCTATCTTATTCTTATTGCAGCATCTGTGAAGTGCCACCACTTCACAGGTCCCAGTTTTAACATGGTGAGCTGTGAAAATAAGAAGATGAACAATTTGATAACTTTGAGAAGTAACATCATATTGTTTCGTTTGGATTTTTTAAATTAGAAATGCATTAAACTTGGCTCTGTAAGGCAATCTGCCACACATGAAATGAAAATTGTAATGGTATTAACACTTGAATGGAGAGTTGATCTTTTTTCCAAATGTAGTATAACTACCTTAGGCAAAAAACACTGGCTAAAGAACAGCTGGACAAGTCTGTATATGGGCCTATTCCAGTGAAGAGGGAACCAGAAACATAAAACTAACTTAGAAACCACATTAATTTCTGGGGTCTCATAAACAGCTGTGTACCTCCAACAATATTTCCTTTCTTTTTCCCTATGGTAGAAACTTTGAAGTGAAAGTATATCAATGCTAAAATAGCAATATATTAATATGGTTTCACAGTCCATTTCTCCATACTTTATACCCAGAAGAGTCTTTGACATGGTATTCCAAAACCTTCCTACAGGTGGACAGAGAACGACTGGCAGGATACAGGCAAAATCCCGAGACAAAATCCAGAAATAAAATCTACTAAGGAATCACACTTTAATTTTTTCTGCCTGGCACTACAAAGCAAGTTTGGGAACATGGGAAAACAAGTCTTTCAAACAAAGGAGGCAACAGGACAAACTTCATTATTCCCTATCTGCACCTATCACTCCTGTTCGTGCTGCCCTAAATGATTACCAGAATCATACAGCTGGAGTCCAATGAGAGGACCAATTTGGTAAGAGGAGAGCTACCAGAATATCCTTTCTGGTCCAGCAACCAGTCACCAAAGGATCTGGAATTTGGAAAAGGTTTTAACTGAACTTTCAGTGGTTGCTTATACAAGACCAGATATTTCTGGGAGTAATTCATTACCATCAGAAGAAAGCGACAAAAAAATCTGAATTTTAGCTGATTGACCTACAACCTTGTATGGGCAGGAATAATAATCATGTGAAGCAATATGTGTCCCTTAGTTCTGCTGCTATTTAATTTTTTGTGTCCTTTATGTAAAACCTGTGTACTGAATGCATCAGCTACCTTTAATATCCCTAATGTCAAACAATAAACAAGAGCTTCTACAAGGAGAAAGCCCTAAGAACCAGAGTCCAATACTGATGTCTGGATTCACTCCATTGTTATTCCTAAAAGATCTGAGGAAGGAGCACAACTTGATGTAGGCTTTGGACCCCATAAATTTCTAGAGGCAAAAGCCACAGATAGGAATTAGACTCTGAGTCTTCATCAACAAAACATAAACTGCTAAACATTTCATGGGAGAATTATGCATTTTTCAGTATAACAAATTCCAGTGAACAGTCTGTGGTCTTTGTCATCACTCAATGTATTGTACTGTGTCAGGTTTGATTACACTCCACCACATCATGCTGTGCTACAGCTGAAATGATATAACACAACACAGGCAATTAATCCATGATCCATCGTATTTTGATGTGTTGAAACATTACATTTACATCAAAAATCTAGGAGGGAGAAAAAAATCTCTTTATGTACAAACACTGACTTTCTTCACTTTCTAACTGTAATTTTTAATTCAATATAGCATGAGAACAGCAATTCATACTATCTGCCTGAACTTTGCAATCTCTATTATTTAATACCTTTGATGACATTGAGCAAATATTTTTACAACTACTAGCACAGGCTGCCCCAAAAAATTATTTTTAATTCTTTTCCAAACAATTCCAATGGTATACATTCCAATAAAGCAATTTAAATAAATACATTCTTTTTTTTTCTTAATAAAACACTTGTAAGGTTCTTTATTTGTGAATAGGAAAAAAAATTATTCTAGGTTATATTGGGTACATATAAAATATAGTAGAATAAACACATCCTGCTTTTGCAGGTTCATATTAACTTTAATTTTGATAGGCAATTACATACCTTATACCCACTCTACCTAACACAAATTCACTAAATTGTATTTTATGAAAGGTACATAAAAAACCCTAGACACTGAATCTACAAAAGAAAACAAATTTATTGGTAGGAGGAGAACTTCAAGTCACTTGCTTTTTCACTATATTAGTTTTAATTTGTATTCTGTATATCACTGATCCTGAAATTTTGTGTCCTCACTCTCTTTCATATAACTTTACACTGCCTTACTGTGTCTACAGAAGTGCCATAATACAACTGCTAAGCACTGAGGGAAACAGAAGTACAACATACACCAGTAGCCATCACAAATGGAAGGCAGTTAAAAGAGCTATCGTAAAATTCTGTGAGGGAAATTTTCACACTGAAACAAAAACCTTGAAAGCCTCCATTATAGTAATTAGGAGGAGAAAATCAGGCATTGTAAGACTTTTATGGAAAAAGAGTGCAAAGAAACAAAATAGTCATATTCATCTACAATACAGAAAAACATTTCAAAGGGTGAAAAGACATATGAAAAATAGAAGAGAACAAAAAATAACCAAATACTATCAATAGTATTTGAAAAATCTTTAATAAAGATGCATTGAAATTTTCTGGGTATAAAAAAAATCCCAGAAAAGTATACAATGATATTTCAAACACTGAGAAATCTAGGTTAACCATCCTCTAGTTTCTATTTCTATCTATAAAATGCCATGAAAACTCCTTGAGAGGAAATGTAGGGATTTCAGGTCCTTATGCTATCAAATAATTAAGTTCCATTGCAGTAAGTACAGTATCTGTCACATTCATGTGAAATTAAAGCTTCAATGCAGGAGATAAAGGATTCCCCACAACCTAAAACAAATTAACCTCATTAAGCCACTAGATCATTACACAAAAGGAGGATAATACTTTGGGAGATTCACATTTTGGTTTTGTTTCTCTTCCTCCTAGCAGACTTCAAAGTAGGCTGCTTGCTTTGCAGAAATTGTTTGAGGAACTGAATGTCATTCCTGTAATCCCACAGAAATTAGCTATTCAAAACCACTGCAAACAGTGTTTCATTTGCAGCTAATATAAATAGCCCTTCTTGCAATCAGTGTGGAGAGGGCCTCAAGAAAGATACTCTGAGATCTCTATATGTACAGATTGCAAAGCCTTCCTGGTGATTGTACATAACATAATATACGTATAAATTATGTTCCCGAAGATCTAGTAATGTATCGTGAGAGTCGAGCTTGGAAAACAGGCATAAACATATCTCACCCCTTAATGGCAAGTTCTGTAATTAACATGTCACTTTTACGGCTTTTTTTCATGTAGCAAAATCATCAATACTTATCTCATAAACCAGAACCAGAAACTTCAGTGATCAGCATCATGGTCTTGAAAAATATAAAACTAGAAAATTACTAGTCTTCATTTTAGATAAAACTTTTCTTGTTCCATCATGGTAGTTTCATATTTCTTTCCTTCAGGTGAATCAAATTTCAGTCACATTTGTACAGTGCATCTGGCACTAAGTTATGATCCTTACTCCTCTGCTTTTGTGGGAAAACTGCTCCAGGGAAGAATGGAAGTTATTATTCAAGATCATTATTTTGCAATTCAACTCACAAATATGAATATAAGGTATTTAGTGTAGGAATGCAAATCTTGCATTAAATCAAGAAAATCTTCTGAATACCATTGTTCCTCATGATCACCTTTTCCTAGCCTCAACACTTAAACATTGATGTTCAATTCTGTTATGCATCTGCTCAGTCACTTGAATCTTTTCTTTCTTGAAAGTTGCACAGATCATGCAACAACGCATACACTGGCCGTTAACAAAGAGGAAGCAATTGTGTTGCCAAGAACTAAACAAATAAATTCACAGCCTATTTCTGTCTTCAGGATTCCCATCATTGCAGAAGCCACATATAAATAGCAGGGGAAAAATATCAAAAAGGCTCTGTTATATGCTCTCTGCAAAGACACTGGCGCATCTGGGTGATACAGTTAAATCCATCTAATGACTAAGAGCAACTGAAAGCAAGAGGATGCCTTGTCTCTTGTCCATGACTCATCCCTTGCTTGAACATTTGATAGTGAAGATGGTGAGCCAGGGATTTGGACTAAAAAAAAATTTCCCCTTTTTTTTTAAGGTTAGCTCTCCACCAGTTTAGCTCCTACAACTGGGTGCAGACAGACCAGTGAGAAGCATTTTCAGCCAAAGGGAAGAGGAAGGAGCTGGCAGCTGCAGATACCTGATTAACTCCTGCAGAAACCAGTTCATATATCAGCTTGCAAGAACTGCAGCTCTGTACTCTGACATGAAATAAATTTATCTTAATTTATTCTCTTTCAGGTAATTTTTCAGGTAATTTTCAGAGACTATTTAAAATCTGTAAAACTTTGTTTGTTTGAGTCTATGTTATAGCTGAAAAAAGAAGCATCAAGAATAAATAAAATAATGCGAACTACACTTAGCCATGAGTCTCAATTCCACATTACATCTAATATTTTATACATTTTAGAATTTTTTGTCATCTTGGGTATGATCAGGAAGATGTCCCACATGAAATACTGTAGTAACCCAGTCTTTCAAAGTAGTTACATATGCATGTTTTATTCATGCAAAGCATTTCCACAATAATGATTAAAATGGAATGACTCTTTTAAATAATCATCTGTAAGGAAAAATAGAAAGTATTTCAGGACATTGTCAGCTTGCTTCATCCATTTCTCTAAGTGATTCATGATTCTACAACACAATATTCAAACAAATGTGTGATTGGGTGTTATTGGTAAAATAAATAAAATTAGTGGTTGTAATATAACATTTTTTCCAAATGGGCTTTAGATCATTGTTCTACCCTTAAATGACCAGGGGAAAAAAATAGGGCTTTCTTTTTCACATGGTTTATTTGCTTTGTTCATACTGATTGACAAGGAAAACAAATGTAGGTTATTTTTCTGCTACCCTTCAGCAATTTCAGTATGTCATACCAGTCTCAGTGTGTCACTGTAGAGAGGAAAGATACAAAACAACTTGCAAAATCTCCCTCACAGACACAAAATACACAGTCCCATATGCAATATTATTGGTTTTTTTCAATATTTTAATAAGTGTTAGTAGTTACCATTTCTAAGCAATCAAAATCTTATATAACCATAGCCAAGTCAGGATTTCCATCTAAACTTTCTCTTTAAATGTCAGACTAAGATATATGAAAACAAATACACTATCCAATTTCTTCCTTCAATTAATTTTAACATTCTTCAATATTTTCTATAATAGCCATGTAACAGCTGTTAGGGAAAAACTTGAACATAGTTTATTTCTGCTCTGCCAGCAATGGTTCTGGTACTACTGCAGTTCTGTGATGTAAGCACACAAGCAATGTGAAGCTTTTTGTTAAGGACAAAATCTTTCATTTGACCAGTCATTAGTGCAGTTGGGGAAAAAAAAGCAGCCAAGATTTTGGGAACACAAGCTTCAGTTTGCTTTTGTGAACACAAAACAAAGCACAACTCCATTTCAACTCCACGGCCAAAGGGAGAACTGGCAGCACAAACATCAGGAAAAGACGCCTAACTCCCAAAGCAACACTGGTAGATATACATCAACAGCAACCTTAGAGAACATTACCTTTAAAGATCAAATTCAAAATCCTTTGAACTCAATGTTTTTGGTTTGATAGGTAATTTTTGGATCAGAATGTCAATGACAGAGTTTTTTTTTTTTCCATAAAGGTGACATCTGGATTTGCAAGATATTTATTCTGATGATTGAGTATGCAGCAACTCTTACCTTACAGTGATTGAACAAATGATGATATATAGTCTAGACATGTGAAAACTATGGTGAATTAAGATTATTATATAAAATAAAATCAAAGATAATTGTATCCACGAGGGGTTTTTTAAATTTTATTTTGTACATATTTTAATTGGTTTGAAAAACTTACGATATTTTTTAAACAGGGAAAATTATCAAAAACAAAGTGTTGCTGTTGTTTTGTATTTTTTTAAACTTATTTGGTGTTCTTTTTGTTTGTTAGTTTTTTTCCTTGTTTGGCCAGTGAACTGAAAAATCAATTACAGACACAGCAGTAATTCCTGTGTCCTCAGTGGTGACAATGAGGCATGACACAGTTGTGGGGCATCTCAGGAAAGGTACTCATGTTGCTTTATTTTCAGATGACACAGGGGTTGCTCTATTCTAACAGCAGGACAGAAATGCTAATTTTGTGCTATCCTATTCTACACTATCACAGAATCATAGAATGGGTAAGGTTGGAAGGGACCACAGTGGGACTCTGTCCTTTGGACAGCTTCCCTTCAGATACTTTTATACACTGTATATATACAAGCTGTCAGGAGCCAGCCGTGTTTGCTTGCGGCCAAGAAGGCCAGTGGTGTCCTGGGGTGCATTGCCAGGTCGAGGGAGCTGATCCTGCCCCTGTACTCTGCCCCAGTGAGGCACATCTGGGGTGCTGTGTCCGGCTCTGGGCGCTTCAGTGCGAGAGCTCCTCGGGTGGGTCATACAAAGCTATCAAGGGACTGAGAACCTCTCGTACAAGGAAAAGCTGAAGGAGCTGGGCTTGTTCAGCATTGAGAAGAGGTAACTGAGAGGCAACTCTCATCAGTGTATATACTATATATTCCCATACAATTATTTCTGAAAATCCTACAAATACACCTTATTGACAGGTTCTACTTACTGTGTTCATGTTCCAATGCTTTATACCTCGGCTACACTTGTTCACTTTGGGCACTGAAAGTTCCAGATAGAGTATGCTCTGCTTTTACCAGTGGAGCACCAATTTAGGTTAAAAGTACAGAATTACTTTTCAATTCTCTTTTACTCTGGTGTCTCTTGCATCTTGGGATATGTTCTCAGGTAAATTTCTTTAAAAAAATAACTGATTGCTTGGAATGTTTTGCAGTGCCACTTGTAGGCGACATACACAGAGAAAATACTGCTAACTGCAGCTCTTTCCAGGCTTTTTGGATTCAACATGATTCTTTCTGTCCTGAGAGGATCATTTTAAAATAACAAGAGTCATTCTTGATAAGTGTTTATTCTGCAGATGCTGGCCCAGCTCCTCTACCCCTCAATTAACCCAATTAGTCCACTTGGGTGAAGGATGATGAGCAGAGTTCATAAGACAATGCTATGCACACAGCATCTCCGGTAGCCTTTAAAACCTGAACTAATGAATGGTTTGCCACAGTCACATTGCCAAGCATAATCTTCTGCACAGTGCCAAAGAAAAACCTCATCCATCAGTTTGTCTGCCAGCTGTCATTTACAGCCATCTGTATGGGAAGACATTTTCCCTTTTGGAAAAAAATCAAGGAAAAACTACAATATAAGCATTCCCCTGAGAAGAGCTCGCTAATGAATCTGTGAGATCTAGCCTCGGATATTCCCATAGCAAAATCTAATCACTGAAATGGACTGCTGAGTTATCTCTACTACGAGAGGAAAGGACTTACTGGAATAAAGTAGCAAGCTGGCCTAGTCCCAGTTGTTCTCACAAACAAAAACTACAGATGGAGCACTTCATGCAGGATCTCTAGGACCTGGAGAGCCTGCAGTCATCTCCCAGTCTTACTGAGGCTAATTGTATTCATTCAGTCCTCTGGCAGAAGTGAGCCAGTCTTACTCAAATAAGTTTACCTCCTCTCCCAGAAAAGTCAGTGCCTTTTTATGGCAATGGCTACAAATTTTTACTTCATACCAAACTTCTAGCCAAAGAAACAGGAACTTAAAACACAACTAATTTTCAGGTAGCCTGAAGGATAATTTCTTCTTCTCCATAAGAGCCCACTCTGCCTAGAGTGTTGCCCTCCCTAGGTCCAAATTTTTAATTTTGAAATTGGGTAATCTCTAGGTTCGCAAAACCACAAAGCATTCAGAGACAAGATCACAAGCAGCAATCATTTTGGGGGTTTCCAATTTTTATATGTCCACTCACTGGAAGAGGAGCAGAAAAAGCTTCTGCACATTATCCCAGTCCCTACCTCAAGCTGGGCTCCCTGACTTCAGCCTGCCTGCTGGGTCTTACCCCACCTCCCCCTGCAGGAGGCCAGAGAGGAGCTGCTCCACCACAGCCATGCAGTGGAGTGGATGAGAGGATGATGACAGCAGCAAAGATTGTGTGTTTCCTTATGGGACTGAAACAGAGCCACTTTGTTTTTTTGTACATTAGATGTTTCCCACATTTCTTCTCTAGCAGCTGTTAGCTGACACAATTCTTGAGAAAGTTTGTGTAAAACTGGTAGAAAAGTACTCAGGGCAAGGTGCAGTTTATAAATACTGCAAGTCAAAAGCCCCAGTATCTCTGAGGTTGTTATCAAACATGTTAAGCAAACGATATATTAAAGTGTGCAGACATTTTGCAAATTACCAGGCTGATGCTTGAGATTACTAATTATATGATTTCACAGAGAAAAAAGACGACTAATCCAGCTTTCAGGCACTCAAAAGAACATTTGGCACAAAGACTTTTTATTCTTTCATACTCTCTCTTCGGGCCTTCTGCCAAATATCTCGACTCAGCAAGAAGCAGTAGCACATGTTTCAGTGCAGCCTTCAGTCTTTGGCAGAATACAAAAACCCCACATTTTCTCCTCAGTCCCAGAGTGTCAGAAGCCTGTAGTTTACACAATTATGGGGAATATATTTCCTGTTCCCCTAGATGACTCTCATTTATTTTCTTTTCTTTCTAGCTGATCCAAATGACTGCTTTTTTTATTATTATTATTTTTCATTTTTTACACCCCTGCCTTCTAGGACTTCCCTATCATCCTTCAGACTCATCCATATGAGTTAAGAGAAACTCTATAGGATATCCCAGTACACAGTTCACCATCAGAAAGGAAGATCTTAATTTTAAGTTTCAGCTTGCTTCTTTAGAGCCCCAGGCAAGCCCTTTGAAGTGCAGAGTCAGGAGGGAAACCTAACTCAGGCCTTTAGAAAAAAACTGCTAACAAGGCACATGTCTACATCTCTTCAGTGAAATGCTTTCTTTTGGAGTGCTCTCCCCTGCTACAGCCTTCCCTCTACATTGTTGATTCCATATAAATAGCAACTCTCTGAGCCATGGGTATGATGAATCAATAAGGATCTAGACAGAGTCTATGAATTGAGATTGGATGGCCTGGGAAGAGACTGGCTATTCTTCAAGACAGAGGAAAAGAAAGCACATTCCAACAAGCCAAGTGAAAGAGAAGAAACTGCCAGGAGAGCCATTCAGAGTAGTGCAATGAAGAATATTTTTGCCCAAGGATTCCCAGTAGATAACACTTTCAGGTAAGTGTTCTTGCTGAAAAGGTACATTTTAAGATGCTCCTAGCAGACTCTCTGGCATTTGTTTCTGGAGGAACTCTGGTTAACAGAGGCTGATGATAGGAAACAAGCAGACCACCCTCATAACTACCCAAAGTCAGAAGCTGCAAAAATATCACAGAACCCAGAACTCCAGAAGTGTGGTTTTTAACAACTATACTGCAACAAAAGCAGCTGAAGTAATTCACACCTCAAAAAAACCTACTCAAAAACAAAATATGGACGAAAAAAATTGCAATTATTCAGGGACATTTTCAGACAATTAAGATTTGGCTTCATGTTTGGCATCTTAATCCTGTATCTATATGGAAGCTCATGCATTGCACACAGGGATGTAAGAGGCCATGCCAGGCCAGCTCAGGATCCTTTTTTCATGCCTATTCACAAAAGAAGCCAGGCACCTTGTGAAGCTAGACCACTGCTGGGATACAAGTACAGAGCTGGACAGCTCTTGGACAGAGTTCTCTGGGACTGTACACCTGGAGCACAATAAAAGCAAATTTTCTATTACCCTAAAGAAGTCAAGCCTCCTGCACTGAATATGAGACTCACAGACCAGCCAAGAAACTCTGCCTCCTGCCATGGAGCAGAAAGGTACCACGCATATAGCCTATGGTGCTGTGCTGGTTCAGCTCCCACAGCTCCTCCTCTGCCATGTTAGCCAACAGCCAGATCCATCATTCTCCCACAAGAGCCAGAGCAAGGCTTCTGCAGGTGCCAGGAATGAGGCACTGTCCAAGATGTCATGTCAGTGCCAGAGACTGGCCATGCCAAAGGGAGAGTCCAAAAAGACATCCACAGTGTTCACATCTTTCTCACCATTGTAAAGGGCAAAGGGGGAAAAGGAGGCTCTCTGGGAGATATGAAATCTAAAAGAAAAAAAAAATTAATGCTTGAATTTTAATGCCAATAGGAACTTGCAAGGAAGACAAATAGACAAAATACCTACAGCACATAAAATTACAGCATCTTCTATTGGCTGCATACATTTTTATGACTGCATATTCTTTGATCTTTTTGTTACTTTAATGTAGGATTTTCCTCACAGAGGTCAACATTAGAACCTCAAAACCTCAGACTTCACATTGCATTGAAGTGTGGTTTTTTTAGCTAAATAACAGAGAGATTCAGTAGCAGTTGTTATCTGTGGGCTATTTTGACTCTTTCAAAGTCCCAAGTGCAAAGCTGAATGCCACATACACTACGTGTAGCACAGTGTATTTGTCTGCCAGTGTCTAAAAATGTGTCAAAATTGACAGCAAACTATTTATAACTATCCATAGGACTGTGCCTCTTTCCAAGGTTAGATGAAATTGTGATGGGGAAACAATTGACTATCCACAATTCCTTATAAATATCTACACTGCCTCACAACAAAATATTTTTACTTCTTTAGTTCTAAAATTCACACCAGAAAAAACACAAAACTATTAAATAACTGTCCAGGTCCACAGGACTGATATGCTGTGAAGGTAACCAAGTGTAATCTTCTTTAGACTGTGGAAGACTGTCACAAAACCCCCCAAAAAATTGCCTTCCCCTTCAATTCACCACCATAAAAGCTGAACAGCAAGGGGATACACTAGAGGATTTGACAAAATGCCATTCATGAGACAGCTTGTCTGATCACATAGACAAATCTAGCAGGAGTTTTATCTTTACAGAGCTCACAAGTCAGGAAAATCTTCACAATAATCCTAGCACACATCCTTCAGGTGCAGCTGTAGTTAGCAGATCATTGGAAAACTAAAAAGATGAGGAAATCAGAAACTGAAGATGCAGCAGAATGAGCCAGCATTTCCCAACTTGAGTGGGACAGCCTTGTTTTAACACCCAAGTGGAAGTGCTGCCTTGTCTAGGAATTCTGTGGTGACTGGGCATTTCTAAGGAACTAGACCCACAATAACAAAGTAAACATTGGTACCATGAATCTCCTTTTATTTCACACACAACCACTCTGATATTTGCTTTGTCTTTCACTTGGATTTTTACTTTAATGAACATGTTGCATAACACAGATGTAATCTGATTATTTCTGATCCTACGCCTCATCTCTCCAAGGGAATCACATGTTCATCCACCTTTCCTTTCTCATACAGTTGTTTCTAGAGCAACACATGCATTACTATTACATTGATATATTGTCTTCTCATAGAACAGAAACCAAATTTCAGCAGTTCATGCATGGTTCAGAGCCCCATAAGCAGTGAACAGCAGTGTCCAAACTTGCAAACTGGAAAGATTTGCTAGAATTTTGTCCCTGATTTTTTTTTCTCAAGTACTATACATACCAACATAAACACATATACAATCAAGGACATAAGTGTCTCCAGGCAGAAGAATCCAATGTTTTAACGTAGCAATGCATCTTGACATTTTTATTCACTGACCAAATCTTATAGCATCATTTACTATATTATTATTACAATAATGAGAGCAGAGTTTTAACTGTTCTCTACAAAACCAAAGACACATCACCATACACTGGATGTCTACAGAGCCTAATCTAAGCTCGACATCCCTGTATATTCAATGCAGCTGGAGAAAGAAGCACCTCCACAAGTGGAGGTGTGCAAGACTAGATCCCTCCTTAAGGAACAGCTACATCAGGAAAGATATTACTTGATCCCTGGTTAGTCATTTCATCTGTGAGACTGCCCTCATTGGAATCTGACATTGCCACAATACTGAAACAGAGATCAGTCCTCTGTAATGACCACGTCTGCTCTAAGAATCATAATATATATGTATAGGCAAACCAAGCTAAAATATATCCACTGATTTATTGTCGTTTGCAAAGCTGGATTTTAAGATCTGTGATGTTTGCCAGGACCCAGCAGAGGAGTCACATGCAGGTCCAAATAGAACACTTGAGTCAAAGGAAGAAACACACTCCCCTAGTTTTTATTTCAGGAGCTTTACTAGCTATGGTAGCAGCATAGTAAGACTGATTTTCAAAGTTCTCTTTAAACAGCGAACTTTTGCCTTCAAAGAAAAAGAAAAAGAGAGAGAGACATCCTGGATTTAAAATACATCACAAATTTATTTCTTCATTGTATTAATAAAGGGACACAAAAATACACAAAATCTGGAGCTATTAAATTCCACTCTATAGCTGTAAAGTAACACTTCTGCATTTTTCTCCAGGTTATCTGTAAAAAAGAAATCTCATTTTCCCATCTATC
Source organism: Catharus ustulatus (assembly GCF_009819885.2). Taxonomy (NCBI): domain Eukaryota; kingdom Metazoa; phylum Chordata; class Aves; order Passeriformes; family Turdidae; genus Catharus; species Catharus ustulatus. The sequence goes on along the minus strand of NC_046224.1, from coordinate 52,743,912 downwards.
TTCTCTTTAATTGTTCATAATTGCTATGCATAAACCTAGGAGATTTTTCCATAAAAGAAAGTAAAAAATAAATGCCAAAGAAACATAAAAACTTCATTTAAAACTATTGAAATTGCTACCCCCTAATGATTATTGTTATGAAAAATTGAGTGATATTTTACAGTTTAACACCCCTCTCTTACAATGACTTTATTAGGATAAGGCATAATTTGGAATTTTCCTACGTTTTTCATGTGGGTCATAATAGTGCTTAAGTGTAGACTGTTGCATTCCTAGCAACCAGCAGAAAAGCAAATTAGTTTATAATCACTCCTACAGATCTTTTCTAAAGATAGATTTTTAGGAGAGTTTTTCTGGCAGCCAAGAATAGTCTCATTAGTGGGACCTTTTACTTTTTTTTTTCTCCATACACCATTATTTAGTATGACAGTTTTAAATGGGATTAATCACAGGATTTATTGCATATCTAGGTTCAAAATGTTCATTAGGCTAATTTGCATTTGAAAATAGAAACAAGAACTAGAGTTGAAAAATATATTTTCTTCAGCAAAATCATTATTTTAAAAAATACTTTCAGTAATTACTGTTAATAGTGTCCTATTTTCTAAACAGACTAGCATTGTCTGTTTCAGAAAGATGAAAAAATAATGAGGCTAAAATATTGCCTGTGATGAAATAAAACACATGTACTGCAAAAATAAGAGTAGTATTTCCATATGCCATTCAGAGTATCCTAATTTACTCACTTTCTCACTTTCAGAAAAAAAGTGCCAAAAACATAAGCTCTAAAGGCCTTTAACACAAAAATTGTGTATATCCTATCAGGGGAGGTTTTAACCCAAAATAATTAAAATATTTTGTGTTTTGCTATTTCCAAAAGTATCTGACTGATTGTGAACATTTTTCGATACTTCTACAACTAAGAAACAGCTGTTCTAGAGTATAGCATTTTTATAGGCAATGATATATGGTGCTCCTTTTAGTTTGGGTTTTTTTTAGTTTTTTTGAAAGAAAATTTAAAATTATGTCAGTTTTGCAAGTCTTTCTTTTTCTCTAGCACTTGGAGAAAAGTACTGAACAATTTACTTTATTGCACACATGTGAAATAGAATACACCTAGCCCCACTCTGGTGACTGTGCTCTTTTCTTCAGTCATGTTCCTCTTTACAAGCTGATTTTCAGAGAAAACCCACAAAAACCTAATGACAGCAATGTTGAGACAGAAGAAGGGTGGAAAATGCGTTCTGTCCTTAAATCTCTTTGCATAAAATGCATCTTGCCATTTTCAGGGCAAAAATTGAAAAGTCATGAAAGTCATGAGATAAGACCACTGAGCCCTGTGCAATGGGGTTCCTCCTAATTCCCCACTTTTTAGCTACTTGTATCCAATCCACCCTCTAATTTTAGACAGAGCGCCTGAGTGCACTTCATTCCTGCTATCCTCCAGAAGACACTTGCAGTGATGATCATCTAAACTATACGATGAGCAGGAGTGGTCTCAGGATGGTGAAAGGTTAATTCTTCTCTCAGATGTTTCCAGGGCACAACCTCTACAGGATGTCCTTTGTCTTCTGCAACACACCACTCTAGCATACAATGTTTTGTTACAATGAATGACAAAAGACGGACCATTTACATCTCATAATTGAGATTTTCTGGATTTTCACAGCTTTTTAAAACATAAACATAGACATAGGAAACAACATTTTAACTCTCCTAAGACAATTTTTAACCAAAAGTAGCAGGAAAAAAAGAGATTTACACAGTTTTCATGCACACAGTGTACAGCAGTGCAACAAAATGGCACAAAATTACTCTTTCTCCTTCCTTATTTAAAATTCTATCTTCTTTCAGATATAGTAATTTTTGCTCCTAATATCTCTGGCAGATGTTCTGGGGTGAATGAGGCAATTAAGAATCCAAAATTCCCATTTCTTCCAGATGTTTCTTTTCTCAATATTCACTCACTGGATACATATTTACTTTCCACTCTGCAGTGTGTAGCACTTAGCACACCTTCTGGGTTCCATTTCACAACATTTCCACAGTTAATCTGACACATGCCAATGCATCTTAGATGAAAGTTTAGCATCAGTAATATTTTTTTACCCTATCAGTAGCATACTTACATAATAGAGCAAAATTGAACTAAGTTTTAAATAAGTATTTTAGTTTAGAAATATCCACATTATGTTTTTCACAGGTACAATACTTTCTGCTATCTTTCTGATTTTTAAAACTAAACTTTGGTTTTCCTCAGTCGTTCAGCTCACTGAAGGAATCTAATGGTTTTGGTCTTTTCTGTGATCAGTTCTATCCACTGAGACTGAACTACAGGCTGAAGTGGTTTGTCCTTGCTCCCCACCCATCACATACATAGCCTTGGGTTCAAAACCTGGATCCAGAACTATTCTGACCTTCTCAATAATTCAGACATCTTCCTCTCATACATATCTCTGGAGCATAAACTCCGCTGAAGCAATTCTAATAACTTGCACCTTAAAATACAATGGCACAATGCACCCAAGATTTGTGTTGGTCTTAACAGAATACTTTTATTGTGCATGTCCTTTCTGTAGCTCTGCATTCACCCAAAATAACCCACAGATTCAGGTTTATGCTTTAGTCATTCAAGGGCACTTGACACTGAAGCCAGAAGTTTTTTTGCAGAAAGAATTCTAAGTCTACTGCATTTACTTGAGAACAATTTGAGTACAAGAGTTATACAAATCTATGGGGAAAAAAGAACAAGACAGACTTGGCAGCTCCTGCCTCAGCCTCCTCATCATTACAGACAGAATTCTTGCTCAGCCTGGTAAAAGAGAGCTGCACAAGGCAGACTGCTCTTTTACGATTTTCCTGCTTTCTGTCATCTGAAGCCCCAAGCCAGCCCCTTTCCATGTATGCCATGGCTTTGCTTCCATCTAAGTAGAGAAGAGGGTTTTTCCTGGCCACAGTTAAATGGTACTTTCACACTCCCAAAAGGAACGTCAGAATTTCACTATTATTTCTTTGCAAATTTAACAGCTCTTCCAGACTTTCCCTGCATACACACAAATACCTTAAGGGCTGGTGCCAAGAGGATGGGGCCACTACTGTTCAGTGGCACCCCGTGGCAGGACAAGGGGCAACAAACAGAAACTGAAACAGGAAATTCAATCTGAACGTGATGAAAAACTGCTTTCCTGCGAGAGTGTGTGAAAGATTGAAATGCTACAGTTAATAGCCTAAACACGGGTAACGAAGGATTTTTTTCCCAATATGGCAAAACTGAACAAAGAACCTTCAACCGCTGAAGCCCACCCCTCCCTGAATATTCCTCCTGACTGAAACTTTGGAATGTGAGTTAAGCCACCTAAGGGAACTTGCAATAAGATGAAGGTGACACTATATCCAATTATCTCAGGTCTAGGGAGAAGTAAACAAGGCTGAGAGAGAAGAACGTATACACGAGGAAACCAAACCCAGCAGCTGTCCTGAAAATCATCTCTCCTGGGTTCAGGGTGGGGGAAGCCATAGCTCACAGACCCATCTGCTGAGGCCAGGTTTGCACACACCTCCCCTCAGTCAGGGGGAGGAGGAGAGTTTTGGGTGTGGCACAACAGATCCAGAGTCTGTTGCAAGAGACGATGTCAAATTTGTCTCCCCCAGGGGAAGCACCTGGGGGCTCCCACATAGTCTGAACATGTATTAATCCATTGAACTCTGTTTTATGGGATGCTCACCACCAAGAAGACCAGAAGAGGATCAATGGGATGGGATTGGGATGGACAGGACACCATCAGGTACCATGGAGTGGTGACATTTTCTATTTAATCTGTCCATCACTAATTTTCTCTCCCACCACCCCCCCCATACCTTTTTCTATTTCTTTCTATCTCTCTGTCTCTACCTCATATTTACTGTTAAATCAAATCCACACTGTTGTCTTCAACGTATGGTCTCATTTGCACTTTAATTCAGGCAGAAGCATCTCTCTACAAATTTTAACTAAATAGGATCATAACAGGATAACAGAGCATTGGAAAAGGCTGTGCAGAGAGGCTGTGGAGCCTCCTTCTCTGGAGATATTCTGGACACAATCCTGTGTAATCTGCTCCAGGTGAACCTAGATGATCTCCAGAGGTCCCTTCCCACACCAACAATTCTCTGATTCTGTGTATTGTAGCTCAACAAGGAGAAATGGAACAAATGTAAAATCTAGGTTTAACAGCTAAACCTTTTTTTTAACACAACAGAATGACATTTGCAGAATGATATAAAGATATAAATAAATCTGTCACAGATCAGATTTCACTGGCTTCTGAACTGCAAAATGAGACTCTATTTGAAAATTAAAAATAAGACCTTTAGAACTTTATTCAGACATTATGACCCTGATAGAGGAGAAGAGCATTTAGGCAGATAAAAGAACAACATCCAAACTGAGTCCTTCTGCTAAGAGACTTTCCAAAAGTTCCAGAAGCTGTCCAACAAGTTGTAAATTATTTTATATAGGAATTCAGGGAAGTATTCACACTTGCACTTAAAGCTTGAGTTTTCACTTTTTGAAAGGAATGAGCTCTAAAGGGTGATTCAGAGAACCTAGAAGAGATGCCTAAAACTAGATGTTGTGGAAAATTCCCTGAGTTTTCAGTTAGTTTTGAAAATCACCACTATTTTGTGAAATTCCCATAAATAAATCATATGCACTTAAAAAAACACTAAAACAGTCCACGTAAGCTATTTCAACAGTGGTGAACTTGCATTTTCCTCTTTCATCCAAGTCTCTCATACCACTTACACACATGCACATACATATGTACATTGTCTTCTAAAATGGTTATAAATTTTACAAATTTGCATTGAGTCTTTTATGGCTGGACTCAAGATCTCAAAGGCCTTTTCCCACCTAAATAACTCAGTCATTCTATAATTCTAACTCTCTATGGCTGAGGAAGACTGTCCCAGTGAGCCTTAAAACAGTAAATTCCCTCAGGCCCCCAGCGAACAGAGCCCAATTTTTTGTTCAGAAAGACTTTACAAACTGCAAACCGAAACAAATCTTTTTCTATAGATACTTCCCAGAACAGCTGTCTGCTTCTGATGTTTCCTTGGCACCTGTATGACTGAGGAACAGCTGTTCTAAAATATGACATTGTACAAGCAATTACTAACACTATTGTAGAGTAAGTTCAGTGAAGAGTGTCAAGAGAGAAGGGCACAGTCTGTATACATCATCAGTAGAAAATTAATACAAATGAAAATTAGATTAACATATGCCCTGAATGTTATAGAAATAGTCCCTACATGGGACGTGCTTTTTCAGGCATAAACCAAACAATCTGAGTATGTGAAATCCTTTGAGTCAGTGTGGAGTAGATACCAGTACATGTATGGGACAGTCATTGTGGATTGTATGGAATGTGTGTTGGAAAATGTAAGGGACAATGCAAAAAACCCAATACTGTCACTACACTGTGCTGTATGTCCTCCATACAAGAAAGAAAGCAGATGTTGATTTGAAGATAGAATTGTTTCTAATCCTACCATTACAGTAATTTTACACTTCTGGATAGAATGGTTTGTTGTGTAAGGGACCTTCAAGATATCTAGTTCTACACCCTTACTGTTAAGGATCAGACTATAATTATAACATGATATTGACTCATTGTATTTGACTTACAAAAAATTATATGATCTTAAAGTGTTAAGTTTTGAGAAAATAGAATGTTAAGAAAAATGTAAACTATTCATATTTTCTTTTCAATTATATTCTTGTTTGATAATCCCAGATGTATTTCTCCAATGAAAAAAGACAGGAAAAAATGAAATTGTCATACCAGTGAGGAAAAATCTGTGTGGTTTCTACACCACAGAAAGCTGATTTCAGGGTCTTGGATATAAACAAGTGATGACCGTCCAATATATCTCTAGATAATCCAACTGTTGGCTCCACATCCATCAGAAGACACAAATACAGCCTTTTCTACATTTCATGCCAAATTCCATGGCTGGAAACTTCAACAATAAGGTACATGCAGAGCTTTCCTGCACAAAAGGATTCACATTCTCAGAGTAACTCAGTAAACTCTTGTTACCAGCATTAAGTATTCATATAGAGACAGAAAATGACATTTCCTCAAAAGGTTTACTTGTGTAAACTCATCCGATATTTACCTTTTAAATTTTGTAACAATTTTCCTGTTTACAACTCCTATATTACATGTCTGTACTGGAAGGATTCTCTTTAAAGACAGTGAACCCATATAACCAATGAGTAAAAACGTTTTCAGAAAGGGGAAAGGCTCTGGGGAGTGAGCACAGGCAACTGCAGCAATGCCATTGGCTTGCTGTGGCACAGCATCCTGCTCCATGATGTGTGATGGGAGTCTCCAGGTCACTAAACAGTCCTTCTCTTCCTTCCTGATCACAGCTGCATCTAACATCTATTGTTTTCCCGTTCGACTCCAAGGAAAATTAATTTAAGACACTCGCTATGTCATGATATGCATTTAGACAAATGAAAAATTCAGAATAAAACTGCAAGCCAAGAAAATAATATTTTACATATGTAAATGCTAGCAAAAATATATATTACTATGTGCTACATTAATTAAGCACTTAAAAAGTTAACAAAAAAAAGGAAAATTCAGATCAACAGAATCCAAGAGAGTATACTGCATAACAATTTATTTAATAGTATTTTTATAATTTTAATAAAAACTGTGGCATGCTAATATAATCATTCTGTTTTCCTAGGCATAAGGATAAAGAAATGTAGCAGAATGCATTATTCAGTATACATAACAATTCTACTGGAGGAACTGGAAACCAAGAATATAAAGCTGGAAAAGTAGGTCTGATTCCAGTATTAGGGAAACATCAACATTTAGTCATGATAGGAGTAAGTAACAGAAGGATAAGCATACTATCAATGTTTTGTTCAGTCCTAACATCTTAAAGTATTTTCCTAAAAAAAAAGTATAGGAAGGCTTATTCATATGGAAAAGAAATTGGCCAAAGAGACAGTTGATTGGTGGGACAGCTATCTAAAGGAAGATATCATTACTATACCCGCAAATATTAAAAAGTTTGGAATTTGCAACTGTAAAATCAACTATATAACTTTTACAATAATATAATGTTTTTGCAGTCATCTTTCCTCCACAACATAAAATCTGAATGTATTTAAGAAAATTACCCTGGGTACTTACTCGTGGAAAGTTAATAAAAATTTGGCACAAGGAATCCAAGGTACAAAAAAGACCTCCACTCTTTTCCTTTTCTTAGAAAAACCTCAAGAAGCCATATTACTTGCCAAATATAAACAGAAATACTTTTAAGTGATCAATATAAGGGAAAAATCATGACATATCATTGCAACTCTGGGGCTTTTCCCTACATGGCTGCTTCAAGGCCAGAGAAGATTCACAGCCAAGGGGACAGTGGGAATGCAGTAAAAATGAGGGCAGCCATTTGCCGTGATGGAGCTGGCAGCTTAGGGAAGAAACAGGCACAACTCTGCTATTGCCATGATATCTGCACCCCTTTCCTAGTGAGCCACCAGAAGAGCTGGCACCTTGGCAGTAAGAGATTCGGACCCTGGCAGAAGGCCAAGGAATGTTATCTCCTGAATTCTAACAGATACGGTATTAACATTTTAGATTGCAGTGACAGATACTGATACAAAAGTGTTTGACTGACTGTTCTATTTTATCCTCAAGCAAATGACAATTTTTGGATTAGGTTCTGATCCTGATGACTGAAACTTTCAAATCATGCTCAAGCTAGATAAGAACATCTAATATCTTTCTTCCCCATGTCTGCTAAAATAACTATCATCTTCCTTTGTTTCTATATTTAAACATTAATTACACATAGAATTAAGTCAGTGAAAGCTGCACACAAAGTGTTCTCATTTAAAAGACTCTATCTCTGGGCCAAACTTCGCAAGAGATAAGATGGTCCATGTTTGACACAGCGAATATGACAGAAGAGTTTTTGAATGAAGCAGGAGTTGCAGAAGAATAATACATGAGTGGATGCACCCATGTAATATTTTGACAGACCCTACTCACAGTTTCCAGCCTCACCTAGCAGCTCCTAAGGCATCCACACACATTCCTCTCTGTGCCAGAAAATTCACTCATTTAAATATTGGACTTTTTTTCCTAATTCCAGTAAAGAACCTAGGAATATGCAGAACAACTCTTCTGTCCTTTGACAGGTCCACAAAACCAGAAGGATTTATGCACAGGTTCAGATCCCTCAACAAATGTTACAGCACAGGTACTTCAAAAAAGTGCAAGCAGAAGAAAAAGCAGTACGCTTCTGCTTACCCTTTATATTAGAGCCCCCATAGGGGGACTGGGAGACCTGAATTTGGTGCCCTCTTTGTGTCACAATTCAAACCATGTATCTTATGTCCACAAAGAATGGCATTGTTTCCAATCAGGCTCACTCAGCTCACTTGAAGGAAAACAAGAAGCATGTACTTAGGTGGAACAAGACATGTCTTATATCTGATTTCTGTCCTCTGCACTGAGGTTGCCTTCTGTTTTTAAAATTGAATACAAGCACCCTGTATTTCTGTGTTATGAATGCTGTCTTCTACACAGTGTAAAATCCTCAACAGAAAAGACAAAGATAAATCCATACAAAACACTATAACCTCATGATGAAGGTATTTCTACACAAAGTTTGAATACTTCAGAGATCTCCTATGTAACCATTAGGACTATTCTCTATTCTTATCTAAACAGAGTCTCTAAACACTAGGAATATAGTTTCTTGCTTCTCATAGTCATACCCATTCCCAAACTCCAGGCTACATCTCAACACTGGTGCCAGCAGTGCTCCTACCTCAGCAAGGAGCTGAAGAAGGCAGACTCTCCAACAAGGGTGACCTAACCACCAGCTTTAGGGGCTCAGTGGCTCCTTCATTCAACTGGATTTCAGAGCAGGTCCTCCTCAGCAAAGAGAAACCAGAATTCATTATTTCCTTGTGAGTAGAACAACATTCCCTCAGACTTCTAATTTAGTACAAATTCACAGACAAATAGGAGGAGCAATTCTGCATCACATATGATAGTTTTGTTTTATCTGTATGATAGGCATCAGATGAATAAGTTCAGCTTCTCAGTGACTTATTTAAAATGAAAATAAATTATCATGACTTTGCATGATAAGTCAAAAAATACACTATTGTTTATCTACCTAGAGTGTTTTCTGGTTGCATAAAAAATTCCTTCTGGCATGCAAGCATTCATCATTGGTCATATTTTTAAATTACTTTTTATTTTTTCCAGGATTTAAAATTAAATTTGAACTTATTGTTTTGTATTTGAGAAATATTAAACTATGTTTAGATTCAAAAGCACTCTTAATTTAATTAGAATATTTTTTCGCATTATCAGTGTAAAAAAACCATAGTGATTAAAAAGTTCACAATTTATTTTGAAAGAATTTTTTATTTTAGGGTAGAAGTTTTGTGTAACAGTAGCTTCTTCTCTAGAAAGGAGTGCTTGTTAGGGGGTATCAGTAGATTTTTTTCTCAAAAGGACTAGCTCAACACTTGACACCTTAAACATGGGTTGTGATACAATGGTCATCAAATCAATTTATGCTCCCTATGACAGAAATAGCAAAAAGGCAGTGATGCTGAACTGATGCCTGCCTGCCATATCTGCCAGCAAACACTAGATGTTTGTACAGGTTTGTTTGTTTTCCAAGGGCTAGCAATGTGTAGGAGGATCAGGATTAGTCTTTATCAGTTTTTTGACTCATACATTTGACAACATCCTTTTGGAGATTGATATGCCTCTCTCCTCATATGTAGCTACTGCAGCACAAATTATTCTGGTACTGTGAGCTGATTCTCAGGTGCATGTGCTTGGGTAAGACACCTGTCACCATGGTATCAGGGTCCACAGCAAAATGAAAAAAAAGAGCAGATTTACTGGGAGTTTTTTCAGAAGACAGGAATAATGGAATACAAGTATGTGCATAGCCAGGAATCCTGCTGAAGAACTCACAATCCTGTGTGCAGGAAAAAAAAAAAAGATCAAGATTTCTATTGTTTTAAACACTGTCTAACAATCTCAGCTCTTGGACTTACTGTCCAGAATGATGAAACTTCAGCCATCAGTCAAGGTAATGGGAGCAGAAGTGTCTTCAAACCAGACTTCTCAAGAGAAAGAAGGGTGGATTTGGCACCCACACACACATCACACTGAAAAGATGTAATCTGAAATCCCAGCTTGTAACCCTGTTGCTCAATTGGTCCTCAGAGTCTTGTTTCCCATGCCCTGTCTTGGCCTCTATTTTTCTTGCTGCTGACTTGGGAGTTTTCATTTGTGCCATATCCCTGAAATAAGCGCAACAAGCCTAGAGATAGCCTGTCAGAGTCATCTGTTTATATTCCTCCTGAAGTCTGCCTGGAGAGCAGAATGCTCATTAAACAATTTTTCACACACTGATGATCTTTTTCTTCTTGTACTTTTTCTTTTCTTTAACAATAGCTTTCTGAAAAAGAGATGGGTTTGAAAGTTAGTGCAACTAGTGAATAATAAGAGTAAGTCAATAGGAAAGTAAAGATTTTTTTTAAATGCAGATTATTGATTTCTGGAATTGTAGGGGCTCCTTCAAAGTCATTAGGGTTTGTCATGTCAATATGTTAGTAAGGACTTCTATAAATGAAGATTAATGATGCTAGGGATAATTAGTGCTGAAAAAACTCACATGTTTCTCAGTATTTGGAAACTCCCTGCAAAGGTGAACAGTGTCAAACAGCGTGAACATTCTCCTTCAATGCGCCTTAGCTCCACTTTTGACATGAGAGCAGGGGGAAGATTTTCTATGACACAATGGGAAATTAAACTCCCAGTATCTTTGGAAATCAGTGGTAATTGAGCTGTATAACTCTGATTTTTGCTTTTTTAAATAAACTAAATATAGTGAGTGTAGTTGATTTACTAAATCCGCAAGGAAAAATCTTTCTGAATATTTTTTCTTTCCAAAAGAAATTGAACAGGTAAAGTGTCTGCTTCTCCAAATTACACACTCAAGTCATGCTTCTCATTATTATTTTTTTCTGCAAGACTTCTTCATATATTTTCTTGAAAGTATGAAAAGATACAAATTAAAGAAAAAGTAGCTTTTTGTTAGCTTGCAGGAATTTAAAGAAGTTCCTACATCTACTAATCTGATTTTTATAGGGGGCCCATGCACTTTTCTTTTTTTATCTAAAAAAAAAATTAAATTAAATACTCCTTAAGTTATCTCTGCTCTAAGGCTGAGGCTAAAACAATAAACACTGTCCAGATAATCAATCGTGTAGTTCTGCTGGGGTTTCCCTAGCACAGAAAAGCTACAGTTGGCGGTGGATGTTTTTATTCTCAGTTATGAAGCACTAAATCCCAAAATAGTCCTTATGTTTATAATTTGTTTCTATGAAATATGTTGTGATAGGTTTTACTTATCAGTTTTTCAAAAAGTACAGCAAGCATACTTTGGCAAAGTTTAAATTCCACAGAAGCAAACACAGCTTGACCAGCCCTTGTGTACAGAATCAAAATGGTCTGGATATTGGGGGTTTTTGTGTTTAAAGAGAAATAATCAAAGTAAAAGAATTCTGAATGCAGGCTAGGATATCTTGGTTCTTTTCCAATAGACAACTAAACTGGGAAGCCACAGCAGAAATCCATATTCTGGTTTGGAGGGGGAACAAGGCTGACCAAAGGATATCAGCACAGTTCTTGTCTGGCATGATGCCCACCTGGTGACCTGCACGACCACATCAGAGTCTGTTTTGTCTGCTGTCAAATTGCAGCTTGCATAAGACTTTGCAGCAAGTGTCTCTGCATCCTGAAGTCCTTAATCAGTGGGGCATTTTGAAGAAATCTTCACACAACAGAAAAATATCTTGCAGCCTGATATATAAAAATACCTGCTCATAAAATCCTATCATCAGAGTGAATGTTAAAAAATGTACAAGGAATGAGAGAAATTAACTAACTGGGTTTTTTTGAGTCCTTCCTCTGGGTTTAACTCCTTAGCTGGCAGTAAATGTTCATGTCCCACCCTCGCTTTATTCATGTCGTTAGAGTTCATTCTGATCTTGTTTAAGCAGATAAACAGCCAACAGACACTATATGACAATGAGAAAAGGAGTTCAAAGTCCTGTTATACTGCAGATCACATTTCAAGTTACATTAGCCCATAAGAAGGCATTTGTTGGTGAATCTGGAGAGCTTGTTCCTTGTGTTAGGGTTAACAGAAACACACATGCAAAAAGACCTTTTTACAACATTAAATAATTACAGCTTGTGCTGGTATGTTTCCATACATATTAAGGGCTGGAATGACCAAGAGGAAACAAACATCACATTGTCATGAGAAGTTCCTGGTCAGGTATTAGGAGCAAAGCATAGAAATTAGACAATGCTGCAAAGCATCAGTCTTTTTTTGATGATGAAACAATTTCATTCAATACACATTATCCCTGAATGTAATCTTGGTAGATAACTGCACACAGAAACATCATATAAGTCACTAAAAATTGTTTCTAGGGTTCATTCCAGGAATTCATTTGCATCATGTATATCTGCTGATATAGCTATTTTTATGAGACAAAAAGTATTTACTATTTATTTTTATTTTACCACACTTTTTTAGCATTTTTTCAACTATACCATCATTACAAAGTTACTTAATTTTCAATAAATTAGTAGAAGTCTATCCCTTGAAAACTCTCACTCTTTGACTCTGATTAGTGAACCACTATCAGGAGACATAAATACACATGAGGAGAAAAGGTCACATAGACCAGGTCCTTCTGAATTTGTTGGTGGAGGCCATAGATAAAATAATATGATAGAATAGAATGAATAGAATAGAATAGAATAGAATAGAATAGAATAGAATAGAATAGAATAGAATAGAATAGAATAGAATAGAATAGAATAGAATTTCTTACCTTTATGATGATTTGCCCCAGATGCTAATTTCCCCCACAGCGTTACAACAAATATTATTATTAGCAGTTTTCCTTTTGTTGCTTTCTGCAAGTATCTCTTATTCATCCTGAAAAAAAAAATACACAAAATTAAATATTTATATTAAGATTCCTTCAAAAGACATCTTTTTCTTAATTTAAGGAGAATTTACTAAGTTTTTATAAGTGTCCAGCTCACTCCTAAAGTCTTAAATTCTGCTTAGCTCTAAATGAGGTACACAGAGCAGCAACACAACCTCCCTCCCTGGTCTGACAGCATTCCTCCACCCTAGTCAGTACCAGGAGAATTCACCATCATCATCATCATTTCTCTCAGGGCACAAACAGTGCTCATAACCACAGCAGACTCCAAAGCTGGCAAGAAGGATGAGCCCATGCTACTCTGAGAAGGTTTTGAAAAACTGAGCAGTTCCACTACTGAGTCTGCAGCCAGTCATGGTAGAGTGTATTGTCTCTGGTCATACAGTGATGTTTTTAACTTTGGGGATTGCAGCTCTTTTTTGGATTGTGCCCACAAGTCCTAAGGTGATAAAAGATTTGAATAGACCTTCAGCTCATGTACCAATCCTCCTGCAGAGAAATCTTGTTAGGAAAACCTGAGTGGTTGGGAAACATGAAGTAGAGCAGGGCGGATTCACTGCCCTCTCTTCTGTCTACCCTTGGGTAATGAGAAGATTTGATTTACTGCACCAAGGGAAATTGCACAGAGCTCCCCTCATCTCACTCAGTGATGTTTTCACTTTGACAGCAAGCCACCAGAATGGTTCAAGTACAAGATAACACATGACTTATTACTCAGTAACCTCCTCCAAAGACAAAATACCCCTCCACCTGCCAAAAAGACAAGTTCAGGCATGTAGGCTCTAGTGCTTAAGGATTACAGTTGTGCAGAGAGTGGCTAGAGGTACAATAATGAGTCCTTCTCTCACTTCTTCCCTGTGGGTTCTTCCTAGGGAGATGGCTATGAATCACCTCTTTATAATGGTCATGTTTCTGCTGATAGGTCAATAGAACAATTATAACAATTATATTTCAAACCATTTACACCAGAAAAGCTGAAAATTTGATCACTTGAGCAAATTGCTGCTGTATTTTAATGACTGGAACTTTTTTTAGGTTGTTTTTCTGGGCAGAAAAAAATGCATTGCTTCATTATGGTTGCACATTTGTCTCCTATTGTGTTCATAAGAAACCCAAAGGAATTCAAGTGCATCTCTTCTCCTCTGCTTGTGTACGGTGCTATCTTGGGCAAGCACAACTCTGGAATGCAGACTGCTCTAGTACAGATTTAACTAGTAATATGTTCAAAGTCTCAAATAATTTTCCACTTCTTCAAAACAATTCCTCTCTTTTCAGCAAATGTCTTTCAAATATAACACCAGACACTGATAAGGCAACACACACCCCATAACTCTGCTTATGACTTCCAGACTTGAAACCAGATCACTTCCCCCAGAACTTCCAATCTTGCTCTCCAGGAGATTGATGAGCAGGCTGTAAGAAAACATGACTGAAACTAACAACCCACTGAAGAGTACACCAAAGCCTTTTAAACATGAATTCAGAGCAAACAGAGCTCAGCATTCTTTTACAGAAGTCACATATTTATTATGTTTTTCCCAGAGGTTTAGCTATCACGTTTATTAAGCAAAAGGAGAGAGAAGTGAGTGCTGTAACCAGGATGGTGCATGTGCCCCTGAAAGCCTGACTGATTAATAATCACAGCAGAGATCACGGTGTGCTGTGAACCACTCTAAGGTCTGCCTTCTTGCACTGATTCCAGTGCCTTTGGAGTGTAAACTGCATATTCATCATCAACTCCAGGTTTATGAACCACTCAAAGCTAAAGGGAAATACATTATTTGTCACTGTAAATAAGAACAAAAAGATGAGACTGGAATGCACATTCAGCATATGCTCTTTCACAGCTATCTCTGTGAAAAGAATATGAATTAACTCTTTCACTCTAGATTCTCATACTGCACCTGTTATTCTGCCGGTGCCAAGTCATCTCTCATTAAAATCAAATCTTTCTTCCTCACCTACATAACACTGCTCAAAACCCAGTGGGACTTGCACCATTAAAGCAAGGTTGAATCTAATACAGTTTCCTCCTGTATTCTGCTGATGCCAGATTCCCTCACTGCGCTATGAGACTGGCAGCAAATGCACATCAGAAAATGCAAATGCATCAGGAAAAACAGTAGTGGCAGGGGAAAGAGAAAAAAAACCAACCTCTCTGCCTGAGAAAGCAGCCCTCAGGATGCATGGCAGAGTGAAGATACACTGCACACAGCTGAGCACACCAAAAAGGAGTAAGCTAGCACTGAGTGAGATTGTTTTCTGCAAAGTCAGGAAAGGGCTTCAGCTTTGACACAGAAAATCCAGGCTCATTGCCATTGCCAGGTTTCCCAATCATGAGAAAAACCATTTTCTGCACCACAAGCCTATTACATAATTCTACACTAGTTGTTTGTGAGATTTGCCTTTAGAAGGACAAAAATCTGAACTGTGTCTAACAGTAGTCCCCTAATAGACATAATTAACAGAAAAATCAGCGCAAGGGGCAGTTCTAATTTGGGAATAATAGTTCAGAAGCCACCAGAAGAACTGTGGAAAAAACCTGATGAAGTTTAAGCATTCATAACATACAGCTACTAAAACAGAAAAAACTGAAAGATGCTGTTAGCTTCAAAGTAATTATGCCATGTAATCCTAGACCCAGACCTGTGGTTACATGCATTGCCACTCCCAGTGCTCAGTCCCAGGACAGACAAGAGGCTGAAGCTCTCTGCTCTGAGCAGTGCTGCTACACACAAGGACCACACTGCAGCAGCACAACCCTAGAAACAAAAAATTAAGAGTTTGTAGTCCAAGAAGCTGAGAGGTTGGGATGGATGCACATCACTGAGAAACTGAGTCAAGAGCTAGAAAAGAAGGAGAGGACAGAGAGGCCATGAGATGTGCTCAGTATCTCACTACATGCATTATCACCTGGGCTCTGAAACCCTGATGCTGATTATTTTGTTATGGATTTGCAAAACAGCCCATGGTAGAGCACTGAGAAGACACTAGGACTAGATAGCATTTGACCTCAACCCTGAAACAACTGTTAGCCTCTTGCAGTCCTGATCTATGTCGAGTAAGCGTATCCAGGAAATAAAATTGAGTCCATTTCAGTGCTGTTATTACACTAACATAACCGACTGTGTTAAGTACAACAAATAAGCTCTGAAATTATGTCTACTTTTACTAGAGGTGATACAGAGCTCTACAGACCAACTGTAGATATTAACTTGAATACTTTTCTTTTTGAGACATTTATTCTTTTATTTACTTTCTTTTCTGCAGAATCTCTCTCCCACTGATCCATCCAGCCTCCAATAATGCCACATAAGCAAAGCTGATCAAAGCAGAGAATTGCCATAGCTATAGAAAACACCTACATCTGAAAATCAATTTTACACATGAGCTTATTGTGTAACAGAAAATTTCCTTCCGTTTCTAACCCAACATATTGGAAATAAACCCAAGGAATTCTCTGCACTTTCACATAAAATAGGACATGAAAGTCTGTCGTGTTTGAGTTCATTTTTCAATGTCCTTTGAGGCAAGAAAAAAGAAAGACAGTTCCTTTTGTGGTCCAGGAACACATTCAAAATATAACAAAAAGATGTCACCCACATAATTCAAACAGGCAGTGGCTGAGTGTGAGATGGCTCTGTTGTGCCCAGCTCTTCACTGGCACTATAACACAAGGAATACATTCATAGGATTTTTTACTTTTGCTCCTGAAGATTTCTTTTGAAGCACACTCCATGAGACCAACACCAGTCCGGTATAATGAACTCAAGAACAGACTGTTTAGGTGATTAGTGACAAAAAACTGCAGGTCTTTTTTTCTTGGGAAGAAACTGTATCTGATGCTGCAGAGGAGTTTCACAAGTTGCCACATCAGCAGAAATCCCTCTGCCGGCCCTCTTTGGCTCAACAGCAAACTGTGAATACACACACTGTTGCACAGGCTCTCCTTGTCACTGCTCCACCTCATTCTCAACCCACTTTCAACAGCAGATGGGATCCAACCATTCAGCTGTACTGAAAATGCCATGCACAGATGTGTATTTTCAATGTAGCAGCCATAAGCTCTTGCATTTATACCTTCTTTCCTCTTTTTTCTGGACTTGAGATCAGCCACCTTGCCAATAGTTCAGAACTAAAGGAGAATCACATGGGAATGACCTTCTATTATGTGCTATACTGACCAGTGCTAAACTGCCTTGCTTTCTGATCTTAGGTGAAGTACAAATTCATGTCATGTTTGCTGTTGAAGAGAATAAAAATGTAAGGAAACATAGTTTTTATTCTTCCTTTAAAAGTTTATGCACAAATAAAATTCTCATCTGTTTCCTAGGAGTAGCAGCATTTTTCTCTGTTGCTTCTTGTTTTTCTTTTCTTTACAAACAACAGATTTTCTGAAGTTGTTCAAAATTCATTAGTTTCTGCTGTTCATATGTGGGAAGTTCCACTGTCAGTAAGGTCCATTTGCCTTTTGCAAATACACAGACCCTGTGAATGCAACGTTCACAAAGAGATAAATAAGACTATTTCTTTACTGAATCATGAAAAAATGCTTAAGGGACAAAAATCTAATAGAAAATTAGTCCCACATCCTCTTAGTTTTCTTTTTATGACAAATATTTTATTTGCTACTAGAGAAAGCCTAAATGAGTAGTAGAAAACAGTTGACACCCCAAGTCTCTTGTACAGAAATAATGCAGCCATTTAAATTACCTTCTCTACTGTCTTGAATTGTACATTATTTATTAGTTATGTTAGTAGCTACATCCCACACAATGCAGGTATTTGCAGTTTTATTCAGCCTTTCCAGTGTAGATTAATGCAGATTTAAAAATGCCCCCCTGCTGAACAAGGTCACTTTGTAAAAATAACACTGATGTGACCCCTGTGCATCTGCATATCTATAAACTCCCTCTATGACATTCCTGTCATGTTTGCTAAGGGAACAAGTAATTTGCCACTCTCATTACTTCAGGTACAAGGTAGTTTGTGAGAATCAATCTTCCTTCTGCTTCATACATCACAGTCTGTAAAAGACACAAATTGCACTCTGATTCCAAAAGAAGGTGGGGGACAAACATGAACACGTTCTCACAAGCTACTTTCTTTGATCTAAGCGGGCAATGAAAGAAATAGAATAGGCATTTAGCCTAGCAGTGCATGATAGCCTCACATAGGAGATGCAGAAAATCCCAGCATACAAAGCAAAAGGGGTGGGTTTGTTTTATTTCTCAAAAAAAAAAAAAACTGTTGTTCGAAAAAAAAAAAAAAAACAAACCAGTGTGGATATTTCCATAGACAAAATAAGTAGTCATAGAGAGCTTAGCCCCACTACTAAGAAATATTCAGGAATAGTTAAAGCACTCTAGGCAGACTGATAGACTAGTGCTGTCACTGTTACTTTGTTAAGCATAGCAGCAGAAGCAAACTGAAGATTTTGAGTCTTTAATGCCATAAAGAGGGCTTTTGAAAGGCTACTGTGCTAAACCTTAGGACTCTGAGGAAAGCTGGATCTTTCCAAAAGTCCTTTAGCACATGATTGGTATGTATACCCATATTTGTCTTTTCTTTAAATCAGTATAACTTAAGCACATACTTAAATTTAAGCACATACAGAAATGTATATAGACAACATGAGTTCTTGGAAAAAGATTAGCGAGTGAGCTTTTATACGAAGAGACAGTTTCAAGACAATAAAATGTCTCAAATATCTGAAAAATAAAAATTTATGGAATATATGAAAACACGCAATAAACAAAAAGAAAACATTCTTCTTTGCATACTTCAATTAGTTTCCCAGCAGAGGGAAACTGTAGACAGATGCACTTACAGGTAATTACATTTGCCAGCAGTCTCATAGCACTTGGATGTGAAATTTACATATATATTATTGTTTCCAAAATCTGATAAGCATGAATGCTCAAACTGCCAGAGGTGTAAAATGCTTTAGCCACCTAGTTGCATTCCATCTCCCAGCTAGAAAGGCTGAGAGGTGATGAAAAGAACTTATTTCTACCAAAAGTGTATGCATAGTCGTGATCAATGGTCTTCCCTCTAAACTGCTATCAATGGTAACGTCCCCTGTTTCCAGACTAACCCCAGTTCTCTGTACACACAGTTGATAGTAATTTTCATCTTCATTAACTTTCCGATACAACACCTAATTGGAAGCAATAAAGAAAGCAAAGAAATTATAAACAAGAAATGCACAGCCCTTCTAGCCATCTTTAACTCAAACAATACAGCTGTATTTAACTGACTGAATTTCTTTCTTGGTCATTTCATGAGGACCAGCAAAAGAATGTTCACAGATGAATGCTAATGCTGACATGTTACTCAGTATGGAGAATTAAAATGCCATGAATTTGTTGGGAGGTTAGGTTATATACTTCTACATGTTAACAAAAAAACATAAAACTAGAAGTAATAATCTAGCATTAAACCTACACTTTCCATTCACTGAGTTTTTAAGTGCTAGCATAAAACATTGTGGAATATTTGAAACACCAAGGTATTAAAATATCTTAAAGTTTCCCACAGATGTCCAACACCTTTGTGAAATAATCTCTGACCATGAAGTGTTCAGTATTAGAGGGTACTTAGGCTGCAATTCTCATCATTTTCTCTGATATTGTCATGCCACTTTAAACTATTTTTCTCCCAGTTTCTATGCTTAAGGGAGCTTTAAGTTGCAGGGGGTACAAGCTACTCACTTAATCATCAAGGCAGCAATATTTGCTTATATCTTACCTGTGATCCTCCTGCAGATGGTTATTTAAATTTTCTTTATTCATATCTAACTAACCAATCAAAAGCTTAACTGAGGGGGAAAAAAGATAACTGCAATGAGCTTTGAACAAAATGTCTCACTAAGATCTGAATCACTAGGTGTACTGTGATTTCATAAAGGCCATTGCAGTGGCAGAGATAAGCCTTCAAATCTACGAAGGCAGAGAAAACTTCAAATATTAGTGGAGAATGGGAACTGAAGTACCCATATTTAAAAGCAAGGACAAAGATTATCTGGGCAAGTGTAAGCCTATTAGTCTGACCTCTTCAGTTTGCAAGAGCTTTGAAAGCTTTGAAGAAAATGATAAATTAAAGACAGGGAAGTAAATAGAACATAGGATAAAATGAAGCAGTTACCAAAGGTAGCTCGTGCCATACTAACTTGACAGCTCTTTTTGATAACTCATTTTCCAGACAAAGAAATGAAGTAGATATGATTTGTCTGGTTTTAGATAAAGCATTTTCTACAGTGTCACTACAGAACTTCTACATTAAGCCGAAGACGCTGCAGATTATAAGAACTGAAAGATGAATCCAGGTGCAGTAACAGCACGTAGCTCTGAAAGGGAATATCAGGGATTAATAGCATTTCTGCTACAAGCTGGGAACTCAACATCTGAAACAACATACATAAAACAATTCATTTATTTGAGCTGATCACCAAGAGCACATCAGTAACAATATGACACAGGACGGCAAATCCTATAAATTATTAAATTATATATTTCTAATAAAGACACATAAGGACAAGTACGAAGTTGCTCAAACTATCATTCAGAACAATCTATACAATCTGGACAGTCATCTTTGTGAAAGTGAAATTGAGCCCAAAAAATGTGAGGAGAGTCTTCCTGTGAGAGGAATAAAGTCTCTAACATGGGAGGAGTTTTAAAGAGCTTGGCTTGTGAAACAAAGGAAAGGTTGAAGGGAAACAGAGAAATCAAAAGGAAATAAACATAGTGCAAGCAAAAAAATATATTTATAAGAAATGCATTAGATGATATATTGCTGCAGACAGGATTGGGACACTTAGTTCAAAGATTCCAGAGTCTTGTGTCTATATCAATACCATTACTCCTTTCTTGTACTCTAGTACAGCAACATAAGAACATTTTTTTTTCATGTAGAAAACTATAAGCAAGTTTATTAATGATTTCTTCCACATCATTTAATTCTTCTCAGAAAAACTCCTAAAGTAACAGCATTTTGCAGTTTATAAACTGGGTTCTCATTGATTACCTGAACCCACATTGCACTCCATCCTAAAACCTAACCATAGTGATGAACATTTGACTAAGACAAATATTCCTTCTTATTGTTTTAACATCTTCAAGGCATAATTCTCTGTGTCATAAAATTTACGATGACCCAAAAAGTCACAGTACTATACTGGTGGACTATTCAGTACCCAAACTGCTTTTTCACTAACTTCAGTGAATTAAAGTCAAACTTTTGAGTATGATTGACTATTCTATAATTAAGACCCCCTCACTTTATTTAGAACTCACTCTCTTTTCTATCACTTATGTTTTAATTTAAAATCTTCATATTGTCATCCTGGTTTTAACAATGACAAAATGGAGATGTAGAACTGGCAAGCATAACAATTGTCAAAGTATGAAGAAGTCTTGTTTGCTGCAAGAGCAGAAACAGAAAATGTAGAAAATGTGCAGAAAATTTAGGGATGTAGAACCTCAAAATTATGTACTTTCAAGAGTAAGTATTTTCAGATGACAGAAGAAACTATAACAATAGAAGTATGTTGAAAGTGTGGATACAGGAATTTTAAAATGTTGTTATTAGATCTATTTAAAGTGACTACTATCTTAAACATAATGCCTTTCAATCAATAGTGGAGGATTAATTCTGGGATTCTTACACAGATATAAGTATGGATGAAGGCCATCATTATATTGCACAATCCTGCCAGACCTGAAATGTGTATATTCAGATTTGATTGCATGAATATCCAACTGAAAGATAAATTTTGTTTTTCCAAAGAATTCTTCTGGCAAATAACACTATGACAGACTTCTGCGGATGAACAGGGAAGCAGGACTCAGACTAAATTCTCCCCTGCTATTTTCATGACAATTATATCTGTCAATAGGCATAGTAGCACTTCTGACAAATAATAGTAGGTCTGAGCCTAATCTATGTTTTATACCTGACTCCTACACATTTTGGGCCACACTTGAAAGTAAGGGTTCAAGTGTAAACAAAAATGACAAGTTGTTCAAATCACAGAAAAATACAGAGCTTGCTTGTGCAGTGACCAAAATATCCTTAACAGCTGACATAACACACTAAGAAGACAGGAGAGTTGTCAATTGAGAGTAAACCTAGTTGAAACACAGTTGGAACATGTTCCTCCACCCTTTTAATGTCAAGTCATAACACATGCTCATTTGTCACAGCTACCACAGGCACCACTTTCAGAGGAAAAAAAGTGAGATCAAAGTTTTTTTCAAACTCTACCAAAATATGGATCTGGTACCCAATGCAAACCTCTATTCCTGAGCATATACATAGAAAAATACTTTTTTCACTCTGAGAGATGCTAAAGAAAGGCATCCAAGCTGCTCAAACAACCTTCAGCTACAAGATGGGAAGTAGAACATAAAGTCCAGCAGGTAATCCAGGTACAGTGCCTTGTACTCAGCAGAGGTATGCTCACACTGAAGAAAATATTAATTTTCTACTCTTAGAAAAGAAAATGGCTTTTTTTCTCTCTGCACAGGGTTTTATCACATATTAGTGAGGTTTTGGTCCTGGCACTTCTTCTAATCTGTTGCATAGACCATAATTACTAATCCTATCTTTAGAACCATCCAGTGTGCTAGAAAATTTTGACTCTCATTGTCTACTTCCTTGTCAGTATTCTAAAACAATAAAATATTTTTAATACCAGCTCATACTGAAAACAAAAAATTCACGGTGTTCTTGTGATGGCTTGCTAGGAATTAATTCGAACCAGGTCATTTCTTAATGATAGCTGAAGTATCTAAATGGCACCCAGTTTTCCTCGAAAAATCAAATAAATTTCCCAATCTCTTTTCAAATATCTCCTTTTGAAGGGCAACAGCAGCTATGCAAGAGTCATATGGAGCTTCAACCCTGATTTTCATCCAAATGAGTCTACCTCAATAAATAATGGCATGTACTCTTTGGTATGTTCTGTGCCTGCCTTGCAATGGCGTTTTAATATTTCCATGAGCTCAGTAAATAACCAGTCATAACCAGCACATCTTAAAAGTCCTATACTCAGCTTCCTGCTGCATGTTATGTAGTTTGAGATTTGTATGTAGAGTACAAGAGGAGAATGAATGACTAAAAAAGTCAATAATTAGTGTTTTGTCCCTCTAGTTCCTTGAACTCTTACAAGGTACACTTATTTCAGCATTTCAATTTGGAGCTGGACTTCAATTTTCAAACAAATTTTCAAACTTTCTCCTTTTACTATGGTCTGGATCACATTATGGAATGATTCTGGAATGGTTCACAGCAAATTAATCCCTTTTAGATGAAAATTAAGCAAAAGAGTGCACCTAATGCCTTCCTGCAGTTTAGGAGTGCTCCGTTCAGGACACAAGGGCTAATCAAAAACAACCTCCTCCACTAAATTAATATAATGTGGACATCATGCCCTCAGCAACAGCAGTTTGGGTCTACAAAATCACTTCTGTAGGGATAAACTGTTTGCTAATGTAGGTGCAACCCTATAATCTCATGAGGAAGGAGATAATTATTATAATTATTTTATACTTGGATGAGATGCCCTTTTGGTTGTGATTAATCTGAAAAGCCTTTTCAGATCCTTGGAAAACCTCAATGGCATTTTGAAAGGGATCTGTCACTCAGGAGGCCCTCAAACAAGTTCTGATCTGCATTTTAGGGCCATTATTCCTACTGTGACACCACAGCAAAGTGAAAAGACAGCTTGTGTACCAAAGTCAAGGAACAGTTACCTGCAGTACACCCCCCTAATTTAGAGCATAGAGCACAGAATAAATTACTTCAAATTACCCAGTGAATTGTTCCCTTTTGTGAAACAGCAAAACCCTTATCTTTTAATGCAATTAACAACAAGAGCCTTTCTGTCTTTTTTTTCACAGGAAGTATTACCTAACTTACAAGCGACTTTTGCTGCTAAGAAGAGCACAACTCATTGTAAAACTGCCAAACTGGATGCTTTACTGGTTCCATACCTGCCATTTTCAGCCATCAGATTATTGACAGTTTTTCCCTGAGTCTGGTAGCCAAGCTACCTGTAGCAACACTGCTGAGTAGGTTGACCCTTTTAGGTGAATAAGATACAGAAAATGATATGCTAAAATGGGAAGCCTAAGAAATTACTGACTGATAGTGAGACAGACATTGGCCAGCAAGGATCTGCCCTGCTCACCACCTACATCCTCCAGCCCAGAGGGAAGGTGCTGCTTCATGCTGCCCTGGCAGACAGGACTTGAGTAAAGGACTGAGCCTAAGTACACTTCAGTTGACTTTATCAACATTAAGGTCATTATTCATCATTAGATCAAAATCCTCATATTCCAGCCTGGCAATGTGAAATGTCTTTGAATCAGAAGTTTATAAGACTGAACTAAATTTGAATAAAGATGAATTTTCTTCCTAGCACAGATTTGGCCCAGAAAATACTCAGATATTAACATATTTACAACAGGTTTAAAAGTTTCTAACAAATTCTGCATTTGTATTCTTATGCATGCTTAGTGGAACAACAAAAAACTATTTACTTCTATTTACATATTATTATTAAAGTGAGCTCTGTCATTATATTTTCATAACAATTATGTTAGCAGCACCAGTAATAGGGACAAGGATATGCAGGATTTCATGCAATGTGTTTCTAAACAAGAGGTTACAGGCAGTGTTTGTAGTATTCATGATTAAAGAGAGGGTTGGTTTTTTCCTTCTCATTCTTCATTTTATAATAATTAATTGGAACTGCATAGGAACTCAACCAAGTAATGTCTAATTTGCTGCCAGTAATAATATAAATTTGGTAACATACAAGAGCAGTACAGTCAACTCAGATTCTTTTAGTGCTGACTTAGAAAGGCATTTTATGGGAGTCCATTAATAAGAGAGCATTACTCTAAGTGCACAAGACCTGAAAATGGTCTTTAGGTAAGAAGAATTAGCCAGTACAACATAGGAATGGCCATAAATGAAAGACATCAGAAAATTACCAAAACTTCTAAAGATAAATTGTGAGATAGAAAGGTTTAGAATGCTGTTTCAGTGAAATGAAGACTGAATTTTAATAAGAGAATGTTATATTTTGCAAGAGCATAGATATAATACCATTCATATATTACTTACTAAGAAAAAATAGTATAACAATATTTCCATATCATTTCAGTCACAAATATAGCTATTGCAGTGCCATCACCATTAAAGGAAACGATTATGAGTTTGCCAGACTTGCAGGAGACTGTATGTATGATACTGAGATCAGCAGTTCATAATACATTCTTTTAATTTTGGAAAATCACCACGGCTTTCAAAATGTAAAGAGAAACAAAATGCAATCTAAGATGAAGTGTATTTCCTTCTGCATCAGTTATTTTTATTTTATTTTAACAGCTATCTCCCTCATGCTTCCCAAAATCCTTGCCAGTTAAAGGTGAAAGCTCTTCTTACAACACTGATAGAAGAAAGGACGTTCTCTGGCTTTTTGTTGCTCCTTGCATAACTTGCAGTTGCAGCTGCCAACAGTGGGCCTCCATTTCAGTTGCACAGTGAAGGAAGAACAGTTTCCCCAGTGTTTCTCTTGGGTCTTTGATATTTAATGTTTCTCTGAAAGCTCCCAAAGTCCAATAATTAGACAAGAACTTCGATTGTAATTGTCCTATGCAGTTTCACAGAAAATGGGATTTCTAAAGGCAATGAAACAAAAGGACCCGGTTTCATGTATTAAAGCCTTAAGAACTTGAAAATGATTAACATAAATTTCCAGACAATCAGATTTGGCAAGTATTGACAAAATTTTGGCTTGGAAATAATCACTGAAGTCACATATTTATTTAATGCTTCTTTTTCCATAATATCTATGGATGCTGTATGAAAATTTATTCTGGATAGCTATATTAAGTATAATAAATTCACTTATATTGCTATTGTTCATGCTTAATTATAAATGCTGAACCAGGAATATAAACAATTTTCATAAAATAAGTCATAAATTCTGGAAAGTGGAATTTTCCTGTAATTTCTTTATGTAAGCTTTGAAATTTCAGAGGAAAATAAAATTGAAATTGAAATCTCAAGGTCAAGGTGAGTTAGTGGTTTAAAAAATGCTACAAAAATGATGAAAATTACTTACCACAGAAATGCATCTATTTAACAAAAAGTTACTAAGATAAATGGAAGTAAAAGTCTACTAATTAAGACTGATCCTTCTGTTTTGGATTTTTTTCTCTTTGTTTTAATAGTTAATAGTTTGTGCACCTTCCTCTTTTACTGGTATCACAGCAATGCACATTTGGTTTTCACTGTCTAACCCAAATGCTGCTAAATATCCTGTGAATGGCAGGAATGAGGACGAATTCACATGTCAGAAATCAATCTGTAAACAAGAAGAGCCGTGAATCTGTAAAGATGTTTCCTTCAGGTATTTCCAGTGGCTGGCTTGCTCCTGTATGTCCAGACTAATGTGTTTTATTTGATGGTGGCAATTCATGTTTCTACAACAGAAAAAGGAGGACTAAAATCCAGTTGAAAGAAAGTGCTAGAGGACACTTCTCTGTAGGCTGAGAGAGTGTCCTTTTCCAATTCTATGTTTCCATTGTATTTCACCTAAGATAACATTGGGCTGATAAATCTAAACTGTATGCCATGACCTCAAATTTTAGCAGTCATCTCGAACTATTTGTCATCTCATTAACTGCAAGATGTGCAAAGTATTTACATGAACAAACAGTGGAATGAAGTAGAAAAGCAATTCATCCAATTGTTCCCTTAAATATGAACCACTATATATTTCCAGTGCACTGTAGACCAGATTAAGCACATCAAATACCAATTCTTTGTTCAGCTATAATGAAAATCTTTTACGTGAGGTAAAAGATAAATGGGACATTTCTCATGATGGCTGTAATTCAGAAATACTCATCTACAGGCAGTATAAGGAAAAAAAACCTTGGACTTTGGGCCTCATCATCGGTTGTTTTTTTTTTTCTATTGTGGCCTGTTTTCTCAAAGTATTTTATATTTGTCAAATACTAATTAAAAATGAAAGTGCTATTTAATTATTGCTTGGGTGATACCAATATGTATATATTAATTAATAACCTGAAAAGCAGGGATGGATGAGATGAAGCCCACTCAATGGAGTCCTTTACTTACACAGCAAAAGTATATTAAATAGCTGCAATTTCCTCTTTTCACACAGTTATGACAACAATTTTCTCCTGGTAAGAGCAGCACCAATTGCACACGTGCTAGATACTGAAGTGTGGTTTTTTGAGACCATTTTGTTCATTCTAATCTTCTGCCATGCAGAGTTGTCCACTCAAATTATTGCTCATAGAATACTCCACAGCACTCATTCTGGAAATTGAACACCCAAACAAGTCTATTCTTTGATATAATTTTCAAGAATATCTGAAGTCCTGACATACCCTTAAAAGGTATTCTGTGTTTGTTAGTTTTCTTTATTACTGGGAAGAGCAGAAATGACATTTCACCCAGAAAAGGCTGTGATTTCATTATTTCAAAAGCTGTAACTATAGTCTACTGTGTTCTTGTGCTGGCCTTAATCTCTATAACATTAGAGAACTGCTAAAATTCATGTATTTTTTGCTGTCCTCAAAAACATTTTTTTATAAATCTGAAAACCAAAATCAGAATAATAATCTGAATATAAGACCCCATAATATACAGACTTATATGTTTTACAGCTTTTTAAACCCTTGAAATAAGAATCTTGCTATTCTAACCAGAATTTAACTCCTGTTGCTTTAAAATTCATCACTAAAAGTGTATTCCAAATGAGAGTGTTTGACGAGTATCAAGAGTTTTGATTAACCTGGTAGCCAGATGGCGACTCTTGGTCTGAGGTTTGGTGTTACTTAGCTGGATTTTAGCTTTTGTTCTTAATAGGTACAGCAAATATTGTCTTCTGCCACTACTATATTTTAGCATATTTAATTGCCAAGTTCACAAGAAACCAGCCCACTGCTTTTCCCAAACAGATGGTGGAAGTTGATTTTAAAACTGTAGTGAGACTTGTTTTCCAAAATGCTTGCATGGCTTTATGAAGTCTAATTGCTCTTTGGTATGCACATGGAATATCAGCTCATGAGCATGTACACAGTTAGAGGCCAAGTATGCAAGGTGTTGAGCTCTCTAGCCTGGAACTCTGCACTGGGAAAACTTTTTGTATTTACAACTCAGCACACGTTCCAGTTTCTGTGGAACTGGGGCTACGCCTTCAGTTCCTGGGAGATACAAGATCTTAATAAACACTAGCATTCATTCTGGACATTATTCACCCTTTCATTATACATCTAGTCTTTTATTAGTTTTAAACGTGGGCAATTTACAGTTGCACAAGTCAAATAGGCATATAATAAAAATCATTTTAAAAATGAATTCTACTTTAACTTACAAGCTAAATCTATGGGTGTTACAAAATCAAAAATTATCTAGAACAATGGTATAAAAATGAAGAGTTTAGATGAACTCTTCTTGGCAAATAAAAATTATGACAACCAGCAGTAGGTAACATAAGTCAGAAATGTCCTAATATCTCCCAGCGGCCTTTGAAGTTCAAATCTGGATCTGAACCCAAGCCCATGCATCACCAATCACTAATTACTGTAATATTCGAGAATAACTTGTGCGCAAATAAAAAAAACAAAACTCAAAAGCAGTGAAACCATCTCTTGACAACCCACACAGAGCACAGGAATTCAACAGGGACGTGAGCTGGAGCAGCCTGTCTGCCCCAGTGTGACCTCAGAGCTCTGTCCCCAGCAAGGGGAGCTCCTGCCCCGCACCACAGCTGCAGCAGCAGCCACAGCCCACGGACTGTGCTCTGCTGGAAAACAACTGCCAGAAGCAAAGTGCATTGCCAACAGCCTCCTAAACCTCCCTTTACCTCAAAGGACCTGGCCCATATATTTTATAAGAGAAAGCATTAACTACAATTGTTTCACATAAGTACAATCCCAGACACGCTGAAGCCACACATAAATGCCTGCAGCTTTCACACCGTGCTCAGCACAGTACCAACTCCAGCAGCAGATGTCCAGAAAAATAAACAAGAGCTACAACAAATAGTGTCCAACTAACATAAAATCCGATCAACAGCTGAACCATCAAATTAGAAGGCCACTGATACTAATTGGGATCTTTGAATACTGAAAAATATTATTCATTTGTACAATGAAAGTCTGATTCCTTACATTGTTACACAAAGACTAGGATAGAATAAATATAATGCATTAATGAATAATATGAGAGAATGAATAGTATGCATTATGCTGTGGGAAGATAATGATGTGCCATTAAATAGATCAGCTATTATGCTTCCTAGATTTCAATAATGTAGTTAAGGAAGAGCAAATAGGGCAAAAAGGAGGAGTGAAAGAAATGTAATGTTGTTATTAAAAATGTGTGCCTAAGGACTTTGCGCGTATACTCCCTCACAATTTAATCTGATTAACACAATGTAATAATTTTCAGCTCAGTACTACTTATGGGGAAAAAAACAAGTTTTCATCTTATATAAGCTTTTGCATAAAATACTTCTCAGCTCAAGATAGTTAACAAGTTAGCTATTAGAGAGCCTGCATAATTTTATGACACAAAGTAGGGCTTATCACACATTTCACATCTAGACTGAAATGTAAAAAATTGTATGCAGTCATTGCTGGGTTTGACTGACTGGAACTAAACATAGTGGGAATAAAACGCACATTCTTTTCCAAATGCAAGAAGAAAGAATGTTCTCATTAAAATGATTTGCTGATACGACTTAAAACAATTTATTTAATCTTCACCTTTTTTATGTAAATATCCTTCAACTGAGAATTTAAAAAGTATAATTTAAAATAAATTTTGTAAGTATAATGAGATGCTCTGTCATATGGGAAGACAAATTAAAAGTGCAATTCACACTGTTACAGCAGCACTGCCACCACGGAGCTACTAATCTTTTGCACAATGCTCACAGTAGAATGTACTCCAGTCTCTGTAGGGCACGTGATTATAGACTCACAGGGAGACTGGGATTTAAATTATTCATCAATGCGGATTTCCTTTTGCAGGAAAATTAGTGCACCACATAAATAGCAAAACTGTTAATTCTTGGCCTTTTGCAAATTAACTGCCTGGTAACATCATCTACTATTACAGGCTAGTTTCCCTTGCAGTTACAATAGCAATATTCTTTCTGACTGAAAGCTGTATACAAAATAATGTGGAATATCCTCACAGCCCATTACACTTGCAGAATGCATTAGGTCCTGTAAGTGCACACAGCCATGCGTAAGCCTGTCAAAGACCTGATGAATGACAGAATATGACCACAACCTCTAGGTCCAAAGAACAAGTCCATCATAGCTATAGCATGCTTTTACATATGAACACCCAGAGGAAATAGGATATCAAAATAATTTGCCTGAAAAAGACTTGCAGTTTTCAAGACTGACAGGTATGGATTTCCAGTGAAGTGGTGTGTACTTTCATCCATCTATTAACCACAGAACAGTATGAGCTCATTATCTCAAAAGTCAAAGTTCATCAACGACTAGTATTTATTAAATTTCCACACAAGTGGTACCTGCTCCATTTGGGCAGCAGAGGTTGGCAACATTTGTGACATGATCTATCAGCATTTCAGTGGAGCAATAGCAGAAGTTAGTTTCTTCTGCATTTGAGGGAACTGTCATAAAACTTTCAACCTATGAGATAGATTTAAATAACCTATTCCTAGCAGCTTCACTGAAGGTATTCATTGGGTACAAAGTTAAGCAGGTGCCTAAAGTTTGGCCATTATAAAATAAGGCAGAACAAATTAGTGAAAGGAATGTCTTGACTCCTTTCTGTGTGCCTAGAATGGTACTTTGGACTTGGAGCTCAAAAATTGTAACTGACAAGAAATTATAAAAAATGAAAGGTTTCACAGAAAATCACTTTTGATACTTACTTCAAAAAAAAAAGCAAATATCCTTGATTTTAATACATAATTTAATTCAGTGCTTCTGCCTTAGGAATGAAACAGTCAAAAGTAAGAACTAGCACCAAGAAGGAAAGAAACTCAGTGAACTCTAGGTGAAATGCCAGCATTAAAATTCGAGGGAAAAATAATCAGACACTATCTAAATAATAAAGTGCAGAGAATCCTGGGCCAAAACACACCCTATCCAGTTCAAAATGTGAAATGTTTACCTTTGAAGCCTGGAAAATAAACAAAAGTATAACTTCTGCCTAGACTTCTGTTACAAAGAAGTCAAAGCTGTCCATAATGAGACAAAACATGGAAATTTGTCCATTACATCCGACTTCAGTTTGCAGTTTTGAGAACTCATATGACACTATTTTGTTCTTACAGGAAAAATTGCATTCTCATTTTAGTCTAGTTCTTTAGGTACCACAGTAACCCTGCAATGGAACTTTAATGGATGTGGAGCAAACCTACGTATGACCACTAAAACCACAATATATAAAAAAATTTGGGAACACAATCCAGTATCCCCAGAAATGCAGTTATATCTAGTCAGCCTCCTCTCCTGCCATCTGAAGGACACTCAGGGAAAATGCAGACCAGCCAGGACTAGTTTTTTTCTCATGGCTGTCAATGGAGGCAACCTGGCACATAATGCTGTATTTCCCACAGTAATGACCCCAATACAAATGCTTACAGCTCAAAGAGATCCATCTACAGAGGCTGAAAATATCATTTGGGACACAAACCAGACACTTGTACTAGAAGACTTTGCTGACTTACACATTGCTTTTCTTAAATGCTGACTTTTAAAATTTTGCAAATATATTCAGGATAATGAAGAAGGATGTATTTTTCTCCATAAAAACATAGTTGATCTTAATCCCTAAACTAGTAAATATTACTGATCCTTCTGTGACAAAGTCCATGAGGAGAAAATTGCCACCACCAGCACTTTCTAGAGACTGAGACACTCCATCCAGAAGTATACAGCCGAATCTAATCCAAGAGGAAAGAAAACATTCCAATACTCTTCCCAGTTTTTAGTCCAGATAACACTATAATTTAAAAATACGTCAGGTTTCATTATCTAGAAGAGGTTTATTTGTTACTATGAAAAATTTTGGCTTTTTGAAGAACAGTATTCAATTAATTCACCTTCCCTCTCATTCTGTGACAGAAGCAAAGCAAAATAGCAGCCACATGGAAATCAGTCCTGGTTCCTGGTTATTATATGACAGTTTGTAGCACTGATAGATGCAGGTGCAATTTTTACTTCAGTTAGGTTTCAGATGTTAAGCATCTTTTTTCCCCAATAGGTATGAATGGAAAAATTGATTCTGAAATTATTATTAGGAAAAAACAATTCCAGAATCATAGAATGGTTTGGGTTGGAAGAGATCTTCAAGATCATCTAGTGTCAACCCCTGCCCTGGGCAGGGATTCCTTCCATACATCAGTTTGGTCCAAGCCCCATCCAACCTGACCTTGAACACTTATAGGGACACTAAAAACACTTCTCTGGACAACCTATCCCATAGTTTCATCACTTTCAGAGTAAATAATTTCTTCCTAATATCTAATCTAAATCCATTCTCTGTCAGTTTAAAGCCATTCCCCCTTGTTCTATCATTATATGCCCTCGAAAAAAAAGTGCACGCAGTGACAGGACAAAAAGGGGTAATTCTAAATAATATTCAGGGAAGTCTTTTTCACATAATCTTCCTTACAAATTTTCTATTCTAGCTATCTGCATAGATAAAGACAGCATATTTGACTTCTAATGGACAGAACACTACACAGCGTTGATGACTTGAAGCATTTCTCCTGCAAGTTTAGATATCCTTCCAGGAGAGCTCCAGAATTCCAATGCTTTGGACATATGTAAGGATAAAAGAAGTAAATCCTTTTCTTTAAATACAATTTGTTTTAAACATAATCTTTCCCTTTTAAATGCCATTTATTTCAAATATGTATTTCAGTCTTCATTTCTTTAATTGAAAAGTAACACAGTGAAAGCCTAGCTGAAGAAGCACTCAGGAATTACCTTTCCTATATTTGAAACTAAAAATCTCAGTACTTGTGATAGACCTGTACATTATAGGTAATGGAACAACCAGCCTAAATACAGCTCCATGCCACTGCAACTGGATTGTTTCTGTAACTCCAGTTAACTCATTTACCAGGACATTAAGTACCTCAGCATTGCACAAGGAAGACTGAAGGCCAAGTCCCTTGGTAACTTTAAAGAATGCCAAGCACAAAGGAAATTCCTTGCAGATAAAGTACAGCCTATAAACTTTCCAATCTTTCTATTCCATTCCTTTCCTCAAAGGGAGAAGAGGGCTGAGCCTGGATAACAACATTGTCCTTTCAGCATAATTACCCAGCTTTGTCACTGCTTCACACATAATTAAGTATTAATATTACCCTATAAGTAAACAATACGTACATAATATCTCTGCAATAGGGAAGAAAGCATTGTCTTGTACATGTGCTGTTCACTGGAGTAAAATTCCAAATTGCATGCTGAATCAGGAGCCGTACTATACTGTCAGGTATTTTTTATTAAAATTAATTTGTTTGCTCTTCAGTACAATCAACCGTTAAAAAATAATTTGCACAATGCAAGAAGCGTTCATTATTGCAGGGATTCCTATACAGCAAACAGCATGTCTAAATACAGGAATCATCACACAGCAGAAGATGCTGGTCACAAGGCCGCTGTCTGGAAATATCCTTACATGTGTGTACATACTGTAAAACTTCCCGTGATGGCTTAACTCCAGCCAGCAGCCCAGCGCCACCCAGGTCACTCTCTCCCTCCAGAAGGATGGGTAAGAGAATCAGATGGCTAAAAGGGAGAAAATTCACGGGCGGAGATAAAAGTTTAATAGGTAAAGCCACGCACTCAAGCAAACCAAAACAAGGAACTGTTTCAGTACTTCTCTTGGTCAGGCAGATGTTCAGCCATTTCAGGGAAGCAGAACTCCATCATTATGACTTGGGAAGACAAATGCCATCACTCTGAATGTTGTTCCGCTCACATTTCCCCCCCACCCGTCCCCCCCATTCTTTCTTTCTCCCAGCTTTTATTGCTGAACATAACACTGGTCTGCATTCTCCCCTGGGTCAGCTGGGGTCAGCTGTCTGTGTCACCTCCCAGCTTCTTATGCATGCCAAGCCAACTCACTGACAGAGCAGCAGGAGAGGTCCAAAGCCTTGATTCTGTAACAGTGCAGTTCAGCAAACCCTAAAACATTGTTTTCAATACAAAGGAAAAAACCATTTCCAAGGAATAGGAGCACTATATTAGATGATCTCTGCTGATGACTGCACTGGAGGGATGCAAAAGGCTGTTTAGAATGAAGTCTTCCATGTTCATTTGTGATCTTTGAGACAGGTCAACTTCAGAACGGTTTGGTCTGACCTCTGTCCTATATTTAAAAATCATCAATCCAGGACAGAGCTCAAACAGCAGGACTCCTCATACTGCAGCCAGCAGTGCATGGACTCATGGGTCTCATGCTGTACAAAGACCATTGAAATAATAACTATGATGCCTTATTTTCCATAATTTGGTTTCACCACTTTCAGAAACTCACTCTGTGTTTGCCTTTCAAAATATAGTGATAAATTTTAGAATTTACTTTTCAGCTGTAGGAAAAAGCACTTTCGTTTATCTGTCTTAAAATGTTTACGATGCTTAAGACCCTTAGTGCAACAAGAATGAATTATCATTATGATTTTGTACATAGTTTCACATTTCATTGCAGTTGACTGTTTTTCCAAGGAAAGAGTCCCATTTGACATTGTCTTTTCTAATAGCACAGGTCATCCATGCCTCTGTTTTATATCCAGTTAAATTCCCTGTACCCTTCCTAGTTCCACACTTTTCTGTGATAGAATGAGTTAATCTTGCATGTAGTATTCAAAAAAATTGTGCAGCATGTAATTGCATTGGTTTAATGAAGTTCCAGCGTTTTTCTCAAAGCTTTACCTTTACATTTTTAATACCCCCTTCTCTTTTTCAGTCTTTACCATTGAGGTGACATTCTGTATGAAATATTTGCTGTGATTCTATTATTGCTAAATGATAATAACAATGGAAATTTTGAGGTCGTTGTTTTGTATGCATAGTTATAACACTTTGCATGCATCACTTGGTATTTATTGACATTGAGTTTCATCTGCCATTTTATTACCCAGTAACCCAGTATTGCACCGTTAGAATCTCATCACAGACTATTTTAAATACTAGGCATTACTTTGTTTTGTCTGCAAACTTTGTTGCTAAAATGCTCATCTCATTTTCTGAATAATTTATGAATCTGTGATATTCAAATTTATGAGCATGTTGAACAGCCCAGGCTCAGCACAGAATTCTGCAGGACTTTATTTGTAACTACACTCCATTATAAGAACAAATCATTAATTTCTATTTAGCAATCATTTAATAAGGTGGAAAAATGAGTCTTTTTATCCATATTGCTGCTTCCTTCAATTACTTTATTTAGGCTTCATCTCTCGCAATCCAATTCTTTTGTGGCAAAACATATGCTGGAGCTTTTTAGGTTTCTTTTGCACAACATATCTGGGGGCAAAGAAAATATCTAAACATTATTGTGTTTTCTGTTCTAGTCTCTCGTTATTCATCTGGGGAATCTTCATTTACTATCTCTTTCAGTAAAGGAATCACAGGTATCTATGTGAAATTGTAAAATAGGAACTTGACAACAAGCAATGGAAAGGACACTTTTCATCCAGCATTTCTTCAGAATATGGAATTCATTGTCAGATGTAGGCTAGGTGATAAATAAGACAGTATAATAAACATTTCCCTACTCAGGCATGCCATGGCAACCTCCATAAAAATTTGTGATTTATTTTAACAGATACCATATATGACTTATTACTCCCACCAATCTCCATTGTGTCTTAGTGTGTCATTTCTATTTACTTTCCACTCTACCAGTGCATGTCTCCCTCATTATCTTCTCTCCATCTTACTCCAGAGATGCCTTTTATACCAGTAAAATTAAAAGCTACCCATTTTCATTTCTAAATCTGGAGTTTAAAATTTAAAGGTTGACATGGAGCTGGACATGGAAGACATACACAGGGAGTTATATGGAATATCACTCTACTGATGGTAAACAAGTTAGTGCAGGATTACTTAACAGTTACTCCAGAAGCTAGAAACAAACATCACCTAGGAAAATGTGTTTATTTACGAGATACTAACTATGTCAGATTAATTCCATGTGTGGATCTTCTCATCCTAAAACAAGAAAGACTTATTACAAAACAGTTTCTTTCCAAAAGTGTGTGCACATATATATAATATCAATCAGAAGACTCTACTGCAAATAACTTTTCAGAAATCTCTCATCAACTGCATTGTTCAATAAGCTGTATTCAGTGACAGTTGGTCTTACTTTTCTCTAAAAATTTATACGAAATAAACACCATGTTGTTCATTTTATATGACTCTGTACCAACACTAAAATGGATTGCTGTGTACTTTCAAAAAATTAAGTCTGACTTCTCTTCCCAGTTCAAATTCTGCAATAAGAATTTATTTTTAGTCTTCCAATTGAAGGGAAATATCAACTGCTAATTGCAAAGGTAAGTGTGAAATGGTCAAACTGAAACTAATCATATACAACAGTGAAATGGGAGGCAAATAAAGTGGAAGAGCAGATGTGGCACTTAGGGATGTGGCTTAGTGGAGGACTTGGTAGTGCTGGGTTAATGTTAGGCTTGGTGATCTTAGAGGTCTTTTCCAACCTAAGCAAACTATCATTTCAAACCATCTTCCAGAAGCTGAGTAAAATATAAAATTATATGTGCACTTCATTTGTTTTCGGTTCCTAGCATGTGATATTACCATGTCATACTTGTGCAGACATATGAGACAGACAGCCAGAAAGGTCTACAGCTTTTCTTCAGTCCTGAAATTCTAGTTGACAAGCCAACATGAAATCACAAGAAAATATTTCATCTTGTTTCTCTCCATAGGAACAAGGCAGAACAAAAGGAGAAACAGGATGTCAGACCAAACATTCATCTAACTCAATATAAAATAAAGCACATAGTGGCAATGCCATTATAAACTCTGCTTTGGCCATAGAATACTCCAAAACAGAGCTGATCAAATGCCTCTTTTTCAGGTTGAAGTACACTGGTATAGAAAGTCACTCTTCATTTAAGGAAGCCATTACACACCTTTCAGGAGTCACATCCTCTTTATCTTTTCTAATTCTACTATATATATACTATACAGTTTTCAAGACTAGAACCCTAGAAGTGTGCCAGTTCTCAAGGATGAAGACAGGCCAGAGATTTGTACAATGCCCTAATGATGCTGCCTGCTTTGTTCTCTACACTTTTCCAGCACTTCTTTCCATTTTATTTGTTGCTTTTGCACACTCTTGAATCAGTGGTTATTTCTAAGCACTGAGCTGACTTTATCATAGAATGATCTATTATAATTCCAAGATTTCTACCTTGAGTGGAAAACCTCATTTAGAGCCCATTATTAGGAATGCAAATTTATCTTTTCTTCCCAATGTGCATCACCATCAGCACTGAATTTCATCTGGCATTTTCTCACATCATCCCCCTGCATTTTGAAATATTTTGCAAATCTCATCAATTACTTTCTGGTTTTATTTCACTGAATAGATTTATATCAACACACTTTGTCCGGTCCCTATTCACCTCTTTTTCTAGATCATTTATAAACCTCTTAAACAGATAGGGGTAACAGAGTTTCTTCTAAACACCACCAATTTTTTCCTAGTTAAAAAAAATAATTATTATTATGGTACTTTTCCTAAGATTTAATTATTTATTAGTCTAAGTGAAGAACTTCCCTCATGTCTCATTGCAGATTAATTTGTCACTAGTTTTGATGAACAATCTTCTGGAAACCTCTCTTCAGAATGAAAGTGAAAAATAATTTGCAAATATTTTCTGTTATTTTGATGAAAACAGATTAATTTATTTCTAATTTTCTGATTTTTAAAAAAAAATTCATAAAAATATGTTGTTGAATAAATTTGGTTTTTAATAACTTTCATTTCTGCTTTCTTTTTTTTTTTGCCATTTCAGAATGATTTTCTGTTACAGTTCTGTGCATAGTGGCACAATGGTCTTCATTTAGCAAGGATCTTAGCTGTTAACTTTATGTAAATGGTTCTATTCAATTAAGAGTTTCAAAAAGTAATTGCCAAGCAGATACCAAACATGGATGGTCTGTGAATGGTATACTTCTTGTGCTTTTACTTTCAAGAGAAGCAGCTGAAGAAGGCTAGAAACTGTAATGCTACATTTCACTAACAAGATATCAATATCATTTGTAAAAGGAGATGCAGGGATTTCTCTGTTTCAGTCACTGAAGCACTCAAAAGAAAGATAAATTGGAAGTAGAACTTTATATCTCTGCTTGGTCACAGCCTTTATAATCCTAATCAATAAACAAATTGAGCTCAGTTAGTTTGGCCTCTTGAACTCTTCATGATGAGGCAAATATCTAACTTCAGCAACTCCGACAAGATAGTTCCTACACAGTAAATTCAGGAGTTTTAGCAATAGAAATTATTCTGTAGTGCTTGAACAACTACAGGGTAAACTACCCGTGTCACCCAGTCCAGATAGTCTTTCCAACTAAAAAGGGAATCTAGAAGAACTTCTCTGTTTAAATGTCCAAGCTTTGTTTTGCTTTCCTAGGGTCGTGTCTTTTTTGCTGCTTTCAGGTCACAGAAGCTATGCATTGTCCAAAATATAAACCAAGCCCTTCAAATCAGCAATTACCTTAACTCTTCCATTTTCTCAATACAAAAAGGAAGCATGCACCTCAGGGTACTTTTGTTCAGAAAGAAAAGGTAGTAATGAGCAACATCCAAAATTTTGTAGACAGTGGAGACTGAGAGTGTACACTCAAAAAAAAAATGAAAGGGGAGATATTTTTGGTGACATGGAACAGAACAGAGAGGAGTCTTGGTTCCTTTCTGTTTCTCATTTTCCACAATAGCTGCAGAAAAATAAGCCAGAACTCCCAATATCTGGTCCATTTTAGGAAAGAAAGAGAAAAATAAGGAATGAAAATAGGAGAACTCAAATACCCAGGTTAGTTAGATTACACTGAAGCACAGAGAAGCAAGCGTGGGGGGACAGGGTCTCAGGGACGAGGAAGCAAAAGGAGGTAACGCAGCAAGGAAAATTCAGAAAGTTTTGTCATGGATTGAAGGAAACTATATGACTGTATTCCAGTGTTTGCTTTGTGCAAGTACTGCTTTCAGGTCCTGCACCGCTGAATGCAGAGAACTTTCCAAAATTGAGTCAGTAATCTGTGCAGACCCCTCCAAGGAACGTGCCTAAGCACAACCAATAATTCAACTTAAATGCACTTTGGCCATTCAGTTTTTCCAGGGGCAGTCAAGCATGGAACATGACAGCACCTTGCTGTTAGCTGAAAGTCTTCAGCCCTCTATGTTCAATTCTGCCTCTGAGTGTCTGACTGCTAATTTCAAACTTTTTTGTAGATATTTGTTGTTTAAGTTGTTACTCTCTTGTCAAATTTTTTCCTTCCTATCCGAAGGTAGTACATTTTCATAGGTTTCTAAGGCGATAATGAATTTTCAGTTTTACTTTTGGTTTTCATTTGAATTCAAAAAATAAAAATCTAGTAAAACTTTCATAAAATCTGTCAAAAGTGCCACATAAAATACCCAAGAAGAAAAATAAAACCTCACATAAAATAATTTTCATTTAAAATTATTTAAAGGTATGTGAAATTTTCATTTAATATTTACGAGTAAAATAAGAAAACTATAAAAATCATTCTAAAAATAAGAAGAGTTTCAAGTAGGAAAACGATCTCTTATCCCAAACCAGGCAGCATGGCATGATCATCTTTGGTTCTTTCTCAACTCCTGTGAAGGGTAAAGAGAATTGTATGAATATGTCAACTATGCCATCTCCCATTCTATCATTGTGCTGTAGCTTAAGTATTTCACTGAAAATTGAACATTTTCAAAAAAATCATTGCATCCTTTATGTTGAAAAAGACATTTAAGATCACAGAGTCCAGCCACAGAATGGACAAACCCCAATACACATGATGAGGAGTGAATTATTATATTGGGTTTTAAAACTAAGTAGGCATAATTAATTTTTTTTCAAAAAGAAAGACAATGTGATGAGTCTCATATACTTGCATATCAGTATAGTGGAATGGTGAAAAGGAATAATGAGACACTTGCTTTCCTGTAAAAGTATTTAGAAGTTCAAATGAAAAGCAAGATTAAAAATTTTATATTTAAATATGTTTCCATCATACAAATTTGAATAGGTGATTTAGGGAGAAAATCCTTTAGGCTTTAAATCATCACATTGTGCATAACAGCAGAAGAAACTTTGAATTTCCCTTTATGAGGAAAAAAAATTATTTTGAGCTTTCCTTAATAATTTTGTGGGTTTATTTTGCCCTAAAGCACACACAAATACTTAACACAGCTTTATATCTATCAAATTAAAAAATATTTTATTCAGTTGATTTCCAGATGTAATATTAAAAATAGTAATGATTTTTACTGTTAATGTTGTTGTAACCTTGCCCTGCAGACTCTATTTTATTTATGACCTAGTGTTCACTGTATTAATATTGGGA
Organism: Catharus ustulatus; assembly: GCF_009819885.2. Lineage (NCBI taxonomy): Eukaryota > Metazoa > Chordata > Aves > Passeriformes > Turdidae > Catharus > Catharus ustulatus. The sequence continues at coordinate 52,703,172 of NC_046224.1, read as the reverse complement.
ATAAAAGTGGCAATCAATTAAAGGAAAGAAAATAAATTTGGCTTTGTAGCACATTGCAATCATATTTGGGTGACATCAAGAAATGGTGTTTAGTGATTTCGTAAGACATCTGCATCTATTCATGTGTATTATAAGTTTATGATATAGTCAGGAAGCACTCGTGAACTCATTCATTCAAAATAAATTTTACTTAATTTCAAAATTTTTTTTCAAAAAAAAATACAAAATATGTCTGATGGGATATCCCTGGAGATTGTAATTTTGGATCAGTACCTCATTGGTCACTTGTAAATCTTGGAAAGTCTCCAAATACAGTTTTTCAAACTGCAGTAAGGCTTTCTCTGCAAACTTTGCTTTCAGCAAGCATCAGACAGTCATAATTCCAAGAAATGTTGTTGAGTAAACGCTTTCTTTGTCAAGAGTCAGTACCATTTCCCTTAGAGTCTCCAAAGTGTACAGTTGCCCCAAATGCAGGTAATAGCTAAAAGACTCTTCCTCAATCAACTGCAGAATAATAATAAAGCCGCTCATTAAGATAGTGAAAGAACAACTGAGTCTCCCAGGACAGCACCAATGATCACACAGCCTCAATATCCACAAAGCAAAGAACTGATTTCCTTAAAAAAACAACAAAAACAACAACAAAAAAGGAAGAAAAAAAATCCAGATCATTCAGTCTTCTGCTGTGATCACCTGGATTTTGTAGTTCAATGGAAAATTATTTCTTTGTGCTGACAAACTCAGATGTCTAGGGCAGAAGCATCCTGGCCTGTATCAGGAATAGTGCGGCCAGTAGGAGCAGGGAGGTCATTCTTCCCCTCTACTCACCACTGGTGAGGCCACACCTTGAGTGCTGTGTCCAGCTCTGGAATGATCTGCCCAGGAAGATGGTGGAGTCACCTGCCTGGGTATGTTTAAAAAAAGACTGGATGTGGCACTCAGTTCCATGGTTTAGTTGAGGTGTTGAGGCATAGGTTCAACTCAATGATCTTGAAAGTCTCTTCTAACCTAGTGTTTCTGTGTGAAGTCAAAACATTATTTCTTCATTAATGGTATCAGGGCTTGATTTAATGGGCAGAGTTTTAAGGATTCAATGTCATTCGCTTGGAGTCTGCCAAAGTATAAATATTAATTTTATCAGCACCTACTATAATTCTGCACTCCCACATTCTCAGCTCTCCAAATTCCTGAGCCAGTGGCTGATCAGTAGGTTCTCTATCAGTATACATCTATCCATTCCAGGAGTTTTAAGTCTATCCACCTATACTTTACCTTCTACTTAGAGATGGTAGCAACTCTGGACAGTGTTTGCACATACTAAGTAGAAACTAAGGAGTTTAAGGACACTCATAGTGGTATCTCACTTCATGATGAGATCCATAAATCTCAGAGTAGATTTTGTAGACCGCTAATCATTCCAGATCTATATCATTATTGACAATCATCAGTCTGGGCTTGCCTCCATACATTTTTTTCTTGAATAAAATCATATAACAGACAGATATTGTTCTGTGTGCTCCTCTTCCTCATGCTGCCCATGCTCTCCAATACTCTCTGTTGCTTCACCCCCTACAAGCAGCTGCCAAAACTACTGGAAAATCTGTTCAATACTGGCAGTAGAAAATGTGTTTGAAGTATCTGCAGATGAACAGCAAATGCATCACATGGAGAGTTTCAGAGTTGCAATAGCCATTTTTCCATGCTGAGTAGATATAAGCAATGTTTGCTAGCAAAAATACATAGTTGGAATAGCAAGAAGTCAATGAAAAATGTGTCATTTAGCCCCAAATTGCAGAGTTCCTACAGATCCTTGCAGATTTCCAGTTTTGCTAACCATCTACCCTAGCAGGGTATCTGTGGCAGGGTAAAGAGACTGAGATCTGTTATCTTGTTTCCAGTACACAAATTTATGTAATTATGGAAATTGCATAACCAATTATGAATAATCTATAGAATGAAAGCTGTTCACCTAAAAGGCCTGTACAACATCCAATGAATTCATTTAGGGAAATAAATTATTCTAAGTCATAAGTCATTTACCAGATAAATTATTCACTGTGAATTGTTCACCCCCTAGTAATCAAGGGCTAATCTGCTGTTCCTCCAAAGACCAAGTCAGCGGAAGAATGCAAATAAATCTGGAAATGGTAATAACCATTGATCCATCTCTCTGGTATATATAACAATGCAACTTGATACTTTCTATTCCTTTATAAAGTCTGTAACAATTCATTTGACAAAGATCAAATCTAGAAAGTGGAAATACTCAAAAGAAAATAAAAAGCAGAAAGAAGTTCTTTTCTTGCAACAAACAGTAATATTCTGCCCAAGCAGAAACCATTCTAAACAGTTTAGGTGCTTACAGTTACATTGTGGTATTATAATCCTCTTTGCTCTCTCAGTTATTCACTCAGATCACTTACACGGCTTAAATTCTCCAGGTACTATATTGAACAAGGTTTTTTTTCCTCAAGATCTTCGGTGAAGAAATTTGATATCTGTTTGATTTAATTTCACTTTCACTTGAGAGAGATAATTTAGGAGGCTGCTGCAAGACAAGCAAAAGCCAGTGTCTGAAGGTAGTTATTTCATGCTTCTCCAAGGAGAAAGATCCCTGAGGCAATAGCATACTTGTTAAAATGATGCTGAATGATTCTCATGAAAACCTACCAGAACTAAAGTAGTATAAATTATTTAAGTAAGCATGGTTAAGTAGTGACCTTTCACTGGAGCTGGGGTTTGGATTAGGAGGCTTCTTTTGATTCTTATTTTCAGTTATTCTATACTTAAGTAAATAGACACTTCTACCCTACCTGCAATACCTGTTTCTCATTTCTCATCTCTCTTCACTGCAACAGTGTCTTCACCTTCTTTATGTTCCTTACTTCTATATGCAATACATTTGTCTCCTGGGGGGATTTTAGGGGATTTTTTCTTTTGGTGATTTTGGGATATTTGGGGGATTTTTTGGGTGACTTTTTTGGGAATTTTTGGGGAAATTTGGGTAGTTTTTGGGGAATTTGAGGAGGGGTCTCCCTGAATTTTTAGAGGGATTTTAGGGAAGATTTTGGGGAAATTTGGGAGAGATTTTAGGGGGATTTGGGGGGAATTTTGGATTTTTGTGGGGATTTAAAGGAGGATTCAGGGGGATTTTTTGTGAATTTTGAGGGATTTTTTGGGGTTTAAAGGAAATTCAAGGGGGATTATTTGGGTGGATTTGGGGAATTTTTTGGGATTCAAGGGAGGAATCGGAGGATATTTGGGGGGATTTAAGTGAGGATTCAGGAAGGATTTTGGCAGGTTTTCTTGGGATTTGAGGGAGGACTCAGCAGGGATTTTTGGGGAGTTTGGGGAATTTCCTGGCGATTTAAAGGAGGATTCAGGAGAGATTTTATGGGGGATTTTGGGCATTTTTCGGGGGAATTTCAGGAAGAACTAGAGGGATTTTTTGGGTGGATTTTTGGTGATTTTGGGGGGATTTAAATGAAATTTCTGAGAGATTTTGGAGGGATTTCTTTGGAGGATTAAAGAGAGGAATTGGGGGACTTTTGGGAATTTTTGGGGGATTTAAAGGAGGATTCAGGAGGAATGTTTTGAGGATTTTTGGGTGGATTTGGGGGAATTTAAAGGAGATTTATATGGGATATTTTTTTGTTTATTTATGGGAATTTGATTTTGGACTCAAAAGAGATTTAAGGGGGATTTTTGGGGTGGAATTGGGAATTTTTTGGGATTCAAGGGAGGAATTGGAGGATATTTGGGGGGATTTAAATGAGGATTCAGGGAGGATTTTGGCAGGTTTTCTTGGGATTTGAGGGAGGACTCAGCAGGGATTTTTGGGGAATTTTCTGGCGATTTAAAGGAGGATTCAGGAGGGATTTTATGGGGGGAATATCCTCTAGCTTACTCCACTTGGTGATTCCTAACTTTCTGCATTCCTGTCCCTTCCCATCTCCCTAACTAGATTTATTTATCAAAAGTTCATATTTTGTTTTCCTCTCTACTATCAGAATACTTATTATTCCCTAGAAGAGCCAGCCTGCTGTCAAACCACTTCCCACAGCAGGTCATCATTTGGCAAACCTTCTGAAGGCAATGGGCAGAGACAAGTTATTTGTGATGCAGTTCATTGGTTCCTGATTCATGTACCTTCACCAGTGAACAAAACACGTGCACCCCAAGAGCTCCAGGTCACCATTCCCTTTTCAGGTCCTCCAGGATCTCTTGCTGACACTTTGGATGCATAGGTTTCCTCACCTCTTCCACTTGTGTTCTCTCTGCGCACCTACAATCTCATTGCACCACCTTGTTCTCCTGGCTCTGGCTTGCTGAAGAAAGAAAATAATGGCAAGGATCCTTCATCAGCTCACCTCTCTGAGCAAATCACCACCAGATGTTACTGAAAGCAAAGGGCTCTCTCAGACATGCTCTGTTCCATGCCCTTTTCCTGAACTCAATCCGTTTTTGAGCCCTTGACCCTCTAAACCTTTATTTTTCTTTCCCTTGGTTGTTACCCATCATCAGTTGACTCTTCACTTTATGCTTGCTCAAGAGATAATTTAGGAACATTAACACAGGAAGGCTCAAGCAGTGTGGGAAGGCCATCTCTCTTGATATTCCTCAAACTCTATTCTTGTGTCCTCAGTGGATTCCTTAGGGAATGCACATGCTATCCCTTGCCATGTACTGTAACAGATCTCAACAGGACAGTAACTTTCCACCACATAAAAATATTCATGACTTCAATCACTTCGCTTTCCCACTGAGAGGAAAACAAAGGCCAAATTTGCCAAACCTTTGCAACTTGAAAATGTCGACTATAAAGCAAATACATGTTTCAAAACAACTGTTTCAATTAAGAAAAACTAAAATCTTCATTTGGAAAATGGCAAAGTGTGTTGTTTCCACAATTTTAAAACTTCAAAACTACTTTAAGCCAGGAAACCAATCAAAAAGGATCTTCCACAAGCAGTTGAAGTTCAATTCTGTGAATTTTTTTCCAACTAAAAAAGGTTTAATAAAAATTACTTTGATCTACTCTATTTAGTACAGTTAGTGCATTATTGATGCTGTATTGATAAACAGTTTTTCCTAAGTAGTTTTCCCAGTTTGGTTTTTCTAAAAGCTTTATATTAAAATTTTATATTAAAAATGTATTACTACACAAGATGGATCTTATATTAGGTTTCTCATTGTATAATTCCACCAAGATCAGGTGATGTTCAAATAGTTCCAACATTTTCAAATCTTACCTCTTACATAAAAACTGTGAGCTCTATACTTAAAAAACTTCTGAGAAATAGTAAAATATTCATTCTTTATTATAGTTCACATCCCAGGTTTGGAGAAGGTTTGACAGGTTAACACTGGTACTTTGGAGAACTGAGACATTAATTAAAATGTAGTTTTATAACCTCTGTTCATCTGAAAATCAAATCCTACAAAGGGATCAACTTCAAATAGAGACAATTCAGAAAGACAGGACCATTCGATAGCACATCTTCAGATTGTAAAATCTTTCAAAGAGAATCTGAGCAGAATATATAAACTGTGTATGTGTGAACATGTGCCTACAAAAGCACATTAAATAACAGCAAAATTCTTTCTGACTAAGCAAGCAGCAATTCCAACAAACCCTTTCATTGCTGAAATTTCAATTAATTAAAAATAGCATTTTTGCTGAGATAAGGGAATATGGTTGTTGGTTTATATAATGAATCCTAGGTTTTCTCACATTAAGAACAGAATAATCTATCTTTAATTGAAGGAAGAGATTAAAAACTCACCAATATAGATATCTACAAAATTATGCAACCTTTCATATAAATAAAATTTATTTGAATTCATTTAAAAATGGTAAGTATGCAGAGCCACTTGCACTTAATTTGACATGTATTGACAAAACCTTTTTCAAATTAAATTAATTTCAAACAGTATGAGAGCAATCTGAAGGAAATACATCTATAGTACATAGCTAGATATTGCTGGTTGCTTATGAGTTAATCCGGTCAACTGATCACTAAAAAATTGCATCAGTCTCTACACTAGGTTCAATGGACACTGAGATACCATTTCAACTGTTTTTTTTCCTCTGCTCTGTATGTTGAGTGGTAAAATTAGAGAATGCTGTCTACAGACTAGACATCTGGAACACGAGCAAATAAACTCTGCATCCTCTAGTGCAAATCCATGTGACGGCATAACCTGTTTTCTAGGATTGTTGAAAAACATTACTAAATTAAAAGCCCCCCCAAATAAATTTAATCTATTTCTTTGTTTTCTGAATTTCAGAACTGCGTGTGATGAGCTTTTCTTGTATTAGAACCAAAAGGGTCCTGAGCAGACGAATTCTATGTAATAAAAAATAAAGCCAACTCCTTTCCCAGCCTCTTGGTTTTTATCCTGGCCTTTAGCGACAGCAGCTGAGGTTTCATAAGGATACAGGTGCCAAAGCCTTGTACTTACATTTCCCTGCAGAAAGAGCTGGAGTTGTTCATAGTCCATAACACCTGACACAGCTGCAAGGATCTCCTCATGTGCCCTACTGATTTCTTTAAGCAGCAAAAACCAGTGCCCACCGTGCGATATTGTTTTCCTTCTTTTATGACAGTGATAAGTGGGGCCTTGCAGCAGGAGGACCATTCATTCTGCACTATTAGATACAGCCCTTATTTGGTGCCTAATGTTCCATGACCCATAAGCATTAAAGGAACTGCTAAGAAGTATTTGATCAGGTAAAAGGAGGCATACAAAAGAACATACTGGGGAACAAAAATGTTTCTCATAATGAATAAAATACAGCACATTCAGGTAGTAACAAAACCTGAACAAAAGCATAGCCTGAGTTGGAGGCAAATTCTTGCACAAGTAAACTGCCACATTTTTTGGTGGTTTCAAAGCTGCAGAGACTGTCAGTCCCAGGCATGAGAACAACCAGCCTCTGCCAGATCTACTGTTTGACATGAGTGTTGCAACACTGATAAAGGGCACAAGAAAAAAAAATCATGTCATGTTTTATATTAGTCCATTAGTGCCTGGTTTCCTTTGGATTGTCAATAATCCTCTGAGAAATGGACTTTCACAAAACCAGCCACAGGGTTAATCCCTCAGGAATGCATTGGTCTGGCAGACTACAGAATAGGACAAGTCAGAAGCAATAGCAATACTATGTCAAAGCCATACTTGGTGGTCTACACAAAAAAAATGGGATATACAGGGACAGTTTCTCTCTCCATCTTCCTTTGTTCACTTCTTTTCCATCAGCAAAGGAAAGGTTATTTTAGTCAGGCAAGGCTGGAAGCAACACCAGGAGGCAGGAGGTCTCCACTGCAGCCACCTGCTCATGCTGGGTCACCTTTGAGCTCTGACCAGCCTGCTCAGGGCTTTATCCTATTGAGTGTTATAAATCCCCAAGGACAGACAGCACAACTATCCTGGACAGTATTATGGCAAAAAATGTTTTCCTTCTGTTCAATCTGTACCTCTCCTCTTTCAGCTTATACTCATTATTTCTCAGTCTCCCAAAGACCACGTCTCCATCTCCTCATTAACCACAACATAAGCACTAATAAACTGTAGTTAGGATCCCAGGAGGCAGTAAGTCCTTCGGACTCCCCTTGCAGGGCAAATGCTCAAATCTTGAGCCCTCTGGGTACACGCTCGTTTGTTGTTCTTTTGGGGGACCAAAAACTGAGCACAGTGAGAGAAGGTCTAATGAGTGCTGAGTAAGGAAGGATGATCCCTTCTTTCAATCTACCACTTGTGCCTCTATTTGTGCAGCCCAGAAGCCCACTGGCCATCCTTGGGGCCAGGGAACAGGGTTCCCCATGCCCAGCTGGCCACCAGAGCCCAGAGTCCCAGAAAGCTGCTTCCCAGCCAGAACAGCCCCACAGCCTGAGCTGCTGCAGAGGGGCTTCCTCCCCTGGGCCAGTGATGGCAACTCTCCTGAATTAATACAGGTCCAAACACTTTACTGAAATGGATAACTGAGACTACCAGTGAAGCACTAATCTTAAAGAAATTAGGATTTTAGTTAAAAGTTAAAAGAAATTGGGCTTGAGATAGTTACCTGAAACTACAATAATTGATTGCCTGTCAATTTATGTTTGTTTAACTGTGCTTGCAATGGGAAAGGATGAAACTAGTAGTTAGGTCCAAAGAACACGAACAGTTACAACCAGAAACTCATTCTTTGCAAAACTGGAGTTACCCCAAAAGCCATTTGTATTGTCATTAGTAGAAAAGGTCAGGGCGAGGAAGACTCACCTTACTTCCTCCTTCTAAGACCCCTCCCCACATAAACGACCCCAGACTTAATTCAAGAAGCCAACCACGTGTGCTTAATAGCCATTCAAGCTAATTACCATAGGAAGCAGGGGATGGGAGGGGCTGGTATTATGAATATGTATTTGTTTAAACCTTTTGTCAATAAATAGACTCTGTGATCACCTGTAATTTCGCAGTGCGTATTAGGGGGCTACCCCACGCTGCTGCCAGCGCTGAATAAACATTCACTTTGTAACTTTAAATCTTTAGAGAGTCTTTTGTCTGTCACAGTTGAGTATCAGTATTAGACCAATACTTATATTTTGGTAAATCACCAGCAAGAGAAGGAACTGAAGATCTTACAGTAATTGTCTGCCCAACAAAACCACTCATTTTCAGCCTGAGCAGGGCCAGAGCAGCAGGAGCAGCTGCTGTGCTTGTCAGAGTATCACTGGCTCTGTTGCAGTCATAGCAGCACCTGCCCCAGAATGAGGATCAATCACCATCCCTATTCCTGCTGGCCCAGGAAACCAAAGATGGGTACAGACAGCAACTCCGAGGCTTGGTTAAGGATATCAAATGAAGTGGCAGTTGCAGTCTCAATGAGCAAAGTCCAATGAGCTGCTCAGGGAAAAAGCAATCATCTTGTTAGTCCTTAATCTGACAAAAGCAGCACAGAACCCATCCTGAGAGCTGAACATGATTAACAGTTATTGTAAGGTACCCCTGTGTAATCAGGAAATGCTCTGACAATAGCTCCAGAAGGAGATTAAAGCCTTCTCTGCCTGAAAAATAGGTAAGCCTGCCTTCAATAAGCTCAGTAAAGAAAACACCTATTTTGGAAACAGGCAAGAGCTGGCCCTGCTCATGCCCTATACTGGCTCTGCAGCCAGAAGCTGTGGTTGGAGTTGTTCCAGTGCTAGATCTTCTAACTTGCCCTATGAAGAAATGATCTGTTGGTTGCAGTCTAGTGTTATATACACTATATACAAATATTCACATGCACACACAGAACAGCTCATGTCTGCTCAGCAAGCAGCACACAGGCAGCAGAACCGTCCTGCTTTTATTTAGCCATAGGACTGCAGGCCTGACCCTCCCCTCACTCCACTGCTCCCTCCCAGCACATTCCAGGGCAGCCCTGGGTGGCAGTAAGGACACAGTCCCATAAGGAAGGCAACTGCACAAGGGTGGCAGCAGCCCTGAGCCCAAGGAGCTGCCTCCCACATCTGCAAACCAGGGCCCTGGGGAACTCACCCAGCCCAGCTGCCTCCGAAAAACAATTTACAGCAGCTCTAGATGCCTGGCCAAATTTATTTTATTGCTGCAACAACCATTTTTTCTGGCCCCACTTGGCCTTGTTACCTCCTCCATTGTCGCTAAAAAGAGATTTCTTGGTAGGGGAGGATGGGACAAGGAAAAACCCCTATAGAAAAGGAAATCTGATCTGTGGGGGTGTGGGGGGAAATCCATTTAGATCTATACAAACTGTACAGCCAAAAAAGATCCTAAAGACATTTTTCAATGAACAACCACTTGAGCATTCCACATTGAACCTGGAAGAAACCAAAAAGGAAAAGACAACCAAGGGCAACACAAACCACAGCACATTTCTCTTTGAGCTCTTTTTTCCCCAAAAGATAATGCCATGTGCTTTATCACTGTACTATTCCAAAAGAACTAGTTTCTTTTCTTTCTATATATTTCTGTGCCAGCTGACAAAGCTAGTAACAGATTACAGTAGAAAAATTTTGCATATGTGTAAGTTTTACTCACAGAACGTTGAAACTACACTGCATAACTTCCTACAAGTGCAGCAATCATTTAATGTCTTTTATTTAATGATACCAACAAACCAGCCTATGCTAAAAGCTGGCTTTCATAAAAATTTGTTGAGGCAATTTGTTGACTTAGAAAATCAAAAAGATAAAGTACACATATGAGATAATAAACAATTGCTTTCAAAGAACCAATTGTCAGCTTACGTAGTAAAAAGAGATGGTGGCACAAATATAGTGTAGCTGCATCTAGAAGAGTTGATTTAATTGGTAGAATGAATCAACTATAACGACTGTAAAAAATTCAGGATTTTGGAGGTTTAGGGATGAGGTCTCCTTACTGGTTTAATGCAAAATATTGTTGCTCTTTTGCTTCCATTCTACTGATAAAATGTCACCAATGTGTACTGAAAGTCTGTCAAGTCCCAAATATGTAATCAATTCACCTTGCAGAGTGCTAAGTTTTTTGACACAGACATATACTCAGTAAATGCTCACTATTCTTCTTCATAGTGTAAGAATTCCTCTCCACATACAACAGGCTCATATAAAATTTCAAGTTAGACCTATCAAAGCTTTGCATTTTCCAATATTTTCTTCTATTTTGACAAAATCAATGTGCCCTGAACTGAAACAATACATTGAAGATCCCTTCTAAAGCAAAACATTCTGTGATTCTATGAATTAAATTGTTGTTTGGAATAATCCCATCTTCTTCTTCCCTGGGATATCACACTGAATCTTACTAATTTTCCACTAACAGTGAAGTGGACTGTGCAGTTACATGGCTGCAGGCTGGCATGTAGTTTACCAGCAAGTATTAAGGAAGGACTAAAACAGCCATAATCTCAAAAATAAAAATAAAATAAAATAAAATAAAATAAAATAAAATAAAATAAAATAAAATAAAATAAAATAAAATAAAATAAAAATTTATTAGCCTTTAATTATCTAGAGTATTCTGGGTTTGTTAGATGATGCTTTAGGAATCCAAGGTCAAGGAGTCTCCTCTCTGACTTCATGTATTTCAAAGGATCTTCCTGACTAATTTTTGTCCCTGGACAATATGTTAGTCATTCTTAGGCCCGCAGATACAAGATCTGAACTGTGTTCTCCCATGGAGACATTCTGTTTTGGATATCCTCAATCTGCACATCCTGGGAACCTGGCTGCTTCCTACTCTTGTAGCAGCTGGCCTTTAAGGATCATTTTCCTTTTGTTCGGGAATGTCCTGGCATTTGAAATCACCCATTTCTCAGATCATATTGTTGCACTTTTGACCATACTTCTGGGGGAAAAAATACAACAAAATAAAATCTCCTATCTGTTCTCAAATTTCTCCCCAACCTTGTTCATCCACAGAAAATCCAGAATAAAGTTTTAATATTCCTTCCACTAAGTTATGAAATAGCTAGTATAGGACTCACACACTTCTTCAGCAGGCAGGTACTATTCTTGTATTTAATATCATGCTTGGCCAATTAGGAGTAGAACTTTCCCCATATTTCAGCATGAATTGCTTCTATTCAGTGAACATTCTATTCTGCATCAGTCTGTAGTGCAGCAGATATAAAAATAGAAATGTGATTTGTGCATGCAGCTTTTCACTGTTTCTTCACTGAAATCAGACACATGATAATCAGCTATTTCAGATGACTGTGAGTTTGAGATTGCTAGGCCCCAAGTCTTTGAGGAATAACAGTTTTCTAAACAGTAGAAATTCTCATCCTGAACCTTTTCTATTTTTTTTTAAGGTAGTGTTGGAGCTTTTCTGTTCTTGAAGGTTTTTTCATTACTGATTAAATGGGTATTTGGCATGGTGACAGCAGCACTTGACTGTCAAGGATAACCTGACAAAGTGCCTTAATAAAGATTACTCACCAGGGATATGAGGGAAGTTTTAATGTCTACTTAATCTTTATCTCTTTATTGAAACGTGAAAGGCCATAATTAGTACAAAACAAGAGGGTAATTTTGTCATTTGGATCTGTCCACTATGAATTTAAACTTTTCATTTCACAGAGGCCAAACAAAAGCTCTCAGGTGATAACTACACTCAGACAGTGCCAACCTAGCCTGGGACATAAATCAATGTCCTAGAGGTGAAACACTTCAAATCCTGTTAGTGTGCTACTAAACAATCTATTCTCCCACCTTAAGGACCCTGGGGAGTTGTATAAACCAAGGCAATAACACAACCTAGGCTGAAGAACACATTTTCACACATCCTGTAGTATCCTGTACTGGTCAGCTTATTAAGATTGTCTGCACGTGTCAATACAGAAATAAATATTTGGCCATTCAACTGCAAAAAGAGTTCACAAAAATTAATGGCAGCTATAAAAACCTCATCACTTTATTTAGACTGAGTCTATCCTTACCATGGGCTTTGGAATGTGACAGCTATACATGCTGTACACAGAATAAAAAATGTGCTGTAGCCAAACTGCAGTTCCGTGAAACTTCACAGGAATGTTGTTTGGGGTTTTTTTGCAGAGAATTCCATAAGCAAAAACCCAACCAACTCATGAATTCAGCTTGAATAAATCAAAATATTTTAAACTAATATCTGCTTCAATTTGTAATTTTTAAAGACTATTTCAATTCAAAACACTTCTTAAGTTTAAAATATTCAAAATCAAAGTATTTCCTTTTGATTCAAAGCACAATAGTTTCTAATTTTTAGCTAAAGCCTACATCTTCCAACATATTTTATATTTTCAGTAGCTCTGGAAGATCAAGAAAACACCTCATGCAAGCATTCCCCATTCTCTGCATAGTACAAATTAGGCACCACCTCTTTATTTATTTGTTAAAAAACCTTTTGCTTTGATAAGCTCAAGGAACCATAGCAATCCAGTTAAGGGCAGGGAACACTGAATAATTTGTATGTCGTGTAAAAAACATCAAGTTACTCTTTCTCTTTGTAGTCTGCATATAATGTTTTAAAATATTATTACTAGTTAATTTTTAAAAAAAAATAAATGTTAAAATATTGGATTCCAGAACTAGAATGTCATATCAAATTAAACATGTCACAGCTATGCAGTAAGGCACTTTCACTTATCAATATAAATAATAATTACAGATTGGACTTCAGATAATTTGCATTTTCAAACCTCAGCTGTGGCAATAGACTCGTGTGCTGTGAGCAGCGGTGGTCACGTAAGAGCTCAGAATTCACTAACAGCCATTCCAGCTTCCAGTTTGTTCCTCTCTGGTTCTTTAGGTCATGCCAAAAGCCAGTTGCTCTGCAAGGTCATGGAAACAGCAGCAGGGCAGCTTTCCTCCCTCAGCCCAGGACCTCCAGCAAGCTCTGCTGTTGAGCACACGCGATGGTGCCGCTGTGCTTGCAGAAACTGCATTTTTCAATTTTCCTCCACAACTTTTAATGCTGCTTGCAGAGATATCAGCATTCTCAAACCAGTTAAGAAAAATTTACATATAAATAAATGGTTTTTATTTATAAATAACTCCCTTGAATATTTAGGAGATATTTATTAGGATAATGTCCTGGAAGACATTAAGATAGATAGGATAGGATACATATTAGCATAAACTGATGCCATTTTTAAAGGGGGGATGAAGAAGCCCTAGAGAAAACAAGTGAATTTCAGTGGTATCTATGTGTGCTTGTGAATGTGATACTACTGTTATCACATTACCCTTATATTGGGAATACAAAAATATATTTTTAACAACAAATGGCTTTTCCTTTATCATTTTGAAGTGTGATATAAATATTTTTAGCAACAGAATGTAGACACCACTAAAGAAAACTAAAAAATGCCTGGTTTTGGATATGAAGCTCAGATCTGAAAATCTCTTACTTCACTTAGAATTAATTTTATCACAAACCAGGCAATTGCCACACTTGTTTTTTCCAGATTAATACCAACCATATATTTTCATGCAACAGCAAAAAAATAAAAAGTTGTACAGTCCTGTATTTTTTTTCCAAATACTTCATTTTGACAGTCATCCATTTAAAACCCATATTAAGCAGCACTAAAACATGGATTTGGGAAAATTTCATGAAAATAATATTATTAGGTATCTATGCTTCTAATATAATCTCACCTCCAATGTTATCTTTTCTAAGTCATATATGATCATTTTATAAACTGTTTCCAGCATAATGCTATTTCAAGTACTTTAACTAAGTATATTACAAAAATTCTAATTGTGTTTTTCCTAGTCCTCATAATTTGATCCTTTGGCTTTGTACATTGCTGTCACTTGACTTGTCCCAGCTGGGGAGCTTTTTCTCGCCATTGTTTCCATCAAAGAAAATTCTCAAGGACCGAAAGAGCGGGAGATCTTTGGAGGGAATCTTTGCAATCCGTTTGTGGCACTATGTTCCTCTTCATCAGAGCATTTGTACGTTCCATTAGCATGACAGAGGTAATGCTCCAAAGATGGACCAACCAACAATCTCTAGTGCATTCTTGTGCATGGCATTATGAAACTGAGTAATAAAAGTTGTCTTTTATTTTTCAAGTGTGGAAAAGCTAAGTCAGCATTAACATTTATTCATGTACATGGCAGAAATGAGAAAAAGCAGCAAAAGGGCAACTAAATCTAGCCCTCATTATTTTGGGATCACGTTTTGGGCCCAATCTCCTCTGTCACTGAGTTCCTGAACTCTGCTGAATGAATTAATTTAAAAGTACTTTTTGTTAGATGTGTATGAAAAACTTTTATGCTGCAGAAAAATAGAATAATAGAAAAAGGTGTGGTTTATACACCTAAATAAGAACTGAGATACTAACACTAATCCATATTCACAGATTTTCAATCATCTATGTACTTATATACCTATGTACATATACACCTATGTACATATGCCCATATATGTCTGTACATATATATTCTCTCTATTTTATGCCTTCAGAAACTTGAGAATCAGTTCATATGTTCTTTCCAGCTTTATCAATATGGGGGAAAAAAACTAAATGTAAAGCAATATCCTTTAAATTATGCTTTACTCTTTAAATTGCTTTCCCATGTAGTCCCACAAAAATGATTCATTTGGACAGCTCTCAAACCAGTGACTACAGCTTTCTCTACACCAACATCAATGACAGCCTTGTTTGCTTTTTTCCTTTCAAAAACACTACTGAAATATTCTTGTCTAAACGCTGAAGTTAAAACCTCAAGCATTACAAACACAAATCTTGGACCCAGATCCCACTGGGAAATGTTCAATTTTTCACAGAAAAGACAGAATAGAAAGTCACTAGATGTTCTCCCTGCCCAAAGAGGGAACCAGCTGAATTTATGTCATTCTTCAATGGCTCTACATCAGCCCCTTCTTTCACAGCCTCCCTTCGATAAAATGTCTTATCAAAGACCATGAGAGATTCCACAAATAGTGAAAAATAAACAAACACCCTGAGTTCCGTTTTAGAAAGATATTTTAAAACATCCCGGAGAGTCTGTAAAAAATCCTTCAAATCCGTACTCAGAGGAGAGAACTGCACCTCCACTGCAGAACAGATTTGCAAGTAAACTGCTGCAGACAGACACTGCAGTAAAAAATCCCCAGTTAACAAAAGAGCTGCATAGCCTTGACACACACACTGAGAGGCTTTTTTTTACTATGTTGCAAATTAATCCTTTGCCCAAGAGGCTTTCCCAGCCCTAACATTAAAGTTATGCATATTGTGAAAGGAAATTTATAGATTATCTGAAGATGCTGTCAAATAAATTAAGGCTATTGTTGAATGTGTACATGTCAATGCCAGACACCAATCGGCTTCACTTGGACTATCTGCTACAAATAGCAACAAAAATGCTGGACAGTAAATTATCCAAAATTACAATTTATAAGAAAATACTGAATTAATTTAAATGTTCAAAACTTGAGAAAGACACATTGATTTCTGAATGTACTGAAAGAAATCAAGATCCCTACTCCCACGCATCTTTTATTGTATCCTTGCAGTTTGGCTTAATATTGAAATAAGAAAGTTTCATGGTAAGATATTTCTTAAGATATATCTTAGCTAAATAAATGTAAAGATGTACAATTAAAAAAATATATATTGAAGACATTCCACACCACTCTAATACACATGGACAGTAAAGTTAATGAAGAAAAAGTCAAGTCTCTTAATTTTCCAGTCAAGGAACTACAGTTTGACATTTATTTGAGAGAGGTCTCGTCGCAAGAAGATCACAGTCTGTGATCTACACGTTATGGTTTTAAAAAAAGTTATAACCCTCAATTTTATCTCAGTTCAGATAAGACCATCTCCTTTCACACCATCAATTTTAAAGTAGAACAGTGCAAAGGAATCAGTGAGGAGTCTACTTAATAGTTAATATTAAACAAAATTCAAGCATGAGCCATTATACAAATGCCCTGACATGCAATAAATGGTGACTATTATCAATCACATTAATTAGATTTCTGCAGCATAACCATATATTGAGTTGTATAAAAAACCCTATTTGGTGTGTATTGTGACTTGTTTTAGATAATTTTCATGGCACATCTATTCCAAGCACAACAGAAGACTTAGCTTCTGCTATTTATTTTCATTAGTACTACAAGATTGCATACAATTTATTTCAGTCTTTAGTGCAAAATAGCTACATCTGTTACTAAAAGTATGATGATTATAGACATTTCATCATTCTTAAATAACTAAAAGTTGGTATCTCTGCTAATTCAACATGGAATACATTTTAAAGAACAAAATTGAGAGTTTTATTCATGTGTTCACCATGGAAAAGTTGTTCATGAGAAGATAGGTGACGCAGAGGGTTAAGTGCAAAAGCTCTTTGGCACTGAGTTTAAGTCAGGACTGGAAATGAGATTTACTGTTCTCATACACCTAATCCAAAGGAAGTCGGTGAGCTTCAGAAGAAAACATCAATTTGTCACAACTGATAGCCTGTTCTACAGATATATCTCAATGAAATAAAAGAAGGTTATTCCAGGGAAAAACTGTCAGTTACGTGATGAAATTCCTATACAAAAAAAACACCTCTCAAATGCCAATAGGGTCTGTCCAATGAGTTACAAAAGGAAGTAGAAAATGTTGTAAGGCATCTAGGATCAAGTGAACAGGTCTAACACTTTTTACATATTGTTTTTTAAATGTGATAAGATTTAAAATGTTTCTACCCCTGCTATATTTAGATTCTGCCATTGTAAAAAAGCAAAGCTTATTAACATGGATATTGAATTTTTTCATTCAAGATATAACTTGATTATTCTTCAAAAGCAAAATATTTGATAAGAAAAAGCAAGAATTTCAGGGTCCTTTTTTTTTTACATTGGACTACATTTTTTAAATTAGCACAACTGCTTCCTAATCAAATTAAGAGAATAATTTGATCAAATAACTGAAAAATGCAGTTTAACAATGCTAGTGCATACTATAAGGAGAGAGGGAGTAGCACATATGCTTTTCTGTAACTTATTATCATACCACAAAACTGTAAGATTAAACAGAAAACTGCTAAAATGTTTTGAATAATTTGGATATTTATTGAAGCTAGTTTAAGTTCAGGTATGTATTTGGGACTTTTTAAATCTGCTGTTAGATTCACAAAATGTTTGTTGTCTTCCAGTGCCAACTGGCAGGGTGTTATCCAGAAATTTTTTTGTCCTCTGTTAACCAGTAGTTGACATATCATTCTGGAATTTTTTTAGCATTTTCATATTTCATTTCATAAGCTACAACATAGAGTTTACAGAAAGGAATGATCTGTTATGCAATTGTCTTGCTTCTCAGTAAATGCATTGAGCTGACTGATATTTTACACATACCTTCATGCATAAACACAAACATCAAGCTGAAATACAATCTCAAGACAGTAAACATCTATCAAAGTTATAAGAAAGTGAAAACGGGGCCCTATGACAGGACTTATTAGGGATTCTGACAGTAGGCAGGGGCAGTAATCCCTTTAATAAAATATACACATACACATTGTGTGACACATTCATTGTTTATGATGACTAAAACACGTTCATGGCAGCAGAGAATCAAGCTTTGCAACTTTAAAAGTCCTTTCCTGCAGTCTTTCTTTAGCCTTCATAGAAATATACAACTCTGCATGAGATATGATGTGAAATTGCACAGGTAATGGCTTGTTTTGGGGATAAGTGGTTGATGGGAGTTGTAGATCAGGCTTGTAATGGAAGTAAACTTCAACCTTAACTGTACAATACCTATAACTGTTCCATAATAAGAAAAAAGATTAAGTCTAGGTATATTGTTTTGTCACTCTGGCACCCTGGAGCTGGTAAGAACCATTTGCACAATCCAGTCGGGACATGGCATGCTAAGAAAATTGAATGAATATAGGTTGCTAACCTTTCTAGGGGAAAGATTTGTCAGATACCTCTTTTTCCAGTTTTGTTCTGGAAAAAGTATTACAAACAAAAGCATATACAGTGCTGCAATAGTGTCCAGCAACATCCTCAGACAAAAGACAGCCATTTATTTACACAGAGGCCATGGTGCAGGGTTAAATAGAACAGATACTGAATGTTGAATTACACAGCATATTCACCAAATGGATTATGATATATCTGTATCTCAGTCATATTTCAGAAATTATTCAAAACTATTTTGTTGGATATTTGATATTTTGAAGGAATTTTAACTTCAATTTGCTTCTGTGTAATAAAAATTAAGTCAACAGAAATAAATAACTCAAGACACAGTGTTTAATATATAATTATACTGTATAATTATGCACTCTGCATAATTACTGCTTCTGAGCAATTATTTTTCAGCAGACCAAAGCAGTAATTCCACTCTAGTACCAAGCACATTTTTTGAAAGTTCGCTTCAGTGGGATGACAAGATACCACGTTGCCAACTATGGCTTCTACACCTCCAAAAGAATGAGAGAAACAATTAACTGATCTGGGAACTGCTCTCAAATCACAGAATATGCTGAGCTGGAAGGGACCCACAAGGATCATCAAGTCCAAATCCTGGCCCTGCACAGAACTTGTTTGAACATTTCTTGAACTCTGTCAGGTTTGGTGCTGTGCCCACTTCCCTGGGCAGCCTGTTCCAGTGCCCAGCCACCCTCTGGGTGAAAAATCATTTCCTAATATCTGATCTAAAACACTCCTGACACAGCTTCAAAATGTGTAGGAAGGCATTATTAGCACTCAAGAATTACCATTTTGCTGATAAAAACTACCCTTACTAAGGGTTTTCAAAGTATTCTGGTCATATCAATTTCAATTTGCATAGCACAAGTCATCTTGCTTCAGATCTCTTCCTCTTAAGTCATGCCTAATGTCCTGTTCAAAGTAATTTCAAGATGCTGAAAAAAGTCCTACATAGTCTCACAACAGCAGTAAAAATATTTTTAGGATCAGCTTCTGCTATAATTATTTTTATGTGGCATGGAATGAATAAGTAATTCAGAAATATGAGAGATTGTTTCTATTCATTAGTAAAAGCTAAGCAGCTATCAGCTCACGAAGTTTGAAAAACATTTGGATTTTGTAGCACTTCGAACAAAGTGTGAGAAATGTGGCCATTCTCTTTTGGTTGCAGAAAGAAAATTGAATAAAAACTACTGGATTTCTCATGTCTCCAACTGTTAAGTTGCATCATTTTGATTTCTGACTACTTTTCTTGTGCCATAAGATTAGGAGGTCAGATAGTTCATTATCTCCTATAACATACATTGCATGTCATAAACACACTTAAAAAGCAGTCAGAAGTAAAGCTGCTGTTAGATTTGGCAAAATTGTTTCTGAGTAAATAAATGAGTCTACAAAAATTATTATTTTCTTCATTTTTATAAAATACTAATGTTCCCTGAAATTCTTTCAAAACATTTCACTCAGTTGTGATTTTGAAAAATTAATCTTCTTTATAGTACTTTATAAACAATGACCCCGGAAAAATTCAAAAGGATCTTATTTTTGTAATTCAGATGTGTTCAATAAAAATGAACAATTAAAAGATGGAGCAAAAGAATTCAATTGTGAGTGAAGATAAACATTTTGCTTTGATGTTAGGAGTTGCTATACTGACCTTAACAGGTATAAAGGTGCCCTGGGTACTTTGAAGGATAACTGAAACATTTTTGTAGGCACCATAATAATTTATTTTGAGAATTGCAGGCTGGCTGACCTTGAGATGTCATGTCTGGACACACAGTCCTCCTGTTGTAAGACAAAGTCAACGAGTAGAGGGTGGAGTTGCAACTTTTATTGCACCCATCAGAAGGTGTTTTTAGAAAAATAGGTACATGTAGCTTAATCTTGTTATAGAAAATGCCTTTTGAATATACATCCACAACTGGATCAGGAAAAACTGTAACGTATACTAAATTCCTTATGAATTGTAACATAGACACATAAGATTTTAAGAAGATTAATCGCCTAAAAGTGCAGAGAGCTGGCAGGAAAATGCCTGTTTGGATCTCCCAGCAAGGCTGGTAGTCATGTCAACAACAGGACTCAGGCACCATTTAATCAACTTAGAAAAAACAAGCCACTTATGAAATCCCTGCATCCAAACTCCTGCCCATCTCTTAGTGAGCACATAATCAGCAAGTACAAATTCCATGTTCCAGCCTCAGCTTCCAGGGCGCATTATTCAGCAATAGGTTTATGTGTAAACTTCATTAGTGGACTGGATCTGACAGTACCTTGCCACTGCTCAGGTGGGTTTCATTGCTGGGCTACTTGCTGTGTTCTGGTTCCTTGGAAAGAAGACTTAGGTAAAATACCCAAAAGACTGGCAAGAGAAAAAGGTCAGTAACGGATAGCAGATGTAATCAAGATATAACCAAGTAGTCCAGTTAATTGAGAGAAATAGCCAAGTCAGGAGAAAAAATACTTTTCATAAATGGGCAGATGACTAGTCATTCTCTGGAGATCCCTGCTTTTCACCACTGACAAAAGGTAGGCTGGCATGACTAGCTTAGACTAGCTTGAAAAACCAAAAGCTGGTCTCTCCCAAGCCCAGGGCTGCAGAGCAGCAAGATGCTTGCTCAGTGAGGCAGCAGCCACCCCACTACAGAGGAGGGTGGGGCAGAAGTTTTGCATATTCCTCAGTGGAAGATTCACTTTATCCTTTGGAGGTTCACAAGACAGTATGACTTAATTTCCTTTTTCCCTCTAGGAAATAAATCTCTAGTTGTACAAGCCTGTTTAATTTGGTATGCGGGGAAGTATTTGGCACCTAACAGAGTTTTCCTGAGTATCCATAGAGATACAGTGCCTTGCACAGTGCCTTGCACTGTAGAGAGGAAGGCACTACAAAGCTTTAACAATCCCTTAAATCTGACTTTTACTATGGCATATCAGAACCTGGCAGAGCCATCTTATAAATAAATGCAATAACAGTCTTAAGTTTATCAATTATGTAATACATTTCATTTTGCATAGTTTCTTACAACTTCTGGGATTATCAAAGAACAGCAAACCATAACAGAAGAGTGGCATACATTGGTCCAACAGTACTTAGCCCATATTTTTTCTCCAGGCAACCTGGATGGGGAAATCCTTCCAGCTATGGTATGTCTACCATATCAGTAGTGAGATTTATTTACAAGGAGCCAAAATTTTCTGACATAAACAGTAAAAAACTGAGCTCTCTCCCATTAGTCTCCAAATTATCTCTAGTATTATAGAAAGTAAGAATTTTTTAAGGATTTACCACTAAAACTACTTTGTTTCATCAAAGTCCCTGCAGACAAGAGAACTTAAATGATAAGATACCAGTAAGCACTGTAATTATTTCAGGTTCAGAAACATCATAAAGGTCAACAAAATAAGAAAGACTATCTTAAAACTTTTGTCCCTTTGGTGGCAAAAATATTTCTGTGGGTTTTTTTAAAAAAAAGAAAGCAGAATACACTCAAGTAATCTATCTACCTATTCCTCTTTGGGAAATCAAACACAAATAAAATTATTTCCAAAATTCTTTATGCAATCTGTTGAACAGAATATTATAGGAACTTCAAGTGGTTCAGTAAGAAAACAGCACTACCCTAGGGACACCATAAGTTCAGACAGAAGAATTAATTTCCTTTGCTAAAAGTGTTGATTTCAGTTCAGACTTAAAAGAACAGGTAACCTGCCTTTTAACACATTTTACTCTTTTTTACGTATAATTATCTATGGTTATCTTATTGAAATAGTTTATTCTTTGCTGTGATTTTCACATTTTATCATTTTATCTCCAATATATTTTTAAAACCTTGTTTCCAGAGAGATCCAGCATATAGATATCCTTGTATAATCCCTTTCAAATTCACCATCCACTGTTTGCACTCTTCTAACACTACCCTCACAAAATCCCTAATGATTTACTCAAAGCCTATGCTTAAAACCCATTGAATCCTCATCCTCCTTGATTTATCCAACAACTTCAAAGCACATTCTTCTTTTAAAAACGCTTAATTAAAAAATTTGACTGAGGAAAAGGTTGGCACTTGCATCAGAGAGATGAGGACCAAAAGTTGGCCCTTTTATTTTTAATCTTTTTCTCTGTGGCTTGACAGAAGTTTGACATTGCATAGCTCAAGTGGATCCACTTACCTGAGATGCAGTTACTTCTTTTTCAGCAAGAAAAATCAAAGAATGATTAAAATAGTGAAAGTTTTGAACTATTCAGACTAAGTATTAAAACCAGTTTTGACTGAAGAAGATACACAGCATTTCCTTGATATCCCTTTGAAAAACACAGAGGGAAAGAGCAAAAATCTAACAGCCTACAGAGAAGTCCCCTTCCAAAACACTTGTTGCTCATGGGGGACATTAAGAAAGTCAAAACCACTCCAGTCACAGAATTTCACTGTTGACAAAGGGCCTCAAAACCGGGAGCCCTGCTGTGCCCTCCAGTGAAGGTCTCTCCCTTTCACAGTCCCACGTCTGAACAGAACGGAGTTAGAAACTGCTCCTTAGGCTGAAAGGATAAGGACAAGTCAACATCAGGCTTCTCACATGCCCTGTTTACTGTTAGTTCATTCAGGTTGGGTAGTCAGAGAATTTTCTTTGGATGCTTAAAGAAATTAATAAGAATTATGCCTTTTTAAATTGAGTTTCTCTATAGTAATAGAATTTGAGGGCACATCAAACCTGTGTTGAAAGCATGGATTATTTTCTTTTTGTGGATTGAGAGAACAAGGAAAAGGCAGGACTTTAGAATTTAAACTAGGATATATAGTACCACTGAAAGGACATGGTCAAAGAATGTACCTCTGTATTTCATGCATATCCAGCTTTCTTCTGTCAGTCTTCCATTATTACTAAAGACTGTGAAAAATATAGGAGGATATCTAAAATCTGAAGTGAAAAGCCAGAAATAGGATAGAAACTGCTCAATAGTATTCTCCTCTTCATAAGAAAGAAATATAATTCATAAATAACCACACAAGTCAGGGAGGCTGTTTACAGAAAGAACCACTGACCATTGCTGGTTGACCAATATTCCTACAGAACAAGGCATTACTGTGTTCATAGCAGGCAGGACAGGAACAGCTGTGTCATCCATGCCATCCAATATCAGGTTCCTGTGCTCCTTAACAGAATTTCATGGCCAAAAGCAATGGTTGGTTCTTTGTAGTCCTTGGCACCAAGGAATGAAGCCTGATGGCTGCCAGCATTAGTGCTTTCCACTCACCTCATAAACGTCTCTACTCTGCTCACCTGCTATACATGGAGCCTGACATGTCAGAAGCACAGCCACATCAATGTATTCATTTTTAACCTCATTCAGCCCAATATCTTCATACAGTCAGGCACAAAGGCTATATCTGCAGGACATAGCAGAGGACTATGGAAACTAGTTACTCTATAAAGCTGCTGCTCCAGTCATTATCAGTGTGAACAGTAAGTCACTGTCCCATAGTTAGAAATTTCTTTGTATTTCCTTATGAGCCAATGATGAAATTGATAAATGATAATTGATAAATTATGAGACTACCTATTGACACTAATGAGAATATGTCAGTCAACTTCTACTAAATGCTATTTGTGAGTCTCTGTTCTCTAAAAGCCAGGCTGATGTAGTTTCATGCTGTGGTACCTCCATATATACTTTGCAATGAGTGATGTCTCACACAAAATCACTTCTCCTTTGAGTCATCAGAATCCCTGTACTACAATCCAGCATCTGTTTTCTTTTGAAGTGCAACCAAAACCACTGAAAATCCAGTGAGTCCAGCCTGGAACATTACTAGAAGGAAATTTTCCACAGACACCCTTAGAAGGAGTAGGAGGCAGTGGGGTTTCATGTTGTACAGGTTTAGCTCCAGACAATTCTAATGTCTCTCTGCATCCAAGGAAGCTGTCTCTACTAACCCAACATATGTCTGTGCAGAAGTGAGCACTTCCACACAGAGATGCTCAGATTCATGTGGACAGAACTAGCCTAGTTACTAGAAGGGACACAACTCCTTTGGTAGGAGTACTCCATGAGCAGTTACACCCAATTTCTCCAAGAGATGGCTGGATGGGCAGAGAAATGCACTCTTCATGTTTGCTGGCACCTCAGTGATCACATTGTGATCACAGCTTTATAGACATGTCTTTAAAACTTGCTAGCTTGGAGAATTTATATTCTTTCGCTGAACAGCACGAGTATTTTATTCTCATTTTCAGACTCCTGCTAGAGTTTCAGAAGACTCTTCATACATGAGGGTTGAAAACACTGCTATTTATCTTATGTTCAGAAAATGAATCAACAGATCTTCCATATAAATGCTTGAATCTTCCCCTGTTAAATCCTTCAAGATGACCTTGCAAGGTCCTCTTCAGTTGTTTTCAATCATAGACTCTTATCTGGAAGATACAATCCCATGCTGTGATTCCTTCAAAAAGAAACCTCCTGTCAGCATCAATGCTTCCTCCAAAAACAAGACAAACCTTCACTTTCTTTATTGTCTGACAGGAAGTAGAAGCTCCATGAAAAAAATTCTCCACAGACTAGAAAAAGAAAGAAAGGCTCCTTTTCAAAAGTGTTAAAAATTGATTTTTTCTTTTTTTTTTTCTTTTTTTTTTTTTTTTTTATAAACCAAAGTTCAATTAGGACACTGGTGTTACCAAAAGACCAAACCCACAAAAATGGTATAACTTCAATATTAGAAAATAAACAACCAAGATTGTTTACAAAATTCAAGAAACAGAAGAATAACAAGCTAGAAGTGTAAATCTCAATGTGCTTCTGGAAGAAACAGTCCAGTCCATGGAAAGAGAGAAAAAAGAAATGTATTTTTTTCCTGAGTATTTAATCTGACAAATAGAACAAAAAGCCTTAATAACTTCCTAGATATTTTCCTCTTACTTATGATGAAAGGGTCTCAACTCCTACAGAAGAACTCCACAGAAACACTGTCATGAGGATGGCTTATTTTAAATACAGCATTACCACATTATGATGCAGAATTATTTATTTGGGGCTTTTACAATTCTTATATATCTCTTTTTACAAAATTAGCTATACACAGGAAATAACCTTGGAAATTCTCAGGGTTAGGTTGGGGTTTTAATAAACTAGAATTTAAATATATGGAAACATACAACTTTGAGGAAAAAAAAAGTTAGGTCTAAAACAAATTGGAATTTAAATGCTCAGCCATGCTGGCTTCACTTATGAGACAATCTCTAGCAGCAGGAGATAAATCAGAGCACAGCAGTAAATTGTAGTCTTAATTCATCTGATTATATAATTTTATTCTTCTCTTTCTCTCTCCTTTTTAAATAAGTGCTTGAAGGAATGAATTTATTGCTGAGGCTTCTTTTCCCATTCTGAATGATGGATTTTGCATTATGCTTGGAATTACATATATACGCAATTTAGTGCTTCAAAAATAATTTTCTTTGTTTTATAACTCAGCTAAAAATATCTTCCTCATACTTATTATTGAAATATTAGAAAATTGGGCAACTGAAAGAACAATATAAAATATGCAAATGTTCTGCAAAAATGAGTTTTCATAATATTTTACATTTTTTCTTTTCAGATCTTATTTATTGAATGAAACTTTTCAAAAAAATTCTGATGTGAAAATCTTAAAGTATAGAGTAGCTCAATTACTTTATTATGATGCAAGACTCAATTGAGCTAAAACTGAAAGGTTTAGAGTAAACAGATTGGCAGATAAAAAAATTATTCAAAAGCTGAAGTCTACAACACGCTGGCTTTAGATTAAATTGCTGCAGGCTCTACCTAATTGCGGCATTGGTGGGAAGTGGATGTGACAAGTGGACACAGCTCAGGGAAAGAAGCAGGTGGGTGAAACCTTGCTGGGAGTATTATTCCCTTCACTCTTTCCAGAAAAGAGTAGCAAGGCTTTCCCTGTGGCCTGCCTTTCTGAAGAAGATCCACAACGAAAATGCTTTTGAAGGACTTGGAAACAAGTCCTGCCAAGAGGCAGGCACTCAACACTAGCAGGGCCTGGAGACTGGTGAGCTTGGCAGGTTGTCCTTTTTACCAAACTGGCTTTTTAATACCTCTCTTTGGATTAACAAACCCTGGGGTTAAAATCTCACTTTGCTCTACTCATTTTCTCTAGCTTTGTCTTGCTGTTTAGACAGATCCTTGCTTCTTTCCTTCACTAACTCCCAGTGCAACATCAACATCATTCAACAGAAAAAACCCCAAACCCTTCTATTTTAACTAGGTTTGAGAGATACTTCTTGTATAAGAGAATGAGGAAGCAGCCAATTCCTGTAAAATATTTGCTGTTTGTCCTCACAGTTTATACATTAGGAGAGGCTGAAATAATTTGTGTAATAACCAGCTGGATTTCAATATTTTTCTCTCAAGCTGTTCATTCGTACAGTTCTCTCTCTCTTTTCAATACAGCAGTTTCCCCACTGAACTTGCTGTTCCTTGAATTCCATCTGCACTTTCAAACTATTACCCATCTGTGCAGCATGAACTGCAAATAAGCCTCCAACCATGTGCTGAGCGAGCTTATTCTGGTTTTGTTATACTCTATAGCCTCTTTCATGAGCTAGTGAATAATCATTAAACAAGACCATCATTAGTTCGAATCATACAACATGACTATTTCTCTACTGAAAGAAAATAAGAAATTAAATCTTTTTTTTTTTTCCTATTTAAAAATACTGGCATTTTCTAATGTAAAAATAAGATTTCATCCTAAACACACTAAAAACCTTGTTATTATGTCCTCTGTGCAGTGGAATTGATTTTCTTCATAGTAGCCAGTATGGGGCTATGAACTGTCCCAGGGCCCAGGAGCCGCAGCCAAAGGGACTCTCAGAACTTTCTTTCCTTGGCACCAAGCTCAGCTCTGCAGTACATCTCACCCCACTTTTCCAGCCCTGTTTTCATCGTGAAGCCACAGCAAACATTTGCCATTAGCAAACAAGATCAACAGCTGCACTTCTCAGCAATGCAATGCAAGGTTTTAAGAAAGCTTTTAAAGCAATGCAGTGATATCTCCAGTCCACAGACATTTTGTTTCCGATAACACAGTTTCCCTTTTTAGTAGAAACGGAAAAAAAAAAAAAGCAGAGATTACATATTTGGCCTACACGTATCAAGAACTTTTGCATTTAACATGTTTAGTTAAAATCAAGATGAATGATAGCCTTAAAGATACAATCTCGCAGTCAGGTTGTGTGTCAGCCCAGGTTTTTACAGAATGGTATAAAAGAAAGCTACGACAAAGAACAGTCACTCGGATCACAGAACATGACAAACGTGTTTTGCAGGATTATACAGGATTTGATTTCTACTGCTTCCTTAACAGGAAACAGTACTGAAGGCTACTCCAAACTAGCTGCAGCAATGATTCCTCAGCAAAAATGGGATATGATATTTGCAAATGCAAAGCTATTAACAAAGCAAATGGGTTATAATACTAATTAAGAAACCACTAAGCAATCATGCATGACCTATTCCTGATTTGTGCCATGAGACTCTACACACTGAAAGCAAATTATAAAATTCAGCAAAGAGGATGACCATGCTGAGTTAAATGAATTCTTCATTCTTTATTAAATTAGCATTCATGTTCTAAAGTGTTGTTAATAACGTTTGGTTCAGTTAATACTGACTCTGAATTACAGCTAATTATGTCAATGAAGTAGAGCTCTGCAAATCCATAGTATGGATCCTGTGAAATTTTACATTAAAAATTGTAATTTTCTATTCCCCTAATCCCTACAACTACAGTATTCAGAATTCTTTTTTAAAACTATTTATCAGTGTTTGAACTAAAAATACATCCTTACACAAATGTTGACTGATTCCTTTTAATTTTTTTATTTTAAAAAGCATATTTATGTCTAAAATCACATACTATGAAATTTTTCTTTTCTTAGATTCATCCTTCTGATTTTTTAAAGTAAAGATTTTGCAGTATTTCTAATATTTCAAAATAGACAAAAAATTGCTAAGGTTTAGGAATGAATCCTTTGGGGCCAGACTGGAGACTTCTGTTCAGTTATGTTTTAAGACATAGAATTTTTTGTTTAATACTAACAAATACTATTTTAGTGGTTTCTGAATGCACAAGTGCCACATCCACTGTGTGCATCAGATCTTGTATCCCTTCACAGAAGCCCCTACCTCCCTAACAGTGACAGCTGCAACACCAGAAATGGAAGCTGGTATCTGGAAGGGCCAAACATTCAGTGAGACGTATTTCTCATCCATCCCTTGCATACATACCTGAAAGTTATAGTACCCAGAGTACATCCTTTCCAGAGGCTTGAAAGAGATGAAAGATACTTACTTTGAACTGGGGAGGTATATTAACCAGGGTCCAAGATAGGTTTTCCCTTACAATTCTCAAAATTTTAGAATTCACACTGAAATCAAATCTTTAATTTCTATGATTTACATATATAAGTGCTTGATTATATTAATGCTTCTAAGCTGAACCATCATTCAAAGAGCAGGTTGTTTTATACAAATACGTAACATAACTTTTCTGGGGACTTGCAATTTAAATTAAATCCATCAAGGAAACATTTTACCATTCAATACTCATGCAAGCTGTGTTTAGCCAGTGGCTATTTGAATTAATATAATTCTATGCTCAGTTCTAATCCAGTTCATACATATACACTGGGATTCGATCTGCTTGTTTCCCCACAGAATTTTTTTTATGTCAATAATAGTTAAAGAAAATGTGAAACAGGTGAGAGGTTGACAAGTCCTCAAATAACAGGGAGCAGTTAAAGGCAGCAGTAGCACACATGTGGCCTACTAACAGTACCTTTATTACCAGGCACAAAAAATAGTTGGCTACACTCTAAAATGTCTATTATAAAGTAGTGCAAAGTAAGTTCTACATTACAGATCTCTTTCAAGTACAGAAAGAAGAGATATTGTCTAAGGATAAGTCTTTTGGTGCATGTGAAAAATTATTTTATTAAACAACAATAAAAACTTTTGTTTAAAAAGTCAGTGTTTGAAAAATAAATGTGCATCTTCCATTGAAAGCAAAAAGACTCTTTGGGAATTCTCATGATGTCACAGCTTGGTTGTGATGGAGGTTGATTAACAACAAAACTGTTTGCATGCCACTAGAACTCTAGGAGACAGCTCTACTGAGAATTGTAAAAGTTCCTTTAAAATCTATAAATAAATAGAGGGGAAAAAAGACTACTGACATTACAGCAGCACTTACATTAACTGAAATCATGATATCTCAATGCAAATGTATGTAAACTTTCAACTAAAAACAAACTAGTATTTCAGAACACCCAGCACGTATATTCTATGAACTTGATGCAGTTTCCTGGCACAACTAGGAATTCTACTATGGGCCAGTGGAATTCACATTTACTGTTCATTAAATTCATTTGGAGTTAGGAAGAAAGAAACTCTGATGGTGGTAATTTTCCCTCACACTGAAGGTGAAAGAGATTAGTAGCCATTCTGGATTTTTATGCAGTGTCTATCTTCGATGTAAAAGATCTAAATACATGAGGTCAAATCAAAGTACTACACACTGAATGCACTCATGTTCCAATAGTGCACTGGAACTGCAACAAGTTGTCTGGGAAATGCATACAAACAGCAAGTTTTCTTCCTGGTCAAAAATAACCCACCTTAATGGAAAAATTCTCTGGTTTTGTCTCTGATCCAAATCTTACACACTTTGAATCACTGTAGACGCACATTGGACAAACTTTTTATCCTGGAAGCCTTCTCTACTAGAGATGATAGCTACCAACCAAGTCACAAGTTTTCATAACATTTTTAATACATCTGTACTGCAATATTTTTCAAATACTTTTAACTATTTATATCAAATCAAGAGCTTTTATGTCTAGCTTTAGGTTTCAATTACTGTATTTAAGCTCTCTGTTTTCACAGTAAAATATGCTAAACATTTTAAAAGTCATAGTGAAGGCACACAGCTTTTATCAAAAATAAAACTGTCATGAGAAGTTTAAATAAAGTAGAATAAACACAAATGAGAGGCTAACAGGGAAATGTTAGCTAGTATTAACATGGTCCATCCAGGATTTATCACTAATACTGATTAAAATTATATTAATATTATAAAAACATTGTTATAAACTATATTGGAAAATAGTAAGAAAAAAGAGAAACAGAGAAGTTGATCTCTTTCATTGGAGTAATTCTACTACAATCATTTTGTTAATCCACCATCCTAACAGTATAAAATCTAATGAGTTGTATGTTACTGATATGCAAAGTATTATGCAAATTATATTCAAATCACAATGTCTGATAGCAGGTCAAAGAAGCATGCATTAATATTCTACTAGTTGTACTGCAATTACTGTAAAGTACTCTCTGCACACCACCAAGACAATTAATGATGTTCTTTGCACCTACATTAAACTACATTAAATTGTTTCTTAATATTCCTTATTTCAGTCACAATGAATAGAAACCTACTCAGTACTTCAGCATTTTCACTTTCAGCAGGACATACAGAATATTTCCAGCCAATAAGCACTAACCCTTCTAGCATATGAGTTTCCAAATGCCACCATCACACATTACCCAGGGGACATACATTATCCCACTCTTAACACGTCTCCATCCCAGTGGTCCAGAATTTTACAGCAGGCTAACTAAGAAGGAATATAACTTTTTGTTCCTTTTCCCTTTCAAACCACATTACCTGTGATAAAATGAAGATATCATTATACATAACAATGTACAGTCATCTGTGAAGAGTAACACAAGAATCAAGTATTTAGTAAAGTGTGGCAAAGACCATGTTCTCCAAGCAGAGCTACTGCTCTTTAACAATCACCTCACACCACTTCAGGAGAGAATAACAAAACTGACGTACATACATAGCAAAACTGACATTTTGAATGGAAAACTCATCTTAAGCCAGGAAATCAATATCCTGTGACAAAAACAGCACAGAGAAAAATTTAAATTATGGCAAATAATAGAGGACTGCACACAACTTTGAGGAAATCTCAAATATTTTCCCTAGGTAGCATGAAGTGATGATGACACTAAGGCAGCACTGCTGTTCACTAAGCAGAGATCTCCAAGTTCCAATGCTATAAACCAGATCCCTTTCAACAAGTCACTTTTCTCTTCTTATTCTGTTCAAGTTCTTGTTAGCATAATCCATTTTCATTCCTCAAATAAAAGAGTAAAAAGAGAAGTCATTCCTCACTTCTTTCATTTACAACCTAGGTCATCATGTGAATCATCAGCGACAATCCCTTCCTTCAGATTCCCTTTCGTGTTATTTTTAAGAGTCTGCATAGTTTATATATCATATCATTTGGAGTCAGATTAATGCATTTTGAATAGATACTGGTTTGGAAGGAATTAATATTTTGGGAAGTGTCCACTTTTTCTTGTAAGAAAATTCTTAGTGTGGAACAAAAGCCATCTTTGAAATCCCAATATACTGTGGCACAGACAATGCTACACAATGACTACTTTTTTATTTAAAATAAATTCATGCTCTAGTTAAAATTTTTGTATGTTATTTTATAGCAGTGCAATAATCCAGGAAAAATATTATTTCACTTGGTTTCAGTATAATAACTTTTTTTAAAGTTGGGGTTACTCTTGCAAGTTATCTCCTCAAGCATAAACCAGGAGAACTGACTTGGTATTAGTTGCTACTAAAAGATCACACCAGCTATGGACAAGCTAATCAATTCCTCAGCTGCAGGTTGTGTCTATTTTATGATGATCCCTGTACTCTTGTAGCAAATCAGTTTCCTAAGTGTGTATTGTCTCTACTCCACCACAACTTCAGTCGTGCTACAATCTGATGCAAACTTTAAAAGGTTGCAATGTTACTACTCAGTCTTCTGCACATACATGCATTAAACATAAATTTTGGCCATTCCTAACATTAGTATTGACTTCAACAGGCTAACAAGACTGAGTAGAATGAGTTAATATTTGCACAACCCTTAAGTTTATATTTTTAAAGTCTGCACAATAGTTAAACTCTTATGGAAGCGCTGTGTGCTGTTAATCCCACATGGATACTCCAGCTGAACTGAAGCAACCAGGCACAGAACTCACCGGACTGTTGGCAAAAGGAGCTGCCCTTCTCTCTGTTGTCTCTGCTTCTGGCCTCTCTGTCCAGCTGTGCATACTGACTCCATCATAGTGTTATTTTCCAATTAAAATTCCATTGAGAATGAAGAAAATATGACTAAAGAAAAATATCCACTGGGAGGGTAGTGGGTGTAATTTACCTCAACTTTAGGAAGGCCTTCAACACTGTTTATCAGACTGCTCCTTTATAAATATTAGGACATTATGCTCTGGAGGGGTGGTCAGCCAGAGGTGTAGAAGATTTTTATATGATAGGTCTCAGAGAGTAATGGTGAATGGATCATACTTTGCCTGCAGGCCAGTAAGAAGTGAGATTGCAGGAGGGTCCTTGGACCTGTCCTGCTGAACACCGTTATTAGGGATTTGGAGAAGGTACTGGCATGCACTTTTTCAAGTCTGCAGATGACACCAGGGCCAGCTGATGTGCTGAGGATAGGCCTGCCATTCAGTGAGACCCAGGTGGGCTGGAGAAATTGACTGACAGGAGTTCAAGGATCTTCTTCATATACAATGAGGAGAAATGCAAAGCACTCTTCCTGGGAAAGAACCCTTGCACCCAGGCTGGGGAGCCTGACCACCTAAGGACTCCTCCAACCTGAATTACCTGTGACTCTATGATCCTAAAAGCCATAAACTTTCTTCAAAATAGGTATTATATAATTTAGTCATATCTGACAGAACAGTTGTAATGCTTTATTTAGGTGGAGGGCTGCACCTAACAATCTGTCTCTCTGTCACAAATTACTGCACACACACTTTTCCCAGACTCTCCATCTTTGCAGTGAAAGCACTATATGAAGGGCACTACCCCCTTCTAATCACTAGTTTTCACAGAAATACAGATCTTTCAAAGAATTTCCATTTCCTCTATCCCAGGATTGCTCAGTACCTCTTCAGCAAGAGATTTCTGAGATCCAGTTCCAGCCACTTGGATTCCAGCTTCTGAAATGTCCTTTTCATTATTTATTCATAACTTTTTAGAAGTACTGGACCTGATGTTTGTTTGCATGCTTGAAAAGAAACAGTTCTGTATTTGTGTCTCTGAAGTTTTTAAACAAAAGCAAAAATATTTGCATCTATGTAAACAAGAGACACAGAAATCATTTGCATCACATATTATGAACCCTTTCCTGTAAGTTAATTTCAGTACAGCAGAGTAGTCTGGAACAGCTATGTTTCCTTTATCTTGACCATCAAGGATATCAGACAGTAAGAAATAAGAGTCCAGCGATTGGGCCAACAGCTCCAAATTTAGAAGAGTTTGCCTCCATTCTCTGAACTTCTCCAGGTTTCCTACAGGACCTTAGGGGACCCAGTCAGTCTGATACAGTGACCACATCCATAAAACTGGAAGGCATAGTAAGACAAGTAATCACCCTACAGTATAAGGTAAAAAATTTAGACACTTTAATATGATGTTAACAAAGTTGGATCATGTACCTTCCATCAATACACAATCTTCCAATTGTGTTACGATACAAATGTGATGAGCTGTAAATTTACTGAAAAACCAAGAAAAGAAAATCAAACTCATTTATAAGGGGAAATTAGGTCTGCTACAAAGTAGATTACCACACCATAAAAATGGTATATGTGCTTGTATTTAACATCAGAAATATCAGAAGCTGGGTTCCCTGCAGTACTTGTGTTTGTTCTGAGATGTTTACTGGAGGGCTAGCGTTGTCTAAAGAACTCAAGCAAACAAGGACAGCATACCAGGCAGTGCCTTGCTTAGAGCTTGTCTATGCTTGACACTGCACAAAAATTTCTCACCAGCCATATCCTAGAAATGTTAAGTAATATTTAGGGGCAAAAACCAAGTAGGTGCCAACAAAATAATGACTATGTAGAGGCATCTTAGTTAAATTCTAGAGATTTTAAGTGAATTTTGGGGTCCTTCTACTATTTAAGAGATTAACACTCAAATATCCCACTTGTGCTTGTAGTACCATTTTTACACACTCCTGGTGGGTACTCAGCTGTAAGCAAAATAAAACTGTGCTATTTTCCCAAGAGCACTTTCTTAACATTTGTGATGATTTCTCAGCAGTTATTTCCTGTTAGGAATTGGAAGTGGTGGGGCATGATTTTGTTGGCTGCTATACTGTGAAGTCTTGTGTGTGACCATATTTCAGGGAGGCTTCTCACAAGTCCCATACAGAATATCTTTATGTACATCTATCCCACCCCCACATCTCACTTTTGTTTCAATAGAAGGGTTCCCAGATGATTAGAAAGTCATTCAACATAGTTCTCAACTAGAGAATAAATATAAATGTAATAACAAGTCAAAGACTGCAATCATCTCCCAGCTATTTCAATAACAAGTATTTCTTTTTCATATAAGAACTTTCAAGCATTTGGCCTATTTATCTTAGTAAAAAAGAACTCATTATTTGAGCACTTCACTGTCTGTGAGAGGAAGCACAAACATCCATCAACTCTTAAGTGCCAGAAACAATCTGATTGGGATGGGGATTGTTAAGTGCCAGAAACAATTTGATTGGGATGAGGATTTACTTGATTCCCTCTTTACCATGACCCCCAGCCAAATGACAAGAGGATTTTAAAGATTATTTACAGAAAACAGTTGCTCATCACAACAAAGCATGTCTTCTCAGCACGAGTATCTGGGAAGACAAGAAGCCACTTGACTGTCCCTTCGAAGCCTACTAGGAAGGTTCTACACAGGCCATGATCTCCACAGAGAACAAGACCTCATCCAGGGCCTCAGTGAGCAGCAGGCAGATTTCAGTGCCTCTGTTCCTCTCTCATGAATTGCAGATACTTAGCCTCAACTTTTTCAAGGCAGAGTGTTTTCTCGTGTTCTTACAGCACATAGAACAATTGAACCTGAGCAGAACTATGTCTATAAGACAGAATCAAACTGAACACTTTAATTCCTTCTTTGTGCCTCAGGTGTGTGTAAAAGAAGTCCATTGCTTGCGCTATACAGATAACCATTCTTTAGTGGGGCACAGAAAAAGGTTGTAATACTCTCTTCTTTGACAAACATTACACAAACATGTCATGTAAATATCAATTTTGACAGTTCTGTTTCCTGAATTCTACTCCCTTCTAAAAGAACCCCTTCCATTAATCTATTTTAATTTCCTACAAAGAGTGAATAAATGAATAGAAAAACACAGTCCTGATTACCAGCTTCAAGATAGCCTCTGTTATGGTGCTTTGCACTACAAGATGTTCTTTAAAAAACATCAATCATTCTTACAGCTAAGGAGCAATACTAAAACCAAAAGGACTGTCTTATTTTCTCATGAGGGCTTATAACTGGAGTTTTTAACAGTCATCTTTGCATTCCCAAAAAGTCATCTTATTTTATAAAGGAATCCACATCAAAGATTTCATGCACTGTCAACACATTCTCATCATTGTTTGCCTATACTCTTTGAACTATTTCCTTTCAGCTACTGAAATATTAAAATTGCATTTTCCTCTGTTCTGTCAAAAAGTTGTGCAGCTTAACAGGACAGTGTTCTATAGTTCCTGAACATTTTGTTCTCTCCAGAGAAATGGAACGTGGGAATTAAATGCATTATTTTATGAAAAATAGCCATCAGAATATAAGAAGGATGGGCTTGCTGTAGCATGGAAAAGTGAAGAGGAATTATTTTCCATTGATTTTTCATGATAAATAATGAATGCTACTTAAGAAGTATAAGATGAAATCAGATAAAGTTAAAAACAAATAGAAATGTTTGCACTGATAACATAGCAATCACTGTCACAGGATTCATCGGTATCTAAAGTTTATATGGACTCAATTAGATGAGCTCATGCACGAAAGCCATCACTGTCTATCCAACACAAAGATGTAACTTCTGATTCTAAAGGGTCCCAGATGCAGAGAGCTGAAGGGATGTTACCATGCAGGAAGAACCTCTGAAAATATTCCTGTTTTCCACAGTTTCACAGGTTTCCATTCATCAAGGAAGCCCAGGCTGAGTTAATCATAGATCTCATAGAAAGCAGTACCCATGGATGAATTTTAAATGATCACCCAAATGCAGTAGTTCAGAGGCACAGAGAGCAGAGCTGTGTCACACATAAGATTATGTGTTTGAAATGTTTGAACTTAGCTTTAATGAACAGGTCTTGTTAATTTGCTGATTAGTCTGATTTCATCACTTTTTTGTTAAGCATTGTGCTGTAATTAATGATGGTGTGCTCCCACGTCCCTTCTTCTGGTGAGGAAGGCAAATGTTCCTGTTTTACAGCTGACTAGTCAAAGAACAGGGACATTCCCCTTAAGATGACCCAATTTCAAAGATACATTTGGTCAAAGAGTTAAGTGTGCCAAGACAAGTGCTAAGAGCTCTAAATAACTAAAGATCAGTCAGAACTGTATTTGGAACACAATTATTGTTCTATACAAGAAAGCTAAATATAAGCTAACCACTTAGTAAATACTACCAATGCACTGTGACCATTCCTATACCCTCTGCTCAGATGACAACTTTGCTAATAAACTAGAAATTCTTCCTTATGAGCCTCACACAGAAAGATAAGACAAATGAAGGATTTCAGGGATTACAAAGATATGACTCCAAACATAGGATTCAGATTTCCAAATGAGTAGTACATTTCTTAGAAAATAAAATCACAAAAAAACAATGCAATCCTGAAATTTTCTCATACTGTGCATATTTCACACTTATTTTAGTATATGTTTGGAAAATGTATCTGTTTGATTACAATTATTTGATTCACAGAGTCAAAATGCAGTAAATACTTAGAAAATAATTTTCATGAGCTCTTCCCAACACATATTTTGAACATGTTTTTTTCTTTTAATAGCAGAACTTTTCCAATCATGAGATCTCTAGACTTCTATGGGGCATCAGATATTTAATGACGTAAGTTTTAAGATTTATACACAAGTTATAACTCCAATCCCTAAAATATTTCAAACAAAATAAAGTCCATGGATGCTGCCAGCCCCAGGAGAGTCAATGAAAAGTTGGGAGTGATTTCACATTCACAATATGATTTAGAGTGATTTCTACAGAAAGAATTTCAGAACTCTCATTGGATTTGATCCAAAGTCTTATTAAGTTAGTGGTAAGGCTTATCTGTCTTCTGTGTCTTGGATTCCTTTTGCTCTGTTCAAGCAGCAGTATACTATATTGCTCTTTAAAACCTGTTTCTTTTGATTTCCTTCATTCACTTTTAAGGTGAATTTATAGAAAAATCATCATGAATGTACAACTAGTACAACTTCTAATAATGGACAAAACTCAGAAACTCTTTGACCTCCCGATGTTTTCCACATTGCAGCTTTGACAGCTGTCGTATGACTAACCAATTACTCAGTTACTGAACAGTTAGAGTTGATGTACAAGTCACTTTTTATAAGTGCTGATTTTAAAAAACAGAGTACTAGTGAATCCAAGAAAACCAATAGAAGAATAACCCTTTTGTGTTCCAAAATGCTTTCATGTAGATAAACAGAGACACAAGTATTCATCAAAGTCTTTTCTACAAAGAAAACCTAACAGGAGGTTTTGACATTATTTCTGATCTACATCCCAAAATATTTTCTTATAATTATTAGCTTATAACTAGCTTCTTAGCTTATAATTAGCTTATCATTTTCTCCAAGAGTACTCTCAGAGATACTCCTGTCTACATCTTCTAAAATAAACTTCTAAAATAAATAAATAAAGACAGATATAGTACTAGGATCATCTTGGGAAAGGCATGTGAGAAATTTCTGAAGCTCTGGTCCTAGAAAAAGAGCCATGATACAGCTATGTCCCTGTAGCACTGGGACTTTAGCAGTAGGAATATTTTATCTTAATTTTCATTATTAGCTCTTCATCCCAATCCTATTCTTACATGTCAATGGGGGGGTTTTTGTACTGCAAAAAAAAATTTAACCCAAATAAAGTTCCAGACTGCCTGCTCCCATTGCCTCATGTTTAGTGCCCTCAGGCTGCCATGGTTCAGCTGCAGATACTAGTTTATAACAAATGGATGCAAAAATGCATTGTTTCAAGGACACTGATGTAAAAATGATAGCTTGGTATATTAGAAAACACTACAAAGTTTTTAAACACTTTAATAACTTTATTTCATACTTCAAAGCAATAAAAATATTTGGAGAGTATTAGAGAAACAATAACTTTATTTACTAAAAAAGGTGCTTTATATCAATTAAAACATAATATTGCAATAAACAGAATAGAACAGTGTTATTAGCCCAAATCCAAACCAAAATAAATAAAATAAACCATGCTGTCACAGAAACATGGATGGCTCCTGTCATGTTATTATATACCTGCAAAAGCAGCTACACTACTCTGCATACCCCAAAACTCAGCAGCTTCAAATGGAAAATGCCAGACCCCTTCCTTGAAGAATGGTGTTCCAACACTGGAATGAGGATAGATCCAGCTTGTCTGCTTTTGCCAGTCCATAAGAGGTGACCTACTTTTTCACAAGGATTAAAAACCAATTATTTTAGAATAAAATGCTGTCTCACACAGAGAACTTACAGTTGAATATCATCAGTCTCATATAACATATGCTGGAAATGCCTCTGTTTAAGCAGCTGCATTACTACATCTTTGTAATGTCTGAATATGTTCTAAATTCATCTCAACATTGAGTGAAACACAACAGACTCCTATCAGATCTACAAAGGCAGCAATGACTACACAAAAATTATTCTAGTATCAAGAGGATGAAAGAAGAATCTCTTAGTGAGACGGAGGCCTATGGAAAGGAAAACAGGCCACATTTGCTCCCTCAGCTTAGAGAACCAATGGGGATCTCCACAACAAGGGGCAGTTGCACATTATCTACATGCTAGCTCTTTTTCCCACTGGGAAACATCATCTTTATCAGTACAAAACTGATTTGTCAGCACTGTTGATGCTGTGTAAACTGAAGAGGAATTTTACTGAAGTTACGCGGCTGCAAACATACGTCTTTTGTCACTGTAATTCCCAAGATATTTTTTCCAATATTTAGAGCAGTGAGATTAAGCATATCAAAGCAGTCTCACCTCCAGAGCTCTACCAGGGCTAAAGGCAGACATGCTAGAGAATGGTTAATGGCCACAGTCCTCTCCAGCTGCTTCCCTTACGCGAGCAGCGACGATGGCGCGTCCTGGTACCCCGCCACTGTCACAGGAGTCAAGCCTACAGCTTTGTCACTGCAAACACACACTGCTGCCTAATGAACTGGAGCAGAGCTTAAGAAGCTTAGCAAGTCAGCCAGCAGAGCAAACTATGGCTTGAAAGAAGAGTTTATTTAAACAGACCTTCGAATTGTCTGTGCAAGGAGACAACTTTCAACTAGTTCTACGATTTTTATCTTGCTTATATCCATACAGTAATTCATTATTCTAAAGAGTCTAAACTTTTTATGTGGGGAAAATTCCATAAAACTTCTCAAAGAGAATTCCACAGTACTTCAGCTAAAAAGTTACCTTTTATACATTTATAGAATAAAGGGAGAAAATTAGGAAATATTTAGTAAT
Source organism: Catharus ustulatus (assembly GCF_009819885.2). Taxonomy (NCBI): domain Eukaryota; kingdom Metazoa; phylum Chordata; class Aves; order Passeriformes; family Turdidae; genus Catharus; species Catharus ustulatus. Next base: position 52,663,111 of record NC_046224.1, on the reverse strand, counting down.
AAATAAAAATTATTTCAGACATTTAGAATAATATCAATTTTTCCAAAATTTTCAGAGAGGATGAACCAATTTCAGCAATATAAATGCCTTAAAACCTGATAGGTGCACTGAGGACTTGAGGCTGCTGATTTCCAAGCTTATAATGTAAAGCAAAATAACTTTATAGTGCAGAAACTCCTTTCATTTCAAATGCTTTCAACTGTGCTTTGTAACAGTTGTTTAAATGGAAAAAAAGGGCAGGGTTTCCAAGATGTTGGCATGTAGGAACTTATTTATTTCAACTCTCATGATTTCTAATGCTATTAAATTAGAAAATATAAACCAGGCACATTAAAAGGCACTAACCTCCCAAAAGAGATAATGACAAAGGTGGATCTGAAATCAATAATACATATTATAAATCCATGATAATGAATCTTGACCTTCACCAATATATTATGTCCTCAGCTCAAATCCCACTGCTCTTATATAGGCCAAACTCCACATTAACTTGGCTGAAAAATAGATTGTTTCCCTAGTGAAGAGATTATTTCTTGGCAAACATGATTAAACTCCAGGAAAAGCACACAGCACTCAAATAAATGTAAGTCATATGATCTCCACCCTAAAGAATTTACAGCCCAAAAACATAAATGCAGGCTATCACTGAGTACCAACCACCCAGGCAAAGGGCTCCTCCAAGGAGCCTTTTCTCTTTCTGCAGTAAGTTTGAAATAAATCTTAGAGGAAAAGAAGAAAATCCTTCTATTGTGTTGGGAGGATTATCTGGTTTGAAGTAAGTTATTTTGACTTTTTCACTGTGGTGTTTCAGGGTTTGCCTCTGCTGCCAGATTCTCACAGGACAAACAGCAACAGACCTGGCTCTGCCTTGCAGCCAGGCTCAGCTACACAGCCTCACAGCCCCATGGTGCTCAGAAGGGGATGCTTCCTGGCTCCAAACTCCCTGCAGCATCTATCCAGATAAAACAGCCTGTATGTTCTGCTTACCTACAGTAATTACTCCTGGAGAGAGAATATATTCCATCTCACCAGACTAACAAAGACTCTTACAGTGCTTTGCAATATAGAACATGCTTATTTTAGCAAGGCAATTCATTACAAGGTTAGAAATCAGACTGCTAAAAGCAAATTTTCTAGAGTCCTTCCTGGCTACTTTGGCATCTCATGTAGAAAATCCTTTAGCTTGTCTCAGAGCTTCAACTCAGAGACAAAGCTGTACAGCCCACTGACCTGACATGCTCCTGCATTATTCCTTCTCTCTTCAGCAGACAACAGACTTGATAAACAGCTAACATTTTCTGTTGGTTCCTCATTTTAGGCAGTCTGGGACTGGTGAATAAAAGGCTAGATAATAGTTATTCAATACAAACCAAGTCTCAGCTCCCATGTTCTGGAGACCATCTGCCTGTGCATTCTTCTCTTTGTTCAAGAATATCACACGTTTCAAATAGCAAAAGAATGCATTGGAAAGATGCTTTCTGTAGGCATAGTAGACTGAAATGAAATACTATATCCCAGGCTAAAATCTGAAATAGGTTTGATGCCATGGATTCACTGGAGTGAATTTTCTTAGCCTTTCCAAAGTCTGTGTGTTGCTATAGACCGAAAAATAGGTACCCAAGAGTGTATTAGAATGGAAAGCTTTCATTTAGGCTTCGTAATATAAAGCATAAGCTGCTTTTCTTTTGAAACCAGCCTTCCAAAATTACTTTTCAGAGGTTCAGGCTTTCTCTTAGAGGGAAAAGGACTTTGCTAACATAAGGTTGCTAATGAGACAGAACTGACTGGCATGCATAAACAGATTGGCACTATTACCCATATTGATAAAATCACTCTGATTATGCTGCTTAGAAAAGTTAAAAAACACTTTTTTCTCACCTATAATAATATAAGAAAAAGAGATCTGCTTAATAGAAAGAGAATTATTTCTCTTTTTTCTGTCAAAATTTGAAATAGCTGAAAAACTTGTAAAAACAACACTTTTTACATCTTCTATGTGCTAATATTCAAAACTATCATGAAATCTGGGCTGTCATTTGGTCACTTTCAATACTGTGATTAATTAGCTTTCAAGAAGATTCGTCCAAGCCCATGTTATACACTTGCCAATTAAAAAGAGGAGTAAAAAACCTGCATTTCAGATATTCAAGTAAATACAAAGCATTTCCATGTTGATTGAAAAACAACACTAATTCAGCTTGGAGAATATCCATGGATAATTTACTGTCTTGATGATGTACAAATCCTAATAAACTTCCTCAAGACAGTTCAGTAAATTGGATGATATAGAGAAACTATAAAATGATTACTCACATGACAGGTTTATAATAGTAATGGTCTAAGATCCCCCGAATACATAGAATCATAGACTCATTTATATTGGAAAAGACCTTTAAGATCATTATGTCCAACCATTAATCCAATATTGCCAACTCCACCACTAAACTACATCCCTAAGTGCCACATCTACATCTTTTAAATGCCTCCAGGAATGGTGACTCACACACTTCCCTGGGCAGCCTGCTCCAATGTAATGTAATAATTACTATGAATTTTTCTGCAAACTGTATTTTTTAAATTTAATAATACAATTATATAATCTCATCTTGAAGAGAATCCTCATGGCAGCATAATGAGTCGGCTGCAATTTTCTAACAGTATGGGCAGAAAGTCCCTAAAAGAGTGAATTACAGTAATCAGCCCTTGAGATGACAAAAGCATTAATTGGCATTTCTGTAGCTTAATGCTGATCAAGGTCTCAGCTTGGCAATGATATAGAGACTGTAAAAAGGAGCCTTTGTAACAGATGCAAATACTTACCAAATGGTAAAACTAAGAGCATGTGACACTTTATGACCAGATGTATCTATTGATGCTAAAAGCATTACGGAATGCAATAGCAAAAGGGAAAAAGCAGAGGAAAAAATTGTTTTTTAATATTCTACACCATAGTTTGTGCTCTGTGTAGCATTAGCACCAGTATTTTTCCAAATAGATTCACTTCTATAAATGAAAACATAATTAAGAATAAATGGAATAACTTCTAAATTACTTAAACCAAAAACGGAATATTGTTGGCAGACTGCTCCATTCTTCTAATTAAAGTCAATCATTTAAAACACTTTCTTCCTATTAATCTGACACATGTGATGAAGGAAGTATAAAAATTAACACCCTTTAATGAAACCATTTCCATCTTGCACTTCTCTTTAAATGGTGACATTCTGTTCCCCAAGCAAAAGAAACTGCCCTACAGATTTCTCAGGGAGTGAAGCCATAGGCAGTGTTTGACAGGTGAAAAAACAAACCACAGACTGCCTTTCAGTGACTTCACTGAGAGTAAATAAAGATGGAGACTGCACAGCCTGTCCAGGCAACCTGCTTCACTGCGTGATGGTTCTCCCAGAAACAGCCTTTCCTTAAATCCAGTCTCAGCACTTCGTGTTATAACTTATGCCAAGTATTTCCTTTTCCACCCACCATGCACACTGCAAAATGCCTGTCTCCAGTTGTCATCGTCCCAGGTGTGTGGTGGGGAGGATTTCTGTAAAGTTCCCTTGAAGTCATCTTTTTTCCAGGCTGGACATCCCCAGCTGCCCCATCTTCTCACAGGACAAATGCCCCAGGCCCTGATTACCTTCCTGGAGCTCCACTGAGCTCACTGCAGTTCATCGGTGTCTTCTCCTGCTGGATGCCCAAAACTGGATGTAGGATCTAGATCAGTGCTGAAAAGAGGCAGATAATCCCTTGCCTTGATCTGCTGGGTGTAACCCTGCTTTCACAGTCCAGGAGGCTCCTGGCTGTCCCTGCTGCCAGGGCACATGGCTGCTCCACGCCTGCCTGCCCACCAGAGCCCCAGGCTGTACCAGGACTTGTGACTCATCACACAAACAGGAACCAGGAGCACTTCTCTCTCATGTTGATAGATGAAACAGTGGCACCTGGGGCCATCTTTCCTGCAACAGTCTTGTCAGTATGATTGATGGGTTAGTTGTAGAATCATGCTTTAAGAGGGAAAGACAAAGAAAATCTCAGGTTTTTCCTGAAAATCTGGAACAAAACATTTTCCTAAGTAATTTTTTAGAATGCTAGGCAGCACCATTTCTTTGGGGAACATAAAATCACTGAGGTGTCTGACTTATTCACCTGGAACTGGACAATAGCAACACCTCTGTAAATTTGGAATTAACTATCGTTAAAGCTTCTGTGCACTCCCCCACGCACCTTAGGTCAGACTTCTAAATGCATTAGAACAATTCTTCATGGACACTTTTAATATAGCATCAGCTGAGATGAGAGTAAACAAGGATTCACTACTGGGAAATCCCACAAACAACTCTAGATAAAACCCTCTGCTAAAATTGATTAACCACCCAAGCCTCTGCTTCTTCTACTGTAAATTATGCACTAATTAATGTTTGCTTCCTACTAGAGAGCGGCATTAATATGACAAGAAACAAGATCACAAACACTAAAAAACACACACAAAACACCTGATTAGCTCCCATTACTGAAAAAGGAACCAAACAGATAATTAATTAGTCTTACTAATTATAGCTATTCCTAGATCTTATAAGAGGTCTTACTTTAGTGTAACTCCTATTCCTATATCAGAATATTATCTGAGGACCTGAGCAAACACTTGCCTTTAATTTTTAATCTTCCCAGCTGTCATTTCTAAGTACAGCACAGGAAGAAGTTGCCACCTCGCTACAGCATGATCCCACCTCATTGGCAGTGGTGAGGCTGCACCTCAAGTGCATCCAGTTCTGGACTCCTCACTTCAAGAAAGACATTGAGGTGCCTGGAGCATGTTCAAAGAAGGGCAGCAAGGCTGGTGAAGGTTCTAGAGAGTGAGTCCTATGAGAAGTGGCTGGGATTGTTTACCTTGGGAAAAGGGAGGTTCAGGGGAGAGCTTAATGCTCTTGACAACTACCTGAAAGGACGTTGTAGTGAGGTGGGGCTTGGCCTCTTCTCCCAGGCAACTAGTGATGGGACAGGAGGAAACGGCCTCAGGGAGGTTCAGATTGGGCATCAGGAAGAATTTCTTCATGGAAAGGGTTGTTGAGCATGGGAATGCACTGCCCCAAGAGGTGCTGGACTCACCATTCCTGGTAGAGTTCGAGACATGACTGGACATGGCACTTAGTGCTATGATCTATTTGACAAGGTGCGGATAGGTCAAAAGCTGGAATCAATCCTGGGAGTTTTTTCCAACCTTAATGATTCTATTATATGGCTCTGTGGTTTGCTATCAACATGGAAACTTTCTTTTGCTAACCAGACAAACAAAAATAAATTCTAAATTCTGAATACATTTAGGATTTATTAGTTTTTATTAAGAAAATGGAATTGCACAGATGCCTGCATCCAGCCATAGAACTGCCTATTTTAATTTTAAATATGCTCCCCAGTACATACTTTACAAGAAATCATTCTCAGTGCATTTAATTTTTCAGGATCTTAATGGATAAAATAGGACCAATGTCTTTTAATATATTATTTTGTCTCCAAGTATCCTGGTTTCTAGCCAGGAATGAGTTAACTTGTGCAGTAGCCAGGAGGGGGTATGGCTAGGACCCAGAGGTTATTCTAGACCACCTTGCCATTGCCAGGAGGGAAGAGAGTCTCTTCCATGGAGAAGGGCTCTTTTGGGGATTTCTGTGTGAATTGTTCAGCTCTTTCTTGCAACCTGTGCCATTAGTTTTGCTACTGTTTGGTTTTTTTGCCTCATTACTGTTTCCAGTAAGTTGTTCTTACCCTAATGCCTGATCTTCACCTATGGTGCCTCCAAGTCTCCTCTCCAGCCCAACAGGAGAAGGAGGGAGAGAGCAAGCAGGAGGTACATGTTTTGGAGAAACTCAATGGGAACACCAAACTGGGGAATACCATTGCTAAACTACGACATCATGCAAAAGAAAAACTGGATACTGAACCAAGAATTATGTTAAACAACATGCAATACATGGACTTATATGCAGACAATAGTGTCCCATCTCATCAGGCCAAGAAATGAGTGTAGATGGGACTCTTTCCTTCAAAATGTTCTTCTAGGTCATTTTTTTTAAATATATTTCTACAAGCATTATTTAGTACATATAGCTTCGCAAACTTCAGGAAAAAATGCAAACAAGTTAAAGCAAACTGAAGTGCTGACCTTACCAACAAGTTTTCTCCTTTCGTTAAGAAAAACATAAACTTAGAACAACTGTATGAAGAGTTGATACAAGTAATTTCTTGTTACAGCAGACCTCTCATAAGGCATAGAAATGAACCAAGACACAGACTCTCATTCAACAACCTGAAAAGGATCCTGGTTTATTCTTCTTTACATCTTAACCATACTCACTCTGGCTGCAGCAAGCTCCTACTGCAGGGTCCAACTGCAGACTCTGGCTGCTGGCTGTTTCCTGCTGGACTGTGACTGCAAGTGTTGGTTTGCAGACTCTGAGCACAGCTTTCACCCAGCTCAGCTGTGACTGCAGGCTCCAACAGCAGCCCTGACTCCATCAGACCCAGACTGACCTCACAGCAGATCTTTTACTGCAGCAACTCTCTTCCTTGTTTTGTTCTTCTCTGTGCCTCTCTGGATCACTCCTTCTTCCTCAGGGCTCCTCTACCTCCTTCAGGTCCTCTTCCTGTAAGACCCCCTGACCAGCCAACCCACCCATTTCCACACTTATCTTTGTTAGTCACAGCTCCAATCCATTAAGGGTAAGGCTGTTCCTCTTTTTTGGTAATCAGTACAACTGTGACTTATCAGGGGCAAGGCTGCCTGTAATCCCTTCTTCTAGACCTATAATTTCTCAAATGAAATTGTGCTGCTAGGTGATTCTGACAGCTTTCAACCACAGATAGCACACACTAATGAAGATGGATGCTATATTAGCAGAGACGGTGGTAAGTTAAAACCCTGCGCACGAAGGAAGCTGGGTCCTTCTCTTGTGTGACTAAGGCTTCAGTCTCATTTTAACAGACAACTTAATTTATGTTGTTTTTTTTCTCTGAAGTATTGGAATTTACACCCACTGGTAAAACAAGAAAGAGAGGATCCAGTACCATGGATGCTACTGTCTCAGTGGAACTTCAAATGACTCTCCAGTTTCACATCAGAATGAATTTCAGTTTTTCCTTCAGAAGACTGAATGGAGATCAGTGAACTTTTGATTGCCTCTTGAGATTACTCAGGATTTGTAGCTGGATAAATCCTTGACATCTCAGAAATATATGACATGCACATGTCCCTCAATCTCACTTATTTGCCTTACTGTGACATTGTAGTTGTCTCTTTCTGGCTTTTCACTACTTTTGTCTTGTCTTAGCATTTGTCACAGAGCAGTAGGAATCACTTTGGAATCACTTTGTAATGGATGCTGTGTGACTATCTCTGCAGCAGATGTTCTCTAAACATCAGATTCTATGAGGCAGCTCTTGTATGAACCCCTGAACAAGACATCTGTTGTAATAATTCTAATAATTCACAGTGATTACAGGGGTTTAGACTTAATGACAGATTTCATTTGTACTTCTATGTAAAAAATTACTTCTTTGTAACTGATAAATATTTTCCCCACTCTTGAAAACTATTTCTAGCCAATTCATTAATTAAAAAGTATTCTGAAATCCTCAGGTCTGAGAAGAAGCCAAAGAAGAAGTCAGCCCAAACTCTAGAAAGTGCATAAAAAACCTGTGAATAACAAGTTACCACTCTAGAATCTCCCTCTTGCTACCCCTACACCAAACACAGCCCCCACCACCTGGTGATGGAGGACCAGATGACTTCTTTAAAGCAAAGAACAACATTCAGAGGTTCTAAGTTTTCTCCTGTTTCTCCCAAGCCCCAACACATCTTTTCAGGACACAAGATCTGCAGCTTGCCTTACCAGACACAGCAACTGAAGATAAGTGAAAGATCACAGAAGCGAACACAGGCATTTCAAAGCCTCAGAACTGTTTTCCCAAAGCAGTCAGCACTAGCTATAGCTAAGTACATAGGAAGTACATTACTCTTTTCTGCCAGGATGGAGGTTTGCTGATTTAGTGGCTTTTTGAGGGGGAGGTTCTTTTCTTTACAAGATATTTTTGCCCATTAAGGAGAAGTTGCATGAGAAACACTTCAGAAAAAAACATCACATTCAAAGCAAACAAGACTTTTTGGGATTTGGTCCCATTCTCTGGTTGGCAACATGATGGAAAAGAGTATCCCTTCCCAAAACAACACAGAGCAGTTCTGTGTTGTTCTGGTCACAACAGCATTGTCCAAGCTTTTCTTCTGGTGCAGGTGGCAAAAAATCCAGATTGAATGTAAGAGGCAAGGACAAGGAAACTGCTCAATGAAATTATCTTACCATTACCAAAAGAAGTATCTACTCTAAAATAGTCTGTCCACTGCCAGTGCCTCTACAGCTACTATGAAAGAGCCAATGCTAGCAGCAGCCTGTTCTGTCATCAGAAAAAGTTTGGACCTCTTTCAAAGAGCAGCATCAATTCCCACTATCTAACATTTTTCTCCTTGCTATTATATTTTGCTCAAACTTCTTTGCAAACTTCTCAGTACCAGGAAACAGGCTCCAAGCAAACTAGGATTGTTTTTCCTAGGTTTTGAAAAGAAGGATGAAGAGGTTGTTATTGTTACCAATACTATGGTAAATAAGAAATAATGTTATTTAATTGTCAGAAAAGTAACACTATCTACACATTCTTCAATAACCTAATTCTGTCAGTTATTGCTGAATGACTTCAACTGAGAGGACTCAGTGTTACCAATCAAAAAGACATCAAAAAGAAAGCAGAAAGTTCAGAATATCGATATTGATGTTTTAGTACTTAAGAGGCAAAGTGATTGATGGATGGCTCAAGACTGTCAAAATCAAAATTCTGTAAACAAAAGGGGGATTTGTTTTGCTAAAAAGATAAATTGCCATGGGAGTATCTTGGTAAGAAACAAATGAGAATGCACTCTTGACATTCCCACTACTAAGCTTTAGCTATCTTCACCTCTTTGTTGTCAAAACTATTTTTAGACTGAATGACCTTCTTCTCCATTTCCACTGTGCAGCTAGGACAGGGCCAGGATAGGCATGATAATGGAATGGCTGCATACAGTGGGATTCTAGTCATCAGCAATACTTCTGAGAGAAAAAAATAATTCTAAAAGAAGATAGTTGTTTTCACTATTACACAAGAACCCTTTTTTCAATAATTACTTTGCTTTCAGAAGTCTGAAATAGATAGCACCTCACTCCTTTGGGATAATCCTGACCAAACCTTTTGAAACTGATCAGTTCTCTAACAAGAACATCACCACACTGGACTACTATACTTACTATCTGACTACAAGACAATACCATTTACTCCTGCTTAGACATTTAAAGACAACATATTCTCCTTCTCTACTCTTAGGAACTTTATTTAATGCTATTTGTGAAGAAACACACTGGTACTTTAGGTCTCACATATTCAGCACCTGATCGATGATGCAGTGTTTCACTCCATGTGCTTCCACCATGAAATAAACTCATGCACTTATGTAGGCAGTAAGATCATCTCCCCTTCAGTAGCCTGCAGATGCACATAGAGCTTCTCCCCAGATACTTCTTACCAGTTACCTTTTCCAAGACATATCAAAAAGCTGTAAGTAATGATACCGAGTTGCGCTTTCCAGTAGTTCTGTCTCTTTGTAGAACATCTTGCTCAAAGAAATTCAGCACCATTACTATTGCCCTTTTCATGACCATACAGAGTACTGGCTCTTGTAAAGAGGGAGGAGCTTTGAAGGTCATACAGAAACCAGTAGGACCAGCCCTTATTCATCAAGGTGTTACACAAACCTGAAGCAAGTAAGATACCATCCCTTGTATGAAAAAAGCCATATATGATCATAAGATGCACAGGTAAATATGGAAAATCATCTTTGTTTATCTTAGTAGCTTAATAAATCTGCAACTTCAGATCTGTAGATCAGCCATGAGAAAATTTGCAAACAACAGAGTGATTCATGTTTATTTCATTAAGAGTTTATGTGATCATTAATTCTTTGGACATGGGATGCTTTTACACAAATGCAGTTAGCAAAATTGCCTAACCAGTATTCAAAAGGTTAAAAAGAAGCAAGCCAATAAGAACTAGAAAGCCATAGTACTTCAGTACACATGATATTGTTATCAACAAATTGATAAACAGCAGATGACAATAAATTCAGTATGTCTTACTCTGATATGCAATCCCTGTCAATAATTTTTGTTACTATGTAATCTCTACGGAAAAAAACATCTTACAAATTCCTTATCATAGGACCACAAGGTGTGTCACAGACAATTATGGGTTTTTTCCCTTTCTTTACTCTTAAACACAATACCACTCTGTGCTTGAGATGTGATAATCGTGTACTGCAAGACTCCTTCCCTTCACTGGATGGCAAGCAGAAGTCCATGTTTCCAATGAAGCCCATAAATTTAATAGGTATTTTGCCTTTAAAGAATGATTAATGCTTAACATTTACCTTAATTCCCTTTTGACTATATTTCTATTTTCCTAAGGTGTCATCCTTCTCCTGTGTACTGACAAGCAATGAGGGAAAAATGCTTCAAAGAAGAAAAAACAAGCTGACTGGAATTAGGAGGAGTAAATAGCATGCTCGCTGGGAAGTAATTAAAAGCCATAAAGCAGGAAGAATGCTGGAGGTGCCTAAAAGGCATTATAATTAAAACCTAATGTATGTTAACTGTGAGTGAAGCATTGAAGTCATTGACATGAATGACAAAACTCCCACTGAATTCAATTGAGGCAGGATTTTATTTTATAAGAGCTCAACAAGAAAGCCAGTTCAGCTTCAGAGAGATTGATTGGAGGTTTGTGGATGAAAAGAAACCTTGCTAAAAATGGGAACTGGTGATTTATATACAATGATTTGCACAGTTGTGAAATAGCCACGAGAGAAATGAATAGAGAGAACTAAAATCAAATTAGTTAATCCTTAAGAAAGGGGAAGAATATTAAAAATATATATATATATATGATTAGGGAAAAAAAAACAAAGACCATTACAAAAGAGACAGAAACAAGAAAAATCCTGAACATGAAACAACTTTATCCAAACTAATAACCAGGAAGAAAGTGATGAAGCAGTTAAAAAGCAGTGATAACTTTACAGAACATAGCTATTGATAAAAAGCGTATTGGGAATACTTAGAAAATCTGAATTCATTCAATAGTACATAGTCTATTTAACTATGAAACAGAAATGAATTAAGAAAGAAAATGCCATTCAGTATATCTAATCTCCAGAGCACAGCTAAGTAATGGAACCACTCTTCAGAAACAGTCAATCCAGCTTCAGTGGTTTTAGCACCATGCTGTCAAAAGTGACAACACAATGTAAGTTTGTCTAGATGTAGTTAATAGATTTATAAAAAACCCATCAAAAATTTAAAAACATTTCACCACTATTCTATAACAAATATTCCACCAAAAGTACTGCTTGTACAGGGAGTCTAGCAGGCTAACAAAACCAGTGTTTAATATGACAAAATGAAAGAAATGTCATTCATACTAGATACACTACATATGAACAGCAAAAAACATGCAGAAAACTCAGTGCAGAAAATTAGATAAGAACCTGGAGTACAACGGTGGCAAGAAGGGAAATGTGTTAATTTGGCTAGTATACACAAAAATCTGATATCAAAGTCCTCAAGCAGTAGAAATACTACCAGCCTCTGAGCCCATGGAGTAATGATACTCTCTGTGTCTGGAGAACACTTATAAATTCACTCTCACTACCAGACCAGCAAATCTTCCCAGCATTATAATTTTGAGTATTAATGCATGAAAAATTATGAGGTGGAATTGTGAGCATACAGCTTCTAGAGGGGATGTGAGAAGCCCTGAAAAACTGGTGGAAAACAAGTATTTTTAACAATACCAGCAAGCAGACAATCTCCTAAAACAACATGCAGCCTTTCGTGATCTGATCCTGCAAGTCAGCAACTAAAAATACGCACTTAATTACTTCTTTAATTTGTCTGTGTGAGATTTTTTTAAAAAGAGACACTTGAGGGAGCCAATTGAGGGAGCTCAAGAGCTGTGCATTCTTAAACAATGTCTCTAGAGAGTCCTGGCTGGAGCTTTCAGCTCCAGTGAGATTTGAAAACCACCAGAGAAAGGGCAGAGGATAGTGCTTCTGGGACATCATGAGCTCTGTCTCCACATCTTTTACTCAGCTGGGCTGCCTAAGAGCTAGTGGGTCTTCTGCAGATTTTCACAGACCTCATTATACTTCCCCCGTGACTGTACCTCGTCTCAAAGGGCTGGCAGGTGGCTGCCCCAATGTGGAGAGCACAGGCACTTCCAACTGCTCTCATCTGCACAGTATCCTCATGAGACACTCCTGCAATTTCTGCACTGCGCTGGAAAGGCTTGGTAAGAAAATGTTCCCCTCAGACTCGAGTCACAGTCCCTCCGCAGAGCGCGCGGTTTGTTCGTACAGCCATACAAACACTCCCTGGAGACCTGATGCATATCCTCATGCACATTCTGTAGGAAACTCAATTTTTCTCTCTTCCCAACATCCACACACAATATAAAAAGTGCAAATAGGGCAGTCTAAAACTTCCAAAAAACACACACTACTTGTTTATTCTTACTTACTGTAGTTCCACAAGGACGCAAGAAAAAGAAAACCCAACCAGCAATTGTCCCATTTTCTTTGTCCTACATCATGTACCCATGGCTTTATATTTGTATTTCCAGTCATTTTTAGAACAGAACATTTATTTTTATGTATCAGGTCAGGTCATTCTAGACATACGGTTGGTACTCTTATCTGCAAATTTTGGAAGGAAAAGGTCTCTTCAAACACTATGAAGAGTTGCGAAAATGTTGACAAGACATAGATTCACAGCAAGAAAATCACCTTAATAGCTTTGCACATCCCTTACTAGTGAAGAAATAATGAGCTTATTTTTAAGTAAGAAGTCACTTGTTCCTGTTCCTCTACAGAAGTGATATAAAAAAGCCAAGACTAGAATATAAGAATAGTTTTGCTCGTGAGTTGCATCATATACACTGTGTAACATTATGCACTATTTTTAGAGCTGTGAAAATCAGACATAAATCATTCCTGCTTCACAAGTCACCTGTAAGGAAGTATTTAATGCTTTTTTTTACTCTACTGTGACTACATAATTGAAAAGTATGTACTAAAAATGTTTAAACATGAGATTCAATGGCTTAAAATGAATACTGACACAGTAAAAATAGATTTCTTGAGAGAATTAACTAATCATTAATAACTTGAATTCAAAAAGGTAAGACTAATCAAATTCTGGCTTCATAGTAATTCTTATAAAAATGGATGTAGGGGGAGAGCAAGCTAATGAAGTGAGAATAGTTTCTGAAAAATAGTAATGAATCTACAGCACATTAACTCATTGTTAAATTATATTTTTATTTCAGTATTTCCTTTCCAGCTCAAGAAAATCATAGGTCACTTAGGGCAGGGTAAGAAGGGAAAAGATAATTTTTTTTATCACCATAAAACAATGTCAGTTTTATGTTAGGAAAGGGGATCAAGTGTCTGAAAGGTACTGACCAGAAAGAAGATTCAATTACAGACATAAAGGTATAAGCTATGTAGAATACAATTTATTTGAAAACTCCACTGTTAACCAGAGTGCCCAGCTAGCAGGATTGCTAAGACCCACTAAATTAAAGACAAAGCTGGGGAAAAAATATCACATTTTTATTCCTAAAAAGTAATTGGAACTTTAAACAAGTATTGTTTAAAACAATACTTGAACATGACCCTCAAACTTGACAACAAAGTCTGAGGTCTCCATGGGAACCAAATCAACCTCCATGTACAGGATTTACCAGGCTGAAATGTGCGTGCACTGCAAAGCACACACTTTTGGCTTCACAGAGTGATCAGAACCCTTGTAGGTGCATAAACAGCATGGATAGCAGAGACATGGAAGACCTTTCAGAAGTGTCAGACTTATAATGCATGATTCTACAACACAGCACACATGTTCAGAGGCTTCAAGTAAGATCATTCCTACGTCCAGAGTCCCAGATGAGACTACTATGAAATGCTGATGTGCAGCAGCTGGAGCAGGGGCATGTGGACTATGGTTATCAGGTATCCCTAAATCCCAGGCACATTAATAAAGTATTCAAAATGTGCCAAGATTTCTAGAGAATACAGCTGAGAAAACCCAGACATACGCATGTGCTGGATTTGGCTGGGATAGAGCTACTTTTCTGCATAGTAGCTTGTGTAGGTCTGTGTTTTGGATTTGTGCTGAAAAGAGTGTTGTAACATGGGGATGTTTTGGGTGCTGCTGAACAGCGCTGACACAGCATCAAAGCTTTGGGCCTCTCCTGCTGCCCTGTCAGCGAGGTGGCTGGGGTTCACAATCTGTTGTTAGGGGACACAGCTGGGACAGCTCACCCAAAATTACTCAAGGGATGTCGCATACCATATGGTGTCCTGTTCAGCAATAAAAGCTGGGGCAAGAAGGAAGAACTTGGAGGACATTTGGAGTCATGGCATTTGTTATTCCAAGTAACTATAATGCTTGATTAAACCCTGCAGTCCTGGAGATGGCTGAATACCTACCTGCCCATGGGAAATGGTGGATTAATTCCTTGTTTTTCTTTGCTTGCCTGTGTACCTTTTTCTTTACCTATTAAACTGCCTTTACCTCAACCCACAAGTTTTCTACCTTTCTGGTGCTCTCTATCCCTTAGTGGAATGGAGCAAGCAGCTGGGTAGTGCTGAGCTGCCAGCTGGGGTAACACCACAACAGTCCTTTATGGCACCCAAAATGGGGCTCAGCAGGTTCAAGATAACAACAGATTTGATTGGAATGTGCCAGATTGGATTTATGGCTGTTATTGATGTTTATCTATTAATTGGCAGATTCCCTTGCTTGCTTCACTGTAAATTAGAGTCTAGTGCTTGTTAGTGACTGCTTTTTTTGTAGTGCTGTACTGCTTATGCCCTTACTGTACATTGCCTGGGAATATTTTCACCACACCAGTGCCCATGCACTGACAGATCATGAAGGCATCACTGCTGTTTCTGTACTGCTGTACTCGACAGGTTGAAACTCCAGTGAGAGCTCGAGCTGGAGGTACTGAGACCTACAGCTAAATCCACATGGGAACAGGACATCTCAAAGAGTCTGGCTGTGGACATGTGCTTTTGCCCATGGCTGTGTCTGTGCCACAGCAGGTGCACCTCTGAAGGGACTGCAGTCTAAGGGAAAGTCCTTGGAGTCCCCTTGGAGGGGAAGTGCTGGAGAATGTACACCTTGAAGCATCTGTGGCTGTGCATGATGACATGCTGGAGCACGTCAAAGTTTGTGGCTATAGATAAGCCCAGAGTAGGCACAGGCCTGGAGGGACTCCAGCTGTGGGTCAGTCATGTTGGAGCACCTTTATTATTTCTGAAGGGATTGTAGCCCATGTACAAGGCCACACTGGAACAAGATGCACCTCAAAGTGGTTATGGCTGTGACTAAGTGTGTGTCACAACAGGTATACCCCTGTATTGACCCTGGCTCATAGACAGACTCTGGCTGATAATGGGGAAAATACTATTACCTCTGTTCTACACATGCACACACTGAGAGTTCAAATTACTTCATGAACCTCCGAGGCAGCTTCAATTTAAAGCGTTCACCTAAAAACTTCATTTAGCCTCCGTAGCTGCTTCAATCACTGAGAGTCTTTCACTGGCTTGGAGCTGGTCAAGCGAGAAAGCAAGCACAAGGAGTTTGCAAAAGCTTCCTTTCATTTTTTTGTTAAGCCTTTACTTTTGTGTGAGTAAAGGCAGTTGCATTTATATTTTATGACATAAATCTTATTTGACACAGTTACTCTATCTGACTCTGCAAGGCTGACTGTTTTTTGCCAGGGATAAAAGCTGTGATCATTATAAAACTGTGACAAAAATCAATGTTATATAAAAGGAATGGTTATTTTATATATGCACACAAACTGCACGCACACATAATATGAGACCTTAGGAAACGAATTCGTTACTTTAGGAGGATACCACATGAGGATACCTTCTAACACTACTATTAGATTATTTTCTGGAGGTGGGGCTGAGAGAAAGTTTAATCAGAGCTTGCCATTTTTTCTTATTAACATCATGTCTGATAACTCTTTAAAAATGATAATTCTTTAAAAAAATTCTTCTTCTAGGGAAGTCATATCTGCCTCTGGTAGTATTGTACTTAGATTTTCTTACTGAAAAACCAACCTCTTCTATTTTCAATGTTTTTTATTTTTCTTACTAAATTCCACTTTACGCTGACTATGTATTACCTTCTGTCACAGCAGCTCTCTGCAGAGAATCTGAAATAAACATAAAGAAATGCCATAATTTTCAAGTGTCTTGAGAAACAAAGAATGTCTACTCTTATGCAGTCCTACTTTAGATTGAAAATATTTCAAAATCTCAGATTTTTACTTAGTACATTACAACACATTTCAAAAACTCTGGTTGCATTTGACACTGCAGATTGACTTCATTATGTACAAACATCCCTCCTTGTTTGAAGATTCTACAGTCAGACAGTTCTGGCTGCTTCTTGCATTTTGTCTGTATTATCTCAAGTACTAAGGAAAGCTCTGTGCTGCACTGTGGCTTGTTGTTATTCTTAAACATCTTGTTTTTACTCAGCCTGTCTTTGTACACCAGCAGAAGGGCTGCACACCGCAGGAAATCACTTCTACAGTTGCCAGTTTGTGGAAACTCCCTGCTCAGCCTCATGTTGTCAGTGAGAAGGAGCTGTTAGGTGACCAGGGGATGTCACATGAACATTTTGCTCTGCCTGATGCTGCCAGTCCAGGCTGTGGGATGGAGGGGGAGGGTGCCACCACACATGCCAAGGAACATGTCCAGCACCCTAATGGCTGGGTGGGCTTTTCTCTAGCTGCCTTCTGGGGAAAAAAAATCAATCTGCCAGCAAAGACCACACATAAAAAAACAAACAAAAAACAAAACAAAACAAAAAACACTAGCAAGGAACTGGTAGTTAAAATGTTTCTTAACTGACACGTTGGTTCTGTACATTGCCAAACAAAGGCAGTTCTGACTAAATATTTGTCTCCCACTCTCTCCCTCTATGAAAAATTAATATGCACAGGATTGCTCTGATGAAGAACAGCATGAAAGGGGCTAAAAGTGAAAGAGTAGTATGAAGTGACAAAATATTCATTAAGGATTAAAAAAAGAAGGGTGGCTTTACACACTGCCAAAAGTTTTATTTAAACAGGCTATTCCATCTTGCTCCCACTATACAGAACCACACAAGGCTGACACTAGAATAAATCTCAACTCTATAAAAAATTTACTGACAACACAGACTACAAGAGAAGAGCTTGTTTACCCTCATCCTCTAGCTCCTACCTTCCTGAAAAATTCAGCAGTTTAGTGCTGCATAAATCTGTGTAACACTTCCTGGGACTTCTCCATCCAGCTAACAACTTTGGAGACACAGACACCACTGTGGGCACACACACAAGACACCACTGTGACACCCTCACCAAGGTGGGCAATCCCTCACTTGCTGTGCTCACTAGAGGAGCCCCTCTAGTGACACCTCAAAAAGCAGAGCAAATAGAGGGGCAAGAGGAAGGTGGTATAACACAGTTATACCATTTTAATTTTCTAAAATTGGGGCGCGTGGGAAAGAAGGGCAGGTCCACAGAGGAAGAGCAAGCTCCACACCAACACCTGAAGGGGCTGCAGTGGTTACATGTCAGGGACCCCGCTGTGGTGCTTCATTCCCAGTGTGCCTTGGAGAGCCACAGCATGCAGGCACCAGGGGAATCCCACCCTTTTTCCAACTGCCACAACCCAGATACTCTCATGCTGATTCATCTATAGCCACAACCAGGGTTTCTCTGGGCTTCTATTCATAACAGAGCAATTTTTTCAATCAAGTAACTCAGTACTAATCTCATTCCTGAAAGTTTCAGACTCCAGTCTAAACTACCCAAAACCACCCCGCTGTTTGCCTTCCCCTTTTTGTTGGCATGAGGAATATTTTCTATAATAAAGGCTAGTGAAACCCTAAGAAAGATGCCTAACTCAAATGCTGCAAGTTTTTGTGAACAAAGAGGTTGTACAAACATGGTCCAGGATTCTTTAGGTTCATTTAATCCTATTTTGGGCCAGGATAGATAACATGACTCAGGAGACCTTAAGAAAACCTCTCTATCTGATTCTCTTGATTGTTAAAATGTTACCAATTTCCTTCTGCCTTTGCCTTTGCACCATTTAACACCGTATCGTCAAATCTAGTTTAAAAATAAGGTTTATGCTCTGGAAGTGCAAGAGAGAGTTGAAGCAGGCATCTTTTTATGACAAATAAAAGTCATCCAGTGGAAAACATGCCAATGCTGAAATAATGTTGACATGAGCCAGAAAAACGGAATTCATCACAGATTTGTTGGCATGTCCACCTCCACAGTCCCTGGAGTCCTGTCCATGTGGTCCTGTGACTCCAGGGAATGACACATAGGAGATTAAACTGGGCAGTGGAACCATAAACAGAATGGACAATTCTATCTGATGCCCAGCACAAACTGGCAACATTGAATTACAGCAATGTGGCACTGGGTACTGCCCCCGCTCTGCTCAACACTCCCACTGAGGACTGATGAACACAGCTGTCCCCAGGAGGCGATCTGGCAGATGATCTAAAGCGAACAGTAAGTCCATGGTGGGTGAAGATGAACATGGCAAAGGGGCCCAGCCTGTGACTGGCCTTCCATGCTGACTCAATGGCCATGCTGGAAACACAAGATCCAATTTGCAGGCAGCTCCCTTCAATGTCCTTGCCATGCCCATGGGAAAGGATGTGAAGGTTTCTCTGTTTTTGTATCAGGTTTCCATGGAAAGGTTTTGGTACTGGGTGGGCTACAGGGGTGGATTCTGAGAAGTTGCCAGAATTTTCTTTCATGTCCAGCAGAGACAATCGTGGGCAGCTCCAAGATGGATCTGCTGCTGGCCAAGGCTGGGCCATTTAGAAATAGTGGTAATGCCTCTGTATAACAGACCTCAGAACTTTGAAAAAGGTTATTGCACATACACTTGCAGCCAGAGAAGAATGGGGTGAGAATACATGAAATTCACAACAGACACAGGTGTCTCCACACCAAAGTCAGGGGAGAAGGAGGGGCAGGAAGTGCTCCAGGCACTGGAGCTGAGATTCCCCAGCAGCCCATGGTACAGACTATGGTGATGCTGCTGTGCCCCTGCAACCCATGGAGGACCATGGGGATGCAGAGATCCATCTGGAGCCTGTGGAAGAGCCCCACAACAGAGCAGGTGGATGCCCAAGAGGAGGCTGTGACCCGACGGGAGGGCTGTTCTGGAGCAGACTCCTGGCAGGAACTTGCAGATCCATGGAGAAAAGAGCCCACCCTGGAGCAGATTTCCTGGTAGGACCTGTGCTTGAAGGACTGCACCCCATGAAAAAGTGACCCTTATTGGAGCAGTCTGTGGAGAACTGGATAGACTCAGATTGAAGCAGTTCATGGAGAGCTGTCTCCCATGGGAGGGACCCCACAGTGGAGCAGGAGAATGACTCCTCTCCCTGAGCAATAGGAGAAACAACTGACCATAAACCCTAAAAACCCCATTCCCTGTGTCCCTATGCTACTGGAGCTCAGAAGGAAGGAAGGGTAGGGAAAAGGTGTTTCTAAGGTCTTATTTTACTTCTCACCATCCTGCTCTGATATTGTTAGTCATAAATTCAATTAATATCTCCAATTTGAGCCTGTTTTGCCTGTGACTGTATTTGGTGAGTGATCTCTCTGCATCCTTATTTCGACTCATGAACCCTTCATTATATTTTCTCTCCCCAGTCCAGCTGCAGAGGGGAGTAAAGAGAGACTTTGGTCTTTGGTCTGGCATTCAGCCAGGGTCAGCTCACTACACCCTTCCATGTGTCTGCCTAGAAAAGGATGTTCTAGGCCATGCCAAAAATACCAGCATGGCGTGTTTCCACACCACTGGCTCCATGGTTTGATCACTGCTCTGACTGTTCTGACAGGGTGAAAAAAGAGGCTGAGAAAAAAAAATGTCAGTTACATTTTATCTGGAGAATCATTTGACAAAAGTTTGATGGAACAGTGTGAAGCTTTCCCTGGTACTGCGCTAGGAGATGCACTGAACTGGAAGGAGGCCAAAGGGCAGAAATCAGAAGGGCTGTAAAAGATTCAAGTGGAAATATCTTTCAGCAAGAGACCTTTCATAGTTTCTGCCCATCCTTGTTCTTGAGTGTTTAAAATACCTTCCCAGAAACAAGGGTCAGTTATTGCCTCACCCTTAATGCTGGACATTTCAGTCCATAAACTTTTTTAACCTTATGTTAAGAAAGATAACACTTCCAAACAGTGAGAAATTCACCTGCAATTTTTGCATTTCTGTTTAGCCTGGCTCTGACAGTAAGAGCTGCATCCACAAAGCAAGTTTTGAGAACCCCAGCAAGCACTGATATCTCCTCAGACATACAGAGGTGTTCAGCTCCCTAATCTATTGTCTTCTGTCTCCTACTGTGCTGTAACACCCCCAAAATCTCACTGTTTGGCAGAAGAGGAATGATGCCAAGGCTGGTGGAGCCAAAGACCTCTGCCCCAGTGTGGGCCAGGTGTCCCCACAAGTGGGAGAGATCCAGGGCACAGCACAGGGACATCAGCACTGTCCTTGTGAGGATTTTGCAAGGACCAGAGAACCCAGTGACTCACAGCTGGAGCAGTCACAGCATCTCTCTGCCAGGAAACCAAACATGCTTCAAATAATGCATCAAAAGCATCTTCAGAATTTAAGAAATGTTCAGCATTTTAGTCCTTTAGGAAGGGGTTTGCACCTTATGTAGAATTAGGACCAAAGACTTACACCTGGGATGTGCTTTTCTCAAGACAAGACTTGGATAATCTACTGGACAAAGTGCACATTTTCATCCAGAAGGTTCTATTAGTTTTAAGGGTTTTTGTCAAATTTCGGGCATAAACAGGTTAACAAGAATATAGCAAAAAGATGCTGCAAAAGTCAGAGATGTCCTTGAATGCCTTATTCCCTCCTGCCTTTAATTTCTTTGTCTTTTTCTCCTGCTAAAAGACCCAAACAACTGTGTTAAAGGGGAAGATTTCAAAGTCTGTAAGTGTTATTAGATGAGGAGCCACAACATATCATATGGAAACTGGAATTGAAGAGGAAAAGATTTCTATCATTAAAGACCCTGGTCTTGCCAAAAGCAAATGTAGATGAATGCAGACTGACAAGCCTTGAAACAAAGAACCAAACCAGCAGACTATCAGCTTAAAGATTTGCAGCATAAAAAGGGATTGGAAGTTATTACAGAAAAATCCTTTAAAGCCTTTAGCCAAGTATCCAGTTGTAGTAAAGAAAGTAAACAAGAAGTTAGGTAATTTAGCTAAAGGAATATAAATCAAGGCTGTTGATATCACTGTAATGACACAGTAGCTAAACTTGCAGAGGCAATAGTACACTTTCAATATGCCTGCACTAGAGGAAAATGCAACCTCCTTTTTGACAGGTTGAGCAAAAGAGCTATGAAATACTAGCTGCAAATGCAAAGTTTGAATCAAGGCAGTAGTCAGAGAAAGTATCTGTGATCCTTCCATCAGTCAATCTGATATTTTAGATGAAGGATTTTTTCAATCATTATTAATAGTTTTAATTTAAATATAGGAGATGCACACCTTACCACCACCATCAGAGAGTGATAAAAGAGAAATCTCACACTGAGAATACCCAGAACTCTCTGTGAGAATATAACTGCTTCTGTAGGAGTGACTGGCTATAAGTGAGTTTTCTCTTCCACAAAATGGTATCTTTTGTAACAATAGATGTCCTTCTCGATATTTTTCTCCATCATTTGCCAACAAGTATTGAAAAATAAAGACGAGATGCTTTCCTTCTCTTCAGTCACAATGTGTTTTCCAGCCCTATCTAGTAAGGGTAACCAGAAAGTCACTGAAATTGCTGGGTTTTCTCTTTGTTAAACTCCCTACAGTTCACTGAAGGTCTAATTAATTATTACCAGGACTGTATATCACTAGGATATATCTCTTAAAAATAATGTTGCTGATATGTGAGTTACCCTGTTGCCTAATTTACTGGAAACAGCAATGGAACTCCCTTCTCATAAGTGAGAGAGTCTCCCCATACCCCTGGTAGAACAGGAGTGAAATGGTATTGAGTAATCTTAACAGGGTCTTGGCTGTGCCCACATGGCTTCAAGCTCCCTCACATGCCCTCAAAAAATTAACCCTGTCCTTGGCCAAAACCAGGACACTAACTTAATTTAGAAAAGAAAAAGAAAGAATTATTTGTCTGAGTGGAGTTTTTTTGTTGTTGTCTTTTGTTTGGGGTTTTTTGGCAATACAATGAAAATAACTGTATTCCTGAAAGTCATTCCATAGAACTGAATAGTAACATATTTATCACAAGTGAGACCACTTACTATATTGCTGTTATTTTGATTTAAATTTACCTGTTTATGTTTTTTGTCAGACGCATTAATTTTTTTTAATTCAATCCAAAAGTCATTCATTCAAATAAATTTAAGCAAATACATATTCACAAAGAGCTACAGGCTTTGATCAAGCATTCCTCCCCAAATACAAACTACCTCTGATACTATCAGTAGAAGAAAATCTCTAATAGTGAAATTTCCTCACTGAAAAGAAACTTCTTTATGAATTTCCAAAGGCTTATACAAGGAAACTAACAGAACACGCACAGCAGCTAATTTCAGAAGTTGGCAAAACACAGAAGAAATAAAAAAGAATGTAGATTTTATTTTTCCTCTCAAATGTTTTTAAACAGCATCATGAAGATAACTGAAACAAGAAGGAAAATGAAATCCAGGGAAAAAGAAGCAGCAACACCCGTTCAATGGAAGAGTGCACAGAGAAGAAAATGCAAGAAGAAATGAATAAAGGAAATTAGTATGATGACAGTTTAAAAGCCCAGTAGCTTTCATGTTCTTTTAAAATATTGATGACTTTTAATATGAAATATATTTCTCTGGTAAAGGTTGGTTGGCAACATTGCATGATGCAACATTTCTGTTTCAGACTTTGCTGTCTGCAGGCCCTCTTAGCCTAGTCTGATACCTTTGATAACTTCACTCTGAGTCTGATATCAAATTTCTTCCATCAGGTCTTCCACTGGGATAACAGCTGGAGAGGTGTATACCTGCTGGGAGCCCAGCCATTTAAATCATTGTTAACTTTGCCTGTAACACACGAGGTGATTTTGTCTCTCTGAGCATCCTGGAGGCCCTTCTCAAGACCAGACCTGGTCAGAGGAAGCTGCAGTGTCCCATCAGCAGAGCTGGCATGACACGGACAAGCACCAGGGGCTTGCCTGCCTGACCTGGTGGCAGATGCTCGCTGCAGAGTGCATCTTCAAGGCAGCACCATATGCCAGAAAGAGAGAAAGACCAACTGCGTGCTGTGGATGGCTGCTCCCAAGCCTGCTGCCATCCACCCAGGGAGGCACTCAGAAAAGCCAGGCTTTAGTTTTGCATACACTGTAAACATGCTACACTTTCAATAAGAACAGAGAGTATCAGTGAGAAACAAGCATCAGGAGCTCCACCTTACCCACACGGCACTGAATTCTGTGCTTGTGTCTCCCCAAGGACTAGTGTGAACTGCTGGTGACTGGGGAGGACTCTGTGAAAGCTCAGCATGACTGAAAAATACGCAGTTGAACTCTGGGGCAGGTACCATATTTTGTTGTGGATTCATACAATTCCCAAGAAAATAGGGGTTGGTTTAAGACTGCAGCAGTGTAGCACTGCCACAGCAACAACATGAGAACAGTGTAAATGTCAGTCACAGCACTGAGATCCTGTAATACATCTGCCTGTGATTCAAACAGGAAATCAGCAGATTCTCAAACAAAGCTTGCCATGAAAAAGCAATTTAAACTCCAAATCAGCTGAAGTATAAAATGGAAAATGTTTCTCCATTTTTATTTTA
The DNA here is from genome assembly GCF_009819885.2 of Catharus ustulatus. Classification (NCBI taxonomy): domain Eukaryota; kingdom Metazoa; phylum Chordata; class Aves; order Passeriformes; family Turdidae; genus Catharus; species Catharus ustulatus. Next base: position 52,639,069 of record NC_046224.1, on the reverse strand, counting down.
TGTAGAGTTTTTCAAATGAAAGCAGCAGCCTGCTTTGCTGTGTTCAGAGCTGCTTCCCTATCCTGAGTTAAGTGAATAATGCCTTTCACACAACAGCAAAATAAAACAGTTCATGAAGACTTTCTTGGTACTTCAAAGAAGAAAGCATCCTAAGAACACAAACCATTAACAGCTGCTAATTCTTGTTATCTTTTTCTTTAAGAAATGGGATGCATAATAATTTGGCTAAATGTTGAATACATCTCACATTACTTCCTCCCTGGGTTTTTAAGTAGATGAGTAAGCACATGAGTATCACTGCCTCACTCAGGCTAAAAGTTGTGTCTTCTTATGTCCCTGATCATACAGGTATCTTCCCCTTCCTTTTCAGTATTTCCTGGAAAAAAACCTCTTTGTCAAGCAGATATACATTTAATGAAAATTAAATCCTTAGTGGAGACAAGATGTAAAATTTCATGGAAAGCTATGACAGCAACTGAAGACATTCCCCAATTTCCGGTGGTCTGTCAGAACAAGCATTGAGCTTACTCTCTTACAAAGACTTGCATTATCAAACAAGCCTACAAGCTACAGGGTGGAAACAAAAATCCTAAATTATAGTTTAATTAACTGCTAAACCGTATTCGTGGGGCCATCTGCCCTTCACTCAGAAGCCACCATTGGCACCCTCCCACATGACAGCCATTAAAAGTCCTCTTGCCTTCAGCATCCCCTGGCACAAAGCAAATACCTAATCTCATATAACAATACCATCTAGTGGTAAAATGTATTCATTACACTGGGAATCTCATATTTTCCTATAGCACCCCCAGACAGACACCAGAGCAGAAAACATCTCTGTACACAAATAACTCAGCACCAAAACAAATTCATAACTATTCATTGAATCTAAATATATTTTTAGATTTAAGCACGTTGTTCTACGTAGAGCAGATGAGCTTGTACTCCTACAAAGGATATTAATTTCTCAATGCCATAAACCATCACCCAAGGAGCAAAGACACCAAACCAGGCCAGGAGTCACTGCAAGGCACAGCACTACAAGTGTGCTGGCCACACGTGTGGAACAACAGGTGTGTGTCCACAGCTCCTCCATGACATGCAAAAATGGAAATTTCTCCTGTTCTGAGCAGAGTAAATAGAGGGGAAAAAAAGTGCTTGCTCCTTTCTACATAAAGATAGAAATTGTATGCAGCTGGCATCCTGAACCAGCTTCTCCTGTATGACTCCACTTATCCGTGATAGCTAAAAAGAGTAAAAACTGAACATAAAGGCAAATTGTTACATTTGGTTGCAAAATCTTCAGGAGAATGTGAATGGTTTGGGAGAGCAGAAAAAAAGCTGGAGTGAGTCAGCAAGGTAGAAAGATGACTAATGGGAAACAGCAACAACTTGTTTTACAAAACAATAAATACTAGTTATATTGATGCTGTAGAGCTAAAAAGCTATTTGACATGAAATAAAATTATTCAAAGACAGAATCCTGTACTAATGCAATGGGACAATTTGCTCTACTTCACTGGGCTTTGTGGGAACATTAGCACATTGTAAACAGCATATTAACAAAGAGTGCATATTTGTGAAGGGCAAATTTAGTCAATATTCAACCTGTAGGAACAATTTAGCACATAAAGCAGTGTCATGCACAAGTCTGGCTTGTAATCAGCTCGACCTCTTGAATGTTTCTCTCAAAAAAGAACAAAAGCCCAAAAGCTGAAGCACACTCATATCCGGGGAAAAAAAACGAACATTAAACTTGCACCCTATCAATTTACATAGATTCATTTGTGGCATGCTATGAAGTTCTGCTTATACTGAAACAGAAGATATTACAAAAACCACTTTATTGTTTGAAATATGTTCCTACAAAATCAAGTCAATTGCTTTCACAAAATGAGATGGTCTGGAAATTTTCTACAGCCTTAGAAATTTTCAACAGCCTTTAACTGCAGCTCTTGCTTTTCTGCAATATATATATTCACCCAAGAATCCTGAAAACTAGTTAAATGCTTGTCCCCTTAACTATCTAATTCAGGAAGACTAATAATGTAACTATCACCCCATGAAAAACGGATGCTCTTCAGAACCTCCTTTAAGCAGTCTTTCACTTAATGAAAAGATCAGCAGAAAAAGCAGATTTCCAAACATGAAACATTTATTAGCCACCAATAATAACGTCCTATTAAAATTAGCAACAGCAGTGAATCCAGCAGTTATTCAGAAGGTTATTAAGAGTTAAGATGTTAACAAGGGAATGCAGCGGCAACCCCTTACAAATAACAAATGGTGGCTAATATTGTGTTTTGAGAGATTCTGAGCAGAAATGTCATTGGGATCACACAATTTCTCTCCAATGTATATTACTGCCACCCTCAAATATACAATTACATTACCACAAGTTTAAATTAATTATTTTAGATGTTAGTTATCAGCTCTAATAAATTTTGGATTTTTAAATCCTTTCATAAAGCTATTTCTAAGGACAACTAAAATTAATTTGAAATTCATTCTTTACAGAATCAATATTTGGTTGATGTCTGTAATTTATCAAGACTGTTTACATAAGGTAAACATTAGTTTCACTGCTAAATTTGAGGTGGGAATTGATGTATTGTATTCAAGATTTCAAAAATTTAGTGAATTAGGATCTCAAGCTATGATACTTGCTGGAACAAGATTCCTGAAGCAGCACACCTGCTCTGCTCAGTCCACCTGCACACTTCTTGTCATACCAAAAATCCATACCCAGTTCTCTACAGAATTTCAGCCCATCAGTAATGACTATAAACTAACAAAATTTCTTTCAATTAAATAAAATTCTAAAAGCAGCACTTCAGAACTAAAACATACCACTGAAGGAAATTCCTTTTCATTTTTCATTTTCATAGAAAAGTTATGTTTATAAATTTTTTGCTATTCCTTGCTATTACTTGCATTTAAATGAATATCTCACGAAATAAATTTCTTTACACAGAGCATCAGACTGTCATAATTGTTATAATCATATAATAAAAAATCTTCTTGCATATTGTAGAAGCACTAGTAACAGCATTCAATCATGGAAAGTAGTTTTCCATCATTCCCACCTTCATGATTCTTAACACAAAAAAATCAAGGGGCTGATCATCACACAGAATACAAAAGCAAATATTGAACAGGAAAATATTAATATCTTCAGAGATGTATTACATAATTATAAATAAAATTTCATTTAATTCCTTAATATCTTCCTGTCTTAAAAACTGACAAACGAACTTCCTAAAATGTTTTAGTAATTCAAGAGATATGATTGAAAACTTTCATTATACAATTTCCAAGATTCTCTGATGTCTGTTGAAAGGGCATCACGACAGTACTGCTTGTGAGCAGTCAAGGTTACTGAAGGTGTCAGGGAGAGATTTGTGCTAGAGGTACTGGGTGGGCCAGGCAGGTGAGGCTTGCCAGCATCTGCAGTTCACTGACAGGGTGGAGCTGCCTGGGATGGGACAGTGGGGGGCACCCATGGCTGTACTGACCATGCAATAGTGGGGTGCAAGATTCTGGCAAGTAAGAAATAGAGAACTGCAGAGCTCTAGCCTGGGACCTGTCCTGCTTAATGTTGTTATCGCTAGCTTGGAGGAGATGGTGGAGTGCAAGCTCTGCCAGTTTGCAGACTAATACCTAAGAGAGGGGCCAGCTGATATGCTAGAAGGCAGAGCTGTCTTTAGAGGTGAAAGCAGGCTAGAAAAATGTGCTGAAAAGAAATGTGAGAAATTCAGCAAGGAGAAAAGCCAAGTGCTGTCCTACAAAAGGATGCCCCCCTGCTGCAGCCCAGGATGGGGAGGGATAGGTTGAGAAGAAGTTCTGCAGAAACTGCCCAGTGGGCAGCTGAGCATGGGCCACATCTGTGCCCTAGCCAGAGGGACAGCCAGCAGCCTCTTGGGCTGTATTAGTAGGGGCACAGCCAGCAGATCAAGAGAATAAATCATTCTCCCTTAATCCCCACTCAGCACTCACTAGACTTCATCTGTGTACAATAGTAGAAAGACATGAACAAACTGGAGGGAGCTCAGCAGAGAGCCCCCACAATGCCTAAGGCTAAAGCATTTTCCCTACAATGAGACTGAAAGAACCAGGGCTTGCTTAACCTAAAAAAACTTGGGGGTTTTTAACAGCAGCCTGCCAATGCCTACAGGGTGGTTAACAAGAAGATGGAGCCAAGATCTTCATGGGATGAAGACAAGAGACAACGGATGTAACCTAAAACAAAAGGTTCAGAATAGATTTAAGGATAAAAATTTCACCCTTAAGGGTGAAAGGCAGGGGAGCAGGTTGCTCAGAGAGGCTGTACAGCCCTTCCTCTTGGATGTTTTCAATACAAGACTAGATAAAGCTTTGTACAATTCAATCTGACTTCAGATCTGACCATGTTTTGAGCAGAAGTGGGCTTTGAGGTCCCTCCTTCTGAATGGCCCTGTGATCTCATGGCCCTAAGACTAAGTGACAACCCTTCTCATTTTTTATCTTTTAATACGATGCAGTATATATGCTGGTAGATTAACCAAAAGCAAATAGCTTCCATTAGTTTGAAAAGAGATTGATGTCTACCCATGTTAAAATTAGCCTTAATAAATATAAGTTTTACTTTCAATGTTCAAATACTTCCATTTTGGCATTTTACCCATTGCCAAATATTCCTTATGAAAATTTGCTGCTGTTCTGAAAACAATCTTGCAGGTAATGGATTGCTCTTTTCAGCTACACAGTAATAATAACCCTCAAAACCATCTGGATATTTCAGAGTTTGAGGATTCATTGACCACAAAGAAACTGATGCCCTTTTCTGCTGACATTAGTTATTTTCTCAGCTAAGAGAAGAGGAAGAATACACATGCAGATTCGTGCTACCAAGGTGCACATCTGTTCCGCTCCAAGATCAGACCAAAACTACTCTTTAATTATTTACATAAAGATTAGTTACCACAGATTTTACTTCATTAATCATCTTGGGCTTTTTCTTACTATGACATTTATTAGCAACCAAAAATTGCAAGAATTCTTGGAACACATGTTAGCATTATATGCCCCACTACACATCTTATATATGGGCAATTAAGAAACTAGTTCTACATAAACTGCAGTAAGCTTTATGACAATCTTCACTAATTCCTGGAGAAAAGAAATGCACTCATCCTGGAATCCTCAAATGTTACTCTCACTCTCTGGAACATTCTGACTTTTTAACACAGGCCATGCTCAACTCAACATTACAGCACACTTGCTCTGTTACCTTTGCAACCTGTGTCTAAGCCAATAGACTGAAGATACTTTTCTCTGTGTAATATTTATCCCCATGACAAATGCAAAGAATAAAATGATGTTTGGACACAAAATATATAAGTACAAACATAATCCAATTTGAAGTACTTTTATGTGGACCATATGTATTCTGGGAATAGAGTTCAAACCTCGCCTTTTTCCACTTCTCTCATGATAGCACATTGTTTAAATGTGAGATCCTCTCACATTCCTGAACAGGTGATATGTACAAGTCGACGCTTCAAATCAAGTACACAGGACTGCTCTGATGCTGCCATGAAGAGGTGCCATATGAAAAAGTGATTATTTATAATATTTCTCTTAGTCCTTCTCAAGTTGCTAGCAAGGTCCATTAACCTAATCATAGGATCTGAGAGATCTTCTACTTCAATTCTCTTTTTGCTGAAACTCTCACCTAATCCTTGTCCTTAGTGGAAAAGTATCCAATCTCTCTCCCTTGTTCTGCCCTGTGTCCTTGAAGCATCCCTGTAACAGTCATTTCAGCAGTTCAGAGCACAAGAAAGACACTGCCGTGAAGATGAACAGGGAATGAGGTCAGCTTCTTTTTATGGGCTGCAGAAATCAAATGGAAACATTAGTGGCTCTGTTAAAGCCACTAAATAAGAATTTCCCTGTCCCATCAGAAGAAGATGGCCTGCTGTATTCCATTCTGCACAAAACATCTACAGAACACTTGAAATAAAGCTTACAAATTACTACACGAGACAAAGCTTTGCTTTTACAGAGTTAAATAAAAATTTCCAAAATTTTTATCTTTGCATTTTCTGATCTAGGTAGCAAGTGTAAAAAAATAGACAAAACCGAAACCAAAGCAAAACAAAACAAACTAAAACAAAATCAAGCCCCAGAGGCCTGGTGAAATATCAAGTTCCAACAAGAAAGATGTTTCAACTGTATGTATTTTTAAAATCTTAATTGCAAAGCTCAAAAAGATAAAAAGTTTATTTTATTATTTAACACAAAGTTAGGCTGATTTCAAAATTACAGAAAAACACTGAATCCAGTTACGTATATTGTTTAGAGCTGCTCTGCAGAAGTTTGGCTATTTGGTTCAGGTTTCCTCTTACATGTGCAAAAGAAAAATGAAACATGGAGCATACCCATAGAGGGAGAGAAGTGATCTTTATGGTAGAGTGACACAAAATTGACACAAAAAATCCTCTTCAAAACTTAAAACATTCTCAGCAGAACCCTTTAATGGAAAGATTTGCTTTTGAAGATTAACAAGGCTAAGGTACAGATCATCTGCAGGATGTCTCAAAGCATCTAAGGTGGATGCTCTGAACTGCACATCCTCTGGATGTGTCTGCTGGTCCTTATTGACATAGGAAAAGTCATGGGAGCACTATGATAGGTGTCCAGAGCAAAGGAATAGTATTAAAATTTTTAAAGAAAATAATTATTTTTGGATTTCTGAAGTAGCCAGTAACAATTTGTCATCTGCTGCACTGACCCACTTTCTCACTCTGGTTCTGAGTAACTTTGATACACCACTGAATTTGTGTTCCTCTCAAGGAGCATTTTAGAACCACAACATATATAGAGGTGTTTCAGTACACAGGAGCTTGGATCTGCCATGCCCTCCTCTGTGGAAAGCTCACTCAGACCTAGCTTTGCCATTACACTGTGCCTAAGAAAAATGAGCAGCTTTTCTGGGAAACAGGCATGGAACCAAATCACAAAATCACTAAAGTAACCAAATGTTATTAACATTATATTTCAGAATAAAGATTTGTTTTCCTCATCTTCTCAGTTACCCTCTATCTCTCCTTTTCCTAGTTTAGCTGAAATTAAAATGAGGTGTCTTGCCCAAGATGAGTGCTGCTTATGGAGGAGGGAAGGAACCAAGGAAGAACCAAGACTCTCCTCTGCAGCTTTGCAGGTCTCAGCATTGCTTAATTCTTTTGTACTTGGACATGATATTATGTGTGAGGATTACTTGCCATCAGGAGAAATACTAAATGCACAAACTGCTTATTTTGTTCATAGCTGTTATTTTGCTATGAATACCACACAAAGACTGATCGCAGTATTATTAGAAGCCATAAAATTCAAAATGAGAGCATTCCACACAGCAGCGCGTCTTTTCTGCCTGCTTTTGGTGCTTCAGGGTGTACTGAGGGACACTGTCACCCAGGTTCCTGTTCCTCTGAACCTATAATAAACAAACACCAGCAGAAGCATGTACATCATATCAGCTTGGGCTTCCTGAGTCTGCACACAAGCTGAAACCACGACTCAGTGACTCATCTCACTGCTCCCTCTAAGTGCCACACAGGCACAGCCTGTAATATTTTCACAAGCTAATCCACAAAAAGGGTGTAGAAACAACACCAAAGGTGTGCAAAATGGGAGTCTTAGTGCAGAGCAAGCAAAAGGCAGGAAGACTGGCAAGATACAGAGAGTCCAAGTGACAATACATACAAATAAATTTAGGGACAAATTATTTATTCTCCCCATGACCTCCACATGAGTCCCCTGACACTACAGAGAACTGTGGAGGTGGGCCTCACCCTGTACTCCATCTGACAGACTATCAAATAAATGCAGACTCTCACCTTTTCCTCTTCATGAATTTGCCATGCCAGATCAAAGAAGTGGGAATTTGGGACTAGTGCAGTACTGATGCAGCTGGCAGAGTTGTTTATTTGAGAGGCTAAATTCAACCTTCGCTTGGTCGAATAACTTAATTGTGCTTACTGGGAGTCTGCTTTTTAAAAGGTTCAATTCTTTCTGCTGCCAAGAATCAGAGTTTGCTTTCAGCATGAAATTATCTCAGGGGAAGGCTTTTCTGAGCCAAACCAGTTCAAAAGTATCTTAATTGCTTTCCATACTCTTGTGAAACATGAGATTATGCACCAAATCCACACTCTAAACCAGAAAAATTAAGGAGAAAGGAAGGTGAAAAAACAACCTGACAGAGAAAAATAATAATCTTAACCATATACCCTAAATAAAAAAAATTCAACTTCAGATGTTAAGAGTTTTTAACAATCACTGTGCCCCCCATGGAAAACTAAAATCAGGTTACATTAACAATGGAACACAGACCATGCAGACATATTTTAAATAAGAACACTATTTGAAAACTCTTTCACTAGTCTATAGAGATGTGTATTGTATTTTATTTGTAAATTGTCTCATAAATTTAACTGAACTTAAAAGATAGAGAGAGCCTTTTGAAGGGTAAATAAATTTCCCTTTGTCCTGATTTGCTTTTATTAATACGTGAAAAGTTTCAGGAAAGATGAGATTATCTTTCATGCTAGAATAGCAATGCTGACACAACAAAATCATAACTACCATAGAAAAACATTAGTATATAGATAGTTTTCATCTATTACACTGAACTACAAACATATTTCCTCAGGGTTTAACAGCAATGCCTCAATATGAAGGTAGACAAAAGGAGCAGGGGAATACAGCTTCTGTAATGAACAGCTTTATACTCTTCCAAATATCTAGGATTATGTCAGGATAATTCAGAGAACTTCTCAAGTTTAGATAACAAGGAACTAGAAAGCTTTGAAGACAGATTAGTTGGAAACAGAATGCCTATAAGTACTATGAATCATTTAATACAGATATGGGTGCAGATGGGTCAAATAGATATCAGTCTAAATCATACAGGATGTGACAAGTTTTGTGTCTTCAGTGATCCTTCTGTCAGCTTGAATAATTTGCAGAGGAATATATCTGGTTTCCCCTCTCATCTACTGAGCCATCTCATTCTGTCATTCAGCAAATATAAGTATCCAAGTGGAAGCCTTTTCTAAATCTATTCACAAATACACTCATGAGTATGTCTGAAAATAATTGTACAGGAAGCTCTAAGCACTGAGGTGACTTAAATACTTACTTTTAAAAAGTATAATTTATAAGTGTTCCCTGATCATCTTCTCTGTAAACAGAATACAAGAGCAATCCATAATTAGCGGCAGCTCAGCTTAAAGTCAGGGGATGTCAATATACTAAGAATATTAGGAGTCTGACATAAAATTTTCCAGGCTCAAAGCAATCTTAGGTGAGACACTTGCTAAAACAGGCAGATGACAGGAACATGCAACACAGGTTGGCCAATGCACACCATATGAAATACTCCCGCCTACAGCCATGTTTAAAATTAGCATGCCACTCACCAAAAATAATAACAGTCTTTCAGTACATGTTGTCATTTCATATTAAGCTGGAATGAGTTGGGCTGAAGCAATGCACATAGAAAAGTAAAAGATCTATAGTCTCTTCACTATTCTGTATAAAATACATGGTATCTACAGGACTCATAAGCTTCCATGGTAAGGTGTGTCTGCTTGGAAGCAATTTAGAGGTATTTGACCAAGTCTTCAGTTGGTAAGTAGATTTTATTGGCTTCAATCTCATTAAATAACTTAAATTTCTTCTAGATTTGATATACATTCTCAGAAGCTGGCTATTTTCAAATTCAGATGATGTAGCACCCTGTAAGTAAGTTACACATCCAACATCTATCAGCACTGAGCCTGTCTCAGTTCAGTGTTTCCACAATGCCCTCAGGTACATGGTGTGATTCTTGGGGTGTCCTTCACAAAGCCAGCAGCTGGAATGGATTGTCCTTATGGGTCTCTTCCAGCTCAACAAGATGTGTGAGGCCTTAGACGAAGAAGTTTTAACAGAATTCCATGTATCAGGGTTCAACTATTCACATTACTCTTACTGTATGAGAAACTTCAAAGAATTTAGAAGGTAAGATGATTGATTGATTGATAGATCATAGGTGTGCAGCATGGTACAGTGTCATGACATACATTTGCTTTTAATAACCACTGAATGGGACATTGATGGAAATGCTGTACTCTGCACTGTAAGGTACAACATATTACAAACTCATCTGCAGAGTGAATGAAAAGGAACAAGGAGAGAAGTTCCCCAAACCTCTTTTTTCACCCCTCAGCTCTTTGGGAAGAGAATTCATATAGAAAGTAACACCAGGGTGTATAAGCTCGATTCCAAGCAACTTCATCACTACCAACAAGTACAATTATTTTTTTCTTTCATTATTTTCACATATGTGGAAAAATAACACCATTGTATTCCATTACATTAATATAAAAAGTCCAGGCCCCACATAATTTAGCTTCAGTAGATCTGTACAAACATTGGAGTTTGTAGATGAGACAATAAAGAGGGGGGGAAATAGAATAAAACAGAAATAGAGTTTCTCTTCAGCAAACAAGAATTACAACAACTCTATTTAAACTTTTAAGTTTTGTCTGACTCAAAAGGGTATTTTTTATGGTTTTAGTGTCACACTTTTCAATCACTTTAGAATTCAGGTCACTTCAAAAGAAAAATGTCATTTCAAAGTAAAATGCAAGTATTTTCATTTCTATGAAAACATTAGAACATTGTGTAGGCCTGAATACATGGGTGTTTCCCTTAAAACCTAAGAACATTTTTATGTTTTCAAAAATCCCTTTTTATCCCCAACCAAATCTGTTTCCCAGACTGCAACCCATTTCACATTTCAGCCTCTCCCGACCACAACACCAAACCTGTAAATCAAGTAAACATGTGTCTCAGAATATGTAAAATAAACAGGTTACCCTGTGTAAATTACAATCTCCGAATGTCGATGCTGCATTATTTCATACTGTTGTTTTCTACCATTCCCTTTCCAAAGGACTGTGTGCAAAGGCTGTGGAAGAAGTGATGTAAACATTGCACTCCATAGTATCTTTCTCTTTTGCAATAATTATACAGAGACAAAGTCAAAACAAGTGTAATGATTAATAAAAGATCAGCAAAATGCTCACATGTAAGTAGAACTCCTGTGATGACACCTGTAGAGGAACCTCACTGGTAATCTGATGAGAGAACATATCAGAGGACTGGACAGATCTCTCAGCCTAATGCAGCTCTGAAGGGAACTCACAGCTGGCAGATTGAGATGGGAAAATGTTGTTCCACCCCAGTAAGACTGTCATAGTATGCATAAATAAAAAGTGCATATAGACACACCTTCATGCTCTGGTCACTCTTGAGGTATTGATTTCCAAAGTCCCTTGAAAGATTTCCATAAGAGCTGTGTGGTTAAATCCCAGACACAAAGACAAAAATCTCATGTATCCATTTAAAGTATTTAAAGACTGCTTACTTTTGAGTGTTATTAGGTATAACGAAATCTTAGATCTGTCCTTAGACAAACTCCACAGGATGCAAAAGTAAGAGTTTTTCACACAATGGAGGAAAAAAAAAAACAGCTTAATCTGAAGTTTAAAATCCTACTCACTAAGAGTAAAAGTTTGTGCCATCCATGTTCGACTGAGCAGAACAGAAGCTTAAGTGCAAGCTTGTGAGGCCTTTTTTAAGACTGATAACCTTTTATTATCTAAACTCTCTCTTAAAAATTGGTTCTTCCCTTGTATTTTCAAGTGGGACTGCTGTCTAGAGTGTGAGATTTCCCCACCATTGTCACTGATACATTTTCATTTCAGTTGGTTTTCATCTCAGTTACAGAACCATGAAAATCAATGCAAAGACTTGAAAAAATTGTAAATAACATTAATCACACCTAAAGTTAAGAAACAGCAAGGTTTTGTCAATCCAAATGAGCATATTAAATTGTAGTTAAAATTCAGCACTTTATAGGAACACTTGTTTTGATTCTTTTAAAATAAATCAAAATTAACTTGTGGTAGAACAGAAAATGATCAACTGAAAAACCAGTATATCGGTTGAACTCTTTTTATCCTAGTATTTTCCCAAATAGCAAGCTTACAACTCCTTTAATAAGAATTCCTACAGAATTCAAATCTTTCACTTTACTTCATGGTCTACAGAAAGCAGACACAAGAGAGTCCTTCTCCCTACCAGAGGTCAGTCTACTCTTCACAGGTGTCTCACTCTCGAAATCCAGTCTGCCTGCCCATGAGAACAGTTGTACAGGATTAGACTGAAAGTACATCTCCTCCCATAAATAGTTTCTAACAGTCATCAAAAGCAGGAGCCTTGTAAGAAGTTTATACAGAGCTTGTAAGAGGGTAAACATTCAGTGATCATTTCTCCATGCTCACAACTTCTAGCAATTTGCATCTCTGTTAATTCTTGAGGCAGAGATGGCAATTTTTTTATTTTTCATAAGAACTTAGTGGAATTTTCTTCATTGAAGTGACCATTCCTGGAGTCAAGTACACTTTTAGAGTCCACAACAATCTGCAGCAAGCAGTTCTGCATAGACCATGCTAGGAACGCCCTCTGCCTCTCTGCAAGACCCATTGTTGTTCCCTTTCTCTCCACCATACATACTCTGGGATTTCTTTGATACTTTTCCATCACTCTGTCCAACCTAGGGCACTTCAAAATTTCCTGATCCCTAGCTGATCACTCCTGCATAGAAGACAGCTGATCTAGTACAAAGCTTGAGCTCTCCAAACATTATGAATTACATATCCCTCTTGCCTGTAATACTCATCTTGGGATCAATAAAATTTCAGAGCTCTTCCCAAGAGACACCTCCATCTTTATAATTAATATTTTTGTTCTCTAGTTTTGTTATGTGAGGAAACATTAGGTCACAGTACCACCTGATTTGGGTTGAATATTTACTGCCTGGTACACTTGTTGTCTTACTGGTTTCCTAGATAGTTAAGATGCAAGCTCAGATAAACAGAGATCAATATAACCATCTTGAATAAAAATGTTATCAATTACATTAAAAAAAAAAAATCTAATGAATCCTGGAAGCATGTTGTAATATTTTCCCTTCTACCCACATTGCTAAGTGTATGAGACAAACACCTAGGAGTCGTGACATTATTTTCAATTATCAGAGTTTGAGTGAGATCCCCAGCTAAGAGAACATGCTCTGCCAAGTGCCTGAAGAAAACCATAACCTCCATAGGGCATCACCTTGGAAGGTACAGGATCTGTTGAGAGCCTGAAGGAATAATTAACTAGAGATGGTCACAACACTGCAGACAGATGGCAAGGAGCTAGCCAGGGAATGTAGAAGCTCTCCTACAATGCCTTTTTGACAATATTATGCAGCCTCCCATTCCAGAGTAACTGCATACACTGAACTCAAAATTAAATATTTTCCACAACCAAAAGGCACCTAAGTCACCATACCTGTTCTCTCAAAAACCTCAGGTTGAACTCCAAAACAGATTTCTGACTTTGGACGAAAACTTGAAGGAAAAGGTTTCTATTCAGTTCTCTAGCAGAAAATAATAGCATTTTCCAAAAACATGAAAATGAAGTAGAGTTGATACTCTCTGGTAGCAGTTAATTTCTTTTTTCCACTTTCAACTTTCATTGGGAATCTTAGTCAATTTATATCACAGAGGAATGTCTCCTACTTACAATTGACAATTTGTCTTTTTCTGTTTGAAAAATACTCTCAAGAATGTGTCCTTACAGAGGGGAAAAAAGACTGCATTAAAGCCTGAGTATAGGCAATTCCTTCACCTAGATATCTTCTGGTATACACTGAATGAGATAAAAAAAGCTCATATGCTCATTCAAAAAAAAAAAAAAAAAACAGGTTTACTGTCCTTTTAAAAATATTTTTTTCCCTCAGAATAATGCAAGTAGTCAAAGACGTTCACATGAGGTTTTTTCAAGATTTTTGTTAACTCTAAAAATATTTAGCAAAGTTTTATTTGAAAAGTAAAAAGGTATAAAAAACATTGGCCCAGTTTTGTATTTGCACAAAGATCTCAGAGTTTTGTCACTTCTGCAAGCAGCTCATTTAGAAATACTTTTATGGAGGCTTTGAACCCTGAGTATTCAAACACAGGTCTGAGGTCTTTCAGAATGTTGCAAGTTTCCAGAAAACAGTTTTAAAATCTGAGCTGTAAAAAATAAAAATCTCTGCAAAGATGACTGTTTTCCCTGAGACATCACAGGGTGTTTTCCAGCCTTTTTTAGAGGCTGAACAGCTGTGTGTATTTCTGCTCCCCCACTGACACAAGCCACTGTCCTAAAAGAGGTCTCAGCACCTGGTTTGGTGCAAATTGAGCCCACCTTCAGCTAAAGCAGCAAGAATTCTCATGCAATAACAAGTGTAGCAAGTATATATTCTCATTTTTACCAGAGCTGGTAGAGATAAAGACATTGTCTGCTGCACCCCTTTGACAATGCTATTATTTGACTTCTCAGCATGTCTTGTGGGTGATACCATCTCCCAAACCTCACTTCAGTCTCCTTTACACATCGAACAAACATTATCCTTCTCACAGTTATAATCTTGTTATAAACTGTGTGAAAACTTCTATAAAGTTATGCTGCTGGAAAGCAGCCTAACTTATCTAGTTCCAGGAGAAAACCTTCTTGTATAATGCACCAGGACAGATCCTGGTTCAAAAATAAAAGGTTACAATGTCTTACGTAAATCTGGGGGTTGAGTGAAGAAAGGGCAGCGATCCGGAGGTCATAAATATTCTGGCTATGCTCACTCCATATGCTCTGAAGTTCAACTATAAATAGCTTTCAAATTGCTACACACTTCAAGAAAGTTGAGTAACCCAGCTTTCACTTTGTAATGTGAGGGTAAAAGTCTAATAAAGCCACAGAAGGGCAGAGGAGAAGAGCTGCAGAAGCCATGTAGACATCTGCTGAAAGGGTCCTGGCTGTGAATTTCCATAGAGAGAACCAGCTGGCTTTAACACAGACAAAGAAATGAGAAAGTACAAGGCCAGCCAGAACAAGGTCAGCTCTGTGTGGGGAGCAGGCAAACCAGATAACACTGACGTGAGTGGTCTATGGAAGGGAGAAAGGAACAGACACACACATCTCTGCCTCCACACATCTAATTCCCACCAAATTCTACAGCCAGTTATTACTTTAGACTATTTTCTTTTTACATATCAGTGAAAGCTTAGAATATTTATATGTTTGGGATCAAAAGTACTGAAAACAGAAGCTGGGTCATCTGCCACCCTTTTCTGGCCAATTTATTAGTAAATTTTATTGTCTTTGAAACAGATTTCCAAGCAAAAACTACTGATGTGCTGGAGCCTACCTGTAGCCTTCTGGTTCCCTCTTTTGAAAATGTTTGTGTTCCTTCCAGCTGCTGGCACTGCCTACACAAACCATTAGTCCTGGGCATCCCAGGTAGCAGCAGCTGAATTTGGACACAACCAGCAGCCCTTACTGTGCCAGAGCTGCTTCTGTCATACTGCCCTTGCAACAGCTCTCACTGAGTTCTCAATGTGGCAATGAAAATGAAATGAAAAGGACTTAGTCATCTGTCTGGCTTCATGCACAAATGCCATCCATCACTTCAGAAATCACTTTTCCCTCACCCTAAAATTACAGTTTCGGATAGAGACTGAATTGTAAATAAATATTCCAAGAGCACTCCAAAGAGAATCTGAGTTTTTTCCCCTTCCATAACATCAAAACAGGTGAGCCACAATAATAAGCAAGAAAAACAATCTAATCAACATTAGCTTCTTGTTGATCATTCATATTAGCATGCCACTTTTCTTTTGAAAGTTACATTTAAAAGTCCTCAAAATAGCAAAAAGAAAACAAAAAAAACCCCAAAAAACACTCCACTATATATTACCTCCTCTTAAAGGACATTATCAAAAACATTTCAATTTCAATAATCTCCCTAGTAATCACAACCCATTCATTTGGAAAATATAACTTTTTTTTAATGAACAGTCTTCTATTCCAGACAATCAAAGCAAAACAGATTATAAAATCTAGTATTTAATACATTCTGCACAGGCATGGTTCAGAAAACATCCATACTTAGGCCGCAGATCCGTACATATACCACTTCCTCTCAGAAGTCTAAATGAGGTAAGCTCATTGATCTGAGATTTTGTGGGTTTAAAGTTTTTGAAGGGCAGCCAAAACTTTCACATCATTTTTCTTCTCTTTCCAGAAGTTGAAATCTTGCTTCTTTTTGCTAAAATACTTACACATATTTACATTGTAAACAACATTATGCTGAGAAGTGGGAAAGGTCAAAATAAGAAACATTTTTTTAACATCCTTAACATTTTCACAGAATCACTGGGTTGGAAGAGACCTTCAAGATCATCGAGTCCAACCCATGCTGCAACACCTCAACTAAACCATGGCACCGAGTGCCATATCCAGTCTTTTTATAAACACATCCAGTGAGGCTGGTTCCACCACCTCCCTGGGCAGACAATTCCAGTACTTTATCACCCTTACGTAAAAAGTTTTTCCCAATATCCAACCTGTATCTCCCCTGGTGCAGCTTCAGACTGTGTCCTCTGGGTCTGTCAGTGCTGCCTGGAGAAATAGACCAACCCCCACCTGCCTACAAACACCTTTCAGGGAGCTGTAGAGAGTGATAAGGTCACCCCTGAGTCTCCTTTTCTCCAGGCTGAACAACCCCAGCTCCCTCAGCTGTTCCTCACAGGGTTTGTGTTCCCAGCCCCTCCCCAGCCTCGTTGCCTCCTCTGGACGTGCTCAAGCGTCTCCATGTCCTTCCTAAACTGAGGGATCAGAACTGGACACAGCACTCAAGGTGTGGCCTCACCAGTGCTAAGTAGAGGGGAAGAATGACCTCCCTGCTCCTGCTGGCCACACTATTCCTGATACAGGCCAGGATGCCATTGGCCTTCTTGGCCACCAGGGCACACTGCTGGCTCATGTCCATCCTGCTGTTGACCAGTGCCCCCAGGTCCCTTTCTGCCTGGGCACCGTCCAGCCACACCGTCCTCAGACTCTAACACTGCAGGGGGTTATTGCGGCCAAAATGCAGGACTCAAAACTTGCACTTATTAAACCTCATCCCATTGGACTCTGCTCATCCATCCAAATGTTCCAGGTCTCTCTGCAGAGCCCTCCTACTTTCCAATAGATCGACACAAGCTCCCAGCTTAGTGTCATCTGCAAATTTACTAATGAAGGACTCAGTACCCTCATCCATGTCATCAGTGAAAATACTGAACAGAATAGGGCCCACACAGACCCCTGAGGGACACCACTGGTGACAGATTCCCAGCTGGATGCAGCACCATTCACCACCACTCTTTGGGCCTGGCCACCCATCCAGTTCTTAACCCAGCAAAGAGTGCTCCTGCCCAAGCCATGGGGTGCCAGCTTTTCCAGGGAATGCTGTGGGAGACAGTGTCAAAGGCTTTGCTAAAGTCCAGACACACAACATCCACAGCCCTTCCTGCATCCATCAGGCAGGTCACTTGGTCATAAAAGGAGATCAGGTTGGTCAAACACGACCTGCCCCTCCTAAACCCGTGCTGGCTGGGTCTGATACCCTGGTCATCCAGTAAGTGCTGTGTGATGGCACTCACTATAAACTGTTCCATAATCTTACCAGGTACTGAGGTTAGGCTAACTGGCCTATAATTACCAGGATTTTGTTTTGTATTTCAAATTAACCATTGAGGGCAGATTTTTTTCTGAAAATAAATCTTGAGCTCTGTACTGAAAAACAATGTGGGTTCATTATTTTTGTTTGTATGTTTTTTTAAATGTTGTCGCATTCCTCTATCTGACACTCTTTGAAGATACACAAGTTCAATTGCTTGGCCCCTATGTTTACTATATAACACTTTCTGATAATATGAGGATGACCTTTCTCCATAGAACTACCATCTCATGAACACCATCCTTCCCTAGGCGCTTTGAAGGACACATCATAACTGAAGGGGGTAATCTAATTGACTCCATAAGGATTCTGAAAGCACTTACTCGGCTTCAGTCAGAGCACAAGAGTTGCACACTATGCGGGATTACTCACCAGTGTTAAGTGTTCACTAAGACTTGGGTTGGCTACCCCCAAGGATACCCATCCAAATGAGGAATGTTGTCTCCCATGCAGTATGTTTCTTCAACCTTAATTAGTACCATGTCAAAGAACACATTTCATACCCAACTTCTCTGTTTCTGGAGAAATTTCAGTCCTCCAAACTGAAGGGCTGAAAATCAGTACCTTCAATCCAGACCTACAAAGCCTGATTTGTAAATCATCTGCCTACAAGGTGAGGGGTTCCCAATTTGCATAAGTCATCACTGGCACTCAATAATGCTCTAGTGCACCTGCTTTGAGAAACACAGTACATAGCCCCAAAGGAGAGATACTGCAAATTTCCAATATACAGAGACATCAGTAATACAGCAATGTCATGAGATCAAAGAGAATGTGTAAAAGGTACGGATTCAGGTAGAGAAAAGATTTATAAAAGGAGACAATTTTTGCTTTAAAATTAAAATAGGTCAATACAAATTGTCCAGGTCACCATAGATAACTGTGCGAGTATGCAAGTTCTCATTTTCCATAACTTTGAAAATTGTTCTCCAAACTATGATGTCAAAATACAGCATTTTCAACAATTATGAGCAAAGTCACAAAACCATTCCTCTGCAGAATTTTTAAAAATTCAATGTATATGAAAGATCAAAATCCGTCAGTCCTGAATCACAGAAAAATCCCAAAGTTTGATGACCTGGTTCCAGGACTGGGCAGATTTTTGCTGTAGCCAAGAAGGGGCATGGCTAGGACCCAGAGATTATTTCATACCATCTCACATCATTCTTTGGAGGGAGGGGGAGGAAGGGGCAGGGAAGTGCTGCCTTCAGGGTTGACACAGCTTGGCAAAGGAGTAGTCAGGTGTTGCTTATTGTCAGGGGGTTTCTGTGTGAATCGTTCATTACTTGTACCACCCCCCATCCCCTTCTATTAGCATTATTGCTGTTGCTCCTTGTTTTCTTATGTCACTGCTGTTTCCAGTAAATGGTCTTATCTCAACCCATAATCTCCACCTTTTGTGCCTCCAATTCTCCCCTCCATCCCACCACTGGAACAGGAGAGAGAAGCAAATGAGAAGCACATGGTGTGGAGAGTCCCAGTGGGAGCACTAAACTGGAAAGCGCCACTTCTAAACTAAGACATTTGATCAGCTGATATTTTTTTCCTGTTTGCAGCTCAAGTTCAAATACATTTATGGACCAATAAAAAACACCTGCAGAAAACTCAGATTTGGTCCTCAGGGTAACATGCAACTATCCTGATAGTCTTGTCTCCCATGACCAGGAAAAGTGATTCAGACTCTGTTTGGATTAGCAAAGGTGAATATTGCTTCAAGGTTGTTTCACTAGGAATTGAAACAGTGAATGTCACAACTCAAAATGCATTGAATTTCAGTCCCTGCACTTAAGAGCCACATCTTTTCTATCTCAAGGCTGTAACAGCTCTCTCAAGCATCAGAAGTCCACATTCTAACCTTGTAGCTGACACAACAGCATCCCCTGGCTAACTAAGCTTTCCAATGCACAAAGGCAAAGGACCTTCTTGTCACCTGTACTGCATAACAGCTACAATCACTGAACTAAATAAGCTGAACTAGGAATGCTGAGCCATCCTCTGTGCAATGAGGATGCAGTTCTTATAACAATATGTTTAGTGGTCAAGACCTAAAAATGTTTTAAATCACATTGGGCTAGAAGCCAAAAATTTCAATTGAGTGAAATGGGAAAAAAAGGCATTCGACATACTACTTGCAAACAGCAAATTTCTCTCTTGGGAATATTTTGCACAAGTCTTTGGAAAAAAAAAAAACACTGCAGCTATCATTACAGTCAAGGCATGCAAAAATTTTATTTAGGCAAAGATTGTTTGAAGATGGCGATCAGCTTCTCTGAGTAGACTACTTGATCACAAAACTTACTCATGTTCATCTCCTTTTTACAGAATTTCATGACAGCCTTTTAAGCAAGCTGCACAACCAGAAAATTTTCAAAACTTTGACCTGCTTAGTGTAGAGAAGAATTCCATACAGATCTGAGACAGGACTCTTCTGGGCAGATAGACCAGCAAGTAGTTTAAATTTGATTTGACTAAAGAACTTGATTAAAATACAGTGTTGTTTTTCCAGCATATGGGTTGAATTGTATGCACATAATCTTTTTACATGTGCAAATGACAGTAAGTTATGCAGGCTGTCTCACAATTTGCACATGTGATCTTAATTTGTGTTCACAGAAAGCTCCCACACAGAGCTGCAGAACTGCAAATTATAACTGAGGTCAGGGGAAGCTCTAAGAACAACATATGGCTAACAAAAAGTACCATGGACAGGCATAAGCTGAAAATGCTGGACCTGCTGTCCAGAAAGTGCTTTGACTGGGGATGATTTGGCTTATTGGCTCTGAGAAAGACATCTGCATCACCCAAGGTAAAATCCGCTGTCTCCTCATGTTGAAGTTTTATTGCCATGAACTCTAAGCAGTGCTGCTGAGATAGCCCAGACTTCCTGGTCTACATTTAGAGAAAAAGTAGGATGAAAGTCAAGATTTAAGTGAGTTTTTCTGACACTCTCTTCTGTGCTTCTGTGAAAAGGAAATAAAATTATATGTAGAATTAAGTAAGAGTAGCAGAATTTCTTCTGGGAAATGATGCTGATGCACTCATTTGGGGAGACTTGTGAGGAAATGAAAGGTGAAAGTATTCAGAAGAACTTGCAAAGTTCTGTTATCTCCCTCCTATTTTATTATAGGAGTGGAGACTGATTATAAATACACCTATATAGCAATCAAAATAAAATATGCCCAAAGCTAACAGCAGTAAAGATTATCATTAAATGTGGATAGTGACCCCAACCTAATAATGCAATCTGCTTATTATGGAGAAAGAACGTACTGACTCTTGACAGATATTCACTACAAACACAATATATATGTATCATTATTAATATGGGTCCTACAAAAGCCACCATGCAAATAGCCTAAGAATAGGCTAACCATCAGCTATCTTGTTTCAAAACTGTTCTCACACAGCTCATGGGAATTCTTGCCGTATGCAGGCTCATGGCTCAGTCAAAACCTGGTCCTATATGTAGTGGTGCCTTGAACCAGGGCTGAACAAAGTTCATCCCTTGCTCATTTTTACCTAAATAGCACTCACCATCAGTTCAGCTGTACAAAATGCTGATGCCAATTCTTTCTGTTGTACAGAGGCCCTAGGGTTTGAAACTGCATCCATCAATATAAGTGTATCTATCCACTCTAACATTTTAAGGCAGATTAAGTCATGGGTTATGAAGCTTGGAATTACAGTTGTTATACGATACTACAAAAAATGTACCACAGTTTTTAATTTGTACAAACATTCTAAGAATAAATTTTTAAAAACGTTTTTTTGAAGGGGATATTTATAAAGGAGGGCAGGAAGATAATGTTTAATCACTGAGAGAATTCTAATCCTCAAATTCCTGCAGGACTACAATTTTACCTACTATAAAACATTTTATGTCTGTATCACAAGTAGCATGAGAAACCTTTTCTTTTTCCCAAATGTTATATATTTGGTTATTTGCATAATTTCTTGCAATTAAGTGGTAAAAAATGGTTAAATGGTATTTAGAATCTTTCTGACCATAATTAACATCTTCTCCTGTTTTACAATTAATTTGGAAGTTAGAAAACTGCATTAATAAATTCTGCTTGGACATTTAATCTCTAATTAATCAGATATTGATGTTCTGCTAATAGAAATGTCCTGCAAAAAATACTTCACAAATACAACTATTGGAGGAATAAAGGCAGGTTCTTCATAAGAGCCTTGAAGAACCTCAGCAAATAAAAATACAGTCAAAAATTACTTTGCATTTACTGAGAAAAGAGTAGCAAAACAAAATGCTTGGGCCCCAATTCAAAAGGGCAACATTACCTAATCATGTCAGAATTGGGGCCCAAGCATTTTACTTATTACGTGAATTCAACTATTGCTGTGTACGCTAAGAATCATTTCACCACACAAATGATAAGCGAAAGCACTTCTTCTGTATAAAATGGTCTGCAATTCTGTAGTAAAGAGCTTAAGAATCTAAGAGGTAGCAAATTAGGTGTATTTTTTATATTACTCAGTCCCATTAGACAAAGGAAGGAGAGTTGCTTTGTTTTACATTGGTCGCTTTTCCCAGTTCCATAAATTGATGCTATCCAGTGCCAATGAGCACAGTGGGTGTTTAGGGACTGATGCCAGTAGACCTATATTCTACAAAGAGCCAAAACTAGAGGAGCTTAATGAATCACAGTCAAGTTGCTCATTAGAAAATCAAAACTCCAGAAGAAAAGCTTATTACATTCTGAGTAGCTTGATAAAACACTGGTAGATGTCAGAAATTATATCCTTCCCACTCCTCATAGGCCAAGACACATGGACCACTGCTACAGCTACAACAATGTTATGGCTTAGAGCTGTACACTTAATGAGAGGCAGATGCAGTGAGGACTAAGGATTGAAAAAATTTCTTGCAGGCATCAGGTAAAGCAGAGAAAAATGTTTTGGTTTATCAGTGTTCAGCACCTCAGTCCTGAAAGGTCATACTGAGTGTCGGTGTCACAAAAATACTTAATACAGAATATGCCTTTTTCAGGACTTTGCATTTGGTTTATTGCTCTGAAACTCTGTAAGTAGATTTCTACACACATTCAGTATATAGTTATTCATTCTTGTGGAAACTTCTCTCATTTCTCTGTTACATCACAGTCCACTAAATGCTTGTTCTTAAATCTATCCTTCTGGATGATGGTCTTAGCAACAAAACCTGATCTGAGAAAAAAAAATTTAGTTGATGTCATGCTCCTTGTAAACTAGAAGGAAAGTTGGAATCACCCTTTCCAGGCCTACTTTTAAAAGCTGAGCATTTCTTTCTTTACCAACTTGCTGTGAAGTACAATTTAGTTGATCCAAAGTAGACAGTCATTTTAAAGCAAGTAGAATCACTTTCTAGGTGTATTGATAAGCAGCAGGATTCAAGTGCCCAAATATAACCATCCAGAGCCATCTGAAATGCGCAAGAGAAGGGATCGGCAGATGTGATGCAAGCCATTTTGTATTTGATTCAGATCTGAAGTTGAACTTGGAGGCCAGACAAGATGCTTTAGAGAGTTTTAAATTATGTTATACACCTGAATGCTACCCTGGATCTCACTTAGCTGTGAAGCTAAAGCACCTACCTTCAATTGCAATTGGACACCTATTTTAGGCGTCAATCTCAAGCTGAATCCTGCCTTTAATGCCCTTTTTGGTAGGTTATGATCAAATTTCCAACACCTAAAGCCAAGCAGTATACTGGACTCTTCTTTAAAATTCACAAAACAGTAACAAGGTGACATACAAAGTGTTTTGCTTTTTGCAGAACACTGAAGTCTCGAAACACAGAGTTTCTTTTGCCATTAAACTAAAAATAAAGGTGTTATTTTCAGGTCCTGTATGCTGGCTCAGGAATTTTATTTGATGATGCACCATTATTACTCTTCTCCAAATACCAGGAGGTTTAATATGTTTTTGAGCAGAGGCTCCAAGATTAAAAAGAATAACTTCAAAAATAAAATTACTACCATATGTTTGAACAGGCAAGGAAGCATAATACTATGAGACCTGTGAGACTGCTACGTCTAGTTGTATCATTCCAAGTCACAAAATTTAATTGCTGGAAAAAGATATTCAGGCCAATCAAGTAACACAAGGGAGTGGTAAAATACAATTTTAGCTGTTATCCAGTTTCTAGATATGATAATATCAGTAAAAAGGTAAATTCCAACCACGAGTTTCATTAGTGCTGAAAATGCTGAGAGGTGCCTCCACCTTCACCTTTTCATTCAAAATCAGCCACCCAAAGAGCTTTTATTATATGAGATTCTCAGTGAATTTCAGAGTATCTGCAGTGGTTATGTGAAGGGCTCGACTCTCTTTTCTCTGACAGATCTAGGCCATCTGGGCAGGTTTTAAACCTCCTTCGTCACCTCTGAGACTGAAATTAAAAAGGAGGTGTGCAGTACTCACTCTGAAAGCTTTATAGTAGTGTAGGCTAGCAGAGAAACTAAGTACATGAAGCTAACCATGAAGGGATATGATGCTATTTTAAAAACCAGTTTTAATGATTGTAGTGTCTGTTGCTGAAGTCCTTTAGCTTTTTCTGAAAAAGCTACCGTGTAACACAGATCTTTGAGCAACTGCAGAAGTCAAACCAACTCAGGGTACCCAACAGAAGAGGTAAGCTGAACCGTAAGATAGAAAAAGCAGACTGTATTTTAAAATCCATTTTATGTTTGCTATATTTGGTTCTTAATATTAAAAATAACTTTGGATTTAAAATGTTTCTGTCTGCTTTATTCAAACCTGGCCACTAATTAGTTAGACTCATCAAGGAACCCTGGTGTTGAAAGTCAGTGGAATGGCAAAATGTTAGCTATGCTCAAAGACAGATAAAGGACTAGAGGCTTGAAAGTACTCACAGGTATGAGGCAGTGCCCTCAAATGGCAAAGAAAGGGGAAAAAATTAGACCTAGTTCTGGAACCATTACAAGTTCACAGGATATTATACTGGAAAATTAAAACTCTCACAGAAAATTACTGCTATAACTTATTATGCTGATAAAAAGAAAATGAAGGAGTTGTGCTCCTTTATTACACCACTACTTTATTACACCACTATTACACCACCACTACTGTAATTGGCATTCATTCATAGGAGTGAGGGGTATTTAATTTAGAGATTGAATTTTTGTAGAAGAATGTATTTATAGGTTTAGAGAAGTTCATAATTGTTAGTATGTTGCTACTAATCAAAGACATTATTTCTTAAAAAAAAAAAGAAAGAAAAAAAAACCTACCAAAAGCATCTAGTAGAACAATAGATTTAGTTTCATTTTTCAAAGGAAGTATTTCTTGGGCAGAAGCCTAAGTTACAGATAGTTTAAATGTTAAAAAAGAAGGACATGGACATTCTCCTGTTCCCCAATTATGACTTTGTTTTCTTCAATGCTAGAAAGCTTTTATAATAGTTAAAAACACCTCACAAATCAGGCTTTCATAGAAAGTCATAGGCAGGTTTTTCTACAATGCATGGTTAGACATTTCTGGGAAACACTAATGGAATGTCATCCAAAAATATGAAAAGAACATAAAATAAAAATAGAAGAGAAGGCAGAGGCCAGGTACAGTTTCTTTCCTCCAAAGTGGAAACAACTACTCAGTGCCTGAACAAATTTGCATTTGTCCAGTAACAGTGCTATGTGAAACAGTGTCTGCCACTAACCAGCAGAAAGAATATGACAAAGCATTCATCACAGTACAAAGAAGTACTTTTCTTACAATCTCAGTTCCTTCTTTTGTTAGATTGTAGTCCCACTTGTTCTCCAACTCTGGCAACTCTGAAGTACCTTAACAGAGAAACTTCTCCTCTCCTTCACAAAAGAGATCTAATGGATAAAAACTGAAAGTCTTTAATAAGATCAGCTTCACTGGAGAGCCTCAGCAACAGTTGATAAAAACAAAGCAGAGAAATTGTTTGTCCACTATACTATTTCCTTTTCCAGTGGGCTCCAATCACTTCTTTCATGACAATGAATTAAATTCAAGAATTCTCTTGATCTGAGGGGAAAGGAGAAACTACAGCAAACAATGATTTTCAAACAATAACTACTACCTTCTGCCAAAACTTCTACCATAAACAATCATACTATGGGAACTAACTTATCATTATATAGAGTTCCATCATCTATTTCCCTCTACCTCCAAAACTACCTTTAGTCCAATACCTAAAAACTTACAGTAGGTCTGATTCACTCTTTGGCAAAGCACAATTTAAAAAATGCTAATTAGCCAACAAATAACAACCCCAAAAAGTGGAAGAACAGAGAAATATGTACTTTGAAATCTTTCTAAAGTCTCATTGCGTTTATGATCACTGTGGGTCTGAACTCCACAGCCCACAGCAGATCTAGGAATATATTGCATATACAGCAAAACAATGCATGTTTATCTCATGGTTTCAGTTGCTAATGTTGACTGTCACATAGCTATTCATATACAGTCAGTACATAATGTCTAAATTACTGTTATACTTACAGAGATGTAAATGTATTTTACATGCAAAGGCAAGTACCAGCTGTAAATAAAAAGAAGAATAATTATATCTGCAGAGGGACAGTAATTTTAAGTCATAATGGTTTGGTCAGTAAATGGAAAAATGTTCTTTTCAGGTGTTAGATAAAAGTTATACAGATTTTCTGGTCAAGACTAAAATACACACAGAAATTAGAAGAACTAGACAACCACAAATTATCTCTCCAGGAAGGAGGCCATGAATTACCAACAACTGCTGAGGACACTAAAAAGACGCAGAGACGGAAATGTGCAGCTTGCGGAATAGCATGGACAAAGCATGAAATCATAGCTTCTTACTTTTTCCAGTAAAACAGTAAATCTTAGGAAGGATTCAGTATATGCAGACTATTTTATCTCTTTGTTTAATGTGTAGGAAGTTTGGGAGACTAAAAAATATTTTGCTTTTAAAAATCTGGCTTTGAATCACCTAAATCATTCACTAGTGAGAAATATTTTATTATTTCAGCTGACAGAACTAGGCCTGTCACGTTACTGTGATAAGAAACCAGAAAAGATTGCAACTGAACTGAAGCAGCACTGAACCAAAAAAGTTTCAGAGAAACGTGGGGAGAAGTAAAGCTGTCCTCTTGACTAATTACTCACCTGTATACTTAGCTATTTTCTCAAACAGGGGTGCAAAGGTGCATAAGGCACAGGTAAATTGTGATCATGCAGTATCCAAGAGAGAAAAGAATACACAACACACCCTTCAGTTACAAAAGTGACAAGGATTCTACATAATACCAAAACTTCTCAGCATATTTTTCAATCATACGTATCTTGTACTCATTTTGGATCTGCATTTAACATCTATGGATTCAGAGAAAGGAAAATTTTCTCGCAGGAGCATTTCCAGTATTGTTCCCACACAGTAACTGTGAGAATGAGGTATGAGCTCTGATGTACAGCCAACAAAGGGAGTCTATCAGGGACTGAGTTTTACAGCAGCTGGGACATTTCTACCAACTTCCATGGCAGAGTCATGGGTAAATTTTCCTTCCATTAATCATTTCCATATTTTGCTTAAGTGGAACTCTAAGTAGCAAAAAACAAAAACATTACAATTCATGGAAAGATCATTAGGATTTACCATAAGGTGATCCTTTGGCAGATTGTATATACATTCAGTTTATATCTATTAACCAGATATAATCAACCACAATAACAAAAAAGGGATTATATAGTCTGCATTAGATTTAATAAATACATGGATATAAGGGAGCCTGTGAGCCACAAATGTTAAATTCACTCCTTCGTTGTAACTGAGTCAGCTGCAATTTTTTCCAGCTTGTTATTAGACAACCACTTAATTTTAAGAATTAAGAAATTCAAACAGAATATTATCATTACCAAAAGAATATATGAGATCACCATACCTATTCAAAAATGCCTAAATCTTTGCAATACGTATGGAATATTATTTGTATTTGTGTTCAGGTTTACTCAAAGCATTCTCCTGGGTGAAGAAAGTATATAAATTAATTTCTTTTTCATTTAGACAAAGCAAAAACTAACTACTCAGCCAGCCATGTATCTACCTTTAGTTTGTGTCTTATTAAAATAGCATATGCAGTAGCCTTGTCTATGTTATTGATGACACCATGGTGGATATTGGACTGATAAAGTGATCTCCAGGAGCTTCCAAATATAAATGAATCCTAATGAGATAATCCCTAGTGAATGGAGATGGAGGAATGCTATCTAAATAATGCCACTTCTGTTGCCGAATTGGTTTCAAATTAATTGTTTCTTTCTAAAGCTATAATTATCAGGAGGAATTCAGTTAGTCAGAAAAAATGAAGTTAAAAAGTGCATAATGTCTAATAGCTCATTAAATAGAAAATACATTGTAAATTTGGGAATCAGAATGACTTGCAGCTAACTATGAGATGATGGGTCATGCACATGAAAAGAGACTTTTCTGGCAGGAAAGCAATTTGGTAATGCTGACTGCAGTCTGCATTTACTTGACATTCGAAAAGATCATATGACACCAATGCAGATGAGGTGAACAGTGAAGAGAAAAGGAAGGGCAAGGAGAACCAGAGGAGAAAAAGTTAGGCTATGAGCAGCTGAGGCATGATGAGGAAGGAGAGAAAATGAGTGTCATTATTGGGTGTTCAATTTTTAAAGTGGAAATGGGAAGAAGGTGTCATATTAAAGAGACTTGGAGTATTCAAGCAATATCTGGGTCAACATTTTTCTCACAGAGGGGTTTTATTAAGGGTTCATTTGAGGAATAATTTGCAATTTTAAAATTTCTCTTATAATGGAAAAACATAGTAAGTGTGTATTTACTCAGTGTCAAATATATTTTTACAATGATGCAACAAAACAAAGCAAGTCCAAAGACTTTGAAATACTTAAGAATAATTAAGCTGTCAAAAAAATCCTCAAACATAAGACATTATATCACAGCCTCAAAGGGAAAAAAGCTCAGAACAGCTGATTATGCTTAAACTTTCTCCTAGTACATTTTCCATAAGCAGTGACCCCAACAATTACCCAAGGGGACACAGACATGATCAGAATGGGAGAAGGCAGCAATGCATTGCATGTACACAAACAGTGCATGCCACACCAGCCTGCACAAACAGGAAGGCTCAAGCTGCTTAAAACCTCACAGAATCATCTGAAGGCCCAAGGTAATGTGCAAAGAACTGCAAGCTGTGGGCTCAACCACATCTGGTGAAAAAGCAGTATACAAGGGGAAGAAATTTACCTAGAGTTACATTCTCCTATGTTGTTAGGCTTTGGTCACAAGGTGATCTATGTGGTAAAACAAAATCTGGAACACAATCACCAAAAATACTTCTATAAATGTACTGGCTTTAGCTGGGATAGAGTTACCTCATTGTGTTTCAGATTTGTGACCCTGAAGAGACAGCAGCCATGGATAAGGCCACAGCACAGCAGGTACAGCCCTGAAGGGGCTGTGGTCCAAGGCCACACCAGAGCAGTGGAGCACACTTCAGTGACCACAGGTGTGGATTAGTCCACTCTGCAGCAGATACACCCCTGAAGAGGCTGTGTTCTGTGGATAGACCCATGCTGGAGCAGTGGCAAGCAGAGAAGTTCATTGCAATGTAAAACACTATGGCCTGGTCCAAAGGGACCAGGGATGGAGATTGCAATAGATTCAATTGCCATATCCCATGATTTAAGTTACATATAAGTACTACACCAAGAGCCACCCAAACCAAGCTTTACAATAACCATTGCAAATACAGCAGTGACCCATTCTGAGCTGGCTTTTGAGCCCAGTAACTCCACACAACAACCACCTCTCCTCTCCTGAGTGACCACCATAACAAACAGAATCCAAGTCAACGACTAGATGAACTCAATTGGTATTTTATGGACATTATACACCGGTGGGTCATAGACCAAAGGAATAATACTTGCATATATTAGAGAGTGAGAAGGGAAAAGGGGTGGTTAATGAGAGGATATTGGACAACATGAGACCTAAGTGTGATGCAAATTGTAAGAATAAATGGTAGAGATTGTACTGGATTTGCCTGAAATAGACTTAATATTCTTCATAGTAGCTTCTAAGTTGCTGTGTTTTACATTTGTGACCAAAACAGTGTTGATAACAGACATGTGTTTAGTTACTGCTGACCAGTGCTTAAACAGCATCAAGGTCTTTTTTCTGTTCCTCACATTGCTCCACCAGTGGAAAGACTGCAGGTGCAGGACTGTTGACCCCAAATAGCCAGAGATATTTCGAGAGATATCATATGAGGTCATGCTAGCAAATAAAGCTAAAGTGAAGAAGCAGGAATTGGCACACATTTCACAAGTCACCGCTACATGTGATCAAGCCTTGCTTTTCTGAAGATGGCTTCACCCCTGCTGCCAATCTGAAGTGCTGAATGAATTCCTTGTTTTGCTTTGCTTGTGTGTGCAGCTTTTGCCTTACCTATTAAACTGTCTTAATCCTCAAGTTTTCTCACTGTTACTGTTCCGATTCACTTCCCCATCTCACTGTGAGGCAGTGAGCAAGTGGTTGAGTGGGCTGAGCTGCCTACTGGGGTTAAACCAGAACAATCACAATGACAATGGTTATAAACAGAATAATAAAAGCTCATTGCCATAAAGGAAAAATGAATCTGCATTAGGGAAAAAACCTCCAACATTTCCTAAATCAGAAGCTCACCCAGGATTCGAGGCCATTTCTTTATTTGAACACCCACTGCACAAATACCAATGTAATGCCTTCCTTATGAAGGTTTGGACACTTTGGCAGTAATGCATTTTAAATATTACCTTAATTCCAACACAAGGTTTATCCCTCGTGAATCTAGATTGAACAGAAAAAAGCAGGATCATAATAATGAGAAATGTCAGTGTACTGGCTGATAATACCACATCTAAATTTATGACATGTTGTGTTAGCATATAAATACAATATTTCTTATGTCTTGATTCCAGTAAGCCCATAGAACTGAACTTATCTCTCTGTATTTGCTGCTGTTACCAGATGGCAAGATAAAACTTCCCATCTTGTTTAATAATAACCTATTTGTTGCAATGCATAGATTGATTTTTATGCTAAATTCGCACAGGTAAAAGAGTCTCAAGAGAGGATATACCTCAGAGAGGGCATTCTGCTCTTTCAGTGGGGTTGAAACAGATCTTTTTTTCTGCAATTAGGCTGTAAACATGACCTAATTTCCTGCACAAATACCAAAGTCTGATATACTTAATCAGAAAGTGATATTTTACTTTGGTGCCACATCAACAACACCATATTTGAAAATTTACATTATTGTAATGGTAGCCCCTAACTCTATAATACAGAGTACCCATATACCTGTAGAATCTTTGTGAAATTTACTTGCTGTTATATAGTCTCTCTTCTGAATATAATAGGATTGAAGTTTCATAAAAGGTGTAGGAGTGGTAAACCATTGAAATAAAGCTCAAGTCCTAAATTCATACCCAGAATACGGACACATAGTTGTCAAAACAGCACCCCACCTACATGCCTTCAGCACAGATCTCTCTAAGCAGTTAGCAATATTTATTCAGGCTCACTTCAGAAAATACTTAAATCACATAATAAACTTGATTGGTCTCATTGAAGCCACACCAGCTGAAATGTCTCACATGATCATATCTCAAGTTTTGCCTCTCTGCACACAGCAGGCACACATCCTAATTTTTCCAGTGATGATTTTCGGGACTTGGACACTTCTACAGTTCAAACTGAACTATGACTACTAATTCATCTTAGATAAACCATGAGATGAGCTTCAGATGGTACTCACTTTCATCTCTTACTGGAAAAGATCTACATTTCAAACTGTTTACAACATACAAATAGGACACATTAGCTTTCCTCAGAGCCATCCAGCCATTCTGTGCGACATTGCAGCGTCATTAAATGCAATAACACAATAGCCAGTGACAAAGCATGGTTGAGACTAGAACCTGAAAGGCCAAACAGATATCTTAAGTGGGAACAAACACTGAAAGTCTCAGTTGAAAGGGGATCAAGAGTACATAGTTAGATGCAGTGCTCACAGCCCTCCCAAATGCACAGTCACGAGGCCGAAGGCAGCACCTATCTTAAGACTGCATGACTGCACATCAAAGGTTTTGGTACAGGCTCTCTCATACACAGTTTCACATGGTGAGGGGGAAGGCAGGGACAAGCTGTAACCAGGAAGACTGTTCTGCATAAAGATGTTTAGATAAGCATGAAAATCCACTGGATGACCCAAGGGCTGAGCCACACCCTCCACCCCATCCATGACACAATCTACCAGGCAGATACAAGGGAGAACAACCCCTGCATGACTGACTGCCTTGTGGCAAGATGCATCAGAGGCCACAGCTCTGCCTTACCAATATGTGATGCAGAAATGCAGTGAGGGAGTAGAAGAAATCCAATATGAGAGTATCACTGCAAATGTGAGAGACTAGTCAGGTCTGTGCTCCTGTCTCCAAAAGAGCTGGTGTGAGACTGCATGTTACTGACAGATTTATTTTAGAAATGTTTTCTATACTGCTTTTAAAAGTGAAAAATAAAGCAAAAGCAGTACACTAAGCAATTGCAGTTTGGTTCTTACAGTTTGGTTCTTGTAAGTAAAATAAATATGCAGTACTGCAATACTGCCTCCTTGCATTTCAAGAAAGAAAGCTCTGTATTGGATCAAGACAGTGGTCTGTCTGGCCCAGTAACTCATCTTCAAATACTGGACCTTAATATAGCAACAAAGGAGGCAAGAAATATTCCACAGAGAGAGAGGCCAGCATACAACCAAGACTTAAAATTTATCTATATTATAAGTGTTTGATATTTACTAAATAATTTATTAATATTTTGCTATTTATACAACCAGTTAAGTTGGTTGAACTGTGATTGTTTATTATTTACTTGTGAAGTTTACCAGTGTAAAGCACCTTCTGCAGCATTAACTTCGGTTTGTGATATAGGCGTAGAAGATTACCAAACACCTAGGAGTCAAAAAAAGCTATGTGTGCTTTCACCTGAGTGCTACCCTGCACCGTGGCTTTCCCCTTGGCATTGTTAAAGGGATGCTCACAGCTGAGGCAGCTGTACACAACTCCTGGTGCCAAGAGACCTGTGTTCAAGTTTCCTATTACAAGATCAGCAAGATGTGAAGTGAGGCAACTAGAAGATGCAAGCTATGAACATAATACAGATTAGGAGGTTTGATAAGCTTCAAAGATGAGGAAAAAAAAACCATTTTCTAACTTTTTACACATGCAGTTATACAAACAATTCTTCCATACCACAAAACACATAGAAGTTTCTCCTAAAAGTGTTTAGTTAAGGACTAAGCATCAAATTAATACAAAGCATTTTCCAGTGCTACTTCAAGCAATAGCTGCATCTGGAGTGCATTCTACAAATCACTGTACTGACATATTCAGACAGAAGAAAAAGTTAAGAAAGCTTTTCCCAGTGACTTAATTTTACCTAACTATGTAGTGTCATGCCATACCTGGTAGTTATGCTGACTGCTATAACTGGTAAAGCATAAGGTCTTTGCATTCTCTTTTCTGTCTCCAAAGTGTTTTTTCAAAACACACAACATGAAAGAAGCTATATGAAGATGCCTTGAATTGTTTATCTTAAAATGTGACTGTTCTGCACTAGTAGTATGAAAAGGTATGTCAGGTGGTCGTTATTTTGTTATCTCTTTTGATAAAAAACTTACTACGTATGGCAAACAAGAGTGGCTGGCTTGGGTATATAAAGAAAGCATAAACCCAGTATCTTCCCAAGTTCTACCAAGAGCAAAAGGAGATAGTTCTGTAGCTGTCACCAGGAAAAACTAACAACATTACGGTTGATGTTTCCACATTCATTCCTCTATCTGGTGAATGTTATATGTCTGAATTTAGTCATGAGGAGAAGTGTTTCGAAGTAAATATTAACAGATTATAAAACCAAATCACTGCCAAATTTCCTGTTGAAACAGCCTTAAGAGTGAACTTGTGTTTTTAAAAAATATTTGAAATATGAAAATGTCTGCTTATAATGGACTCTGTGAAGCTGAGTATACTATGCAATTGTTTTCTCATGCTTTAAAATATATATATAAAAAAGCACAAGCAAAATCCTTCTAAGTAAACTCTTAAATTCAGTGATCTAATGTAATGGAGCAAATACTCCAGCTGGTTTAAAATGTCAGAGCTGCAACTCCAAGGGAGCAATGAAAGTCTACATCAGTTGGGGATATCCCTCAACATAATGGTCGTGAACAGGGACAGGTCAGTATTCAATTCTGCTGGCACAGGACTCTTCTGTTTTATTCATCCTTACACAACTTTTGTCTCAATGCCTTCAAAACTCAGCATTTTGAAAGGTAAATGAAGAATGTATTTTCCAATAAGAAGCTATTGCTACCTGAATTACTTGGACATGCAATAGAAAAATGATGAAAGACATTTAAATGAGATGTTTAAATGCAGACTGGAAATCTGAAACTGAACATTAATTAATTAGATTGTAGGGTCGTCTGTTGCTTTAGCCTCTGTATTACCATGCAGTCTTTGTTTACTGCTATTTATCTTCTTTGTTTGATGACATTTGACTAATAAATACATTGATGAATTGCATCTGGAAATGCCATCCATACATCACAAAAATGGGATGTACTCAGTGCTTCTGGCACACTGATGCTAAAGGATTTTGTTTTATTTGAACTTTCAGTACTTAACAAAGGAAATATTACTGCTTTGCTGGATAAATTTCCTGATTTTTCTTTTAATTTTCAGTGAGCAAACAGCTGCAGAATAATGTGACTTAATGAAGCAATTCTAATAAAATCCTGCAGAAGATAAAACAGAGGCATAGAACCGCTTGCTCACTCATAGTTGTATCATTCAGAATAATTTTTCAAGATGGTGATCACATTTCTGTGTAGATGAGTATTAGGTATTGTGGTTTTCTGTCTTCCAAGTCAGTGATTTCCTTCAGTGAGATAACTAGTTAGCACTGTTGCATTATTTATTTATAGTAAGCAAAACATACAACATAATAAATGCAACATCTTCCTAGTACATTATTTAGGCTTTACACTGGTTGGTAAGTAGCAACACAGACAGCAATAAATTTTGGTGTGAAGATGCTCAGATCTGAAAAACTTCATGGTTATATTTTGCTTACTAAAAACATACTGCCTGTATTTGTAAAGATGTCCTTTATCAAGTCTGTCATCATCTGTGATGAAATTATGAAACTTCTTGGCTGCTATGTTTTTCTCTGCCACAACACTTCAGTGTAAAGTATTATTTGCTTTATATAAATCTAGATAGGGATCAATGAATCATCACTTTGCAACCTGCCAGTAAAACAATCTCCAATATCCATCTGTACACACATCTATTTACTTTCATTCAGAACAAGTTCTTCATGTATTCCCCACCAGAGTAATCAAGTGCACTAGAGGCATCTATACATAAAGCTGAGATCCCTCAGATAGTAAGGGACAGGTAAAAAAGTTACCCCATGTGTCCAGTATTATTAAAGATACTGGCAGCTTAGTCATCATTCTCTGATTAAAACAGCAAGACAGAATCAAGATTTTATCTCAGTCACCCACTATCATCAGTGTATCAAAAATTAATACCGTATTTTTTAAGGACCTTCTATGAAAAAATATGCAGAATCAGTGGGTAGTAAATCTGATATGCTGTATCAACTGAGCAAAGCTCTCCACTGAAATTATCGTACTCAGATAGTTTACACTACTGGAAATTTGGACTATGTGAAACAAAGCCCACATGGTTTTCAATCAGTGTGAGATGATAGCACAATTACTGTGAAAAAGTATAATGTAACTTGTAACCTTTGTTACTCTGATAAAAATATCTTAGTATGCTCTTTCCCAACTTCAGCTAAGCTATCCTCCTAGTATCACTGTTTCGAGTGTGTACCCAACACTACAGGAAAGAATCTTAATTTCTCAATTTGACTTAAATTAGCCCATAAAGTAGCTTTAAAGCATTAAACATATAGTAGGTTGCATGCTAAGTCTGAAACTAGTAGGTAAGACAGAGAAAGCAGATAACAATTATCATTTAGTCAATAGTAATTTAAATGTATCCACTGTGGTGCAAAGACCTACGACCCGGAATCCTTTATGGGGTTTTCAGAGATAGGAGTTGAGTATGTTTATTATTTAAATTGACAGTTCTGCAGGAGTCAAAGCACGGTTCTTTAAATACAGAGCCAGTGTCTACTTGGGGGAGGGTGGTAGAACCGAGGTACTTTAGAAAAGAAATACTGATAAGCTCTGAGCAAAAGCTGGAAAGAGAGAACTGTAACTACACATGTAATTTAAAGTGCTTTAAGCAAGGATTTTAACTCCCGTAGGAATGAAACATACAGAAGAACCATGCGTGGCAACTCCTAAAAGGGCAGCACAAGCTCTTGTATTTATTGTTTGCATTGATAACCTGCTGTCCGATCCTACAGCTCCACAGGAATAAAGTAGGTTATTTTAAAACTTTCTCTTGCTAAACTGTACGTGGGATGGAATGAGGGAAAAGCCGTCTCACTGTGGCATACAGAACCTGCAATATATTTAGTAGGTAAATAAGCTCATTGAGATGCCAAGTAAGCAACGTGACTAGACAAGGTATGTTTCATATTATATATCCACAATTTGGAGAGCACTACACACGGAAAGAAACGGAGTCATGAATCTTCTCTTTATCTTTTGTTTTGTTTTGTTTTTAGAGGATGCACAAAGCGACTACCCGGTCTTTCAGCTGTCCTCTTGAAGGCGGCCGACAAAGCGTCCGGCCAGAGGAACCCCCAAGTGCCCGAAGATCCTGCGAGTTAGCGGCCACCCTTTCTATAAAAGTTGAAAACCAGGTGGGTTCCCCTGCTCCCCTCTCCTCCCTCTCGGCTTTGTTGAACTGTTCTTTTAAGCGAAATCAAAGAAAATTAACAGGGAAAACAAAAGGCTTGAGGATCGCCCGGCGAAAGGCTGGAGCCGGCTGCTCCAGATGCCCAGCAGAAGGACGGCAAAGCAGCTCTCCTTCACATCCGGCTTCGTCCAACTTTAGGGCACCGGGAGGGCGCAGCCCGCGGCAGCCGCTCCGCACACCTCGCACCTGGCCCCGCCGCGCCCGCCGCCCGCGGGTCTCCGCCAGCCGCGGAGGGCATCTCCCGGCGGGATCTCCCCCAGCGCCCGGACACACACAGACAGGCACACGACCCTGCAGCGCTCCGCTCACCTACCTGCAGTCCCGATTCTTGCTAGAAATGCCTAGCGATCGGCCGCCTCCCGTCCGGGGGGAGCTCCAGCCTTACCGCCCGGGCATCGCCGGCACACGCCCCGCGCCCCGCCAGCGCTCGGGGGCATGGAGCGGCGCCGTGCCGCGCTCCGCTCGGCTCCCCTCGGCTCCGCCGGGCTGGGGCAGCCGCCGTCCGCGTCCTCTCTCCCCCGGCCTCTGGGAATATACCAGGAATCCGGCTAAAAGATGCTAGAGGAAGGGTGAAGTAACTGCGAATGAAGGGAAGACTTGAAGTGTTTCTTGCGCACGATTTCGGAGTAATAAAAAATAATAACAATAAAGAGGACGAAGTATGGTTGAGCTATTGGAAAAGCGGAGATGGGGAAGTCCTGCAGCCTAGTACGGCTCCGGCCCCTACGCCAGCTGTGCGTGGTCCCGATTCAGCCCCGCCGGCAGAGGAAGGAGGAGAATCCGGCGCGTCCTGCAGCAGTCCCTCCGTTAGAGCATCTCTGATTGGTGTGCCTTCCACACACAGCACGACTTCCCCCTCCTGCTGCCTTCTTCTCTCCCTTGGGAAAAGTAATTGGAGAGCGAGAGCTTCACCTTCAGCAGCACAGCCTCCCGCGCCCAGCCTGCGCGCACCGCACCGCGGAAGGGCGCGGAGACGCCCCGGGCGCCCGGACAGACAGAGGCAGCTCCGAGCGCGCCCTCCGCGGTGGGGGGGAGGAGGAGGTGGAGGGAGGTGGGGAGAGGTAGAGACGCCCTTCTCCTCCCCCGTATTTATCCGGCCACTCGCGACTCTCCTCCCCAGCCCTTTTGAGGGAGCAGGTCCCAGCGGCCGCCGTTGTATCTGACGGAGGAGCGGGGCTCAGCCAGTAGCGCACACTGGGGCTTGGGCCGCCTCCCCGCGCTGCCCGCTCCGCAGCGCAGCTCTCCCTTCTCTCCTCTCCTCTCCCCTCCGAGCGGCGGGGCGGGGGTGCGAAGTTTACGCACAGGCGCATGTGGCCCGGGAGATCCCCCCGGCGCCCCCCGGGACCCCTGCGCCGCTGGGCGGGAGGCTGGGGCTCCGGGCGGGGACGGAGCAGCCGGGCAGGGCAGGGCAGGGCAGGGCGGCTGCCCCGGGGAGCGGGGCCGCGGCTGCAGGAGCAGGGGCAGGGGCAGGAGGGACGCGGCGGCGCCGGCGGCAGCCAAACACTGGACTGTGTCTCCCTCCAGAGGGAGAAGGGAGTCACGCACGATTCCGGCGGCGGGAGAGCCGAGCACACGGCCGGGCCCCGCTTCCCTCCGCGGTGGGATGGCGAGCTTGTCCGTGTACCTGCGCTCGAGAGGAAAGATAGCACGGGTCAGGTCCTGAAAGCCTCCTGTTTGGCATAAGACAGCTCTAAAGACGGGTGGCGAGTTGCCACGACTATTGAGTAATAAGAGGAAATGTTGCTGAGTGAGGATAATTAAAAGCGGAGTTTTGTAATTTATTTTTCTGCGTTCTGTGCCGTTCAAAAGGTGATGCAGGGAAGTGGAGGGGAGAGAGCTAAAAAAGGTGAAAAAGAAACCTTGTTTGTTACAGTGATATCAGAGCCAAGTTCTCAGTTTTGTCCTGTAATTCTGGTCCACTCCTAGATTAAATGGGGATCAATGCATGCAGTATTGAGAAGTACTTATATACCTGATCATATGTTGGGGTTTTATTCAATTCTACAAGCTAGTACAATGGCCAGTTTTCAGAAAATAACCTTTTGCTCAGTCCTCAACTGTTACCATATCTTACATGATGTTCATAATCAACTCTGTCAGAAACAGAAGCAGGAAGTGAAACAGTTCACTTCTCGTTATTGTTCATGCTGGAGCTCTTCCATGCAAGCAAGCATCTGTAGAATGTTTGAATTCTTTTTTTTTTTTTTTTTTTTTTCCAAAGCAGACCTAGAGATCCAAGCAGTCAAAAAAAAAAAGAGAGTGAAATGAAGGCTTAATGTTGACTACTCTGCATGCAGTGATGCAGCTGTAGGATGAAATACAAAGAGGCTGGTATTGAAAAGGCAAATTAAAAGTAGCCTGGTATGTGACTGTCACAAGCGCTGTTGCAGAAAGCACTGCAGTACACATACATGCTGGATGCTGACTGCAGCCAAATTAAAAGGCAGCTGGTTGTAAAGACAAATATGGTCTTGTCTCATTCATTGGAAGCTGATATAATAACTTCAGAATTTCCCTATTCCATACCTATGTTTCTAGATTTTCAGACAGCTAAAAAATAATTTAGAGGGAACTGGAAAAAGCCTAGATTTTGCTGCTATTGGCACCACAAATTCAGGAAAAGGGATAGATCCAGCCTAAAGTCAATCCACAGGGGCTGGATGCTCCTGCCCCACCAATTCCAAATGACATGGGTCCTGAATACATAGCGGAAAGGGTAATCTCTCCAGCTCCCTGCCTCACTGAAGGACCATGGGTATTGCTACTCTATTAAAAGCAGTGAAAGCACACAACTAGAGCAGCTAAAATGCATCTACAGCGGCTGTTGCACTTTAGATGTGGCAAACACCTTGTTACTACTATAGGAGCACATATGTCTATTTTACCTGCAGGTATGATTACACTCAAGTTGACTGCATGTCATAAAACCAGAGGATACTTGGTAGTTTCATGTTGGTGTCCTGCTGTGGCAGAAATGAGGTAAACATATCTGAAGACACAGAACTCTTATTACCATGTTGAAACAAACAAGTCCTACGCAAACAACCAAAGAAAAATTAGCAGACAAAGCAGTCAAAGCAGTAAGTAAGCTGACCTGTCTTGAAGCCCAAGAATTTTGTCAGTGAAAATATTGAAAAATGCAGTCTTTGTTTATGTCATGATGCTGCTGCGCATGAGCAGTTCCAAATCTTTTTGTACAACATCTGAAAATCTGAACAAATCTGCAGTACTGACACACAGCTTGTGTGACACCATGCTTTCAGAAAGCTTCTCTGCTTGTTTTCACAGTATGGTGAACACTCCTGGGAAGAACTGAAACGATCTGTTGCACCTATGGAGTGCAGCTGATTTTACAGATGCTTGCTTGGTAAGTCTGACTCATCTCCAAAGGTGCCTTTGTACATGCTGCACATGTACAATATGATAAATTTACCATTTTCTGGAAACACCAAATTGGCAGCCTTTGTCTCATGCAGCCTATCTTTCTGGCTGGAAAATCCCCAGTTGAATACTGTGGCCTTAGAACACAATGCAGTTATGGACAACAATTATTACATGAATGTTCTCTCTTTATTCCTTCAGCTGGTTTCGTTTCTGAGTTAGTGTCACCATTTCTTACTTTTCATTAATTTGTAGGTCTCTTCCACATGCTAGAAGACAAACATAAAACATAAAAATGGGCATTAGCATTTGCAACAGGCGTAGTATTTGGAACAACATCATTTCCATTTCAAGGTGAATAGCACAGGATAAAAATCAGGAAAGTAAAAACTTGTTTTTGACTGCTTATGTCTGGATCTGTTGTGTATATCTTTTAAACATTAATTTTAGTCAGAAGAATGTAGGTTCTGGGCTGCTAAACATAAAAAAAAAAAAAAAGGAAAATTTATAATTTGATAGCCACATGTAAATTTAGTCTCTAAGAATTGATACCAATGTCAGTATTGTTCATTAATACCTACCAACAGCTTTGCTCCTTTATCTATCTGAAGAGACTCCTCCCCTCCCACCACTCACCATGCTACTAATCTAAATTAGCTAAAAGTGCCAGTTTTGGCAGTGCTTTTCATTTTAGCAGTTAGGTTCTTGGTTTCTCATTTTGTACCTAAAGATTAGGATTTTGATTGGGTTTCCCAACTATATTAATATTGAGCTTCACATACTAAAATAAGCAGCAGCTCAGACCACAGTGCTCACCAGGAATACCTCAGTGTAAGGACATACATAGTCACATAGACCCTGATGTACAGCAGCATCCCAGAGCATTTCTTTATGGCCATCCCATAAAACTGGAGAAGGAGCAAGGATCTCCAATGTCAGCTGCTGTAAACTATTTGTGGTTATCATCTTGACACTGTGAGCTGAGGCAGTCCAACAGTGCCTACAAGTCCCTTTTACAATGTGTGTACAGGTACAGACACACAATCATGTTTTTATCACAGGTGAGAATCTGGTCCACCAAATTTAAGATCTCTAAAAGCTCTGCTACATTTCAGATGTTGACATAACAAAACAAAAGTAGTTGACTCCTGAAAAGCTGATGGAAATAAAAAGGTGATGGAGTAAAGTTATTCTGGGGTCCCTTAATAAGTCTCCCACAGGCATTTACAACATCATGCTGGTTATTGCATTTTGAAAGAAAAAAGGTTTTTAACT
This sequence comes from Catharus ustulatus, assembly GCF_009819885.2. Classification (NCBI taxonomy): domain Eukaryota; kingdom Metazoa; phylum Chordata; class Aves; order Passeriformes; family Turdidae; genus Catharus; species Catharus ustulatus. The sequence continues at coordinate 52,597,794 of NC_046224.1, read as the reverse complement.
AGCATGCTGGAATCATCATTGATCTTTCAAAGCTTCCACATAAAATGAAAAAACTGACTGCAGAACAATAATAGAAGTAACCAGTCTTTCTTTTCTACAACATGTAAGTTATACAGATAAACACTATGGTTTGGGGGGTTTTTACCATTTAAAACCATTCTCTTAAGATATGAATCATGTATGCTTATGTATGCTAACATAAATGTTGCTTAGAGGGTAAGGACATCTTCCAAAAACAATAACAACCAAAACAAAGAAAAGGGGAAAGAAAGAAAAAACCCACAGATACATGTATATTCAAGGTAATTTGGGGAGCAAGATTTTATTGCATTCATTCTAGAGGAGAGAAGGATGGAAATCAGGAACAAAATGGGTTGAAAGGGATTTCTGGAAGTCTGTTTGGGCTGACAATCCCAGTCTCAGCCATGCATGGGCTGACTACACAGTTAAATGAGTTTGCTTAGGGCTATGTCCAGTGATTTCAGATAACTCAAAGGACAAAGATTGTTCTACCACTCTCTTTGTCCTTTTTCCAGCCTTTCCCTCACTGGAAAGGTTTTGCTTCCTTACATCCAAACAAATTTCTCTGAATTTCTCTTTTTGCCTTTGGCTATGTACTTCCAAGAAGCCTCTGGCTCCATTTTCCCTGTAACCATCCATTTGCAGTTGAGTACAGCAGCAATTTCTCCCCTTTCCCGTTTTTTTAAGGGCCTGAGCAAACACAGCTACCAGTTTTCTCGTATGTCATGCCTTCACCACTGCTAGGACACATGGCTGACTCCTGTTCGACTTGTTCATCAGCATCTCCAGGCATCTTTCTGCAAGAATGTTTGATAGTGCCAAGCTTGGGGTTAGTGTCACGCATGGGGTTACTCTGTCCAAGGTGCTGCAAAACAGGTGCTGTCTTTGAACGTCATGAGATTCTGTGAGCTCATTTCGCCAGCCTGTTATCAGCCTTCTGAGCAGCAGCCTTGCCCTCCAGTGTATTGACAGCTCCCAGCATTTTGGCATCACCTGCTGGGAGAGTTTGCCACTGTCATCCAGGTTGTTGGTCATCAGTTCAGCTCCAGTAGTGAACATGGGGAAATGCCACTAAGTAACCAGACACTGCTCTTTAAGCCTTGCAGTTCAATTCATCTGCACCCATTTTTTAAACTACCCATCCAGCCTAGGTCTGCCCAGTCTACCTATGAGGATATTGTGGTACACCATGTCAAAAGCCTAAGATAAGCACCCACTGCTCTTCCCCAGACAGACAGCCATTTCATTGTAGAAGGCAGTTAAGCTGGTCAGGTAGAATTTGCCTCTACTAAATCCATATTGGCTATTCCAAATCACCTCCTTGCCCTTCATGAGTGTGGAAACGACTTCCTCGAGAACTTTCTCCATAATCTTCCTGCAAAATGACCTGTAGTTCCCCACATCCTTCTTCTTGACTTATTGAAATTGGACATATTTACCATTTTCCAATAATTTGAGACCTTCTTCTGTCACCGTGACAGTTTGCAGATCTTAGAAAGTGGTGTCATAGTGACATTATTAGCCCACTCCCTCAGGGTGTTTGGACACAGCTGGTCCCACAGACTATTGTATGTTCACTTGGCTTAGATGGTCCCTATTCATCGTCTCCTAACAGGGGTGATACTTTACTCCCCCAAACTCACAAAGAAACCCTCAGATGAATGCTGCTTGTCTGACTTACCCCATGGAATACCATATGATCAGGTCTTATGTTATTTCATCAAAAAGAGTAAAATCCCCCAGACTGCGAGAACTGGAGCTGTTTTGAAATATAAAGATGATTCTTCCTTATACTTTGTAAAGCACCTAAGCTCCCTAAAGGGGAAAGATTTAAAAACCTGCACTCCTCATTTCTCATTTGCTACCTCCTGACAAGTCACTACTGAACTTTTTAGATCTTTTTTGTATCATCATAAGGAACCTCCCTTTCTCTATGCATTTGAGACCCTATCCTGCCAGGCATAGCTTCTGAATCTTGCTCTGGGTGAAGCACATACAAAATTGTTAGGAGTTGCAGTATTTTATGCCATGACTTCTACATTTCTTTTTGAATCTAGACAGTAATCCCTGTGAAAAGCACAAAAAAAAAAAAAAAAAACCCAAAAAAAAAACCCACCAGAAGAATTCAGATCAAAGCTAGAACAATATTTGGTCTCTTCACCTTTTACATTTAGTCTTAAATTTTCTTTTTAAACCATTATTGACTTGCCTATATGACATATTTCATAAGTAACAGGTCTGAGCTTTTTTATAGCAAAAGGAAGAGTCCATGGGCCAAACACTTGGAGGTTCCTACAGGGCCTTATTGCAATGCAAAGTTGTAAATGACAAGAATATTAAGTGTGGTGCCATCTTCTTATTTGAGATAGAGTAAGCATTATTCACATGTTTGGGGAAACTATTCCAGAGGAAAATATCAGCCATTTTCCCTTCTTTTTTCTTTACAAAAAACCAACAAGTTTTCTTCAAAACATCTCTCCACCTGCAGCTGTGGGACTTGAAACAGGAAATAGAAACAACTACTAAATAAGGCATCCAGAAAAAGGAAAACAAGCAAACAAATAAAATCAAAAGTGTTCACATACATCTAGCCTAAATTTGGGTTAGTATATTACAGAGGGAATTAGTGCATGCATTTTCCTTAATCTGATACTATATGATAGTTTCTATTTTCCTGTGTATCAAAAAGCACCAACTCTTGCAGTTATGCTACAAAGAAATCCAAAATGAATCAATGTTTTATCCTTGGTTATGTTTTGTTACAATTTTACATTACAGATTACATTATAGACAAAATAGGAAACAAAGCAGACCTTCTTACCTAATGAAATTTTAAATTCAATTTTAAAATAAATATAATTATTTTCAAAAATATGTGTTGAATTATTTTCATGAGTTATGTTTACGTAATTAAATTATATTAGAGGAGACCTTGTGAAAACAGGAGGTTAGGCAGACCAATAGTAGTAAACAAAACAAATCATACTTATTTTGGTCTGAAACCTCTTTACCAAGGGCAACATGTTTTGGTAGACTTGTGAACTCATCTACAAAAAGGACTAGACTTCACTGTAGACATTCATGGTGCCATTTATTATCGCATGATGCAGCATTTTCTAATATGTGCAGTGTTGTTTTAAAAACAAACATTGCACTTTCTGGTAAAAAAGATATCAAAACTCACTAGCCCAGTAACTCAGTTCCTTCCAGGCTGGAGATAAACTAAGGTATTGTCAGATATGTTGTTTGCTGAAAAAAAGAGGGTCACCTGGGTTATTTTTCCCCTATTTAATAGTTACAAATCACTTTTTAAACAGCATAATCCAAATTTCAGAAAGTAAGTTTAGTGAAAGGTAAAGTGCATTAAATAATTAAATAGGACTAAGTTGTTCTGTTCCCCAGTGTTTCTTCCTGAATTTAAATCTTTCTTCCTCTAAGTTTTAACCATCTATGTTTTAATAAAGGAATGGGGAAAAATTGCACTCAGGCTTGTTTATGTGCATTAAAAAGCATTACAAGATGGCCCAAAGGTTGTTGAATTTTTGCATTATATGATATTTTAATAGTAAAGCAAAAAGATGTATTTTTACATCATCATTCTGCATACTGAGTACAGGCAAAGTAGAGCTTTTCAAGAGTCAAGAGCAAAAGAAGTAGTATTATTTAGAATATTACCGTATTTTTTCCAAAACAGCCTTAATCTGAAGGGAGGGAAGTGGACAGTGGAGAACAGGACGGGACCGAAACATGAATAAAATATGATAATTTTTAAATGTTCTGAATTGCAGATTTCAAGATATTTTCAAAAGCATGACCAAAAAGAAACACTTCTCTTTTTTTTTTAGAGAAGACAACTAAAAAGCCTTTCAGCTCAGCTGAAGAAAATCAGCTATCAATTCAGCAAGAAAAAAATGCCTCTGATTAATACAGAATCTAGAAAAACCCAGTCCACATATATATAAAAGATTACATTTTCTATTTAGAGTTGCCATACCTTTCAATGAGATCACAATGTGGAGCTAATGGATTATATAGTTAATAGCCTGAATATAACTAATTTTTCTTGTGTAAATATGGCAGAAAATTATATATACCTAGAGAGAATTACAGCCCTTTAAATCTTAGGATATGCAGGGCTAGGAAGTCAGACTGAGCTTTGCCTTCTCTCTCAAGCCTTTCCTTCATCACACACATGGCAGGAAAAGCTAAAGGATGCATGCCTTTGAATTTTTCTGCTTTTATGGATCTTATTGACAGATTCCTTTGAAGGCAGCAGCAGACAGCCTTCTCAGAACTTGCACTGCATGAGGGCAGAGCACTGTGATCCTGTGGCGGTGCTCAGAAATCTTCATGTGTTCCTCTCTCCAGTGTTAGAATTAAGTCCACCCTCACCTGACCAAAGTGAAATTAGTTTCTTGTTACCCATGCTAAACAATCACTTGTGGATGGACATAAATGACACCCCTTGACTCCTGCACATGCATGCCCTGCCTGGCATTCATCATCCTGCCAAAACATTTACCCTGAGGGACTGAGTGCCTCACTTCTGGCCAAGTTGCAGAACTTCACCACCTGTCAGATTGTCTCACATAGCAAGCCAGTTCAAATTTCCATTTCTTTCTCACCCACAGGGCACGGTAAACATAGCATAAGCATCTTGGATTGATCTTGGATGTGTGTAATTCTCATTTTCCAAAATGCAGCTCAAATATAAGGTAAGGATGATAAGCAGGGAGGAAGTTCTAGATCCTTGGGCAAATATCTTGTATAGTATGAGGCATAATTTTGACATTTTCATTCTGACCAATCACGCATATTTTTCTTCTAAAAACATATTTTCAGACAGTCATTTCTATGGTCCTGAAATTCAGTATTCACAATGAGCAAAATTAGCATTTTTACTTGTGATTGGGGGACACACGTCCATAGGAGCTGCAGTGTCAGGCAGGTGTGCTGGCATTTGGTAACTGGAAGTAAGTTCATTGCTTAGAGCTTGGTGGAGAAACATTTGCATTTCCAAGCAGTTCAGAGGTATTTCAGATGTCTCTGTTGTACACAGAGGGCAGAGCCTGACATGCACAGAGATGCTGCTGCTGCTAACGTGATAAACCCACAATATCAATCTTCTTTGCTTTCCTCCCACTTTAAGCTTCATGGCATATCTGTTGCTCCTGACAGCCACCAGAATTACCTCCTTATCCACAATTGCCCTGGTTTTCACTGCCATCAAACACCCACAAATGTCAGAGAAGCCCATGGAGTTCTGGGGGAGGGATTTCCGAAAAATTCAGAGCAAGCATTGCAATGGAGAGGTTTTGCCAGCAGATGTCAGAAGGCAGAACGCAGATAACACACCGCCTCACCAAATCCTGAAAATGACAGTCCTTACATGTTTCCCCTGCCTCCTCCCCTCCTCTCCTGGCACATATATGCATAACCATACAGAAAGAAAATCATTAAGGGAACACTTGAGGGTTTTTGTTTTCAGTGGAGCCTTACACAGACACAGATGATCCAATACCCTGTTAAGCTTCACGTCACATAGGCAAGAAAAAAAGTTATCTAAAATTTGAAGTTGCTAAACAAGCTGAATGATAACAAGTTCTGTGAGCTCTGGAACTAATGAAGTCTCATTTTTTATGGATTTTATCTCATGGTTTATTGAAGCTTTTCCTATGCTGTGAAACTTCAAATCTTTGCTTTTTTGTGTAATGGTGATCCCAAGGGACAGATTTTCAGAGAGATGCTGAAACATCTTTCTGTTGCTTTTTTCTTTTCTTCCCAGGCATCCATCCTTAATGGAATTGCATAAATTTAAGACTCCTACCCATTTCTCAAATTTTGTTGAAATCACATGGGGCTCCAAAATGCACAAGGCTTTCATCTACAGGAAACCTAGAAAAGAAAATGCAAGGACAGCTTAATCTACTATAGACTCAGATTAATGAGGCCATTTATTTCATAGTATAACTCTGCTAGAATTGCTTAAACACCTGAAATTTCACCGGCAATTTAAATGTTCCATTAAGTATTCTGATGAATCCTCATTTTCCTACCGGATTACAAATTTATGGAATATACATAAATGTGTCTGATTGACCATCAATCTTTGCTTTAAAACCCTCTTCCTGTGACCACATGTTAGTAGGTTACCTCTTCTCCCTTGCTTCTCCCTTCTTTCCAGGACAGAGAGTTGGTAGCATGAAATGCCATCCTGTACATCACTTCTACATCCCTCCAGCACATCCAAGTAGGCATCATTGATATTAGTGAGAGAAAGCAGATTTCCCTTCTGCTGGTGTCCTGTGACTTACAGCTGAAGTTACTCTGAATTTCTACAATGATCTCAGCAAGAATAAGATTAAATGCCTGGCACTTTTCTCTTAAAGTACACTTGTGCTTATTCCAGCTCTTTTGATTATATGTGTTTCTACTATGCCAAATTAATGAGCTTTGTCTTATTAATCCATCATATTTTTAAGCTTTGATTAATCTAGCTCTTAATATCTACATAAAATTAGTTTGATTTTATTAGCTATTGTTTAAATTAAGACCCTTAAATTAATACCTTTATATTATGAATCTGTTTCTTGGAGCATTATAATGGTTACTTATCCTTCCTGACCTGAGATTATACTGCATCATAAACATATAGCAACAGATTTTTCAAATTAAATAGAATTTTTATGAAGCATGAATAATAGTCATGTGGATTCATCTATGTTCATCTATAATAATCATTCCTTTTCAGCTATTTTTACAGAGATGGGTCAGTTCTGTGAAAAATTAGGATGTAGCTTAATAAGAAACTAAACTTTGACAAGACTGAAATGTTAAATTTCATCACTTTCACATTAAAAACATCATCTTCAGCAGACAGATTAAGAGCCATTTTAGCATCAGGTAACACAACTGAACGATTACTAGTGCAGTTGTGGTAGATATAGTAAGCAAATTATCTTAATTATATTACTGGAAATTGCACATATAGGTAAGTGTAAGCCAATTTACTCTTTGTATAAACAAGTTCAAGAATGATGATGACAATTACTCAAAAACAAAGTCCACACGCCTTATTAATTTTCTGGAGTTAGCTTTGGGTGTGTTGGCTATGGGTTATGGGCTTTGGCGACTTTTTAAAAATAATGTGGTATCAACACAAGCCAATAAAAGCCTTCCCTTCACCTCTCTGCATGCTGTCACAGCTCATGCTTACCCAGCTCACCTCCACTCTGACATCTCTGTCCCAGTGCAAGTTCTATCTATGATGGTAAGCTTGTTCTTCATTTTTACTCCTCTCCTATATTATCAAGGGCAACTCGCATTACACCTTTTTAAGCCAATGAGTCCATTTATGGAGACCTCTGAATCAACAGAACCACTGTCAGAATATATGAAATTTTAATGTCATAGTTTTATCGTGAGACAATATTTTTAAATTACTTACACTAGTCTTCAAACTCACATCCTGCTTATTCTAAAGAAAAATCAAACCAGCTTACTTGAATTATCTCTGTAGTATAAAAGCAGCTTTCCCACTTGCCCTCAAAGAGGCCCTCAAAGAGACAAACTCGTGGACAAGAAATGATGGAAAGAGATTTTCCAGCAGAAACTGAAACTAAAGACTCTTGGGCTGTCACAGAGCAGGAGAGAACAAATGGTCAAGAAAAACAGTTTTGCTCCTAGGAGGAATGTAAAAAGTTAAGCTATCTAATCCACTCCAAACTGAAAGCACTCAAGTTACAGTGGTTTTCTAGTGTATGGAAATCCAGACCTTCAGACATTTTCTTGAATATAAACAACACTGAGTTATGCCAATCAAATGACAGTACTTCTGTAGGCTGTTGGATCCAGCTAAATCCAATTGAAGTTTGTGTGTGTGTCCTGGGCAGATCATGGAGGATCATATTCCAGAATTCCTGCTTGAATCAGTAAAAGGTGGAAATAGCTAAGGAGATGGAAATTTACCATTTTCTCAGAAAAAAAAATGCCATACGGGATCCTACCAAAAGCACCAGGATGCAGAAGTGTGGATGACAAAAAGTTGAACACATGTTTAGTTTAAAGAAACCCCAGCCTCATCCTCAGTTTAATTGCTTCTAGCCTCAAGCACCTTTTCACACCAGGTGTTTTCCCATGTATTCACACAGATCACCCCAAATAGAAAGGGTGAGGAGAGTTTCTGTGAGGCCCACAAGGTTAATGAGCTGGAAATGACATCTCCAGAGATAAAAATGTATCCAGTGAAACTTTGGTGGTCTCTCTCCTATCACCCTGGTGGGTCCTGTGGTCTGCGAGAACAGCACACCTTTCTGTGCACAGCCAACCCCTCCAGCCAAAACACTCTCTTGCACTGCAATGCAATCAAGGGAAGTTCTCTAAAATGTAGAAAGCTGTGCCCCTTCGTATGCAAATATTAACTGTAAAATAAAAAACGTGAGTATGAGCACAAAAGCTGCAGGACAGTGATAACAACATGTTGTGACTGGGACTTCCACCCACTTCAAAAACCAGGTCCTGCTGCTGGTGCAAAAGCCAGGCCTCTCCAGCACACTTGTATTTAGATGCAAAGAAATGAAATGAGAAAGACAGGGAGACATGGGGTAAATAGGGGCAACACCAGGGCCTGGGGGATGTGGTAGCTCTGACCTAGAGGTCTTTGAAACCACTTCTGCTTCATCATCACCTCAGGAAAAAAGAGAAAAAGAAAAAAAAAATTACAAAATGTTTTATGTATTTGTTTGGAGGTCTTTGCAAATTCAAAAGGAAATAAATTTTACAGGGGATGGTCAATTGATGATATTTTTTTTTTTATTACATGAAAGGTTGAAGGTTATTCAAAATGTCAACAGTAAAATAATTTTGTCAATATCTGAACAAGGCATGAGTCTGACCTATACTGACTGACCATCCCCTGAAATACTTCAGTGGAAATCACATTCCCATGTACTATTACAAGAAGCAGATTGATCCCACTGCAGAAGGCAAAAGAAGCTTTTTGTGCAACAGGTTCCAGGATGACTGGACTGCATGCAGGTACCATAATTTGCCATTGTTTCCCCTCACTATACTCCTGCATGCACACAGCAAGGGACAACACTGACATTCATAAAAACAAATGTACCTTTTCACTTACTCTTTGAAAAATTCTCCAATCACCAAAAGCTCCTGCAGTTTCTTCTGGAATGCCAGAGCAGCAACCTGAGAATTTTTCAACTTCTAAGACTTCTCTGTGTCTGAGATATTTTGATCAAAATATTTCTTTCTCAGTCAAAATATTTTATTTTTTCCTTTTACAAATGCTCTGACACTACTTTGAAAGTTCTTTGCTTTAAAAGATTGTGTTCATATAATTTCAGGTTACAACAAGTCTAGCCAAATTCCATAGTAACAGTAATGTTTTATTATAAAAGAGGTTTAGAAAAGGAAAGTAGAAACCACATATCTAAAATGTACAATATTAAAATATATCTTTATGTAATTTTATGTGCCATGTATAAAAAAATATGCCTTCAATGAGATATTTCCATAATGGTTGTCATTCATACACATACATGTTTGTGCATGTAAAATGTGAAGTTGTGCATTTGGTATATTGCATCATTTTATGTTGGATTTCAGTGATACTTAGTTAATTAATTTAACGTGAAATTATTCATACTTTAGATAGCCAAACGGTAAAAATATGCTGAAACAGTTTTACTTGTGCCAACAACATTTAGTTCTGCAACTTCTCTGTTGGCTGTATTAGGTCCTGCTATAAATCTCATTATCTCCTTCCATTTAAGCACCAATTATTTTTCTTGCATAGCAGTCTATTTTTAGCATGCACTGTACAAATCTTACAAAACCTAACTTCTACATTGTATTTAGATTTCATGTATCTCCAACACCTAGTGTTTAAAGCCTACATTATGAATCATCTTTTTAAAACCATGGCTCTTGAATTATATTGTTGACAAGCTTTGGGCACAATTAATGCACTTAATTTTATCTCTTGCCTTCAAAACCAAACAGTTCATTTAGCAACCACATAGGAAAAAATTTTGATTCATTCTGATGTGCAAACCAAATACAGGAATTGATAACAGCTTTGACATATAGACAACCAAGGCTAAAACCATCATACCTTTGAAATTACTTTCTGTGCTTAAAATTTCTAAAGGAAAAACATTTTTGAAGACACATACAAATCCTAACTAATTCATAGCAATCTAAAATAAGACAGGGTTTTGTGTAGAAAAAAGCATTGAATTAAGGAAATGGAAAGTAATTTTATCTTGTGGAAAGTGGGTAATTAATGTTAACATTAATATCTGATCAGATCATTAAAAGCTTATTTTTCAGACATTTTTATTTCAAGTCCTAGGCCATTAGAATTTAACATATATTTAAGTGTATGTTAAACACAAGATTAATCAATAGGAATACAATTTATTAACTACATTTGTTAATGTAAAACATAATTTTAATATTTCTACATACCATATTTAGAATATATTTCTTTTAATTATCTTCATAGTGTTATTAGAAGTCATTCATTGGAAAATTAAAAAGAAACGTTTTCTAATATTAAAAAAAAAATTAAAAATTGGAGAAGATGGAAGACACTGGCTTTTCTTCCATTGTCATTAAATTAGGAATATTCTTGGGATAGCCTTTGTTAATCTCACTGAACTTTTTCTATCATCATTCCTCTGTATTTACATCTATGATCTTTCTGACTTAATCTGTCCTGGATGCCTGGTCCTAGAATTAGTACACGAAGGTGAGAAGGTAAAAGAAAAACTATGCATGTAGCTTCATATACATTTAAAAATTATCCATTCCTTTTTCAGGAGTCTCTTTCTCTCATATGAAAGATAATTTTGGTAATACTAATTACTAAAAATATGGAAGAAGTGTAACAGTCTGATTAAATCAACTGAATAGAACACCAACACATTTTTAAATTTCTTTTTTCTTATCCCAACTAAAGTGTGTTATTGCAGTAATAGCTAGTTATTTAAATTCCATCTAGCTGAAACAAGAGTTTAACATGGCTATGTTCAGCCTCAGTGAATGATGTAGATGATGCACAGGCTGGATTAGGAATAGGATTCAAATCTACAGTGCAGTCACAGTTTTATATCTGGGACAGAAATTAGTATCTTAATTACATGCTATTTTTCCATCTCTCAGCCTGTCAAATTTATCCTGCATTTTCTTTCTCTCCTTAAAAAAATGTTTATTCTTATCCATTTCTGTCCATCATTCAACTCCTGCTTTCTTGGGTTCCCCCAATTTTGTTACATATTGAATTTCTGTTCCTGTATCTTCCCTTCATGTTTACCTTACAGAAACCCTGCTTCATCTTGTTTAACTTAGTCTACAGTTATTTCTGCTTTCTTGGGTTTTTCACTGAACTGTTTAAAAGAGGCTTGTAATTCCATCACTATTTAAAAATTACCAACTTCCATATAGTAAAAAAAAAAAAATTATAGGGAACAAAACCAGCAGTGGTGGCACTAGTAATTGACTTTTGCTCCAGTCTGAATTCACAAAAACATACTCAGCTAATAAAATTAGTTCTACAAGGGCTTCCATAAGATTCCTCAACCAAAAGTGAGATTATCTGTTTTCCTTACTGTATGTGTGAACACTACATAGAAAATACAGTGGTCTTGAAAGAAAACAAAAAGCAGTGAAGTTAATTATTCTGTATTACCTGTGAGTGAGACTTGCAGCTGTCTGTTATTTTTACAGAATTCACGGTGTACAGAAGTTTCTACTACTGAAACTCTGAGACGAAGAGTTTCTCATTTCCCCAGAAAGCAAGTTATATTTTAAGCTTTGTTAGCCAAGTCCACTAATTGACTTGAAAACAAGAACCGAGAGCTTAAACTTCATGTTGTATTGGGAATCAATAGAATCATCAGTTTACAGAGTTTGTTATCTGCAGCCCACTTGCTGAATGTCTGTGCTGCTATGCACTGTATTAATTGTATCCTTTTTCAAAATCAAGGTTTAGAACCACAAAAAACATGTTTTCAAAAATTCATCCATTAGCAATGAAGTCAGGCAAGGATGAAGATCCACTGAAAGCTGGAAGCCCTGCCACCTCAGCTAGCTTTACACTATCCTGCATTAACTTATATCACAAGCAGTATAACATGAATCTGAATACAAACGCCTGGGTTTTGTTGGATACGGTAGGTCATTCATCTCCATCTCCAGTGCCGTTTCTGTTTACCAGGTGGTTTAAAATTTAAAGATCCTTAGGCACTGTCTAGGACAAAGGTACTTGGAAATAATTCCTTGCCTGCTGATAAATCTTTAAAAAAAACCCAGATTTAATGCTAACATGCATTTTCCATGAATGCAAGTTAGGTTTAGGATACTGTTCCATTATGAAAAACAATTGCTTCACTTGAAGCACCGGGTAGCCCCAGAAAGAATCTCACTCTTGTCTCTCCTTGGCAATTCTTAAAGCTCTGCTTCAAATGGCAGATTGTATGCTTTGCTGTCTCTATTTGTAGCACCTAATATCTGTCTGGTATCCGTTTCTGTACCATAAATAGACTGAACTCAGGAATAGCTCTTTCCCTGAGTAACTGCAGTTATGCAACACAAAGCACAGAGGCATGGCTGGCTCCAGGTGATCCTTCTGGCAAAGTAACCTGTTGATGCTCCTGCTGCAGCCTGAAGAACAGTGAAGCTGTTTTCCAGCACCATGGACTGAGAAGTATTTTCCCCCAAAATTTGCATTAAATTATAATTTCTGTATAAATTCAATTTTGGCACAGAGCTAACTTTCAGAGTCCAAAACACTGCTCTTATCTGTCAAGCCCTGGTGTGTGTGGGGTGGGAACTTGTCAAAGGTCCTTCCAAACTTGGAGATTCTAACCCAGAAATTTATTCCTGAAGTGGCTGGAAACCTTGTTGCCCAGTTTTCTCTCATTAAATGTAGCCATTAGCTCCACAGTTTTCCCTAAGATTTATCTTTTACTTCCTTGCTCCTCCTCCTGCAATTTCATATTCCAGCTCTTGGAGAAGCCATGAATGTCATCACCAGTTGCTCTAAGCTCTTGGGAGTTCTTACATATTTGGTATGATTTCCTATTATAATGTCTTTACTTCCATATCACCATCCTCACTAATAATCCTGACAAAATACTTACTTAGCTTTGTCCTGCCATGTCTGCATAACAGCCTTGCTTCCATTTTTTTTGCAGCGCACATATCCAGATCGCAGTTTTTAGTGCTGTTTGTAGCAGCTACGTGCTACCAGATTCTATGGGCTGATTAGCTAATAATGCTTAATAGCTTAAAATAGTTATCTGGCAGCCTAAGACACATTGCTGCTGTTAGCCACACAGTGCGGCCGGGGTAATGACTCGGGCGGAGGAAGTGGCTAGGTGTGCATTACACACAGATGACGGAACAGATCTACCCGAACAAAAAAACTCGTTTTTAAATGTTTGTAACCAGCACCCCAAACCTAAATTCCCACACCAGTTGGACTCTTGGAGTCTCTATACAAGCATGAAGACAGAGAGAACCTGCTTATGGAATGTACTTTGTGGCCTTCTTTTTTTTTTTTTATTTTGGTGTGTGAGTGAAATGCCGAGCAACAGGTTGCGTTGTTTGTACAAGGTTCAGGAAAGAGCGACTGAAACAAACACAACAAATAATCCGCTGGTTTCTGCAAAGGTCTGGAAAAGCGAATGGGAGTCACTCAGAATGTCTGAACCCCCACAGCATTGGTACAACACATGAATTGGGGCGACACAAACCACTCATCCGGCAGCGCGGCACAAGGAATTTAATTACGCACGCGCTCCCACCAAGCCACGGAGGGAAATGTCGCCTCCCGTCCCTCCCCGAAAGACCTCCCGGCCGCCAGGGGGCGCTGCAGCGCCCGCGCCCGCTCCGGCCCCCGCCCCGCGGCCTCTGGGAAGGGCGGGGCCGCGGCCGCCCCCTGCAGGCGTCACTCCCAGCATGCAGCGCGGCGCGCCCCTGCCCCTGCCGCCGCTGCCGCTGCCGGGCGGAGAAGATGGCGGAGGGAGGCGCGGCGGATCTGGAGACCCAGCGCACGGACGTCGCGGCGCTGCTCAAAACCGCCCTCCGCAAGGGCGACACCTGGTGAGGGAGGAGCGGGGGGGCTCGGGCGGACCGGCGCGGGCGGTGCCCCCGCCCCCGAGGCCGCTTGGCTGCCGGAGGGACCGACCTCCTTCCCCTCGCCACCCCCCCACCCGCTCCCGGGGGCGGCTTGACGTCCCTCCCGCTGCCGGGAAAGTGGAGGCGGGTGACAAGGGCAAGGAGGCAGCGCTGTTCCCCGCGCTTCCCGGCGCTCGGTTCGCGCAGCTCCTGCCAGGCGGGGAGCGGCCGCCTGGGTGCGGCGGGGCCTCGGCCTGGCCCGGGCTGCGGGCGGGCGGCGGGGAGGCACCGAGGTCAGCGCCCTGCGGGGGAGGGCCGGCGGGGAGCGGCGCGGCTGCCGGGGCGCGCTGCCGGGTGGCAGCCCCGGATGGCGGGCCCGGAGCCCGCAGGGGGCTTGTTTTGGCTGCGCGAGGAGTATTGAGGTGGGGGAGAGGGCCCTGCTACCAGGCGTTTCTTCCATTATCCAGGCGGAAATGGCCCCGGCTTCACCTTCACGTTATCAGAAATGATATCTATACCCTGGCCTAGCTTGCCCTGATGCCCGTTTAAATTTTATTGCGACCGTAAACGCGTTAGCTTCCTAAGGAAGAGTCCCTGAAGGTGCGAACGGACCCTTATGTTTTCCACAATGAACGTTTGAAAAATATGTTTTTCTGGTCAGTCGTGAAATATTTGTTAGTATGTCAACAGAATAATCCACAGCTGAAAAGAATTAGGTTAAATAAACACCTCTTTTTGGCGTGTGTTTGATAATTGAGCTTCTGTAGTTGTAGTTCTGCGAGGCTAGGAAATGAGACTTTTTTTTTAGGAGGGGAAAAAATGAGGAACTGGCACTTCTTCCGCGACTCAGCCTCTTCATCTCTTCCTGTGTGAAACTGTCACCCAAAGACAAAGGCTGAAGCATTAACTTACAGAAAATTAACTATGAATACACAGAAGTAGAACTAGCCCACCTCATTTCAGCTGTCATCACTCACTGTTCCAGTTCTATAAAAGACTATATTTAACAGTGTTGATACTGCAGCATGTGTCAGAAGCATACATTCTGATGCATTATTCAAATACTGCTGAGTATATGTTCAGTTTTGTCATATGAACAGACTGCTCTTGAAACTGGAAAAGTGTAAGAAACTAGAAAAAGGAAATGAATTCACATGGTAGTGTTGAAAATGACCAGCAGTAGTAAAAGTGTGCTCAGGCTTGGTGTCTTTCATGACTATTTTTTATGGTTCTGTTGGGTAGTTCCCAGTTACTAAAACAATGTTTCAGACAGTTAATATTGTTCAGAGTGATAGTACTTTTATGACTAGTTGACAGCATGACCGAAACAGTAAGTCTATGTGCTTTTTAGTACATTTGATATTTTAATACAGAAGTATCAATTATGTGGGAAAAGCCTGTAAATGTTCTGTGAAAATATAACCAGCTGTGATTGACACTGATATAAGTCAAGTGTTTTAAAATTGAATAAGCTACAGCAAAGTCCCATTACGTTTTACTTGTGAACTGTTGAATCAAGCTACATAAAGGTGTAGGATTTATACTTTGACTGTGCAGCTGTCTTCACAAATTAAAAGCTATGTTTAGTCAAATGGTTTTTTAAAGGTATTTTGTCAATGGCTTTTTGATCTTTTGGGACATCAGTGAGGAAGCAACAGTTAAAGTGCTGTAAGCCATGATTCAGAATTGCGTTGATTCGGTAGTAAATACTGCTGAAAAAAAATCAGCAGAGCCATATCAGCTTGTTCTGTTTGAGGTTTAAAACACTCAAATGCAGTCCTTTGAAAAATGCTGGCTTATACATGGAAAGTCTTTTCCATACTCTTCAAAATTTAGTGTGGAGAGAACAATAAGCTATATATGGAAAGTATAAAGCTTTGGGGGTTTTCTCTAAGAAAAAAGCAACTAAAGAAAAAGGCGGAGAGGCAAATCTTAGAAGCATCTATGAAGTGGCTGATTAATATCTTCATTAGTTCTTCATGTACACTGCAGGAAGAAAGAAATAAAATTGACTTGAAATGCAGTGTTTTTAGAGTTAGCTATTGGAAGAAGAATTGCTAGAATTAGAAACCAGTTGAATAGGTGGTTTAGTAAGCTGTAGAGCTTGTTTCATTGGATGTTTTTAAGAGTAGCTTGGGAATAGTATGCATTAAGCTGTATTGCTCCAATGGACAGGCAAGGTTAGTGTCTTTTAAGTTCTTCAGCTTCAGGGACAGGATTTTGGGCTAGTTTGTCCCAGTGACCGGTTAATAAATGATTAAACTCTGAGAGATTGAGGATTCTTCCATCTCTCAATTTATCTTGTTTTTCCAAACATACATTAAATAAACATCAGATTTTTCCAAGAAGAACTTCCTTTGTTTATCAGTTCTTTTGAATAATGTTGTCTACTTTCGTTAGTAAAGTCATTATAAAAACTATACTTTTTGTTTCACAGAACCTGAATTAATTTAAGTTTTATTTCTTGCCTTGTTGTCCAAAGGATCTTCAGCTTCTGACCTACGCTTTTCCTTAGGAAAGGGAAAAAACACTCCATTTTGTTGTATGTCTCACAGTTTTAGCATCTGGTGTGATTACATCTCAGTATTTTGATATTCTTTCTACTGGTGCTAGACAAGTGAGGAGAATTTATTGTTTGAGGAGATTTTACCCTCTCATTCAGAATGACAAAAATTATTGGTTATTACAGCTGCAGGCAAATCTGAACTCACTCAATGTCTTCTACTCTCAGAAATTGAAGAACTATTTATGTTCATCAGATTTTTAGGCACAGTGTAATTGGTGTGACCAACTGGTCTTGATGATGTCATTTAATGCCTTTGTAGCTGCAGTGATATTCTTGAGAAGCTTGCCAAGTTTTTCTGGTTTTACAGTATCATGGAAGTGCTGTTTTCAATACAGACATTTATTGATCTTGGAACATTTTTGTTATAGAGGGCAAGTTTTTGTATGTGACTTCTGTTTTTGTATTTGACCATCAGTTTTTATATGTGGCTTCTTGGGGGATTTCTCTGTGATTTCTTGATTTTTACCTTTAAAACCACCTTCTGCCCTGATTTCCCTGTAGTTCCTTTTCTCTTATGGCTGTCTTAGTCTGAAATGTTGTCTCGGTAGCCCAGATATGACATTACAAATGCTTTTTCATACTCTTGGCACATATTGTCACTCCTTGGTCTAGGATATTTGTCACCTTTAGGTATCACCTGCCAATAAATGTTTTACTTAAAGTGCATGATAGTGACTTCAAAATAGCTAACAGCTCAGTAATCAGTTTTACCACTTTTTCTCTCTCTTCCTCCCAGAGTTTCCCCACTGTGCTTCTTTCATCTATTGCTTGCCATAACAATTTATGAGCTGATGAGAATATAGAAGTTCCTTGCATAAGAGTTAGGCAGTTACAATGGACAAAAACTATCACACAGAGTTTATTTAGTGGCTGTGGGAACAAATGCAATCATTAACTGTTTGAATAGGGAATACCAAGTAGCAGTACAAATATGTACTGTATACAGAATATATTAGTGAAACCATTCTGCTGTCCAGTTCTGCTGTGTGTGACAGAAGGTGTCCATTTAGAATGAGTTCAGACATCTCAAAATCTAATAGGGAAAGCAGAAGCCTTGTCTTCCAGAGAAGAACTTGGAGAACCTTAGTCTGTTTTGCTAGAATTTTGAGTCATGTGCTGAGATAGTTACGTAAGAGAAGATGTCTTCTAGGATAAGGATTTTTAGACGAGCAGATAAAGATTTAAGACACTATGTAAACTGAAGCTAGTCAAGTTTAAGCTGGAAGGAAGATGTTGATTTTCAGCCCTGTTAGCCAATGAATTTCGGTGCCAGTCATCACTTCACAAGAGTGATGAGAGAGATTCCTAATCTCTTCTTGGTTTTTAAGACTTGCAAATTAGTAAAACCACAGGAGTATAGTATTTTTAGTTTTCAGAAATGTCTGATACGTATCACTCCTGAAGTTCTGCTGAGTCTAGGTAGAGTACTGTTGTCCATACAGTATATTTCTTGGACAGTGAAAAAAAATATTTTCTTAACCTGTGGGAATTTCAATGCCTTTTCAATTGTAATACCTGGTCACTAAAGAGAGTAAGTAAAAATGAAGTGATGTGGAAATCCTTCTGAGTGAGGGATCAGTAGATCTGGTAAGTTCAACCTTAAAGGATTTTTCTCCAGAAGTGAATTTCCCCACAGAACATATAAGCATTTTAATTCTGGCTGCAGTGAAAACTCATGAATCTTGGTGAACAGACATCTGTAGCCCTGCTTAAAAACCCTGCAGTGCCCATCATTGATGACAGCCTTGATGCTGAAGTTCTTAGCTTTTATAGTATTTTACACTGTGGTCTTCAAAGAACTTACTGAGTTGGAAGGGGCCTACAAAGATCATCAAGTCCAATTCAGCCCTGCACAGGATATCCCCAAGAGTCAGACCATTACCTTTTTCTCAGTACTGTCCTCTCAATGTTTTCCACATTACATCATCCATCATTGTGTTGTACATGAACAGAACCTAGATTGAATGTTAATGGAAGATTTTACTGGATTTCACTGAGGGCATGAGATGTTATGGATGTTATATTTTAAATTATTTTGATAATTTCATAAAATGAGAAACAAGGGACACTATGTCAGTGTTCCAGGGATAGATTGAGAGTTGGATGGGGTTTTTTAAATTTTTTCTCAAATGAGTTTTAAGTTGCTGATTTTGATTTATAAACCTTGTGGTTGAAGTTTGTTTTTAGGTTTCTCTCACTGCATAAAGAACGGTTGTGCATGTGACCAGTGGTTTACAAAGATTTAAATTCTTCTGGACAATACTTAAAGTGGAAATGAGTAGATGCATTTTTCTTCTGTTAATTGATTTGGTGTGGCGAGAGCATGTTAAAGTCATATTTGTTCCAAACTTTTGCCTGAAAATTGATTGTTAGATTATTTTTTTTTAAAAAGTCTTTACTTAAATGGAAGATTTCTAAAGTTATACAAAGCACTTACGTGGTTGTTAATATAATGATCACACTGAAATTTTAATATAAAGCTGTCCTCCACTAATTTTGGCTGAATCATACTTTTTGGTTGGCGTCTTGGTAGTATGGATGGAGAATGTGCTGCTTAGGTTACTGCAGCACGTTATGGGAGCATATTGCAAGCTGTAGTGAGAATTTGATTAGTTGATTTGAAATCTTGGTGCCTTTTATTGAACTAAATACTTATTTCTGAAGAGGAATATGGAATATTTAGATGATTTCTTAAAAATGGGAGGTAAACTACTTCTTTGTTTTTGTTTTGACCACTGCATTTTTTTCTTGTGGATTTACTTATATTTTGAATAAAAAGATGGTATGGTTTTTGTGATAAAATAGAATAATTATCACCATTTTGAACTTGAAGAACTTGTTAATTCTGAAAGAAAATTGAATTTGAAGGCATCTAATAATTATGAGTGTATTTGGTCAAGCAGTTTTCATCACCTTAATCAAAGTAGAAATACAGGTACAAACCCATTCTTACAATTTTATTTTTATAGTTGCAGTTGTGCAAGAACAAAAATCAGATGCTGTGTCTTTAAGCAGGAGTCCTAATTTACTTCTGCAAAACAGTTGTTCCACTTTGTCCTCTGTATTGCTTAATCTGTTCTCATGCACAGTGAGGAGAGTCAAAAAAAAATCCTCACCTATCTCTCTGGACAATTTGCACAGTTTTACTGTTAAAAGTGAAACAACCTCTCTTCAGAAGATACGATATCCCAGCAGCACAGAGTGCAGAATGAGTATCTTTCTGTGAAGTGTCTTTATTGTATATTAAAGTTTTCTGGTTTGATTTTGAATTCAAAGAACTAATGTATCAGTCAAAATAAATAAATCTAGGTTACATTTTGTTTAATTCTGTCTGTATATAATGGTCACAAGAATTCAGAATGCTTTTGACAGCAGTGGGAAATACCAAGATCTTAGTCGTACTATTCAAGTATTGTTCTATCAACTTGGGTGTTGAAGTAAGGAATAAATGCAGTTGTACTTGTGTAACGTTTCTAATATGTTAATTAGGTTTATTGAGTCAAAATAAGCAGTAAATCACAGGTGAATTACATTGAATTACATTAAAAAGTCACAATCTGTGGGAGAATTTTAGGAATCAGTGAGTTTCCTGGTGCTACTTTCTTTTGTTCATTGAACGATGTCCATGTGGTCATGCAGCTGCGTAATTTTAAAACTTCCTCAAACTTAAATTTGATTTTTACTATTTGTTGAGTTTTTATTTAAGAAATTAAGGTCTATTTACAAGTGTTATAATAGTTTCAATTTTTTTGAACTTGTAAGTTAATGTGCAAAAGCTGTGAGTAATCCTATTTTGGGCTGCCTTGAGTCTTGATCATTTGGTCATACATAAGGATATGGTGTTTTCTGGTAAATTTAAGTGGGTGACCCAATTTTGCTGGGTTTGCATGGCAAGGTGTTGGTAGTGGGGTTGCTACATGGGTGGCTTTTAGGAGAAGCTGCCAGAAGCTTCTCCTGCGTCTTACAGAGCCAATGCCAGCTGGCCTCAGATGGACTGACCACTGGCCAAGGCCAAATATCCCAAATTGAAAGTAACCCATAAGGGACATTGAATCCAACTTCCTGCTCTTTGCAGGACTGCCTAAAGCTAAACCATATGGCCAAGAGTGTCTTCCAGATGATCCTTGAACTGACTGGCTTGGCGCTGTGACTGCATCCCTAGGGAGCCTGTTCCAGTGACCAGCCACCCTCTCAGGCTTCTGATCCTGTCAAGTATGAACTTCCCCTGTTGCAGCTTCATTCCATTTCCTCATGTTTATTCCATTATCTGACATTCCAGAGCACTCTGGAATGTATATGATAATCCACTTCAGAAAGGCAAGACACATTTTACAGAAGAGGGAAGATATATCTTATGAAGCAATCCGAAGCTCTACTCAGAAGTAAATACTGGGTAATGAAGTAGGCCAGACTTGGACTGAGAACCTATTCACATATTCTGCAGTTTTTGATTCTACTTGCACAAAGAAAATTTTAAGTATACATAATATAACCAAGAAAAAACTCCTAGAGCTAATTAAACTACTTCTAGTGTTGTTGCTACTGAAAATTCCCTATTTTTGTAATTGTCAGCAAATGGTACATGGATGTTTTTGCTTACTTTTAGGTAAAGGTTTGGGACTACTTTAGTGTTTTATGTTACTGACCAGTTCCCTCTAAGTGACTTGGTTGTACTATTTTCTTCAAACAATTTGAGGTTACTGATTTATTTGAAATACCTATAAATGTCAGGCATCTGCTGTTTTAGAGTTAACCAGTTCATTTGGCTGTACAGTTGTCTTAGTTGCCCCTCAAAGCAGAATATCTAGAAATTTAAGACTGTTCTTGACTTTAATCTTTATTCAACTCCTATAGATTTGTTTTTCCTCAGAAGATGGGTTGGTTATACTGCTCACTAGCTAAACTGATGACATACCAGAGAGCAAACTTTGTGTTTCCTGGTTGAGTGAAATCTTGATTCCATCAGATAACAAACATTTCTTAATCATAATTGTAAAAAATGGATAGGCCATACATTTAAACTTTGATGGGGAGTTCTGGAGTAGCCTTCTTGGTCAGGTCCACAGTTCAAAAAACTACTGTAGCATTAGACTCATTTAGAACTCCTTCCTGCATTAGGTAATAGTAACAAAAATAAAAGCAAAACGTTGTACCAAGCTTAATATACATATATTTTGGTCTCGGTTTTACTAATGCATGGTATGCTATTTTTGTATCTGGGACAACGCACATTACAGAGAAGTGTATCTGGTCCAAGTGCATACCCCAAGTTTTTAATGTTTTTTCCTTAAAAAGGATCAAATATAATTAAAAAATGAGGGTTTAGCAGATGTAGATCTGTTAACTTGAACTTCCTCTTAAATTATGTCCTCATAGGTAATACTTAGTTTTCAGGTGGTTGGTTGTGTCATGGATATTATAACACTGATGAAAAGATAAATTGTCTTCCAGTGGTTTGCCTTCTCTTGTGCAGATGAGTATTCTTGATGGTCTTGGTGAGAATGCTATATTGAATGTGTTTTTAGAGTCAAAAGCTTTAAGTTATAAATCTCTGATTATTGCTTTTCCCATTAATGCTAAGAAGTCTGGATTTTAGCTACAGAAGTGCTTTAGCAGGTTGATTGGTTCACCTTAAACCGAGCACGGTGTAATTGTGCTCCTTTTTTTTTTCCCCTCCCCAGCATAATTTTTAATGTGGCATATCCTTCTTGCATAAAATGAGGGTAGTATATGGCATTTGAATGCAAATTTCTGGTTTCCCTAATCTTACTGAAAAAGTAGTATTTCATGTCTTGATTAAGAGCAAGTTCTTGTAATGGGGTGTCATGGTTTTGGCCAGGATAGAGTTAATTTTTCCAGGGTGAGGGAATGGAGCCTGGAGCCCAGCCCTGGCCATGTCTAGGTTATTATGCTCCACCACCCCCAGGGGTGGGAGTCAAGGGCTCCTGCTTGGGAAAAGAGGTGTGGCTTCAGGGTGAGAAAAAGCATGGTGGGAGTTCATGTCCCCCAGGATGAGCATTTTGCATGTAAATCACTCTCTTTTCTACACTTCTGTTGTTAATATTGTTGCTGTTACTGTTTCTTTTTTAATCTCATTTCTGTTTCCAGTAAATTGTTATTATCTCAGCCTGTAATCTCTGATTTTTGTGGGGTGGGGGAATGGGAGCAGTTTATGGGGTTTTTTAATTTAGAGTACTAAATTGGGGATTAACATTCTTAAACCAGGATAAGAGAGATTACAGCTACTGTGACTGTTCAATAATAACTCAAAATAGCTTTTCTCACCTGTACCAGATTGCTATTGAAGCAAAAGTAGCAAAATGTTCATTAAGAGGCCTAATATGTATAAAACGTAGATATACATGGACATGCACATACATGCCTATAGCCAGTAATTTGCTGTAAGAATTCACATCTGTGGTGTCTGCTAGCATTTTTCAAAATCTCGGTGTGCAAATTTATTTTCTTGACTAAATAAATTTAATAGACCTTTCTCTTCCATGTAATGCATGTTACCTCTACTTTGTGGTAAAGGAACTTGACTGTGCTGTTTAATTCTTGCCTTACTTACATACTTGCATGATTTATAAGTGACTTTCATCTTTCTTTGTACAAGAAATCTGAAAAGATTTCTAAATTCAAAATTCCTGAATGTGAAGGGAAGTGATGAAAGATTTTTTTGCACTTTGTGTTAGGAAACAGCAATGTTACAACATTTCTTTAGGAGGACCCTAAAGAGATACTGCACAGCAAATTTTGGATGATGGCAAAATTAATCAGAAGAAGAAGAAAGCTGATAAAGTGTTGAAATAGATGATGTTGAATATTTAAAACTAGAACAGTGGACCCCAAGCTTTCTCACTCTGTTAAATTGAAATCTCAAAAATTTGTATTAATCACTCTGTTACTGGGGTGTGATGAGACATTTAACACAAAGCATTTGAAAAGTAAAATGATTCTTCAGGAGTAGTAATTTCTTAAGCATTAATTAAAATAAAGGGAGTTTCTCTTCTCTTTCCTTCTTAAGATTCATAATTCATTCAAATTTATCTCAAGAAAGTGGAGGCCAATGGAACAAGGCTACAAGGTTTGGTGGTGACTGCATTCATAACGCACAGTTACAGCTCTTATGGAATAGAGGTGGATGGCCACAGCAGAAGAGAAAGGGGAGTGTGCTGTTGGCCTTAAAGATGTTCATGAGAATGAAAACTTAGTATATAAAGCAAAAGGCAAGGAAATGTCAGATTAATCAAATTCAGTTTCATCCTAATATATTAGCAAAAGACTTGGGACAGACCAGGCAGAAGAAGATTAATACTTTTAGGAAGGAGAATTAATGCATTTAGTTTCTTAAAAAATGAATAAAAATTTGAGCATCACTGAACAAATTTGGCATCTTGATCTTAAAAGAGATTCTGGACAAAAAGATATAAAATGTTGGTATCACTGGACTTTGTAAAAGACTGTGACAACAGTTTAATCTGGATAAAAGTACAGTAGAGCTGAGATTAAAGATATAATCACTTTTTATGGAAGTGCGATGTTGATAATTTTTTGTAGGAGGAACATCTAGTCTTCTATCAAGAGCACAGTATTTACTGTTTGTGTTGATGTTGATTCAGAGGAAGAAAACATACTTTCTGGTTCCTGACAAGGCATCAGAGTTCTGAAGTTTTTTAAGTTGCACATGTTATAAATAAAACTCCAGTAGTAGACAGTTCTTTACTGAAAGTTCTCTGTCACTTTTTTAAATGGCTGTCTAATAATAGAGATTTAACTTGAATCTCCTGAATTCAAAAATTAAGAACAGGAATCAAAGGTGACAATCATTTGTGCTAAAAAGGAAATTTTTTTTCAACTTGCCATCTTTCAGCCTCTGCTACATTGTGTTAACTGTCTTGCAAAACTGTACCTGGTGCTGTTAGTGAGATCTTAAATTGATCACAGTTGAAGTCCTCACTGGTAGGAGAATGCTGATAATGGTTATGAGAACAGAGAAAAGCATTGTCATTTGATTGCTGGTGTGTTGTCATGAATAAGGTAGGAAGTAGTAGCATGCCAATAATTAATATGTATGTCTTCTCCCTTTTAAGGTATCTAGTGGATAGTCGCTGGTTCAAACAGTGGAAAAAATATGTTGGTTTTGACAGCTGGGACAAATACCAGATGGGAGATCAGAATGTGTACCCTGGTCCTATTGATAACTCTGGACTTCTCAAAGGTAACTGCCTCTCACTGTGAAATAAGCCAATAGTACATTAAATGCAAAATTGTCACAGGTGGTTCATCTTTCAAAGTTGGCTGTGTAAATGAACCTCAGCATTTGTAAAGGTAAAATTTTTTGTTTCTTTTTGGACCATGACAAGGGAACTGGAATAGATTTTTCTAATAAATTACAATTTTATAAATACAATTATTGGAACTTTGTAATGGTAACAAAATGTGTAATAATGTACAAATTCCTGGTTTATAATGACATTTTGGATTATCTTTAGAACTGAAAATTAGTCAAGCTGACAAAAAGGTAGCTTGAGTTCACTCTAATTTCCCCTTTTTTTGTAGTTTAAGCAAATTGGTTGATTTAAAATACGATTTTTAAGTTGAACTCTGAAACTTACTTTTGTAAATGATCCCCTAGCCCTAACTTTAGCGCTGGAGCAATTGAAGAAGTGGTATTATTCAGTTCAGTGACTTAAGTTGTGTGAAATGATAGAGGGTAATTTCCTATTTTCTTTATGGTCTTATAAGGATGTTACACTCTGTCACTGCTATAATTACTCAGGTCCAACTGACTTTTGCTGAACTGGAGCAAAATTCGTGAGCACAGGTCTCAGAATACTTTCCCACATATTTAAATCTTCGCATCAAGTTCCATATTTAATGTCCAGTATCAAAATACCATTAAAGCTGTTAATATTTAATCTGCAAAATCTAGCAGATATAAAATTGAGCAGATAATTGGTTTTCTTGTTTGCAGTTACAGGTAATGTAATAATACTGCTTGTTCTATTGGCACGTGGTAGTAGCAGTTTTTCCAACTTCACAGGGTTTACAATGAACTCTTGAATTTCTTAATTCAAAACTTCAGTAATTAATATCTCATTATTTTACAAACTAAATGTTGAAGATGATTGTGTATTTAATAAAACTTCTTGTACCATGTTCTAGTAATTGTTAGTGTGTATGTTGGACACTGACCAGTGCCTTTGTAGAGGGTGCTGTATTGTCATATACATCTATATGTTCTCATCCACCCAGAAACTAAGGTTTTTTGCTCCAGGTGAGTGTTGTGTTTTGTTTTCTGAAATGTGAGGGTTTAGCTCTTTTGTACATTTTTATAGTAAATCTTGCAGTGAGGCAGGGCTGTTCAGGTCGTACATGTCAGCTGACATCAGATGTAGCAACATCTTTTTATCCTCAATGAGATGTATCAGTTTGTTCTCACTGTGTCTTCCCTTTCACAAGCAGGTGATTTCTAGTTGTGCCAAACACTGTTAGTTCATCTGTACCATGTATAACTTAATCTACATGCATGTTCAGATTATATTTAAAGTTACTCTTATGAGGCCTGTTTTAGGGTTAGCTGTCCAAATTTGAGGTGATGTTAGCCATTTTCCTAAAAGCTTCTGAAAACCTGTGTTCTGTTGTTTTGATGCTACCAGTGCCCCTTTCAAAACAAACAGCATCAGGATTTGCGAATGTCACTTTTTGCTCATTCATGGTTCTAAACTATGGCTCCACATTGGCAGTGATTCCATACATCCAGTTACCCTCCAACATCAACTGTGCCTGTGTAAAGGTAGTTTTAAAATGAAGGGCGTTTGTGCCCAGCAGATAATAGCTTTCTCATTCACCCACTGCAAAGCAACGATCCTCTGTACTAGGTTTTCTATGTAGCATAAACTGACCCTGAAAATGGTTGGATTTTAATATTGTCTTTGGCATATAGTATGATTTAGTTGCTCTCATGCTGCTCTCCTTAAGAATGTTCATCTGATATCAAGAATAAAATAATCTAAAATGGGCATGCTTTCGCAGGTATTCTGCGGTGTAATGCACTGGTAAGGAAAACTGTAGCTGAATTCACAAAAGGTTGATTCCAGGGAACTAAAGCAGTATATTGTGCTTATATTACTTAAATGCTTCTCCCTTGTTTCCAGAACATTGGATGAAGTGGGAGCAATGAAAAGTATCAGGTAGAGATTTCAGTTAATCTCAACATGTGCAAAAAATGTTGAATGTGGTGTAATGCACGTGTCATATTCAAAAGAAGAGATACATTGTCAAAAGCAGGCACAAAGAAGTAGGTATTTAGAGTAGCTGATTGTTCATAATAGAAAACAGTGTTGTATATGAGGAACTGAATTGTCAGAACCAGGGTATCTGTTTGATAGTTCTGAAAAAAATTGTGCTAGAAGAAACGTTGGTATTTTCAGAAGGAGATAATAATTCCAAAGTACACCTTCTCACAGTATAAGATCAGTGCAGAAATCCCATATGAATCTTGTGAAGAGTTCTGTAGACCTGAAGAATTGCTTGTGGATTTCTCCCCACACTGTGCTCCCAGTTACTGTTTGATGCTTCCAGACAGAAAGACAGCTGCCCTAAATGTTTGAAGTTCACAGTAGCTCACATCTGGAATCACCTCTGAGACCTAAAAGATAGCTGCTAGTAATAAGGATTGAATGAAAGCTAAAAACATGCTGCTTACCTTAAGAGATTTAAAGTTTTCCTTCATTCAAGTGCAGCATCTCCCCTGCTCTGCAAAGAATTTTGTAGTGACTATTTCCAGAGCACGTGGGATCCTTTAAATAGGAGGTTGTACCATGCTACTTTCCTAGTCTGACATAGGGTGAATGACTTCAAACTTTGTCTTGAATCTACAGTTAAGTACTCGTTCTCATTTTCAGCTGTGGAAGTATCCATAATGGTGTGGGAATGTGTGTGAAGTGAGTGGGAGAAATGAATTGATTTCTCTGAAAGCTAGGATGTTGTATGATAACAAGCTAGGTGCTTACAGTTGCATGGGGATATAAAGTTACCACCTGTAATTGGTGTGCTAAGCATGAACTGGATAGTTTGCCTACACTGTTTCAGAAGACCTGCTTTGAACACCACAGTACTGGTTACATTATTGTGATGTCTGCTATTTATGTGGAAAATGTTACATTAAAAACTCTGCTAGAGAATTACAGTATTCAAGTGAAAATAATCTTTCTCTTATAGATGGTGATTCTCAGTCTCTCAAGGAACATCTCATTGATGAGCTGGACTACATCCTTTTGCCAACTGAAGGCTGGAATAGGCTAGTGAGCTGGTACACACTGATGGAAGGTCAAGAGCCAATTGCACGCAAGGTACTTTTTAGCTACCTGCGGGGATGAAAATGATTCAGGTGTAGTCCTGCAAATATGCAGGAATTGCACAGGAATTTATTAGCAGCCTTCTGAGTTCTGGCCTGTGATAATCGTATAGAGAACTCCTGCTTATTGATATCTAATTTTCGAATTCTTGAGGCGAAAAAGTGCAGGGGGATGGAAAGGATATAATACTTTCTTTTTCTGGAAGTAAATTCTCTTAGTAAATATCTCAAGAAGAATTTGCTTTAAAAGCTTGTATGGCTATTAGTGCAAATGATTTTGTAATTAGGTAAATAACTCTAAAACTGTTGACTGTGTTAGTGAAAAACCTAGCCCTAATAATGTTAAGGTTGGTGGAGTAATTGGTAGTTTCTTTCTGATAAAGACTCTGTGCTCAACTGCTTGCTAAGGGAGTTACTTCTTTAAGCAAAAAACTTCCCTCTGCACAAGTACTAGTCCATGGTATGGTGGATACTGTGGCCCTCCATCAATATGAGATACTGAAAATTTGCCATCTTTAAATTTAAATAGCACCATTAATATTAAGGTGATAGGACATTTCGCCAGTTTATTGATCATACTATCTTTTTTGTTTGTGTTATTTCTTAAGATTTTCAAGTGATTGCAGTTGCATCCTCACTACACTTAACTACTTAGTTTTTAAAATACATTTTGGTATATTTATCCTTTCTGTATTGACCACTAGGATGTCTTTTTCCAGTTACACAGATCATTATTTTAATTCTTTAAAAATTACTTTAAAAACCCTAGGCTTAGAATTTAGTTTTATGATTTCTGCTGTAATACAACTTTTGTTTCCTTCTTATGACATAAGTATGGTCTTAACTGCATGAATGCTGGCTGCTTATTTAAAGTCCACTCTTCAAATAAATGGTAGATACAGCTGTAGAAGAAATGTCAGGTCTTCAGAATTAATTTGGCCAGCAACGGAAGTTTGTTTAAGGGTTTTATAATATTTTCTCTAATGTGATAAGGTAGTTGTTTTGGTTTTGTTTTAAAGAGACACCCCTGAAATGTCTTTTTGTCTAGCTCTGTTAGAGCTGAAATTTGTGAAAATAACTCTACTTCTTTAAAGATATATGTTACCAACTTATTATTTTATCTGAAGATGGGTTTCAGTAAACGGCATACTTTTCCATCATCATGGCGAAGTAAAAAGTGTGTCATTTTTTTCAGTTTGGGAGGAAGGTGGAAGGAGAGAGCAGGAAATTAGAGTAACTTCCATTCCACTTGGAATTAGCTAACTGGAAAAATACATGGAGTATAATCCAGCCAGATAAACTGGCATAGCTTTGTCATTTTCTGAGAAACATATTCCAGTTCAGCAGTTTTGTTCCTAATGCTTTTGTCATTATTCATTATTATTTTTCCTGTCTGCCTTTATGGGTTGCTTTTTTTTCATAAGGTATTATACTTTTCTTTCATCTCCTTTGTTACATCAGCTATTTTTGAAATGTAGATTCAAATCTTAAATTGATAAAATTCTGTATTTAATCTGTCAGATAATGCTAAGGCTTCTTGTAGTAGGTTGTACTACCACTAGAGTGTTAGCTTTTATTCTTAGAAATGTCTTAGCCATATTGCATAGTTTTGTTTACTGCCACTATTTTGTTGCGAGTCTAGTAGCTAAAAACTACTAAGCTGCTTAAACTAAGATGCATTTTTGTTTAAGTGCCGTGATTGACAGTCATTAAAACTAAGGCAAGCAATGAAATAATTCACTAATTTCTTAATTCTTTTCCTATGGCACATACATATAAGTTATATTTGTACAGCAGATAGCGGATCTCTCCTAGCAATTAGCTGGTGGCTTTATTTTAACCGTATTTGTCAGATGTATCACATATCAGGCTGATGGCTATTTTTGGAGCAGTCTACATGACTAAGAGTACTGCAGTTACACTTTGGAAGATGAAAGGGAAAAACATTTGAGAGGTGACCCTAAATATTTTTTCTACATTTTACTTTTATTTAAAAACAGAAAAATCCTGTATATTTAACTATTCCGTAATCTGTGTTTTTAAAATGAACATATAATAAACAGCTGTAATGAGCAGATAACTTTCAAATTAATGTATTAATTATTGAAATGTAAGTGGAGGATTTGTGGGTTTTGTATAAAAATATGATATCCAGATTTTATAAGTGTACATTGTATTTTTGATGAGTACTCTTCAGCTGTGAAAACTAGTTCTTGATGTTCTGAGTAGCATACAATGAATATATTTGGACATAAAAGTAGCTTTGGGTGTTTTTACCTATGATCAAGTATCTTTGGATTAAGGTTGCGAATTTGTCATTCCTACTGTACTTAATACTTTGAAAGTCATCATGTTATACACAGGTAAGACATTATAATGGAAAAAAATTCTTTCTAATTTATTTCTAAAAAGTTATAGGAGAATTTTAAGTTCTGATTTTTTGCATTTATTAGGTGTCTTATATTACATGAACTTCAGTTTCTTGAAGAGTTCTCAAAAATATTTTGAAGTGTGTGTATATGAAAACACTTTCAGACTGATACATGATCCCATTCTGTTTTTCAGGTCGTTGAACAGGGTATGTTTGTTAAGCACTGCAAAGTAGAAGTATATCTAACAGAACTAAAACTGTGTGAAAATGGAAATATGAACAATGTTGTCACACGAAGATTTAGTAAAGCTGATACAATAGGTACGCACAACTATTTTCTCAAGATGTGTGTGATTGGTGCTTGTATGTGGTAGCAAGTTCTGAATATTGTCTAGCTAAAATGATGGGTATTTTGGCCATTAAAAACAATGAGAGTAGTTTTGTTCGGGTCAAAGTTAAAAGTTAACAAATGGCAATATTGAGGGGGTTTAATATAATTGTGTGTTTTATTATGTAAGCATTTGTATTAACTTTAGAGGTTTGAGCTTTTAAGGAAGTAAATAGTGTCATGTTGTTTATTAGATTTCATGGTACTTTTTCTTGGCTTTTGATGTGCAAGAAATAATTTTTTACCTATTATTATTTCTTTATTAATAATTATATATTATAATATAATACTTACATGTTTACATTATGTAATATATATTTTATAAATATATTTTAAATATAATTTTATATATATAATTATATTAATTATATATTAACCAACACATTCTAGTCATATATATGCAGAGAAGGATGTGTTACAAAGCACCAGAAAGAATTATTAATGGCTAAAGGTGACCTACAAAGGCAATATTCTTCACATTGAGAAGTGTCAGGCCAGGCACAATCTTTTACAGTAATTGAATGCTCCGCCTTTAACATACCTTTATTTGTATTTATTTTGACTGCTCGTTGAGTTTTCTGTCATTGTTTGAAATAGTATTTTGATATTTGACTTTGAAAATAGCAATCAGAACATTTTCAAAGATAGTGCTCCTCATTTTTTGGTGTATTTGTGCATGTGTGTAAGATAAGAGTCTTTCAGTTGTCTGTATTTCTGCAGTTTTGTACTTTATGGGGAATTTACTTTATGCCCTTGGCACTGTACACCTAACCATCACTTTGTTTACGTTTGTTGACAGAAGTGTATGTTTTTTAGCTTTTGCTTCTCTTCACATTATGAGTAGTGACTTATACTTACCAGCCTTTAATTCTTTGCGGACTGTTTGCTTTAGAAACAGTCATTTTACTTTGTTTAATTAGAATATTTAAGTTAGGAAAAGAATTGCTTCTTGTAATAGAATAAAAATGTTAAATTGTGAGAATTCTTCTCAAAACAGGATTTGTTGTATGTTAATTTGCCTTTTGAGATCTGGCTTAACTTGGGAAGTACAACTTCATTATTTTCTGAGGAAAACAGAAATTTGGAAAAAGCAATTTAACATTGTCCTTCCCTTAGGACCAAATGCAAGCTATTTTGCAGCTATACTGAATTTAGTTGTATTACTGAAATTATAAGTAAGGATAAATTTTGTTTCTCTAATCAGAAGCAGGGCATTTTGGAATGATTGTTACTTGAAAATATATTCGTTTTCTCTTAGCAAAGAGAGAATTACAATTATGAATAAATAGTTGTAAAGGGTAATGAGAAGCAGTCAGAGTTCACTGACAGTCACTTTCCAGACACTGGCCTTGTTTGCTTTCCTGAAATGTAGAGGATGCGTTCCTGGAAGCCTTTAAAAACATGCGCTTCCTGAAATGAAACTTCTTGTGCAGAGTACAAAGCAAAACCATCCTAGCCAAGACGTCCAAAAGAGTTTGTACCTTTGAGGAAGAGCTAGAAGAATTCAACCCACTTTAAGAGTGAAATAATAACTGAATCCTCTTATCCTTTTTTTTTTCCTGCTTCTTACCTTGATGTATTTAAGGTAGTTTGAAATTTATCTAATACACAGAAGAAGTGCTTATTATATCAATAAATAATATGCAAGAGGGATCTTACAGAATCTTGATGATTTTTCAATCTTCCTTATATATTGCAGTAAGGGATGCATTTTTGTTGTAGTTGCAGAAGGCTTTAGTGCAAAAGTCTGTAACAGCCCCACAGAAGTGAGTAGACCCAGGGTACTGTTGTCTTTTCAAGAAATACTAATTTTTCTATCCACCATCATTGATTGCATTATTTACTGCACTCAAAAAATAAGTCCAAGACCTCCCTTAATTCACAAAACCAGAGAAATATCCTAAGTATAATATAATACTCACCTATCAGTCTTCAGATACGTGTTATTCCTGGAATACCTTTGCTTTTCCATTCAAATAGAAGCTAAACTGTCTTGGTAAATTAGTACAAAGTCAAAGACAGACCTAATAATGCCAGTCATTCTCTTGCAATGGTACTAGTCACATCTGACATGTTCTTTGGACCTTCTTGGGAACCTCCTATGACTGAGGACTCTTACCTTGGAGACAGTGCATAGTGACTTGGAGACTGGTTGATGATTAACTCTCTTGGGGGAGAGAGGATTAATTCTAAAAGGAAAATTAGTTAGACAATAGATGTAGTTGAGGCAGCTTTCCAGTTGAGATGCTGATCCCAGAGAACATCAGGGCTTCAGAGTGAAAATGAATTAATGATCCGTTCAGGAATTTTAATCATGTGAAAATATGATAGAATTGTCATTCATCAGCCTAATATCTAAGAGTTTTACAAAACACAAAATGTCAGAAAGACTGTCTGTAACCTCGGATATGGACATATAGGAGTCAGATTGTGTCTACAGTGCCATAAAACAATTCCAAAACTGAGCTGATAAACTTCACAGAAGATCCAACTAGTAGCTCTGCATCTAATGGACTTTTGCTAGTAAATTGTCTTAGCAAATGGCATTGATTTATCTCTCCTTTTAATCTGCTACAGAATGCAAGAATGTAGTACTTGCCACTCTTGAGGATTGTTTTTTCTGGAATTGGTGACTAGCCTTTTCCTTCTTTATGAAGGAAAAATTACTGTTTCCTAGCTCAGACTGACATCTTCACATTAACACCTGAGTGTTTCCTTTAGCCAGCATTTGTGATAGTACTAGCCTTTAGGAGCCAGGATGTATTTGTATTACTGGTATTTCAAAATGGTACTTAAAGCATGCAATTGTTTTTATCTTTTAACAATATAGGGTATGATCTATATGGGAGCTGTAACTTTTAATTCTCAAATTGAACCATCTCAAATTGTGAGTACACAGCTGATAGAGTGAGAGGCATTTTCAAATAGCAGTTCTTCCTGTCTCTTTTTAGACATGCTAGTACTAATCATGCCATACATTGGATGTGTATAACTAAAGTTCCCCAGGGAAGTGATGAAGTCGCCATCCCTGGAAGTGTTTGAGAACTGACAGCATATGACAGTGCTGTGGTTTAGTTGCTACACTGGTGTTTGGGGAAAGGTTGGACTCCATGATCTTGGATGTCTTTTCCAACTTTAATGAATCTATGATTCTACCGGAGGACAACTCTGTACACAATGTGGCTCAGACAATACCTGTTTGATCCGTTTTCATTTGTGCTGGAGCAGGCACTTCAGTTCATAAGCTAGCACTCCAGTAATACTTGGTGGGGATGGGAGGAAGAATCAGAAAGTGTGCAGTGGTTATATGTTCGTGGAAATACATAAAAGAATCTTGCTTTCATAGTCTTAAAATTGGCATAATAGTCAAGTGGAACATGCTCTTCCCAGAGTCCTGGACATAATGTATAGTCATCCAATAGGATTGATTCTTCCTGTCTTGTAACAGTTCTGTTAGCAAAGCTGAAATGTGTTAAAAATTAACATAATAAATGTTAGCTTAGTACTTGTGAAGAAGACGACTGCAGTGCTCAGATAATTAATTGCCATGGTATTAATAGAATGAAAAATTATATTTTGTGAATTCTTTTAGTGAAAGCCGTTGATAAATCTAGATATTCTACTTTATTTTACAAGATTGTTGCTGACTAGATTTGTTCCTGTATTCACATATAATTATTTGAATATGTTGGTTGATTCAGACAGTACATGATTTTTTTTTGAAAGCCAACAAATCAGGCAAGTCTGTTGCCTTGTTGATATCACCTACCTTGCCTATATATAATCTGTTACAAAAACAGATGATCCAGTCTAACACTTGCTTTCAGACTAAAATGTATGATAACTAGTATAGAAGCAAATTGTATTCAGTTGCCTACGATAGCTACAAATAGTATATTGGCCCATTGTCATACATTACACAAGCCAAATGTCTGGGCTTTTGCAAGGTACTTTTTAAGTTTTGGGTCTCAATTTGGCTGTTCCTATTTAACCTAGTGGAAGATAAAATCTTGGGTAAAAGAGAGCGAGAGAAGCTGACACACAAGTGTTTTGGCCTTAGATTTTGGAGGAATGTCTTTCAAAGAGCTTACAGGGCCCATTTTTATAATTGTGCTTTCAGTCATCATCAAGTATGTTTCTTAGCTCCTGTTTTGTATTTTGTTAGCTGTTATGAGACGTAACTTCCACTGGCCTTTACAAGTCTACCAGTTAAAAAATGCAGCTAAGTGGGATTGCTATGAAAAAGCACTATACATAGTAGTTAAAAAAATCCAGCTCTTCAATAAACTCTGCTTTTGTGTAAGGAGAATAGTGTTAATTAAAAACTTCTTAAATTTCAATTGTAGATAAGTTGTGTTACCTTAAAGTTATGTAACACTGGTTATATTTCTGTCAGGTAGAGTAGGAACTGGTAGAGCTTTTTTCTTTTATTCTTTCAGGGATGTAAAATCTTTCATTTTCCTTTTAGAATAATTTTGTGCGGTTTAGTTTTACAGAGTAGTCGCTGTTTTTCTGTGGACATGGGAATTAAACTTCACACGTGTATTCTGTGGTTAGTGCTAACTGTTCTTGGATATGGACAGATGCATAAAAACCAAAAAGGGTTGATTCAGGGAACAGAATTACTTCCTGCACCTGATTTTGCTACCACTCTCACTTCTGATAATTTGCTACATCCCCAAACCTCTGTTAGCACACTCAGAAATTAATAGATGGCTTCTGTCCTGTTATCAACTTCTCTTTATTTGGTCTGCCTTGCTGAGGGGTTCAGTCTTCTGACAATTTCTACAGATTCATTAATATTTTGAATATTGAGGAGATGAATTCTGTTGCTTTATTTGACCTTACACTGTTTGTGTATTGAAATGTTGAACTTGTGTTTTTTCTTTCACAAAACAGACACAATTGAAAAGGAGATAAGAAAAATCTTCAATATTCCAGGTGAAAAAGAGACCAGATTGTGGAACAAATACATGAGTAATACTTTTGAACCTTTGAATAAACCAGACAGTACCATACAGGATGCTGGTTTATACCAGGGACAGGTACAGTGAAACATTATTTCTTTTCTTGAATATATTTATCTGTTTGCTCATGAAAATGTAGCTGTACCCAATGATTTTTGCTTCTTTTTAAATGAAAATCACTTTCTAATAGATTATGTTAGGGATAGAGGATTTTGTGAACAAATTAGTTGAAATTTAAGTAGTCTTTTTGTGTATTTTTTAGGATTAAGGACTGAAAAGAGAGATTAAAGAGAAATGTAACTCTCCTGGTGAATGATAATGAAAATTTTTGATATACTTCTAAATTTTAAATTTTATGTTTACTAAATTTTATGAAATTGCTGACATTAATTTGGTAAAATCTGAAATAAGTAATTATTCCTAGGTTCTTGGATGTGTTCCTCTAATGAAACTCAAAATTTGAAGAATAGGTATTCTGAAAATATGTCTTTTACTCAGATTCCACTATCTAGATTTCACAAACAAAAAAAAAGTGAAAACACTTTGATAAGAACAGCAGACCACAGAGGTTTGTAAACCTTCTTTAACATGAGACATTATCATCACTTTATAGGGGAATTCCTCACAAGATAATTTTTTTACCTTTCCAGATGAATATGAAGAGCAAACATTGAATATAAAGCTACAAAATATAAATATAAACATGAACAGATTGAGCAATTTCATTGATAAAATAACTCTTCAGATTATTGCACTGATTCTTTGGTCTTCAAATAGAGTTGGATGTTTTTTCAACAGTAGTTCATGCAGTCACACTGCAGATGGATGAAATTTGATGGCAGTACTTTTAGGCGAGATTATATTAAAATATTTCCTTTTGCCTTGAAATATTTGACTCTAACCTACTTACCAGCAGTATTTTTGCTGTGTTTCAGTTTTCTTTTATGGCATGGAAGGTAGGTAATCAATGCACCGAAATTGCTGCTTGAACTATTGTGTCCCTTAGCTTCATGTACTTGAACCCTCACATAGGTAATTTTAACAATGCAAAAATCCTACTGGAAGAGCCCACATCTCCCATAAAAGATTCACATCAAAGATGTAACTTTCAAATTACCTCCATCCCAATGAAACATTAACTATGAAGTGAGCATGGTCTAATAAAGCCATGACAAGACCTCTAGGTGACATCTGTTCTTTGAGTAAAATAAATACTGTTTAAAACGGAGTTTAAATATTGTTTCTGAAAATGCTAAATGTTGTGGTAGCCATATATGTTTGGTCAGTTGCATTTGCTGACACACACATGGTTATTTTTCTTGCTGAGCTTCCTAATCTAATAATAGTAATTCTGATTATTACAGTCTGTCTAACCTAATAGTTATAATAGTGTATGTGATCAAGTAAATTAATGCTTTGAATTTATCAGTTGATTTCTGAAGCAAGCCTTTAGGGATTTCATTGAACTCTTTAGTCTAAATCTGCTTTCTATTTAGTTAGCTCTGAGACGTGGTCAAGGATATATGAGAATCAGTCTTTCACCATCAAGGACCAAGGAAAGTAAACTACTCTTCCTAAGAGAATGCTGGTCAT
Organism: Catharus ustulatus; assembly: GCF_009819885.2. Lineage (NCBI taxonomy): Eukaryota > Metazoa > Chordata > Aves > Passeriformes > Turdidae > Catharus > Catharus ustulatus. The sequence goes on along the minus strand of NC_046224.1, from coordinate 52,560,387 downwards.
GATAAAAGGCTTGTTTTCAATCTCATGCTCAAGTGTGTTCAGACTGAAGATGTGATTACATCTTCAAGTGGTTTTGAGCATTAGTACTTACCTAAATTTATGTCAGAGTGTGGACACATATGGGCACAGCATGGCATTTAATTAGTCTCCTGAAACATCAGTCTGCAGTTGTGCAGAATTAGTTGCGTTGGAAGTGAGGAGTTAGATTCAGTTTAAGTATTGGAGTCTAGTTGCCATTTCAAAGGATTCAGCTCTCTCAGCTGTCAATCCAGAAAAAGGCATGAGCTGTTTGTAGGTCCTGTGTCATATCTGCCAGCGTAGGGCAGATATCTCAAATACCCAAAGGAGTTTCAAATGACACCTGACGCCTGTGTTTGGGACTGAGTGTTCTCTGTTCCTTTCCGTCCCAATAACAAATTGAATGAAATTAATTTCATTAGCCAACTGTCGTGTTGAAAAAATAATATTAGATAAATACTTTGGCAAAATAACCACACAGGTATGAATTTAAGGCTATCAAGGCAGAAAATAGTTTTGTTGGGGTGTTTTGGGGCTTTTTTCTTATCCATCTGTGTGAGGCAAAATTCTTTCAGGAATTATCCCTTCCTTAACAGGGCTCTTGTATAGACATGTGATTTCTGAGATTCACAGGTGCTGTTCAAACACTGCAGATCATCTTTTGACCTCTTTGAGAGATAAGTTGCTTGCTGTCCATGGATTGTAGAGGAATAAAAATATTAAATTACTTGCCCAAATTAAGATGAGGGGTGAAAAAATTAGAGAGGAATGTGCTGTGCAATGGATGGAATATAGAGTATCATGGAATACTGAATCTCAGTAATAGTAATTTAAATATCAGTCTTTTCTGGATCACATGTCAGCAAATCCATTAGTAAAATGGAACAGAAAGCAATCTACTGATATTTTTGTTTCAGTTTTCTTATTACACTTTTTGTGGTAGGTCCTGGTGATAGAACAGAAGAATGAGGATGGAACATGGCCAAGAGGTCCTTCAACTCCTAAGTAAGTTATGAATTCCAGTTACATGATTAGTTGCATATTATTTTGCTTTATGAAGTTTTTAGAAGTGGCATTTTATTTTGAAAATCACCTTTCAGATCTTTTAGTTAAAAATACACTTAAGCATATTTGTTGTAAGTGCTGCGCTTTGTAGAATGTTGAATAATAATGGTGAATTCCTGCATATACATTGCTTAACTTTGTTGATTTCAACTAATGATGTACATTATCCTGGTTAAAAATGGAAAAAAATCTATAGTAGAAAAATGTAAAACTTAGCATATTTTATTTAGAGATCAGTTTCAAAGCACAGTGTATCTGTTAGGTCAACACAGATTTTATCAGTATTTTTTCTTATATGTAAATATTTTCATGGACAGCTTGTTCCCTTTGTCTCTGGAGCGTAATATTTGCCATAAAGGTTATTTAAGTTGCAGCCTATATTGCCATCATGTGACTTTTGTTCTTTGTTGGCTGTCATCGGTTAATGCAGGCTGATGTTGGTTTTGTTTTCTGTTTTTCATGTTATCAACAGCACCTTGATAATGGCAAGTGAATATAAGGAAAGACTTGTGTGTTTTTCTCCTTTTAACTATTTTTAATGTTATTTCCAGTGTCTAAATCATGTTCTCTTGGTTTTGAAGAACAGTTGGAACCATTTAATTAATTTGATGTCAGCCTTACAAATAGTTACCTGTGTTTTTTGCCTTCATTGGCTGATGCTTGATCATACCTTTCATAATAAAGTTTGAGTTCTTTTAAGTTCTCTTTATTCTTTTTGAGATTATGTATGCATGTATTTAAGTGTCACTGTTGTTCTAAAGCATTTTTATGATATCATTTAAGATTAGTATGAGTAGTACGTCTTGCTTACAAGACATTGTAACACAAGGCATTGAGAATGTGGAGCAATAGAAATAATGGGACGCTAAGTACTTGAAGTTTAATCCCTGACCTCTAAAAGCATCTAGTAGGAATTTAAATTCTTAGTCAAATTTTAGATGCGTCTTTCAAAGGTGAAAAGAACTTATGTAACTCACTGTCATAGATTCTTTTGGAAGTTTTGGTTGGAAGGTATTCTGGTGGTGGTATCTACTTTTATTCTGCCAGATTTCTTTTCCATTGTATGGAAAACATTCAAGAGCAGTATAATAAATTAAAGAATATCTCCTGAAAAATGTTTGATCTGGGGACAAGAAATGCTAATTCAGAGTGCTGGTGTCAGGGGATGCTGTAAGTAAACCAGCAAATGAGATGAATATTATTTCTGTGAGGTTGGGGTATGGTTTTGAGATCGAGCAGCTATCAGAAAATTGGAATTTGATATTCAAATGCACTGTAATAATGGAAAGTTTGCAAAATTTAGTGAATTCAAATAGTGGATATCAACAGGCTGTAATAGGGCAGGTTTTTACATCTGTTTAAAAGTTCACGAACAACCTAATAAATGTTTAAATGGATAGAAATATTAAACCCTTGCTTTGGAGTTTTCTGTGTGAGATCCATTAGTTTGTCAATACAAATAGCATATATCCACATACCTTCCTACAGTCCTCTCATTGGTCACATACTGACTCACTGTTGAAATTACCTCTTTGTAGTACTTCTTCTTGAAGAATATTGTAAACAAATTCTGATGTCAAGGTATGAAAGACCATATTTAGAAATAGAGGATAATGAAAGATGATAAAGCTTGAAAAGGCAGGATCATTTTAGAGCATGAGCTTAGCTTTTCTAGAGATTCACAGAGTTGTTGAAGTTGGAAGGCATCTCTGCAGATTCTTTAGTCCAACCCACTTGCTCAAAGACAGGTCACCTAGAGCAGGTTGGTTGGGACTGTGTCCAGATAGGTTTTGAGTATTTCTTAAGGATGGAGGCTCTACAGCCTTCCTGGAAAACCTATTCCACTGTTTGATAACTCCTATTTGGAAACAAATTCCTTATATTTACAAAGAATTGAAAGTGCTTATTGCCTCATCTACTTTCAGTGGACATCACTGAGAAGGGTCTTCCTCTATCTTCTTCATTCCCTCCTACTGGTTATTTATGCATGTTGATAAAATTGCTCTGGAACCTTCTCTTCTCCAGGCTGAACAGTCCCAGCTGTCAACCTTTCCATAGAGGTCAGATGCTGCAATCCTTGATCACCTTTGTGGTGTTTCACTGGACTTGGTCCAGGGTATCTCCATCTCTGGTACTGGGACCCCAGCACTCCAGGTGTCTGTGGCCAGTTCTGAGCGGAGGAGAAATTGCCTCCCTTGACCTGCTGGCAGTGCTTTTCCCAGTGCAGCGCCCTGGGCCAGGGTGGTTGGTGCAAGGACATACAGCTGGCTCATGTCCAGCTTTTTGTCCAACAGGACCCCCGGCAGTTCCCTGCCAAGCTGCTTTCCACTTGGTCACCTGCCCTCACACCCACCTCCTCCATGTATTAGTTCCTGGCATTGCTCCTCCCCAGGTGCAGGCCTTTGCATTCCCCTTGACTGGACTTCATGAGGTTCCTGCTTGCTCATTTTTCCAGCCTTTTGAGGTCTGTCAATGACAGCAGAATCTATATTGTGACAATTAAAAAGGAGAAACAGGAAGATGGAAAGATGTTCTGCACATTTTCCTTGCCTCTTTTTCACAGAAGCGTAACAGCAATTTTTGTATTGCTTCTTTTGGTAGTTTTTCAGTATTCCTACTACAGGTGATGAATGCTGTCAGTTTTTCATGAGAAATATGTTAAAGGTGTGAGCATCTTTTCTTTTGCAAGAAAAAAACATTTACTTTGAAAGTGACCAGATTGGGACCTCAGTTCAGTACAGGAAGGAACACTTTTGAAAAGGATAATTCTATTTTTCTTAAGAGTATGATGAATTCATACAAGAAAAGAGATTATCATCATACTTGTCTCTCCTGCTGAAATTAGAAAGGAGTGATTTTAAGTTGGGGATCCTTTTCGTGTAGGAACAGAGACCATGCTGTGCAACTTAATTTCTGCTCTGTGTTCAAGCTTGTCAGTGTTTGCATTTGTTTTATGTGTACTGTTCTAACTTCTGAGTTTACTTAATTTTAGAAGTAATTGCAACATCCACTGTAAAAACCCTGCATGATTTAATGATATCTGCTATCGTGTCATATTTTAATGCTGTTTAAAATCTTTGTGGGTCTTGGGTTTTTTTGTCTGAAAGTGTTTGAATGTGGTGTATATTCTTAAACTGGGGTCAGTCAGGTTTAGGAAAAGCTGGATTTTTTTTTTTTCTTTCTGAGAGGTTGTTTGTATCAGCTACTAGGATGGTTTTTGCTCTGGGAGGTTGACTTTCATGAAACTTTCTCTTTCTTCTGGAACGTCTTAAATGTCGCCTACTCCCAAAAGAGGTATTACTTAGTAATGATCATTTTTGCAGAAAATCTTGTTACACTAACATGCCTGTGAGTAACTGTCTCCTCAATTTCATACACATGACAAACTTATACAAACATAGAGATCACAGTTGTCTTTCTAGCTTAGTTGCTACTGAAGACTTGAGATCTTTCTGCAGACTTTTTTATTTTAATCTGTGTCCTTACATGGGAAATTATTCTGCAGGCAGAAAAAACAACTAATCCTGTTTGAATGGTTTATTATTGTCAAGATGGTGTTTTAAACTAAAAAATATAATTTTAAAATATAAATAAAATATAATTTAATAAATTAAATATAAATTTTTAAAATCGAAGATTGTAGTTCAAGTTACTTAAGGAACTGTACTACAAAATCAAGTTACTTATATTCAGGAAAAACTGTACATCACTTAAAAACTTTTAGCCAATCTGTAATTATAAAACTTGAGGCAAGGAGAAGCAAGGAAACTCAAGTTTTGACATTCCGTGGGTTACCAACTAAATAGCCAGTACAGGATTTCTGTTAGTTTTCTGTTAAGAAGTTGTTACCTGTTGGTATGCAAATATAAAAGCAAATTATGGAAGCATACAAAGGAGCTACAAACTAGTAGGTTATTTCCTTCTAATTTTAAAAAAGTTGTAGCTGGGTTTTTTTAGAAAACTGAAAAACAAGTTTTAAATCTACTGATTCATCCTGTTCTTTAAAAATGCTTTCTATATGGTAAAAAACTTAGAATTTTTTAATTGCCTGTCAGTCTGTATTTCTTTGTGTGTATTAAAAGTAATGGATTTCATTCTGATAATTTTTATATTTAGATATCACTGTGGAATAAGTAATCCTAATCAAATAGCTGACTACTTAGCATAATTTACAGATGGCCTGCTGTTAACTTTCAAGCAATTTTCATGTGTGAAAGGGAGTATATTGATGGTTGGTTGGGGTGATTTTTGACTATATAAAAAAGATGAGACTGTACACATTTGTAGTTCAGTTCTTTTTCTCCATGTAATAATGAACATTTTCTTACAATTTTTTTCAGATTTCTTTTAGTTAAAACTGTACACCTTTTTGTCTTGGAAAAGCATTAAAGGTCCTTTGTCAATTCTTTTCTTCTCTTGGGTTGGACACCATAATGTTTGTTAAGAGGAAGGAACAAATGAATGGAAGATGTTTAGCAGTCCTTTTAAAAATTACATAATGCCCATTTATCCAAGTTTTTTAGGTACATTTATCCATGAATCTTCAAAGGAAAAAGTGTGTTTGGATTTTTTTTCTCTGAGCAGTTGTTATGCAGACAGATATGCTTTTACTCACTTCTCTGTAAGAAAGAATTGTGCTGTATAGAGCGAACTGGGGACTTACTCTGATGTCTTAAATGGTATAAGCAGGAGCTGTCAGCTTGTTTGTCAGCCAAGAGCTGGACTGCCATTTGCTGATAAATAATAACCATGAGATAACCATATGTCTGAGCTCCTGTGGGTAAACACCAAACATTGGTGACGTTCAACAGACCTTTTCACGCTAGTTTAGCGAACGTGTTCATTAATATGAATTAATGGCGGGCTGAAAAATTCTTAACAAATGCAGGTCCTGAACAATAATTTTTTTGACTGATGAATGTTAAAATATCAACCTTTTTTACTGCAAATTCCCCAAAGATGTGTGAATTAGTTAGGGTTTGTAAGAAGAGACTAGTCTAACTGAAGTTTGCTTTAAAATTGTATGCTAGCCCAGTCATGGTCACAGCTTCAAGGAAAAGAGTCCTTGATAATGGAAAGACCTCTTGAGATAGTGTCACCTAGTTCCGCTACTCAAAGCATGGGGGAGCTGTAGCAGATTGCCTAGAACCATATCCAGGCATATTCCTTGTTCAGATGGAAATTTATTTTTTTTTGTTTTATGCCCATAGGCTCTTGTCCTTTCAGTGGGCACCACTGAGAAGGTTCTTGCTCCATTTTCTTCGTTCCCTCCTATTGGGTAATTATACAAGTGATACATTCATTCTGGAGCCTTCTCTTCTCCAGGCTGAATGGTCCCAGTTCTCAACTTTTTCACATAGGTCAAATGCTGCACCTTTGTTGTGTCTCTCACGAGTCGAACTCCAAAATGTCCCTTTCTCTAGTGCTAGAGAGCCAAGATGTGAACCCAGCACTCCAGGTATCTGTAACCAGTTCTGAGTGGAGAAGGATCACCTCCCTTGACTTGCTGACAATGATTTTCCCAGTGTAGCATGCTGGGCCAAGGACACACTACTGGCACATACCCACCAGGACCCCAGGTGGTTCACTACCAAGCTGCTTTCCATTTGTCACCTGTCCTTCCAGGGGTAGAATTGAATGGCCATCTCATTGTATACTTATGTAACCCATGTTTTATCTGCTTGTCCATGAGGGTGTTGCAGGAGACACTGTCAAAAGCCTTCAGGAAGTTGAGACAAACCCCACCATTGCTTCCCCCTCATTTGTGAAAATAGCCTTCTATGAAGAGATTACTGTCAGGCTGGTTAAGCAAGAGATCTACCACTGCTTTCACTCAGACACTTTCTCTTCACATCTTACTCAGGTCAGAAGCTCCTTGTTCATCTATTCAGGGCTTCCTGCTTCCTTTGCTTGGTTTTTTACTTCTCTGGATGGACCATTATTGAGCATAGAGAACTTTATGATCTTAGAGGTCTTTTCCAACCTCAGTGATTTTGTGAATACCAACCAACTCTCTTGGGGCCCCCTCTTCTTTCCAGGGGTGTATCGCATGGCATTTTTCTAAGCAGAAAAGGCTAAAATCTGCTCTGCAGTCATCCAGGCTGTATTCCTGTTTTTTGCCATGCTCTCCCTCAGGATCTCAGATTTCACCAGCTTAAGGTCATTTTGGCCAAGGCCCCAGCTTTGCATTCCCAACTAGTTCTTCCTCCTTGGTTTTAAGTATCAGATGGAACCGAGAAGCTCTGCTTGTTGGCTCCTCAGTCGCCTGCATCAGATGATTGTCATTGTTGCATCCCAGAACCTCCCTGCAGATTTTGTATCTTGCCATGTTGCCCCACCAGCAGGTCCCCTGTTAAGACTAGCGCCTGTGAATGTTAGGTTTCTTCCAGTTGTCCAAAAAAGTCTTATCTGCCTTTCTTTATCCTGATCCAGTCAGTCTGGATGCCCCCAGAGGTAAAAAGACTGTTCTAGCTGCAGTTGTTTTTACTGATATCCATGTTTATCTCCTTGCTGTTGTGTTGGTCACTAGGGGAATTGTAGTGCAGTTTAACCATAGTGTTAATGAAGTATGTGGGCAAGTGAGTGTCTAATGTGAGTTACCATTTATTTTGGGATACTAGGGTAAGGTGGGTTTTATTAACCTGTCTTTTGCTGTTAAAAGGCTAAATTATAATAAATAAATTTGTGGGAATTGTTTTTCACATAATTAAAAATTACTTTTCAAACTTGCATGTTAGTTTCTGCTGCTGTTGTAGCTATGTTGAGAAATTGTTTTACTATTCTCCTGCATTTCAGAAGCAAGCCATTTACTGATTTAGTAGACCTTAATTGGCTTACTCTGGTTTCTTTTAGCTTTTACATACAGCAATTATACATTGAGTTTTAAAATTTAAAACTGTATTGCATTTGCATTTGATTGAAATTATATAAAAGCTTTAATTTTTTCGAGAAGTTCAATTTTTTCTAATCAAATAACTGTTTCTGTAATTACTTGTATGAATGTCATAATTTAACTACTGTTCTGAATTTAAATGGGGTTAAACTGACTTCAGTTAGGTATCTTTTGTGGACAGTGCATCTTTTGCTTCTTTGAAGACAATATTCAGAGAATAATTTAGACTGATAAAGGAAATTATCAAGGAATGTTGATCACAATATTTGAAAAATTAACTAACATGCTCTTCATGTCGTGATACATAGAATGGTTTAGGTTGGAAGGGACCTTGAAAGCTGATGTAATTCCTTTCCCTTCCCCAGCAATTTTTCTTTTAGAAAATGTTTATTGATAGAAAGTTGAAAGTAAATATGAAAATGTACTTGGGAAAATTCCCAGTGTAAAAATGTTTATTTCTTCATGGAGTTTAGTTCTTGAAAGGTACTTAAAAAGTCCTGAGCATGCAGAAGTTCTTCTCTTAATACAGAGATGTGTATTTCAAAGCTTTTCAAAGACAGACAGAACTCTAATATAATTGGAGTTACATAGGGCCCACAAAACTAGGAAGTTACGCTGTCTTTTCCTTGCACACTTGTAAGATTTGCTTGAGAAAAATGCACTGCAAGACAGTGTAAATATTGTATTTATTTGTTGCATTCAGAGGTCTTTGTTATGAAAATAATCAGTATTCTTGTATATTAAAGTAGTCTTAAATCGTGGGGATAAGTCATAATGTTTCTACTTTTGGCAAAAAAAAAAAAAGTTTTTAAAAATTTAGCGTGCATAATATCCTGAAATTTTCTAACAATATTACTGAGACAATTTTAACTAAATGGTTCCATGCTGCTGCTAAATTAACCTTGAAGTGTTTATCTTAATCACTTTTGTATCTCATCTCAACATCCATTTAATTTTAAATGAGAAATTAATAAAATTCTCACATTAGAAACTTTACATTTTAAGTTTTAGAATGGCAAAAATACCTACTGTCATACTATAAGCTGAAAACAATTTTTTTAGCACCGTGGCCTGTGCTTGCTTTCAGTTTTTTATAGCTCTGTTTCTTCAACAAATTATGAAAGTTTAAGTACTGTGAAGTATTTCAGGTTTTGAAGGACAGATTCTGAGGGCTGCATGTCCTGGGTATTTTTAGTGCTTTGCCCACTTTTTTAAAAGTATTTCTTTTCCATGCTTGATTATCTGCTTTGTTCATTTATTATCTTTCTTTCATAGTTTTTAATACCTCAACATTTTTGTCTAATTTATCATTTTCATATTTTTAAAGGTCCCCAGGTGCATCCAATTTTTCAACTTTACCAAAGATCTCTCCATCTCTATCAAATAATTATAACAACATGAACAACAGAAAGTAAGCAATATACCTTAAAACATTATTTATCACCCCTGTGTGATATAAATAAAGTTCAATGTTTTATAACTCCTAGCTTAAGGATTTTTAATTGCTTTGCAGTATTTGGCTTGTGAATTGTTACTGGTTGTATTTCACAGTGTAGGTAACGCTGACATCAAGAAGTGAAACAACATTAGAGATGTTTGTAACTCTTCAGCAGGGAAGACACTGAAAAGAATTTTGGGTGTCGTAAGGAAAGGCATAGACTTCATTTAGAGTTTATCATTCTAGAAATACATTGTTGCTATTATTATCCTGCCTGAATTTAAATGAAAGGCAAGAAAAGTAAAAAGTACTTGTCCTTATGGTGATCAGATTTTCCATAGTTCATTGCTCCTAAGATATTAGAGCAGCATATGTGACATCACATTTTGATTTCAAATCATGAGAGCTGAATTATGTTAGCTGTAATGTAGCCAGGATCTTAACGTCTGTTTCTTAGTGCTAGAAGACTTGAGAGAGATCAGACTGAGTGCTTGACTATTACAGTGAACAAAGGCTTAATAAGAAAACTTACCACTTTTACATGCTTTCTCCTTTATATTCTGAATTAGAAGGTTTTTTCATAAATAATGTGATAAAACTCTAAAAGAGTTTTTATATTGCATTGACCAACTTTGTGTGTAGTTTTCTGTTGTTATTGTACACAACTGTAAGAAAAGTTGGTGAATATAGAAAAACATGGAATTATTTCACTTTAACAGATAATGGAGCATCTTTCAAATGCTTGAAACCAGAGAGCACTCGTCTTAAATGCAAGCTGGGGGAAGTTGAAGAGCCTTATTCTTACAATTCATTAAAATTTGTAGTATTTTTCTAAACAAGCATTTTGTAATAACATTTGAAGATGTTAAATACTAAAAAGGTGACATAAATGTTAAATATACAATATCTTCCAGTTAAATACTGCACTTATCAGAAGTGATTTTTCCTAAGGGGTGAAGTGTCACTTCTGCTTCTACCAACTGTGAGTAGCCCCAACTCTCACTGTTGAACAAATTGAAACCTATGTAATTGCAGTCCATTGTACTGTGTGTGAATGTGTCGTAAATAAGAAGAGTATTGCATATATGATTGTGTAAAAAGTTACACAATCAGAGCTGAACCTCCAGTTGAGAACTAATTTCTTCTTCTCCCAATGTTTAAGCAGAAGGCAGTGGTATTGCCTAACCCAGCCCTTAACAGTGACTTTTTTTTAGAGAGCTGTGATTTTAAATCAAGACTTCAAGGCTTACTTTTTTCTTTTTTTTAACATTAGCTTCTTGCAGCTTTTAAAGATGGAGTGTTCATGTCATTTACCTGATTTTAATTTTATTTCTTGGTTTCTTTTGGAGCCAAAATGTGAGCTTTTAGAACTTAAGAAAAATTCTGGGTTTTGGAGGAGTGTGTTTCTTTGTTCTTATTTTACAGTTTATGACTGTCAACAGAAATAGTTGCTTAAAAGGAAGTCATAAAAATTTCAGATTTGATAAGGAATTGGTCTTTTTAAGTGATTTAACTTAAACATTTGTAAATCAGTTAATAGGTACATGTACTCTGTAGTTACAAAATACCAGTCATTTTTCTCTTGTATATCAGAACACAGTACATCTGGATGTTATGCAAGACATTCAGTGCAGAAGTATATGGTTTTCCTTACAATGCAATAATCCAATTGTGATGGCTTTAAAATATTTTATAAATCACAAATTAATAATTTAACACAAGATGCAATGCAGATGAATCTTTAACAGCACTTATCTCAGAGTCTGTGTTCAGTGATATCGATTAATAAACTTTGTACTTTAAAGTACATGCTTTTGCATTAAGAATTTTTGGCTTCAAATATTAAATGGAAAGATGCATCTCTGTATTTGATTCTATTATATAATTATGCATTAAGAATGTTCCACTCTTCTTGCAAATATTTTCTTGTCTAAGTAAGTACTTCTTTTTCATTAATTAATACTATCTTTGTTATTTTCTTAATTAACTACTTAATGTCAACTTTGTCTGGAATTTATTTCCATGCTATGCTTCTGCCTTATTGCCTCTTATATTTATTGCACATGTCCTTAGTACATTAGTGACAGTATACATTTGTGGCTTTCTAGGATCTGTTGATCTCCATATGGGCATAAGATGTTGTGACTCGAAAGAAAATACCAGGATTTGTTTTGAAGATAATTTTGTCTGACAAATATGATGTATAAGGCAGAAAAATCAAACAGGGTGTGTGTATTAATGGTCATAAATACTAGTCATTGCAAACCTGCTTTTGCAATTACTAGAGCTCACCTAGAGAGTACAAATTATGTTAAAAATATGAAAGAATCAGGTTGCTTTGTATGGTACGCATTTGTGTAATGTTTTTCTAACCCAGGAGATGTTCTGTATAAGAGTAAGCCTCAACCTGATAGATACTTAATTTTGTGTGGAGGTAGTCATACATTAGATATCAGAAATAGCTTGCGCAAATTTTACCCAGTCTGCAGCCTTCATTTCTGTAAAAATGTGAGTTTGCATTTGATGGAATGGAGGATTCCAGATAATTGATCATTGATGTTCTTTTGCCTTTACAGATGATCTTGTAGAAAGATTAACATAGGATTAGCATATGTGTTAGTGGGTTCAGAAGAGCAGGGAGAGACAAGCATCTTTTAGGTCTTACTGGAGTTTCTGTTTATTGCTTTTAGTAAAGCAATACATTTCATATCCCATACAGTGTTTTTAAAATTATGTGGGATGGGGATTAAAAACACTTGAACAGGGATTTTGCTTGGGGAATTAAGTGAAAAGTTGTTCTATTTTCTTCATTTGTAACCATTGCTTTAGGCTCCTAAAATTACTTGTTTGCATCATTTAGTAGTGTCATCCTGTCAAGACGAACACCTGGCAGCTTTGTTGGTGTGCTTGGTATATTTCAATATGCTTATTCTAAGAAGTACAAGTGTTAATTGCGTTACATTACCTCTAGAAACAGTTTCTTCATGTCGTACCTGACACATAAGCAAATATTATGACAGAGGTAATTTAAGTAGATTGTAGTGTTATCTTTTACTCTCCAGACAATGATAATGAACAAAAGTAAAGATAATTATCTTTATGTAGTGACATGGCCCTTTCCTGCTGCTTCAGATGTTTCTAAAATCTGATGAAACCTGATAATAGGTTTCTTAAAGAGTCTGGTCACAAAAATACATTGACAGTGCATTAAAATGGTTGGAATGTTACAGAGCTCAGTAAGTGTTCCAAACTTTTTATTTTCTGGGCTCATTCCTTTATGTATATACCTGTTGGTATGTGGCATTCCACTGTCAGATTATGTCTTTTCTAAAACTAGTGATGCTTTTTCCATCTGCTCTGTTCAGAATCCATTCTGTGCAAAAGTCTAACTGTTTGATGAGTCCTCTGGGTTCATCATCACCATTTGAAAGCTGCTTTGGTGTTGAAAGGCACATACAGATGGTACAAACAAGTAATTTCAGATCTCGCATATGCAGTCCAAAATTTCTATATTTACAGATAATAAAATCTCATTTGGAAACCTTTTACCATTTTTGCCATTTCAAGAACTCTGTTCAAGGGTCTGAAGATGATTTAATGTTTTCAAATCTTGCCTTACTTTTGTGAAGCAATTTTTTCTAAGAACCATTAGTGTTTTCTTTCTGTTACTGCTCTTACTTGACTGGCTTATCCTAATACTACCATTCTGCTTCATTAAAGGTAGGAAAGTTTTGCAGGAAAAGCTGCTGGAGGCTTGGGGACATGCAATTATCACAAGTTACTTTTTATAGGATATTTCTGTTTGAATTAAATTAATGTAGACTTGCATCTTTTCTTGCTTTCCATTGTTAGCTACTTCCTATTGACTGTTAATAATAATTTATTTTTCATCCAGCTAAAAAGCATACAAAGCAAAGCAACAATGTAATTTATATAAAAATAATTTTTCCACAACAAAACAATTTGCAGACTGATAGAGCTGTAGAGACATCTCCTAGTCAGTAGGCAAGGCAGTGTTTTGTAGGATATGTTTTGATAAAATATCATAGAACCATGGAAGAAAGATACTCACAGGATGAGTGGTAACCTTAATCTCTAAACCCCTCAAATATATTTCTGTGGGCCAGTACAGAAGCTGAAAGAGCTCAGAAATGTCTTTCCCTTTTGAGAAGTAAGCTGACAGTTTGTCCCTTAGAGCAAATATACACTGAATCAATCTGCACTACAATTATCTTGAGCTAAATTATGGTTCATGGTACTCAGCTAGTTTGAGATAACCTTTCACATGAATAAGCTACAGCCACAAAATAGTAGTTGCATTTCCTTAGCTTCCTAGTGTCCCTCCAAAGTTGGCAATTTGTGAAGATGGAAAAGCTGCAGTGAGGGAAATAAAAATGAAAATCCCTAGAAGAATTGAATTGAATTTGTTCATTACCCCTACATCTCCTAAATTTCAAAGAGACTTCTTTTTTGTTAAGCATGTGAAAAGTTTTCTCTGTTAAGACAGGTAAGGACAACAGTAGGAAGGAGGTAAGGCTGAAAGTAGAAGCTTGTTGTGTACCCTTGTGCATGTGCATTTCTGTTACTGCTGTGCACTGTTGGGTTGTTTATATTGTGGGGGTTGCATTAGCACCAGTGAGAAGCTTGTTGTTTTGATTCCTGGGGGAACTAAGGCTTGCCAGCTTAAAAGAATTGGAGTTCACTGCAGTAACTGGGCTGCAACTGCAAAGGGAGATTGAAGGTAATTTTTTCCTGGGGATCTCTCATATATGTTGAACACTAATTTTGTGTAGTTTTTTCATTGAGAATGACCAGTGAACACAATACCTCTTAGCTAGTTTGGGGGCAAGCCAGAGAGCAGAGAAAATGCATATGTATAAAAAAGGGAAGGACTAATGGGAAAGTCAGCTATTGAAAAGAAACGAGCTGATGTAAAGGTTTCATAACAGGAGCTTTATGGACAGTAAAGCTATAAACCACACAAATTTCTGAGACCATTGAAAGGGAGAAATTTTCATCCCGTTCTGTTGGAAATCTTTGATAGCTTGGTAAAAAAACCCCAGTTTTTTATGAAAAGTGAATAACTGTGCACCAAGGAGACAGCTGGAATTCAGTAAAGGGCTTGATAGTGTTCGGGAGTAATGGCTGGAGTGTAACCAGTGAGCACTTGCATCCTCAGACTTTTGCAGTTCCAAATCTCAGTTGTTTATTGGGATTGATTCTTTGCACTGCATATTTTTCCTTATCATTCTTAGCATCTGACTTTCAAATTTTTGTTCATGTTTTTTTAATTGTGAAATGATGCTTAGTAGCTGCAGAAATACTCCTGAATTTTAGCCAAAGCTACTGTCACACAGATTTCATCATAATAAGTGTCTGAAATGGTTAAAGTGGTTGTGGTTGCCTGTTTTTTTTCTAGCATATTGCAAAACATCCTCTTAGAAGATTTCTTTACCTTCCTAGTGTTCTCAGAAATGCTCACTTTACTGTTTTGAGGATTAATTTGTATTTGATATTTTTGTATTTGATCTAGAAACAAATTGTTTTAAATATCGTCATTTTACCTATTTCAGTCTTCTACAGTTTCTCCGAACAGATAGATTCATATTGAAGTTGTTGCAAGGCATTTTGCGCATTCCTTTTCCTCTCAAGGCTCTTCTGCATTTGCATGCTGGATTGTGCTGTCCTAGCAGGAAAGCTATAAATAGACTGTCTGATGCAGTGAGGCAGCTATGCCACAGTGGCCTTGGAAATCTCAGCTTTCACCTGTAACTCTGCATTCCCATTCCCACCGACCTCACTCTTGCAGTAGCAGGATGCAAAAGGAACGTAAATGATTGATTGCTGCTGGTGGTGTCTAAAGTCTGAGTGTTTTAAATATGATGGAGCAATGAAGAATAGAGTAAGCTGTGAAGCTGCTCCTGTAAAAAAGGGGTAGGGATGTAATAATTGCAGTTACTGCAGTATGTTTGATTTTGGTTGTTTGCACAGGTGACTTTTAAGTTGACAATAATGTTATTACAAAAGTTAAGTGTTTTAAATCTTTACTTGTTTGCAGAAGTTAGTTTAACATTTTTAATCATTTAAGTTTATAAAGTACTTGTATGCTTTAAAGTACTATAGAGTACATGTTTACGTTGTGAAAGATGTCTTGTTTTTTTACAGTGTGAAAAATTCAAACTATTGTCTCCCATCATATACTGCTTATAAGAATTATGATTATTCAGAGCCAGGAAGACACAATGAGCAGCCAGGCCTGTGTGGCCTGAGTAACTTGGGGAATACATGTTTCATGAATTCAGCAATTCAGGTATGTACTTTAAAATAAAATCACCTAGTGTTATTACTTGGAAATAGTACTTTATTTTATCATGCTTCAAAACTAACTTAGCAGGATAAGATTAAAAGTGAGGAAATAATATTTATTGTTATACTTTAAAAGTTGATTTACATATCTGCATTCGGAATGGTCAGTGTCAGAGAGAGCTTGACCAGTGTTCTACATGAGTGAACTCCTGAAGTGGGATTCTTTGCTTTTTGTAATAATTGCCATGCCCATATGTCACAAAAACTGCCTTTTCCTTTTGAAATGCACTTGAGTGCCAATTGTAGTAGAAAAAAGTGTCAAAAAGTAGATGACTGAAAGATTGCTGGGCTTTTATTTCTGATTCATTATGTACTGCTAGTGCACAGGTTAACATGCAGGAACTTTGGAAAATATTTTCCTTTGACCTTTCCTCTCAGAAAAGCTATTTCATGGATGAGGTATTTTGCAGGAATATGTTAGTTGTTTCTTTGCTCTGAATCCAAGAGAAATACTAGTATATCTACTACTACTATACCAAGTTGAAGAAACCTTAGTGTTTTAATTTTAAATGGAAGCTGCAGTTGTAGAATAATTAACAGTCAGAACTGGGACTTTTGTTTGGTTTTGTTTAGTTCTTGAACTCACCTTTTGTCATTGGAGCAGTCTTTTGTCAAAAAACTGCTATGTGTATTTAAGTCCTTGTTCACATATTTTCCTGCTGAGTATGAAAATATTCCATCTTAACCTAGCATGCTGCAGAGTTGTTATCCTCCTTTCCTCCTTGGTCATTGCAACGGTTCCTGGTTTATGCCCCTTGACCATGTTGATGACTTTCTCTGCTCTTTCTTACACTGAGGAGCCCTTAAACAGGACATCCTTCTCACAAATTCCAAATGGAGGGGAAGATTTACTCCCTTTTGCCTCTGACTGCAGTTGCTAATCCAGCCCAGTTTGCAGCTGGGTACCTTTCTCATGGGGATGAACAGCAGGATCACATTTCCACACAAAGGGACCACTGGGTCATATAATGCAAAACTGCTTTCTAGCCACTTAGCCCCCACCTGTTAGTGGTATATACAGTTATTCCATGCTTATTCCATACTTACTGGTATAAGGCATCCATAAAACTAAATTTGTTTCTAAAGATTTGTTTCTGAAAAAAAAATTAAATTTGTTTCGTGTTTCCGTGAGGGTACTTGAATAGAAATTGAACAGTGCAGAAAGTAATTAAATTTTTTTTAGCGTGCTATGCAAAAGATGGCTAAGCTGAAAAGGAGGAAGGACACACATTTTGCAGTGTCCATTCTAACTAAAAATGCTACATGTAACCTCTCTTGATTAGTGAATTGCATCATTATGCTGTTGGAAAGAAAAGCGTGTGTTTTTGTCTGGTGCATCAACCAGAATTATGTTTTATAAGTTGAATTCAAAGAATTCTTGCGACATAATGAAAGGCTTTTTTTGATTCTACCTTGTTCATCAAGCTGTACTGATTAAATAAGGATAATTTTAATTACTTATTCAAACCTTAATTGAACTGGTATACATGATTTGCATATATGTAATTCAAAAGTAACCTTTTAGGTTAGTATTCTAAGCATGGGTTGTTGCCTTTAGGAGTCTTACACAGCATAACAAACTTGCTACATGTCACATCATTATCCCGTTGTGTTAAATGGATTTAATTCTGAGGTCTGCGTTAGAAATTATATCAGCTTTAACTTCACTGCTTTTCAGTTACATCTAGAGAATTAAGTTTTCAAATAAGTTCTGAGAAACTGTAGTGTAAATTAATAAATACAGGTTTGCTGATTACCAAGACAGTGCTCTGGGTAAGAAAATGAGATGTTTATTGAGCAGTGTAGCTTTTAGTTTGGCATGGTACCTTTAGTATGTCCTTGAAGGTGTGTTTTTTCAAATACATTATTTAGTGGTTTTCTTAGCAGGGAAATGTAAAGTATCTTTCAGTTTCACCTACTGGATGTCTCAAACAAATCACTGTTCCAAGTTTTATGTTATCTAAGAAATCCATGGAAGTGCTTTTTAGTGAACATATGATATGTTCTTAACACACTGAGCTATCACAGGCTGCAATCTCCCTCTTGCCACCACTGCATCTTTTTTCAGTTACACAGAAAGCATGCATTTCACTGTGCTAACTTGCTATTAATTTCATGTCCTGCTTTTATCAAAGTAACATTGGACTATTCCGGCTGTAATGCCTATGGCCGGAGCATTCTGAACATTATTTGATCTGTCATAGTCTTGGAAGCAATGAAAAGATGGGCTCAAATAGTCTGTGAATGGCAAAATAGGGAATTCTCCTTGGGAATGTTGGCTGCTCTAGGTGTTTATTGGATGATGGAGCAGAGTACACCCTCAGCAAGACTAGAGATCACACAAATCTGCAGTGAGGAACTGCTGTATGAGATGGCTTTGCTGCCATTCGGAGGGACCTCGGTGCCCTGGAACCTCATGAGAGTTCAGAGGAAATGCAGAGCCCCTCAGTGCCTGAGGGGAACAACCCCAGGAACCAGTACACACTGCAGTAGGGGTCAGCAACTGGATGGAAAGCAGCTTGGCAGAGAAGCATCCAGGATCCTGCTGAACAAAAAGCCAGTAGTGTGTTCATGTGGCCAAGGCAGACAACAGCATCCTGGGCTGCACTTGAGGAGTATTGCCAGTAGGCTGAAAGAAGTGATTCTTTGCTTCCACTCAGCCCTGGAGAGATACCCCCTGAGTTCTGAGTTCACTTCTGGGCTCCCCAGAGAGTTTAGGGATATCCTGGAGCAAATCTAGTTACAGACCACGCAGGTGATGAAGGATTGCAGCACCTGACCTGTGTGGAGAGGCAGAGAGCTGAGGGCTGTTCAGCCTGGAGAAGCTTCCAGAGGGGTTTTATCACTTTTTGGAAGTACCTGCTGGAGAAAAGAAAACTAAGCCAAACTCTCCCAGCCCACTGAAAGAAAAAGGAGCAATGGGCACAAGCTGGAGCACATGCAATTCTTAAATATAGGAAACTTTGTTCTAAAATGGGGTTTATCAAACAATGGAATAGGATTTTCAGGGAAACTCTGAACCCTCCATCCTTGAATATGCTTAAAACCTAACTGAACGAAGTCCTAAGCAACCTGCTCTAGGTGACCTGTGTTACAGCAAGTGGGTTGGACCAGAGAATCTGCAGAGATGCCTTCTGATCTCAGCTGTTGTGTGATTCTCTGATCTACTCTGATCACCTACTTTATCTTGCTTATCCTCCTAAGGTGTATTCCTTCACAATTGTGCTAACACAGGATTGTTTATTGGGATAAATCTGTTTTCTTTCAACAAAATAGTTTACTTGGGAGTATTGGACTCTGAAATAGTTTCAGTTCCATTAATGTACTGAAAGCTCTGCTTTGATCCCTTCCATTCAGTTTGTGCTGGATGTGATCAGTGTAGCTTCCTTAAACAGAAGCAGAGTTTAGTTTATCCCTTTTCCAGCTGATTACCAGTTTTCTCAGCTCTCTGTGCTTTCCAGGGAGCATTGAGGCTTCCTGAGTATTCGCATAGGAGCCATTTCTGCTTCAGAAACCACACAGCTGTTTCTCACACAGCTTCTCTTTGGTCTTATCTCATGTAGTGAAGATGGTTTGCATCAGAGTTATTATCAGTGTTCCATGTCAAAGAGGGACAATTCCTTCTCACAGCTTCATCTCGCAAGTCTGGCAAACTTGTGTGAAGGTTCTTGCCCTGTAAACATACTAGGTAGAAATCTGAAAATCCTAGCAATATCTTAAATTCATTTGCAAGTTCTTTAGTAGTTCTTCAGTCTATAGATAAGGTTAGACTTGCCCCTTTATCCTAAGTGATTATTGTGAAGAGACCTTTGCCCTTCCAAGCAGGAGCTTTCAGTGTTAAGAAGCTCAGGACAACTGGAGGATAGATGATGAAGAGATAGGTAAGATCCTGTGGGATTACAGGCAGCTGCAAGCTGATTGAGAGTAAGGCCAAGAAGATTAAAATACCACTGTGTATCTCCCAAGTGCTGTTCTCTTACCACTGTTCCTTAATTTAAAAAGAAAACAATAATTCAGTATTCTTATTTTGAGTGTATTGGAACTTTAGTGTAGTTTTTTTCAGATTCTTTTGAAAGGAGTATTAATTTATTTCAGTGTTAACACCTAAGGCTTGATTTTTTTTTCTAATTAAGCCTAAATGTCTGCTTTTGCAGATCCAAGCATGCAATAAAACAGGAAAGACAAAAGGGAGTGCCTAGACTTTATGAAATAGGTATTATTATGAATACTTGAACCCATATTAAAAGTATTTGGCAAGCAGATGTTTCATTCACATTCACTTAGGTATATACTATAAGCTAAGCTGAAAATAAATGAGGAAAAAATGAGTCTCATTAAGTACTGCTGTGCTGCCACCTGTGGATGTTTCCCAAGTATTACTTTCCTATTTCAGTGGGATATTACAGATTAGAGCTCTGTGGAATTTTTTTTTATTTTTTTTACAGTGAAAACCTGAGAGTTCCAAAATTTCCATTTTGTGGTTGAAAGATAGGAGAAGGAAAAAAGTAAATTTTTTCATTAAAAACATTCATTTTTCCCAAGATTTTTATTTTTATGTGGTTTTTTCCATCAGTGTGGCTATATATACCTGACTTCTGTACAATCTTTGCAGTGGGTATTTCAGAAGTTTTCTTTCTTCAGAAAGCTGAATAATATTCCCTCTAATGTGACTTACAACTGTCAGTTTATCTAGACAAAGTATGGCATATTTCACCAATACCTGAAATTATTGCAGTTTTATTGCTCTGTTTCAGTTGCCATAGGCATGTGGAGTTTGGATTAAGGAGCATATTAACTAAGTGCTTTTTGCCATGTCTGATAGTGAATGAACAAAAGTGTGATAGACATATGTAAA
Source organism: Catharus ustulatus (assembly GCF_009819885.2). Classification (NCBI taxonomy): domain Eukaryota; kingdom Metazoa; phylum Chordata; class Aves; order Passeriformes; family Turdidae; genus Catharus; species Catharus ustulatus. Next base: position 52,539,753 of record NC_046224.1, on the reverse strand, counting down.
GTAAATCACTTTTTCTCCTATGACTTGGATCATTTTTTCAGTCTGGCAGCTTTTGGTCTTTTATTAGAAAGCTGAAATATGAAATTCCAATGTCTCTTGCATGAAATTCTTAGTAACACTTGAAACTGAAGAAGCAGGACACTTAAAGGAATATTGAATTTTCAGTATCTCAATTCATGATCATACTGTGTCCTTCTCATTTCTCCAGTTCACAAGCATGATAGATATACGGTGTTCCTGTGAGGCTACTGAGAGGTGCATATATATGTGCATGTGTACATAACACTAAAACCATTTTTTTTCCTTTTTCATTTTCCTGTGCCTCTTAATAACTTTTAATGTGTAACATGGAAGTATGATTTCAGTGTTAACCTTTTGTCATGCTGAAGATTAAGCAAACCTTCTCTCCTGTGGTTTGTCTCTCAAAGTTTCTGCCTTCTATTCCATACTTCCCATGATCTTCTCACTAATTGAGCAGTTCAGGTTCCGAGAACATTACAGAAATTTTGTTGGTTAAAGAAAACTTCTAGAGACAGCAGTACCTGAAATGAAGTGCCATTCTGTTACCTCTTTAGTTCACAAACAGTTTTCCAGAGTTTTACTGTATTTGTTTGGCTTATTATTCTTCACCTGTTGGTATACTTTTAGTTTACTTATTGTCCGTGTTTTGAAACAAACAGAAATCCCTGAATCAGGAGGTTGAACAGGACACACGAATCTGGGAATTTCACTGACCAGCAGATTGTCTTGGTTCTAATAGACAGTTTCATAATGCTTCCTTCATAACCTACAACATATGACATAAAAAAATAGGAATGTAGGATTCCCTTCAAACTGGCTTCTGGATACTTTTTGTCCTCTGACTTGAATCATGATATTAAATTATTCTCTATTGTCAGCCTTTTCAAAGAGTAAATGTGTTTGTGATCATTTAGCTTTGTCAGTTACCTTGAAAAGATCTGCATAGGCGGCCAACTTTATTAGCTGGCTTGAGTAGCTACTCTTAAAAATTTTGGTATCTGATACTTTAGAAAAATGTCAGCCTCAAAACTGTGTTGAGATAGACATTTATGCATTCCAGTACTACCATCAGTGTCATTTCGTGTTGTAATGTGAACATTGTTAGAGGAAAGAGGGAAATTATCCATAGTAATCTTCCTGACTTATACTACAAATATTAATTAATATTCTGAGAAAGTGACAAAACCAGTTTATCAGGTGAAAACTAGTAACTGATTTTTTTTTTTAGTGGAACCCACATTGTCAGGACATTGACTAACAGAAAGACCTACAGAAAAATAGCCTATTTTTGTATTATTTAGTTCCTTGTGTTGGACATTCCTGACACTAAACTGAACATTTGAACTGATTTCGTCTCCTAAACCAGCCCAAAAATAATCCAGAGGACTGCACAGATCTGTGAGGTAGGGGGAGCTGGGATCACCACTACTGGAAGTAAAAGCTCTTTGCCATATAGCAAGAGAAAAAATGAGATTTCTTCAACCCTGAGTGTCCAAAAGGGTCTGTAATACCAGGAATTTTTTTTTGCAGTGTTGACAGATCCTGAAAGCTTTAGGTGAGGAGGAAGAGAAAGGAAGGAGTTTGATATAGGCATGAAACAACTCTCTACAGCATGTGACTGGTTTTGCTTTGTAATATTGCACAGGTATGATAGGCAGACATAGGAATAACTTTTTTTTTGCCCTGCTCAATAAAGTTGCAATTCTTCCAGTCTAATTCTTGTATCTTATGCAGTAGCATAAGTGGAACTTTCCCCTTGTTTACAGAGAGGCAGATGAGACTGGTGAAATACTTGACCTTTCCTCAAATCTTTTAATAAAGGAAAGAATGCAGAAAAGCTTACAATATTTAATGAACAAACTCCTAAGAATATTTGCTAAGGCCTGGCATGGGAATTATTCCTGAGTGATGGAAATGTTTATGTTTAAAGGAGTATGAAGTGTAGCACACAAAAATTCAAAGTGAAATTGTAAATCATACTTCAGTGATTACAACATTCTGTCTCCAAATGCTGAGAGAAAAGACAAACTGGTACAGAGGATAAGTGGTTATTTTAATCTAAAATAAGGTCCTTGCTTTCCTTGGACTAATTTCAGCTCTAAATAGCATCACAAGATTTTAAAGAACATAGGAAGGGCTGAAACACTGTGATTCAAAGTCTAGTCCCTCTAACATTGCTGTCTCAAACAGCATCCATAAGCTGCTATTAACAAAGAGAAGGAAAAGGCCAAGCATTCTCATCTTACCTCGCCTGCCAAAATAAATCTTTTTTCGAATGTTGCTCTGAATAAGGTACATTTGGAACTAATAAGCCCTGTTGGTTCTCTCTTCCAAGCACATATGCACTCCCTACCTGGCACATCTGTTACAACTTCCAGAAACAAGTTTTGTAAAACCATTCATGTCTCAAGAAACACCTTGTTTTCTTTGTTTTAAATCTTGATACAGATTGTTTGCATGCTGTGGTTGGTTGGACTACTTTGTTCTATAAATTTTGAGGTAAAGCTCTTGAGAGATATTATCTGTGCATAACTTGAAATGACAGCTGTAGCCAGTCTTGGTTTAAAGCCATTATTTGTTTCTGGAAAAGATTGTTTAGAGTTTTTTCTCTCTTCCTTCCAGGCACTAGACATTATAGTTCATGGCTGCTTTAGCAAAATAAAAACATTCTTTGTTTAGAACTGATTCAAATCACTGTTCTAAAAAGTCTGTATTATTTTTTGCAGTGTCTGAGCAACACACCTCCTCTTACAGAATACTTCCTCAATGATAAATACCAAGAAGAGTTGAATTTTGACAATCCTTTAGGAATGCGAGGTGAAATAGCAAAATCTTATGCCGAGCTTATCAAGCAAATGTGGTCAGGAAAATACAGCTATGTTACCCCAAGAGCATTTAAGGTCAGTATTGTCAGTTTCTGTTTTGTACTTTTAAGTATAAAACTTAGAGAAATATGCAAAAAAAAGCATTTTAAGTACAGTAATTTCATGAATACAAGCTGCACTGAGTATAAACCACATCTCTGAGTGTTGGCAAACATTTCGTTCTTTGTCCATACACAAGCCGCACCCAATTATAAGCCGCTCTGTCATTCGCAGCGAGGACCGGCGTGCAACGAAGTTGCCAGATAGTAACAGAATCGCAGGATAGCGGGGTTTACTGGCTCGGCTTGGGCCGTGAGGGCTCGGGGCTGCCAACGGGGCCAGGTGGCCCAGCTCAGCCCTGCCGCTCAGTGGGGCCGCTCGGGGCCGGCCGCCGCCGGGCTCACGTGCCCCGGCCCGGCGCTGTGCCGCAGTGGCAGGGGGGCACGGAGCCCCCCCTCTCCCGTGGCGGGAGGCGGGGATGGAGCCCGCTGGCACCCACGGCAGCGGTGGCAGGAGGGGAAGGAGCCTCCCCCCGAACCGCGGGGCCAGCAGGAGGGAGCCCCCTGCCTTCCCCGGGCTGGGCTGCCTGAAGGAGGGAGCTCTCCCGCCTTCTCCACCTCCTGCACTGCCTGCATGGAGCCCAGCTCCACCCACCGCACAACAGAGTAACCAATATGTAACAATCGCATAAATGCAGGGTTTTACTGGCAGGTGCTTGATTCGGCACCTCGGTTTGCACTTCCAGGGTTGGAAATGTCAGAAAATTATTCACGTATTGGCCACCCCTGAGTGTAAGCTACATTTCCAGGGTGGGAGCAAAATTTTAGTCAAAATGGTGCGGCTTGTAATCGTGAAATTACTGTACTGTTTATCAGTATGCAGTCCCTTCATTGAATTGGTAAAACACTTTCAGTAGGTCTCACTCATCTCGTGCTTTGGTCTTCGAGAGTTAGTTTTGACTTCCTGTCTTCGTTGAAAAGCTTACCATTTCTAACTACAGGTTTTACCTTTTCAGTGTGCTGCTGTAGTATCTCAGAAGTACCTACTCTTTCTAACAATTAAGGTACCAGAAGTGTTATGCTTTTTTTTTTTTTTCAGACACAAGTGGGACGATTTGCACCACAATTTTCTGGTTATCAGCAACAAGATTGTCAAGAGCTACTGGCTTTTCTCTTGGATGGCTTGCACGAGGATTTGAATAGAATTAGGAAAAAGCCTTATATTCAGTTAAAGGATGCAGATGGGAGACCAGACAAGGTAGGGGTTTTGGAGCTAATTTCTTCATTTTTCAAGTCAAAGTTATGTGCTGTAAGATACCTCTACATGATTATGCACTGAAAGGTTGGGAAACTGATTATATGGGACTTTTTCTGGAAGACATTTCAGAAAATAGGATAAAACTTTAAAATTGAGATCTTGAGAAACTGTGTAAATTTCTGTTTATTTTTAAGATAATGGGGATGTGTTCAGAGGATGATAAGGCCTTTTTTAAGATTTTGCTAAGACCATCTTGTTCAATTCAATGCTGAGTTCAGTTGGAAAAAACCAATTCCCATTCTGTTGTTGTATTTTTATATCTACAGTATGCAGCATTCTGTGTCTCTCCAGTACTCTTACTTTAGGGAAACTTCTTTTGTTATGAGCTAATTCAGATGGAATTTTTAGGTTTATCTGCTTTTGTCTTTCCCAAACTACTTGAAAGTCACTCTCAAGACTATGTAATACCACTGACAGGATCTCTGTCCTAGGAAAAACATACATCTTTTAACCTGCAAACCTGATAGTAGTAACATTCCTTACAGGTCCTTTGGAGTGATATGTCTCTGTTTAAGTGATTACTGAAAATGTTCTGTCAAGGACTTCTACTAACAATTCTCACTATTCATTTCCTACTACATTGTCATAACCCAGATCATGCTTTGTTTGCAGGTGGTTGCTGAAGAAGCCTGGGAAAACCATTTAAAGAGAAATGACTCCATCATTGTAGATATATTTCATGGCCTTTTTAAATCTACCCTAGTTTGTCCTGAGTGTGCTAAGATATCTGTAACCTTTGATCCCTTTTGTTACTTGACACTTCCATTACCCATGAAAAAAGAACGCACTTTGGAAGTTTATTTAGTTAGAATGGATCCACTTGCAAAGCCTATGCAGGTAAGCAGCTTAATTTATGTACAAACACTTTGATTCATGAGGCATTAACAGTGAACCCAAGTTCCTTTACACAGTGCAAATTTAAAAGCAATTACAACAAGCTTTATTTTTCTGGTGTATGTTCTGAAATCTCACTTAGGAAGGTGGGGAAGACTTATACATACCTGAGGAAGACTGTACATACTTTGTACAGTTTCAAGAAAGAATTGGTAATTTCTTTATGGTTGTGTTAATAAGGCTTCTTAAACTTTAAAATGTATGCTGGCATAATGTTTTAAGAGCTGCTGTTTTATGTTTATAAAAATATTTATACATTTAATCCATAAGACTTAATTTCTTGGTTTCATAATCACATTTGTAATAAGTGATGCAAAAAAACCCCATGACTGAATATATTAGGTAGTCTCAAATTCTTCTGTGTGCTCACCTCATAGTCAAAAGAAAAAATTCAGATGAAATTTCTTTGTGAAGAGTATCCCTTTTGCCGTTTTGTAGGAAGGGGCTGATATTACACACCTTAGAATGTCATGAAAAAATGTACGTAAGGTTGTGATATCTAAGTCATGGTTCTAGCTGTACTTTATACAGTAAGTGAGAATAGGTGAAATAAATACAACACAGTTATGCAGGCATTCAAAAAGACTCTAACACCTGAAATCAGTACCATAAGAAGGGAAGTGGGAGAAAAGAGTGTTCTCAAAGGTAGTATGAGTTGGGGAATTCAAAGGTGAGGGGAGGTGTATTAACTAATGGGAGATATGCCTGCTAGAAACTTAATTATGAAAATAGGGGGATGCACAGTAGTTGCACTGGAGACACAAAGGAGTTGAAAACTACTGATGTTGTTGAACATGACTCATGGTATGAGATGGTTGTGCTGGAATAAATAGTTTGGGAAGAATACCCGTTCAGTAGAGTTTTTGTGAGTCTAAATGATTATGAAACTTAAGGACATAGCATACAAGGACATGGGAATAGTTGGCAATTAATTATAGAGTTAATAATACTTTATTTATAATGAATCCTGTCCTTATTATGCAAATAACAGCTAAGAGGTTTGTGTGGAGTTTTATTACAAACTGCATATGGACTGCATAAGGGAAGCCACAGAGAGGTGTTTTTTTTAACTTTAATCATCACATTCTCTCTCTGCATGCGAAATGAGAATCTGTTGCCTGTTGTTGCTTTTTTCCCTAGTAATACTTCATAAACAACATGCGTTGTATCCCAGATTTAGTAATGTTTTTGATAGCATGTATACTATTTAAATGCTTAAATAAGAAGATACTGTTGAAATGCAAATCTTAACTGGTAGTCTTATAGAAAAAGTAAAACAACATTAAAACAAGCATTGTATAAAGTAATGAATGGAGTATTCAGTGTGTGTCTTTGTAAAGTTGTGCAGCTTACTACACATTTTAAACAGCTTTTTGGAATTTGTGTTAGGTGATCTACATACCTTACACCTTAAGTTTCAAAAATGTGAAAGAAATACGTGAAATATGCTGAACATGTGTTGTTTGCTTTTTTCCTAGTGTATATTTGTTCTCTTAAGAAATCAAAATTATATTTTCTTTTCAGTACAAAGTAGTTGTTCCCAAAATTGGAAATATATTGGATCTTTGCACAGCATTGTCGGCTTTGTCTGGTGTCGCTGCAGATAAGGTAAGAGTGATCTCTTAAAGCACAACAAATAACACATTTTAATACACATTTTAATGTGTTTTAACCTGACTTAACAATGTATACTCCATTTTCTTTTCAGATGATTGTTACTGATATATACAATCACAGGTTCCACAGGATATTTGGCATGGATGAAAATCTAAGTAGTATTATGGAACGTGATGACATTTATGTGTAAGTGTAGATAACATGCTTCATGTCTCTTTGCAGTTTGTTTAGTTATTTGTAAAATATTTAAACGTAGACACCAGATCAGGTGATTAAACTGAGAGGAGATATTTTTTTATTTTTCCCCTTTGAAGCCCTTTCCATGACCATTGTTCTTTGCATTTCTGGTTGTTTTTCTTCTAGATTTGAAATAGCTATCAATAGAACAGAAGATACGGAACAAGTCATAATTCCTGTTTGTTTAAGGGAAAAGTGCAGGCACACTAGCTACAGCCATAGTGGTTCTTTACTATTTGGTCAACCTTTTCTCATAGCAGTGCCTAGAAACAACACTGAAGATAAACTATATAACCTGCTGCTGCTAAGAATGTGGTAAGTTTATTGTTAAAAGAAAAATTCATTTGTTAAGAATAATGCTTATTGTTGGAGTCAGTAGGCATATACTTTCATGTGCATTTTATCATACTGATTAATTTCAGTACTTTTGTTTTATTTCTGTTGAGTATTAAATATAAAATTTTAGCCACTAACTTGGATTTTAATTTGATTTTTTGTTAGCATGACCTCATCCAAAAAATATTTGAAAAGACAGTAAAGAGTATTGTTAAATAATTCTCTTGTATGCTTAGCTGTTTGTTAGGTCTTGGTAAAGTGTAAATCTTTTCCAGTTATTCTGCTATGGTTATATTTCCTGTATCTACTGTTCAAGTGTATCTACTAATTTGTGTTGGAAAAGTACATGGTAGACACTTTCTGAAATGACTAGAATTAGTGTCATTATATAGAAGACATTAAAATCATATCACCTCCAATTTAAATTTATGCTTCTTTTTCTATTGATGTAACTTTCTCTGTAATATGGTTAATGAACAGTTAAAAAAAAATAATTCTGGACAAACAGAGAGTGAGACCAAGAATCAAGTTGTCTCAGACCAAGTAGCTGCCAAAAATACACAGTCATATACCAGCAGGTTTTCTTATGTACTTGTAACACTAGAAATGTTTGGCAGTAAAACTGATAATGTGAGTAAATTAGAAAGGAGTGCAGAAGTACAGTACACTAGCAAGTACTCCATTGCTTCTAACTGTTACTTTCACTTATTGCATTTAGCCGATATGTAAAAACATGTACTGAAAGTGAAGACACTGAAGGTTCCCTGCATTGCTGTAAGGACCATGGCATCAATGGTAATGGCCCAAATGGAATACATGAAGAAGGATCTCCAAGTAAGTCTGGAATATCTAAACTTCTCTAGTATTTGGTGTTAAATTTGAAATGGAAGTTAACTTTGTAGTGTTTTTCAATTACTGACATTCTGTCTTGTTTCTTCCTCTTTATTCTTCCAATTGCTTTAGGTGAAATGGAGACAGATGAGCAAGATGATGAATCCAGCCAGGATCAGGAACTTCCCTCAGAGAATGAAAACAGCCAGTCAGAGGACTCAGTTGGGGGTGACAATGACTCTGAAAATGGATTGTGTGAGGATACTTGCAAAGGTCAACCACTCACGGGACACAAAAAGCGATTGTTTACATTCCAGTTCAATAATTTAGGCAATACTGACATAAACTACATCAAAGATGATACCAGGCATATTAGATTTGATGACAGGCAACCTAGGCTTGATGGTAAGTCACAAGGAACAGAGTGGGCAATATTTGGTTCTGAGACTCTTTTTTGACTCTTGCATTTCATTTTCTTTGTGTGCTGTTTGATATGTTTTCCTTTTAAATAGTAAATTCTGTATAAATAACTGATTTTTTATTGCAGTTAACTTTTTTGAAGGCAGAATTTTTATATGCTTCAATTTTTTGTATTAAATTCATTATAGCTTTGTTTAATTTACTTTGAAGGGTGTTTGCCCGAAGTTAATACAATTTCATGTAAAGCAAGAAATAACATTAAGAGAAAACTTTTTTTTTCATCTTAGAAAGGTCTTTCCTTGCTTTGGATTGGGATCCTGAATTGAAGAAGAGATATTTTGATGATAGTGCAGCAGAGGTAAGCTGTTTGTTACTCCCTTTTCCAGCACAAATAAAAATGAAACATAAAAAGTGGAACTTAGTGTGACATACAAGATTGTAAGTCTTCACAAGAAGCAGCAACTGTATCTTTTTTCATGTTATTCTTAGTAAATATGTTGTCATAAATAAACTTCATATATACATCAAGTAATTAGCAAATCTGAGGCTTATGAACTGGGAAGTAAGTCTGAAGCTGTGGAAAGTTTTTACTTGAATGGTTTCTGATCAGTTTTTCCATATATAGGAGCTTTGTAGTTACTGTTTATAGTAAGACGACATCACTAAAATGAGTTTTGTTTCATTTGTTTTCTTAACTCAAGAAATACTTCTCTTTAGGATTTTGAAAAACATGAAAGTGTGGAATATAAGCCTCCCAAAAAGCCTTTTGTGAAATTAAAAGATTGCATTGAGCTGTTCACAACGAAGGAAAAACTAGGTGCTGAAGACCCATGGTAAGCACGAAAATTTTAAATTATGTTCTATGACATATTTCTCAAAATTGATCAAACCCACACTTGAACATAGAGATAATTAGTTAGTATGTTAATATTATGTTGAATCTTGTTATTTGAAACAGTTAAAAATTCTCAAAATGTTTTCTGTTTTGATCCATTACTTAACCAGAATTTTTACCATGTACCAGAAGGGTTATATATGTTAAGGAAGACATTTAATGCATTCACAAATCGGGGGGTGGGGGTGGGTGTCAAGTCTGTGGGCTGTGATGGACTGTGAATGAATAATACTGAGAAAAATTCAAAGCAGAGGCTTAAACAAATGCTGCTGTCTGAGATGAGAGCGGTTGTAGTTTCGTCATGCAAATACAAAACTTGCCTTGCATTGATAAATGAAATAGTGATGTGTATAAACAGCAAGTTTATGGGATGGGGGAATGTCTGTAGTCAGCAGAACCCCTCAAATTCATGTTCTAGCCATTAAGATTTTGGCAGAGACTTTTATTCTTTCATACTTTTTCCAAATTATAATTTGGAATCATATCTGAATATTCATAATTATAGTATGTTCCCATAAGATCCTTGTTTTCCAAGAGTTTTCTAGCAGACAACAATCTTTCATCAACATCTTTAAGCTCAGAATTAAGTTTGAAGAGAGCCCATTTTCTTCTATGGATACCTGAAAGTTGTCACCAGAGTTTCTCCTGTATTTGTGCAGGGTAGGGAGCTAGCTTAGAAAATAACTTTTTTTTCTGGGTTTGCTAGATTATACAATACTAAATAGCCTGGTTGAGATACCATATATAATTCAGGTATGGTGAAGCAATTCCATTTTGGCAACGCATTTTAAGCAGAGTATTTTAACTACCAAATACAACTGCAGAAGTCTAGTAGCGGCTACTAGATGCATATCACTGGAGGTCATTAATCACATTTTTGTTCGTCTGTTAGCTCATGACAAGTCTAAGCTACAAGAGTTCATCATCCCTAGTCCAGCACTGTTTGTATTCTACATATTCTAAGCCAAGTGGGAAAACAGATTTTCAATTCCAGCCTGCCTTACAGTTCTTCTAATTTTTGTCCTTATCTGATTATCTGATGTTGCTATTTAAAGACACTTGTGCACTCTTTTAATTAGAGTTCATCTCTTTTCTCTTTTTTTCCCCCTAGATTTTTACTTGTTAGATGCCAAAGTGTAGCATATGTATAGACTATTTCACGGAAGAGTTGCTTACATTCATTCTTATTTATCTTCCTCCCTGAGCATTAGTTGATTCCAGTATGCATTGCAGTGAACAGAAATTTCTAAGTCACAACCTGTTTAATGCTTGCCTACTAAGAAGGGAAGTTTCTAGTTATGAGTTTTTCCAGTTTCCAGTAGTCACTGTTATCTGGTTTTAGATGGGATAGGGTGGTGGATGGATGAATTTGGAAACTGAAACTTGAAAGAACCACCGTTGTCTGTTATTTTTGACTTTTTTTTGTTAATTTCTTAACACTTATCTTTTTTTTTTTTTTTAATAAAAGACAAGAATGCTGTGTTTTAACTAAGGATACAGAGGTCTGATCAGGGATGTAGGAGATGAGAATCCAGTATTGAGGGATGCTGCTTCTGTGTTTAAAATGCTGTTGAGCTTCACTGGGATCACACTTGCCCTTTTTAAACTGGAAGGGATATCTATGGCATTAGTAACAGAGGATGAAAAGTGTGTGGGGTTTTTTTTCTCATTCAGTTCCTCCCATCAGTGTGACTTTCTCTTTCGTAACATATGTTAACATACGCATGGACTACAGTTACATAAAATTGATCTTTTTTTCCTTTTAGGTATTGTCCAAACTGTAAAGAACATCAGCAAGCTACCAAGAAGTTAGACTTATGGTCACTGCCCCCCGTTCTGGTAGTTCATCTGAAGCGCTTTTCCTACAGCAGATACATGAGGGACAAGTTGGATACATTGGTTGACTTTCCAATAAAGTAAGAAATTCAAATATTTTGATGCTAGAAGTGTAAAAGCATGACTAGGGCATGTTTAATTCAGCAATTACATAACATGGGTTTGTTCCCAGCTTCCATGAGAGGATCCAGTAAACTAATGACAAAATGCTTCTGGGTTAAAAGTATAAACTTGGTAAAATAGTAATAATGTAAAAATATGGAAGATTGCTGATTCCTGTTCCTTTTCTCACAAAGTGAAAGATATGCACTGGCAGAGTAGTCTGGTGTATTTTTCTAGGGCATATAAAATAAAGGACTCTAAGACTACCAAACTGTGGTTAAAAATGCTGTTAACATGACTGAGTTTTGGTTGGGTTTTGTTTCTTTTATTCTATTTTTTTTTTGTTTGTTTTTTGTTTTTTAACAGTGACTTGGACATGTCGGAATTCCTTATTAATCCCAATGCAGGGCCTTGCCGCTACAACTTGATTGCTGTCTCCAACCACTATGGAGGAATGGGAGGAGGGCATTGTAAGTTGATTCCAAGTGTCATCATTCTAGATGTCAGCTTTCTTTCCATGATTTTGATTGAAGTACTGATCACTTTGAATCAATGGTGCTTTTTAATGGTTATGGGGCATTTTCTTTTTCGCTACCTTGAAACGCTTTCACAAGCATTTTAACATAAAAATCTGTATACTATGAGCTTTCAAGAATAATTGTAGGTTCTTTTATACTTCTAGCTATACATGTTGTGAAAAGAGAAAACATCTCATTCAACTGATTTTGTCTTGCTTGTCTGTATTTTTGTTCATTATGCTTCTCTTTGAAAGCAGAGAGGAAAAATGACTGAGGGATTGTATTTTGACTGTCCTTTTCAGTATGCATTGTCTTTAGAAGGGAAATGTTAGTGATTGAACTCTCTGCTAAAGTTTTAAAGATGTTTAATAGTAATAATGAGTTGAATATGAAGTGTGTGACTAACACACTGTGCTAACTGATTGTATTACATCTATGAACATACAAAGTCCTGAGACATTGTACTTTTTCATCCTAGATACTGCTTTTGCAAAAAACAAGGATGATGGAAAATGGTACTACTTTGATGACAGTAGTGTGTCCACTGCAAGTGAGGACCAGATAGTGGCAAGTATCTTTCATGTTTCCATATTTGGGACTGTTGATACTTTCTTGTCAGGGCAGGAAAAATGAAGAGTAAACCAGGAAACTTGTGTTAACTTCATAGGCAGTAATTTGTGTTCTTTCAAAGGACAGTGCAAACCAAAAATGTTTCACTACAACATCAAAAATAACATAAACATTCTGATTTCTTTGTAACTTTGAATACTTGACAGCAAAGAGTTAGTAACCTGGATTGTAAATGTTTTGTTTGAAGCCTCATGAACATACTGTGCTACCCTCTTTTACAGTCCAAAGCAGCGTATGTGCTCTTCTACCAGAGACAGGACACAATCAGTGGAACTGGCTTTTTCCCACTTGACCGGGAAACTAAACAAGGTGCTTCAGCTGCCACAGGCATCCCACTAGAAAGCGATGAAGACAGCAATGAAAATGATAATGATATAGAAAATGAAAATTGTATGCACACTAACTGATGGGAAGAACTAGAAGCCATAAAAGAGACTCTCATACTGGGGATACAGAGTGAAAGAGTGAAAATGCCCACCAAATTAAGAATAAAAATCTGAGATGGGGAGTTTCAGATAATAGAATGTAAATCTTTATTACATTTTAACATGTGCAGTACTTGAAGTGAAACAATAAAAACTTAAACAGAAATTCTCTAATGCATTTACAGTCTCATATTCACAAGGTATATATAGGAAATCACAAATAAACCCCTTTTAAGTTTTCTGCTGCTGTTCCGATGGATTATGTTTTCTTTTGTTTTGGATGTGAATTAATAATTAAAATATTAAATCTGTGGACTTCTGGCATTTACTTTCCTAGTACTGCAAGAATACTACTGCCAAGTCTAGTTTCTTGATGAATATATACATGTTCCTTAGGCTGCCAACAGACTACAGGTAAAAACGTTATAAATACATAAAAGTAGTTTTCTTGAAACAGCAAATTTTTGTTTCTCCCTATTTTTCCTCTTTTTTTTTTTTTTATTAAATTTGGTCACAATAGAAGAAATAGCTTGAAAAAGGTGTTTTAACCTTTTGTGACATAGTGGAACATCCAGAATATTACATTCATCTTACTTCTGCTGTGGAACAGGTTCTGGATTTCATGCTGCATTAACAAAAAAGGTTTTCAATTAAATGTAAGTATCCATTGTTGCTTGTTGGAACTTACTCTGCAGACATAATTCCTGTTATGTTGCTTCTATGACATGCATAATTTTTATCTGATAACAGTCCAAAATTTAAATTGTGCTATAAGTTCTCTCTCCCCAGTTTTTGTAGTTTGACAGCTTGCAAACTACTCTGTATTAAGGTCAGATTTAATAGTATTCTGTATCCATAGTAATGACTGTGTATCAGGCTTAGTTGAGAATTTTTTCAATATGACCTGCCTTTAAATTGTTAATTAACAAAATCACTTTAAAGGTAGGCCTGTTAATTTTCTTTGTGTGTTCCGGATGGAATTCACCATAGCCTTACAGTGTATCTGAAAAGGTAACTCATAAGAGAATTGGCATTTGCATGTTCAAGTCAGAACCTGTACAGTATATAAGGCATACAAACTCCCAAGCTGGATTTCAGTTAACTATGTTCAGGAGTCCAGGATGCCAAAATTAGTGTGACAGTTTGAAACATTTTTTGATTTGCTGCTTTCCCATTGATCTAGTTGGAAGAATGTATTGTTGATTGCATACAATACTGCCTTTGAGAGGGGCTCTTAAATGTGGGGGCACATGTCACATATCTACTACCTGGAGAATTGCTTGGTGTCCCACTGTTAAAAATTTAAAAAAGAAAAAAGCAAAAAGTATGATGTTCTTCACTTGAACTAATCAAATACAATAGGTTATAAATTGTGTATTGTAAATAAAAGTTCACTCTGTGAGTGCACATTTTGGTAAATTATTTATTTATGTTAGCATTAAAAAGTTTAAAAAATTGCATTTGACCAGGATATAAATGAGATATGTTGGACATGGCTTTGCTTTATACCTTGATATTAAAACTGGTGTTTCATCCTGGTATTTTAAAGCTGCTTTGAGGTTTTGTTTTTTTTTTTTTTAAATGTAAACTAACCTCCTGCATGACAGAGGTTAAAATTTTGTCTGCACTTGAGTTCACTTGGGTTTACATTTGAAATGCGCATGTTTATTTATACAGATTTCAATAAAGCTATTCAAGGCCTTACTTAGTGTTCCATTTTGTTACAAATGCTTTTCCCACGGTGTTTGTGTCATGGGTAGTCTGTCTGAGACTAATATTCTCAGTTACAAACTGGTTATGTAATGACCAACATGGAACAAGATCAGTAGTATTTCAAGTATATATTAAAAGGTTTCTCTCCTGTCATTGGCCCTAAAACATTTGTAAAACTGCAAAAAAAATAATGTCATAGTTTTGTTTGTTTGTAAAAGTAATACTATAACAATAATCAAATGCAAATATACTAAGTGTGAGATGGCTGGGAAATAAGAGAATATATTTAAGATTAGATGAACCTATGGGGTTGGTGGGGGGGAATAATATAACCTTTGGAAGTAATCCTGGAGAAGTGATCAACGCTTTGAATAACAGAGAGCCCCCCTATATTCATGCTCCCATTTTTTCCAAATCTTGTTAGCCTAGAACTTGTTTGGAAAAACCACACAGAGAAAAGGATCTCATTTGACTCACAAAAGTACTTCAGTCGTTTGTAGATTGGAGCTTTAATATCTAGTAACTCTAGAGTCCTAATGCACTTCATTCTCCCTTTGAAGATGCAAATAAACACATACATATGGACTGTTATATTTGAAGTAATGTACTTACCTACTAATAATTGGATCATCCAACAAGAATTTAAAAGGGTATTGATCAAAGTAACATTTAATTAGGAAAAAATACATAGACTGATTCTAATTCTTTTTTTGTTATTGTTAATTTGGCGTCCAAAATTACAAACACACAACTTGTATAATCAGCTTACTGATCAGAGATAACAATCAGTAATACCTCTATTCGAGTTTCTCAAAAGTTTCTGGGAGTTCGGGCAAATTGTGAATTTTATTGAACATACATTCACATTAAGATAACATTCTTCCAGTGTGAAAACACTTTAAAGTACAGAAAATATGTTATTATTTACAGTGTTTATCAAAAGTTATTCTCAACTGATTATATGGAGATGATTCTAACACCTGTTAAAAACCATGTCAGATAAAAATCTAGTGTGTTTTTCTCGTCAAAAAGTTTGCTGTCAGTAAGTATCAGCATAAACCCTAAAATTACAACATTCAGTTAACAGAGTAGGAAGCAGAAGACATCTTGCGATTCCCACTCACTCTGTGGATTTTGTGACAGAAATGTGTCATTTAAAGCCAGGCTGGGAGGGAAGGAGGGGTAAAGAAATGCTGTCCAGGACTTCTTTTAGTTGGCTTCAGACAAATGTTGTGGATGTTTTGGTGCAGATCTGTCCAGCTAAATTAAAGTCCCACCTGCCTTCCTGGCACGCCGTGGTGAAATTTGCCAGATGTTCCTCAGATGATGTGGGAACTATCTGCAGCTACTTGCTAATGGGAAGGCCACAACCCCTTCCAGATTTCCCAGGAAGTTAGCCCTGTGTTACAGCAGTGTATTTTTTCAAGAGATTTGCAATCTTTAGAGAAAAATCAGTATGGCAGGCGAAGAAATTAATTGGCAAACCCACTAGTTTTCTTAAAAATTTATGCTACTTTCTTTGATGTCAGAGTTGTAGTTGCAGGATATGGTTTTTCATTGTTTCTAAGTACTAGTTACTTTGACAAAGAAAATCACCATAAATGTAGTGAAACAATAGCAAAAATATATCCGATAGAATAAGCATATTCTTAGTCTGCAGGCAAATTGCTCTCTTCAGATTTTTGTAGTTCTCTTTCCCTGCGGGGTAAACATTGTGAAAACAGTTCCAGTTCTCTAGTTCTAGAGAATTGCATGCTTTACTGGCATTATGTGCTCCTGAGGCAAGCAGAGAGACCTGTCTTACTGAAAAGAAATTACATCTTGGAAAGTAACATGGAAAGCCAGAATAGTCCAAATGTGACAAATTTATGTAGAGAATGAACTGAGTGCTATATGCCAGGTAGCATTAACAGTCGTCCTGGGCCAAATTATGCAACAGTTAATACTGGACTCTAGATATAGTTTAATGAAAAGGAAATTTTGTTATTTGTCAGGGTAGTAACCGAAAAAGACAGTTGATAAAGATGATAATGTAGATGCACCTAAATTATTTCAGTACTTGGCACTTAAATGTCACTTTAGGTATCACAAATACTCTTATCAAAATGTGAATGTTATGCAGTATCATCCAACACAAAGTTTGGGAAATGACCAACAACCTTAAAATAAGGAAGTCATTGTGGAATAGAGATGTTATTGAAGAAGTTGGTGGCACTTGGTCTTAAATTGATGTTTTTATTCAGTGTGCAAAATATTCAAGATCATATCTACAGAATGTGGAAAGTAGCAAATACTCCTATATCCTCTGTAGCCCCGGTGGACAAGCAGTACAGCACTGAAACAGGCACAAAACTAGTCCTTTGCTACATAAACAGAAATGAGAAGTTGGCTTCATCTTTCTAGGTCTCCAGGTCTCTGGTAAGGAGCCTGTGAAAATACACTTTTTGAGTTCCTACCTTTTAAAAGTTCGGATTGTAACCTGGGACACATTATAGGAAAAACATTACAACCCCAGAGTAAATACATTTGCATTAACAGATGGGGAGAAAAATTGCTTTCTCTGAAAGACTACTGAGAAGTGCCTCAATTTGCATGCAACACCTTAACCCTGTGCAGGGAGTCTGGGAGTGTAGGGAAACATTCAAAGAACTAGTGGTTCAAAACTGGAACAGGACAATCTGAAAACAGAGGTAAGGGTGGGAGTCTTTTATGCAATTACTCTTCTACAAAAGAGAAGGAAGATACTGGCAGAAGAACCAGAAGAGGCAAGTGGAGTTCTATTAACTGGGTTAGATGCTTTCCCTGGGCTACAGAGGGAGGCTGCTGAGAGGTGCAAGGGCCCTTCCCCTTCTGGGATGGAAAATTCGTCTGAGTCATCTGAGCCACCTGCCTCAGCTTGGAGATCTTTGAATCCATAAACATCCTGTTCTCAGAGGAATGTTCCTCCCTCTTTAGACCTGATTGTACCCATTAAAAAATCGTTGAATGGAGGCCTGAACGTGTATGTATTTGCTCCAAGCTCACCATAGTTTGAGGGAAGGCCTTGCTAGCATTGTAATTCATCAACATGGGAATAAAACCCATGCTCTCTTTCAGCATAGTGACTGTTACGACTTTTCTTCCTTTCTTTCACCATGGCTTCAAACTTAAACTCATGAAGCCACTCCAAACCCCCTCTGTTCAACTGTCCTGGTTCAGGTCAAGCACATGAGGGAGAGAGCCTGGAGCCATGTGTGCATGCTATTCCATTTTATCTTACGTCATGGTCGGGACAGGTAAAGGGCTCTCCCTTCCCAGGACAGGGCAGGCATTCCTTTTTCCAGGGAGCAGTGGGGTAACAATTGTCCTGACCAGAGGGTTTCTCTGCCATTGTTTTTCATTGTTTTGGGCTTGGGGGGAAACAGGGCATGAGAGGGGGTGGAGGGGGACGTTTTTTCTTTGGCTTGGGGCTGTGCAGCACCAGGTTGGGTCACTTGCTCATACATTTTTTGTATGTAAATCATATTCTTTTTTGTATACTTTTATTACTAATAGTGTTGCTGAAATTGTTCATTTTCTCGTCTCATTGCTATTTCCAGTAAGTTGTTCTTTGCTCAGGATCTCTACCTTTTTTCTCTCGCACTACAGAGGTGGGGAAGGGGAGTGCATGTGTGGGGCTTAATTTCCAACTGGGCTTAAACCACAAAAAAACCCTTTGATTTATTGTCATTTCCTCCAAGTAACACTTTCCCCCAGTTACAGCCTCTACCAAAACATACATCTCCCTTTTCCTTCTTTCTTTTCCGTTCTGAAGAGCATCCTTGCCTCTCCATGACAATTTTGTTAAAACCCAATGATCTGTTCAGACATGCCCCTGTTGAAAAATGAGTAGTTCCTTAAAAATTAAAATTAAAACCTACATATCGTGCAATTGGTAAGAGGTCTGCAACCAGCTCTGGGGGCACAAAGGCATTTTCCAGAGCACAATGAATGCTGTCTGGAAAGACTCAGATGAGCTATGCTTGTTTTCAACATCTGTCAATGTTCTAAAATACATATTATGTTCTGGGTATTGTGTAAATGTGTCTTTTGCCTGAGGAGAAAGTCTGCAAACACAAGGGACAGTAATTACTGACTGTACCATCTATAATTATTAAAAGCAAATACAAATGACATATTGATTTTTGGTATAGGAAATAATGCCATAGCAGATGTCTTCAGAAAATTTAACTGTAGCTATTTATATAATACTTTTGAGATATGGTAGCGCAGATTAAAAGATAAATCAAAGAAGGTTGTAGTACTACTTAGTATGGGAAGTATTGGGTTATCCTCTCGATGTAATCTTTGGAATTCTGTTTGGTTAATGTCATTGTCAGTCAAGAAATTGTGATTTAGGAAGCTTATTTTTATGATGCACATTGTTTCTGTAATATCAGAGAGGAAGAAATAGTGCAGAACTGTGAATGTATGTTAAAACAATGAATCACACCAAGACAAACCAAGAGTATGGAGATGCCTATATTGCATGAATAGAAAAGATGAATGTAATAAGAAAGTAGCTGTAGGATACTACTAAGGAGGTGGTAGAGGATTTCTAAAAGGAGCAGTGTCCTATGGTTAAAAAAGCAACTACTACAAAAGTCATTAGCAGGCAACCATAAATTAAAATCTTTGATAGTGGTAGTTTGTCTTGCAGACATACAACAAAAAAATAATTTGGCTTCTAGCAATGGATTTAATTTCTTAGTGAAAGATAATGGTAAACCAGTAGAAAAGAAACAATTATGAGCACATTATGAGGATTGGGAGCTGAGTTCCTAATAATTTTTAGGAACTAGTTTACAAAGGAAGGTTTGAAATGTCCTGAAGCGGGAAAAAAAACAATAACAGAATCAATTAGATTGGAAAAGACCTCTAATTGAACAGCACCATATCAACTAGATCATGGCTCTAAATGCCATGTCCAGTCTTTCCCTAAACACCTCCAGGGATAGTGACTGCATCACCTCTCTGGGCAGCTCATTCCAATGTCTAATCACCCTTTCTGTGAAGAAATTCCTCCTGATGTCCAACCTAAACCTCCCCTGGCACAGCTTAAAACTATGTCCTTTCATCCTGTCACAAGCTGCCTGGGAGAAGAGGCTGACTAACCTCCATCTGGCTACCAACTCCTTTCAGGTAGTTGTAAAGAATGAGTGACCCCTGAACCTCCTCCAGGCTAAAATACCCCAGCTCCCTCAGCTGCTCATCACAGGACAATGATGCATCAATTTCTTTGAAATTCTACATGTGTAAGGCTGGTTCTGGCTTTCTGTAATCTTGCCTCCAACAAACTAATTCAAGCCCACCAGGCATCACCCATAACGAAGTTTGGCTGAGTGGATCAGGAGTAGAGTCATTTGATAAAGAACCTGTCAATACTTAGTACATGTTAACTTCTAATTTTGTAATTCAATTGTTTATCACATGCTCTTAGATCATGGCATGGTTCAGTTAGTTATGATTGAAAGCAGAGAAGCAAGGCCCTTAGAAATAAACAGCCATAGGAATCTACTGATGACCATGCTGTCAAAAGGAAATAAGGTTTCAGACTGGCTGAACAAGTTCTACATCCCACTTAATGATCTGTTCAGTAGCTCCAGGGCTTGGCACTCAGGTGGAACAGTGAGTATTCAGACCTGGAATTTCCTATGCTCTAGCCAGCAGGTAGCCAGGAGCACAGCCATGCACTGGTGTGAGAAGACAGACAAGCTCATCCACTGTGCACTGGGAACAGGTTCCAGCGAGTGTCTGCTATTTGTGAAATACTGAATACAACTTGTAGAAATACTGCCAAAATACCAGTATTAACAAATGAAATTAACTATGTTATTGCCACAAATGTGCATCCTTGGTTATGGATGTCTCTGCTAGCACATGACCCAGGGTGTAGATACATACAGTGATACTGCCCTGCTTTTTTGGGAATGCATATTCACATGTGGAGCTGATCTGGCTAGCCATTTTACTACAAAGGAAAGCATTTGGATCTTTATGATTGAATACCTTTGGCTGTCTTCCAAATTTCCTGAGAAATAAGTTCATTCTATTTAGCTGTTTGGATCCAACCTGAGTAACAAAATATCTTTCAGGTTGCTGCTTATAAACACAGCCACAAATGAACCTCTACAAATATTTATCTCAAGGGCAAAGTTCTCTGAATTAGATAAGAAGTCTATAATCTTCATAAAGCAATAAAGATTACATAAGGTAAACCAAAGCTTCTACAAGCTGCAGTTCTTCATTCAGATCTCTTCCATAAGAAATTTCTAATCTTCATGGGGTTTATAGAAAGCACTGCCTGTATAAGAAGGAACAGTCCCCCTTCAGTTATCTTTGCAAAGAGCTGTGCTGGAGGCTCTCACAAGTACATGACCATACTGAGTCTTTTTTAAGCTGGGCTGAGTTAGTTACAAATTACGTTGTTCTTGCCAGTAGCTGTGGCAGTGTGAGAAAAGAATACCTGCATGGTGTGCTAGCCTCCATGCTACTTATATGAGTATAGTGAGTGTAGCTATTTCTAGAATTATTTTTATGTGTTTTACAAATATGACTGCAGTCCCTGCTACATAGAGGCCACCCCTAACACAAAGGAACTAACATCCCATGAGCTGGTAAAAACTCTTCTGTTGTAATGGTATCACTCAGCAGCCTCAGGGCTCCAGTCTGGAATCATTATCTTAAAGGATTCACCAGAGCCTGCAGAAAGCATTCAGTGACTTCTCCCTGCTGCAGCAGCCAAAAAATTTTATTTTTAGGTAGGGGAACACCCTTCTCCTCTCTGGTTTGCTCTGTGATTAGTAGATTGTCTGGAGGTTACTAGGTGTCTGGAAGTACTTCCATAACTTTCATACAAGCTGAATAAGATGTAGGGAGGTTTTTGCCAAATACATGAGAGAGCAACAAATAAGAAGATTGCAGCACAATGCAAATTACTGACATTCTTGATGGACATTTTTAAGCCACACATCCTGCAGTCATTATGAGATAACCAGGGAAAAGCTTCTGCCACAGGATGCAGATGAATGAACTGACCACTGGAAGAGCTCTGGATCAAATAACAGTGCCTAGAATCACAACTGCTTTGCTTCAACACAACTATGCCTTTATCTGTAAACCAAAATTCCTAATAAAATACTTAAAGATTGTAGTAAATTCTGATCGTAAGTGCAACATCACTGAAGTTTCTTAGTCTGCTGACTGTGACTTGATGCTGTGCTAATTGTTAAGGTAGTAAGGATGGTCAGTCTAGGATTCTTCTGTGTAAGTCAAGTAGCATCTCCACCTCTGTTTCTCTATTTGCTATACTTGACAGCAAAAAATGTATCATGAATGGGGTGCATTACATATCATGCAAGGAAAAAGCACAGATGAACAGATAGTCTGTTATTTGTGTAAGGGAATGAAAGACATATTCAGTTTAAACCACAGAGTAATGTTTGTTTCCCAGGCCAGCCACATACTTCCTGTGTGAGCTGGAAAGTATGAAAGGCATGGGAGGTGCTGATAAAATTTTGATTATCATGTCTCTGTTGGTCTGTTGTTACATTGCCAGCTCTAACACAGCAATAAATTAATTCAAGCATTGGACAGCAATTCTTTCTCACAAAAGGTGTTACCAGGTTCAGCTAATTCAATTACCAGCACTCAAAAGGCCAATTAAAAAAACCCAAAAAGCCAACAAACAAAAAAAACCCACCAAAAGCCACTGCTTTGACAATCTGTTTGGACATGATTCAAGCACAAAAAAACTGGAAAAAAACCAGCTTTGCCGTCTGGTTACATGAGAGTCTTGGAAGCATCTAAACCTCTGGTCAAGAGATTTGTGTGTAGGCTCTGGAGTTCTGCACTCAATAGGGAATCACTGCTGAATACCTAATATATATCACAGGTCTGACATTTTGGGCGTTGCTGCTTAACACTGTTGAGAGTGACCTCAAACAAAACGTGACATAATTACCAATAGAGAGCAGCTGGGATTGCTTTTTTAGTTGACCAAATGAAATAAAATTTATATTAACCATAAGCATACAAACAAAATGGGTACTAACATGTAAACATATGCTCACACCTAATCAGAAAGGAGCAGAGGCTGAATTAATGAGGAGTTCACACTGGAAAGCATACTTATCAATCTGCTGGTAGATCTAACTTCCTTGCACAGCCACATCCTGACAGAACAAGGACTTCACTTCTATTCCATAAAAAACCCCAAAAAATACCATATACTACGGGGAAGTTGATTACTTCTTTTAACTCATTTGTGTCACAACAAATACTCTCTTGCTCCACTTTGGTCTGTAATTTAAGGAGCTCCTGAAGTGTTCATATAGTAAAGGCTTCTTTGTGCTTATATAGACCAATACAATGCATAGTTTTTATAAAAGGCTACAGGATGTATTTGGTATTAATCCATCTCTCACTGTCTTTTAATTTAAAATTTAACTTTGTCTTTTGGTATGAGTATCTATGTTCCATCTGAGACAAAAATTTCTCCGTCGTGACTCTTAACTCTGCAGTACAAAAAATCACCAGAGATGTCTGCAAATACCTTTACTTTTCCACACAATTGATTTTTCATATCCTGAAGTTAGTTTTGTATTGTCACTACTTACAGATTCATATCACTTACAGAAGTATAAAGGAGTACAGGTAAAGTGAACTCAGAGAGAAATCACTACTCTCCCATTACATTGAAACCAATTCATTGACACAGTGAATGAAATCTGATAGTTTTGCCTCTGTATAGCATGATGACAGAACCCTGTTCTCATATACAAAGCCTGCATCTGCATACATCTACCAGGATGGGCTATAACTAGGACTAAACACCTGAAATTAATACAGCCAAATGTTTAATCCAATTAAAAGGACTGATGTGCATCATTTGGAATGAAGATGAGGTAACTTAATGAGTCACAATAGGTCTCATGAGCATTTTTGTTGATAATTAGGGCCATAAAGCTACAGGGAATTATTTCAATCACCCGATGCCCATCACAAAATAACATATAATTTAATAACAAAGCAAACCACAATGTAATAATTGCAGTGCAATAGTGCAATACAAAGTTATCCTAAAAGCTGAGAGATGCACCTGAGCTGCAGGCACATGTACTATTCCCAGTTAAGTCAGCTTTACAGCTAACTAGCATTCTTAGCTTGCTGGTCAAAAATGTGCCCTCAGAGATGTCCACATATCCCATGCCACCTTCTGAATCAAAAGTGACTTGAATTGTAACTGGGGTACTTAAGTATACGAAAGACTGCAAGCACTTCTGTTGAGGGTTAGGACCACGTGCAATAGATCCTATTGCAATGAAATGCAACTGCAGGAGTCACATTCACAATCAAATCAGTGTCACTTAAAAGGATCCTGGCTAGTTTAAACAGTTTAACTGCACTGATTTAGATTAACTCATAAATCTCTGCATTTACAAAAGGCACACATCAAAATGGTGAGAAAGATGACCTTGTTGTTTAAGAGACACATCTGAGATTCAGGCACATGTTCCCAGTTCTTGTGTTCATCAGATCCAGAAGAGTTTTCAACTCTACAACTATAAGAATTCTACAAACTGTAAGATTCATTTCCAAACTCATGAACAATCCTGCAGCATTTGGCTAGCAATGCTGAGCAGACTGAGTGGCTAAGCTGATAGTTGAAAAGATATGTACAATCAATGTAAATGACACCTGTATGCAAACAGGCAGACAAGTAGATTCAGGGAATATCAATGTGTCTACGCTTACTGTGTACAGTAAATCTGTGGAAAAATCCAAACAACAAAAATGAAGTAAATCATTAAAGCTTACCTAAGAAATACATGTGCATAGTCAATAATTAATTAATTCATTCATTTTCCTAGCTAATCATCCATGTTTCTTATTAAGGTATTTGGACTAGTCTGTGAATTGCATCAGGCCTGAAACCCAGAACAGATGCACTATGATGGGAAAATCCTTAGGAAAAAGCTTATTGGCTGAGCATGTACATTGTTCTACTGAAGACAACAGTCTTGTTCTTTTGTTGTTGTTGTTGTTTTAAATAAGCATAGAAAAATCAAAGCTTTGGAGAATACACAGACCAATGCACTTTGAAAGTATAGCAGTGTTACAGAAGCATACTTTTACTGGTCAGGGCGAAATCCTAATTGCTTGTCTGAAGGCACATAAAGCTTGACCACCTAATTGAATTGCGGCAGCATTACACGGTTTTAAAAACTCACTTCCATTTATCCAGTTCTGTCAACCTAACAGCCAGTACATTGAAAAAATATAAAAATAAAGATCTTAAAAAACCAAATTACTTAGAAAACAATCCTGCACTCTTTTCTTCACAAAGATTTATGTATTCAGGTACAGTCAATGCTGTGCCAGTGGGAGCATGTTTACTGTATTATTTGCAATGGTTTTGGCAGTAAATGAACTCAACATACAGGTAGGGATGCTCAAATTCGTGAAAAATTTTTACTTTTTCATTACAAGCCAAAAGCCCCAAAATATTAGAGCATTGTCTGAGTAAGACTGAAGACTTTCAGGGAAGCCTGAAGAAAAGCTGTTACTTAAAATTTTTTAAATTGTATGGCAGTAAAAATTTGTCCTTCATTTTTCTTCTTCATAATTATTTTCAAGACTATAGTTTGAAAACTACAGCATGTCAAAACTCACAGGTGTTTTCCAACTCCCTGGGTTTATAGACAAAGAACAGAACCATGCTACATTACAGTAGGCAGCCAGCACTGTACAGCATTTGCAGTACTGAGAACATGGAAAAATTATTATTGCAGAGACCAAAATTATGAAGTATTTATTAAATATTAATTGTTATGGTGAATATATATGAATGGTATCTTTCAGAAAGAAGCTCCCAGGCAACTATGAGGCCTAAGGTCCCTGCATTACTACAAGTGACAGATACTGAAGAGCTCTTTCTGGTTGTTCAGGAGCCAGGTTTAGAAATAGGTTAAAAATTGCTGGTATGGAATTCTAAGGGACACTGCTAGTGACAGGGAAGGTACCCGGGACCGAACCATTCCATACGCCCATGTTTTTTCCCTGCCTGTGTTTATGTTTAAAGCTCCTCAAGGAAGAATTCAGGCTTGCTTGGCTTAGAGGAGACCACGGAGGACTGCACAGGCACACGGGCCGAGAAGGGCACAAAGCTTCACTCCTGCTAGAACCACAGAATGGACAAGGCTGGAAGGGACCGCTTTGGGTCATCTCCTCCAACCTCGCTGCTCAAGCAGGGTCACCCCAGAGCACACTGCACAGAATTGTATCCAGACGGTTCTTCAATCCCCAGCGAGGGAGACTCCACAAACTCTCTGGGCAATGTTTCAGTGCACAATCACTCGCATTGGAAAGCAAGCAAGAACTTCAGGATTCAAAAGAAAAACAGTGTAACTCGCCTTTTGCTTTTTTTAAATGAAACACTCCTGAGATCCGGGGACCAGAGGGGACCGGCCCCAACACCCCCGTAGCTGCCCGGCGGGGTTGGCGGCTGCTGAAGCCTCAGTGACCCTTCGCGAACGCCGCAGTTTGTCCCCTCCCCATGGCAGCTCCCCAGCGCCGGCCCCGCCTCGGCACAGGTCCCAGCACCTCTCCTGCCCCTTCACACCGACCCAGTGACACGGCGGGGAAGAATCCCGGGGAAAGAGCCCGGCTCCCCGGGCCGCGCCCGGCCCAGCCCGGCAGGACGGATCCGGGTGCCGCCTCCTTCCTTCCTTCCCTCCCTCCCTGGCGGCGGCCGGCGCTCTCCCCGCCCCCGGCCGTGTGTGCGGAAGCTGCCGGCGCCCGGGATTGTGGGAGCGGGGGGGACGCGGCGCGGGGAGGGGACGCGGCCGGGGCCGGAGGGTTCCGGTGCGGGGCGCAGACGTGTCGGCCGGGGCCGCGGAGCGACAGGCGCTGCCCCTGCCCGCTCGGAACAGCGCCCGGCCCGGGGCCGGCCCGGCGGCGCCATGGCCGGGACCAGCAGCCCCGAAGCCGTGAAGAAGCTGCTGGAAAACATGCAGGGGGACCTGCGGGGCCTGAGCCTGGAGTGCCGGAAAAAATTCCCCCCTGTCAAGGAGGTGAGTGGCGCCGAGTCAAGCCGGGCCGTGCTGGGCTGAGCCGGGCGGCAGACGCCGTGCCGGAGGGGCCTCCCGGGGTCCGGCCGGAGCGGAGCTGCCGGCGTGCCCGTGCTCCGGTACCCAGCCCGGTGCCGCTCCCGGGGAGCTCCGACCTCCGCGGCCGCGGGCTGTGCTCAGCCGTGGCTGTGCCTGTCGCGTGTTCTGTGGCTGTTGTTTTCAGTGCGCTGCCGAGGCGGGGGCCGTGGGCCGGGCTGTGCCCCTCGGCGAGCGGGACTGGCGGACAGACCAGACCGTCTGCTGGCGGGCGAAGCCGGCCCGGCCCCGCTGCGCCCTCGGCGCCCTCCGGGGAAAACACAAAGTTCGGCTTGGCTGTGCCGGCAGCACCGAGCGAGCGAAAGTCGCCGGAGGCGAGCTCGGCGTGCGGGCACGGAGCGAGCGGAGAGCCCGACGGGCTGGCTGCGGCCGAGCAGGGCCGTGCCCAGCCCCGCCGGCCCTGCGGCTGCGGTGGGAGCCCAGGGGCCCGCAGTCTCCTTCGGGTCTGCGCCTTGCCCCTCTCTCGAAGGCTGTGCTGCCCGGGCCGGCGTGCCTTATTGCTCCCCATTCCACCCGTGGCTGCCGGTGTGAGCTGTGCGGGTCGCTCGTCATCACTCCCGTGTCGTTTGGGGTTGTGTGGCTTTCCAACGGTGTGGCCACAACCGAGGAAGCTTGGGAGACGCAGAAGTTTGGGTTACTTTTTGTTCCTCCTTTCTTAAAAAAGCCTTAAATAAACTCATTCCAGTAAGATTGTATGTTTTATTTTTGAAAACTTGAGTTTATGCTGTGCAGCCTGAGACCTCAGTAATCTCGGTGAGCAGGATTACTTTACTTGAACAACAATCGGAATTTTTCTTACTTTTCTAACTTAAAACATACTTTTTAACCATATGTTTTTCTGGTTTTTTTTTCCAGTAGTTTAACTTTTCCCCTATCAGCAGTTTGCCACTTGCAAAAAAGTTTTCTGTGAAGTAGTGGGAGGAAAAATACTAAAAGACTAAGTCAGATTAAGATGCACGCCCAGAAGCACATAAGAAAGGCATTGAATGTGTTGTATGACTTAAGTTCCAATTAAGTGATAGCACATTTAATACTGTACAAAGTATTATACACTTTAACAGCTGAATTGAAGCTAATGACTGTGCTTGTTTTGAAAGACATGAAGCAACACACTGTACCAGAGCATGTTATGTGCTATTTTAGTTTTCAGAGGAATGGTGTGTTTGAGAAATTTCGTGTGGTCACAGGAAAACAAGAGAAAGTTGTCATCAGTCCTGAGTAATTGTGTGTGGTCATATGTAAATAAGAAAAAGCTGCAGTCAGTAGAACAGAAATCTCTGTGTGTTTGGAGGGAGATGGGAGTGCTGCTTGCACTCCCTTCTGTATATTACTGTGTGACTCTTGTTTAGTGTCTGAACAAGTTTCCCCACTGTGTTAATGTTTATTTTCTTTGAGATCTACAAAGGAGTTGGGCAGTGTCATTCATAAGCTAGTATTTTTAGTAATGCTTCATTACGTTTGCCATGGCTGAATATTATAGTAACTACTGCATGTACTTCATGCTTGTTCAGCACGTTTATCATATTCTTGTGTAAGTTCGACTTTTGTGTTATTTTCTTTAAAGTGACAGCAATTTATATAGCTTTCTTCATTAAAAGCACTTTTTCAAAGTTGCCTGGGATTTGGAGGGGTTTCTTGGAATAGTACTGGTGGAACTTTCTGCTGGGAGTTGTGTGCTCTCACAAAGAGTCTGAGGTGTAAGCAGTCCTACAGTAGGATGTATGATACAGTTGCAGGAAACGATCTTACTTCCTCACTTCTGGAAGCCCTTTTTGTTCTACTTTTAGAGCAAATGAGTGTCATCTTTTTGGTCAAATCTCGACTGCTAAAGAGATTTTATTTGTATGCTTTTGGTCTGATCATTATTAGATTTGACTAGAGTGATGAGAGGAATGTTGTATTCTTGTTGTTGACTTGAAACAGCACTAGTTTTTTAAACCATGTTTAAATAGTGTCTTTTAAAAACCAATTCACCCTACTTACAATCTCACTTTTTTGCTTGCAGTGTAACTGAATTCTCTCACATGCATTGTAATTTATGAGTTTGTATTGCAATTGATGTGTGTACTTTCATGTCACTTAACAAGCTTACTGTACTGGGACAAAACTATTGAAAAAACTCCTAGTCCCAAATTAGTAATTATGAGATGTATATCATAGTTGTTGTATTCAATAGGTACTTGATAAAGGTAAACTGCTTCTCATAATCTGTCTGACATATTCAAAGATTTTGCTTGTAGTTATCTTTAGCCACTTGTAAAATGAATTGTCTGTTCTGGTTTTATTTTGTGTGATTTGTTTTTATGTTAATAGTATTAAAATTCTACAAAGTTAATGTAGCTGGTAGATTTGCTGTGATAAAAGTAGTAATGTACTTCCCAGTTCTGCTTGTTGCTCAGATGATTAAGTTGAGTAAATTCTTTAACCAGTACTGTAAGGATTTAGACCAGTTGTATGATCAGAAAAACAGAGCCTGTTTTATTAAAAATGTTTTAGTTTTTTCACTCTCTAAACACCTTTTGTAATGCATATGTTATTACAAAATTATGCAGTATCTCTTAGGTTCAGAGAGACCAAAGCAATATTAAATAATTTTTGAACAGGCAGATACATGTCTCAGCTGAAGAAGTTTACTGAAGTTCCATTGGGGGAGGAGGGTGGGGGTGGGGTTTGGATGCAGAAGAGAAGGGGACAGCCAACCGTGGGATCTAGATCTTATCCTCAGTTAGGAAGTAGAAGTAAGTTCTTAATGAACCTTTATTGAAAATGGAACTTGAACTCTCCAATATTTTGAGGACTCTCATTTCATTTTTTCTAGTACTCTGAGTCTGTAAAATTTTCTTAGTAGGTCATGTTTATGTCAAAATCATGTAGTTTTAAGTCCAGTAATGGTTTTTGCTGACTTCAATA
The DNA here is from genome assembly GCF_009819885.2 of Catharus ustulatus. Classification (NCBI taxonomy): domain Eukaryota; kingdom Metazoa; phylum Chordata; class Aves; order Passeriformes; family Turdidae; genus Catharus; species Catharus ustulatus. Next base: position 52,510,002 of record NC_046224.1, on the reverse strand, counting down.
ATCTGTTAAGAAATGATGAAATTACTGAGTTACTCCCAGTGTTAAACTTGGGACACAAATATGTGGCCAACTTCCTTCCCCTTAGAGCTTTTAACTGAGAAATAACAGGATGTTTTGTTGGCTCCAGAGTATCCATATGTTGTCTGTGCTCTGTGTTAAGAATAATACCAGAGCAGGATTTTCCTAGGTTATGTCCTTTAAAAATGGGAGCAGCAGAAAGAACCTGTAGGTCTGAAATTACATTGGTGACAATGTTTGGGGTTAAATAACATAACAGACTTATTTTTTTATGGGTGTGGAGAATACCAGTTACTATTACACTTGAAATCCATTACTCTTTGTTGCTAGATGTTTTTCTGTTTGATACTTCCTCAGATCACCACTGACTGCAGAAGTGTACTAGGCATGAATGCTATATACTATGACCAGCAAGTGATTTGTGATTACGTCTCTGATATGCCAAACCTGTTTATCCGGCAGACATACAAATAATGACATTGCTGAAAATGTGTTTGTATTTTCATGATGTATTTCTGTTGTCCAATTAGAAAAGTAGGTAGCACCTATGGATGGGAGAGAAGCTCTCAGGGGAGTGTAAATAAAACACTGTCTTTTGGAGCTTGAAATTACAGAGGATGAAACCGTCTTTGGTACAGGTATCAGTCCTCTGATTGTTATCTAAAGTAATCTGATGTTTCTCCTAGAAAACAATACAACTTGATAATTAATACGTAATTTTTAATACAGTGAGCTCTGAGATTTGCTCTGTACTAGAGAGTATTGTAATGCTGCTAACACTACACTGAATTGCATGCTGCACACATAGAGCTTTATAAACTGTTTTAATCTGCTAGTGACTGGAGTTTTGGTATTGTGTGCTGCATTTGTGGAAAACTGGTGGTGCTCTCCTTAGTAAACTGGAGTAAGAATTTTCTCTTATCACAGAATTGAAAGTGGTTTAGTGTCCTAAATAGGTTACCTGCTGTTTCGTATTACAGAATGAAAATACTGTTCAGTAAAATGCATCTGATTTGGTAAGATAATTCTACCGCATAAAAAATGCTTAGAAATACAAGGACAAAATATTTATAATTGTCAGAAATAATGGAGTTAAAATGAGATATAAGTATGCCCAAAAGTTTCTCGCATCTTGCATTCCAGTTGTATGTAAATCCTTGTTGTTTACACAGATCCAATCAAGCAGTTGCAGCTTTCTAGTAAGCGTGTAGCCTCTGTTGTCTCAGGTTTTTACTTGGCTTTTAAATAGCAGTAAAACCAAAATGAGTTAAAAAAAATACCACTAAAATTAACTCTTATCCAGCTCTCTGCACAGTTTCAGGCGCATCTGTGCCTGAAGAGGAGAAGAGAGAAGGCAGGCAGTGTTGGGGCAGACAAGGACTCTACTGCATCATTCCATGACAGGATCAGCTTGGCCTGGGCCAGGGTGTGCCCTTTTCTTGGCAGTTGCATAATGGGTTGCAGGTACCTATATGTTTTGGGATGATTGTTGCTATAATAGGGCTAGGAAAGAAGTGCTGTTCAACTTGCCTCCACTGGAAGAGCAGCAGAGAATTAGCTTTGAATGCTTTGGTCAGTAGAAATGCTCTTGAGTCTCTTGGAAGGAAGCTTTTGGTAGCCTCACTGTGCTGTTTCTTTACCAGATCTTTGAAAGAGCAGCATTGCTTTTACTTAGCTTCTTTGTGAGTTGTGTGCACCTTTGGCACATAGGCGTATTTTTGAAACTGTATTGTAATTTAGTGTATCTAGGAAAAAGAATAGAATCCAATTTTACAATCTTATGTTTTCTTCTGTTATACGCAAGTCTTCTTGCAGGCAAGTAGCCTTACAAAGCTCATAAGGTAAAAGTTTAAAAGATAGGATTTCATTGACTTCTGGAGAAAGCAAACTGTATATTATTTAATTACAGTAGATGTGGTGTGGACTGGCCTGAGGAAAGAGATAGGATTTGCCCTTTCTGAGAGGCTCTGTGTTGTGTTGTGTGAAGACAAGCGTTATTCTACATTTCTTCCTTTGGATTCCAGTCTTGTTTGCATTTAGTGACTTATAAGACAGTTCAGTCCCCTGGGTTAAATCATTCTTGTTTAGGAGTGATAGGCTGTACACATTTTAATGCCAAAAAATTAATTGGGAAGCTTGTCCTTTTCAGAGAACCTCTGATGTCATTGGCTAGCTGTGTGAAACTAAACATGAGGATGTATTGCAAATGTTAAATGCACATTAAAAAGATACAGATCAGTTACAGAGTATATAATGTCGAAGTGATCATTAGGACTTCTAATGCAACTGGAAGGAACAGTTAAGACATGTGAATATTTGTTAGGTGTTCTGTAATGGTAATAATATTTCAGAAATTTTGTTGAACATAGTGCAGTAGACATTGGAGAAGGCTAAGAAAGAAAATTACATGCTGAACTGTCTTGTGATTTGAGCATCTGAGTCACTTGATGTACTTCTAGCATTGAATAGTTTCTGAGTACTCTGCATTCATGCTACTTTAGTGGTAAGAGGATGAGCCAGATGAACCTAGGAAAGAAGAAAACTTTGTACATAGACCATTTTCAGTAGGAGTAACCAAGTTTTTGGGTTTCCTGCTTTATTTTTTGAATAAAATTATTTAAGTAATTCTGATACTACTGGGAAATACTGCTATACAGGGAATTCAACCTACACTGAACTTACCAGGCTGGTTTATTTTCAGGTCTTCACAACATTAAATGGATGAAAACTAGAGGATTTTGTATTTTGGTTTTTTGTAATGGGTATTCACTTAACTAATATTTTAAAAGTTGTCTTGAAATAGAGAAACAATGCTCTGTAGAAAGTATGTTGTCATACTTAGGCAGCTTGCACTAAAGCATGTTTTCTGTGCATGTGACTGGAGATTATTCTGTAGCATTCTTGAAACTTGAAACCAGTAATTCCTAATATCTCTTTTAGTTTATTTTATAATTTCTGATCTTTACCACTTGCTGAGTCTGATATCTTTATGTTTGGAGTCCATTAATTTTGCAGTGATTTTTATTCAATATTGACCTTTATGCAGTTGTGTTTTTTCATAATTATGTTTTTAGAAGTGAATTCTTACGTTTCTAGGGGAAAACATCTATTCAGATGTGTTCTAAACTTAATGGGTTCATTGTCATAAGTTTCATGTGATCATTTTAGTCTTTGAGAAGAAATGTCACATGTTCTGAAGTGATTGACATAAGGCACACAGGTCAAATTTCTTACTCATGTACTACCTTGCAATTTAATGGATGAAGAAAATTATTAAAAGTTTCAGTATATTGGTCTGTCTTTATGCTTTCCAAGTTACACTTTTCAGTGCAGGATTAAGGTGCCTAATGTTGGGTGTATAAACTTCGTTGATTGTGCAGACTTGGAAATACAGTCAATAGAGCCAAATAACTATTCAGAGTATCTTGTAGCTAGGGGATTGATTGCCTCTGTCACTTACACACTAGGTGTTCTGCATTGCCACTTGAGATACAATAATATTTCTTCCTTGGCTTCCAGCCTCTGGTCCAGAAGAGCATGGGTCTTCTGGTGTCTGCGTGTTGTTGTCTTGGATACAGAGGCCTAAGCTCAGACCTCTGCATTGAGCCCCTGCTAGTGGATCAGCTGAATTAGCTTAAGGAGAGGCTTTAAGAATTAAGGAGCATTCAGGAAAGACAATCTCCATTGTAATGGGGAGGCTAAATATTTAAATTTGTGCCTGTTAATCTCTGATTTAATTCCCATCTGCCTCCCATGGATTCTTGACGATTATACAGAAAACCTGTAGCACAAGTTGGAAATCCTTGGTGACTCTAGTTCTCAACTAGTGCCTAAACTGTCGACTGTTTTTCTCTTTATCAGGTGTCTGGCAAATGGACATTGCTGATTGAATATAGTAATTGTGGCAAGTCCTCAAAAGTTGCCTGGTCCCATCTGTTGTGATTGACAAGCTGAAGGCAACGCTAGTTTGAACTTCAAGTGTATATCTCCTAAAGCTCTGAAACAGGATGTTACTTTATTTTTAACATAGAATGGTAATTTTTGGGTCAACAGTATGTAACTAAAATTCAAGTGCAAGTGCTCAGTTTCAGTGGTTTAAAATCAGTTGTGTGGTACTTGAATGGATCACTCAGAAACCTCTTAATGGTAGACACGGGCTCTCAGGATATCCTTACACCACATAGGTATCTAATGTATTATATACCATATATAACATTTAGGTATCCGTATAATTTATATAACATACAATGCAAAATATGAGATATGTCCTTGTTCTGTCTGTTGAAAAGAAGAACTGAAAAATTTGTTGCTAAGTGGCTTGTATTTCTTCTCTTTTAGGTGTTAGCTTTTTTGCCTTTTCTGTCTACGTTAGTACTGTTCAGTAATGAGTTGTTTTACGTTATGCATTGTGATTTGATCTGATAATTTATATGTGATGTTTTTTCCAACTGTAATATTTTGACTGTCAAATGAAAACTTATGATATTAGGTATTTGTATTTGAATATCTTATGTTCATGTCAAGTGAGGCAACTCCAAAGGCAGCAGCTCTGAAGCACTTCAGATAACTCTGGCATTTCTTCTGGCATTAGTGATGGCTAACCTTCAGCATTCTGAATTGGCTGCTGGTACTGCAAACTGACAATATCAGAAGATTAATGGACCAGAGGAGTAGTCACTCCTGTCAAGTATGAAAGAGCACTCTAAATATGAGAGCAACTAATACAGCTGCACTAAAGCTGGAAATGAACATGGTTGTGTGTTTTTGAGAAACAAAAAACTTAAACTGCAATGTCTTAAATCTTCAACTGGAGAAGAAAGTATATGATAGAATCTGTTAATGCTTTTTGCCCCTAATTTATGATAATTTTCGAACAAAATGATATTTTTTTCAGTGTAATAAACCCAGCACAACAATGTCAGATCATTTGCCAGTTTAAATTCTGTGTAAAGTGAGTGTATATAAAAGAGAAGGGTCAGAGTAGGGATTGCACTCAGGGGGAGGAAGGTAAAAATACAGAAGGCAAGTAAAGTGGTTTTTCACACAAATGTGGCACACTTGAGTGCTTTCATGAAACTGATCTAGTCAGGAGTTTTTTGTGTGTTCTTTTCCAAATAATAGTTTGGTAGTACAGCAATGGTCCAGAATGTGCTTTTGCACAGCAAGCCAGAATAACAATGAAGTGAAATTGTATTTTAGACAGAAGGACCTCTTACCTAAACTGTTGGATATAGGGTTAGTATTCCAGTTGGAAAGGCAGACAGTCATGGATAGAAAGTAATTGCTCTTTTTATTTCATGTAATAGATATGGAAGTGACTACAGATAACATATTACTCTCATCCAGTCTTAATAAAAGGTTGGCAAACAATGTAATGTAAATACTAATAAAAAACATCATTCCTGAGTGCTTTTCTTTTTAGAATACACAAATCAATAACTTATGTGGTAAGGACTGCAAACATTACAACAATTTCAGTGTTTTTGGAGACAGCAATTTGCTCTAACGTGCAATGAAAACACAAATGGTCATTCAAAAGCACTAGCAGTGAAAATTCTTGGTTTTATTAACTTTTGGTAACAATGCTATCACATTTAGAAATTCGTACAAAAATATCCTTAATGTCAGATCAATCCTTAGAAGAAATTAGTACATGCTTGGTAGTTACATTAACTGTCCTTATGGGAATGTATATATTCTGGTTAATAAAGTCAAAAAAATGCTGACTTCTGTTCCTAATTGTTATATACAAATTCCTCTGAAGATCAGCATATTTATCCTTTTTAAAGCTTTTTTTAAAATCCAAGTTTGAAACTTTAAAAAAATTGATTGCTGTGGCAGAGACAACAATTGCTTTTTCTCACTTTAGATTCTAATTTTGTGTCATATTCCCCTTAGGAGAAGTTGTTAACTGTGTAATTATTTTTCTGTTAAAGAAGAGTAACTCTTTCATGTTTACCCCAGAGTAAAGACAAATCCATAGAGATTACTGCAGAGCACCTGATGTACTGTGGAATCACATCCCTGCTGACCCCTCTGGTCCCTTACTTTCCTGTCTGAATGCATTGCAGGAGAGGTCCAAGATGTGTTGGCCTCTGAGAGTGAAATGTTCAAGCATGTACCATGATGTTATTCTTTGTACTGCTGAGACAAGTCCCATTTCTGAGCTGCCAGGTAACATTATGATGATCGTGGAGTTAGCTCTAGTGGTATCTTTAGGAAATGTAGATTACCTGCTGCAACTGGATTTAAGGGCTTCCACAGTGTCCCAGAAGACAGATTTGTAGAAGTGGTGCTTTTCTAGATGCACTTACTACTCGTGGTGCACATGCCTTGCCTTTACATCCTGCTGAATTCATGTAGAATTGAATATCCCAGTTATCCTAATACCCTCATATGCTATTTATGAGTTATAGATCTTTAAATATATGTACACAGACTACGAAGTGGAGAAATTTACCTTGTGAATGTTACCTGGATGTTGGTAAATGTTAGTTCTGCTTGAGGATATGTTAAATCTTTCCTTCCTGATTTCCTGAGCAGATATTACCTGCCTCAGTTACCCAATAAGTGCTTCAGACCCTAAACAAAGTAAAATTTCCAGACATTCCAAAGATGCTCACAGCACTTGTAATGATAGGAAGGCTGAAATTCTTCCCCGTTTCACGTGAAGACTGAGAAGTCTATTAGGAGGGCAAGAGTTTTGGATTTGAGAAACTCCTGAAGCTGGATTTGGAAGTCTCTGTGCATTTCCGCATTGTGGTCTCTCTTGTGTAAGGCACCTGTGGATGGTGTTGTCAGATTGTACGTTCAGAGAGGAATTTTGAGGCCAGAAGGTAGATATTATGAACAGACTTCTTTTTGGTCTACTTGAAACCACACTGTTGTGATTTTTAAATTTTTTTGGTACATAAATTCTCTATTTGCCTTACTTTGATTTCTCTGAAGGGTAATTTCCACATGGTCAGCAAATACATGGTAATTTCCAAGGAAACAGGAAGATGATGGGGCAAGTGTGTGAGCCCAGGGGGTCCTGTTGAATTTTGCTGTGGGATTATTGATTGTTTGATTAAAACTGAATCAAAGTACTGGAAGAGATTGACTTGAATGTATCCTATCAATGAGAGTCAGCTTCTCTTCTTTGTCAATATTTCACCTTCCCAGACTGGATGCTACATTTGCTTCAGGAGAAATGTGAACCAAAACTCAAAAATGGCAGCTGTGTGTTTGAGATATGTTATATCAGTTGCATTTCCCAGTTATTAAAGCAGGATAATTGGAAATCTTGGCTGAAGGTTTTAAGTACATTTAAGTTTTGTTATGTTTCAGGAATTACTTGTATTTGCTTTTTTTAAAATAGAGAACTGACTTGTTCGTATGACTACTATAAGTTGTGGTACTAAGGGAAGCTGGTAATGTTATGTCTAAAATTGGTGATTGCTTTGAAAACATGGTGCCTTGTATTTATGTGAAAGCAAATTGTCATATTTGTACCCATATATACACACAGACCATAATGGTGTCTCTCTCCTTGATTAGTGTTTTATAAGGTCCTTTTCTCATGTGGCAGTGTCCTGTAAACTGCTACAGTAATTTATGTAAATTTGTAAACTTAAAAGCTGTGAATGTATCTTTTAATTTGCCACTTAAATTGTTGCAATCCAAGCACACTTTTACATTCATGTGCACAGATTAGAAACTGTTTATAGTTACCCTGTTTTCTTTTTGGCTATTTGTGATCAACTGAGGGTTTTTTAAATAATATTAATGTGTTGGGTTTTTTACATATATAATGGAGTACTTTATTTTTCTTTTGTAGGATGTATGTGGTGTAATTAGTTTTTAACTGTAAACATTTTAAAGTGGGATTCTGAATAGAAACCATAGCATAATGCAGATGATCATAGAAATTTCTGTATCCCACAGAGAAGAATGCTTATATTCAGCAGTTGTTTTGTTTTACCTTATTAAAAAAAAAGTATACTATTTTATATAAAACCAACATGAAAACAACTGAGAGCCATTATGTAGGGAAATTTTTGTGCAAAGTGTGCATGGTGTTTATGAATTCCACTAATATGAGCAGGTTTAATATTTCTTTGAATCAGAATGAGTTTGTCACTCCTGGCAAGACAGAAATCAATTGCCAGTAGATGTGATTAGTTTTAGTTTAAAGATAATTGAAGTTGGACTGTGACAAATCCTTCATATTAATTAATATGAACAATATGTTGTGACAAGAACCCCTCCAATTAGCTGACACTTTCTAACTGAAGAACAGGGTTTGACTTAAATCTCAAGAACCTCAACACATTAAGTTAATATAATTAAAATAAGTGAGAACTGCATTTCAGTTATGCAAAATATATATGTTCGTGTTGCATTGTGCTCTCTTGAGCATGTTGTGTTGTTAATCAGGCTGTGGGTATTGACCTTATTTTTAAGGTAGAAAACTGTTCAGAAAAACTTTAATAAATCTCCAGGATTTTAAGGTAGTGTTTAGTCTTCCTGTATTGTTTTGGGAAATAATTTTTTTTAAAAACCAACCAAACAAAAAAGCCTGAGCTTTGCATTTCTCATTTAGCTGTTTTGAGAATTATATATATATCAACTCTTAATTAAAATATTTAATTGTGAGTTTATACAGTCACCTTAGCCTGAAATCTTATTGGAATAATGCTCGGATGGAGAGGGACTATTAATACTTGGTAAAATTGCATGCACTATCGTTTTCATGTTTCTACTGTCACTGCTTCTCTCCTTCTCTAGTCTGTTTCATGTAGTGAGAGAACACATCTTTAAATATTAGTATCAGAGGAAAAACAGAAATGCTTAGTGTGGAAAGTGCACAGAAATACAAAGCTGAAATAAAAGAGGAAGTGTGTTTTCAAATTTGCAGAACAGTATTTTCCAGCAATAGGAAGCCAGTCATCTGGGAAAACCTGTTGCATTTATTTTGATTTATTTAATTCTTTTCAGAGGCTTATAGCGTATTAACAAAATTTTAAAATGGAAAGGCACAATGTACAATATATCTTTTGTGTTTTGTGCACAAAGCTTTCAGAAGCCAGTTTTGAAATGCAAAGCTTCAGCATTACATTTCCAGTTTGGCTTGATTTCCATTAGAGAACAGGCTTGAGTGATTTTTGCAGGGAAGTGTCTGTGGGCATTGAAGAGACAGTTGCTGTTCCCTGGGGGCCGTGTGTGACGTCCTGGCTGGGCTGGGCAGTCCTGGTTGTCACCTGGCCTTACTGTACCCATGTGGCCCTGCTGAAGGAGTATGCAAGGAAGAGGATGATGCTGCTGCTCTGCCAAGTCAGATTTGTGGGGAAAGAGGAGAAACTGGTGCTGTGCACTGTATGGCATACTGGAAAGAACAGAGAGTATTGTTAGAAAGTCACCTTTGTGGCATTGCCCTGGCATAATTTGTATAGGATATTTGGGAGTCAAACTCCGGGGGAAGATGGGTTTCATTGTTATACTCATAGTTTGAAACTGTATAGAGACTTTATAACAGTGTTTATGCTTGCTAGTGATTTTTTTTGCATTCATAAGACTGAAAAGTAATACAATGAGAATAATGATTTCTAAAAATTCTGAGTATAACCCTTCCTGTGGAATTCTAGAAAGCATTTCCAGCATCTCCAAAAGTTTCACTTCTTCATTAGCTCTGCTAGCAGAAACCACTGCAAACACATTTCTTGCTCTGACACTATACTTTTTTATCTACAGTAATTTTTATTTCTTTGCAGGTATTGATGTATGATATAACACCTAAACTACTTGCTTTCTTTTCTTCCAGGCTGCTGAATCAGGAATAATAAAAGTGAAAACAATAGCTGCACGAAACACAGATATTTTGGCAGGTAATTATTTGCTCTGCAATAGGAAAAATAAGACTGAGTTCAAAATGTTAAGATGATGTCTTGGATATGGCTAATAATACTAGATGTCTTCTAGTGTGTGCTGTATTGTTGATACTTTATCTTTGGGCACCTAGCAAAAAAATCCAGTAGCATAGAAGTTTTATTAACACTACTTGTCTCTTGTTAGTGCTATTAGGATGCTGAGGCAGGGCTCTGTTTTCAGTTGATGCTCTATAAAAGTAATCATCCACTTAGAAAAATAACATTAAATACTTAGACCCTACGTTCTCAGTGTTTTAGTTGCTGTGGTTGAGTGTTCTGTGTGGAGTTCTGCAGAATGATCCACATCTATGTATTAGTCCAGCCTTTGGGGACTTGTAACTGGCAGGCAAAATTCCATCTTTATCTGAGATAAGGTCATTCAATTTAAGACGTTCCAATGTCTTCAGGGATGGGACGTATCTTGTGAGCTGCAGCTTTGTAAGTGCTTAAAACAGTATCTCTTGACTGTCTTCAGCTTTATAAAGTTGTCTTCTTGCCAGCTGCTGCTAAAGCCCTTGGCCAGGTTTGAATGTCTCTGCATTAATTTTTGAGTGTCTACCCCAGATATAGTCAAAATCCTTGAAATGCTAGATTCTTTGGAAGGTCCAGTGGAATAGCTGCAAAACCGTATCTTGTTTTGGCGTATGTAAATCAGTTATTGTTAAGGAGGCATTTTCTAGGATTATTTGAATTAACAGACCCACTCCTCAGTATTTCACTTTAATGCCTCTTTTTTATTTTGTTTATTTTCTTTGTTTTTACTGCTGTCATGAATGCTGACATAAGTGGGAAAAGTATGCCAGGTAATGTCAGCTATATCAAAATGCGCAAATGAAAAACAGAAAGCAGTAGTTAGCCATTTGGGAAGCTGTCAACATATTACTGCACAAAGAAGTTAGTATTTTAGAAAGCTAGTTTCTAATCCTGCAAAATTCTCTGGTTTTTGGTTTTCAAAGGGAAGAGATAGGAAAGATCATTAAATTTAGTAGTGGTTGGGCAGTCTTTGCGCTCATCTTTTTGAGGGAACACTTTCTCGTAGTTGGTAAATTTTTAAAAATAATTTTCTCTTGGGAAGTTTGAGCTGGAATGTATTTAGTATTTATTTCATTTAAAAAACGTGCACAGATTTGCTGTTAAGAGGTTTGGGAAACCAGCAGGTCCTTGGAGTTATTTTGATTAGTTAATCTTTGCTAATAGGATAATAACTTTTTCCTCCTCTGTTCCACAGTTTTGTACTGGGAAAATGTACTTTGCCTGTGCATTATCCTAACATTCCACTGTTAAAGCATAGTGTCATTAAACAGATTCAATTCTTTATGAACTTTTGTATTTTTTGAGGTATTAGTTGTAAGCTAATCTTATACGTAAATTAGTGTCAAGAGGTCATCTACAAAATATTTAAAATCTTCTGAAGAAAAAGAATATATATACACTTTAATAATAATAAGGCTGCAAAATGCTACATTTTGCAATGTAGCATTTTGTAATTGTGAAATCTAATTGATGCTTTTTGACTGCTAGATGATTTAGGAACATCTATGACACGTTCTAGTAATACAAATAAATATTTTAATCAGGATATGATTTTTAAAATATTTTTATGTAAACTGTCATTTCACTAACATAGATAAGAACAACTGTATCAGATTGTTTGGAATAAGCTGATCTGATGCTTTATTTGAAGCATTTCATGTAGGATTATACATGCAGGCTTATAATCTTTATTAAAATCTTACAAATCTTTGTCATTTTTGGTGGGATATGCTTAACCTGCCAGAATTTAGAGGTCATTGATCTAACTTCTTTCTTTCTCTTGGAAAAGTTGAGCTGTTTCAAAGTCTTCATTCTTGGCAGTGTGTACATGCTTTATTATTTATTTAAAGAATTTGAGAAATTCCAGAGGAGGAGAAAGCCTTAAATCACAGGAGATAAGTTTGAGAAATTATTTCCATGTGGCTTTGAGATGTGCAAAAACTTATGGTTTAGGAGTTCTTCTAAAAATCAGAATTACAATCTTGCTGATGAACTGAACAGGTAAGTTATACTTTCCAAAAACTTCTCATTTGTTATGGTTCAGTAAGATAGATTTCTTTTTTAATATGTTCTACTATGAATTGATAGCAAAATAGAGGCAGACCTGGCAATAATAAATTTAATGTGCATTTTAAGACTGAAGCTAATGCAGTCACAGAATCATGAGATTACAGAATATTGTGAGTTGGAAAGTTGGAAGAGATCATCAAAGTTTAGCTGCAGACCCTCTGAACAGGAAAGCCCCAAGAATCAGCCGTGTGCCTGGTTGCTATAAAACTAGATGGGTACCAAAGCAGACCTACAAAACATTAGTTTTTCAGCTTCATAAATTAAAAATACTTGTATAGATTCTCTTGTAAGACTGTTGCTTTTAATGGATTACAGAAGAAAGTATTCTAAAAGGCTAAATTTATTCTTTGTCTTGTTATTTATTAACTCATGCCATTTTTGCCATTTAGAACAACCTTGAGTCTCATGCTAAGGATAAATGTTTTGTGGTATCTTTTACTTGCTTTTTTATGTTTGATGGTTAGAATTTAGTGGAAGTTCAGAAATGTCAACTGGACATAGAGCCTGTACCAACTCTGAAGAGGCTGATGAAACTGGACGGTGTGTTGTTATCACCCTATAAAAACTGTTATCTTATAAAAAGTTGGCATCCATAATTTATGATAGCCTATCCTTTTCATAGAAACTTCTGAGTCAGTGTTTCAGTTGGAAAACATCACTAAAGTATATTTTTGTAGTTATAACTTATTTCATTTTTTCCAATTTAGTTGTAGTGGTGCTTAGTACTCTAGATCATGTTTGCATTTTTACATGAGAACATATTTTTTTGTTTGTGGTAACTACTGTCCTCTGAAAAGCATGTGAAACTTTTAATGAATAGATTTCTTCTATACGTAGACTAAAACACAGTGTATGACATTCAGCGTAACAATACACCTTGAACTTTCAACTGTGAGGAAATGTTTAGTATCTGAAATGGTGATGAGCAGCTAAAATCTTAGAAATTTGCATGAATCAACAAACATACCTGCAAATGGAAAGCCACTTATCAGTCAGAACCGTGCTTTCCTTTAATATTTTTAATATTTTAATATTTTGAATTATCTCAGATTTCTTGAATTACTTTTATGGGAAAAACTGTTTCAAATGCCAGTGTAGAATGTTGTATTCATTAGGAAACTTTTTCTCCTTAGCCAAAAAAAAAAAAAAAAAAGAAAGGGGAGAGAGAGAAGTATACGGCAACTAGTTTTCTCCTGGCAAAAGTTTGTTTTTATAAGCTACCCTTTGTCACTAAAACCATTTGGCAAATTGACAACCGGGTTAACGTACCCAGGATACAAACAGTCCAGTCTCTCTATTCCTGTCTTGTCAGTCCAGTCTCTTTCTCCTCCTGTTTTGCCAGTGGCAATTTGCTCTTCCCCTTCCTGCCCTGTACTTTGGAATGTTGCTCTGTGCCGCACTGTGTTGCTCCTGTGTTAGGTGCTGAGGTGAAGCAGAGCAGAAGGACAGTGCTACCAGCCTGAAACTGGTTCTTGTGCAAGACCAAGAAAAGCTCTGGGGTTGGCAGAACCTTATACCACCTTGCTAACCACATGGGCTCTTAGGTGGATGTTTTGGATTTGGAAAGTCAATTGAGTGTGTAAGGGAGAAGTTGCCTGGAATTTGAGCCTTGGCCAGGGTGATATGTGGAAGTGAGCTGTGTCAGCCCAGTGTCTGTCTTCACTTGACTTTTCCCTGTGGTCCACATGTAAATCTCAAATTTCCAAGACTGGAGATTGCTTTTTGTTAATAGGTGTGATTAACAATTTTTGCACTGTATTTTTCAAAGTGTTAAACATTGACTGCTTCCATATTTCTCTTTGAAAGCATTGAAAGAGAACAGCTCAGAAGTGGTTCAACCTTTTCTGATGGGTTGTGGAACAAAAGAACCAAAGATCACTCAATTATGTCTAGCAGCCATACAGAGGCTCATGTCTCATGAAGTTGTTTCAGAGGTAAGATCAATCTTTATTATCTCAGAGTAAGAAGTACAGACCTCAAACAGAAGGTGAATGAGTTGGTTTAGGAGGCTCTTTATATTATAATGAACATAGTCCACAAAATATTTTACTCATAGTTATTTTTTAGTAATTTAAAAGAAAACCTTTTACACCATAAAAAAGGTGAGGCAGTAACCTCTAGAAGGAAATTCATGAAAATTGAAACCAACTCATTTAGTTCACATTCTTACACTGCAGGAACTGAATGTATAATGAACCTTGTGCATCCCTAAAATACACTCTGTGCAGTAACATTATAGTGCTTTTGTTACATTTTATTTTTAAAAACAAGGTTAAATGGTTGTTCATTTTCTGCAGCAATGAATGTCATGATACATTATGTACTGCATGTATAGTGTGTTCGGAAACAGATGCAAATAATGCTGTTAAAATACACCTTCAGTTGTGCTTGTGTAGTGTAAAATGACACTGTTTTCTCTCTGATATGGGTGAATTCTGAGGGTAAAATATATTTTTACTGTGTCTTCCATATTTCCAAGTAGAACATTAAACACAGGCTTTAATTTGTACTGCATATTAAGACATTTCTGTTGTCACTTTTTTAAAATACTTTGGGAAGCTTGTGACAATAAAATTGGCTTTATATTCTCAATGTAGTCCTATGATATAGACAAACAGGCACATTTACTTCTGATATGCCTTTATGACAGTGATATTCTTGCATATGTACGTGATATGCCAGTACATGAATATTGTAATAGGTGACAAAAAATTATTGCTTTGTAGGCTGCAGCAGGAAACATTATTAATATGCTTTGGCAATTAATGGAGAACAGTCTTGAAGAACTTAAATTGCTCCAGACAGTTCTTGTACTTTTAACAACCAATACAGTTGTGCATGATGAAGCGCTGTCCAAGGTAAGAATTTGTTGGTGTCAACTATAGAATTTAAAATATCCAAGAGGAAAAATGGGAAAATTTTACATGTGAAGCATGTGAAAAACAATGAACAAGGAAGGGGCTTTCTTGATACTATTGTGCCCCTATTGTCTTTATGACTAGACTCAGAACAGAATTTCTTCCAGCTTCCTTTTCCATGTGTTGTGCAATTCCTGCACAATAATACATTTTGGACCTAATCGGAACTTGAAATAAAAACACTGAGCTAATGCCTGTCCTCATCTGTTAAATTTGTTGTATTTTTTTGTACTGGAATCAGAACACATAGCACAGTGTAAACTCTCACTAATGGAGAAAATGTTAAAAGAAACTGCCTTCCACCCTGACTTAAATCTCCTTTGAAAACAGTGCAGTCATTGCTCTTGTGGTAGTAACTTTTGAGTCATAATTTTAAACATGAAACATTTTAGTTATTATATTTCAACTAAAACAAAAAATGAGGAACCAGTCCATTTTAATTTAAATTTTGAGATACTTCTCTTTGAAGAAGCAACATTGTTTACCTATCTGTGAATTCTGAAACTGCTTAGTAAGTTTCTCTCCTAAATTACATTGTAGAAAATTGACTTCAGCCAGACTTGTATTGCTTGTTTGTGTTTCAGTCAGGTGTCATAGGATTTTTAACTAATGTAGCAATATCATTTGAGTCCACAAATCATAGAATGAAAAAGAGGCAAAAGAAAATTCTGAATTTTTTGTGGCTCGCAGCATGTAGCACTATGGCTGGGTGTGGTTGAGGTTCTTGAAAGTGTATGGACAGAACAAGAAACACAGGTTTCACTACACATACAGATGTTAATTTTCAAAATTTATTATAAAACAGGTAAGTATTAAACTATGAGTTAGAGATGATAACAAAATGCAATGGGAAAAGGTATGCAGGTCATTTCCTCTTTGAAATGCACGTCTTAGGAATAATAGCAGTCAAGTCAAAGTATTATGAATCAGTCTAGGAGAGGAATGACATTTTAGCTTTCTGTGATTAACCTTACATCCTAATGTCTTTTTGACATTAATATTCATACAAGTTGTTCTGTGTAATGATTACTGGGTATTCTCTGTATGATAACTGCAATTTGATTGACACGATGTAATGTGTTCAGTTAATACCACTTTTTGATTGCCTTTGGGAAGGTTTACTAAAGAATTTTTTGGCTAGGGTAATCCATAAAATGTATTCTAGTCCTTCAAATTTTTATTTTTTTTTGGACAACCTTTTGACAAGCTGCAGAAGAAAGCATTCTTCAATCTATCAACCTTTTTGACTCTTACCTAAAAGATGAAATGTGTTGTTGTAAGGTGATATTTCTTCTGGTTTTTTTTTTCCTTTCAGGCAATTGTTCTTTGCTTTCGATTGCACTTCACAAAAGATAATATCACAAATAACACTGCAGCAGCTACAGTGCGGCAGGTAGTTACTGTTGTGTTTGAGAGAGTGGTTGCTGAAGATGAACGATACAAAGGTAGGCATACTGCTTACTCAGCTTGCTTTTATTTACCTGCTTTTTTGGCACATATCAGACTTCTCTTTCAGATAAAGTAGTAAAATGTCTATAGATGTCATTAAAAAAGTCACAGACACCATTAATTTTAACTGTCTTTTATACACTTACTTGTATTTAAAAGAGATGAAGTCCTTCACCATTGTCAGTCCAATTCAGTGCAGCAGTATATAAAACCTAGTTTGTTTTGGTTTTTTTCAAGCTGAGAACTGGTCTTCAGGTTAGTACTCTAAAGGGATTTGAGGTGAGGTGTCATTTATGTTGCAGGTACCTTAGATTACTGAGTGGGAAATACATGGCCGTAGTAGTTTTGAAGAGAACATTGGAAAGTAGTGCTTGGTATTGATGATTTTTGGTAGTCAATCTAATGCTTGTTTCTATAGACATGATAAGTTGCAGAAGAACTTACCTGACCATTCTCATAGAATGTTCTTGTAAGAGCACTTAACGTGTACTTGATTTTTAACCGTTCCTTTGTTCACAAAACTTTGTTTTGTTTTTTTGCACAGATGCTGTTGACCAGCCAGCTGCAGTTCAAGGCAATAGTAATAGAAGATCTGTCAGTACACTGAAGCCATGTGCTAAGGATGCATATATGCTTTTTCAGGTAGTTGGGGAACATATATTTATATATTTGCAGTTAAGATTGGGTGTTTCTACATCTCTTTAAGAAATTGCAATGTCCTTAACCAGAGCCTTGGACTTTCTTTACGCTATTTACAGTAGTTTCACGAATACAAGCCGCACGGATTATAAGCCGCACCCCCGGTGCCTCGACAATGTTGCTGTCTTTGTCAATAGATAAGCCGCACCCCGAATATTAGCCGCACTTTCGTTCGTCGCGAGAATCCGTGCGCAGCTTTCACAAATTGGCCAATTAGTAACAGGATCGCGGCATAGCGGGCTTTACTGGCTCGGGGCGGGGCCAGGCAGGCTCAGCCCGCTCATGGTTGCTGACGGGGCCGGCCGGGTGGTGCTGCAGCCGCCGCCGGGCTCACTGGCCCCCCTCTCCCGTCAGCACCGCCCCGCCGCTGCGTTTACGTAGTCGCCCTGCCGGCGGGCCAGGCACTGCCGCCGCTGGCAGGCATGCCGGCCGCGTCGCCGCTGCGTTAACGTAGTCGCCCTGCCGGCGGGCCAGGCACTGCCGCCGCTGGCAGGCATGCCGGCCGCGTCGCCGCTGCGTTCACGTACTCGCCCTGCCGGTGGGCCAGCCGCTGCCGCCGCTGCCAGGCTCGCCGGCCGCCCCCTCCCATCTGCACTGCCGCCGCGTTTCCTCGCCCTGGCCGGCACTGCAGGCCCCCGCACCGCCGGGCTCCCGCACGCTGCTGGCCCCGATTCTGCTGGGCTTCCCCCGCTGCCAGGCAGCCCCACCCGCCGGCCTTCCTGCTTCTGCCATGCTCCCCTGCACTGCTAGCCCCAGTTCTCCCGGGCTCCCCCGCCCTGCTGGCCCGGGCTCTGCCGCCCCCCCTGCCCCGCCCTGCTGGCTCAGGCTCTGCCGCCCGCCCCCCACACTGCTGGCCCCGCCTCTGCCAGGCTTTCCCACCTCAGCCGGGGCCGGCCGGGCTCCAGCTTGGCTTGGGGCTGCCGCAGGCTCTCACTTCCGTGTTGGCAGCTTTTAGAATTTTGTTAATGTATTAGCCGCCCCGGAATATTGGCCGCACTTCCGGGTTTCCACCAAAATTTTGGTCAAATTGGTGCGGCTTGTATTAGTGAAATTACTGTATTCTAATTGGTGATGATATGCTGTATCACAGGGGAATGATGGGAAAATGAAGACAATGGCCTTGGAAAATGTTTTACTATAAATCTTAAAAAATAGCTAAGCATACATTTCTGCATTAAATTCAGCATTCTTATTTCTGTGAGCCTGTAGTGGATTTACCCTGGCTGGACTCTCAGGTATCCACTGAACTGCTCTACCACTCCCTGTCTCAGCTGGATGGGGAGAGAAAATAAGATGGAAAGCAGTTCATAGATAAGGCAGTTTACTACAGCAAAAGCATAAGTTTGCATATGCATGAGCAAGCAATGTTCTGCCACTTTCTGGGAAGCAGAGCTTCAGAATGCATGGTGATTGCTCCCAAAGGCATATATTGTAAATAACGAATGCATGGCTCCCTTCCTCTTCCATTTCTTAGGTTCTGTGGCTGAGGTATGGAATATCTCTTTGGTTAATTTGGGATGACATTTTTTGCCATTTTTTGCGTCCCTCCACCCAGGATCTTGGCCAGCCCCTTGGTGGCAGTGGTGGGGGGTGAAATCTTGAGAGACAGCACTGAGACAGTGCCAGGGCTATTCAGATGTATCCAAAACACTGATGTATCAGTACCTTTCTAGACACCAAAGCAAAGTTCAGCGCTGTAAGGGCTACTGTGGGGAAAATTAACTCCATCTCAGCCAGACTCAATACAAAGCAAAATGCTGCAACTGTAGTTCAGTCCTGTTTCTTGTGGTTGGTATTGGACATTAAAGGCAAATGTGTAATGAAAAAGAGTAGTTGCATTCATAACACCAATAAAAATCTTTTTGACTTAGCAAATTCACTGGTCTTGAGATATTTTTGAAGATAGGAATGAACACACATGCTACCAGCAAAGTTTAAAAGGGTACCAGCAAAGTTTAAAATTTCTCTTAAACACTTTCTATGCTTTTTAGTTTATGTTTAAAAAGTATTTAAAGAAAAATTATGTTGAAATCATAAAATTACTCACAAAAGAGGTGAGCATGTAGATTGCATTTTGTACTTGGGAAACTGTCTTGGTACTGGACTATATAGAGGATTTCAATGTTACTATGTTTCTTTCTAAGGATCTTTGTCAGTTAGTTAATGCTGATGCTCCCTACTGGCTTGTGGGTATGACAGAAATGACGCGGACATTTGGCCTTGAACTTCTTGAGTCAGTCCTCAATGACTTTCCACAAGTGTTTTTGCAAGTGAGTAGTTCTTGGATAGAAAACAGGAAGACTTTTACTCATATAGATGGTAAAGTCTACACTTAATGAAATCCTCTGTAATTTAACATGAATATTGTTTTCCTGAAAGACTTGTAGCTTTTACATATGGGGGTGGGTTTTCATGGAAAAGTTCCCTGTGCTTTTTGAATGTTTTGCTATTCCCAAACACTTTATTTATGTTTATATTTTATTCATGTTCATACATTTTGTAGAACTGTTTGTTTTACTCTATTTCACTCTTGGTTTTGCTGTTTGTATCTCCTCCAGAGATGCATTTTCTTATCTTGTCTGATATATGACAGCTCTGTAACTAAATTTGTGGAATTGTTAATTCTACAAAAACATTAACCTCACCCCACCTGTAAAGTAAGAATCAAGACTCTGGATTACATATATCTGCTGCGTATAAATACACCATGATCCTGTGGTAATGTGTTTTACTAGAGGACAGTAGGTAAATTAAGGAATTTATAAGTGATATATTAGCAGCCTACTTCAACTTGCAAAATACAAGAGTGCATGGCATGAACCTGACCATTGTAATTTCAAGCTTTTTGGTAGCTTTACAAAGGTGTCTGCAGTTCTGCCTTTTCATTTCCTGATTGTAATTTATACCAAGATTTACATTATTTCAGATGCTTGATCATTACTACAAATGTAAATAAGATGCATAATCAGAGCTACTGGTAGCAATTAAGGAATATCTGCATAAATTTTTTTCTGTTTTCTTTTCCAGCATCAGGAATTCAGTTTCCTTCTTAAAGAAAGGGTATGCCCTCTTGTTATAAAGCTCTTCTCCCCAAATATCAAATTCAGGCAAGGTTCCACCACCTCATCTTCCCCAGCACCAGTGGAAAAACCATACTTTCCCATCTGTATGCGTTTGCTGCGAGTAGTTTCCGTTTTGATTAAACAGTTTTACAGTTTGTTGGTAAGAATATGCTCAAATTTTCTTTATGTAATTTTGGTTTTTTATGTATATGCCAGTGCTGTGATTAGTAGTAGTATTGATTAGTTCTTGGGAACTGTTGATGTCTACTGAGGGAAGAGAAGTCTAAATACTATTATCCTCTTACATTTGTTTGTGTTTAGGTATATTCTAAATGTATGATTTTGTTAAACATGGACTTGTATGAATTTCATAGTAGATTAGCTGTTGTCTTTTCTGTATTTAACTGCCTTTCAGGTTTTGGGAACCTTTTGATCTTCTGTTATTTGCCTCACTTTAGATAATGATGATTACTGTGCCTTGTTTATACTTTCTAAGAGGCTTTTGACTTGAGTTGCTAAAGCTGTTGACAGAATGTGGGTAAAAAACACATGTTCAGCTGTTCTTGTGTCCTGGGTTTTGAGTATTTGCTAAAAAAACATATTTTTCATTTGTCCACTGTAGCAAATATATAACCTTTATTTGCAATGTCTGTGAGGAATTTAACTCCTTCAGTACGATTGCATATGTGATTTTAGTTTGACAGAAATGTTATGTTTTTACATAATTCTGAGTAAATACTCATTCCAGGGATTTTTTTTTTAGATTCTGTACAAAACTTGCTGTGATAGAACTCCCAAGATGAAAGTTTTTTTTGAGAAAATATTTTGTAGGAGGCTTCTTCTTTTTATTAATTATTATAAACGATATATTTCAGGTGACAGAATGTGAAATCTTTCTGTCGTTACTGGTTAAGTTTTTGGATGCAGACAAACCACAGTGGCTACGAGCTGTTGCAGTAGAATCTATTCACAGGCTTTGTGTGCAGCCTCAGCTATTAAGGTATTTAACATATTGGCTTTTGCTTTTACAGAAAGTTTAATATATATTTTTATTTTTTTCCCTAATTAAAAATGCTACCTAAAGCATTGCGAATGTATAGAAACTTAAATGCAGTAAGCTCTTTGTGATAATTTTGTGTAATGCATTAGGCATGCTTATTATCCAGGAAGGGCTCAATTATAGTTACTTGAGTATGTCTGTGTCTTAGCAGTGTCAAAGGAAATTTACCTAAAATTAAATATTATTGTTTACCTAAATATTTGCTGTTAAAATGGGCTTTTGGTCTAGAGTTTAGAGTGTGTGTGGGGGTGAAGTTGCTGTTAAAATATTCTTTTAGTCCCCAGTTTGTCAAATACTTTCTGTTTTACAAAATACCTTCCAGGTCTTTTTGTCAGTCCTATGACATGAAGCAACATTCCACTAAAGTTTTCCGTGATATTGTGAATGCACTGGGGTCCTTTATCCAGTCTCTGTTTCTTGTACCGAGCACAGGGAACACATCAGCAACACCAAATCAAACTGGTAAAGCCTTGTCCTTACTATAATTCTATTTTTCCATCATTTTATTGTAGCAATTAATTGTGTTTTGATTCAACTCTGGTACAGCTCTGTACTTCTGTGTTTATTTTGGTGAAAAACTAGCTTGAGACTAACTGGTGTTCTCAGCTCTGGGATTTTATCTACATGTAATGCGGGGAAGGCATAGACCCCAGTCAGCAGAGCAGTGCTCCTGCCTTGATTCCTGTTTCTGCAGTGACCAAGCTACTTGTTTCACAACTTTTCTGAGTTACTTCTTCGGAGTTATTTCTAATTTCTGACTAGAAAAAAATGCATCTCCTTGTGCGGGGATGTAATTTATGGCGGAGTGCAATTTAAGTGGTAAGATGTTGTGTGTTTGTGGGACGCAATCATTAGTTCTTCTGGATGTTCAAGGATGTTCAAAACTGGAGTGAGGGAGCCAAGAGACAGAATGAAAGATGTGTGTTTTACAAATGATCTCTGTCTTTTTGTGAGCTGAAGTCAGAAGCATCTTGAAACTAAACTTGACTGTCAGGGTTTTGGCATTTCAGTAGGTAATTTGTATTTCGATAAGAAGGAATGATTGTCTTGTTAATACCTTTGTAGGTGTTTATGCCCCAAGTTAAGGGTCTCTGCTTCTTCCTATAGTTCTGGAAGCAGAATCCTCAGCAACAAACAACGTAAAAATAATTTTAGGGGTGTCTTTTGATATGCCTTCTTAAAAGAGGTAAAAAAACCAGATAATAAACGTAATTGTTGCCTATCATGTCTACTATTAAATTAAGAAGCATTGAAAAGTTTGAGTTTAGACTCACACCTTTCAGTGTTCACTCATGAAATTGCAATCCCATGCTAGACTTAGCAGTGATAGCATGAGGAAATTTCTGTCAGTGTCTGTTGTTCAGTAGCTGTCTGTACAGCAACTGATACAAATTTCTATTAGTAGTATTTCTATTAGTAGTATTTCTAGGTCAGCTTAATTATCTCAAAGCAAATCAGAAAAACACTTTTCACCATGTAACATGCACATATGAGAAGCCATTCTGTGATACTCGTTCTGAAAACCTAAATTTTGCCTCAAGTGAAACAGCACTGCAGTAGGGTCATACCTCTAGTGCTCTTGCTATTTTTTTATAATTATTTTTGTTTGTTCTCTCTTTCCCTTTTCACTTCTTTCTGTCTGAATGTTTCTCACGTTACTTTCTCATGCATTTCTTTTTCTACCTTTTTCGTCCTATGGCCATATTTGACATGCAAAGAAAAGATCAATGCAATGTAATTCTCAAACTGACTCTTCTGAGTATGACAGCAGTCCTCTCATAACAGGCTGTCTTTTGGAATCATAGAATAGCTTGTGTTGGAAGAGACCTTCAAGGTGATCTAGTTCCAGCCCCCTGGCCACGGGCAGGGACGCCTTCCAACAGACTATGTTACTCAAAGCCTTATTCTGCCTGGCTTTGGACTATTACACTCCTTATACACCTGATTTTGGAACCTTAGTCTTGCAACATGCTACCTGTTTCATAGAAGTTGAAAGCTTCTGTGTCACCTTTGTTACACTGGGCAATGTTTACCACCCATCCTAATGAGTTAGATTAATACAGAAATAGTTGCATATGTGTGATTGCACAATGGGATTATAGAAAATGACACCAGTGTAACTGATAGTTGGCAGTGTTTGGTTAACCATTTGTTTAGCAGCATGATTTTTTGTTTCAGTCTTAAGTGTTACTGTGTTAAAGTGTATGCATAAACTGCTGTGTATTCATATTGCCTAAGGTAGTAGTTTATTGCCTAAATTAGTAGCTTATTCTCCACATATTAAAAGCAAGCACGCCAAAATGGCAATTATGCTGTGAGTCGCCAACCTGGGGACTCTGCTCTCTCTCCCCATTGTCTCTTCAGAGAAAATCTGAACTTGTGGGACCTGTTCTTAGTAAGTGTAGATGTTCTTCTCTATGAAGGAAGTGTATATATACAGAACTCCTTGTTATTTTAGCTGCTTTTTTTAGCTTCCTCAGTTGGAGCCAAAATTTGTCCCTTCCTAGATGTTGGTTGGCACATTGTCACCTGTTCCATGATGGAGTTTGTTTTATTCTAGCTTGGCATGGAACAGATTCAAATGTTGCCATTCTCTTCAGTTCTCTTCCTGTGGTTTTTGCATTTCTGAAATCTTGAAAGTTTGTTATTGAAATAATTAAACTTTCTAGTTACTTAGTCCTTGATACAACTATGTAAATAATCCTTAACTTTCAAGTATCTGAGTCTTGACTAAAACATACATTGTTTCATCAAGACTGTACTTAGATTCATTCACAGAATGTTATAAATATTGCTGTACCGTTCACTGAAACATTACTTTCTGACTGGAAATTAGGCAGCTAGCATCAATGAACTGCACATAAGATTATATTTTAGACAGCAGAGGGAGCTCAGAAATAGTTTATTAGTGTTGATTTTTGTTATTGAACTGGGTGTCTTTAGATCCTGGTGTCTCAAAAATTAAATGTAGAAAAAGGATGTTTGCTGATCACAAATATGAGATTGGTTGATTTTATCACTGTGTTTTTGTGAACAGGAAGCAATGCATCAGGGAATACTGCCTCAGCACAAACTAACCCAGGAGTGCTTGGAATGGGCGGAGGTGCAACTGTATTACCTGCCTTTGAGTACAGAGGCACTTGGATACCCATCCTGAATGTAACAGTACAAGGCAGTGCTAAAGCTACATAGTGAGTACCTCTATCTTTTTGAAAATGTATGTAACAAGTATTTTTATTTTGAGTTTGATCATGTAAAGATTTATATTTTTTTAGTAGTGAATATTGAGGTTTTTGTTTCACTGGCATTGAAGTCTATTAGGAATTTTCCCTTTGTTGGTGGCACAAGGTGTTCTGATCTTTTTGCTGTTTTTTCTGCATGACCTAGATTCTGATTGGAATGTCCCCTGTGGTTTTAGCATTAGTTGGATTTTGTTTTCCCACCATATTATCTGTATTAACTCTTCACTTTTAGGCCTCCCTGTAGTATACAACAATTTTGGAATACTTGTTGCTGCATTTTGTAATGGCAAACATGAAGGACATTAAGCGAACAGGACATCAGTGGGAATGAAAAGTAGCTTTCTCACACTAGGTTTTTATTGAGCAGGATATTGTGGTAGATACTGGTCTGGTTGTCATTTCAAACAATATATTGACCTATATACCAAGGCTAGATTCTCAGTGCTCCATAGAATGGCAAATTATTTTGTCATTACTTTGTACAATGAAGATGGTGTTCTCAGTTTAAAGGTGCAAATACTATGTTACTTTTAAAATAGTGCAATGTTTTTCATGTGTCAGGACCATTGAGGGACAAGCACTTCCAAACCTGATGTACCATCATAAAATTTTGGCTTACTAAAATTCAGTGAAATCTGCAAATAGCCCGGATCTCAATATTTTTAGGGTAGGAACTCCTTTATGTGCCTTTGAGATGCAGAAGAAGAAAAACCATCCTCAGATTTCAATAGTTAATGTGTATATGTTGACTTTTTATTCCAGCAGTGGACATGAATGCTGTTTTAGTTTACCTACCTGTTCTCAGGGAATGCAAATTTTTAATTTGGTCAGCTACTGCAACCTCTGCTTTTCTTCCTTTTCTTTTTTCTTACTATCTATTCTTAACTGGCTCAAGAACCTTCCAGCCACTGTCATAGTGGCTGCTCTAAACTTGCTTGTGTTTTACCTCAAGTGACTCTATGATTTTCTCTGCATAGTTTTTTTTCATTTTTTCTTTTGTATAAGATTACAGAGTTGTCACAAGCATTTCACAACCGTTTTTTTTTCTCCTATCTTGTACTTTTGCTTGTAGTCCCTGTGTGTAAGGAGATGACTTGCTGTAATGTGTCACATCATAGCACTAATTCTCTTCTGCTGCCATTAGATTTTCGAACATGGCCACATCTCATACTTATATATGTTTCTCCACAGACAACTGTGCTTTGTCTTCCCCTTTATGTAAGGAACTAAGTGTTTTACTGCCATGTAACAGTGACAAAGAACTCATATAATTTATTCAGTAGTTAGCATTTTCTGTCTTCAAAAGTAAAAGGATGTGACCTCTACCTCCCAAATCTATTGTAACTATAAAACCCATTATTAATTTTAATTTAATTTTAGTTTAATGTATTTACACTTACTTGTGTATGGAGGATGACCACTTGATTTAGCTATAGTTCCTGCTCTCCCAGATATCTGAGGCAGCTTTCTTCAGGAAAATAGAGATAATGATTGAAGTGTGGCGTGTTTGGGAGAAGCAAAAATCCTTTGTGCAGACATGAATGGTGACACTGGGGCTTAAAAGTATCTTTGGCATATTTTAGCTGGAATATGTAGCTTTTTTAAGAGTAGTTTGTAGAGGAAGAAATGATGAAATAGTAATTGTTGTGGTAGCAGGTAGTTTTTATAATAGACTGTCTCTACTTGTATACATGCTTCTGCTGTGTCAGCTACAATTCCTGTTGGATTTGTAACTCAGCAGTTCCTTATGTGCTTTTAAAGTAAAAGATGGAGAAAAGTGGCAATGAGACTGCTGTTCCAGTATAGTGATGTTTTAATTGCATGATTTTCTGCAGTGAATCATCTAGACATATCCTCTTTTTACAAATAACTTCCATTGTTTACCTATGCATGTAGGTGATGAATATTTGACCATGTAATATCTAGCTATGGACAGGCTTTACTACTCATGTGGACTGAGAGATAATGGTAATAGGATGTCTGGCTTGTTCTCAGTTTGTTATAACTGTGTTCACATTGTCATGACTTACTGGTGTATTTCCTCTGTTGGTTCCTAGATACTTGTATTCTTCTGTATAGTTCTGTTGCAGTGGTTCCAAGTAAAATAATACGAGTGGAATTATTCATGATACTTGCTTATATGTGTTAGTTTTTAGAAATATTTTTTGCAGATCTATACTCAGGGTTTGTACTCTTTTGGTTGTTGTATTTAGTGATTCATTTACTCTTTTACTTAATGACTTAAAGGTTTTTTTAATTGAGTTGCTGTAAATCTTGAAGGATTGTATTTGGGACCTGTTTGTACTTAGCATTCATTTGGAATCTTGTTTTTTATTATTTTTTTTAAAAACTGTGGTATTGCTACACACTTGTCATGTTTTCAATTTTTTAGTTTGGAGATGCTGGACAAAGTCGAGCCACCAACAATTCCTGAAGGCTATGCAATGTCAGTGGCATTTCACTGTTTGCTGGATCTTGTCCGTGGTATCACTACCATGATTGAAGGAGAGTTGGGAGAGGCAGAAACTGTCATTCAAACCTCAACAGAGGCAACTTCATTACCAGCACAGTCTTCAGAGCAAGATTTGCAGTCTGTTTCTGACCAATCAGAGAAAGAACTAGGTATTTAAAAATGCAAACACTGTATGAAATACAACAATTTTACAGAAAGCAGATTTTAAAATGTCATGCTTTTTTGGCTTATATTTATTGTTTCTTATTTATATATAAAAATTTTCAATGAAATATGCTTGTTTTTCCTAATGGAACAGCAGTTCCATTAAAAAAAAATACTTGACCTGGTGTTCTGCTTTTACCTTAATACTGAGGTCTAAGGTCACAAGAGACTGAATGACAGAAATAGAGTTATGACCATGTTAAAAGAAAAATATATTTCTAGTAACAAGATAGAAATAATGTTTTAAGGGAGAAATTCTTAGTAAGATGCAGTATATAGAGAAGGACTTCTTTAAAAGCAGAACTGCAGTGAAGTGAGAATTGTCCTTGTGGAACATATGATGAGTCTGGGGTCTGTATACACAGGGTCTGTATGTACAGAAGGACTTGTGTTTGAACAGTGGGTTTGGCTCGTGCCCCAGGAAGCCAAGGCAGTGCTGGTGAATTTGAGCCGTGGTGCAGGGGCTGCTGTAAGGGGAGCAGAGCGCTTTGTCCCGGGCTCTGGCCTCGGGAGCGGGGAGCTCTCCGTGGTGCTGCCGAGTGCCGGCTCCTCCCCGGGCCTTGGTGTGGCCCCTGGAGAGAGGGAGGTGTGCGAACGGGCTGGGCTGATACCCGTTTGCTAGACCAGTATCTTTTTTCCTGTTGAATGAAAGAAACGAACTATAGATACCACAGGAGAGTTTTTATTTCACTGCAAAATTTCAGTGAGTTTCATGTCTGTATTTTTGCACTTTGTTTATTTTTATAGACAAAGATCAAAAATGGTTATATATACTGTGGTAAGTTGGATTTTGGTGGGGTTTTTGATGCTATTTAGAAAAAGCATTGCCTGGTGACTTACATCAAAGTTGTTACTTCAAATGCAAGCCGTTTAAGTAGTACCGGTGTGAGTGTGTTTCTGTATGCACATTTATATATCTGTGTAAACATACATACAAAAATACTTCAGAATATGCAGTAACAAGCTCTTTTTTATGATACAGTTGAAAGTTATTGAGGGAATTACTGTATTTCTGCTATTAAAATGTTTATATATTTCTTTTAAGTTAACAGAGCTGTCTGGGAAGAAATGGTGAACGCTTGTTGGTGTGGTCTTCTGGCTGCTCTATCCCTCCTACTTGATGCAAGGTATCTGGTCTTTCATTTCCCCTTATTCTTCTAAGTTGATATTCTAAGTTATATTTTGAACTGACTTTTGATAGCAGTAGAATAAGTGCTGTTCATGGAACCTGAGCAGTCAGGTTTGTGGTTTAGACTGAATGAGTAAATGGCACAGGAGTCTCCAGAAGTCCAACATCAACTTTTAATGTACTTTAATACAGAACAGTTAATTGCATTTTCAAAGGGTTGAATTTAAACTATTTAAATTATCTTTATTTCTTTTTACTTTGCTTGCATGTTTCAACATATTGAAGTGATTCCATGTCCTGATTACTGCAAGTAAGGGACTAAGTAATGTCTTGGTACTTGTTAGTACTATCTAATCTTTAAAGTGGAAAAGCTTCTTATAGGATATGTCTGTGGTAAATTAATTGACTCCTTCAAAGAACTTTGTGTAATCAAACACCATTTTCTGAAATTAGTTTTAAATATCTTCTCATAGTCTCATTTACCAAGTCACTGAGAAGTAAAGTCCAATTTTGTAGGAAGTGATTCTGTAGAATTCTGTTGATTAGTTATGCTTGTTCTTCAATATTTATAGTCTTAATGGGTTTAAAATATGTTTTTATAGCTTTCAGTTTTGGTTAGCTGCCTGCTTCTGTGCTCTGTATTAATTCTTGCTGAACAATGTGTATTCTTTCAGCACTGATGAAGCTGCCACTGAAAATATTCTAAAAGCAGAATTGACCATGGCTGCACTTTGTGGGAGACTGGGTCTTGTAACATCAAGAGATGCCTTTATCACTGCCATTTGCAAAGGATCCTTGCCTCCTCACTATGCCCTTACTGTATTAAACAGCACAACTGCAGCTCTGTCCAGCAAATGTAAATATATACAATTTTCTTAATCGTGTTTCCTCATATTGTCCTCTAAACCCAATTTTTCCAGGATGTGATTCCTAAGACATGCAGCTGTAGTATTTGGCTATATTAAAGTAAGTTAGAATACTCAGATAGCACCTAGGTCACCTGCTTTCCAGAACTTGTTAGTCTTGCAGCATTTGCTGACTATCATTCTGATCAACCTAAAATTTCCTGGATGAGTTACATATGTCGAAAGTTCAAATTCTAAGGAGGTCTGTCTACCATTGTAAAGATCTGCAAGGATATGTAATTAAGGCATTCAAAATCTGAAAAGGTCTCTGGGCAGCTTGGATTCTAAAGCTTTGGCTAGAGCATCCTGCATTTGTGATGTACTAAAGTCTTTTCTACAGTTGTCTAGTGATGGTAATACTTATGCGTAAGTGGAAGATGCAAGTTCTGGGCTCTCTTTGGCCTACAAAAAGCTGAGGTGATGTGTCCCACATCTTCTGTCACTCATAATATATGCTGGTTTAGGATGTACTCTGTTTCTAACTTGAAAAGTAAATTGCTACTTACTAAGAAAAGCAACTACCTGAAGAATATACGGATGAATCTAGCATTAGTGCTCTTAATATAAAACAAAAATATCTTACTGTGTGAACAAGGACCAGCACCCTTACCTCTGTTCAGTGTACCAGCTAAGTGTATTACTAGATTGTAAATCTGTGAAGAAGTACACATGACTGAACTACACAGATATCTATAGAAATGAAGTAGGGAACCGCAGTTATTTTGTATAGGTTGCTCGTCTTTTTACAACTGTGTTATGACTGTCCTGAAGTCCCATATTGGAAAAATATCATATAGCGTTGATGACACCATCATTTTCTGAGTGCACTGATACAATGGTAGCACACAGTGATACTATTTATACACAATTACTACCAAAAACTGATGGTCTCATACTCGTATCTTAATCATATTCAGTCTTGACATAAAATATGTAAATGTATTGTAAGCAATGTCTAATAGAAACAGGCAGTAATTGTTGAATCTTTAACTCTCTAGGGCAATGACACTATAATCTAAATATAACTAAAACTCTCTAAGTAAGGTGTGTTAAAGCTAAACAGCTGTAAAAAATTTTTCTGGAGTCTGTTTGCCAGAAGCTGGTTCTTGCTATAAGTACTGGATTTTAAAATTAGATTATTTTTTCCTTCTCTTTTCAATTTTCCTCCAGCATATTCCATTCAGGGACAGAATGTTCAAATGATTAGTCCCTCAAGTGAGTCTCACCAGCAAGTTGTAGCAGTAGGGCAACCCTTAGCTCTTCAGCCACAGGGAACAGTTATGGTAAGTACAACTTGTAAGTGATCTTACTTTGCTTAACTACTTCTTCCTGCATCTCCATGTGTCTTAAAACCAGGCTACAGATACACAGCATTCTTACAAATAATGGTCAGCTGAACTCTTGTCCTAAGGCTTTAATTTGGAACAGCCCTGGACAGTGAAGTTATTTAATTTCAAACAAGTCTTATTCTTGTTTTTTCTGACTTCTAGCTCAGTTCTTAGCTATTCCATTTGGAAAACTCTAGATCTCAGCTGTGTTACGTGCCTATGTGTGAAGGCTGATTTTGTGGAGATGATGCAATTAGGATGGAGTACTTGAACTTGCATCTGATAATAATGTGAAGCTGGGAGGAGAAGGAAGTGGTCAAATAATAGAATCACAGAATGGTTTGAGATGGAAAGGACCTTAAAGACCTCATTCCAGCCCACTGGTCATGTGCAGGGACACCTTCTGCTAGACCAGCTTGCTCAGAGCCCCATCCAATCTGGCCTTAAACAGTGCCAGGAATGGGGCATCCACTTCTTCCCTGGGCAACCTGTTCAGTGCCTCATCAGCCTCACAGTAAAGATTTCTTTCCTAATACCGAAACCTGTTCTCTTTCAATTTGAACCCATTCCTTGTAACTACATGCTCTTGTAAATAGTCTTGCCCTGTTTTTCCTGAAGTTCCCTTCAGGTACTGGAAGGCTGCAATTAGGTCATCCCTAAGCCTTCTCTTTTCCAGGCTGAACAATCCTGATTTGCTTAACCTTTCCTCGTAGGAGAGGTGTTCTGCCACTCCCCCCCCCCCACCGCCCAAAACATCTTGGTGACCCTCCAGCAGATGGATGTCCTCCCAGTGTTGGGGACCTCAGAGCTGGATGCAGCACGCAAGTACTTGTATTCAGCCTCACCAAGATAAGCCTGAGAGAAGAAGAGATACTGAACTACTCTGAGAAAATGTATTTCACTAGTGCAAGGAAAATGCAATTTTAAGGCACTTCAGTAAAAACTGGAAGTTTACTAGAAACACTGTCATTGTGGAGTGATAAAAATTGGATGGCTGTTTAGTTGTTATTTTTTTTTTCTGTAGCTGACATCAAAAAATATCCAGTGTATGAGGACATTACTCAACTTAGCTCACTTCCATGGAGCTGTTCTTGGTACATCATGGCAACTTGTCCTGGCTACCCTTCAGGTAATATTTCCCTCACAGGAAATATTTATGCCTTGCTGTTTTGCTATAATTTGGTTTTTAGTTGCTCAGTGAGCAATAGAAGAACCTTTGAGTTTTCTTACGGTGTCATGTGAATCGCCTTGAATAAGTACTGTAGAATTTCTCTTGAGTTCTGTTTGGCTGGAAGGTTGGTGGCTTGCTCGAGTACAGTGCTAATTTCTTCTCTGCCTGAAAAATACTCCTTTTGTATTTTTCAGCATCTTGTGTGGATTCTGGGACTGAAGCCTAGTGTTGGGGGTGCATTAAAACCTGGAAGAGCTGTGGAAGGGCCAAGCACAGTAAGCATGATGGTGTTTTTCAGTTAATGATTATATAGTATTTTCTATTATAATCTGTAAGACATATTTCTGTCTTTTTTTCAAGGTTCTGACTACAGCAGTTATGACTGATCTACCATCTATATCCAGCATGATTTCAAAGCTTTTTGAAAACTCACAGTAAGGAACCTTATCTTGTAATTGAAATAGTATATGTGTATCAAACTTGACAGTGTTTTGATAGCAGTTATTTTTCAGGTACCTTGACGATGTGTCTTTACATCACTTAATAAATGCCCTTTGCTCCTTGTCTCTGGAAGCCATGGATATGGCCTATGGAAACAATAAGGTATAAAATGAATTGTTTATTTTATTTTAGATGTTTTTATGGAACAGGCAGAAGACCTGTACATTTATCCTTTAAGCTAACTATTTCTAACACTAAAACCAGTAATACCTTTGGTGCTCTAGATTAAAAAATAAAATATGAACCAGAGAATGTCTTTTTTTTAATGCTTCATACAGTTACTAGATTTTCTGAACATCCTCACTTTGTTCCTGTGCTTTTTAGTTAAGGAATGTTATGTGTTTCCATTAAGATCGTGGGTGGATGAAACTTTTAAAAGCCCTTGTAATTTCAGAGGTTAGGGATGCTGGTTAGCCCAGTATGTTCTGTGAGATGCTGATTTTCAATTCAATTTTCTCTTACAATGTACTTCACAGAAAGCCTCACAATTCGATATTTAAAAACCTGATAAGACATATTTACTTGGGAAAACCATAGTTAGTATTCGTGTCAGCTTCAGTAAGCAATCTTTAGCCCAGAAAGGTTGAAGACCCTGTCCTTTGGTGAGACTGAATATATATTCTCCTAGTCATAATCTTATCCCAGAGGAGAGTTTGAAAGTTTGTCCTTAATCTGTTACGCTTGAGATAATGAAGGCAGAGAACATGTTTTATATTATTTTGCTATTACAGCAATAGAGAATGAATTGAATAAGCAGAGTTTGTGTTTAATATCAGTTGAAAGTTAGAGTAAGAAATCAGCAGAAATGGGAAGAGATGATGATTTCAGTGCAACAGTAATTTTGACTATATGTTGATTTTTTAAAAAGTAAAGTTGAAGCTTATCACCAACATTTGCAGATATATTTGAAGATAAAGAATTAGGGTATTATGAAATAAAATATTGCAGATTGTTTCACATGAAATTTTAAGTTGAAAAGTTGCAGCGGAGAAGAGGCAGTTTTTCTAGCTAAACGTGTTGCGAAGCTGCTTGGGTGGAGGGCTGAGCAAAGGCGCCTCGTACGGCACCAGCAGTGCGGCTTTTAGTCAGGCTGCTGCCCCCGTGTGGCCTCCTGCGGCACTGCGCTTGCCAGCTTAGGAATTATCCCCTAGCAAAATGCTCTCGCCTTGTCGCAGTAACCTCACAGCTGTATGTTCAAATTCCACTTTATTAAGGAACCATCACTTTTTGCTGTTGCTAAATTACTGGAAACGGGACTAGTTAACATGCGCAGGATTGAGATTCTTTGGAGACCTCTGACCGGTCATCTTCTGGAGGTAACTAATGGCTTTTATCACTTGTACTAGAATTTAGTTTGTATTAATGAAGATCTTGTGGAAATACGCTTTTAATGTGTAATTTAAAAAAAATAAATTCTAAATTGTAATTGTGTATTTTGGTTTAGGCACTTTATTGTTGCAACTTAAATCCATTATGGTTTGAATTTAAAAGTGAATCTACATATTTGAATTACAATATTTTAATATCTCTTGGTAACTTTGTCTTTATGGTGCCATCAGTCTTTATATGTTTTTGACACAGGAGTGTTTAGAAAGATCAAGTAATTATACTTCATATATTTGTTCTAATTAAGGTAGCGCAAACCTATTTTACTGTTTCACACAGTACAAATACCTAGGAAGATTGAAGACAGGAGATTTACTAAGAAAGGGTTGTTTGGTTGGTTTTTTAATATTTAAACTAACTTTCGAATGCTTTCTTTAAGAGAATACTGTTCAAGTATAAAAATGTCATAATCCCTTTGCAATTTCTTTAGTGTTTTAACCTCAACACAAAAAATATTACTTTATCAAGGAAAAAACCTTACATTTCGAATTGAAAACTAAAAACAGGTGATTGAATGTAACCGTAGTTTTAATTCTCCACACAAGTATGTAGGAGAATAAAATGTAAGAACAATGTTTGTTTTAAAATGGGTGAAGGAGAAGGCTTTTCTTCCTTCTAATTCAGAATGTATCAGACACTTCCTTAATATCTGTGCATTCTTTCAACCTGTATCAAGATTGACCATTGGTCTATTTATGGAAGCTACATATTGCTTTACCTAGGAGAAAAAAATTGGATACTTCTGGGTTTAAAGACTTCAAGCATAGGCATGTCTTTCCCTTCTTTATTTTTTGCCCTACAAGACAATAAAGTTCACCATCCACATCTTGAGACTGTTTTCATCTAGGGAGCAGACTGTTACATGCATTGTGGATAATCTGGCACTGTTTTGTAGGAAATAGAGTCTTTCATTTTCTCTCAAAGTACTGCCTTCCTTTAAAACCAAAGTTGTAGAGATACAATAAGGAAGGAGGAAACATCAGCTATAATTCAATTAAACACAGCCTAAAGGAATAGCTTACTCACTGGTTCTGGAACTGGTTATCTGGACAGAATCAGAGCATGAAGTACTTCAAATCCTCTCTTTTTATTTTATATAAAGGTTTAAAAATATAAGTAAATCAGGAGAGTGGCTGTTTCTTGTCAGCATTTTTAAACATAAAGCTAGCTCTTCTACATTGTTCTCTTTTTCAGTTTGGCTGATGGTTGGTAAGAGAATGCTCCACCAATAAAAGGCGTCTGCCTTCTTTATGATACTGCCTTGGACTTGACTCTGGGTTCTCACACCATCAGACCTAGGGCTGGAAGGGTGGGTGGGAATAATTCTGTAGCAGTCAAGGAAACTGTACACTTCCCATATTAAGTTGAGGGTAATGTATTAGATGCAGCACAGTTCGTACTAGCTATCTAAGAAATGAATATGCACAATGTTTTTAATTTTTATATTCTAAAAAAAGCAATTAGCAAAATTGTTAGCTTTAGAGAATTTAGAGACAAAGAGAAATGAAGATATGCATTTGAAACTCAAGTTTAAAGATGCTCACAATTGCTTTGTGAAGTTTTTAAAATGGTGTGTGAGATTTATCTTCAATATGTAGTTGCTTTTCGTATTTGAGAGCATAGAAGACTCTTTGTTGCCTGCTGTCATGTTCCTCACTTGATTGTGTTAAGCAGTGTGTGAAACTTCCAATTTTGTGGCCTTAGGTTAAGTTGAGAGTCTTAGGCATTTATTGAAGAGTTGTTTTGGTGCTTTTTAATTAATCATTATCAGAATTAGCAGTTAGTTTATTCATGTTGAAAATTTATTTACTTGAATTATATATGTGTAATTTTCATTGTTTCCTTCTGTCTTTCACTGCTTCCTATTGCTTCCCTGTTCAGAAGGTATGTCTATTCAAAAGACAAATATCTTGTTTTACTATGAAGCCAAATTTTATAATTTAGAGATTTATTGTATTATTCTTATACTATTATATGTACATTCTAATATAATTAAAATACCAGCTTTTAGTGTATTTTAGTGTTGGTTAAATAAAAATTACTATAAACGAAATATTGCTGTGTTTTCAGGTCTGTCAGCATCCCAATTCCAGAATGAGAGAATGGGGCGCAGAAGCTTTAACTTCTCTCATTAAAGCAGGACTGACATTCAGACATGATCCTCCATTATCTCAAAATCAGGTAAATTTAAGAGCAGATGATTTCCTCCTTCATTCATAAAGCAATTCTATTAATGAGTATATAAAATCTGTAGCTGTAACCCTCAGATGTATCTATTGTGAAACACCACATGCATTCTGATAAACTATCCTCTTTCATTTTTCAAATACCTAACTAAGAGGATGCCTGTATGTTATGTCCATTTCTTAGAACAAATTATGGGTCACCCTCATGAGTGCAAAACAGTTCCAGAATGTTTAAAAGTATATATGTGATGCTGTGGTAAAAAAGGTGTTGCCTAACCTTCTAAATTGCAGCTGTTCAATCCATGATTAATAAAACCACCTAATATTTCTACGGAGACTCATTGGATATTTTTTTCAAGGTCTCTTGAGTAGAAAGCTGAGTGTAGCCCTGCTGAGTGAGCATAAAGTTGCATAACACTTTTTATGCAACTGCAGCAGCATCTGTAGCTGCTTCCTGAGGAACCTGGAGAACAGGAGTCAGGAAGGTAGATTTTCTGCAAAGACTCTTTGTGGTATGAATTTGAGCATTTAGTGAGTGAGCTACTGAATTAATTCAATGAATCTTTAATTTGTACTGTATGTTTTTACTTACACATAAAAATAGTTAAGAATCAGTTAAATGTTAGCATCCTTAATATGCTTTACTGTTTACTTTTAGAGACTGCAGTTGCTTTTATTGAATCCACTAAAGGAGCTGTCAAACATTAGTCATCCTGATATCAGGATCAAGCAGTTGGAGTGTGTGCTACAGATTTTACAGAGTCAGGGTGACAGCTTAGGACCTGGTTGGCCATTGGTGCTTGGAGTCATGGGGGCAATCCAAAGTGATCAGGGGTAAGTGGTGGAAATAAAATTTTAAAGTCATGTAAGATAATAAAAGTAGAAAAACTTCTGCTTATATTTTCATACTTTAATAGCCACTTCAATAATCTAAGTTTCATTGTAATTTTTGGCTTGTGAAAGATTTTACTCAATAAAAATATACTTTTTAATTCTTCCTTGAAGCACACTTTATTTTACTGGATTAATCTTCCAAAAGATCAGAATATTATTCCACTCTACGTTCTCCTGCACTCAGCTTATAATATACACGAGGACTACTCAGTGTGCCATTTCATTTAATCTTGACCATCTGGTGGACACATCTCTGGTGCTTGCCAGTACTTGTGGGTGAATCAGCTGTTGCTCAGTTTATCTGTTGTTCCTTTTTCTTCTTAAATCTTCCAGTAGTCTCTAGTGTGTGTTTTGTTCTGATCACTCTCTTTTTTTCTTGAAGCCTTCCTACCTAAATGGTTGCTGGTAGCAGAAGGATGGAAATTATTTACTGGCTGTGGGTGAATCCCATGACTTACACAATTGACTCTGTTGCCAGCAGAGGTGGACTTGTTCTCTGCCCACAAGGGAAAGGGGGAGATGAAGTTGCAAGGAGTATTTATGAAATGAGCAGTGATTGAACATCTGCCTTTACAACTGTAAGCACCAAGAATTATACCCACACACTCAAACCATATTTATTGTTTTTTAGATGCTAGTCAAGACTAGCAGCAGGATAGGTCATCATATAACTCTAGTGTTAGTAGTTTTCCTTGGCATATCTCTCCTTTTGTCCCACCTTAGCTTTAGTCTTCTGGTCATATAAAAACCTAAAGCCCCTTCAAATGCTTGAAGGATTTTGCTCTTGGACCAGTATTGTTTGCACTGGCAGTAGTACCTACCAAAATTCCCAAGGAATTTGGCATTCTTGTTTGTGAGCATCCTCTTTTTTGTAATTAAGCTTCCTTTGGTAGTTGTTGTTTCCGCACTTGGTGTGATGTGTTCCTGCATGCCTTTTGAATTTTCACTGTTGTTAGTGATGAGAACCACCACAAATTCCTTCTTAAGACAGTCTTCAGATCCCATTAAATTTCAAACTCATATCTCACTGGCTGGTATCTCAAGATGTTACTAACATCTTGTGTTATATCTTAGTCTCCTCCTTCAACGCGTATGGAATAATTTGCTTCAACTACATAGCACTGTTTGTCCACACCATATTAAGTGCAGTAGGAAAAAATTAAGCATGCCTTCTTTTCCTGGAGAAAGAACTTGATTTCTTACCTAAGTTACAGCTGTGAGCACAAGATACAGATACTATTATAATACTTTAAATATTAACTTACTGTCCACAAGACTTTCTTCACAAGTGTTTTCCCTATGATCAGTAAACATTCTGGATTCCAGGACAGAAATCCATTTACCTCCCTGGAGAACTTTTTTCCAGGCTTTTATAAATGCAGAGAATGCTGTCAAAAACCATACTTTGATCACTTCTGGACTGTACTAGCCTGCCAAACAAGAGGAAGCCTGCCTTTGAAGACACTTTCAGTGGAAAGCCTCTATTTCTATTTATTTTAAGCATAGATAAAGCCCTATACAATCATAAGATTTCTGACTAAGCTTAAGTTTCTTCTATTCATAGTTGCCTTTTTTTGATCACCTATAACACCAAGGACGGTTCCACAGTTTGAAGAGTTGTATAGCTGTTGCTGCTTGCATGAGGGACTTCAAACCTTTCTTGAAACACATAGTAGTGTGGGACCTTCATTGGGAAAAACTGATCTGAATTTGTTCTTGTAGCCTTGCATTTGAAGTTTAGAAAGATGGGTTGCTTTCTCATTAGCTCAATACTTCAAAATGAGTAGTGGAACTATACTTTGATTTCTTGCCTCCTTCTCTTTTCTCTTAGAGTCTTTGAAGGTCACATACACCTGAAACTTTGTACTGGAGGGGGGAACTGCAGCAGTTTTGGGTCTGTTTCACTTTATAGACACCTATAGGAGTAATGATGATGGGGAGAGTATTGTGTGATTCTATCCTCCATCAGTATAGCATTGATAAATACTTTGTTCTTACACGGTAAGGATGGATGCTTCTCTGCAGTATTCATCATATTAGAGAATTATTAGTTATATCATTACTGTCCATGTGAACTTTCTTGTGTATTCCTCTGGTATCTGTATTGTGTTGGCTGTTACAATGCAGTGGAAATGACCCACCTCTGATTTTGATATTGGATTAATAATAAAAAAAAATATCATTTGTATTTCTGGTATAGATAACTGGCATATCTATAGTGTGTAATTTTTTCCAAGTATATGTATCCTGAAGGACAACAAGCTTCTGTATTACAAAGCTTTGAAGTTATTTCTGTTATACATTAAACATTGAAAAACCCCTCCAGTGAAATTTAAACACAGCTTCCCTATTTTGTTACGTACACTCCACCACTCCTTTTGATTCCTTCATTTTGCCTCTCACTAAACAAGATTTTAATTGTAAATGCTTGCTGCTTCTGAGAACTCCTTCTTGCAAACCTTTTCTCTACTATATTTTTATGTTTTTGTTCAGAATCTAATTCTGAAGGCCAAGCAATTATTAAGAATCTATTTAATGGTAGATATTTTTAAGATTTTTTGTCTAATATAATGTAGTATTGAAGCAAGTAAGACTACTGTTATGTTACCATGCATCTTTCCTAATAAATAAGAACAAATTCTGCCCACTTGTTTGGCATACTTGAAGTAATTAAGTAATTTGTAACTGCTGATATAAGAAATTTTTCAGAACAACGTACTCTTTGGAAGATTATCATGCTTAAATTAAACTTTTTTTTTTTGTCCATTGTACCTTTTTTCTAATATTCTAACTAACACATTTGAACTAACAAATCTTAGAACTCTAAAACAGAGAAATGGACTTCATTATATAGAATTACTAAGGACGTGGACTAAACTACTTCATCAGAATTTTAAGCTTCAACTTAAAATTATATCTCAAAAAACCAATTTTAATGGTACAAATGGTGCAAATTCTTCTCAAAAACATTACTTTGGTGTTTTTCTTTTTGTGTTTAACTTTTGAGATATTCAAAATATTTCCATGCTCCTGAAGAAATGTGAAATGAGTGTGTGCGCGCTTTGTTTTTCTTTTGTTTTTTTAAAGAGAGTCCTTAATACGGACGGCATTCCAGTGTCTTCAGCTGGTTGTGACTGACTTCCTTCCTACAATGCCATGTACTTGTCTGCAGATAGTTGTTGAAGTTGCAGGAAGTTTTGGACTTCACAATCAAGAGCTAAATATTAGCTTAACTTCAATTGGTTTGCTGGTGAGTTTTTTATATTAACTTACAGTGATGCTGCTTCTAGGTTTCATTTTTGCTTTTTTTTAAATGAAAACTTTTCTGTAGTCAGTTATGCAAATGAAAGCCACAACCTAGCTTTTTGGGTTCTTACTGAACTCTCATGCTGTTATTTGAATCGTAGGTAAATTGAGTGAGCCCACATCTTACCTTTAATCTTCGTGATTTGTGGCTTACCAAAAGAAATAGTATTGCATTGCAACCATGTTAATCAGTATCTTATTTTTAATACATTTTTGTGCCCTCTATAATGGGAACCTGAAAGCTGAAAAAAAAGAGTAATTTTTGGATCTTGCAATATTTATGTGCTGATCTTATTTCACCAACATAGGGAAATTAATATCTTGATGTTCTTTGCAAAATGCGTTGTGAAAATAAGAGACAATTTATTTCATGATCATTAAGAGCATTACCCTATTTTTATTGTACAACACCCTATGTCTTATTTATTTTATAGTGGAATATTTCAGATTATTTTTTCCAAAGAGGTGAAATAATTGAAAAAGAGCTAAACAAAGAAGAAGCAGTGTTGCAGAAACAGGCAGAAGAAAAGGGAGTGATGCTGAACAGACCTTTTCATCCTGCATCACCATTTGACTGTCTTTGGTTATGCCTGTATGCCAAACTTGGAGAACTGTGTGTGGATCCTCGACCTGCAGTTAGAAAGAGTGCTGGGCAGACATTGTTTTCTACTATTGGTGCTCATGGAACTTTACTGCAACATTCAACATGGCACACAGTAATATGGAAGGTATGACGTGTAAGTTTCTTCTGAAGGTTTTGTAAAGAGCATTTACATTTTAATACCCATTACCTATTTACCATTTAATAACCATTATCACTATGTTAATTTATTAGACTTTTTAAAGGTAAGTTAAGGTGGCAGAAATCTGATCTCTTGGGTTTTGGGAATTTTTTTTACACTTTGTCTTCTCTGGCCTTTAAAGCCTCTTCTAAAATATAATGTTAATATCCTAATTATTTTTTTTTTAATTCAGGAGTTTAATAAAACTGTGATTTCCTTCCTACAAGAATGAATGACCTGTCTTTTGTGTGAAAAGGGAGATGTTTGAGGGTCGTGTGACTGGGCTGATCTGGTATTAGATGGAGCCTTGCTTTGCATTCTGTTTTGAATCTTTTGAGAGGATCTATCAAATGCTGTGTTCTAAGTCATGTTTGTTGTGCTTTAATGGAAACTGCCTGTTGTACCTGTGAAGTGTTTGAAATCCACTGGTTTTACTGTTCTGTTGGTGCTGGAGATGTTCTTGGTGGGTTTGAGTGTCCTATTTCCAGCCCTTCTCAAGTGGCCATCAATTGACTGATTGTTCATCTTGGCTGCTCTGGAGACTGTTCAGAACAAGGGAATTTTCAGGATGACATAGTGACAGAAAGGATAATGAAAGAATTACTGGTTTTTGTTGGTTTAGCATCAATACAGCTATGTTATTTGAAGAGTTGCATTTTTCCTCTTTTTTTCTGGCTATTACAGGTTTTATTTCACCTGTTGGATAGGGTTCGAGAATCTTCTACAACAGCTGACAAAGAGAAGATTGAATCAGGAGGAGGCAACATTCTCATTCATCATTCAAGGGATACAGCTGAGAAACAGTGGGCTGAGACATGGGTATTAACACTGGCTGGAGTTGCAAGAATATTTAACACCAGGAGATACTTACTGCAACCTCTAGGTAAAATTTATAGTTATTAAAAGACACAATGATAAACTTTCTGCTTTTGTGTGTTCTTTTTAGTTGAAGTACTGGGCAAGAATCTTAGTTCAGAAATGGTTTTGTTGTGTCACGTCAAATGTTATGAAAATTATAGAGTTAATAATTCATGCTCCATAGAGCCAAAAATTGTAACTACAGATTTCCTCTTCTGTATCACAGTACTTGAGATTACATCTCAGTAGTCACAATTCAGTCCCAATTCTCGATGCTAAATAGCTTTAAATTATAGTAGACCGATAACAATAATTCTTTGTTCTTGTCAGAACATGCTTATCCTTTTGTCTGTCTAAGGGAATGCAACACTTGGCTGGAACTCTTCTGTGGCATCAGTGTGTCAAATTTTATAGTACTCTTAGAATGTAAAGAGAACGTACCTGTAGAGTCAGTGGAGTATTGAACACTTACATTGTTCAGCTGAATGTAGTAATATTTGATGGTAGCTTGGTAATTTCTATAAGGAAAAAGTGCAAAAGGAATAGAGAATGTATAGCTTACAAAGAAAAGTCCTCATTAGATTAATCTACCTTCAGCATCCTATAGTACACATTTAATGTATATTAATTGGATATAAGTTGTATTTCATTTTGGTCATTTGTGAGACAGGTTTCAACATATTAACAGCTAGTAAGTGTATTAGTCATTTGCAGAAATATGGTAGAATTTAGGCTATATTAAACGGGACTTAAAAATTAATAAAAAAATTAGAACTACTGTAATTATTCAAACCCTGTAATTAGTAATATAGAAAATTGAAGGTTAAGGCTAAATTTAATGAAAAATGCCTCAAGTGAAATCTTTCCACAGTACAATTATCAGAGCATTTTAATATAAATTCTTTATAAAGGCATTGCATGAGTATAGATTTGACCCTTAATTCCTTGTGTGGGCTTAACCCTTCTTGAAATCAACAGGCATCTGGTATGTATAAGAACAAATCTGTTTCACTATACTGAATGAAGAAAATGTATTTTACTGGTATAGGATGTGATATGTGATTTTTTGCTAGCAAAACAGGTATATTGTTTCATTCTTCATATTTATGTGTTTCTTTGTCATATTCTTTCAAGTTATGGTTGAACTGATACAAAAGTGATTCAAGTGGCCGCCTAATCTCTTGAAATTTCTGTGTATTAAAGTAACAAGTTCCAAATTGATTTTTTTCCCCTCCCTTTTTTTTTTAAATAGGAGACTTTTCCCAAGCCTGGGATGTTCTTCTCGATCACATCCAGTCAGCAGCACTTAGCAAAAATAATGAAGTTTCCTTGGCTGCTCTGAAAAGCTTCCAGGAGATCCTGCAAATTGTTTCTCCTGTTCGAGACTCTGAGAAGCCTGAGACACCACCTGCCATCAATGTTTCTGTACCTTTGGTGGTAGGCACAACTGCCACTAGTCTTGGCAGATCATTCATGAGAACTGACTCCATAGGAGAAAGAATAGGAAGATACAATGGATCT
This sequence comes from Catharus ustulatus, assembly GCF_009819885.2. Classification (NCBI taxonomy): domain Eukaryota; kingdom Metazoa; phylum Chordata; class Aves; order Passeriformes; family Turdidae; genus Catharus; species Catharus ustulatus. The sequence continues at coordinate 52,466,899 of NC_046224.1, read as the reverse complement.
GAACCTCCTGTAATAACAGATGAGATTGAAGATTTGAATCTTTGGTGGGCAGCCTGGAACAGCTGGTACAGGATTGGATCAGAAAGTACAAGGCCTCCAATTACTTGTGATAAATTGACTTTCATTCCCAGCCAGCCTTTTCTTACAGCTTTAATTCAAATATTCCCAGCTCTTTACCAACACATCAAAACTGGTTTCAGCATGGATGATCTCCAAAAGCTGGGTGTCATTTTGCACGGTGCTGTTTCAGTTCCAATCAGTTCAGATGCTTCCCCTTTCATCCTTCCATCTTACACTGAAGCAGTTTTGACAAGTTTACAGGAAGCGGTGCTTACAGCTTTAGATGTTTTACAAAAGGTAATAATACAACTTCTGGTGTGTGAAAGGTAAACTACAGTGTGTCCTACTTCTCTATCGAACTATAGTCTGGTGATTTAAATATTATTTTAATAATTATTTATTATTGCACAGTATGTTGTGTTATAACAATCAGATCTCCATTCCTGCTGCAAAATAGATGCTTTGCATTGAGAGGTGTAATCTTTATGAAATGTGCCTTTGCTTGATGGCAGAAGTACCTTAAGTGTTGTTCTGTGTTTGTAGCCATTTACTTGTCCATCTAATGTTGAAGTACTGTTGATGTTGATACTGAGGATGTGTATGTAGAGATGGAGGAACAGTCCCATAAACAGTGTTCCTAGTGATGTCCAGGTGCTGCTGTGAACAGTCTAGAAAGAACAGTGATAATGAGAATTTACTGTTTACACAAAGCATAAAATATCGAAGGCTCTCTGGCAGATTACCTACATTCTTGCCTCTTATTAATCAGTTATTTAAAGAAAATGCTGCATCTCTGCTTAAGAAATTCTTACTATAGAACTCATCCTCAAAGAGCACCTTCATGCAAGTGAATCTATGAACAACAAATGAGGGTGTTCTTTCTCTGAAAACCAAAAAAAGGAAATAGTACTGCTTACTTCTTTCTTTTTGCAGTTGTAAAATATCTCCTTGCAAAATTACGTGCTCATTCACAAAACTTATTTGTTCAAAAAAACCAGAGTTGATAATGAATGAAAACATGCATTTATACTAAGCACTACTTTTAAAAAAACCACACCCCCCACCCCCCCAAAAAAGCCCAAACAAACCCCAAGCCTTACTGGAAAATGCCAGAATTAAACTATCCATGCAATCTGACTTCATTCCCTTTAGGTTTTCATGTTATGACTACTTTGCTTAACTATGTGGCCATACATCCCACTGCTGCTGTCAGGATCCTGCCCCATTTAGCTCATCAAGCACATGATGGCTGCCAAATGAGCATCAATTCAGTGACTTGTTTTCTCTCTTGCTTTGTGTTAGCTGATAAATCTCAAACATAAACCAGCAAGGTAGAATCATTATCTTGCAACCTTTCCTTTACTTGATGCTTTTAATTATTTAATTAAATATTCATTCATGTATTTTGAAAGATATAAGGTATGTTACAATGGTAAGATAAGGTATAAGAATATCATCATAAAAAGGCTTGGGTTGGAAGAAATCTTAAAGGTCATCTAGTTCCAACTGTCCCTGCCATGGAAATGCTCTGGTGTGAATTATTTTGTTTAAATTTCAATTCAGTTTGCTTGGATAGAAGTTGGTATTAAATCTCATTTTTGAATGTGGGTGTGTAAATAACATGAAGTTTTAAAACCTGTCATGTCTACTAAATTTTCATCCTATTCCAGTCAGGAAAGTCAAAGTCAGTTTGGCCCCTTTTTATCCTCCCTTTTCCAGCAGGTCAGTCTAGTCCGAATCCCGTTTTTCCCATTTAATCAGTTTATTTATTAATCTCAGATTTTTCTGTTTTTTAGTCTCCTTATCCAGATGGTCTTAGTTTCCAAAGGCTGCAGGCACTAGGGCTTTTCAAGTAAGGGGTTACCAGAATTTTTAACATGAGGAAAAACTGCACATTATTACGCTCTTGTTCTTGTCAGGATGTTTTAGCTGAAGGTTTCTAAACAATAACAAAAGCAATAACTCTACATGAGAAAGTGAGACATCTCCCTTTCCCTACTCCCAGTGTCAGTGGGTTACCATGGCAGTTACAAGCCTTTGCAAATGCAGACTTCATTAGATGGTACCTCAAACCTCCCATCCCACCTATACTTATGTTACTAACACAACAGCACAGAAGTTCCTAAAAACTTTAGCAGTTTAAGCATTTTTGGACATCAGTAAGATCTGTGAAGTTGCTGTGATCTGTGACTGCTCCTCTTGGCTGTATAAACACTGTACAGTTCACATGACAAGGCAGCTGGCCAGTCCTGATTTGAAGCAAAGGCCGTGCCTCAGATGATTTTAGGCCACAGCAGAGTACCTTCTTCCTCTCTTGAAATCAATTGATACTCTCAGGAGCACACACAGAAGCTAGTGTAAGCATTGAAGAAGAGTATGTAAATATTTGCAGTCTCTGAAATAAAACTGTTTGTGTGTAGGATCAGGTTCTTTGCTGATACGGGAAGACTTGGGTCAGTTCTGATTTTCTCAGAAGTTGTGGAACAACTTTGCAGTTAGAATAGCATGAAAAAAACCTAACATCTGCCAGATTGAACCCTGACTAGTGTAATAAATAGGTTTTATAATGTGATTCCACTAACAAAGGACATAATTGCAACTGAAGAACATGGAAATGGAAGGGAACTTTGGATCTCTTTTCAGGCTTCCATAAGTTGAGGTCATTTTAAACCCTTTGTTTTGTTCTTTGTTGTCTTTTTATTTCTTATTAGAACTAGTCTTCTAGTCTTTTGCTGCTGTAGTGTCAGGGAGTTTGGGGTTTTTTTGGTAGTATCAGTACACTGTTCCTGAAATGTTTTCCTTTGTAAAGGAAGATTGAGTTTCAGCTATACCAAACCATATAATTATCATTTTATTTATATTCCTTTCTATAAGGCACTCTTTTAACTACTTTTTGAAGCCTCCTGTGTTTTACTTCTGAGATTTAAATGTTTATTGAAGTAGAGCTTAACAAAGATGTGGCCAAGTGTCTTACATAAGACTTGACTTTACTGACAAGTCAAAGCAGAGTTGGTAGAGAAAAGTTATCTTTTATTGGATGAGATAGCTGTATATACTGAATTATATATGTCCAGGTATCTTGCCACTTTATTTACTTCAATAAAGTAATAAAATTTAATTTCCTTAAGCTATTGGAACATACAGCACGACTCTTGCATAGTTTTATATGGGTATTTTTCTGTAGGAGTTCCTTGTACTGATACAGGTGGTAAAGCAAAAGCTCAAGAAATACATATTTAAACTTTTGTATTTTCTTTTGATAAAGGCTATATGTGTGGGCTCAGAAGGTATGCAGATAATGTATCCTGCAATCTTTGACCAACTGCTGGCCTTTGTAGAATTTTCCTGCAAGCCTCCACAGTATGGACAGCTGGAAACCAAGCACATTGCAAATGCAAAGTATAATCAGGTAACTAAATAGAAATCCCATTTGTTTCACTTGGCTGGTTAATCCAATTCAGCTTCAGATATAGGTTGTTCAGCAACATGCATTTGTTCAATCTGTAAAAACTTAACTGCATGTTGTGTAGTAAGTTTTTTTTTACATGTTTTTGTTATCTTCTTTTACTCCCTTTGCATTCTTCTTTGCTTTTATGCTTTGTATTCCTTCATGTAGGAATGGTCTGGCTTAGACACCAGACAAATGTCTGAATTTGTACATGAATTAATCTAAAATAATTTGTGCTGCAAGAGATACTAAATTTAACAGAGAGACAGGATAATTTTGAACGGAGAGAAATCCCTCAAGCTGCAGATTTTTGAATTACACATGCTGTAATGAAATGGAACTTATTCAATAATTTTTATTTGTGTGCACTGCTGTTCACTAAGCATGAGCATCTGATTCAGTGTAATCAAAGAGGTAACTATTATGTATGTATTAATTTTTCTTATTCTGTTTGTCCTGCAACACAATGGAATCACACTAGATACAACTATTTGCACCGGTGAGTTAAATTTCCTTAAAGATTGTCCTAATGTAGTTGTCTTGCTTAGACTGCAACATTTCTCCAACTTAAATGTACTTTACTTCAATTTAGAGTACATTTTCATAGCCAGACTACGTTGTATTTGCAGTTTTGTTGCTTGGACCATATTCTTAGCAAACCTTGCATGCATTAAACTGAGAGTTCAGTACAAAACATACACTTTCTGTTCCTTAATTAATCTGTTTTCACATATAATTTAGTAATTTACTCATTCCTTTTCCCAGGCGGAATGGGTGGCATTAAATTATGTACCATTTGCGGAGAGATCATTGGAAGTTGTGGTGGACTTATACCAAAAGACAGCTTGCCATAAAGCTGTGGTAACAGAGAAGGTTCTTCAGAACATTATTAAGGTAAAAATTTGACCTGCATGTGCTCTGAATTTAATTAGCTATATAGAAAATCGTGAGTTTTATTTTCAACTAGTGTTGATAAACACTTCCTGGGAAGCTTCAAGCTGTAGTAAACAGATTGATATTTTATGAAGATGAGCAGCAGGGAAGAATTTCTTTTGAAGCTGGAAGGCTATTTACTAGTCTATATGTATTATTCTTAGCTGGGTAATGCTAGCATCAGTATTTCAGTGCTAAGATAAAAATTAACAAATGAGTTAGGCCACAAAATGTACATCTTTGGGAGTGTTATGCACCTGAGTGTGGTAGATAGGCCTCTTAATAAATATGGCATTGAAGGCCAACGCTCAGTTTCTGTGGACTTGTGTATATACTTTGGGGTGTCTGCTCTGTTACTTTTGTTTTGCTTTTAATGATTTCATGTGTCAGTGAAGCTGGGAAATGTTACAGGTGAGCAAATATACTTTTAAAGTGAAATTGTCAAATGCTTCACTTTTTTTGACCTTTCCATTCCAGCAAAAAATTTTAGTAAATAATAGAAATAATATTTTCCAGAAGTCTGGAAAATAAAAATATATCTGACTTAGCTTGTTTGCAATGACTTGGCTGACATCAGGACTTTCCTGTATAGAAATTTAGAAACCTGAATGTTTTCAAAACAGGTGATATTATTTGAAATCTGTTGTGAATTAAATATTTGTATTTCAAAGTTAATGCAGTTGTTTTCCACTTCCATTTTAATGGGATTGGTGAAACTGATAGAAATACTACTTTTTTGTAACATTTGCAGTTGATAATAATATGATCTGTTGCAATACATGAAAATGCTTTTAAATTTATTTTTCACATCTCTAAAGTCTGTGTTGATTTTTGGAAGTAGATTTGGCATATATGACCAATAACAACAGAAAAAGATGTTCTTTTTATGTCTAGAGTTAGATTCTAGCTGTCATAATTTTTTGCTATAAAGAGTTAATTATAATTGACTCCCTTGTGAGAGTCAGAGTGAGTCTTTTCATCTTTTGTTTTCCGCAAATCAGAGACTGCACTATAGGCATGGTAGGCATACATATAGTACCTGAATTTAGTCACTGTGTATTTGAAATGTCAAGTAAATAACTGGTTTTCCAAGATAACTTACTATCAGGTTCTAAGGTTTGGCTGACAATACTAAATATTATGTGTACTATATGACAATACTATATGTAAGTATAAATAGTTCATATGCCTAATGTTTTAGAATTTATTAATGACTTTGTTTTATAGATATTGAAGATGACTTTCTATGTAAAAGACTTAAAATTTGCTGTGTTTCCATCTGCTTTACATTTGAGTTGTAGCCTTTATCTTAGAATTTCAGTGACTGTTCTTAATTTCAAATTTCATGTGGTTTAATAGTCAGTAATGACCAGATTTTTTCCAATGTTTATGTTCCATTATTTAAAGTTCAGCTTTACTAGGAAAAGCTTAAATTCAATGAGGCTTTTTTCTTTACTCTGGAAGCACTTGGAATGCCTTTATAGGAATGGGACTGAATTCTCCAGAACACACTCATGACAACAGACTGCCTGCAGTCTTTCAGATGTTAGGAAAGCCCATTTGTCACACTCAGCAGAAATGGTGGATGACAATACAGAAAAAGAAAATTAGTGCATGACTTCGTGGTGTAAATGATAATGGATCAGTTCTGACTTCTAACCTTGTACTTGGCTACAGACCTGTGCTTTAGCCAGCTGGTATGTGATAAACTGTCTTCAGAATTGCATTTGTAAAGGGCCATCTCATACACTAGCAGAATAGGTAGGGATGTGTACTGCCATCTATGACAGTGCCCTCTGAGATCTTGTGCAGAAATTTGTTGTCATCTTAGAATTCTGAGCACCTATAAATTTTGTTTTGACTTTCATTTTGCAGACACTTAGAATACCTCTTAGTCTGAAGTACTCGTGTCCTTCTGAAAGCACATGGAAGCTAGCTGTGTCCTCTCTTCTCAAAGTTCTCTCCATTGGACTACCTGTTGCAAGGCAGCATGCATCTTCTGGAAAATTTGACAGCATGTGGCCAGAGCTAGCGAATACTTTTGAAGACTTTTTATTCACAAAAAGGTAAACACAATTTCTTTTTTTATGTTTTTTAAAGGAAAATACTCATAAATCTGTTCACTTTATGTCAGTAGAGCTATTTGATATATTAAGTTTGTTTTAATGAATAATGCAGAAAAGGTAACCAATCTGTCTACTTCAAAAAGCTATACTTTTAGAAAGTAGTACAACAAGCTTCAATTAAAAGATGAACTGTATAAGAGCAAGAAAGAACTCAGCTGAACTCTCAATGTAAGGCATAGTTGTTCTGAACAGGACAGGGAGTCCTGTATGGACTCCAAGGACGTTTTCTCTAGATTTGATAGAGCTGCTGATATGTACTCAATTTTTTCCTTTCTTCACTTTGAACAGAGTTGCAATAGTATTTTTTTCTAACTAGGGTGAACAACATTAACTATATGTATTTCTCCTGAGTTCCATCTTGAAATACTTCACTTACTGTGAATTTTTGAAATTGTTTTCATAAACCACTGTTCACTTAGAAGCCCATAGTTTTGTATTTTTCTACCTAAGATGAGTGCACCTTAATAATTAACCACACTTTATTTATGATACTTTATGAAAAGTGTAGCTAAATAGTCATATTTATGACTACAAAGATGGACAGATTCCTCTCGAGAATCGAACACATTCTCAGTCTGCAATAAGCAGGCTGAAAAAGTCCAGAAGTGAAAAATAATAATGATCAGAGAGGGACAATTTAATCATAGAATGGTTTGAGTTGGAAAGGATCTCAATGCCCATCTAGTTCCAAGTACCCTGCTATGGGCAGGACACCTCCACCAGACCAGGTTGCTCAGAGCCCCATTCAACCTTGCCTTGGATCTATTAATTTGTTTAACCAAAAGACTATAACATTAGCAAAACATTGTACATTTTCAGAATATAATAAAAGCTTGCTTCAGAGAAGAATTTTTTTGTCCCTTGGCAATGGGTAAAAATCTATTTCAGTACAGCAAAGATTTCCTAGGTTAAGGGAACCTTTTGCTCTAAGGAAGGTTTGATATTTCAGATAATTGCTTAGGAGTGGTGTGGAATTTTCATCTTCTGTAAACATCTGTGGGCAAGCATCTTTTAGGAGTAGTTTAAGTATATCTAATAGTGTTTTAGAATAAAGAACAGGGTGGAACATGAAAAATTTAATTCCCTGATTTTCAGAATAAATGAATCTTTTTTTTTTAACAGAGAACAGTAAGGTTCTTCAGTGCCTTATGCTAATATGGTGTGTTTCAAAACTAAACACACAAAAGTCAGCAATCAAACACAGCTGTATTTACTAATGATGGATAAATAGCAGCTTGCCCAAAACAAACAAAAAATAAATACCAATGAAAATTTATTTGAGAGACACATCCGTTAGTGAAAACGTTTGTAATAATGAATGGGTTTTGAATATCATCAATAGGGTTACATGGCTATCAGGTGAAAAACTTTCCTATTGTTTTTGCATTTACTTGAAAGAAAATTCTATTATGTAGGAGGACCTTAAAATAGAAAAGGTCATCATGATGGCTTAAAAGGCACTTCAATCATCCAAATTTTTATTTTATGCCTCACTGTTTCTTTAATGTAAAATAATCTTTGCAGTATCTTGCTTGGTTTTCTTTTCAGCTGCAGTTAGTATTCTTGCCTCCATTCTGAGATAGGCAGTCCACATCAGTTAACACCCTATAATCTATATCATTGTTGGATTTAAAGAATTCAAATTAAGGTTTTTCAGGTTATTGTAGAATAATGTATGTTCACTTAAAAGTTGCTTTGGGAATAAATATTAGTATTTGTTGTAATTTAATTAGTCCTACATATTTTCAAAGCAAATTGAGCATTTCCATTTTGCATGTTCTTAGCTGAACAAGTCTAGTACTGCTACAGTTTTTTTGGTATTAATTGTTCATAAGTCCAGGGAAGTAAAATTATCACAGCTTTTCAGTGTAATTCATCTGCATGACCTTTTAGGCCAAATATGTTGTCTGTTTTTTTTTTAATCTACAGTGAGTGATTTATACTTGAATATTATTTCAAACATACCATTTCATCTTACGTGTTGCTTGCTATAAAATATTATTCTTTATACTAATTCTAATACCTTCTATCATTTGTTATACATGGGCAAATATTCTCTGGAGGTAGAAGAAAAATAGTACTTGTATGAATATTTATGATGTCTGTCTTGACTTAAGTCTAGTTTTGCTTCTTTAGCAACCAGAGTGCATACTATAATTTAACATACGAAATGTGTTTTAGAGAAAAATTTTTGATTCTAATTAAAGGTGTCCTTAGAAAAGTATAGGAAACTTTTTTTTTCACTTAAATTAATTTGAACCTTAAAGTTTCTAAGGCACCAAAAATAGGCCAGTATATTATAGAACCAGATGGCTGCAGCAAGATAATTTTACCTGTTAGTATAATGCCCCATCATTATGCTTTCCAGACTTGTTGAAAGTAGATGAATTTTCTAAAATGGTTGTATTTCATGTGGTACAGAATGTATGGGGTTGTCTTTGTTTTTGTTTGGTTTTGTTTTTTTTTTTACCTCCCTAATATTCATCTTTTTCTAAATAGCAGTTTGCCTTCCAAGTGTATGGTTCTCCTACATGCAGTTAGAGCCCTGTCCCTTGGTATCTTTAGGATAGATAGATAGATGGATGACTTTTCTGTTCTTTCTGTATGCCTGAGCCTTGTGCTCCTAAAAAACATTAAAGCTAGAAAGGGAGTACATCTTCCTCATGCCAGTAGTCAGGACAATTAGTAATAGCAGTCATTTCTCCTTTTCTTCATCCTTTTCATTCTCCTCCTCCTCCCCATATTGCTACTGAAGCGTCTCTCTCGCTGTGATGCAAGGAGGGCTCTAGAGATAGCTGTGGAAGTTCCCCACATTGAGGTAATTCTCTTCTGATTTCCTTTGCTAAAATCTTTCTGCACTCTGTGCAAGATGCTATGAGACTACCCTCGGCAAGTAGGGCAACCTGACCTTTTTGGTTTGAAAATTGCTAAATTGTGTCTCCTAAGGGTTCATAATTGCAGTTTACTTAGTCTCTTAATTTTGTATTGAAATTGAATTCAGAATTTTCAAATTTAGTGTGTTCTTTCAATTTTTTTTGGTAATTCTATTAGAAATCATATGTTAGTCATAGTGGTGCCTTATTCCAGGGTACTTTGAGAGAATCTATTCATGGTTTTGAAAGTAACAGTTAAAATTTATTGCTGAGTGGATGTGCATGTCATCTTTCAGGTTGCAGGGGAAGGCAGTGAGAATATGCTTCCCAACTATCCATGTTAATCCTTTATTTAAGGTCAGCCATGTGGTATAGAACTGTTTTTGGTGTGTTTCCTGATTATTTATCTTACTCATGAGTTATGTTTTTTAAAACTTCTGGTACTACTTGGATTTTTGTCCATATCACCAGAATCAATTAACGAAGCCACAGCTGAGAAGAGGAGAGTGCCTTTAGTTAGATTTGTGAACTTAAATTGGTTTTAGTAATCCTGCTGAGCCCTGACCAAGTGGCTTCACTGCAGCTGTGAGTCAGGTCATCTCTAGTGTCTTTCCTACTTGCAGATGTATCATGCAGGACAGTGAGGTCATTAAGTTAGGTGCAGGAGAGTACAAATCCTACTAAGGCCAACACGGATTGAAAAGGTTCTGAAGCACAAGGAATTTGGGAAATGCAGTTCAGTTGAATTCCCAAGAGGCTGACGGTGAGACAGAGTAACCCGTTATCTGGATTTTTAGCATCCTCCAACATGTCACCCCTTGTGACAGGAGTAGTTAGATATATACAGTTAGATCTGAATATGGTTAGAACTCAAAATTCACTTTCTTATGCTGGCATTCTGTGCTCTTTGTTTCAATGAAACTGGAATGTTATGTCATAAAACCCCCTTCCTTTTCTTCCTTCAGTCTTACACATTTTCATACTCCACACTTTCCACTATTAAGTGTTCAAAGTGATCTGTGCTGTTGTCTGTCCAGGCTTTATGCAAAACTAGGTAAATGGCTTCCTTTTCTACCTCCTCTTAAAACCTTTATTCTCCAGGCCTGACTTAGCACTGCTGGGATGGTTCTAAACATGAAACATCTGCATCTCTAAGACTCACAAAAGCCTTAATGCAGTCCTTCTAGCAACACTGCATAACAGATTTGATTAGGTTTTTTTCCTTTAGCTTTCATTAAAATATGCGAGTGCACATTGTCTTATTTTTGTAAGCATGTTCTTCAGGTTTTCTACCTGGCTGAGAATTGGGTATAAAAATGAAGTTATTTCACTGATGTTCTAAATTTTTAACCAATATTTCAAACATTTTTCTAGTCTAACTCATAACTCTTCTAGTCACCATTGTCCTAGAAATCGTATATATATATAGCCTAATATTGCTTTTGGCAATGAAACTAAGTTGGCATTGATTAGACAAGAGGTCTGTGTAATTTGGACCCTTGAATTAAAGCTCTGTGAATAGCTATATTTAAAATAGTGAACCTCCTTGGCATGGTCCCACCTCTGTCTTTTGGGTAGGAACAATTTCAAGCCAGCTATGGGGCTAAATGAGAGAGGATATTCACTGATTTTTAAAAAGGACAAAGGACAGCAGAAATCATCTCTGCAGCTTTGTATAACATGGGATTTCAAATATAGCCAAGAGAGCCCAGGTAGATGAAAAAGGAAAATGTTACTGTCAAAGAGAATTAACTTCTAACACAGAAGTTTCAGCTTTAAAAAAAATTAAAAAATTAAGCAAACTACAGCTGAGGGGACTCAATCTTGATGACAAGACTCAATCAAGATGACATTTAAAATTAATACATTTCATGTAAGTTACTTTACACAAAATTGTTTTCTAGTAAGAAGCTGGTCTGTTTATTATTTCATATTGTACTTCTTTCCCAGAGGCTTTCATAGAAGCATGTCAAGCCATTATCTACAATAAAATTCACCAAATGTGTGTGTGTGTATATATATATATATATTTATATATTATTTATTAGAGCAAAAGTTTATGCTCACATGAGGGAATTAAATCAATACTTTCCCAAAAGATGCTTCTGAACAGAGTGCTGTGCACAGCTGGACTCCAAGTGGTTGTTAGGTCTTGGCTCTGAAGCACTCCCTGTTCAGTGGGCAGTGGCTGGGAGCTCTGTACTGAGGAAGGTTGCTGCATCACATTCTTTCCTGTCTCTTGACTCTCCAGTATGGTTTGGATATGTTCTGCCAGAACAGCAAAGCATTTGGCCCCTAGATAGATGTATCCATATAGACAAAATCTGTTTAGTTGGGAATAATTTGCTACGTGAACAAATATGTACCATAATCTGTAGTAGATAAGGTAGATCAGATATGGATGATTGGGCAGAAAACACCTCTTTAAGTAAACCTCAGCTCAGAAAGTGAGTCATAAATTAGGAAGTGTCAGACTGAAATCTTACCATGTAGTTCAACATGACTTGCATTTCTATACATCATAATAGCTTACATTACTCTTTAAAGATTTTGCATACTTAACTATGTGGTAGAAAAGGTACTGACTGAACAGCTGCTTAAAATTTTATTTTATTCTATGTTTTCAGCATAAAATTCCAGACTTCCTGATTGATTAATACACAACCCAGTAATAAATACAATAACTTCATATTTTATTCTTTTTGTTTTTTCTACTCATACATGTAACACATGTCCATTTCATAGATAGTGATCTAGACTTTATCTGCATAAAGTCTCTTTGAGGAGCAGAGATATATTTACTTTTCAAGCAGAAACATTGGTACATACATCATACATTTCTAATTGTCAAAACTGAAAATTAGCTGAAGGTGTGAAGAATGATGTTCTGGTGTGTTATGCTAAGTATTCAGAAGATGGGGGAAAAAAGCCTATCTCAGAAAAATCTTACTCATCTTTGTCAGCAGCATACAGGAGCACTGGAAGAAAAAATCACACAAAACAAAACATCTGTCAGCTAAACTTACCAGATTTGAATTAGATTTCAAAACTGTCAAAGTTATTAAACTCTCATTAAAATTGGCAATGATGGGATGGAGGAGACAGGCCCAGATGACTACCCTTATGAGGACAAGATTGGCATAGGTCCATAGTCCAGTCCTGGGCAGGTGCCTTGCCTGTGAGCATGTGCTTAGCTCTGAACTATCCCCCATGGGGTCTGTTGAGTCTCTTCTGGACATTTCATCTGAAAATAAATTCATATATATATATAAAATGGAAGAACTCCCAGAAGTTCTAAATTTCTTCAAAACTATTGTTAATAAGATGGGGTTTTCTTTCAATAAAGTTCCTTAAGAATGAGAACAAATGCATCATTTCAGTTAGCAGGGGAAAAGGACATGGTAATATCCCATTAATGAAAAATGTAAAATTTAAGATGTATCATTAAAACTCAAAATTATTCTTCTTGCATAGTGAGTGAAAAGACTAGGTTGTTCAAAGCCCTCATCCAGCCTGACCTTGTGATCATTTATCATTACTATATAATAGTACCAACTTTCTGCATGTAGTGACTGTAAATGTAATGCACTTTCCCATACTTAACTCCTTACACCTGTTGTAAATTTGAAGTATAACATAGTGTGTTTATTTTTAGTACACCTCCTGATAATCTCTCAATTCAAGAATTTCAGAAGAATGAGAGTATTGATGTTGAGGTAAGGAGCCTATAACAAATATACCATTGAAATTAACAAGTTAGTGACATTCACGAGTTGCATTTTGTTCTGAAATAATATCTTAAAGTTACTCTTTCATTACTTTTTCTGTGATACTGTTTTCATTTTTGAAAAACAAGGCGGAAAATTCATAGGTCTGGAACTCAGCTGCTTCAGAGTGATGCAAAAAGTAGGAAGGAAATGGGAGGCCAAAAACCACTTCTTGTCATGTTAACTTCAAAACAGTATAGACTGGCTAAACCAGAATGTGTTTCTGCCTCTAACTCATTATGTGATCCTTATTTATTATGTTATTGCTGAGCATTTACACCAGTAATTGTAGACCACAGAGAAAACTGAGAATTAAACCTGAAACGAGTGCGCTCTGTGTTGAGAGAGCGGTCAGCAAAAATTCATTTTTTCTTAGACTTTGTTGCCCTTAAGATGTGTTCTCTATTCTAAGAAGCTTTGGCATAAATGAAGAAATTATGTGTAGTTTGTGCAACACAGAGATCGCTGTAATTGTAAAGAATGTTTGGTTGCCTAAGTCCGAAGAAAATTAGAAGATGATACCTGAAGTGAGAAGGGACTTTTTTTGCTCCGGGACAAAAAAATGTGGCAGAACAGAGATTAGAGGTACAAAGCAAAAGAAGTTGCAGAGAAGACATGGCAGTATTTGTGGTTTCATTACCTGTTATCTTTCCAGAGGGGTGGCTGGGACACAAAAATACCTGGATAAAAAGTGAGAGCATGCAGCCAGCACAACTCAAATCTGATGCATTAATTTATGGAGATGTAAACCCATTTTGTTCCTGAATTGGGAGCATCAAGACAAGGATAGAGAGCATTTCTTTTAATGTGTATTGCCATAAGCTTATTTGGATAATTAACACACTTGTTTCACTTGGCAGTCACGTTGTTAGGAATGGGTATGTGTGTTAATGTCATAGAGAGGGTATTGAATAGGGGTGGAGGGAGAGAAGGAATCCTAATGTTAGATCTTCTCTTTTCAAAACCATAAATTCGACTTGAAGAATATACTTCAAATGTCATTTGAAATCTGATCAGAAGCTCTGGCAAAAGCAGCAGGGGGAAAGGTTTTTATTTCAAGTTTAATGTCCCATGGAATACCACACTCTTGGACATACCTGCAAATTTTAAATGCTAGCAAAAGAAGATTTTGCAAAGTCTAATTAGGCCTTTTGCTCTCGTTAAATGCTTCTTCATACTAGATTTACAGTTTTAGTATTTATAAAACCAATATAAATATGTGTAATTTATTTTAGGTGGTGCAGCTTATCAGCACAGAGATACTGCCATATGCTAATTTTATTCCTAAGGAATTTGTTGGTCAGATAATGACTATGCTCAATAAAGGCTCAATACATTCTCAGTCATCCTCCTTTACAGGTATGGTATCTGAATGACAAAAATTACAGTGTTTAAATCTACTAGAAAAAAATTAAAATGTTGAGTGTACTTATTATGATAAAGACTTGAAGTTCCCTGGCACGTATTCAGTATAGACTGTTTGATATCCAACTTTTTATATAAATTATATTTTGTGGAAGTTGCCAAGCTTTCCTTCCAATTTTTTAAAAATTACTTCCTTACTGCTTGGGCCGTACTATATATAATATTGTACTTGTGTTACCTTCTACATAGTTTATTTTCCTTTGTGCCAGTTCTAATAATCATTTCAGACACTTGTAAGACAGACCTCCTGTTCTTAAAACCTAAATTACTTTAATGTAACTATATGGTGCACGTAGCCAGATAGCTTCTCTCCATTAAGAAAAAACTTTTGTAGGGGTTTTTGGAAAGAACTAAAAAAAGGACATAAGCCATTACATAGAAAAATACTTAAATTTTACAGTACCAAGTATGAGTATTTAAGATGTAGGATTGAGTTTGTTGTTTTTAGATGATTTCATGTATTTTATAATTAAAGCAATGTCAGATATGTGACATGTGGCATAATTCATCTCATGTTCAGAACTGCCGTGATTTTTGCATAGTCATTTTTTTCTTAGAACGTATTCTTAATATGTTCTTATCACTGTTAATATTTTTTAATACTAGAGGAGTAATAACCTTTTCTCAGCACATAATAAGCAGTTTGAAATGCAGCATCATGCACACTGCACAACTGAAATGAATCATTTTACTTTGACAGAAGCTGAAATAGATATTCGAATGAGAGAGGAGTTTTCTAAGGTGTGTTTCGAAACACTGCTCCAGTTTTCATTCAGTAATAAAGTCACAACTCCTCAAGAAGGATACATTTCTAGAATGGCACTTTCTGTGCTCTTGAAAAGGTCACAGGATGTACTGCATCGCTACATAGAAGATGAGAGATTGAGTGGCAAATGTCCTCTTCCACGGTATGTGCGTTGTCTTTAGAAAATAAAGGTATTACCAGGACTTTGAGAAGAAGTTTGCATTCAAAATATCACTTAGTCATGAAAAAAAATGAGGGGAGTGGGAGAGAATGAAATTTTAAAGGCACAGAAATGTTTATGGGGAAGATATTTCAAAGAAAATGCTGGTACCCAATATTTCTTAAAAAAACTGGAAGTAACAATGGTCATATTCTGTGCTGTTATAACAGTTTTCAGTTACTGAAACAATGTTTCTGATATCTCTAGCGGTATATTTCTGAAATCTGATTTCCCTTTATTCCCAGTAGAGCTATGTGTAGTTTCTAATTGAGAGGCGAGTAGAATCTCCTCAAAAATAAAACATCCAAACAGTAATATTGTGAATCATTACTCAAGTAATTGTTCTTGAAATGAAAAAAATAGATTGAAAAACTAAGAAATTCTTTAAAATGGGAACTTACTTGAAATTCACTTCACTTTTGAAGGTTTTGATCATGAGTGTGGAAATTGATAATCTTTATGTTAGCCTTATGTACTTTGATGAGTGTGTTTTCAGACTGAGATTTGTATGGTGTTACTGTTTCCAGTATCAAAGTTAAAGCTGTCCTAGCTGAGACAACAGGAATAATGGTGGGAAACTTTTTCTATAAAACTTGCATTCTTGAAATAAAAACGAGTAGTTGACTGTTGCATTTTTTCTTTTGTAGGCAGCAAGTAACAGAAATCATATTTGTCTTAAAAGCTGTCAGTACTCTCATAGATTCACTTAAAAAGACTCAACCTGAAAATGGTAAGTTATTGTTAAATAAAATGGTTCTAAAAAAGGTAACATTATGTCTGCCCCAAAGATGCATTTACTATTTCCTTTACTAGTCTTCCCAGAAGTTTGAAAGAAAAGTGTGCTCTGTAAGAGTTTGTAATTCTTTGTATATGTAGGAGACAGAAAGAAACCTCATGAATTTTTTCCAGTACAACTAAAAGTATAAGGACCTAAGATGTTTAATAAAAGAGAACTTCATTTTCTGATGTTCTGTATTAGATAAAGCTTAGCATTTTCCAAAAACAAAGAAAAAATCCCATTCCATAAAATATTAATGGAATTCGTAAATATATGAAGCCTGGCTAGATCCCTTTTTCCTTCTCATGATACTTTTTTAGGTTGCTATGGATCATGTTCACATAGGTGCACTCTGCAGTTAAAGGGTGTGGAAGTTAAATGCACAGACAGGCTGGTAGATACTTACACTTCTGGTCTTGCTTTCCTTCTCTTCCTGCTCTATTATCCTCTGTCCTCTGGATTGACCTTAGCTCATTGATGCCTGAGTAAATGTATTGACAGATGTATTTAAAGGGCTGAATCAAATGAAAGACCTCAACTTCATTTATAATCACCTATCCTGTTCCTCCTGTAAGCCGCACCTCTGGTATGCATGGAGAGTTCTTGGAAGGAAACTTAATCATGAGTCTTGGTTAAATCCACTGTATTGGACTCTGAAATTCTGACAGAATTGTGTATACAACATTTCCCTGTACCTCCCTGCTTTTGATATTAAGAGGAACGGGAAAAAAACCCACCTTTTTAATCCTGAAGCAAACAAACAAATAAACAAAGTGGGTTTCTGGAAAGAGGCAGTGCCTCATCAGCATCATCACTGAGGAGGCAGGGAGGGTTATTATGATGTGGTTTCCTAGGTTCATGGCAAAAGTCTGCAGGCAGAGCTATGCAGAGGATGCATAAAGACTTTTGGCTAACCCTGAAGCTAATTGAAGTACTACTTTGGTGGGTCTTCCTCTTAGAGGGGTAGAGAAGACAATTCATCCCTCTTCCTGCAGTGGGAGACATACTTCCCCTGGTCCATATGCACCAGTGCTAGCCAAACTCCCACACACTGTCTTAGAAAGAGAACCACTGGACAAATGACAGAATAGTTTCACTCCCACTTCTTCTACCTTTTAATAATTTTATTTAAATTTCTAATGTTGTCTAAAGCCAGGGTTTTGTTCTCTTTTGAAAGCAGAGCTAAAACAGAAATAAACAAGGAACTGACATTATAATAAGAATCATACTATAATGTTTAATTTTACTTTTTGGACTAATAAAACTTTACCATGGATATTTTTTGTCATTGTGTCCAGTGTTTCTACCTTTGCTTTCTATAGCTCTTGTAATCTGAAATTATCTGAAATCAATAGAAAGTCTCATTGCTGACAATTTTGCAAAAGTCAAATATGCATCCAGTTCCATTTTCTATCAATAGCTGAGAAAAGCAGGCAAAAAATGCGTGTGTATTACATATTGAATGGCAGTATTATCTTAAATCTGTCAGTTCTTCATCCCAAAGACATGGTGAATGACTCGTGTAGAGACACAAATGGTTTTCCTGCAGAAATCCTGGCCCATATCTGAGTGCCCTCTGTGGATGCCATAGTATCCATATAGCACCAAGTACCTATGTTTGGGCACACTGTGAATCTGCCATTACTTAGAGGCATTGGGAAATATCTATTGTCAGTATTTGGACAGTGATAAGTGATTCAATCTGTTCTTTTCTTCCCTGCAGTTGATTCTAGCACATGGGCACAAGTTATTGCCTTGTACCCGACTTTAGTAGAATGTATCACCTGCTCATCCTCAGAAGTGTGCTCTGCTTTGAAGGAGGCACTGGTTCCCTTTAAGGACTTCATGCATCCACCAGCAGCCAAGGTACAGAATGGAGAGTCTTGACCCCATAAAACTTCTTTTTTATTCTTGAAGGGAATATCCAAAAATGTTTGCTCCTGAGTGAAGTTTCTCTGAGGAAATCTCTTGTGACTAGTACTTTGGCAACCAGTGCTGCCTGCCTCTTAACTGTACTAACAAGAGCTCAGTAAGTCGTCAATACAGGCTTTATCTCAAAGGTTCCAGAGTGAGTAGCAGTGCAAACCTTTAATAAATTTAACTGACTAGTTGGAATCATTTATAATCTAATGTACTTGCTACAGTATCTTGAAGTGGTGATTGAAAAGTGGGCTTATGTACAGCTTGTTGTGTATGTGTTAATGATGTAATTAAAAATATTTCAATTCAGTCAGATTTATTAGGCTGGTGTTTTGCACCCTTTTTTGAAGTACAAATTGTACTAAAATTTTATGCAAGATGGTACTGTAACATTCCATATATCTGTAACCAGCCTTTGTAAACAAAGGGAACTGATATACTTGTGTGTATAATAAATGGTACAGTTATGTATAAAATAGTTGCATTTATTATTTAAATTCTTTTAAAAATATTGATAATGTCAAATGCTTGAAAATGTATTTATTATGAATAAGTTGTATGCTTGCATTTTTACTTACAATTTGCCTTCTAAATTGCCAGATATGCTCATTCATATCTGATCATGTTAGTTTTTGCTTAATTGAATGTATCTTCTTTGTGGCCATTGGACATCTGGAAAGGGTCATATAACAAAAGATTGAAGCAAGCAGTCACAGTCTGCCAATCTCAAACTTCAGAGTAGTTGACCTGAAATAAGTTTCAATATGCAGAAATCCACTGTAGCACTTCAACACTACCATACCTCACTTCATAATAAATTTGTTTCAAGATGTTTGTTCTACTTAACTCTATCCATTTTTGAAGTTGCAGCCTTGCTTTAAAAAGAAAACAAACTTATTTGAGGGTTGTTAGCCTGTTTTGACCTTCTTGGCAAGTATCAAGTCTTTGAATCATGACCCAGGAAAGGCAAGTTCAAATATCTAAAATACTTGGCTGTCGTATTGTGTTCAATAATTTTAAGTGTTTTGTTTTGTAATGTCTTTTCAACCCAAACAAATTGTTCTAATCTTTTAATTATAAACTGTTTCTGATAAAAACCATGAGAAGTGTATTTTTGAAGATAGTTACTCAGTTAGAAATGCAGTAAAATCTGTCATGAAGTAAATGTGAATTTATTTCACGTTAATATAATACACAACTGAAGCAAACCACTTTTAATAGTATTGTTTTTAAAGTTTGTTATCTAGCATTTAAACTCTTATTTAATGAATTTTGATTTCTTAATGTTTCACCTGTATTCACATTTTTAATCTGTGATGTGAAAGCACAAAGGCCAAATGTTTAAAAAAAAAAGAAAAACAGGTGCCTTTCTATGGATTTCAGAGCTTACTTTTAGGGTTTTGTTTCTTCAAGTCTTTTGTAGATATTAAAAGATTGTCATGCATAAGAAATGGTATTACATCTGTTTGCTTTGCACTTTCCTTGTTAAAGGAACGCTGATTGGTACATGTAAATAGGTGTAAAAGTTGTAGAAGCTTCAAGCTGAAGGTGTGATGAACTGGTCAGGGTTACCCTGCAGGAATAATGTCCTCCAGGTAGTTCTTTGGACAGCTGGCTCCCACAAGTCTCCAGTTTATGGTTCTTTTTAAAAGCTTTCCATTTCAAAGTATGGTAAATATTAAAAGAGGCTTCAGGACCTTGCACATTTCTGTGACTAAGCTTGCATGGGACCTGAATAGTTTTAAGAGAATACACAGTTTACATTAAGGAAACAAATGTTTCTTGTTAATAGAATTGATGTCAAAATACCTTCTCTGGAGGAGCAGTTCCAGGATACTGCAGAACTGGATCTTACAAGTAACAACATCATCCATACTCTGAAAGTGAAAACCTGACAATTGGTCTCCTAATTAGTGGAAGTCAAGGTCATTAAAGAAACAAACTGTAGGACAGGAAAGAAGGGAATTAATTTGTTTTAGAATATATAGGTGTGCAGTCCTAGGTATGGGTGAATTTTTTTCTAGTTTCAAATGGATTTTTCAGTGATAATACAGATGCAATTGTCCACTGAGGCTTATCTCCATCTTTATCTGTAATTCAAAATGGGCTGCATGAGTCTTTCTTCACACTAGAGCTTAGACTACTTTACACCTATGAATGTTAATCTTCAAAAGGTTTTGAAATAAACTACCCAGGAACTAACTTACCATCCTTTCCTCTTAATTACAAAATGAATAATATCTGTGCTATTTGAGGCATGTTTTGGACATGCAGTCTGAGGTTGACTGTATTAAAATTGCTTTTTTGTATTTTGTATAAATAGTTGGAAAACTAAAAACAAAGCTACTTAGCTTAGAAAATGTTTTCATTGATTAATTCTGTCTGTGTACAAGAATTATTCCCTTTACTGCACCTTCTTCTACAACACTCAAATATTTCATCCAACTTGAAATATCAGTTTATTTTTTCTATTTGTACTTTTTGCTAAGGGCTTCTTTGAGGCAAGCAGCATTTTTGAATATTTAAATTTCACATTTTTACATGTTTCTAGCAGGGTAAATCTTGTTCTAGATGAAATTGAATTAATTTAACATTACCTGTTGAGTAGATCCATGTCCAAGTTCATTTCAAATCTGTAGGTTGCTTAATCATGAGAATTAAAACCTGTGGACATTTTCAGGATGGGGTCTGCAGTATGTCACTGAAGTCAGCTAGAAAAGTGGTGCAGCTGATTGTATAGAAATGTGTCAGCTGGAAGTTATAAGATAAGCATTAATTGCTTATTAAATGTAACCACAATCTTGTTCACAACTTTAAAACAAGACATGAATGGGAATCCAAAGAGAAAATTATTAGATTATTAGCATGTTCATATCAAGACTTTGGATTACTTGGGAAAACTTGTATGTCTCAGTGCCATGACCATTGCCGTAATGTACGTGAGGATTTAAGACTGCATAGTAACTGATTCTGAAAAAAGAACAGATGTCACAAGCTGGGAAGTTCATACAGAAAGTCTTATTCCCAGAAGGAACCTACAGTAGTTATTTGCTTATCATCAAGATGCTTATCTAACTGGACGTCTGTTTTGTTCCTTTGTACATGAGCCTGCTTCTCCACCTGCTTTATTGATGAATTGTGGAATGTTACTGGACATTAAACCACATGAAACACATGGTCACTGTTAGTTACTTACAGGAGTAAATAAGAGTATGTCTGTGAAACTTGAGCAGTTTATCATTGTACTCTGTAGATGGGGTTCTTTTTTTGCCCAGGTTAAGTTGCTTCTTCTTGCCAAAGAGCAAATCTTCTCTTAGCTGGTCTTGAACTCTTCAGGCACTATACTTTTAGTGAGGCTAATGCCTTTCTTTTCTTCACAGTGGCAAACACAAATACAGTAAATTCACGAATACAAGCCGCACTGAGTATAAGCCGCATCTCTGGGTGTTGGTAAATATTTCGGTTTTTGTCCATAGATAAGCCGCACCCGAATATAAGCCGCTCTGTCGTTTGCAGCGAGGACCCGCGTGCAATTAGTAACAGAACCGCGGGAGGGCGGGGTTTACTGGCTGAGCTAAGGCTGTGCAGGCTCGGCCCGCTAGGGGCCGCTGACGGGGCCAGGTGGCCCAGCCCGGCGCTGCCACTCGGGGCCACCCGCCGCTGCCACTGGGCTCGGTCACCCCGGGTCGGCGCTGCCCCGCGGTGGCAGGCAGGGACGGAGCTTCCCCCGCTCCTACGGCAGCGGCGGCGGGCGGGGACGGAGCTTTCCCGCGCCCGTGGCGCCGGCGGCGGGCGCGGACAAAGCACCCCGCCTCCTCCCCGAGCCGCGGCAATGGCTGCGCGCACTTCTTCCCCCCACCCGGGCCGCAGCAATGGCGGCGCGCACCCCACCCCCCGTCCTCCCCGGGCCGCGGCAATGGCGGCGCGCCCTCCCCCCCGTTGTCCCCGGGCCGCGGCAATGGCGGCGCAGGGCCCCCGTCGGCTCCCCGGGCCGTGGCAATGGCGGCGCACCCCCCCCCCCCGTCCTCCCCGAACGGCGGCAGAGGAGGAAAGAAGAGAGCTCTCCCGCCTCTCTCCCCGCCCCCCGTGCTGCCTGCAGGGAGCCAGGGCAACACAGTAACACTGTAACAATCGCGGAATGCCGGCTTTTACTGGCAGGTGCTTGGCTCGGCACTCTGGCTGGCACGTCTAGGGTTGTAAATGTCAGAAAATTATTAATATATTAGCCGCCCCCGACTATTAGCCGCACTTCCGGGTTTCCATCAAAATTTTTGTCAAATTGCTGCGGCTTGTATTCGTGAAATTACTGTACTAGTCATCAGTGTATTTTACAGAAACTCATTTAGCAGTGCAAGATGTGAGTGTTCTTGGGAGGAGGGAGGGAGGAAAGCAGACTTTCTACTCATCTGTTTCTGTGTAGATCAATTCTGTGTCTCTTCACCAGTTGTTCACCTCACATTTGCAGTTAGCTGCTCATTTTCTGTATGGGTAGGCAACCTTCAGGTTCAGTCTTCCTGAATAAGGTGAGGCTCTACAAGCGTGAGAAGAAATTGCTGTGCACACCTGTCTTGTGAGTAGTGCACATTTTGACTGTGCTACTGCTACAAGCCCAGTAAAACAGCTTAGAGGGGGTGTGTCAGAAAGTTCCAAATAAGGCAGCTCTAGTGTGTAGGTTTTATTTGAATTGGAATCCAAAATAGTGCAGACATTGTCTATATCTGTAGGTGAAAACCATTTAACCATCAGCAAAATATTGATATAGTTTTATTCCCCAAGGAAAGCTTATTTTCTCCCTGGATTTTTCACCCCTACCTTCTGACAGTGCTTTCCATATGTGCTTCTCTGCGTGTGCTTCAGTTGTAACTTTTGGAGGTAGGGACTCTTTCTCTATACAAAATTTTGTATGTCAAGGCAAGTACAAGTCCAATAAAAATAATTGTCAGTGTAGAACACAGATTTCATTTGGAGAATAGATGTTCTTTAGAGTTCATAGTTGAGCTGTCGTGTTCAGATTTATGTCATATTCAAAGTATCTGACTGCTGTCTAATTTAGGACAGACAACATTACACCCACTGGGAACCAATTGCTGGGATCAAAAATGACTACTGCAGCAGCAAGTTAGCAAAGTATTGGATGGGTGGTTTAAGACAACTTGTGTAAGAAAGAAAGTGAAATTAAATATTCACAATTCTTGGAGGAGAGGGAGAACCTCAAAATAAAAATGACTGGACTTGAAGAAGGCAGCCCCCAGAAAATTGATAAATAAGATCCCACAGAAGACAACTCTGAAGTCAGAGAGGAACTGAGGAGATAAGACAGTTTCTCGGAGATGTGAAGGTCATGACTGAAAGTATGTGCCAGACAAGCTGTAATAAGAGACCAGCTCAGTTACACAAGGAATTTCATCAGCTTCAAACAGTGAGGGGAGGCCTATGAAAGATGGAAAGTCACATACTACTAAAGATGAGTGTTAACAGATAGGAATGAAAGTAGATACTCCTGTCAGCTAACAGAGAAAAAAATACGTAAGTAGTAAAAGGTTTGTACTAAGAAAAGTGCTGACTACCTAAAAGGGAATGGCTGTTTACACAGGGTGATGGTGTTGGTTCAGAGCTCCAATTTGTGTGTTGAATTTTTTGTTTTATTATGGTAATGGCTAATCAAGAACATCAGAAATCTGTGGCCAGTCCATTGCTTGTGCAATTGCTATGAGTGACAAAGATTGAAGAAGCTTGCCTAGAAAAAGTGAAACAGAAGAGAAAATGGTTACATGTTGTCAAATTGACTGGGCCTGAAGAATTTCTTCCTGGTATTTAAAGAACTAATCTGAGTAACCTCAGCATTTTTAAGATCATCTTTGTGATTTCCTTGTGTCCTGTCAGAGAGTAACATGCTAAAAATGATCCTTCTTTTTCTAAGCTCTTTATTTAAGAATTTGTGTTGATTATGAAACAATTGATAAAAAGGGTAAGATTTACCTGTGTGTTTACTGTGCTAACTACAGGATTTCACTAGCATGAGATGAGACTAGTCATTGTGTGAATTTACTTTATTATCTATGTTTAGAGGAACTCTTAAATAAGCTTATTTTTGTAACCAGATTGATAAGCTTTTCTTTTTCCATGTTAACACATTTATTTCCACTGGTGATCCAGATGCCTGCCTTAAGAACTTACTTTATAAGTAATCTTGTTTATAAGCAGTGTAAGTTCTCTTTTCACCTCATATGTATTCTTTACAGAAAGAATGAGTTAAGTACAGCTACTATATTTTTCTTCAATCAAAAATATTGTGATATTGAAACAGACTCAAAGGCATTGCTGCCTTGGTCTGTTTTGTTTTCAGAAGAGATTACCAATAATTAAATAAGAAAGGAAAACCCTTGGAAGTCAGGTATCTGGCATCTTCACAGTTTTGTCCCTCTGCCTGAGACTTGACATGAGTCTCCAGTGGCATCTCCGAAGCTGAAGCTGCTTCAAGACTGCAGAAGTTCATGAGGCTGTGGTGGCTGGAAACTTAAAGCCTGATATCACTTGGTTTGATGTTTTTAATGTTAAGTATTTCTTACTTAAACAATTAAAGTTGCCAAGGAACTGTTTGTTTCTGGCTTCCTTGCCAGAAGACTCACATTTCTGTCCCCCATCACATCACACACCAACACCTGGTCATGAAGAGCATGGCTGAGAGGCTCCATAGAAAAATGGCAGCCAAAATTGGATTGCCACCAGGTCAGAGAGCACAGAGAGCTGTCTGGTTTTGATCAACCTCTGTTGTGAGAAAGCTTGAAGGAAACAGGAATATTAAGTGTACAGTACTGCAGGGATGTACATGTACAAAGAACTGGTTTCTGGAGCACATGGAGTTCTGCATACTGAACATCTACATTATATGGTACCACCTTACCACTAAAATGAGCTCCAGTGTCTATACACAGTACTGGCCTAGAACAAATGAGGAAAGATAAACATTTATCTTAAAACAGAGTTATTTCAATTAAATATTTTCTCTTAAAATATAAAATTAATGTCTGTTACAGCTGTATGCACTATACTGTCTTAAAATTTTAAGCAGTTTTTTGTTGCCAGAATCTCAAAGAGAATGCACTGAATTGATGAATGGAGTAGCATGAGCCCCTCCTTCTTTATAAGATTGGGAAGCAAATTTTTGAAGTGCTGAATTTTGATAGTAGTAGTTCTTTCTTGCAGTTTAATATCTTTATTTAACCAACTTTAACCAACTTAGTTGAAACAACTATGTCAAACTTGGAAATGGGTTAGGAATTGAAAAAGTTCTGCCTTTTTTTTTCCTCTTCCATACACAGGATAGACCTGTGAAGGTAAAATGTGCTCTAAAAGCTGAAGGCAGTGGCAACCAGAAACAACCAGTTCTGTGTTCTTTGTTAACAAAATGTATTTCATGGTTGTATCCAATACAATTAAAAGAGATCAGTCTAAGAATTATTTTGAATGCCATTTTTTATATTATTGTACTCTGAATCCAAACAGAGCTCCTGTCAAAGTAATGAAGTGTTAAATAATAAAAAAATGTACTCAGATGTTTTCAAATGAAATGTAACCATTTAGCATCTAACAAGCAATATAGTATTAGCTGTGTAAAATGTAGTTTTAAAAAGTTACCAGACTTAGTGGGACTATATTTAACTGCAAAAGAACATTTAAATAATTGCTAATGAAACAATAATCTCTTAGAGGAGATGAATGTAGATACAAAATGAGGCTTAAAATATAGTTTATTTTTTATTTAAGTTGTTATTAAATAGAAGTCAGTTTTGACAGAAATTCCTCCTCTAGTCAAACTTAGGAGAGGGAGTATGGAGCATCTGCTTTGAGATGCACAAGTTGGATTTCTCTTCTGAGATTTAGGTAACTAAAATTTTGATACCTACCACAAGATTAACTAGCCTGGCTTTCATCTGAAGTCAGGGAAGACAAAATAGGCAGGCCTGGCAGTAGAGTTGTTCCATCCTACAAGGTTGTCTAAGTTGCTGTGGTGGAAATGACAGAGCATAGGACAACTTCCTTAGGCTTTGGCATCTGGTGTTTCATTGTGGTTTTTCAGTTTACTTTAAATGGCTTTTTAGTTTACTCAAAATGGAGAAGATGAGAGCGCCACAGTAAAAGCAGTTAACTTTCCTATTGCAATGTGTTGATGGTGCCACAGTTTTTTTGAGTTCCCCTAAGAGTATCTTCTTTGTGGGTTTTTGTTTGCCTGCCTTTTTGGATTTTTACATATCCTTTGTAAGGGCTTGCTCTAAGGCTTGCCTGGTTTTTTCCTGGGTGGAGATAATGTTCAAATATTTATCTGTCTGCAAGGAACATGTAGTCATTAGTCTAAATAATTATATGAAGAGTTAAGAGATCTACAGTTACTGTTAGTGTACAAAGCTGAGCTCTCTTTGAGCCTTAAATTCCCCCTGCTACTGATATTAGTTTTCCATTGTTTTCCCAATTTGGATGGCTACCTGATGTTACTGTCTTCATAAACTCAGTAAACAGAACTAAATATTTCCATTACTGCTACACTTTTGTACGCTCATCATCAGATAATTTTTCTGATTGCTTTATATATTATATTTAGCTGCTGCTTTTTTCACAAGTGTTTCGGGTCAGCAAGGTTACAGTTACTTCTGATACCATCCACTTGGGTGCCTGAATTCTTATTTTTGGCATTTGAATTTCTCATCTCTTAGGAAAATGAGAAAATACTTGCCAGTAAACGTGAGTTCTTTGAAAGCCCCTGCACATTTACACTCTTGGTAAACAAAACTTGAATTACTGAAAGTCACATCCTCAAAATCTTTCAGAGCTTTACATGAATCAGCAAGGTGGGTGGCTCCAATAAACATTAGGGATTGAAAGCTTGCAGAATGGTGCCTGTATCCAGCTGCAGCCTTACATATTTCCTAACCTTTTAGGTAATTTTTCATTGCTTTCCAGGATCTACTGTAATAGATCTTGGTTTTTTACTTTTTAGATAAATGCAAGTCAAAAAAGAGTGAAGGTCTTCTGATTTGCCATATGTATGTGATGTATGCTGAGTATCTGCCAATAGTAGTAGATATCCAGTTACAGTTTGAAAAACAATTTCTGTTTAGATGTGATAAATGACAAACATTTCAATTATTTAACTTACCAAACTCCAAAAGAAACAGTATTCTACAGTTATCTCCCCCTCTTTTAATAAATTTATCCAATTGATGTGGTTTGAATTGACATTTTACTTTCACCCAGAAGTGCTGATTTTCTTCAAACAGAAATAAGAATATTGTATAAGAAACTTTCTAAATATTCTCATGATATTAAGATGGATTTCAGTCTGCTAATTAAAGAGACCTTAATTCAGGAAAAAATAAGTCATTGAGATGTGAAATACTGATAATCTTGTGTAAAAGTTGCTTTATGTTATAGTTGAGGTGGCCTTAGAACAGAAGGGAGCACATTTAAAAAAAAAACAAAAGGTAAAAATTAACCCAAAATTGAACAAAAACTTTAATATCCTAAGTTTGGAGGATTTTTTCCCACTGCTAATATATTTTGTAATGTACTTAAAATAAATCTGATTATTTAACAGGGGAAAAAGGTATGAAAATAACTAGCTCCTGCTTTTTGTTTTTAATAAACACTTGAACATCCCAATTTTAAATTGTGTTTCTTTTTCAGAACTGGGTTTTTATGTGTACACCACCATAACTGAGCAGGAACAAAGCACACATTACCTTGGTGCCTCCATATTTGTAATACTTTGCCTCTCCTTAGTGACCTAACAAAATACAACAATTAAGTCTCACTGTCCCTGTGAGAAATAAGGATTTACAGAAGAAAACAGGAATAGAGAGAAAGTGGTCTGGAGGAGATCAATCAGTCCCTTCTAGAACCAGAAGTAAAGGACTCTGAGTTACTGGATGCTTCCATTTTCTCAGCTGTAGAATGTTCTTCAGTGTGCCATGCGCTATCAAAAACACATGAACTTCAGATCACCTCATCATACACAATCTCTTAGCACATTTTCTCCAACAGAACGTGACTGGTTTAAATGTGTTTTAAACAAGTGATCGATCGGTGATTGTGCCTGATGCCTCATGTACGTAGCAACTTCAAAAAAGAGGAACTACCTAATTGTAATGTATTTTATTTTTGTCTCTAAGGTGCGTGTGTTTTGTCTCCTTTCCAGTGCGACTTTCTCAATTGCAAATTTGTTGCAAGTTGTCATAAAAAGGCATTGCATTTCCTTCTTAACCCATGTTGTAGATAGATTTTTGCAGCATTAGAAACTTCAAGATTAATGTCCGTATCCCTGTTTCCATATTCTGCACCACTGCTGTTAATACAGTTTTTGTAAACACAACAACCCTTTTTTTAAAAACTCTTGCAGTCTAATCCCTCTGGTGTGCCAGTAGCTGTTTCTTCCATAGATTTGTTCGTAGATGTGTTGGTGGTGAAGGACAGATAGAACAATAAGAACGTTAGTGTTTTTAACTTTCGTGAATCTGTAATGAGGTTCACAGTGGTTTTCTCTGAGGTCAGTTTCTGTGAAATAATCGTCTGGAGTCTGTTTACATTTAGAAAGAAGAGCTTCCAAATTAAAAGTCCAGAGCCAAGCAAAGTACTTGAGAGCCCGTGCCCGCGGTGCCTCTCGGGCTGAGGAGCTAAAAATCCCCGCCCCGAAGCGGCCCGCGGTGACAGCCCTGTGGCACATGTCCTGCCCCGCCGGCCGGTGCCGCGCCACTCCCGGACCCGGCCCAGTCCGCAGCTCCCGCCCGCGCCTGCCGTGGGCCCCGCTCCGGCCCTGGCGTTTCGGGAGTGGGAGCTGCGGCCCGGCCCGGCCCTGCCCAGCGCAGCGCAGCGCCCCCGTCTGTGAGGAGCGGCCCCGCGCCGCCCGCGCCATCTTGGGCACTCGGCAGGGGCAGCGCTCCCCCTCCCTCCGCAAGATGGCGGCGGCCGGGTGAGTGACATGCCCGGTCACGTGGCGCGGATCGCCCCGCGCTCCCCCCGCGCCGCGCGGTCTCTATGGCTCAGCCGGACACACGGGCGGCGGCGGCGAGGGACGGCCGGGCGGACGGAGCCGCGGCGCCCGCACGGCGCCTCCTTTGTCTGCGGCCTCGGCAAGGCGAGCGCTTTCCCCTCCCCGGCCCTTTGGCGCCCTCGCCAGAGGGGCTCGGCTTCCTCCTTCCCGCCGGCCGAGGCGGCGGGGACTCCCCGCTGGGGCGGCCGGGGCGGGGGTCCCTCCGCGGCCCCTTCGCTCCGGCCGGCGACGCGGCGCGTCCTCGGGCGAGCGGGGCCGGGTCCGGAGCGCCCCGGCCCATCCCGCCTCTCCGGGGAGCGGGCGGGCCGGCCCGGCGGGGGTGGCGGGAGGTCAGGGCGGGCTGGCGGCCGCCCCTCCGCCCCGCACCCCGCTCCTCGGCGGGCTGCCCGGGGCCGGCGGGCGGCCGCGCTGCCGGGAGGGGCGGCGGGCAGCTCCCGTGCCGCCGCCGTGCGGGGGGGCGAGGAGCGCGGCTGGAGGGTTGGGGTGGGGGGGGGTTGTCTTTCGGCTGTGTTTGTCTCCCCCCTTCTGCCCCCCCGGCTCCTCGCCTTTCTTCCTTTCCTCCCTGCTTCCCCTCCCCGCCCCATCTGTTACAGGCTTGCGGAACTGTGGCTGTTTGAAATTAAACGTGATCTTTACTGTACCAGCTGGGGTCTGTAATGTATCTGATAAATGAAGCTCTTCCCGTCGGTTTCAGGTCATGCAAGGAAAAGGGCAAATCTGGGGAGGGAGCTGGGCGGGGTTTCCCTTTGCTTTCCACAGTCAGGCGAGAGGAGTCTGGTTGATGTCTGCAGCAGATAAAGGAGACGAGGATCATCAAAAGACCTCAGAGCCCTTTTATCTTTCTTCTGTTTTTCCCTCTAATTTCATTTGTCGCTGCTGTGTTGTCTGCCTGCTTGTTTCCCCCTTCAGAAGGGGTCGGGAGCACCAGGGCCCTGGCTGAGGTAGTAGTTTGTGCTGTTGGTCGGGTTGTGACATTGCCCGCTGTGGAGATAACTGCGCAAGCTACTGCCTTGCTAGTGCTGGTGATGATCAGCTGCAGATGAAGACAATGACAATGGGAATCCCCTTTGTATTCCTGGGATTGCATGCTGCTGAGGTGGCAACAATTCCTTCTAGTTCTGCAGGAGGAATCTAGCCTTGGCCAGCGAGACAAGTAGAGGGGTTCGACCCCGTCAGTAGGATGCTCCTTCTTTTGCAGACCTGGATGAAAAATCACTAGTTTCATGCTGTTTGGAGGGTACCTGAACTTGGGCTGAAGAGCAAGTGCCTGCATTTCTTCCCATGCTTAGACCTTATTATTCGCCTGGCGTCCTTGAAAGAGGTGGATTTTCTGTTTTGTGATGATGGATCAGTGGCAGACTTGTATTTTGTGTGTTCTGAATGTGCAAAACTTGTAAATGTGATATTAACTGCTTTTGTCTGAATGATAAAAAATCTTGAGTATTTCTCTAACTAAAAGCTAAAATATGTAATTACCACTTTATATTAATAAGAGTCTTTTTAGAGTGTAGTTGACCAATTGTACTACTTGGTGCTCACAATTTTAGGTGAACTTCTGAGATATCTTTCCTGTATATTTTAACTTACTGTGAAAAGCAAAGTCATTAATTTGCTGTTATGAATTAATTAATGTTGCTGGTATATTTATAGTGATGGATAAGGGTATCTTTTTGATACAAGTTTTAATGTGTTGATTGCATATTACAATGGCTTAAACTTGTAATATATTAAAACCTTTACAATAAATGTGCATAACTGTCTCATGTTTTTTAAAATGAATTAATTTTTCAGTCAGAATTTTTGTAAGACCTAACTATGAGTCTGTTAACTTTATAGTGAAAATTAAAGCTGTAGCTAAACACTTGAAATTAAGTTGATGCCTTAGTAGTGCTTCTGATTCACAGTTCTAATGTATTTATAATATTGAGAAGAAACAGATATCTGACTCAGCCTCTCTTTTTGAATTGTTTGAACTCATGTGTTTAGAAGACATGCTGAATGTGAAGTGTCTAGCAGAACATAAGAGGAAAAGTTTAATCTGATGATACTTCATTTTTACCCTGTGCACTGTATTATTCTGGTAATTCAACCTTTGTCATGAACTAAACTTTTCAAAAGCTAGATATTCTCAGGCTCACTAATAAACCAGTACATTAAGTGTTGCTACCAGTAGCTTTTCTCTGAAGTAAAATAGCAGTCCTAGCTATTGACTGTTTCCAGATTTAAAACACCCTTGGGTTTTTTTCCTAATTTAATTGAAGGGTAAAAAGGATGTTGTAGCTGCCTGCTTTTCACATCCTAACAAACAGCACATACCAAACAGAACTTGTTTGATCTGGAAGTTAGGATGGTATTTTCACCATCTACCTTTAGGCATCTTTTTTTAACTGGCTGATCCACCAGTCCCTTTCTTTTCAGTGTAAATGGCAGAGAAATATCCCTGACACAAACCATGCTGGCAAGTGTTTTAGCATTATTTGATCTGAATTAGCCTTTCATGGAGCTTGTCTCTATGTTGATTGTAAAGGAGGTGAAGGTGCTTCAGCTAATCTAAGTGCCTGTAGGTGGGTTGTGTGAAATTGTCCTCCCTGTTGCTTTGCCTTATGCTCAGGCAACTTGGGTAGGATGAATCTTGGCTCATGTTGTAGCTATTTGGGTCTGAGGGAAAGAATCAATGAGAGAAAATATGCTTGACTATGCTGCCATTAAGCACTTAGTTGTTTTATCTCTTGTGTAAAGTACCTCTCTCAAACTTGCCACCTGAACAGTAGCATTTTGTACTGTGGATGACTTAAGGACAGTGTTAAGAACCTGCACTAAAATGAGACAGCGCTGCTGAAATATGCATGCTGTGGACTACTGAGGTGCTGTGTAATGCATGAGGGGTTTGTCCACATGGGTCTTGGGTGTGTATTACTCAGTAGATTTTAGGTAAGTACATGTGAATTGTTTCTTTGAGGAGTTACATACAAGATGCTTAGCTTTGTTTTTGGGCTATCCATACATTTCTTGGTTCAGAACACTACTTGATCTAGCATTCAAAATACAGAAGTTAATCCAGTCAAATTTCATCCTTAGTTTTGTCCTAGTCTCAGCCACTGTTTAATTGTCCACCTTCTTTAGTGTACTTGTCAAGCTTTGATGCAAGATTATTTCTTTGGTGTAATGGAGAGCCTTACCTTAGAGATGTTGTGAAAGTCAAGCTCTGAAAATACTGTGAAAACCCCAAGTGGCAAGTAAACCCCAAGTATCTTGTAAGCTTAGTCATTCTTCATTGTGATGTGATGAATTAGTTTGGAAAGAAAAATTTCATCACGCTAATTAAAAAGCAGTACTGCTGGCACATTATTGTCTATGGCATCATCTCTTTCTGAGATTTTTTTCCCCTTTATTCTTCAGAGATTTCACTCAGTCAGACTTTTTGTGTGAATTTTTTATAGAAACATTAAAATAGGCACATGGCTGAGTTGATGGAATTTCTCTGCAAAGTTATGTAGTTTATAGTGTCCCTATTGTGTATTGTTTGCTGTGCTGGGTGAGAAAGTACTGCAAGAAATGTTCGTCTGTAGCTTTTCTGAGCACTTCTTTTGACTCACGGAATAATAAAAATGCATTGAGATTCATGGCATAGTCGATTAAGCTTTGGATGCTCTTATTCCCTGGTTTGATGTCTTTTTGCGCTATTGTCTTACCTATTTTGTGAAGAGCAGTCACCAGCTGCTCACCCCTCCAGCTACTGTCTGTCAATGCTGCTTCTAAAGATACTGGCATGCATCAACCTAAAATCTTAGATCCAAGATAGTTGCTTCCCTGCAGGGTGCAGTTGCCCTCTCTGTCACCAAGGAGAGTGCTGTGTTCCCATGCTAGCAAAATTGATATTTGAGAACTTGTCTTCACTGGGTCTGGCTCGGGCCTTTTACTTTATTAGGTCCTGGACCATGTGCATAATAATGACTGAGACCTCCTGCTTTACAGGGGCAGCAGCTTGAGACAATAAGAGGAAATGCCAGTTTCTAGAGAATTACATCTCTAAATACATAAGCACTTACTTAGAACGCTTCAGTGCATTAGATAAATTATGTGTGACTTTTCATTTGATACTTTCCCCATAAGAATGAGTACTAAATTAACATAAGGAAATGTTTACTCTAGTAACTACAAATGAAAGGGGACCACATTCTTTATGTTTAAGTAGTTCATGTGCATCTTCCACTATCCTGTGCCTAAGTGTTATTCATTAAAATCAGAGAAATTAGTTCTAGAGCATTGCTTCTGGAGGAGGTTTTATATGTTATACATACATATCTATTTATTTATATATATACACACGGTATGTGCCTTTAGAGAGACTCTGTAGCAGAAGTGGAAGTGTCACTCAAAACAAGTGTGAATATGTTTGGGAAACTGGTCTTACATATGCATTACATTTCTCTAGAATGTCTTGAATATTAGTCTTCTAATATATTTTTGGGTCATGATTTTTACAAATGTGTACATTTATTTGTAAGAAAGCAGTCAGTCTTTTCATCTGAGCAAGCTGAGTTTTTTAGCTAAGACTTTCAGCCTCTCAGCTACATTCAGGTATGGGCTTTGTGAACTTCTGTCCAAAATGAACACATGTGCTGTCACTGAAGGTTTTAGACACAAGGAGAAATATAACAGCAGACTTTACCTGCACTGGGGATCTTCTGGAATCCCTGAAGTGAAAGGCTTGCATTTAATGGAAAGGGGCAGGAGTGCTTCCTTGGGCATGAAAAGTGCTACATCACAGTGAAAGCTGCCGTGTTTGCTCTGGGAAGCAAGTTGGAAGACTGGAAGTGAACTGTTTCTTTTCCTTGTTCAAGACTTTACCAGCAGAAAAGGCTCTCTTACCTGGTTTTGCGGTTTCTCTTCCCAAGTTTGGTTATTTCTGCTGTTACTCTGTTTCCTTTGTACCTAAAGTTCTCGCTCTTGCCTTACTAGTTCATCTAGCCTGCTTTCCTCTGCAACCCAAGCAAAACTGCGTGTATTTTCTCGGGTGATAGTATTCGAAGTCTGCCTGCCTGTTTCAGGCTTCTGGTGAAGCTTTGCAGTGGCAGCAACAAAGAACTGTGTTGGTGAATGAGATTAACTGCATCCAGAACTTAGTGATGCCAGTGTGTCAGTACACACATGGAAAAGAAATCCTGTCTTGCACATTCTTTTGTAAGTGCTGGAAGTCTCTTATTCTAGGCCAGCTAAAAAAATAGCATCCATGACGCCTAGTTATCAGATCCCTTCCTGGTCCCTGATTACTTTATCCCTGTTTTCTTCCCTCTCCACAGTAACTTCAGCTGGTTTTAGCCGCTTGAAAGAAGGTTGATGTGTTAAAAGAAAATTATGTACTTCCCTGAAAATAGGTTTAAACATCTCATTGAATTAGTGTGATCCAGCCAAATTCTGAAGGATGCTTTGCCATCCATGTCGCCCTTTGCAAGAAGAGAGGATTTTGTCTTAAAATTAACCAGCCTTGTCCCACAAAAATGAGATGAAGGAATTGGTATGAAAATGCTGGCATTGAATGAGACAAGATGCTATTTATCCTGTCTTCTCTGTCGAGGTATGTGTGTATTGGAAGAGGGGATAGTTTTGCTGTTGGTTAACTTTTGAAGTACACATTAGGAGGAGCTCTCCAAGTGATAGCCAGTGACCTCATAATACCTGAGGTGTATGTTCCTGGAAAGAACATTATTGTGGTGCCAAGGCTTTTGACCAGAAAGGCAAGAGCATCTGTTGTGTGCCACCTGCAAAGAAAAATAGTAAGTGTGAAGGCAAGTTTAAAAAAAAAGGGGAACAGATTTTCAGCTGCTTTGAAATCTACTTTTTAAAATCTGGTTTCTAGTTTATCCGGTAAAAATCAGTGTGTTTTGTGTGTGTGATTTCTGCTGAGGTGTTGTGTTTCAGGTTGAAGCTTAGTTTTCAGTCTTAAAAAGGGTCTTGTTCAACCCCAGAGTTTCTGCACCATGCTCTTAAAGGGCAGGTTCGTCCAATTAAGTTTCCAGAATGAAGCTTCTTCAAGCTTAAAATGAACCTAAAAATACTAATTTTTAATTACTGTGAGCTTTTGATAGTGAATTGCATTTCAGTATTTGAAATATGAAGTGGTGCCTTTTTTCCTTAGATAGGTTTAAGTGGAAGTGTATCAGTCTTGTCCAGAAAAATGACATGCATTGTGGTTTTGTACATTGTGGGGAGGTTTAGGTTGGGTATTGGGAAAAAGTTTTCCATCCAGAGGGTGGTTAGGTACTGGTACAGGCTCCCCAGGGAAGGTGTCACAGCACCAAGCCTCACAGAGTTCAAGAAGCATTTGGGCAAGGCTCTCAGGTACACGGTGCGATTCTTGGGTGTCCTGTGCAGGCCCAGGAATTGGGCTCAAGGACCCTAAAAGGCTTCTTCCAACTCAGGATATTCTATGAGCCTTGCTGCACACAGTTCTGGTTAGCTGGTAGAATGGACAATTACTTTAGAATGGGTAAATCTGATGTCTGAATCTGCTACTGGGATGATGGTGCAAAAACTTACTGCATGATGTTTTCTCTACAGTTCTCAGGCTAAGTAGAAAATAAATCACTTCTTACCTCCACTTACCTACCTGTGTACTTCATTAGGAGCCAGTATCTACATAGTGGGCTGTACTGAATATGTGGTATCTGTGCTTTCTGAGATCTTCTTTCCCAAGGTGGTAATTGTAAGTGCTATCAGGATGCACACATGCATTGTGACAGTCCAGATTTGTCTTGTGCTGCTCTGTGTCATGTAGTCCTGTCTGATTTACACACTGATTTCAGTTGTGCCGAAATTCAGCAGCCTAGAGAGTGTGGTGGTGAAATAGTAATGCAAAACCTGCATATGGACCCAAGAAATGCTTCTGTCAGCAAGGATGCAGTAGGTTACTTTTGCAAAACCTCATGTAGGTTTGGCTAGAATGCCTGAAGGAAGGTAGGTCTGAACTGGTATCAAGTGAGAGCTAGCAGTGCTATACATGTTAAATGTTTATAGGGATGTCGGTCTTCCAGTTGAGATGTCATTGTTTTCCAGGTCCCTCAGGTTTCTTCCCTCTCTTGTGATGGACTGCTCCCCAGCCTCCTGAATATCTTTCTTCTTTCCAGCACCTGAAAGATTGCTTACTTATATTAGTCTCTGATGTCATACGTGATCTGTCATGTATCCTATACCCAGCTGTACCTTTGCTATATTAGATACAGGCTAGAGTAGAAAAGAAAATCAGGAAGGGTGACAGAGGAAGCAAGTGCTTAAGTTTACCAATCTTTTTTAACAGTTGAGAAGTAAAAACTGCCTAATAACACAAGTGCAGGGCTTAAACAAAGTAGATAAATAGTAGTGATGCTAATCAAAGCACAAAATTATCAGTGCCAAGTCTAGTGGAAGCAGAGGTGCTTAAATATTTATGTAGTAGATTCTCCCCTCCCTTTCCTAGTCTTGTACTACCTATGGTCCTGCTGTTGTAGCAGCATGATGGTCGAGTGCTTGGAATATCTCATGGCTCCTGACAACCTCCAGCAGCCACCACATGAGCTGCAGCTAGCTGAAGGTGGTGTGTGAACAGTTCAGATGCCATTAGGACCTTCAGTGTCAGAAAGCCTTAATGCAGGTGGCTCAGCTGGTCATGATGTTCATGTGTAATGCTGCCCAGATGGCTGTGGTCAGCTCATGCCAAGGATGGTCTTGGCATTTGCCCAGAAAATCCTTTATGGTAATTCTGAGGTCTTTGTGGTACCCCCCACAGCCTCCTATTGACTGGAATGGCAGAAGGGGTTGCAGGCAGCTGTGGAGCAGCATGATCCATCATCAACAACCAGCAGAGACTGAACCACTGGAACTGAGCCGTGCTCAGGGCTGCTTCCCAAGGCCTGTCTACTCTGGCATTCTTAGTCTGGCAGAGCTTGCTCAAGGGCTAAAATTTGCAGTTCTGTATGTGGATGCCAGCATTGTTCATTCCAGTTATCAATGCTCAGGAAGGCAAAATACCTTCCATAATGACAGCTGCAGATGACAAAATGACTAATGGGACAGTACACATGGAGCATTTACTGTTACAAAGCACTGTTACACTGTCAACCATGAAGCACCATACACACTAGCAAAAAAAGTAGGCTACATCTGCAGGATGTGTTGTATAGAGACCTAAAAGTAGTTTAAGGTAACAGATGGCAACTCTCGCTCTGTTACATAAAATTATTTGTAAACGTCAGGAAAAAGATAAAAATAGAATTAATTCAGTCAAAAATTCCTGCAGGTTTAAAGAACATATTGAGATTATATCTGATGGATAATAGGAGTGTTTGACAGGAAAATTATTGCAGTGGACCCAGTGTTTTGAAATAAAGCCTAAATGGTAGAAGAGGAGGGCTTACCCTCTCTTCATCTCCTTTGGAATTCGTTGATTGGATAAAAAGATGTGCAGCTTGTACCTTCAAAGTCAACACCAGTATAGGTCACCACACTTCAGGGTTCAATCATGGTGTTTGAAATCCCAAAGTTTGCAGGCCAAGGTAAGGTATCAAGGACTGAGGTGATTTTACCATCTTTACTGACTGAGCTAATCCCAGCCATTACTCAAAATACCATAATACTTCACTCCGTTTACCCCTTTGTACTTTTGTTTCTCCCTCTTTCTTTTCTAGTCTTCTGATTTTCTTTCTTTTTTGCAAATCAAGTTTCATTTAATTAGCCAAAAACTTGCCTTCTGCAGCCTTGTGACCAGGTACAAAGCAGTGTCTGATGTTACAATAGTTTTTGTAGGGCTTTAAGTGACTGAAAGATGACACCTTTTCATTAATAGTGGCTGGTATGGGAGAACCTTGTAAGACCAAATGACACTTTCTTACTTGTTTAGTATTCAGGGTTTTTTTCTCCCTCTCTCGCTTGTTGTGTTTATACATCCCTTTTGGCTTCATACTGTGAATCTCTAAGCTATTTCAATTTGGTTTCCCATCCCTAAAAATACCATGAACACTATTACCAACACTTTGGTTTGTCAGGACTGTGAAAACAAGAGTGTTATTTCTGTTCTATATTTTGTATATCTAACATAATGGGAAAGGGATACAACTGAAGATTTAGGTTACCCTTCAAATACTTTAACTGGATAGGACTAGTACTGCCTCCCCCACATTCTTTATAAAGTGCTTGCATATTTCTAGTATGGTAGTCTGCAGTGGAAGTAAGCAGGATGAAAGTGCTGAGTGCATAACTTTGACATTTCATACAGTGCAAGGCAGCATTGTGTTAACTCCTTTGCACTGATTTTGGCTTTATACAAGGACCAAGGTAGTCACTGCTGGGACTGTATCTCAGTAAGCAAAGATTTAGGAAAGGGGCTGGCATAGTCCTCTTGAAGTGGACTTACATAACACAACATCACTGTATAGAAAGAAAGCTATTAAGCTGAACCAAGTGATCTTCCTGGTAGGCAACACTTGATTATTGTATATTGATAAACTTATCATCTTAATTCAGAAAGAAAATGGGTCTATTGGAGAGAATTCGAAAAATTAAATGTTTGGGGAAAGCTGTCAAGATACATGCGATATTTGTAGTCAGCAGATCAAAGAACAGGATGGAAGGTAATATAGCACTTACATATACCAGAGACTGTGGGAAGCTTTTAATAATATATAGAGTCACAGAAGATGCAGCTGCATCTTATGCCATTAATTTCTACAGTTTGAATTGTAGGAGTGATTAAACCTTTGAACAATTGACTGGCAAAAAGTGGTGGAATTGAAGCATGCTATAACTCTTAACTACTGTTGTCTTTAAACAATACACACTGATCCATGTTTGATGTTTGACATTTGAAAAAGTTATATGACTATTATATAGAGCAAGTGACAACAGTGGTACTGCTAGGCCAGAATATTACCTGTGACTGTCTGCAGCATCAGACGCTGTGGTTACTTAATGGATAAACTTCTGCAATGATTTCAAAGCCTGGTCTTCAAAACAGTCAGCTCCTTCTACCCAGCAGCCTGGGCCCCAGACTTCTCTTTTTTAGGAGATGGTAATCCTGCCATTGTTACTGTACTTAAAGTCCTCAGCTCCATTGAGTCCAAAAGCGACAGTGACTATGGTAATGGTTCTCCTCTTCTTCCTGTAGTATAAAAATCTGCAGAATGCCTATGGCTATTAATTTAATATTCAAAGTCAGTGATTTCCTTTCTCTTTTCCTCCTGGAGGGTCTGGGGCGGTGGGAGGTTATATGCTGGAGTGTGAACAGACTCAGGAAGTGTTATGCTGTCATCTGAAAGGAAAAGAGCTAGTCAGATCTCCACAGGTCACAGTCTGCACTGCTGATTGGACTGTACGAGGAACTTTTTCTTGTTGTTGATTTCATTTTGTTGATTGGTTTTGTTGTTCTTACTTGAGGTTTTGTGGTTGTTTGTTGTTTGGGGGGGATGTTTAGCAAACAGTGGTAAATACCTAGTAAATACTTGTTAATGTTAGAATTTAAAAATGCTGCTTGTAAACAGAATTTCTATGCTGTGAGATAAAGGTTGCGGGACTGCGTTGGCAAGTAGGTTACAATCATTTTAGTGTCCTGGCATGGTTGTAACAGAATACTTCCTTTGCTTTCACTGAAGCTTCTCTTCCTTTGCTGTCATCATTGGCTCTGGTTGTGAATAGCACATTGCTTCTCTTGGGGTGCTTATTCAAGTACAGCTGCAAAACCCACCCCCCCAACAAACTCAAGTTCTCTGCTTCAGGAATGTTAGCCTTCTCAAACACTTCTCTTTTCTTTGTTCTCATCTTAATTCCAGTAGGTTTTGTTCTCCATGTTATTAAATATGGATCTTCAATCAGCAGTGGATTGTCCACTTATGTCTTTTTTGATTATGGAAGGATCCACTGCTGGTATGGTCAGTATTCCTTCAAAGTAATACAGGTCCTATGCTCTATTTATGGAAGCATCCAAGCAGCTGTTGCAGCAAGAAATTATCCCTTAACATAGGCCATTAGATCAATCTATATTATAGGCTGCTTTTGAATTTAAAAAAAAACCAAAAAAGCTGTGATAAAGGCTAATTTCCTAGGATTTCTCCTTCTTCTATACAGGAATGATGCATTTAATTTTAAGTGTCTGTGTTTGTGCCAACAGATTTTTCTCTTAAGCTAGTGCTGAGATATTGGTCTTCCTCTCCAAGGACACTCCTAAGTGTTCTGCTACAGGATAACCAGCTAAACATAATCTCAGCCTTTTTCAGCACTTGAAAAGAGCCATTTACAAATTCTTTCAGAAAACATAGATTGAGATTTTTTTCAGCTGCCCAAAGTGAACTTTGGAAGCAGTGGGAGAACAGGGACTCAAACACAGTGATACAGAGATGGGTCTGGTGGTTTGGAAGTACTCTGAAGCTATGCCAAAAATGACTAACCTTTTCTGTGAAACCTGGGTGTACTCATACGAGGAGTCTGCAGCTACCTGCCGTGGTATTGTCACCCAAACCACAGACTGGCACATTTGCTGCATTGTCAGGCAGCATTCTGAAACCTGATATTGAACCTGACCCAGAACATAATTTCCTGTTTGTAGTTCAGGTGTGTTGGTGTATAATACAACTTGTTCAGCAGCCTTTGTGTTTCTAGTAAGAGCCTGCAAAGCTCAGCTTGTCATAAAAGCTGCAGGAAAAAAGTGAAGGAGCAAACAATCTTCTCTATCTCACTGTCATGCTGAGATTATCAGAAATGCCTGTTCCTGGTATCTACAAAAGAAAAGAAGGAACTGCTTGAAAAGCAACACCTGTGTTTATATTTTCTCCCATTCTCACCTCCCTTTTTTAATCGACTCCAACCTGAATTTGGCAAACTGCAGGATGGGTGAATTATTGTA
Source organism: Catharus ustulatus (assembly GCF_009819885.2). Taxonomy (NCBI): domain Eukaryota; kingdom Metazoa; phylum Chordata; class Aves; order Passeriformes; family Turdidae; genus Catharus; species Catharus ustulatus. The sequence continues at coordinate 52,425,691 of NC_046224.1, read as the reverse complement.
TTTATGTCAATATTTGCAAATGATGAAAAGAAATTGATGTTCTTACACTCTGACTTGATAGCGACTGCTGCTTCAGGTAAGAACATGCTGTTTTGTATCAAAGAAATATGTAAATAAGCAGGTCCTTAAGAACTGCACAAATTTGAGATAAAAGTATGATCATTTTCTCCAGCACTAATTCCACTTCTTTATTGAGTTTCCATTTTGGCTGTTTTTTAATTTTTGCATTTAAAAATAAACTTCCATTCTCCCTCAAGCAATTTAGCAGTTTGAAAAACGGACAGATCTTTACATACATGTGGAAAATAATTTTCTTAAAATGAATGCATCTATTCAGGCACTTTTTCACACCTTTGCCTGACAGACCTTATTTTCCTTTTTTAAAAAAAATTATTTTGACCATTCCCATGTGACCATTTTCATTAGCTTTTCCCAAAAATGCACTGTACTAGAGAGAATCCTAGGCCTGTGACTGAAATCAAACCACTTTCAAACATAAACTAATGACCTCATCTGTCTTGCATAAAATTTATGGGGTTTATTTTTGTTGGAACAGTATGACCTTACCATGTAATGAACATAAAATTTATCTGCTGATTCAATATTCTTGTAATTTAACCCCTTTCTCCTTTTCTGAATTTGGTCACTTCTTCCTATCAGAGGACTTCGCATCCTCATGATGTTTCATTCTTTTATGGTGACTTCTTTTGTTAAGATGTGCCCATGTAGTGCTACAGGCTGGGGGCAGAGTTGCTGGAAAGCTGCTCAGTGCTGCTGGTCAACAGCACCTGAACATGTGCCCAGGTGCCCAAGAAGGCAATGGCATTTGGACTTGCATCAGCAACAGTGTGGCCAGCAGCACCAGGGCAGGGATTGTCCCTCTGTACTTTGTGCTGGTGAGGCTGCACCTCAAATGCTGTGTTCAGTTCTGGGCCCCTCACTACAAGGACATTGGGATGCTGGAGTGTGTCCAGAGAAGGGCAAGGGAGCTGGCAAAGGGGCTGGAGCACAAGTCCTGTGGGGAGCAGCTGAGGGAGCTGGGGGTGTTTAGCCTGGAGAAAATGAGGCTCAGGGATGACCTTATCACGCTTCACAACTCCCTGACAGGAGCCAGATGGGGGTCAGCCTCTTCTCCCAGGAAACAAGTGACAGGAAGAGAGGACATAGACTCCAACCTAGATAATTCTGTGATTTTTTTTGTAGGTGTAGAAGAAGGGATTACAGGCAGCCTTGTACTAATTACCAAAGAAGAGGAACAGCCTTACCCTTAATGGGTCACAAGTGTGACTAACAAGGATAAGTGTGATAAAAGGGGTGGGTTGGCCGGTTAGGGGATCCTGGAGGAAGAGGATGTTGGAGATAGAGGAGCCCTGAGAGACAAAGAAGAATGAAACAAGGAAGAGAGCTGCTGCAGTAAAAGATCTGCTGTGAGGTCAGTCTGGGTCTGATGGAGTCAGGGCTGCTGTTGGAGCCTGCAGTCACAGCTGAGCTGGGTGAAAGCTGTGCTCAGAGTCTGCAAACCAACACTTGCAGTCACAGTCCAGCAGGAAACAGCCAGCAGTCAGAGTCTGCAGTTGGACACTGCAGTAGGAGCTTGCTGCAGTCAGAGGATGGCTGAGCTGTAAAGAAGAAAAAACCAGGATCCTCTTCATGTTGTTGAATGTCTGTGTCTTGGCTTATTTCTACCCCTAATGAGAGGTCTGCTGCAACAATTTTTTTATCAGTGTGGTATTGAGTCTATAGTGACTAGACTTTTACTCTCTTGTGTTTCAAATAATGCTGGTGAAAATCTCATTTTCCCTATACCAACCCCCAATTGTTAATGACTACATAGAGAAGTATGTTGTAGGAATGGGTTCTAATGGAACACATTTATAAATCTTCTTCCAGTTTATACTAACAGCAGCATTTTCTTCTGTCTATTAGTTTTTCCCCTTAAAAGAAAGCAAATTTCATTAGTTACACTTAAGTTCTGATAAAAAAGTTGATTACTACATAATTATTGCCCTATTGGTGCTTAAAACACCAGCAATAAGCTTAGTATTTCATAAGAAATGCTGAACTGTAAACAACTACATTTGAAATAGTTTATGTACTTGCCCTTTCTCAAAGATCTCTGACCTTACTTAATCTGATTATGTAGAAAAGATGGTGGATAATTGCTGTTAAACATTGCTATTTTCTTTACTGCTCTGGGGTGAGTAAACCTTGTCTGGATACCAGGTGCCCATCAAATCACTCTATCACTCCCCCTTTCCACGTGCAAAGGGAGAGAATAAGATGGAAAACAACTTGTAGGTTGACAGTCTAATAAAGCAAAAGGTTGTGTGTACACAAAGAGGAAAAAAAGAAAAGGTTTTTATTCTCTATTTCCCATCAGCAAGCTCTGTTTTGCCCTTCCCAGGAACCAGGGCTTCAGCACACATAGTGGTTGCCCTGAAAGGTAAACATTGTGAATAATTAATGCCCCACTTGATGCTTGTTTTCTTAGTTTTTATAACTGAACTAACAAGGTATGAAATATCTCTTTGGTCAAGTTGAGTCAGCTGGCTTAGTTGTGTCCCTTCCCAAGGCATGATACAGCTAGTATTCCCTTCTGAAGCAAAATACAACTGGTATTCCCTTCTGAAGCAAAATGGGTAGGCTGTCATGATCAGGGACCTGGAAGCATGTTTTTTTAAGATAAAAATTAAAGATTTGGATATGAAACTTATAATGATCCAGTGATCAGAAGTGTACAGATTTGCTAGAAATGTCCAGTGGAGTTTTCCCATTTCCTGAAGAAGGAAGGGTAAAAGTGTGATGTTCAACAGATGACTGGAGTTAGTGCCAAGATCAATGGATTACTGAGAACAGTACAGTAAAGTAATATTTCATAATGGATATGCTAATACAATGGATACTTTGAGATTCAGTTTAGACCCATGCAGTGGGCAATAAAGTTGAGCTAGAGCTACATTTATGTACAAACTGTGACTACATGAACACGTGGAAGGGCATAGGATATGAAGGCTCATCACAGAGTATGGAGAAGGACACAAATAGTGCTTTATTAGCACAAGAGTCATCCCAGGCAGATTGCTGGGACAAAAAACCCACACTTAGTTTCAAGAAAGCATTTTGTAAACTCATGAGAAGGCTTGTGTGAGACAACTGTAAAGCCACTGAGGAATAAAATCTGGGTTTTCAAGAGCCCCTTCCTATTGTATGGTCTTAAATGTTTATCAGGATGGTCTCACACTGTTTCTCTTGATTCTGTCTTATGACAACCTCTTTTTGTTAAGTGCCATTTTGTAGTGTCATGTCATTGGTAACCTTGCAGCTGGGTAGTTTTTAAGCATTTCAGCCTTCCCCATGTCTCTTGAAACGGAAGGGTAAAATAAATCCATAGCCACATGCTTGTTTCTTACTCAAAAGCTTGTTCTGCTTTATGATGCAATTTCACTTGCTTTTTTTTACCAATTACTTTGCTATGGTTGAACACTTTTAACCTGACTTTTTAAGAAAAGTCTTTCCTTATGAACTTTGAATTCATTGGCGTATTTCATCCAGATTTGACCAACAGGAATAAAAATTAGAAATCTTAAGTTTCTGAAAAAAAAATACCTTTATCTAAACAGTTCCATAAAGAAGACAGCCTGCTGCTGGAGGCTGTAAGAGCTCAGTCTCATCAGTTGCATTAAAATCCACGAGAAATCATCCTCTAGGCCTAAGTCCAGAGTAAATTGCAGTGTAAGAAAAACACAGGAAACTAGAACTTTGCTAAACTAATGGCTTACACATGAATTGTTCTTGGTCCCAGTTTTAAAGGATTACTGATCATGCCCAGCTAAGTTAGTGCCTACAGAAAGTGTGCTAAAAGCTAGCATAGGGTTTCTTAGCAGTGGTGCATGATCAACATATATTTAGTCTCTCTTACAAATAAAAATTCTGCTGTTATGAGAAAAGAGAATGTATTGAGAACAAGAGTGTTTAATGGCAATTCTTTTATGAAATGCAATTTTTAAGAACATAGGGTAATTAATTGCTTTGAAGTTATGACTTTGTGGATTTTATTCTTCTGAGTAATTTCTTGAAAGCTCGCTTGTCTACCTGTGCCCATCAGTGCAGATGACAGAAGGTGACACAACACCAGCCACAAGAAGTTACTATGAATGCAATGATGGTAGCAATAGTAACAGTATAGGTGAAACATGCTTCAACTAAAGGCTGAAATTTAAGTTAAATAACTCTGCCTGTATTTACCACTGGTGATAATGAGCAATTTGGTTCCTTTCCATAGGAAAATGGCTGAAAGCAAGAAATACAGTATTCAGCATTTTTCTGTTATGCAAATACATTCAGCTTCCTTCTTCTCATCTACAAGACTGTTTTTATGCATAACTCATACATATATTCTGTATCACTTTTATACCTGTCAGTAATAGCTGTGATCCAACAGGCAATTTTTTGAGTATGAGGTGGAGTCAGCACCCTTAACCTAAAGATAAGCCAGGCTGATCATACATCTTGGATCTCACAAACCCTCACTTTGCTAATCCCCAGCCAGTTGTGTGCTGCAGCATGATGCATTTGCACACAAGCAACTGATGATTTATATTGTCTCCAGCAAAATTCCTGGTGACCCCTCCTCTCATAAGTCTATGGATGACAACAAAGTTTCCAATGTGGGAGCAAAATGGAGCTTCGCAAAGGATTTTCTTATGGTCCTACAGCTTTAAAACTCCACTTGGAGGCTTTGTCTTACCTCTGCATTTGTAAGCAATATGCTGCACACCTAATTGATAACAGCTTGTTCTTTTGAAGACCAAATCACAATGGAAGTTACTGGGCCTGATCCTTTCTCCAGGAGATCTCAGGTAATGTTAAAACTTCTGCAAAGGTAAACAAACAGCCCTCCACCCCACTGCTGTCCTAGTTCAGTTCCGTGAGCTTCTTTACAGCAATTTTCTTAGCGCTGAGGTGAGCATGAGTGCAATGTTCACTTCAGCTGCCACAGCTGGCTCTGGTCCTTTGCACACAGAGCAATGTACCCCCAGCCTGCTGTCCCAGGCAGATTTGTTTTGAGTTTCTATGGCTGCTCTGCTGCCGGTGCTCTGCCTGCTGTGGTGGTGGCTGGTGTCCCACGGTGGCATTTGCCTGTGCCCTGCAGTGCTGGGTGGGCTCACACCAGGCTCGTGTGCCCACGGTGCCTCTCCAAACGCTTCCTCGTACCTGTGGTCCTCCACACGTCACCACGTGCAGTGCTTTTAGCTTGTGATTTGAATTTTCGTGTAGGTTACGCATTTCTGTGGGCAGAATGCTCAGCTGTAAGATGTCTGGTGTTTTGGCTGGAGGATTGCAGAGAGGTGCTCATGAAGCCTGGTAATGTGTATGCTGTGCACTCCTTAGGCAGAATCAGGCTTTTCCTGGTCATGCCACATAATCTGAGCACAGCAACCTCCCGGGCAGTGTCCTTTCTTAACGTGTGGCTAGTTGCAAGAGACTTGCAACACCAGTTTTTGTTGTGTTTTGTATGCAACTATATAAGAAGGGCTTTAATTGCGGCCTTGGCTGTCAGTGGTTTCCTTCTAGTGTTTTCCAAGAGAAAACTTCTGGTCTTTGTTGTTGGGACCATAAGCAGGAGTGGGAGTGGGTTGATCCAGAGCTGGGGAGGTCAAGTAGCATCAAAGGAAGGGAATGTCTCTTTCCCTGTCTTAATGGTAAACACATTGGCACTTGAGCACATTTGTCTGCAGATCGCTCTTGCAGTAATTAAAGACACCTGTTCATGAAAATGGTTCTTAAAAGTTCAAAGAAATGAAGGAGGACGATGTGTAAAAGAGCACCTTGTCGGGCTCATCAGTTATTAGCATTTTTTTCAAAGGTTCTGTCCTCTCACATTGTCTGTATCTTGTTAAGCAGGAATATTTTTGTGAATGTGGTAACTGAGATTTTTTTCTTAACCAAAAAACCCCAACAACCCAAGTGAATCTATGTATTCTAGATTCTAATCCTGTGCTGCTAGTGCTTCAGCAGTAACCAAGTCACATCATAGTTCAGATCCTGAGATGCCAATTAAGCTTTCCTTAAGAATATTAAACAAGAGAGTCTGAGATGAACAGTACTCCAGGATATTATGTGGACTATAGCCCATAAAAGAGAATGTCTTTTAGGTTGTTGTTTTTGTGATGAAAAATAATTGTTTTTAAACTAACCTATAACATTCATTTACATCTATGTGTGCCATTGTGTCAAGGGTTAGAATTAGTCCATGGTAAATTAAGGGCTAGGGAAAAAAAAAAGACAAACGATTTGCTAAGATGCAGTCATTTCTTCCAAAATGTTTGTGATGTCTGTGCTGTTGAATACAGTTATTTGTAATTTTTCAGAAGCAAATTTGAGCCCATCCAGAATGGGATTTAAGTGGGAAAAAATACATAGCATTATTTTGGGATGAACAAAGATGCACGTCAGTACTCTGAAGATTTATTTTATTTTTTTAGGAGACTTTTGTTGCAGGTAAAAACAATGTGAGGAAACATTTTAGTGCACTACTCTTTGATTATTTTTTTTCCTGTAGATTTGAATTTAGGTGACTGCACATAATTTGTAAAATTCTCCTGAAGTCTGTAGTGTGCTACAGGGAACAACACAAGATTGATGGCAACACAAACTGGGAAGAAGATGCTCAGGCTGACATAAACTTTGTGTATTCTTCAGGCCTCAAACATTCCGCCTTGTTTTATTTGCATGGGATTTGAGGGTTGATTTTATGGGTACCAATGGTCCCTCAAACCTTTCAGTGAGATTTATAGCTGTTTGTGCATGTGTTCTTCAATGAATTGACAATAGATATGAGATTTTTTTGTGGAAGCTTTACATATGTCATAATTTATTCTATTGTCCTAGTCTTTTCACTTCTTAAAATTACTGTTATTATTTCAAATCTTGATGGGCTGAAATATTGTTTTCTGTTTTTTCCCCTGTTGTATGGATATTAAGTGGACTATCTCAGTTTCAGGTCAGATAGCATGTCACCAAGACAGCAGAATGAATGTAAGCATTCATCCTCCATGAAGCATTTCTGTCTCTCACCTTGAAAAGTCGATTACTGAGGTCTTTGTAGATGGGCTTTAAAGCTGGGCATAATCCAGTGGTGAATGAAATGCAGAGCCGTACAAATCAGTGACATTTAACCCCACCACACATCAGTCCAGGTGGTAAGAGGAATTGGTAAGAACCGTTTCCAGCCCATTTTCCTAGTTAGTGCTCCTAATCACACGCCTCCTGTGTGATTTCTGTGCAGGTGCACACACTTGTGCAAACACACTTTATTCTCTATTCAAGTTTTCTAGTTCAAGTAACTTTTAAAGCACTTGAATTTCATTTCACACTCCTCTTAAAATCAGTTGTTATTTCTGGAGAGAGAGAAGTCACCTTTTGTCTTTTGTCCTTTCTCCTCTTATTTTTATGAAGAAATTCTATCACTCAGTTGTGACATTTCAGCAGTAGATGCTACACCCATTTTAACTGAAAGCATATTCTTCTGAAATAAAACCTAGATATATTTACTTGTCAACAGATACGCTCTGTAACTTCCATAAAGAGGACGGAATGATAAAAATAGTAAAATATGTGAAGCGTTTAGGTGTTTCTGAAATCTACCCTTAAAAAGAGCAAAAGCCAGCAATCCCTTGTGCCAACCTCTTTTATCTCTTGCAAAGCTATTTCTCATTTACTGTTATGCTTAACAATTCCATTTCACAGTGTGCTTTAGATTCCCAACAACAGAAAAAAAAATTACTTAAGAAAAAACAACTTGCAAATCCAAGACCAGGCGTCTGTTTCTGCACAGTTCTAAATGAAGCCTTACCATTTCTTAACTAATGAGAATCTTTTCCATGTGGAATAAATCCTTAGTTCTTAGCAGCATTAGTAATGCTTAAAAAAAAAGTATTTAAAATGGTTCAGTTGCCAACTGCCTTTGACTGTCTCAATAAGACATTGAAACAGACCTTCTGCTCTAAATTAATAAGGCCAATCACAGCCACACAAAGCCCAGAATGACCAATCATTCTTCTGGTGTCCTCGCTATCTTTACTGAGGTCAGATAAATCACTTTCGAGCTGTTAAATCAATGATCATAAATTAGGGCTCTGTTTTTATAGCACCTTGTGGGAAATTCTCATGGTTAAATTAATGTAACAGCTGCAGCAATGAGCACCTCCCACAAGATCATGTCAAAAGTTCTCCTCCTATACACCACCTTTTTTAAAAAAGGGGAAAAAGGACTGAATTATTTGTTTTTACCTAGCACACGAAATGGAATCCCTCCTTCTATCCCTGCTAATTCATGTTTCAATTGTACCCAGCTGTTTAAATTGCACTGTGCAGAGATTGCCTTGATCCCCAGGTGCTGGTACTCCATCTGTGCTGCTCTGAGAGACTATTTACAGCCGAGGTTAGGCCAGTGATTGCTGGGATGGAAAACTCATTTCTCAGCCTGGCTTTTATTTACACTCTTATTAAAGATCCTTTCACTCATGTTGGAATGGCAGCTAGTGGCTGCAGTAAGCGCTTGGCATTGAGCCAGGCAGTGAAATTACCATGTCGATGAAAGATAGCCTGCTTCCATTTTAACCTTTCACTGTTCCCTCCTTTCCATCTATATTTGCATGAAGAAGGATGATTATTGAAAGAGATAGGGGGACAAAGGGATGAGAGAATCCTTGTCAACTAAGCTTTTCGAGGGATAAACCAATGATTTGTTACCAATTTTGGAAAATCTTTACTGCCTTATTAATTTTCTACTCCTTTCCCTTAATTGCTATTAGAGTTTATTTTCACGTGAAGCAACAGAGCTGCTCATGGTCTGCTCGTGTCCTTCCCCCACTGCTACCCCTGTGAACATGACCCTGGGTATGTCTGCAATGTTGAGGTTCCTACTTCATCCCCAATGCAGGTCACACAGAGCCACAGCAACACCCTCAAAGCATTTTTCTCCTACAAATATGCCTCTTGGAAATGAATCACCTCCTTGGGAGCAAGCAGCTCATTGCACACAGCGTGTTATGTTACTGGGGAGGGCAAGGGGAGAGTGTCTGGAGGAGGCTGCCAGGCAATCATCACACTATGGCCCTAGATGCATTTAAAAAAAACTGTAATAACTGTTACTCCAGAAACCTCATCACATTTGTTTTTTAAGAGCAGCACCAGATTGGTGAAAAGCAACACAATCCACCTCAGCTGTTGCAAGACAACAACCAACATTGTTAAGTGCCAGCTATAGCCCAGTGTAACAGAGGAGACCCTCAAAACCTCAAGTCTCTCTCCCAAGCTCTATTTGTGAGGCAGCCCATGACCTGAACTGCAGCAGCTATGCTGGTTCTTGACTTCAGGCAAAACCATGTTTTTTTCTCTTTGCCTGTTTCCAGAGCAGAGAGAGGGATGGGTCGTTCTATTTTCCACTAAGGGGAGGAGCAGTGACTCTACTGAGAGGTTTACAAAGGCTGGTGTTCATGCTCTTGACCCTTGTTTTAGGTGGCTCTTTTTCAAAAGGAAAGGAAAGGGGAAAAAAAAAGGGGGGTGGGGAGAGCTATATTGTGAGGGATTTATCTCTATATTTAGATATTCAAGTCTAATAGTTGTTGTTTAGCCATTGCTTAACCTTGCAGATCCTCACGAGGTGTAGGCTCAGCTCATCACCAGGAGGCTGCTGTTTGTCAGGGGCAGGTGCTTCACTGGCCCAAGTTGTCTGGCAGCCATAGCCTGGTGCATTGTGCGTTCCCAGTAGTTATGGAGACATGCAGCTTCTCAGTACAAAGGTAGCTGTTGAATCCTCCAAAGAACAAACAAAATCGAGTTGTTCCCAGTTTAATTTTTAAAGCACAATTTTGTCTCCACTGAGTATGAGGTGCCTAGAGAAATTGGTGTCTTATTAGTCGCTAGTTGAAGTTATTAATTTTTCTTATATGTACATATATATGTGTGTGTATAACTACATATATAAGTAATCATGTATGTTCAATTTTTATATTCTACAATAGCTTATTTATTAGAACTCAGTCTGTGCCATATAGCTAGCCTCAGGACTCCAGGTTTGTTGGGTGTTTTTTCCCCATTTTTCTAATTGACTGAGTACCCAAGTCCCCAGCTACCAGCTTTCCTAATGAAGCCAGCACCAGGGAAACCTTGCAGGAGCAGAAAAGAATGACTGGGATATTTTATATAAGAATAAATATTTTAATTTTTTTTTTCTTTTTTTTTTTTTTGGCAGTAAACAGACATTCCCTAAAACACCCTTCCTAAAAAATGTAACCATGGTAAGATTTACCATCTCAGCATTGTTTTATATTTTTCCCATTCACAGAATACTTATAAATCTGGGCATGAAACTGAGTTTGAAAATTATATTTTGGTTCTTGTCTGGTTCATTTTAACTGTTTCTGTGCTGGTGCTGAAGCAGAGAAGGAATAAGAATGATGTTCTAGATCTTTTAGCATATTCTAAGTTCCCAGATGTAAAATTCAATTGCATGAGTGCTGGCAAAAAACAAGCACTAAGAGGGGGCACAAAGACCAGCAAAGTAAATTTATTTTTTTAATTGGGAGCATACTGAACACAATCCTCAGAAAATGCAGCCATAAGAATTTTGTATTAGGAGCTTTTTTGTGGAGTACCTTGATCTCAGCTAGATGAGATGCAGTTGACATTTGGCAGACAAAGCTCTAGGGAAAGCTGGCGGATGTTAAGGAATAAGACATTTGGTGCAATTAGCTGTGGTACCAACACAGGAATGAAAGTAAACAGGCACAACATGGAGACAAGAGGATTTTTCAGAATTAAGGCCTAAATAGCTCATAGCTGCAGAAATCCCCTGCTCTTTGTACGTTCTTTGGCAATTCCCTCTTTAAATAACTGGTTTGTCTGCTTCTAGATCCTGAATAACTGCAACTGGGTTTGGCTTCTCCCTGTCTCCTCTTGTCCATCCCAGTACTGCACTGTACCCTGAAACAGCTGCCTCAGCCCACATCTGCCACAAAGGGCTGCAGGATTAAAAATTAAACTAATACACATTTAAGAGATGTGGATGGGCAGGGTCAGTCTAAATTCTGAACAGACTGAAATGACTGCAGGGCTGTCAGCTGCTTTTACATCCTTGAGCTTTATTGCACATTATATTGGGCAGAGAAATGGTCTCTATTTAGGAACAATTTGTGCTGTTTCATAAGGTGACTGCCTAGTCATTTGTCTTCCACAGTAACTCTCATGGGAAAGCAGGATCTTTCCTTGCAATTTTACTCCTGGATATCTTGCAGAATTTCCATATCCTTAAGTCTTACCCTTCTAAAGCAAGAATAGCAAAATTTCAGGTTTCTTTGCTTGGTCCCTAAAAAGTTGTAGCAATTACAGAAATACACAATGACTATCATATGAGAAGCTAAATGCTTCATCTGAGCTTGTGTGACAGCCCTTCCCAGACAGCCCTTACTTTGCCAAGGAGGAATAGTTTTCCTGGAGAATAACTGAGCCAAAGAATTGGGGTAGCAATGGTCCAAAAAGTTGAGCCTTCTAAAACCAACTTAAAAACCATTAAAGTTTCCCCTTTCAAACTGGAGAAATAAAGTATTAGAGGCATGTAAGTTTTAATTTAGAGGTAATGAGCAATGTTATGATAATGAAGAAATCATTTCCCTTTCTATGAGCCTTCCCTTTAGCTACCAGCATTCCTGCATTGCTAGTGATGCTCTTATGCTCTTCCTCTCAGCACCTGCAGGAAGCAAGTGGTGGGAGGAGGTGGATGGCCAGGGACTCAGCAGCTCATCTCAAACAGCAGTTAACTACTCCAAAATGTTTTAAATCTGAGAGGGGCACATAAGGAGAGGAAAGGAAGGAAAAATATCACTCCATAGCATTAACAAACCTGGAAGATGCTCTGTTGGAGTCCAGTCTGTTGGGAAAGTCCTTGAATTACCAGAGAGAAGCAGAACGCCCAACCAACAGACTTGTGAATCCAGGGATGACTGAGAAGCTCAGAGAAAAACACCAAATTCATGAACGTTCTGAGATCTTATCTATCTACACATCTAAATAATCAGTCTTAAATTAGCTACATTAAAGATCTAATTAGTTTTCCTGCTGCAGCCACCTCTCTCCCCCCTTTACATTTTGTGGCAGAGTGTCATGGACTATTGCTAGAGCTTTAAATTTATGATTAATTATTCTTAAATTATTTAGAGTCTCCAAATAATGTCTTTACCTGTAGATGCACTTTGTCTACCTTCATCAAGCTCCTTTGTAACAATCTCACCCTCAAAGCCCTGAAATTATTTTAACATCCCAAAAAAGTTATGGCATCCTTTGTTTTGCAGAGCGGAGGACTTTAAAAAAAAACCTTCATCCTTCCTCCTAACAAGAACAGGATGTGCACAAACCTTGATTTATATAAGCCTTCCTGGAAAGCATGAGAGAAACACTGGAATCAGTAAAAGCCGCTGTGTAAAAGCATAAAGAAATCAACTTTTTGTGAAAGTACATTGCTCTACCAGGATATATTAAGAACACAAAATTTCGGGCATTGGTTTTACAGAAACTGTACAAAATACAATAAATTACTGGGATTGTTTCCTTATGTCACTTTAGTTAACTGGGCATATTCAGTAGGAACATGAATGTATTATTTGGCAAAGCACTGACTTATTGCCTACATGAATTACAGAAACTGATGTCCAAATTTTAAGAGTTGTATGGATCACCTAAAAAAATTAAAATAAGAAGCCTTACTTGATCTACAAGCTTACAGAATTTAGGGCATAGGAAATGCAAAAGGATAATGGGGAATAAGGTCCTTTAGGTTCGGTGGGTGTGCACCAGTTCCCTGTCACTGCATGCTAGCAACACTTACTATTCAGCTGACACCAGCAAGCCAGGCAAAGCTGTGCTGAAGTTTTATTTGCACAGCAATTTTAAAATTGACACTGAGGTTAGACTGCAGTAATAAACTGTAGGACTTAAGGGGAGAGTAGTGAAGCAAGAGCGAAAGAAAGTAACATATTGCCTCTCTCTGCACTCTCCATTGCGCCAGTAGCACTAGAACAGATGTTTTCAGTGCTCTTTTACTAAGCATGAGGTGAAATAGGAAGCAGGAGAACCACTTGTGCTACAGTGCCATATTTCAAAATGTAATGAGTAGATACATGCCCAGCTCTCACTCTCTTGCTGGCAACCCAGGTGGGCACTGCCTGTGGCTGTGCTGGTACAGGACAAGCCGGTCTCAGTTCCTGCATCTTCAGTACCTGCAAAAGCATCTGTGGTTACTAAATAACCATGAGGGCTTGCTTCAGTGGCATCTGTGAATTCACCCTTACACGAACATAAACTCAGAGCAGAATTTAAGACAGTGATTCCTAAGGAACTGGGGATGAGGGAAAACTTAATCCAACTATGTTGTCATTTCCAAAATTACATCCAGTGCCTCAGAAAGCTGGTACTGGATCACTTTGCATTGCTCTTCACTGAGTCAGAACATGGCAACTGGCAGTCTGAGTGATGAATCATGATCTGATGGCAGCACAAAGCTCTCACAGCTACCCTACAGCTGAACTCTTCCAGATCAACCCATCCACTAATGCACCTCAAAGGAATTGACTTCACTAACTGAAAGAGTTAGACCTTTTGTCAGTGAATCATCGGTTCCCTTGTAAAGCAGAGTGTGCTACTTGTCCACATTGCACAATTAGTAATACACATAAAGAGACTCAGGGAATGTTCATGACAAAGACAGAATAAAAATTATTATACATCTAGATGGATTATATAATATATAATTTAAAATTTTATTTTAAAACTTTGCACATACACTTCTTCAGTATCCTCCTCTTTTGTTCATTGCACTGAAAAGTTTCAAAAAACACAAAATATATCCCTTTACTAAACATTTTTTGTTCTTAGGTTACAAAAAGATTAACATTTCACAGTCACAAAGCAGAAATACATTGGTCCAAAACATATTCCTCCAGCAGGTCCTCCTTTCTTCAGGACATGTAAACCCTAGACAGTTCTACAGATCTCAAGATATTAAGATGAAGTGCCCATTGGAGGAAATATGGCAGGTATATTAAAAAAAAAAATCAAAATTAGACACCTATGAAAGAACACCAACGGCAATGGATTAAAAAAAACCAAAAAAACCAGAATGAGCATGGAGGTGGAGAAGGGCATCCTCCTTCAAGTACATCACAGGTAGAAATACAGCAGCACAGTTACGGCATAATTTGGTCACTCTATGACAGCCACATCACTGAGTCTTCATCTAAGACACATGGAGGAGAGCACATACCTAAAATGTCCAGGAGGAACAACAGTTCCACACAGTTTGCTAATTGTGTTTGATAGAAAAATGCTGAAAGTATTAGTACATAAAATGCAAAATAAAAGGAAAACACCAAGGCTGGAAGAAACACAGCAGATTTGTTTGAAGCATGTAGTGTTCTTTAAAAATCTAGCAGAAATTCAGAGCCAAAATATGCCCAAACATCAAGAGCAGTTCTTCAGAAATATCCTGGAGGGACAGAGTTGACAGTACCTCAAAAACCTTTTGTCATATTTCAGCACAGAAATAACCACAAATGGAAATCCACTATTAACAACAAATTCTGACCGCCTTTCCTTCAGCTTATTAGACCTGTTGTCTTTTAGAATTTATTAAAAAAATTCTTTCTCCAGCGCAAGGCCTCTTAACAGCAGCCCTCTCAGACAATACACTTCTGTGTTCATGAAGGCAGCATTATTGTCTTAATACAACAAAAGATGGTTGTGTGCCTTACATAATCAGGTGTAAATTAAATTTCTAACTACCTTCTTCATCAAATTAAATAAAGAAAATTTTAGGCTGTAGCGCAAGAGAAAAATATCTGAAATAGCTGTTCTACTTACTGCAACAGTATTTCTGGGAGAATGGTGAAAGTTTCTTGGTTTTGAGTTTCTAGAAATGGGAATGGACTAGGCAGCAGAAGACAATGCTACATTACAGCTAACTGGAACTCCTTTACTGGTGCCTTTCCTTGCCATTATCCAAGGAAGGACATGAATTTGCCCAACTTTCTAAGCAGTGCCTATGCCCAGGCAAGGCAGAGCACTGTGTGCAATAGCAATATGAATGCCGATGTAACTCAGGGCTGAGGTTCCTTGCTGCTGAAGCTGTAGCAGTTTTGGATGCTAAGGGAACTTGACTGGCAAAAGCCAGAGCACTGCTGGCATCAGTCAGTAACTAAGATCACATGCCAGTGATCTAAAATTTGAACTTGGTGCCTAACCTGCTCCTGTCTGAGGGCACAAGCTGTCTGCTCGTAACTCAGGAGCATCATTGAACTCTAGAGCAGCTGCAAGGCTGAAGATGGCAGTACCCATCCTGCACCCACCTGAAAAATGGCACTGTGCACCAGGAATCCTGCCTCCCATCAGTGTTTTCTAATGTTGTGCAATGCAAAGTAATTCAGCCTTCTAAGGGTATTGGAAGTGCTTTTAATTATCCTTGCTTCTCATATAAATACCTCCCCAATAAATGACTCCTGCCTGCTGTTTCTGTGAGCCTTATGTGTGTATTTGTATTTATACCGTGCTTTGAAGCAGAGCACAACCCCAGGTATGCAAGAATATCCTACCAAAAGCAGGTAAAAGTGAAAGCCCAAGTACTAATGCATGGATCAGAGATGTCCCAGACATTCCAGGGAGGCAAGCATCTAAAAGTATAACAGATACTTCACAAAAACACAAACCAGAAAGTGTCACAACATAGTGTCAGTCACATTCATCCGAGTACAAAACCTTTTACTAAAGTTCTCAGAATTCATTAATATCAGTTGTTGATACTGTATTTCTGCCCTTTGCAGGAGAGGGGCTGACAATGAACGTAACTCAACCTGAGCCCAGTTGCTGCTGAGAAGCTCCTGACTGATGGCAATGCCTCAGATGAACAACAAACACGGTGCAGGCTGATTCACCAGCCCACCAGATCATGCTCTGAGAAATCACCTGCCAGTTTGCTCCCACCAAGTCATGCAGTCTACTAACCCATCTCTTCAGGGGTACATTTAAAAACATCCCTGAGTGAGAAGGTGCCTTTTCCATTGCCTTGAAGTTTCACTTTCAAATTTTGGCAAATGCTACATTGGAAATTTCCACCACATTGCACTCAGTGGTTTTATAGCAACTGGTATGTGTGTTTACACCATGTTACCAAAAAAAGACCAACAGTGCATGAACACTGAAATATCTGACTTGGGCTTGTAGTTGGTACCAGCAAGCACCAGCGTCCTTGCTGTTCAGATGATTCTACCAGATTTGCCAGCACTAATTTCTTTGTCTAAGAGGATCTGACTTGCTAGAGGACTACACAACTGCATTTGCGAAGAGACAACAGGAGTTACACAGAGCATGAAAAGCATGTTTACAAGTTTATTAGGCCAAAAAAAAAAGTGCAAGAGAAGATCTCTTGCTTAAACTTTAAAACATATGAGGGGCCATGTGAAAAATATTCTAGACTCCAAGCCTCTTTTCACCCAGATGCACATAGAAAAAGAGGTAAAGAGAGAAAAAAATAAGGAAAGAAAGCATGAAAACACATAATCAGATATGCCATTGATTTATACTGAAGCTCTAGAATATAAAACATCCATGTTCTGTACAGCTTTATCGCATGAGGCACTGGGGAACTCACGGAACAATTTTCAGGCTAAGATCACGCAGCTTGCTGCAATGTTTGAGCTGTTCCACTCTCCACATTGCCTGCTTTCATCCTGAAACTCCTCTGGGTCTAGAGATTTGGAGCAAGAGTAGTTTAAATCCACCAAAAAGTACTTCCGGATGCAGTCAAATACAGCATCTGGGCAGCTGCACTGCACTTGGGCTGTGCTGTGTTTACACAGCACATCATAAATTACAGAGCTGGCAAACTCTGGGCCACGCCTGTTCAGGAGAAAGTCTGCAAAGGGCACAGCATCTCTTTCTCTTTTGGAAAGGACACAACATTTGTGAGCTCCCTAGTCAGGGCCCTGCAATGTCAGCTCCCTGTCTTTTCTTACTGAAGAAGTACAAACCAGCGAACAGCTCCAATCCAATGTGGTCTGGGCACGAATGAAGTGGAAGTTGGCTCCCCAGCCAATATACCTGCCTGTATGCTAGAACTTTCTGATTTTGTTTTCTCTTAAATTCCTGCCAATGAAGTAAGAGAGCTGCCTGCATGGACTAGGCAGCCAGGTTACACTGCAGACTTGCTCACTTGTTTCTCTCCTGCACTACTGCTTTCACGTCAATAATGTTTTACACAAATTTTCTTTAATTAAATTGATTATCACTGTCAAGAAAAGAGCTGCTGAATCAAGCCAAGGGCTTGTATATATCACAGTCATGTTGTGATCCTTGAGGACAATTCTCAGTGCCAAGAGGACAGAAAGTTTTAAGCTGTCCCCTTCTGATCACTGAAGTCAAGCAGGTGAAGGTAGACTGAATAATGAATGAGGCAGGAAGAACTGAAACACCTTTGAAATAGATCACTATCTGGGTATCCAAATGGCTAATGAGAACAATACCACTACTTCAAGTAGAAGTCCAATTGAAAATACACTCAGGAGCCCAAACAAATTTAGTAAATCTCAACTGATGACAAAAATTTATGGTCAGGGATCCTTTCAACAGGATAAAGCAGGCAGAACCATTCAATGAATGTAAATCTCTGATTCTAAAGAAACCACAGCCTCCAGGTAAATATCACATAAAGCTGAGTTTGCATGCTCTGTATAATCATGGTATTCACACAACAAGAAATCTTGACAAGTAACTCCTCACACCAGAATAAATTCTGCCATACAGGACTGTGACCTATTTCTCCTGGACAATTTTGCAGGTGCCTGTTTTAGCTGCAGTAAACAGGCATAGTCACACTGAAACCAATTTCAGTTTTCCTACTAAAATACAGGAGGTATAGTCTACTGAAGAAGAGACAGGAGAGGAAAATGAGGGCTCAAAGGATTACACAAGTTTGAAGTTGTCCATAGATACGTCATGAATACAACTTTCTGAAAGAAGAAAACTCTTGAGTCTCATATATGTATATCTATATTCTTAAATGAGATGTGACCCAAGCCCCCTTCTGAATATTGGGGGGTAGATTTCAGGAGCCTTCTTGGCTTCTGATACCCACTTCTACTTTCGCAACTGAAATGGCTCTTCCAAGCTACATGGTAAACTGAGAAAAAAATTAATTCCCCACCCCACCTAGAGGGATGACAGAATCCATAATATGCTAGCAGCATTTAAATCCCATTCCTGTTAAGCACCAAAACCATTTCTGTAGGGAAATTGGAATCTTAAGGGTTATCTTTAATCATATACAGTATATGTGCAGAGCCCTACCTTTTGGGCAGAAAAATACCCCTCCAGCATTAGTTTTGACTAGATTACATCAATTGGAAGTGTCCTGGTCAGACCACCAAAAACCTATTGTCTCTTACAGGCCCTTCCCAAAAAGATCTCCATCCTGTAACCACTGTTGGTGCTCCTTTCACGACTGTTTGTTCCCGTGTATCAAAGGGATGACGTAGACAGAGATGTCGTCTCCAGAGCCCAGCCTGTCGTTGGATATCCGCCAGCCCCGGTCCTTCAGCACTCCCCTGGCACGCATCACCAGGTCCTGCGCCGCCAGCGTGTACCTGTGGAAAAGGCACAATACAGCCAGGGAGGGTTGGCTCCACAAGGAAAGAGGATATAATGCTGTGACCTACCAAGACATGCATCCCAGTGTTTCAGAAGCAGGCAGGAGAAACACAAACCATGGCATATGCACAAAGCAACTCCTTCCAGTTCAGTGACAGTTCCTGAATAAGAATGTAAAGCTATTTGAAAGGCACCACCTGATCTAAAGTCACTGGCCATTCTAAGTGCCTGGCTTCACCAATCTTCAGAAAAATATTAAACATGCTTGCCTTAACAAAGTTGCTTTCTATTAGTAGTCTGAAAAATTTAGGACTCCAAATAACACTACTTGTTGAAAACTACACATTTGTTCACTGACACACCTGAAGGTAAACATGGCTTAACTATTTCAGAAATGAGTTGTAACAAAGTAATTTGATAGCAAGTAATAGAGTATAAAAACTAAAATCCAGATTTCACTTTAAGACTAACTGTCTGTTTTTCTTGACCATAGGAATGACTTATAAATCTCTACTAATCTGAAACTGAAAAAGGAAACTTACAGTTAATATGATCAGATTAACAGAGTCCCACAGTTCTGTCACATTTATGAGTTCAGTGAAAACTGCATGAATGTGAGTGGTCAAGTGCTTAATTTTGTGAAATACCAAGTTTCACGTTGCTTCAAAACTCCCAGCCTGTGCTGGGATGAATGGCATTGGATTTATGGGAGTTACTTTTCTGTCCTGAAAAACTACCACATGCTGCTTGGGGGCAGAAGGGTGTCAGAGTCCAAAAAGTGCATAGACAGTGCTCTGTCATGCTCTCCCTTACTGCTTTACCTGCTTCATCAGCCCAACACCTGACCAAGAAGTTTTGAATTTGATTGGGTGGAGGCAAGTTTTTCTATGGTTTGATAATTAAAATTAACTGAATAGTTAAAAGACTGACAAGAAAAAAAAAAAAAAACACAAAACAGTCAGCATGGTTTTTACTAAAAGTCTAAGTATCAACCTCCAGGATGATGCACGGCTCTATGAAGCCACACACACAGGTCTCCAGAACTAAAGCACACCTCTGTGTTCCCAAAACCAGAAAGAACAAGAAGGGTTTACATTTCAATACTCCCTCTTCCGGGGAGGATCCTTGACCAGAAGTGATCTGTCCAAATCTCATCTGTAGAAAGGGAAAGGCCAATATCTCTGTTGATCAGAAGCACTGTGTGTGTGTTTAGGTTTATCAGTTACCCAACCTTAGAACTTTCTGCCACAGAATTCCTTATTAGATTGTAATTTCTATCACAGAGACTTTATTCAATCTCTGGGGATAAAAGAAGAAAAAACCCAACAACAGTTATGTTCTGTGCCTAGAGTTTTGATGCCTTGAACTTAGGGGACTTCTCTGAATCAAGAGTAGATATATTTGCTCTACTAGAAATTTCTTCAATGCAAATGAACCAACACTTGACTACTTAAAAAAATTCAATTGATGTTATACATCTGCAATGGACCCACTGTTCCTAATACAGAGTGATAAAATTTCCAGGTCTCACTAGTTTTGACAAATTATTGACTTTAGCAGTAAGAGAAGGGCCCAAAGACATGAAAGCTAACACATACTTGCATACACACATGCACTGTCTGCATGTTCTGAGATCAGTCAGTGCCAGAACCACGAGCTAGAACATCAGGATGTAACAAGAAGCACTCCCCTAACTGTCCTAATGCAACATGAAATTCTGTTTTCTAAGGGGAAAAAACATACATACTTGTGCTCCTTAGTTCTCAAATCAGATTCAGGATTAAGGAACAAAAGAATGCCACGTGGCAAGCAGGAAACTGAAATATTTATTCACAGCGTGTCTGATGCTGAGTGAATTTTGGCAAGAACATATTTCCCAAGGATTTCTCAGCTATTGTCAGAATTTAAGAAAGAAACACCCATCATTCTGCAAGAAAATTTTGCCTTCCTGCTTTTTCTAATTAACAAGGACTTTCCACATCTAAGGAGTAAGAAGGAATGAGTATTGCTTTTGATTATATTTGGCTTTTGCTGCTGAATGTTTGGAGAGGGGAAGATAAAAAAAGGAATTTTAATAAACAAGAAATTCTCTTGTAGACAAACCGTGAAATACTCAAGAAAACCAGCACAATGAAGCAAAGAAAAAGGAACAGGTGAAGGCAGTAGGGAAGCAATGTATTCCTCTCCTGTGTAAAGCTGAATTGAAGCAATGCTGTTCAACTTGGCACTAGAAGAGATAGGGTGAGTCTCTTGTACCTGGAGATGAATAGCAGCAGCAGTCCATTACCAAATGCTTTATTCTCCAGTGCTGTGAAATTGGGATTCAGCTGTTGAGGTAGCATTAGAGAGCTGCTGAAGTAGTTTTAAAGTATCCTCTTCCTCCTAATGAATAGCCTTGCTGAAATACAACTTTTGTGTTTTAAGAATAAATATATGGAGGTTTTTTCTTATGCCAAAGCTTTCTGTATTGATCAGTTAAAGTACTGCAGGAGAAATAGTGACAGATTCCCTAAATCTGAGCAGCTCTTATCTCCTTACACCCAGAAGAGATGGAGGAGCTCTTCAGCACCCTCATAAATCTCTAGTGAATGTGAGAGGGAAAATGAGGGGACAAGAAATTACAAAAGGAAGGATAAGAAATAGAAGGGCACAAACATGCATGCATGCAGCTGAAGAAAGTTGGCAAAGAGTCATAGCTCTCCATCTTCATACCTGTTCAGAGAGCTGATGTATGGACAGCACAGTGGCACTGCCACCTGTCCTTCGCTAGGAGCCCCCGTAATGCTCATCTGCCACAACACCCATAAGCAATGAGCTGGCTAAGAAATCCAGCTCCATCCCAACCTCTTCACTCCATCACAGCCCTCACACAGGAACTGTTCTCTAAACAAGTCTGTGCCCAAAATCCTCCGAGGCTGTGTCTTCTTGGCTGGATGAAGAGAGACCTGAGGACTTTGCTCTCCCTGTACTTGGAGACATCCAGGCACATGCTATGCTTGACAGAATTCAGAGATGCTTTTTATGTGGGCAACAAATACTCACAGTATCACCAGGAGAGAGTCCCAAGAGCACTGCTGAGGACTGTAAGCTCTTACCCATCAGGCTATAAAGTGACTTCTAATTCAAATGGGAGGGATACTGTTCCCACAAGGAGCTAATTATGTAACAGATAAGTACTCTGCAGCTCTAAAATCCTCTCTATTTTTTTCTTCTCTTTTCTCATATGCTGCTGTCAGGAAGTAAGTGGACTATTGGGTTAGGTGGATCCAGGAGCTGCTCCACAGGTTGGTTCTCCTGAAGACCACAGCATTGCCAAACCCAGGATGCAAGTCTCCTTACATTCTGACAAGTTTTCTACATCCCTAGAGATATTACATTTTTGGCTGATCATCTCACCACATATTATGTCACTGTACCCATCACAGAACCTGACATTTTCTGGGATAACATTTCCTTTAAACATAACATTTATAATACAGCAACAGAGATTTTTCTGTCACTGACTAGTGAGAGGAATGAATGCAGCTCCACAGCTCGAGCTGGAATGCTACTGTAAATTCATTAGTTATAGCTCATTTAGACCACTGTGAAATAATTACATAGAACCTCTCACACAGTATTTTAAAACCTTTAAATATTCTTTACAACCAAGCAGCAAGAGCAATTCCACAAAGGTAATTTTCATAAATATAATTGTAAACTATATGAGGGACTACTCTAATTACCTTTTGCATGCAGGCATGAGAAATGTCTTGCCATCACTATTTGTAAGCCTCTAAACGATCTGGTACAAAATTGCTTAAAAGAACAAATTTATTTACAATTCAGATGTCCATTCAAAGACCAGTAGGCCAAACACCAATAAATGTGTTTGTTTTAAGTTATAAACAGCAGGCTCAGCTCAGGAATGTGTGGTACTCACACTGGCACAAACAGTGACTAATCCCCCACAATTACTAAACCAGTATGAGAAAAGCTAAGTCAAAACAAAGAAAATGCAATTTCCCTTAGTGTCTGAGAGTTTCCCTCTGAGTCTTCTACAATGGATGAAAAATTACTCACCTAACAAATGAAAAAGCTTGACGAATCCTGCTTCCTACTGCGACAATCATAGTGGCCATCAGCTTAGTAAAGACCAAAAGGAACAAGACAGACACAACACACCCTGACCATATTCACAACAGATGGCACTGGAGAGGATGAAAGTCAGGACCAACCTTTCCCAAATACTAGATGAGAATGGAGACAGAGCAGGACAGAGAGGTATTGCATGTTACCAGATGCCTTTGTAAGAATCTCAAGGGTGCAGGAATGAGAACAAAAGCACCACAGCATTTCTGAATGGTGTTAGG
The DNA here is from genome assembly GCF_009819885.2 of Catharus ustulatus. NCBI lineage: Eukaryota > Metazoa > Chordata > Aves > Passeriformes > Turdidae > Catharus > Catharus ustulatus. The sequence goes on along the minus strand of NC_046224.1, from coordinate 52,402,646 downwards.
GAATAACTGAAAATCGACTGGATGGGTCATCTCCTCCTACCTTAAATAAATGGCATGTCTGCATACCACACTGCCACATGCCCTGGAAGTGCATTTAGCTGATCCTGTCTGATCTCCTCCCAGAGAGAGGGCAGACACAGCTGCATGTCTTGCTGCAGTAGAGATGGCCCAGGCTGTCCTTCACACCACTTCTTATCTTTGGCATAAGGAGATGGATGAAGTCAAAATATTGTAGTTGCAGCTTCATGATAATCATCAATCATCTATTCTCCTGATGATTGCAGCAAAACCTCTTTTTGCATTCCATATTTGTAAGTGCCAGGGCAAGAAAATACTGCTGTTGTGTTACTTTGAAAGTGTTCTCTCTTTAAAACCTGTCACTGTCAAGGTGTCCATACCCAGTTATCTTGTTTGTTGATGAACAGGGCTGAGATGGGTCTTCGTTATTTCTGAAACTCCACTTTCCACAGACCAACTGGGCGTGTGCAAAATCTCTCTGCCCCACTCTCAGCCCAGAGTGAGGGTAGAACACAGTGGTATACAGCCCTAAATTCACACTTCCCTTCCTGAGCAGTCCTAAGAACAAAAAAAGCTCTTTCCAGTTTCACAGTCCCATTTACAACCAAGAGACTTCTGATCTCTGGCATAATGTTTTAATTTACAGTGACAATCAACTAGGAAGCAGACGAACCTGTGGTCTCACTCGAGGCAGACTGACTCTAGATGGTTGTTTGGGAACTTGTTAGTTTGCATGATGGTATGTTTTAAGAACAGAAACTGATAATCTAAGAGGCGATAAAGATAGAAAAATGAAGAGCATGAGGTAGATTAAAATGGTGAAATGAAGCAGGATCTAACTAAATGAACTATAAGTCAGACTTTCCATCTATTTTGCACCACACCTGTCCTGCAGCTGGCAGCACTGAGCATCCTCTGTGGAAGGTGGGTTTAAAGGTCACACCATGACTAGAAATGAGTGGGAACCAGTGTGCATATTTATATACGTACACAGTGAGAGAGAGGGAGATGTTAAGGATATCCTTCTGTAGTGTTAAGGGATTGTCCAGAGGAGAGACTTGTTGCCATATTCTTCCAAGAACCCCCTGTAGGAGATTTGGAACCTCCAAGAACCCCCAAGATCCAAGACCATCCAAACCTCCTACAGTTTTCACAGGACCTAATACAGCAAACAAAATGGATCCCATGCCAAGATACTGGGATCCCACACCTATTCCACTGAAGGTGGGCATTTCTGAGTTACAATAGAGCCCCTGCTCCAACTGTTCATATTTGCTGTAGAAGCTCTGTCCAACCCATAAAAACATCTCTTTGTAAGTGCTGCATATTTCCCAAATATTATTCATATCATACTTTCTACAATATGTTACCAGAAATGCTCTTCTATGGAGAAGCTAGAAAATCAGGGACAAGCACGAACCTGTGGGGATCATCAGGGTCACAGTTTGGTAGAAAGTTAGTGACAGCTTCTGCCACTTCTTCATTTAACAGCACATCCCAGAGCCCATCAGTAGCTAGGATCAGAACATCATCTGGCCCATGCTCGTACTGCAGGAGGTCATAGACTCGCACCTAAAAGGAAAAAAACCCAAGAGACAGTCATGGAGGAGGTGATTGTCAGACCTGTTTGTGAAACACTGCTGAGTTTGGCTGTGAGTTTATCAGGTTCAGCCAGGGCACTGAAACAACCTCCCATATCACTGGCAGAGTCTGTCTCCAATTCAACCCTCCACACAGCAACCCCTCCTGCTGCAGCTCAGTGTGGCTCAGGTGCTGACCCCAGACGGGATGGACACAAGCATTCCGAAATCAGGCTTTAAGGCACTGTGCTGCCTGATGCCAGAAGCACTTGAAGCCTCCCCCATCCAGCAGCCTGGCTTCAGTGCATGAGGCTCCTCCCTATCATTGGCAGGACTAGTCATATGGAAGTTGAATAATTTATCTGATGAATTTTTGATATTTTCTAATAAAATATTCACAAATAATTGTTTTCACTATTTGTCCAGATCCATTTAAGTCTGCCAGATTGCATGTTTGGAAATGCCTGTGTGACAGCCGGTATCGCATTCACTTTTCTAAACCTGAGGCAGCTGCTGCACTCAAGAATTTTGACTGAGCAAGTGAGTGGTTCCACAAAACACAGAAAAACTGCTCAGTCACATGTATCTGTAAGGATTTCAGGAGCTACAGACCAATTCAGGATCTGCACAAAAGTGAAGCTTATTCACACTATTAAAATACCCACTGACTTCAACTCATCTGTCTGCAGTCCCAGTCAGGTTGATCACTGCTGGCACCCCTTAGCACCCCACCTTTTAAAACAACTTCCACCATCCTCTTCCCAGCGAGGCTGAAAGTGGTGGAGGCAGTCGCGGTGGGGGTTGCTGCACAGCCATCAGCTGAGCCAGAATGCAAGCAAAGGCCATAGAAAGTGTTTTGAAACGAGCCTTTAGTTTGGTGTAACTCCTCTTCCGACACATGCTGTACTCCAGCTGAGAAATGCCTGTGATTCCCAGGTTGTGATGGGGAGCATCACAGCACTTTAATTACCACAGCAACAATGACAGTTTGAAAGAACTGTAACAAAGAGGCACGGCAGACAGGAGGGAAGGATCACCTAGACTGAAATTCAGAAATGGTGCAACTCATCATGCACCCTGCTCTGGTCCTGGACTCCACTAACAGCAGCTAGTCAGGACAAGCACTTGGCATAACAAGAAAATATGAGCTGTTTTATTCTCCCTCATGATGCACTCTCCCCTTAGGAGCCATGGAGCAGGAAATGCATATAAAATGCCTGGACCTTTTAATGTAATTATACTTTTACAGGACCTCAACCATTACCAGAGGGGAAAAAAACCCCACCTAGATCTGACTGCTAATCCTTACCAGTTCGCCTTTCACTCAAAAGCACAAGAAGGTCATTTGTAAAATGTAACCTTCACTTCATTATCTAAGGTAGCAGCTGAATAAGGACTTCAGAGAGGATTAAATTCAAGGCGAGATACTCTCTTCATTAGAGCATATCTGCTTATTCAGACTTGAATAGGAATGGAATATAGAAAAGACCCCTATATGCAGCACAGCTCTCATCTCAAGTTTATTGTACAGAAATCAGTAGCTGTCATAGTCCCTTGTCTCCTAGAATTTAGTTCAGCCTTAACAGCCCACAGTTACAACTCAGAAATCACTGGGGTGTTGAGGGTAAGTTGGCCAACACAGCCATCAATATACAGCACATGTTCTGGTCAGATCTCTCAGGGACCAGCAAATACTTGAGAAAGCATCAGAGTTAATGCTCAGGGATGCACTCAACACCAAGCCCCTGGTAGGGCTAACCAAGCTTCAGACATCTGTGCTGGGAAAAGCAATCCCAACTGAGGCAAAAGACACATTACATCACAGGAGCCATTTTTGCAGCTTAGGTGGGGAAGAAGGCGGGAAAGCAAAACCATGCATCACTGATTGGAATGCTCCTGAAATGAACCATTTTGTCTGACTGAGGAGTGACACTGGGATGGATGAGAAATTTTTCAAAGCTCCCTGCAGCCAGTCCAGGGGTCAAAATGCAAGAGCAACATCAATAAGAGATCACTTCAGCAAGAATATGTTTTGTTTTAGGGGAACAGGAAAAAAATACATTCATTGATTTAGTGTGTAATCAAGGAAGAAGGGTACTTCCTAAAAAGACGAGCTTTGTGAACTCAACACCTCTAGCAGAAAGGAATATGTTGAGAAGAATCTAGATGTCAGAAGAGATGCAGAGGACAGAGAGGTGTTAGGCCAGTCCCTAGGCTAAGGAAAAGAAAGTAGCAAGGTTACAGGACACAAGTTTAGGGCAATTGATGTAAAATTGTTGCATGTATGGACGAGTTGGGCATGCAACAAAACATTCAGTGAAATGCAGTTTTGTCTGCTTTCCAGTTACCTTAAGTCCTTTGTTCGTGCCTTGCCTTGGATTTCTTAAATACAGTTGTAAATGCCCCTAATATGTTGCTGACAAAAAGAGTTAGAGCCAACTAGTCTATTGCAGGGTCAGGTTATGTTCACAGACTGCCCTGTCCAGGTGCAGAAAGTAACCAGCTCCTAACCCTTCATTTTCCTGCCAGCCACCTTCGTTCTAGTTCTGGCTTGGATGAATGAGGGTCTCTTGCAGCAGCACCCTGTGCCTTCAGCTGGACTTGGAGCAGTGTGACAGCAGAGCTCCTGCAGGCACACAGGCTGGGCAGCACCACCAGGGCACATGGAATGGAAGCTCAGTCCAGCAGGGCTCACTGAACACCCACTCCACACAGGTCCTACAATGTGCAGCACCCACAGCACACTCCACACTGTACAAAAAAGGTATGACATGCCACAGTTTTGAAGTATGAGGAGACATCCAGGGAATTACCTAAGTGCCTGCAACAGCAATGAACACCACAGCCCTTTAAATCTTATGCAACCAAAAGCAGTCCAATGATTGCAATGAAAATTACTATTTTGTTTTATTTTTCTAAATTCCAGAGTAAACCTTCCCAATGACTGCCTTGTTCCTGCAGCTGTATTTCAATAGAGTGAGGTTTAAGGAAAGCTCTGTCTGTGACACAAGTTTGTGCAAAGCTGCTCACACTGCAAAGCAGCATTGCAGAACCCTGCTCCTTCAGGGGACAGTCGGCCAGACAATGACCGGCAGTGCAGAGGTTTCCTTAACTGGTACAGACTACAGGCAGTCAAGAACACCGAGAAAGCTGCTCTGGGCGAGCAATGAACAAACAGGTGGGCTGGTTTTTATTTACATTTCAAGCAGATCTACCCACTGGACAAACCTTGCCTTTGGCTGCTCAAAGGACCACGGCAGCCCTGCGAAGGCGCTGTGCCTCGTTTGCCAGGTTTGTTTTTAAGAGGCAGCCAACGCCGAGTCCCTGCGGCTGGAAAACCGCTCACAACAGTGACATGTGAGCCTGCAGCCACCTGAGGTGCTCCTCAGCAGCCGGCCTCGGGGGAATTCCAGCTAAACAACAGCCTGCATTCACTTGCCTGCACTATTGATCAACCCAGCTACTTCAATAAATTAAGCCCTTTCTTAATTTTATCGTCCCTTTTATGCACAGTGTTATCCAGTGCAGCCTTCCTGGCAAATGATGAGATCTTTCAATACCACTCTCCATGTAATTTATATGTAAATAATAAAAAGTGGGTCCCAGCACTGCTCCCTGCAGCATTCACCAATTAATCTCCTTTTAGCTTTTCACTGCCACCCTTTGTTTCCTGCCCGTTAGCCAGTTTCCAGTACACTGTGCCAACTTTCCACTTTGTCTGTAGCTTCATATCTTTTATATTAATAACCTGTGATGCACAATGGTTTCTCAAATGTTTTCTGAGGAATCAAAGTGCTCATGCAAGAGCATCAACTGCATTTATTATTATTATTATTAATTCTCTTGTAGACATAACTTCAAGGACCTGAAGCAACTGAAGTGTGATGTTTGCTTCCTTTGACTCCCTTTGATCATACTGTACTTCTCTATGTATTGGCCTTACTTGTTCCTTTTGATGGCATAATTCCTGAGCATTTCTCTAGAAGGCAGATGATCTCCTTGGACATACTTGTGGAGTAGTCAGAAAGATTTTACTAACACTATGGAACAAGAAAAATTCTTCTTCATTACCTTCTTATCAGTGGTTGTGCTGGTTGGCTTTGGGTTTCTTGCTGGCAAGGGCCAAATGCTGCCTTCAGAGCCACATCTTTCCCTACCAAATAGCTGAGCTGCCGTTCAAAAAATTTCAGGATTAAATTCTGCTTTTCATCTGCAACAAGGTGGTTCTTGCTAAGCTTTGAAAAGCAGAATTTCCTGCTGAAAGCTTTCAAATTAACTGTTCCATTATGAAAAATAAATATTTAATTCCATGCCAGAGAGCCTCAGCCATGGCTTGCCTGCTTTGTGCTACTCCAGTTCATTATAAGAGGTTCAAATCTCTAGAGCTCACCAACCTGCAAAAGTCCTCCAAATCTGGTCTCATAACAGCTGAGCCAGTGAATACTCATTACATTTGTCAGTCTTGGCTGCACGGCTTTTCCTCCCATAGCCTGGCACTCTGTCAAAGTATCATTTCACACCACCCTCAAATTACTATTATATGCCTATTTCTGGATGTAGTTTCAGGGATGTTTACCTTTCCTTGAGCTAAATTTTGGTGGATATAGTATACCAGAGCTTTGTCATGCTAGAAGTAAAATGAGCAGAAAATCCAGCATACTGTTCCTTACTTAAGAAAGGACATTGCAATTATGGCACAGAAACAGGAGCCAGAGGACTTGGATCTTCCCTCTGTCACGACTCACTCTATGCCTTAATTTCCTGTGCCTCCCCTTTTCCAGGTCTGGAAATCAGACATTGTGCTTCCCTACCCCTATATAAACAATTCAAAATCCAATGCTTCACAGGGACAAAATATTACTGCTGCCTGACACCACTGCCTTTGCTTCCAAGTGCCAAGCCTTCCAGATGGCAGAATAAAGATGTTCCTTAATGCTGATTTCTGTGCAAGGTGCGCTGCCCATGTTTGGACAGAATAAGTCAGGGAAAAACATAAGGAGTTAAAGCACTGGGGCTCTCTCTGGGAAGAGAGGGAAGAGATGATTAAGAGGAGGAGGTGCAATGGAAAGCAAGTTGGAGCATATGCTACTTCCTAATAATACTCAGAGGTTTTTTTGCCAGTATCTCTAAATTAAGGTGGCTGGTGCTCTGTCTTTCCTCCTCCTGCCCTCATACATTTCTGCTGAATTTAGCTGTGAAGAGGATGTGGAAACAAAGCCAATTTTGCTTCCCTTTTGCAAAGCAGTTAAGAGATCCTGAAAACGTGGCTAGCATAAGAACTGGATGCCACATTCCAGAATTTGAACATGTACGGACACATTCCTCACAAATCAGAAAAGCCCATGAGAAGCTTTGGTTTATAGACACACACAAACACTGCAGCAGCAATTGGCAGAGATGATATTGCTGCGTTGCTGTGCTGCAGCCATTATGTACCCCAGAAATATTGCGTCTCAGCAAGCCAGAAACAAAAATAAATAGGTGGAATTGGATCATTTTTCTGGCATTAAACAAATCCATCACAGTGATGAGGGCAGAGCTCCTGCCTGCCTGGCTGAGGAGAACAGGAGCAGGTCTCAAGTCAGGGACACATTCAAAGGCAGAGAGAGAAAGTACACAACTGATAGCAAGGAAACATGAAGAAGGGGCTGTCTGTAGATCTCCCTCTTTTCTTCAGGGCTGGATTCTCTCAGCACTTTTAGAATTTTTATTTTTATAATTGGAATTTTACTATATTATTTATATATAATAAATATAAATATATAAAAAATTTAGAGCTCTGTTTTATAGGCACAGAAGCAAGAGGAGACCACATCACCACTCTGAAGTAAATTAAGTGAGCTTTTAGTTGTGGGGTGGATTGTGGTGGAGCATCCCTCCTCCCTGTCCCTCCTCAGGCCACGCTATGATCTCAGAAATGCTGTCAGGCCTTGGCCTTGATGAACAGCACCTGAGCTGAGCTCCTCTCAAGCCTATCAGAAACACCATCTGCTCCCAGGAACTTGTGCTGTCTAACAAGCTCCAGTTGTTTTTCCAAACAGCCTTGGAAATTTTTTCTTCTTACCTGAATAACAAGCCAAATGGAGCAACATTAAAACAATGCTATCAAACTTTCAGAAAAAGTTACCACTCAAATTGCAGCCAGAATAGAAAATTACTATAGCTAAAGCAACTTTCTTGCAACCCTCGAAACAGTGGGTCTCACTTGGACTTTGAGCTCTCCCGGACCACAGCAGGCTGTGTACATACTCTTTCGGGTCTGTGTACCTATCTGAATATGCTATAGCAAAGGTACTAGGAATGTTGCTCTCTTAGATTCTTAAGTATGTTAGATTTGTAAGCTAAGCCTATAAGTCTGTCAACTGTTGTACTTCCAGTAAATTCTATAGAATCTTTTGTTAAATTGTTTAAATTTAGCTATTGATTAAGCGTTGTTAAAATCTTTAGGCCTAAACTGGGGTCAAGTCCAGGGATAAGTTTGGCAAGGGGGTCTACTCTGAAACTTGTGACTCAACAGGAGGGTCTCCTTTATTCCCTTTTATCCTTACCCTTTCCCTTATCCTTATTCCTTACCCTTAAGCTTTTTTGTCCCCCAGCTCCCATATAGATAATTTTCAGCTGACTTTAGTTTTGGATTGATTGATTTTAGATTTCAGTCCAATTTTTTCTCGGAGTGCTCCAACCACCAAGTAAGTAGTAGAGTGAACCCTTCCAACAAACTTTGTCGTGCTTTCATTTTAGTATTAAACATGCTTTTGCTGATACTTTTGCTGGTGATTCTTTGAGCAGCCTGAAACATTCATGACAAATTTGCCTTGGAGACATTCTAAGCAAGATTAATTTAACAATTTGGTTCCTTCCTAGCAGTATGATGTTATTTGTGTGTTTTCATTCTCTCATACTGCTATAGCAAGCAATAAATTCAAGGTCAAATAGTGGGTATGGTTAAAACTTTGGCAATCCAGTTGACAATGGACAGTTTTCAGTGTTTGGGCCATGGAAGCAAAGCCGAGTCTTTTTGTGTTGTCATCAGATGGTTCGCCCTTGCTTAATACGTGACATCTGTTCCTTGATGTAGGAACAGGAATGCAGTTACAGAGGGAGAAAAAAAAACCAAGGCTTGCATGTTCCTTGTTAACAAATACATTTAAATCCCTTTGGAAGGCTTCATATCCTTCACTGCAATGTCTCCAGTCGACACAAACTGTGTGGAATTGCTTGTGATGAGGCCATTCAAAATGAAGAAGGCATTTAAAACTACCTCTAACTTGAATACCACATAATCTCCTCATTACACCATCATTTGGGAATGCACACTGCCATTATTCAGTGTTTGCACAAAACTATCAAAAGAAATAAGAACGGAAGGTTAAGGGGCAGACAGATGGAAGCATAAAGTACCCTTCATATGGTTCTTGGCATTTTCCCGCTTAAGAGTTGATCTAGTATCCTCTGTGTAATGCAGGATACTACACTGCTGTGGAAGACATCCCTTCTGCAGTACATGGATTTACATCTTCTGTGAGGGCAGCATGATCTAGGCCTTGACAGGAGCTAAAGCACATGAAAGGTGGACGGAGAGATGGGCATCTGTCACACTGAATGCCAAGGCTATGGGATAACCATAGAAGTTTTAGAAGGGAGTGAGAAGGAATCAGTGGTCTGCTGGAATATGGAGCAATCAGAGCTATAGCACACAGCTGGGGAACTTAGACTTTACTATGAACTTAGTTCCTACTACATGGATATTACTGTCTCCTTTGGGAAGCACAGCACATTACCTGGACTGGGTCACAATCAGAATGGATAATTTGAGAAGAACGAATAAACACACTAAGTAAATTTATTTCCCTCTCACAAATCAGATAGCTGAACCTTGGCTGTTTTACCTCAGGAGATGAGGACAGGAAGGGTTTGATGTATATATTGGAGTCGTGCACTTTCAGGTCATGGTCTCCCAGTCCTCTGGTCACTCCAATTGTTGCCATAACCCGAGCCTGGAAATAAAGAAAAGCAATGGGGTAAAATCTTGTTACAAGGACTGTATCCATAGGGAATGAGATAACATTCCTACTCTGTAACTGCTACAGTTAGGGATGAATTCCCTTTTCTTTCCCACAAACTCTAGATTTAACATAGCTAATCAATGTCAAAGCTTTTCATACTCATGCCATCTCCATTCTTCTCCTTATTCTAAGCTTTGTTTTTACCCACATTCCTCTCAGTCACCATCACTAAGGTACTGGGTCCATAGAAACCTAACCCAGCCACCTCACTGTCCACACCAGTCTATGAGAGCATTCCTTCAGCAAATTATAGGTTTTGTAGAGAACAAGGAGCTTAATTATTCACTTAAGGAATCTGTGGCATCTTCCTTTTGACATATTGTTGTATATTCCCTTTCCCAGGGAAAAGTGCCAAGGGCCACCTTAAATTGCTGAACACACAGGTGACAGCAGCACTGACCACACAGAGAGTAGCACTGCTCTCTTCTAGGGAGTCACCCTACGGCAGGTCTGCAGTCTCCTCACATCTACCACTTCCTATCCCCAGCACCTTCCTCTCTGACAGGAGTGGTGTCCCAAGAGGTTCTGGGCTCTCCTTCATTAAAGCTCCTTCAAAGACTGATCAGGCATTCAGCCTCCCAGGGAACCCTGCTCTCTGTGCTCTGCAGATCACTTCCCCCAAACTAGAGCTTAGCCACAGCAGCTTCTGAGCAAGGGAGCTCACCATCACTAACAGCAAACAACTGACTCAGAATCATTTTGCCTCAGTGACTCCTGGCTCCACAGGGCCATAAGAAAGTAAATTAAAAAGATGTGCATGAAACATTTTGCAAATAATTATAAACCTAACGAATTTCAGAGATAAACTGCAAGTCTGAACCTTCAAAACATGGACTAATTTTCAAGAGCGTCTTCTTTTTGCATTAAGAACGTAATGCAACAAAGGAGAACTATTTAGAAACACAGCAAGCATACCAGTATCAGCAAACTGACACCACTGCATCCTTATATTGATCCTATTGCTGCATCCAGCTAAGCTTGCTGGGACCAACACTAACGATCTCACTGTTCTTAATCACAGAACTGAAAAAAAAATGGAACAAACAGAACAGTGTTTCTCCTTTTCAACTATCAGCCTTCACACATCAGAAAAACTCAACAGTGAGTTCACATACACTAGCTGAAGATAAGGTTAAAAGGTGTTATACTTTACAAATCCTTCCCTGATCCCGCCTCTTCCTAAATTAGTTTTGCATCTCAGAGCACTATGAAATAACTTCCTTCTTTGTCCTAGTTATATTTTAAAATGAAACAGGAATATTTAAAGTCAATTACTTATGAAAGTCTCATTGTAGCATATTTACAATTAAAGAAAAACAAAAGCAAACTAAACAACAAATGACTGCTGTAAAATGCTTATTACTATGTTGAGCTCTCCCCACCACCCCCCAGACATGAGATTGATTTGTGACAGAACCAAGATATTCTTTCAAGCTGTCAAAACGATCAAATAAAGAGATACTGAGTGCAAAACACTGGAGTGCCATGGGCTAAACTGAGTGGTAAACAGCACAGAAGAATTCCTTCTTCCTTTGGTCTGAGGAAAGCAAACATGCCCACCTTCTTGCCTTCTCCATATATAAGGGGAAACTTCAAGTCATCTTCCTCAATGGTTTTGTATGCCCTGTGGAGGGAGGACAAACAACATTTATGAAGCTTGTACTCAATTAGTGACCTAGTGCCCTGACACAAGCAGCTGTGATTTCAAAAATGGGGGAAAAAAAATCGTTATTTTTCCTAGGGACTCTGTCTTTGAACCAAGATGTAGATTTCTTTTTCTGCAAGAAGTTTTTTTGCAAATAATTATCCGTTTCGCCAAAAGGAAAAGTGAAGATGGGAAAATACCTAACATGCCAGGCTGCTCCTATTGATTGCAAGGAAAGAAGTGAAGAGGAATAACATCCTAATCAGGTGAGATATTGTTGGATATGGTACCAGCTATACCATGAAAAAAACCCAAATCCAACCAAACAAAAAAACACAAATAAAACAACCTCAAACCCAAGAAACTAACCAATGCCTAGATTCACACTGTTAATGCAAAATGTGAGCAATGACAGGACGTGTACACACAGTGTGAAACAGTTTTCTGATCCTGTTCTCACAGTCCAGGACTGCAGAAACCAAGAAAAGCTTCAGGTGCTGAAGTTTTAGTATTTTTAGTGCACATTTGACCTTGACTGCAACAGTCAAGGTTGTCAGAGGTTTCACATTTCACAGCGGCTTTCCCATGGACAAGGGACAAAAGAAGTAAATGCTCATGCCCTGATTCTGTTTACTGCACGCCTGCATATTCTACCTTTTACACATCCAGTTGTTGACACTGATGAGGTGAGAAGGTTAGCAATTTTGCCAGTGAGAAATGAAAAAAAAAACCCAAAACAACAGAAGATGACAGTCATTCTCAAAAGTCGTTCTCATAGAGTCCTGTGGTTTGTATAATACATGCTGGAGCCCAGGCTCCAGTACCTTTTTGGCTAAGGTACATTGCCCCAGAGGGGTATGGTTCCCTTCATATCACAGCCTCAGCTTTTCCTTGGATGTTGCCATTCCCTCCTGGTCCATCTGTGTCCAAAGCCCTCAGGGTGATACCAAAAGTACCCTGAGTGTACAAACTGGAAGAGAGGGAAGGTGCTGAGCAGGGCCCCTGCCAGCCCCTGCTGTGTAGCTCCCCAGCTCTCAGGGATGGCTGCTGAGCTCCAGGGAGTCACATGGGATCGGGTTTAAGCAATGTTAAGGCTGTGACATAAACCAGCAGGAAATTAAAAATTAAGGGTGAAATCCTATATTGTAATCAAACTGCCCCCTGCTTCACCAAAATATGGCACAGGCCTGGGATCAATAAATGGTGCTGTACAAGCTGCATCACCCAGGCAAGCATCAGAGTTGCGTAGACATTTAAGCCCCACCTTTACATTTCCCAGCAATCAGAGAAAGGAATCGTATTAGGGTTTTGGAGGTGAGAAAGGACCAAGAAAAAAGAGAAGACCAACCAAAATGCATATTAGAAATAGTAGTGGGGGGTTTCCCTCACATGCTACAAAACATTATTACTATGTATAAAATCCCAAAATGAAACTAGGTGAGGTTTGCCAAATACAGTGGGTCCTCCATAGTCAAGAATATCTTAGACTATACAACCATAATACTTGGCCATTGCTCTAAGACACTATACAGTGAAGGCATTCAAATGGCATTCTGCACTGGGAAGGGCAAATTAATTAGCACTTAAACCAAACAAAGAGGCACAAATTACTACAAGTAGCCAACATGACAATACTTCCCTGATGTTTAAATCTTGGAATAGCATTTAGTTGGGAAGGAGGAGTCAGCCATGTATTTTGCTCTTGTTCCTTCCTTTATTTCCAACAAATATTTCTGCCTCACTCACTAACTTGGATATCCTGGTTTGAATGTAGAGCAAATAATTTATTATTTCTGACTACTCATGAACATGTTTTGAAGCTTCCAACTGGACCTACAATACTGGAAGCCCTGGGAAAACATCCTTGAGGAGTCCGAATGATGCCTTGCAATAGAACCAGTTGCTTGAACCTTGCTCTGCCACCAAGAAAATGGATATCAGCTGAGTGAGTCCATTGTGGGCATCAGTCAAGCCACAAGCCTGAGAAGACAACCATTCCTACTGGATGTTCACACTGTGGTACGTATTTGTTAAAATAGCAAGCAGAACTAAGATGATGTGACTTAACTGCTTGCAGCCCTCTTTTTAGAAGAAAAAGCCAAGCCCATTCTTTACACACAGACTATATTATCTGCAAGGTAACTACAAATATTTAAGACCAAAGCCCTCACTTTACACTGCCCTGTAAGTTGACAAAAACGGAGACCAAACTTTTTTCCCTCTCTCCTGTTTCTCCTTATATTGTCCTGCACAACACCTCACAATGACTGTGCTTTAGGAAGAAGGGAAAAAAGTATTATTTAGGCCAGTGTCATTCAAAAGAATGATCCCCACTGCTAAGTTCAGCTTCTTTTATGGAACCATTACAAAAACAACTGTCCCTCAGGCCTTCAGCTGTGACACCTTGGTGTAAGGACATTGGGGGAGGCCATTTTCCAAGGGCTGCAGCTAACTTGTTCCATCAGCAGATTAGGGAGAGCAGCTGGCTAGCCTGTGACCTCCTGAAGCTGTGCAACTAAGTGAGGGAGGCCCAGACACTTACAGTGATTTATTACGTGGTTTCTTATAGCCTATTACCTCTTGGGCTTAGAACTTGGGTGCCAAACTCATCTCAAATGTGCTTTTTCTGTTGATGCTGCTATTGCCTGAAAAATTATCATCACTTAAAAAACAATGCTCAGAACTGCAACCACAGCAGCAGAGGTATCATAGACACACTGAAAAGCAACCCAAGACACTCTAGAAAAGTACCTATGTCCTACATTACTAGGGAAACAGAATTAATAACATACTAGTGTGTGGTTTGCTGCAAGAGAAGCATGAAGCACAGCTTTTCAGCTAACAACCTCAGCAACTGCACTGGGGAGATGGAAAGAAGATATGAAGTTCATTTTAATTTATGCCCTGTGAAACCTCCTGTATTTTGTATGTGGGTTTATTTCACACAGGCTACAACCTTCTGGACAATTTCTCTTGATTTTATGTAATAAAGTTGCATTTACACTGTCGTGTACTGTATATAAAGATATAATATGGCAGTAGGTATATCAAACACAGACTCAGAGAAGCTGAGGGGGTGGTTTGGCTCTTTTAGTGCCAGCATGGCCTTATTCAGCCCTCTGTGTAATTCAGCCCAGCTCACTGCTTTAACAGCACAGTGTTACAACCCTCCCTTCTCCCTGTCTACCTTGTCCACATCCCAGGAGGTTTGTGTGGCCACCAGGGCATGACAAGAAAGTTTATAAAGACAAGGCAATGCTACTGCTTCCAGCTCTGAATGAGCCTAAAGTTTGTTAAGTGCTTCTGCCACGTAAGCTTCTATTTTTCCAAATGGAAAAACAGGGGGAGCAGTGTGGAGTAGAAAAGGCAAGCTCGTGCCCAGCTAGATCTAGCTGCATTTTTTTCAGTTAACTTTGTTTCTTCTTTTCATTTCAAAAGAATTATGAAATGCTACTGCTGTCCAAAAATATTGAACTAGGCCTTGACATATGTACCACCCACAAAGTTACACTTGGGCTCAGGATCAACATTTTGGAAAACTGGGCCAAATCGCACCAGGAGCCAAAAGAGATGTCAGAACAAAAGAACTAGGACTGACATGATGTTACTCGTATGCTAACTGAAATCTGCTCTAAATGCATGGTGAAAAAATAACCAGGAGCTACTAAATGCACAACACAATCTGCAGAAGAAATTTCTTAGAATGCTGGGGTTATTAGCAGCGCTTTAGCGCTCTTATAAAAAAAGGTTGTCAAAGTTACCTGCGTATTTCTGGGTCAGAACCTGAAAAACCAGTCAGCTCCCATATGCAAATTTCAGAGCCAAAATCCCAGATAATGTCTTACATGTGTTATGAGTTCTCCTGCCATATAAGTTGTTCTTAAAATTGGCCTTCTGAAAGCACATACAAATTCACGTAAGAGTAGAAGTTGATGACTAAAACGAGAATCCAAATTCCATTTTCTTTAATGGCAAACTGTGTAAGGTTACTGGTCATGAAAAGTATTGCATTGGCATCCCCAGGCACAACAGATGGTGTTGAAAACACAACCTACCCTGACCTGGAAGGTTCAGTTCTGTGCACGACAGGGGAATCCAGACTCTGTGCTCTGCTTTTTCATGGCACTTGGCTTTAGAAAGTTTGTCTGTGTTTCACATCTCTGCTTGTGACACCTAATAGTAAACTGAGAATTAAACCTAAGGAAGAGCAAAGAAAATCATCATCAAAGGGCTTTAGCTTGAAGCAGAGAACAAACTTACTTGTGGCAAGCAACTGAAAGAAAGTACTACTGCTTTGTAAAAGTCCCAGTTCACTCTGAATACAAGGCTAAAGGCATCTCTGAGACAGGTTTGTAGAACTCATGTATTTCTAGCACTGCTTTGCTACCACTCTAAAAACCCCCAAACCTAGGGCCATCCATACACCCTCCACCTGCCCCAACTTTCCCCCTCACCCAAAATAACCCAACTCACAACAAAACTACCCCAGCTATCCAAACAACCTCCTTCTCAAGTTCAACTTTCTTTGGTCGTACCAACAGAAAATCATGTTTCAATCTTTAAGCAACACAAAACATGACAGAAACTCTTCCTTCTTTTCTCCTCCCACACAAATAATCAGTGGAATGGAGCTCACCCTTTGGGTAACAGCACAAACCACCAGTCCAAAAGGAACTGTTCATCTTCAATGTCTGTAGAACTACAGGCATCTAACCAATGTAAGTGCATGCTTACTATCAAGAAGAAAAGATGTGTAGTGCAGGTTAGGCACAGAGCCACTGAAAACTATATCATTTATGTCTCAACTCAGCCATAATCTTAAAAAATGTCCTTACACTTGTGCTTCTGCAGAGTCAGGATCTCTAACTCCAGACAGCACTGTCTGATACTAAGTACCCTCTAGATAGGTTAGCTGTAACATTCAGTGTCTCAGTATTTTTCCCCTATTGCTCATCTGACACATAGTTTAATGAAACAAAATTGCAATAAACAAAGATAATTAAGGCATGCAAACTACAGCCATGTTTTTTTCAGAGAAAAGATGATGGCAAAGCCAAATCAAAGACCAATGCACATGCACATGGGCACAAAATAGTTTTTAGGGGAAGATCTACCTTAACCAAGATACTCTCACAGGCTTTCTATCAGGTAAAGAGGAAAACATACACGTTTTAAAGCCCTCATTATTCACAGAAAATTCAGAAACACCTTCTTACGAACCTGAAAGTGTACAATGCTTCATTTTGCAAATCCCAGTTCTGTCTACCAATCTACAAACTGAAAAATAAATAAAGTCTCTCAGCATAACTTGTACACATCTGTGATCTCTGCCTTGGTCAAATCAGACTAATGCATGAGCCTTGGACCTCCAAGGAGCCTGCACTGCTGTGTACAGTCCTAAGATGGAGTCTGGACTTTGGAGAGCTCCAGCACATATTCCTGTGGAAGTAATTTCTAGGCAAAACAAACTATCCGTTTTGGCCAGTCCAGTTTAAAGACTCAAGCACCAGAATCTTTTCAGGCACTTCCTGGAATGTGGTTGACTCTTTAGTCCATTCACCTCTATTGGAGCATTAAAAGAAAGTGGTAGAAGAAAAGTCAGAGACAGGATTGTCAGCCATCTCAAGCGTTTAGAGAGGTCCTTGCCCAAAAACAGATAAATCAGGGAAAAATAAAATGAAGGTATTTAAAAGCAGAGGCTGGGAGGGACAGAGCAAGAGTATTGCAAATGCTTTCATTCACTACTTGTGAGCTGTTGAGGTTCCACTACTGAGTGACAAAACCTGTGTGCAGATAGTGCAGCTGCACGTCAAGCAGGTACACCTTGTGCAACTGCCTCAGCAGGCTACAGTAATTTCACGAATACAAGCCACACCAATTTGACCAAAATTTTGGTGGAAACCCGGAAGTGCGGCTAATATTCCGGGCGGCTAATCTATTAACAAAATTCTAAAAGCTGCCAACACGGAAGTGAGAGCCCGCGGCAGCCCCAAGCCAAGCTGGAGCCCGGCCGGCCCCGGCAGAGGTGGGAAAGCCTGGCAGAGGCGGGGCCAGCAGTGTGGGGGGCGGGCGGCAGAGCCTGAGCCAGCAGGGCGGGGCAGGGGGGGCGGCAGAGCCCGGGCCAGCAGGGCGGGGGAGCCTGGGGAGAACTGGGGCTAGCAGTGCAGGGGAGCATGGCAGAAGCAGGAAGGCCGGCGGGTGGGGCTGCCTGGCAGCGGGGGAAGCCCAGCAAAATCGGGGCCAGCAGCGTGGGGGAGCCCGGCGGTGCGTGGGCATGCAGTGCCGGCCAGGGCGAGGAAACGCGGCGGCGGTGCAGATGGGAGGGGGCGGCCGGCGAGCCTGGCAGCGGCGGCAGTGCCTGGCCCGCCGGCAGGGCGACTACGTAAACAACACAGCGGCGACGCGGCCGGCGTGCCTGCCAGCGGCGGCAGTGCCTGGCCCGCCGGCAGGGCGAGTACGTAAACGCAGCGGCGGGGCGGTGCTGACGGGAGAGGGGGGCCAGTGAGCCCGGCGGCGGCTGCAGCACCACCCAGCCGGCCCCGTCGGCAACCATGAGCGGGCCGAGCCTGCCTGGCCCCGCCCCGAGCCAGTAAAGCCCGCTATGCCGCGATCCTGTTACTAATTGGCCAGTTTGTGAAAGCTGCGCACGGATTCTCGCGACTAACGAAAGTGCGGCTAATATTCGGGGTGCGGCTTATCTATTGACAAAGACAGCAACATTGTCGAGGCACCGGGGGTGCGGCTTATAATCCGTGCGGCTTGTATTCGTGAAACTATTGTAAGTCTTTCTTTTTTGCCCCCAGCAAACTTGCTGCCTTGAGCACTTCTTAAAATTTATTTCATTTCTTCTACTTTTAAAAGACAAACTGGAAGGTTTGTCAGCAATTTACTCTAGAGATAGAGGGGTAATGGAAGTGGGCTGTTAACACTTTATGGGCTGAGTGCACTGGAGTGCACTGCGATGGACAGAAAAAACATTTGTAAATTTGTATTTTGCTTGTATTTTAACCATGTTAAAAGGTTGTGAGGCAGATGGGAGAAAGGCTACATGTTAAATTCTCAGTGCCTGCTCCAAACCTGCTAGCTGAGATCCTCTGGAAGCAAAGAAGATTGAGATTAAGGAACAATCACAAAGCAAATTCTTCTGGGAAAGATCTCTAGTGCAGGATGGATGCACTGAGGCACAGCTAGCAGAGACCTCACCATTCCACAGCAGTGTTGGAAACTCCTCCAAGGAGCAAGGGGCCTCCTCTCAGCCAGAAGCAGAGCTATAAAGCAATCTTTGGTAGAGAGGGAAAGAAAGAGAACTTCTATGGATCCAGCTGAGGTTATGTCAAATTTGTGCAGATGGGGAATCCAGAGAAAGCGTGAGTGTGGAAAGAGACTTCACCTTGTCAGGAAGAAGGGCTGTTTTTGCTTGGATTTTCAGATTGAATATTATCTCGTTCCAGTTTAGTTTCCTTCTGACAAAACAGACTGGGATTCTTTTGTTTGCCCTTGCACATGTGGCACCTGATTCCACGCCAAAGCAAAGCCCAAGTGGAGATGCACAGCCCTGCAGGGACAGGTATGCACGGCTTCCAGAAGGAGATGCTCTTGTAGGACATGACTCAGACCAACCTCATTCTTATTACTCTCATTTAGCCCCAGAGAGGCCATTTACACAGAGCTCTACTCCAGAATAAGTTTTCTCTTTTGTTGCAGCAGTATTACTTTCCTATTTCTGCTTTCGCCTGCCCCAAAGACTCTGGCTCAGCTCCTGTGGCATGTGCACACTCGGGGGAAAGAGCCATTTATCACCGTCAGGAGACGTGCTGTACACAGCAGGTCAGCTCTCACCTCCTGCTGCTACTGCAGTGAAGGCTGCAAATCCTGAAAAGATGCATAACATGCACATTGCAAACAGCCATTCATCATGGTAGAGCTGTGCCCCAGACACCCAGGCACAGCCCAGCAAGCTGCTCTAGTTGTGTGCACCAAAGAGGCACGTCCCCTCCCGCTCCCTGCCACCTTGCAGCGAGAGACAAAAGCACAGATACAGAAAGCAAGGAGGTGACTGCAGATGATGGTCTCTGCTGCAAAAATGATATCCTCTCTCTCTCCTCCAGAAGAGCCCAGTGCTGCAAAGGTGCCCCATAATCATTAAATTATGAAAATGTAAGTTGCTGGAAGGAAATTAATACCAGGCATGACTGGGGAAAAGGTTGCTTTCTCATGAAGTAATTATGAAATTAAAATTTGATCTCTCCCTGGTGATTGTACAAAGGATACGGCTGAGGTCTCAAACACAACAATACAGCCAGGATTTCAGCAGAAAAAACATAGAATGTTTCACTAGGCAAAAAAGCTCAATTAAAAAAAAAACCCAAAAAAACGGAGGAAAGGATGACTTGTAAATTACATGATTTTGGCTAAAAGGTGCAATCAAGCAGGTTAGAGCACAGGGTTTGCGGACTTCCAATTACTTCTTACAAGTTGGAATCAAGCTGTTAGGAAATGCAGCTTATCTGAATAAGACTAATAATGCTAAGCTAATTAGACCCACAGGCATTAGCCAGCAGATAAATTCAGGCCAAAAAGAGGGGCACTGTCACTTTAAATACTGCCTTGGGATCAGTGGAAAAGCTAATGAGGAGTGTCAGTTGGGGCTGTTTTATTAGGTGGTTCTCTAGAGACTATAGCCTGAGGTTTCTGTAGCAGGGCTTCTGCGCTTGATTCAATAAATCAATTTATATTAAAGGAGGGTGCAGCACAGGTGCCAGCTCCATAAAGCATTTCTGTGGCATTTCTCAGTCTACTCAGACACTCCTTGGGCTGGCTACCTGAATGTGCTGTCAAAGGACATTGAGCCCAGCAATAAAGAGTAAGATAGCAGCCACATTGGCAATATTTGTTCAAATCAGCTCGCACATTACCAAGCAAAACATGTACATTGGCTCTCACCGGGGTATTCTGGATCCCCAATAAGTGATTAATGAGAGCCTGGTTTTTGTGAGCTGGAGTCTGAACCGCAGACGGCAAGGCAGGCTGCACAATGAAAGCAAAAGGCATCCATCCCAAACAAAATAAAATGGCTTGAAAAGTGAAGTTGCTTTTTTAATCAGATGCTTAGAGGCTGAAAGACATTCCCTGTTGGAAAGAAAAGGGTGAGTGCAGAGCAGACTGGCAGCTTTCCAGGCAGTGGACAATATTGACTCTAGAATAAAATGGGTTTTGCTTAGTGCTTGCCTCAGGGCACTAGCCTCCCTGCTTTGGAATAAATCATGCGGGCAATTCCCCAGCAGGGGCTGACCCTTGGGAGCTGACCCCATGTGCCACAGCACCCCCCCACCAGACACATGGACACTGAGCTGGCAAGGCCCCCACTGCTGCTGCAAAGATAGTGTACCCAGAGACAGTGCCCAATTACCCCCCTTGCTGCCACCTTGGGCTTTAGCCCACGGTGTATGGTGGGCACTACACTGCCTCAAACCAATTCTGATGAGGTGCAGCTCAGCTCTGCCTCTCCTGGAGGGCAAAGGAAGCAAATAACAAATAGGCCAAAAACCATACTTGTTATCTAGGTCTCTTTTGCCATGCTAAAACCAAGTCAAAAAGCTGAAGTTGTGATCTGGAAACAAGCCTTTAAAGAACTCCACTTCAATGCAAGCAGTAGAAAAGCCACTGTTTTTGTTCCAAGGAGGAGCAAAAAATTAACTTTGAAACCACCAAAGCTGATGCCAACTGGTAGTGCCTTCTGGATGCCTTCGGTTAAGAACAGTGCTTTACTGACTCCTCCAGTCCCACAGAAGGCTGAGAGGGGAACTCTGGAAGGAGCCACAGTGAAGGACACAGCCAGTCAGAAATCCAGGTTTGGGAAGGTTCTAGGATATAGTCAAAGCAAAGTGCTTCAAAATTGTTCACACTGGATGTACACGTGAAGGAAATCGGATCAACTGTGTCTTAACTTTAAATAAAAGCCAGAGACAGAGAACATTAATTCTGTGCAGTCCTTTAAAGGAGCAGCTGTTTCTCCCCCCCCCATATTTTCACTTCAGGTTACTCACCCCTTTTTTTAGCACTGACCACTCTGCTTACATGGCCTCTGAGTCTTTCCTGATGCTTCTGTTGCCAGAACTTATCAAAGCCACCAGGACACCTCTCTCCAGTACCAGTTTAACCTCTGCAAGGCATGGGCTTGAAAACTCCAGCCCAGAGACCCAGCTGTGAAAGACTGTCAGTAACACAGATATCTGCCAGCAAATTATGGCTTGAGACAGCTTGAAAGCTTGTTCAGCAGGACACACTGCTCTTAAGATGCCTTGCCAGCTACACTACATGTTTTGCAATCGCTGTTGAACCACAAAGCACATGGGGCAAGGGTGCAGGAAGGGCAGCTCATGGTCAGCTCCCAGCAGTGTGGGATTTATTTTATGCATATTTAATACAACATGATTTCTAATTGCAATTGCCACTGAAAAGAAAGGAGAAAGGGTAGGTGAGCTGGAGAGAGAAGGGAAAGGCTGGTCTCAAAGCAGTTACAGGCAGCCTAGACTAGTGATGTGGTACACATTGCTGGATCAGTGGTTGTCCTAATGCTGTGGGGAAACTTGGCAGCTGTGCTACCACTGTGGGCTGTGGAGACAAAGCCAGTGTGGAAACTTCACATGAAAAAAAAAAAAAGAAAGAAAAAAAAAAGAAAGAAAAAGCAGAAAGCAAAAAAATAAAGGGCCAAATACATTATAACAGACCCAAAGACAATAATCTTTTGTAATCCAAACAAGCTGGGCAAGCCAAGCCATTGTTGAGAATCTGAAAAGCTCTGGACCAAAGGAGGAGGATAAAAATGAAGAAAAAAAAGTCATACAGCTCCTAATAGAAAACACAAAAAGCATACTGAATTGCAGAATAAACCAGTTTGTTTTCCTGGGGAAACATCAAAGCAGAGAGTGTTTTACATTCTCTCACTAAATGATTAAGTAATTAAGTGTAGAAGTAGTTGTTTCTTCCTAATATCACCTACACCTCTCTACATGTATGTGCAAATGTCAACACACAGTGAGACTAGTGACCAAAAACCAATTCAGATAATTGATCATCTGCACTGTATATGATAAAAGTTCAGCAGCATTTTAGTGTATCAAGCTCTGGCTGGCCAAAAGGCCATCTGACATTTTCTAGAAAAGGAATATATATGCTAATTTATTCTCCATGATAGATAGTGTCCTTAGAAACAAATGCAAAACAGACATGTCCTCGGCCACTGTGTCCTGGTACATCAGTTGAAGCCAGGAATAAGAAAGGGAAGAAAATAGAAGCAAAATCGTTGAAGCGGAAAACAGCCACTAAGAAACCTTTGCCACCTCAAACCATCACCACTGAGGGCCCACCAAACTGGAAATCTAATGTCTTGTCCACAATTACAACCATTACAATTAAGCCAGGCTTTTAGATAAACAGAAATGGATTGCCTCTCCTCTGCCTAGGGGATCACTGCACACAATTCAACGGGTAACAAAACCTTAGGCAAAACCTCGCAAAAAGAAATGGATCCTTATTCAGAAGAGCTGTTTTACACAAATGTATGGCAATAGAGCAATTTCCTCGTCATTTAATTGTCCCGAGGCAACTAAACAAAGAGGTAACTGAGGCACTAGTTGTGCAACATGAAGCAGCTGAAAGATTCCAATTCTTTTATTAGGACAAAAATGCAGGCCCCATTTTTCACTTCTATCCAGAAGTCAAAAGGAACAGTAGGGAGAGGTAGCCCCATCACAGTCTCCACATGCTTCTGCTTGGCACAGGCCACCTTTTTTTGGGACAATACTGTGATGAATTCAGACTTGAATTTTCAAGTCGCAGTTCAAGCATTTACTCCAGAATAGCTGCTTACAGCTAAGCGTATTTGTACTGAACTGGTGACAATTTTTGCATTGACCATATTAGAAACTCCAACTGGATCAGTGTGTGTCCTAGACTCCAAGAAATTTAGAAAAATCAACTGGAAAAAACCTGTTTTCTTCTCTCTGCTATATGCTGGAGCTAAGAGAGTTCACAAACCAGTACTGAAAAGCAACACATTGAATCAAATCTGCCAGTTTGATTTACCAAAGGTCTTCTACCTTACTCAGTATTCTACATTTAGAATTTCTGTTCCTTTTTCTAATGCCAAAGAGTATTAACTAGGTAATAATAGTTTTTGGTAAAGTGGTATGCACACATTTACAAGTGAGGTAGAAACTAATATACAGAATTATCTCTTCACTTAACTTTTAAACTGTCCATTGCTGCACAAATCTCCACATTCTGCTGGAGATTTGGACTGGAAAAAAATACTGTAGTAAGCAAAACTTCCACTGAGTTTTTTTTTCCATTTCATTTGGGACCTCTACTGAGCAACAACAGTTATTTTTCCTCTTCGTGTTTTACTTCATATTTATCAATACCAAATTTTATCACTGTCATGCCCATTTGTGTTAATCACTGAATTCTTTGCAGTACCTCATGGTCATTCTTGTTTAATAAGAAAAGAGCTGTGGTGCCACCTGCCAATGCTGCAACTTCCACCATTCCAACCTCATTTCCTTTCCAGACCACTAACCAACCAGGGAAATGCAAAACAACTCCCATGAACCTGAAGAAACCCTCTTTGCCTTCCAAACACGATGAAAGAAATCTGTTCTTGCCTTCCTCTCAGGAAGTTCCTGGCCTATAATACTTCTGTAGCTCTCCCCCACATGTTTTTCCTCCCAACTGGCATGTCATATCTTGAAAAAGAGCTTTTGGAAGTCTACAAAAAACCATTCTTTATTGGTGCCTCCAGAGACATCTGGGAGTTTAACAAAAAAACCCTCCTTCTGCAGAAATTGGGAGAGTGTCTCATGATCTTCCAAATGTTTTGCTGTCTAAGTCCTCAGTTGATCCAATGTTCTCATTCTGTTCCTATTCTTTTGCTCATGCCTGTAGCCTTTTTAAAATGTGAAGTCATCATTCTCAGGGTGAAACTGCATATTCTACTAGCAGCTGTTCAAGATGACAGACCAATGATAGTTATTCTCAGATTTACATGTGCTGCACAAACACTTCAGATTATATTAAACTTAGATCATTATTCTGACATTAAAACATCATTATATTTATGGTCCATAAAGCATGGAACAAAGCAAAAGTTACGTAGAGCTGTAGTTGTATGTGAGCATCCAGGCTTCCAAATCTAAAATATGCTTTCTTTTTAACTCCTCAGTTCTTTTTCTTCCTGAAAGGACATTTACTACAGACACTAAAACACAAATGTCATGGAAGGGAAGACCATTTGTATATATTGGGCTTTTGCCTTCATAAGTCACGCACAGAATTCACAACAGAAAGATAGGGCTTCACCAACGAGCCTCCTGAATCCAAAAAACAATGCAGACATTTAGCCAGAAACCAAAAACCACATCATTCTTTCTGTCTTCACTTTTTAAAGTCCATGCTGTTCATTCAAGCCTTTTCATTTTAGGCTGGCTGTGGTCAGATAGGCCCATGTCTAAAACAATTCCTAAAGGGATATCCAAACCAAGCTGTAGTGTACTAGGGGAGGTAGCTCGTCCCTTCTGCAAACTTTCCTGGGCATGTGAAGGCATGATGTACCAATGTCTTGGTTTAAAAGACAAATGCCTAACCCACTGATCCAGAATTTATAAAAAGCTACTTCCAAGATAGGAAAACTGTTTAGCTTTTGGAAAGATCCCCTGGCACATCTTTGCCTTTATATGCTGGCTCACACATTAAAATGAGTTCTCCCAAGGGAAGTCAACTTATTTAAAACATCTTCTAGAAGAAAGACACACCTG
This sequence comes from Catharus ustulatus, assembly GCF_009819885.2. NCBI lineage: Eukaryota > Metazoa > Chordata > Aves > Passeriformes > Turdidae > Catharus > Catharus ustulatus. The sequence continues at coordinate 52,377,523 of NC_046224.1, read as the reverse complement.
AAAGAAGCAAATACCTTTTCTTTTAGTATGCAGGGGTACACCTCCACATTTGATGCAGTTTATACTAATCCAAGATAGTACAAGGCAGGCATTGGTTGGGGGAGAAGGCTGACCCCATGCTGAGAAGGACACATTCTTACCAGCCAGTCATGTTGAAGTCACGGTACAGCATCCTCTTTCCAACTTCCTTGCGCTGCACCCTCCGTGGAAACTCTAAATGTGTGAATTCATTTCCCAGCAAGTGAGGCTGCATGTAAGCCTGCGGGCAGAAATCAAACCACAGATACCACATAAAACAAGACATCATCTATTTTTAATGAGATAGTATTGCCATCCCTTCCTGGCCCATTCCCACACAAATTCCACCCACTCCTCTACCCTTCTTTTTAAATAAAGAAGATGATGTGCTCCTTTTCAGCAAACAATGAATATACACCATCTCTGTCCCTGTCTGATATCCAGCAGCAGCATTATAGGGAACAGTCCTCTTGCCCTCAAAATCCTTAATTTCTTCTCCCTGCTCCTCAAGATTTGGGATCTCTAAAGTACACTTCAGCCATTGACCCTGAAGGAGTCTGCAGATTTTTGTAAAACAGAACACATGCCTTTTTGTGAGTCAGCAAGAGAGAAAGCAATGATCAGATACAAAGTCTTGGAGAGACTTGGAGGGGTGAGTGTGCAGTGAAGCCCAAGGTTTTTAACTCCCAGTTCAGCTATGCCAACAACACAGAAAAACTAACGTTGCTACCACATTTTAATTGCCACCATCTCAAGAAAAGTGCACCCTATCACACGACATTGCAAATAAACACAAGCTACAGAGCAATTTATTTTCTTGTTTTTGAAAAATTACATCCTTCATGCAAAATAGACCTTTAGAAAAGCAGCAGAAGTTTTGTGTCACAACTGCAACTAAGGTCTTTGATAGTTTTAATGTTCGAATGCTGCTCATGTCCTTTCTAGTGCACTGCTCTGCAGATGTTGGATGGCCCCTTTGCCAGAGTTGTGCCTCTGCCTCATGTTCTCCAGAGCTGACCATAGTTGAGAGCATTGCGAGGCTCCTCATCCACTGTGTAAATTTTTGGATTGAATTTATACACTGATCACTTGACATGGTGGGTTAATCTTAAACATACTTATTTATTCTTCCTGAAATAAATCTCACTACTTTTTCTTTAGTACTCAAATAAACAAGCCTTTCTCTCTTCCTCTGCAAAGCTGCATTGTGAGCGAGCTCTTATAAAAGACAGTCAAATTGGCTAGGGAACTGAAAAAAGTTGCATTTCTTAACCTTTTTGCAGATAACTCTTTTTCCTTATCCGGCCAGTTAAGGCAATAAAGTCTGTCTTATCTTCAGCAGCAGCTGCCATCAAGGGAGATGAAATGAGCTGGGTTTAGTTTGTGTGTATGTCATAAATCTAGTGCTCATCAAAGGTAAGCAGCAGGAAGCACTGGAAGCCCTTATTGATCTACCTGGCATCTGTCATGCAGATAGTTCACAATAAAATATTCCCTGCATTTAAGAGTTGAGCCTGCTCCCACTCAATTTAATAGGAGCTCTATCAGGCTCAGCATAACACTAATCTTCTATCAGCTTGTCCCTGCTCCTGTCACCAGACATCCTTCCAGAAAACACCTCAAGCTTGGTTGGAACAGGACTGAGGAAGGTTGCTGCATGTAGCCAACAAGATTGAATTCTGCTTTCAAAGAGGTGGTTTTCAAGCACACAAGTGACTTGATATTGCAATGCCTCCATGGAACAGAAACTCCACCAAATTATCTCTGTATACAGTGAAGTGAATAACTTTTTCTCCCTCAGTCTACAATCAGCCAAGGTCCCCTTCTCCACGCAAGTATTACTGTCAAGGGCCCTCTAATTGGATCCCTCTCCTCATTACAGAAATGGTTGGGAAGCACTAGTGACTTTTGAGAGGTTCAGCAGTATTAGTCCACATGAGACTTTTCATACTTCCAGAACTCTGAAACGTCTTCATTTAAAAGTACATGTAAGCTTTTTTAAAATTTCTTTACATTCCAGTTGCAAAAAAGATGGAAAATTCCTAATGATTTGATGTATCACAATATATTAATGATATTTGTTCTTTATATGATAACAAAGAGCTGGATTGTATTGGTATCTTAAAAACTTTTTTCTAGTCTATGGTATTGTAAACAATGAAGTCAGTCTGCATTGAAAGTGCAATTCAGTTCACTTTTAAAAATGCACAGCTTATCTTGATTAAAGCATTACAAACCACTACCAGCTAAATACTGTCACTTGCCTATAAAACAAGGTCATATTTGAAAAAAAAAATCACACCTGATATCAAAATGAAGTTACCTAGCCTTCAGATTGTAAGATTACTAGTCTGAAGAGGTCCAGAAGAAAAACACTACAGGCTTTTAGCATTTTTTCACTTAAAAACAAAAATTTCCTTTATTGAAAAGGTAAAGCAATCAGGAGAGACTGCACTGCATAAAGATTTACTCAGATGGAAAGTCTGAGGTCATAACTGAAATAAGATTAATAAAGCTGGCACAGTTACCAGTGGACTGCTAATGTTCAAATAAGACTTCTCTTCCGCAGCCAAGCCTCAAAGCTTGATTTACAATCCAGGGATCTTAACTTGATTCTAATATTTTTGGCGTCAGTGAAACAGAGGGAAAAGAGCAATTTGGAAGCTGCTAATGTCTGTGATCTGAATTCTTATGTGAAGAAACAGGGATTTTTGTTGTGCTTTGCTTGATTTTTTAATTTTCCATATTTTAAACCATTTTTTAACAGTTATTTTTGATTCTTCACTGGTAATTCTACAGAGAGAAGAATGTTCTACTACAAAACTCAGCTGCAACTTCCAGCTGTGCTTGTTGAGAACTAATCTCCATGTACAAGGCACGACTCTTCTCCCCACCTCAACAAAACCATGCTAGGCAGCAGAACCAGAAAAATAAATAAAAAGCAACACTTTAAAAATCTACAGATCTTCCAAATAGACATCCAAGCAGAACCATGAAACCACCTGAAGTGATCAAACAAAACAAAAAAAGTGAACTAACTACCAGAATTTCTCCTGTGATGACACAACATATTTTCCATTTTAATGTGTTTAGTCTTGATGTGCAAGGACCTCAGATCAGAAGCACCAGTCAGAGAACCTGAAATTTAACAAATAGTGTGGCTATCCAACACTTCCTATACCCTTATGAGGTATTTTCAGACAACATTGTTATTCTGTGTTATGGAATTGGAACATTTTTCATATTTTCTCTTTCAGAAGCCGTTAGAACTTTTTGGCATAAATCTGGCAGAGTCTGCATTGTGTGTTTTTGGTACTTTGCCATTTTATGGTGTATTTTGTGACTGGATGCATTGCATTCAAAATTAGTTTTTTAAAATGGAGTTCAGTCAAAGAAGTATTAGTCATGGTTGTTTAAAAAGGGCATTTACTTCCTGCTGTGTTTCCTGGTGATTAGAAAAGCAAACATGAAATTAAGATAAACCTAGACTTACAAACTAGCATGCCAGTTAATTAGGTGGCAGGAAATATTGCACGTATCTTATCTGTACCTCAGTAAGGCCTGCCATTGGCTTTCCAGCTCCCTCAGTAGCCACTGCCCTGGAAAGTCACTGGCATTAGTGGTTTCATTGCATTCTGTGCTATTTTCAGATTTGCTGCTTTCCCCTATACCAACTATATGTTACAACTTTATAGTTATATCTTATAGTGCCCTTTTCTCCAAAAGAATATTCTACTATATGGGACTATTGCTCACACCAGCATGCACAGCCCAACTCAGAAGTTTTGCAAATGACTCAGCCATTATCATAGGGACACATTTAAACCAAAGAGAGATTAAAATTACAGGATGTGGTGGTAAAAGGAAGGAGAAGACCAGAAGCCAAATCCACCTCTTGACTGGTCTCTCATGTTGTGAAAGGTCAGGACCCCTTCCATGGAACCGTACATCTCTTACCACATCATCATCCACTGTGTCAGATGGCTGAAGTAATCCTATGCTGGGTGATACAGGGAGCCAAAAACTGTAAGAGAATTACATCTTGACTGACTTGTAATCAAAGTGCTGACTGGACATTTAGGAGATCTAGGCACATTTCCCTTCAGGCTCAGTTTCTACAGGCATCCTTCAGCAGGTGAGTTAGCGACATTTTATCCTCACCTGAGCAACAAAATAAGAATAGATCCCCTTTGAGCCCATGACTGTCTGGACACATGAACTTTTGCTTGAATGGTGGCAAACACGAAGAGCACCCATGGTCACTGTCACTGGTGGCCTCCCAGTCTCTCCTAGCAGTGACACCTGCACTGGTAGCACTGGTGAACTTTTGAGGGGCAGTTTGGCTGCACACACAAAGATGCTACAAACACCATGCTGACCTCACATGATATCTTGAAAGTGCAACTTCAGTAACTAACAGAAATACACCCATTTGCAGTGTGCTCAATTCATCATTCATTTTAAACACATCTTGCAAGGGAGTAAGTAACAAAATCTATCCTATTTACTGTTGCAATTTAGACTATCATGACTGAAATTAATAGCCTCCTTAGAAGATGAAAGAAAAATTGCTTCTAGCTGGCACTGCCTGCACAATTGCTGAATGTACCAGAGCAGTTCACAGTAAATACTGGATTTATATTTCCTTCAAGACACACTGATACGGGAAGTCAGGACTTTTCCCAATTGCTGTGTGGAGTCTCCAGCTACAGTGCTAAAAACAAAAGACACAGAAATTCAGAAGAAAAGAAGGTTTCTAAATGCCCACTAGTGGAAGGAAAGCAACATGGTGTACTGAACCTCTACAGAAGCCAAAGGGCCAAGGGAATACTATAGCAAAGGTTTCACACTTTCCATCTTAAGAAGCATTCTCTGACTGAAGGACTGATCACCTTTTGCAATCCTCTCACAAGCTGTGTGCACAGAAGTCTGTCTCTACCATATAGCCTGCCTCAAGTCTGCAGCTGGATGCTGCTCCCCCACTGCCCTCCTACAGAGTGATGACCAGGCACAGAGCTGCTTGAATCAGAACAACAGGATAGTCAACTTATTCTATTCAGGTTTCCATGCCAGAGGCCGACTGCCAAGGCCATTCTTGGATGCATGGCAATATACCTACCAGGACAGGGAAAACATTTGCTTCCCTTCCTTCTCAGTTACTCAACCACTATTAGCTGAAGTACAATTTTGTCTCTAAGACTAGACTGGAGGACTTAATATAAAGATACTCACATGACCCAAACAACTCATTATTCCATGTATTTCTTTCCACACAGAAATTAAGGTTCAGAAAAGAGTGGTTAAAAGGACATCCTGTGTGACTGAAGCAATCAACAGGCTCTAAAGGCAGAGGGAAGCTCCTTCATCCTGACTGCACCAACAGTGTCTGCTGCACAGGGAACAACACCCTGCAGGCTATAAATCTATACCCTCCCTTTGCTTGTACAGTAACTTCCTCATAGTGAACAGTATCTTTGCATAACCAAGTGAAATATTAATGCTAAAGTGATTAAGGGATCTTCTTCCTTTTGTGCAGAAAGAGCAGCACAACCTCTATGAAACAAAGAAACTCAGCTTTAACGGCAAATAAGAAAAGAGAGTCAAAGTAAATAACTTTCAGACAGAACAACAGACCAGAGATGTTGATGGTAGAATAACAGACGAATAGCAGAACCTGGGGAGAGACAAGTGAGTAAGAGGAATTATTTGGGATCTAATTAGCAAGACAGATGCAAGTTTTGGAGTGTAATGCTTATGCCAACCTTGCAAGAAATTTGAGGTCATCTTTTTCTTTTTTTTTAAACACAAGAGTAAAAATCCTTCTCAGGAAATGTTGTGCTTGAAATTATCTGTAATTTTGTTTCATGCTCTTTCTGTCTTGCATGTATTCTCTTTGAACATGATACCCATAGACCTGGCATATTTGTTACATACAGAATTAAAATAGACAAACAAAGGTAAAGGAATTTTCCACAGGAAGCAGCAGAAATGCTTTTCAGATCAGCTACTGGTTTCAAATTTAAGCCAGAAAGGATATCAAAAGAGAAAAAAGAAACCCTTGTAGGCAGTATTTTCTCTCATATTTCCTACAGAAGTAGTAGACTCTCTAGATGCTAAAGATACCTTTTATTTTAGAGGCAAACAAATTATTTTAAATGTAGCTGAACCGCAAATATTTATTAGGCCTCTTTTCCATTTGGTTCTCTGAATATGAATGGTTCCAAAGCAGTATTTCCTCTGAAATTTTCAGCTTTAAGCAAATGAATTCGACTGAAAAAAAAATTAAATGCGACCACTTTAAGGAAACATAATTTTTTCTTTAAAACCTTTCACCACCACCTTTCAAGCACTGGCATTTTATCTAGTTTCAAACCACAGTGTTTGGTTCAGGTCGAAAATAGAAGATGCCTTAAGATCTGGGAAGACCACTAACCTTGACCTGTCCACCTTGAGTCAGGCAAGGCTGAGAGTGAGCCTGCCTTGGTTGAAGCTTAAATTTCTTAAAGGAAAAAAGCAGAAGAGAAGAAGCACAAAGGAAATCTCTCAGCCATGTTAGGAATGACATTTTGACAAACAACTAAGTGACTTAACTATAACAGCATGACTGTTATAGTAAATAAAACTAATCTTTGCTCACCCATCCTATCCTGCAGCTACTAATGTTCACTAAGATCACCTCTAAGTTGGATGTCCTTCTCCTTATAGAGGTACTACTGGCATACTGCTAGAGTAAATTAATCAAACTCTGCAATATCACACATACAAACAGTCTGTGGTATGTTATACTGTCACACAGCAAGCATTGGGATGGATTGAAACACATCTCTGGCTCATTAGCTCTATGTCTGAGCTCTCAAAATCCAACACCAGTGCGCTGCTGAAGGGTCTGCAGCTGAAAAATGTACACAAGCACAGCCATGCCAACCAATGGCCTTTGCTGAAGAGGTAATACTCCTCTCATTGAGATTTGTTCAACCAGGATTTTCTCCACATTTGCTGATGGCATAAAAACATGCATGATCAGTCATGGTGTTCAGTGGGCACATCATCCTTCACTGAGCCACAGTAACTCAACAGCATTTCTCTGAGCCTTTGATATTACTGGGCAATGCTTGTCATCAGCAGCATCTGATTTGGTCCTCAGGTCTCTTACCAGATACTGAAGTCGCTGGCGTTCAGTCTCTGGAGTGAATTCTGAAGACATTGGAATGACTTCACCATTTCGGATTATTATAGCTCTGTAAAAGTAATAAAACATCATCAGCACAGAAAAAAAAGGTAAAAAATCCCAGAAAATCACAGGGTACAATAACATTCTTATTTTCTTCAGAATCACAGTCAAATAAAGCCATTTCTTTTCTACTGAGGTTGTCAGCAGAACTGCCCTGCATCCTTTAGCCTAGGTAACAAAGTACACTAGTATAAGCCAAGTTCATTTTAGAGCTTACAAAAACATCCAAGCAACAAAGGCAAGAGTTATTTCAATTGATGTCTTCAGGGTATCTTTATTAAGTGAAATGCAGACACCCAGAGGAGATGCTGCAGAATCACTGATTGCAGAACAACTCTTTTCAGGTTTTAATACCAGTTGTGGTTGACACAGTCTAAACTACTTTCTTCAAATGACTCATCCAAGCACTTTTCAATTATTAACTGGTCATGTGTCATGTCAGAACATTTCTACTCCAACAGTAAATGGAAGTACCAAAGCAAATCCTATTTAAGACAAATGTAACTATTTACTTGAAAGATAGCAGGTAACGGAATGATTGTAGATTAGGCAAGAGATTTTATACACACTTCTGCAAATGGCAGAGAGAAAATTCTCTCAAACACCTGCCTGTTGCCTCTGAACAATCTGATATCTTGCACACAAAATACAGTCCAATCTTTCCCTGGTGTAATGCCACTGGCTGGAAGACAAGTCACAGGAGGGAAGAATTCACGCAATATTTCTATTGCATTCTGCATTCATGTATTCACTTACAGAACTATGTTCCTTTATATTTCCATTATTCAGGCAGCTCTGTAAGTAGAGCAATGCCTGGCACTTTTGAGAAACTATGTATCATCCCAAAGACTTTAATGCCTGTTGTGGAACTGTTTCTCTGCCATCAGTAGATTAATTCAGTATTTGGATAACAGCAGTGTACCAGCTCTTCCCGTGAATTTAGACAGAACTTGGTGTAGCTAAAAAAAGTATTTGCCACATGGATTCCAGTTTCTCTATGTTTTAAATGGTCCCATTTCTGTAATAATTTCACCCCACTGATGCCCTATTTATGAGCTAGCTTATTTCCCTTGATAATATTATTGATTTGCTCTCATTACCTCTATGCCAGGTGGTCTGATGGCGCTGCAACACAACCAACAAATACGGTAGGCACACAAAGACTGAAAACTTAAACTTCTAAATTCAAAACATAGGCATCTTGAGAAAACCAACTCAGGTACAAACTTGAATTTCTAAAATTAGTGGGCATTGGACAGATTTCCAAGTCTTATGGATTAGTCATTCGATTAAATTGTCTCCAAATTGTCATCTACTATTGCTAGTATGCAAAAGGCAGCGGCATTATCTTTGAGCAAATGAACTGTTGACATTTCTGAGATTCATGTGGCAAACAGCAGATAGGTTCAGGATGGTGTGACACTGGCAGATGTGTGAAGAAGCTCTGGCAATGAGGGGAATACTGCTTTGCTCTGAAAGGTAACAAATTTACTGCTCTTGGAATTCCAGCACTTCCTTGAAAATAATCCTGTGTAGAAATTAGAGGTGGTAAGACTGCAGCCCACATACTTGAAGGTTCCCACTAGTCCTTAATTAAAACCAGTATCGGGTAGTTGAGACAGACATGGTAGTTGCAACTCTTTACTTTCAAAAAAAAAAGTGCATAATTTTTGACAGATTTTTTTTTTTAGCGAATCTGACTACAGGCTTACAAAAATGCCTAACCAATTAAAAATGATAAAAGTTTGCTGAATTTTTTTTTTTTGCATTTCTGAGACAGTCATTTAAATATGAATTAAGAACTCTACTACCTCTCTTCTGCAACAACACTTGCTTTTATTTTTGCAGTTCTGAAGGTATTCAGCTTTGAACCAGATTAATTTACTCAGACAGTGAACATTTTATGTAACTTTTTAATATGTTATTTGATTCACTTGAGTAGGTCTCCACTTAAGTGGTCTGTGGGTTTAGTACAGAGTATGTACTCTGGCAGCAGTCTAGACTAGACTGATCAAAGGAACTGATCAGACACTAACCAAATTTTACACACTAGTTTAAGTGAGTCATAAGGGATTTTCTGATCTCTCGCTTGTCTGAAAGACCTAATATAAAACCACTTATTGATATAACTCCTAGCACATCAGGCTAATTTTCTAATTATTCTTTGCTTTCCCTTTAATCACCATTTCACAGGAAATTCACCTTTTAAAGACAACTCAGACCAGTCTGGAGTTCACCTTTTTCTTTGTGCACACTTCCTATATATTTTGATAGCTGTCATTCTCACTTCTACGGGTAGAATTGGGCCCTGAGGGACTCACATCATATAAAAAGCAATTCAGAGGCGAGTGGGTCAACCTTTCATAGCTCAACTTATTTTCACCAGAATTGGCAGCCACCTGGGATGAAAAGCACAACCCAGCACATACACACACACACAAATCTCCAGAGGGGGAGGAATTAAAGCAACACTGTTGATACCTGGTAAAAGAGTTTTATGTTTTTCATTAGCATTTTCAGCAGTTGGACTTCATTCAACTTGCAAGTTACAGCTGTTCGTAAGAGTCAAATGATTTGATCTGAGGAATGAGACAGCTCTAGATATGAGTAAAGGGAGGGACACAGACATACATGTACAAGGCACTGGTCCAAATTCAACTGTGGTGAGCTTGTAAGTCCATACTGGGTTCTTTACCTTTCTGCATTAACTGCTTAGCTGTTTCATGACAGGAAAGGGCATTTCTGATGGCCCAAGTGACAAGAAGGGATAGATTTGTTGGCTGTCTCACTGAGGAGCCTGGGTGCAAAAGCCTGGCCTGAGAGCCACCCTGCTCAGTGGGATTTTCCCCAGTGATTGAAAAGGTGCCGAATTAGGTCCTAATTGGGTTTGAAGACTGAAGTGCCCTTTCCATGACCTTGCAGTGACAGAGCTGCCAAGCAGCAACTGAAGGCTTTTTCCACTGAGCAACCTCCAGAGCCCTGAATTCAATAGCCCAGAGTCAATAACTGCTCATGAGGAGGGAGCCTAGCTGATGCAGCAGCTGCAAACAGCTCCAGCAACTGCTTTTAGAGACCCACTCTATACAGTCCTGCAGGACAATTAATTTTGACTTTACACTTCCTAATGGACTAAGCAGTAACATGGTGTTACATGAGCATTACTGCTTCTGCCATGCATGAAACACACGTATGCAAGGAAATAGCATTCTGAAAGCATTTAACTACCCGTGTATTGAGGATATATGAACGTATTGTTTTATGCCAGAATACAGCTGTCCTATTAAACTGTCAGAAATAACTACATAGGAAGCAAGAACTCCTTGAATAGATGCAGTGCCCAGAGAGCATCTGATTCTGCCATGTTTAATAGTGACATTTTAATTTCCACCACACTGGTGAAACACATTATAGCAGAGCCACAGGGTGAGCCTGCCAAAGGCAGATGGATGATTCATGTTTGCAGAGAACAAGTATGTCAACACTAACCAAATATTCTCTGATGACAAGGTTGCTTCAGACCCATACCAATCATTAATTTATATCACCAATGAAGTAGTAATTAAAAAAACAAAAGCTTCTTTTTGGCAGGATTGGAAATCGTGAGTCAGAGATCTACAGCCTCCTCAGTGCATTGCCCTCCATGCACTGATGACCCTTCCACACAGCATTGTCTACAATGAGAAACTGCTCTTGAGGCCACAGAGGCCAGTAAGTCACTTATTCTGATCTCTTCTAAAAACAAACTATATTTTCTTGAGTCCTTTCCTCTCTTTTGAACCCTAACTCCACACACACAGAGGAACTACAGGATTGTACTTGCCACTGAATTTCACATGCTCTGCATGACAATGACAGTGGGTTCACTATTCCAGAGCAGGGATATTCACAGTAAACAGGAATATATTGGAGAAAAAACTCCCCAAAACACAGCTGAAGTAGCCTAAAATGGAAGAAACAATAATCTAATTTTGTATGTCTTCTGGCCACTCAAATTCTTCTGATCCAGAGAAGCCACACCCTGAATAAGTAAATGAAGAGCAAGAGATGTGCCAGTGGCTCGATGCATAAGGCAGGACCGGCAGTCATGGCAAATCCTACAGCTGGCTATGTCTGCTCAGTCACATGTAAATTAAAAGAAACACCAGGAGCTTAAAAGGCTGCATGTGCATCTGCAGAAAACAGTGTATTTATCTTTTGGATTGACATGACTGCGAAGTCCATAAGGATCATCTAAATTCACACAGAACATTAAGTATATGGTTATTTTCTATATTCAGACTCAATACTTAGAAACTGTATTATTAGGTGCCTTAGTATACATTTACTTTTAAAATACATGAAGAGTGAAGCAACAAAAGGATAAAAATCTGCTGCTGTGCTGTACTGCTGCTGTGACACTCAGGATGTAGCAACAACACTAGCATAAGGAAAATATTGATATACCAACTGCTTTTGCATTTTTAATATGGCTAACAACTACCACCTCTCCCTGAGTCAAGCAGGGTTTAGATTTTTTTGTTTGTTTTCTCTTTTGTGGAAAACACAATCAGCTGAAAATTGCACAGCATCTTTTCTATGTTTCTTATGAGAAACAAATAGAGTAAACTAATACATTTTAGAGGAAGCTCTTGTTGGTTACTCTCATTTAATCATACAGAGAAAGCAACACTTTAGTGAACAAGGTCAAAAGTGTAATTCCACTGCTGTCACAGGTCTATTGGGATTCCAGTGTTCAAAACAAAGAGACATCTCCAACTGTTAGGAGTATTCAGGGGACACCCTGATTCCATTACACACTTTTTCAGCCAAAAATGATTTGAAACGCAACATTAAACTGCACATTTCTTCAACACAGGATAAAAATCTGGTAAAGGTGACAGAGAAAGACCATTCAGAAAACCCTTTTTGACAGTGTATATCAATTCCAAGCCACAGGGAAGCTGTATCCATTTTGTCAAAGGGTGTTAAGCATGTGGATTCCGTACAGATGAAGCAGAAGTGTCTGGTCTGTCTGCAAAGGTATTAGAAATATGTCAATGAAAAAGAAAGAGGGATTAAACTGACAGAAAGAATAAGGCAGGGTTTTATTATATTCAAAGGGGAACTAAGCAGTAAATTTTAATTAGGTGTGCCACAAGACAGCTGTGGAAAAAAGAAAGTAAATCCTAGAACTACAGAATCAGTCAATATGGGTATTTGTTTATTTTGGTAACAAAATGCATATATTTAAACAATCCTGGGAAGATCAATGCTAATGGTTGCTAAGCTTAAAACCATTTGTGCTTTTTTTTTATTTCTTTACCTTTTCTTAATCGCTAAGAAGTGAAAGACAATGACTCTAAAACAATTAAAAGGAGAAACATTTTTCTCTTCTGTAAATTAAGTACTGGAACTTACTGACATTATGATTACTGATGATTTTTAATACATTCAGCACTGGCACCTTGGTTTTACTTCTTCAAACTGAATTAGTCTCACTTAGTCCCACACAGACCCATTTCTCAACATTTCTTTAGGAACCAGGTGTACAAACACCTCACTGCATTGGCAGAAAGTATGGAACTGATCTCATATTCCATCCCATGTATTCACTAACAACATGGAACTATAGTGCAAAGCCTTTAAACTATTACCTTAATTTTATTAATTAAGGCAGGCTGGGGATAGTGGAACAAATTATTTTACAACATTTAGCTGGCATTAAAACAGGTTCCAGTGATGACATATCCATCACCATAAAACTCAGGTGGAAGCAGCAATCCTCAGCAATACCAACGGAAAAAACACCCTCTCTGCCTCCCACCCCTAATACCTAAGACAATGCCCCAATCCTTACTTGGCACCACTATCAAGAAGAAAACAAGCAGCAAACCAGGGAAGGAGTAGAGCCAGCTAAAATTGTCCTCATTTTCCATTTACTGCCACTCAACAGTCATGCCACCCTGATTTCTTCATATTTTTCTGCACAAATATGAGCCTGTTCACAGAAATGTTGTGACAGGATAGAAACACTGAATCATTTTTCTTTCAGCCAAACAAAGCCAATGTTAAGCAGGAGTAGACTCTCCCTGCTTGTGGCTCTTCCTGTGACAATGTGGTTTCATGCTACGTTGTGGGTTACAGCAGGCTGCTCAGACACTTTCATTCATCACTTGGGGGAACTTCAGCTCCCTCAAGCCAACAAAAGGTGTGAGAACTTGTCTTGGTGAAGTATTGCAAAAGTAATTTCCTACAGGAGCGTGCTCTGGCATTTCCTGCCAGAACAATGAAGATCACTCCCAAACTTCTGCTAAGGTTTTTTGCAGACTGCCAGCCACCTGGCTGCTCCTCAGCAGCAAAACTACCAAGTGCAGTCTTTGCTCCACCAGGACACTGACTGGTCATTCCCAAGAATTTAATTCAAGGTCCTTTCTTAATGTCTTTGCCACAGCATGGAGCCAAACATGCTATACCTCTCCTGCAGTAAGATGAGAACCTCCTCCCGCCTTTGAAATGAAGCAGAGAAAGAAATTATGAAATCCAATCTCTACAAACCCCCCTGAAAATTGTCTTTCAGAGGCACCTGCAAGCACATGAGCTGTTCCTGTGCACACACATGTAGAGATTGATGCTGTTTCCAATTACCTGACTCATTCATATTTGTATTTCTAGTGCTTATTTAGTGATTCCTTTGCAGAAGGCCTCTGGGCACAATGAAGCTGCTGAAGTACTCCAAAGCCATTATTCTGGTGGTTGGATTTTACTGAATTAACTGCATTATTTTTAATAAAGGATCACAAATATAAACTGTTTCTGTAAGCAGAATAAAATAGATTTCCATGGAAGGGCTTACTTCTCATGTTCAATAACACCTGAGCCAGTCAGGATTTTCTTTACTGCCACCAAAAATAAGAGAAATCAGAATATTTAGAACTGATCTGGCATTCCACCTCATGTATTCACTAACAACTTAATAAGCAGCAGCTAAAAGGATTTTCTATTGATGGCAGTTTCCCTCTGCCCTACATATTGCATCTAACCATGAGAAGCACCTGGCTGTCATCAACAATGGAACTAAATTACTTCAGTAGTTTCTGCATCACTACTCTACAGTTTTAAATTAAATGTAATGCTGAGCTTGCAGGCTATCCACAGAGGAGATTGCTTGACGTTGCCTCATCATTTTTGACTCCTGGAGCAGTATGCTTCTAGTTGTTGGTGCCTCTTTAGTGAGTGCAGCTCCATTCCTGTGAGACTCTACTGTGAGTGAGTTGCCTGGTCTCATTTAGGTCTCCAAGTGTATTGCTTGGGTGATGAAATCTAAGTATGGAGCTATTACTAGCAATTGGCTTTATTAACAGTGTTTTATTTTAGGGCTAATTATATATATATTTTGTTATGCCCATCCCCCCACTGATGTGATGGCACTGGCTATATGTGTGCAATGTTCTTGTTTAATTTATCAGGAAAGTAACTTTTGCTATTGAATGACTAGTGACTAGAAAGCTTATTACAAACCAGTTTATAGTGATACTACTAGCACACAAAAACTGCCCACTGTTGGTTCCAATACCCTTAGGTTGGAGATTTACTGCCCTCTTAGGATTCATTTTGGCCTGATGATTTCAGTGTGTTCTTCATCTGAACACAGCCAAGTACAAGGTTGCAATGATGACAGCCACCACATTTCTGTATCACGGCTGAACAACATGCCACCAATTACTCAGGCCGTGCCAGGGAAATGAACAAAGAAATGCAGTCACATCTCTGTGGCCAGCTCTGAGCCTCAGGACCGGTATCTGTGGAATCAAAGTCTTTTTCCCTGCTGTCCAGGATATCACATTCATCTCCAAGAGAAGTTACTATGGCAACTAAACCTGGGCTTAGTGGATGAAGGCATTGCTGTGCAAGTCAGTGTTTATTTTGCCAGTAATATGGCTGGGATACAGCTGTCCATGTAAGATGGAAGTAGCAAGGATTTTTTATCTCTCTGCTCTTCACTGTCTTACCATTGCCAAAATGAATGACTTCAGCACCTAAAGTCACATCCACTTTGATCTCAGCTTTTCTGCTTAACTCAGTAGCAGTTGCAGGATATTGGAACAGGCTGGACTGAGATGTAAAAGCAAAGATTGCAACTCATGCTCTCTGCTCACTCTTCATGGGTGAATTTTTACCCAAGCCCTGCTTCATTCACCCACACAAAAGTGACCAGACATCACTAGAAGTCCCAGGTGCAGGGCTCAAGCAACGCTGCATAGCTGCTGCTGAGACTGAACAGCCTGGGCTGCCTGGAGTTTGCTGAATTCAGGTGACTTGAAAAGCTTTTCAATATAGTAAGGACCACAGGAGACTTTGAAACATTCACCAAGCAAGTCTTGGGTGCTCCCCCTGCCCCTCCTCCCATAGAGAGACAGGAGCTAGAGAACCAACGTGCCCAGCCTGCTTTCCATGCCTTGGCCTTGGCCTGCAACACAGCAGCAAAGAACTTGCATGTCTCTGTGGTCAGCTACAAAGGCACAGATTAAAAAGATCGTTTGTGGACTTGTATGTTTTCTTAAAGGCTGAAACCCCATGAGAATTAAAGTTAATAAAATTCTTTATTCCTAGAAACCAATACCAATGAGCTGTGGCTTTACAGTTTACTGCTATTACTCGAATAGACAAAATTCTTCTCCTTCCTCATTATCTGGAACATAAGATAATGGCAAGGACCAAAGATTTAACTGAATCTACCCCTCACTGAAAATATTTACAATGGCTTCAATACCTGCTAATTGCCATAGGTATTGCTAAGGCACATGCTCTGCCAGGAGTTTGGAAGAGAAGTAAGACATTTGTTCGTCTTCGAAGCCTGCAAACATTTACTACCAAATTAATAATTTCTGCCAAGTCAGTGCTGGATATGACATGCCAGTAACCTGGAACTTGTCATTCACTGGATAACTAGAAAATGCTCTTCCTTAGCACTGCCCTTTGAATGAAATGACTTCTTTCTGATCCACTACCTTTTATTCACACCTTGCCTTAAGTGTTTCTTGAAGTACCTTCAAGTAGTACCTAGCACAAAATCCTGCTGTATCTGACATTGCTGTAATTCCAATGAATCTTGTACTCCTGCTTCTCCCTGGAAAGGAGGCCAGGCAGGAAAAGGGTAGAAGGGCTTTCTGCAGGCCTGCAGATCATGCTTCTAAGGAAAAGAGACAGGAAGAATAGAGAGAGAGGACATGGCCATGTCTCCTGAACATGGCTAATTTTTTCCAACATTTTGGGCTAGTCAGGATGAGACCTCACCACCTATCAAACTGCAGTGAAGGAGAATGTACATGGCAGAGACTTGCTTTGCTTTGAATTCAGTCTCTCCTCACTATACAGACTTAGGTTACCTGTTGCCCTGAAATGATCAAACATTTTTTATTTTCAAGTGATTCTGTTAGAAAATTAATAATAACCTAAAAAGGGGATGTTCCATAGATTGGCCAAACCACAATCTGTAAGTGTTGCTCTCGCGTCTGGGGAGGCATCTTTGGAGAATTTGGAGACATGAGAACTTCAGACAATGGAGAGAAATCCTACCAATTGCATGGCTCCAGTGCGTTCAGTTTTGTAACTTTTTTTGCTGCGTCTTTAGGAGAAGACAGGAAAAATAATGCTTTTCCAAATACTGCAGACTGGAGAAGCTTAGTAACTAAGTTAGTCTTTCCTCTAGAGACCTCTAAGTCTCCAGTATGAAGCACAGTTATTGTTGTTTATGCAGACATAGATGTAAGAAGACAGAGAGAGCTTAAGCAGACCACTCACACAAAACAGGGAAAATACGCACCATACAGATTAGAACATGAGTAGTTACAAAAAACAGAAAAGTAAAGCTTCCTAGACAGTAAAGCAAAGACTAAACTAAACTCGTTCTACAAAGCAATATATTAGAACACTTTTGCACAGTGTTTGCATTTCTGGCAAAAACGACCCTGCTGGACTGCCTCGAGGAAGAGGTCAGACACCAGGAACCACAAAAATGGCTCAAAATCATCAATTCTGACTTTTCCAAAATTCTATTTAAGCTAACTGCCAGTCAGCAGATATGTGGCTATTTCCATGCTGCTCTCATTTATTTCATAAAAGCAAATTAAGTCCCAAATCTGACTAACCATGAGGGAAGCAGCTGACAAGCACCATGACAAAGAACTGAAATGGTAAACAAATTCAATTTTCAATTTGCTATTTTATTACACTGGGAGAAGACTGTGTTATAAACACACTCTTCCACACCTGATCTCTTGAAGCACCAATGAAGTTAGTTCACCTGCACCCACACAAAACCATTACAAAAAATATTCACTCAATGAGCTCCTACCATTTAATAAGCCTAAATGCATTAATTTTACACTTGCAAAAAGGAGGAGAAAATCTATCCTGGACATGAGGATGTATGTTCAAGTAGACTGTGAATATGCCCTGAAAACCTAAGTACTGTGGAGCAAAAGCAAGGAGGCAAAAAGATTATAAAAAAGAGCTGATGAAGCAAAGCAAAAAATTCAGTGACCCTGCAAGTCTGTGAAGCCTTCAAAACATCAGGCTCTTTGCTTTGATGTCATGTTCTGCCAATAAATCAAGAAAAGCCCAAGAACCCATTTGCAGATTTAGTGAGGGTTTCAGGGTATATGGAAAAGTCAAATCAACTTGCAATGTTCTGTTTCTTGTATAATGATAAAGGCACAGCTTCCCTACATGGCTCCAAGCACAGCACAAAATGGAAGTGCCTGCAGTCTCTGAGCAGCTCCAGACGACACAAAAGCCAGAACAATGCTTGTGCCAAACATGGTTAATATGATCATGTTGCATTACAGTCATTGTAGTGATATTGGACAAATGTTATGTTGCATGAGGCTATACAATAATTGGGCAGTAATCAGTAAAAACATTAAGTCCCTGTTTTACAGCTGTTTCATCAGTAGCTATAAAACAACATCCTAATAAAGAGCATAAAACCAAAAAGAACTGGATTAACAAGGCGTGTTATGGCAGTTTAGAAGTAAAAGTCACTTTAGTAATATAGAACTGAACACTATTTAAAACAATGACCAGAGAAGATTTACTATTCCATATTTTAAAAAGAAAAGAAATAAAAAGCAGCTATTCCAATGGCCTAGTTTTCATAGCAAATATGTCACGCTGGTAAGCAAAACACAGTGCCTTGATGCTCACCAAAAAAAGCACTATATATTGGATAGCTGACTATAGCACTATCAGTCCCTAATCAGATAACCTTGCATGGACAATGCTAATGACTGAAAAGAAGAAAGAGAGAGAAAGAAACATTAGAAAAAGCTTTGGCTGATATTTCAATATGAATTTTCACTGTAAATAGGTATATTTATGGCAGAGTCCAAGAATGATCAGACAAGCCATTAGAGAACGAAAGCAGTTCCTTCCAAGTTGTTTTTATCAGGCTCTGAATACATCACCTCATTTTTAGTAGGGTTCTGGCATCATGTGCAGTTAACATATAATTATTACAGAACTGTGATTGCATCGTTAGCTGAAGTTTAATTATATCATTGACATTAGTGATGCCATAACATCAAGCTCAATAATAGTTCATAACAAAACCTACAATTAGCACAATTTTTCCTCCCTTTTACACCAACCAAAAGTGTTCAGCTTGGAGAAGCCTAATAGTCCATACAGAAGTGAGCTAGGGCTGAACCTGAAAGGATTGCTGGCTGGTAATTTAGTAATATGGTAATTAAAGTCTTTTCATGATGTAATTACACATCAACTACAAAAGGACAGCTGCTATACAACACTGCCAGAGTACGTGGCATGAAATGATTAGATTTGAGAAGCTTTGGTGGATAAACTGAATACCACAGACATAAGTCTGAGGTATAACTGGCACCACACAGCACATTATTATTCAAGTCTCACACTTAAAGTTTCCTTAGTCTCATTGTGATAGTAACAGTTTGTTGCACATACCTTGGTCCTCTGACAGCAGAAGCTGTTCAAAACTCACCTTTAAAAGCTGCTGCTGTTTTGAAATTCCCTGAAATTATAAAACCTAATCTTCACCTGGGGAGAGGCAGTATAACTGAGCTTTGGATGAACCCAAAATGTTTATCTCCCACACAAAACTTTCTCTCTCAAATTCCTATCTGTGGGAGACTTGATTTATTCGCAGGCTTTTTCCAGTGGGGTAGCAGAGAGGAAAGAAGGAGAATGAGGAGAGGGGAAAGGCACAAATCATTAGGTGAACTCAAAGAAACTAAGAACTAAGAGTTTTGTCATCTAGTTCCAATAGCAGTTGAAGTCAGTTCCCTGTTTGAGTGAAAAAACAAACCCACCCACCCACCCTTCTTCTCAAGAGCAGAAAATCATTTCTTGAAGCAGTTTGCTTATTGTATTTTTTGCTGCCTTCCCTTTTAGCTGTACAAACCACTAAGCTGGTCACACAAGGCATGAGACAGCAAAAAGAAATGTATTTTTCCATCTCACAAAAGTAAAATTCTTGACTACATAACTGGGCTCTTCAAAATACAGGAATGCACTGTGCACCCTGGCAGTGGGCGGACAACCTTAAAGTAGCTTGTCTAGTCCTAAAACGTCCTTTTTGTCATGACAGCCACTTGGGTGCTCTGCAACAGGTTTTTTTTCCCTGTAAGTGGGAAAGAGGGGATTTTGTGGGAGAGAGACCCAGATCAGCTGATCTGCACTTTAAAGCTTTAAAATTTCTTTTGACCTACAAAAGTCTAGGAATGGACTTACCAGAAAATGAAAGATTTTGCAATAATTCTCCTCAGCATAAGAGAGATTTTCTGTGAGGTCCATTTGGGAAGCACAAAACCAAACTATTTTGAATCTGGAGGGACTTTGTTACCAACAAGATGTTAGGAATGAGAATTTGAATCCTGGTTCAAACAACACCCAATCTTGCTGATAGTTTCCTTTTTGATTCCTGCTCTCCCTCTTTTTCTGAAAAGATGTTCTGGGTAAACTTAATGAACATGCAGAACTTCTTGAAGAGTTAGTATGTTTAACTACAGTTACACCAATATTCTGGCCCCAACTACAGATCACCTCCAGTAGGAGTGTCTTGCCTTTAGGTATCAGAGGCTGCAGTGGAGCTGAGGCTGCTCTTAGGGAGCACAGAAGGAATTCTGAGGGAACCGGGAGCAGCCAGTTCCAGTCATTTGAGAACAAAGATCTTGGCTACTCAGAAGAAAGTTCTGCATGATCAGTTTTACACACCACACTTTTAAGAGACAATAAAGCAAATTAGCCAATTCAAAGAAAGAGACTCAACTGTACTTCAAGTGCAATAGCAGAAGAAAACATGATTATTTCCAATTTAATGTCAGGAGACATAGAATGTAGTTCAGCTAACAGTTCTGTTGACCAGACAGGTGATCACCTCAAACACATTTGCAGTTACCATGGGAGGACTAACTTGACATTTGATACAAAAAGGAGATTGTGCGCTGTGTGTACACAAACCTAAAACACAAACTCATAACCATAGTAGTCTTCATCTAAAGACAACGTGGTTCAATACCTTTACAGATGTTAATTATTCAGCTGTTACTGAACAGAATACACGAGTAGTTGGTATTGCAGGGGAACTCTTCTCCCAATCCTGTTTATGCAGTATGTTGACCAAAAAAAACACATGAAGTCTTAAGTCTTGCAAGAAGAGCCTCATTATCTCTCTTCAATGGCGGTAAGGTAGAGTTAGAGAGGGCGAAAGAATGCAAGTGAGAGATTTTCAGTATGCTCCTATCTTTAGCAACACCAAAAGGCAAAGAAAATACTTCTTGAGTCTTCAAGCATCCAACTTCGAAACAAAACAAAGTAACAGCTCCTGAGCAACAGCATTCAGTTCCGACAAATGGACAAATACATGAGCTGGAACAGGACAAGGCAAAAAACCGATACAGTGATAGTCTGTCTCCCTCTTCTCCCCCAAGGCAAGAGTAGCAGCTATTTGCTTACTGATCACTACCCTCAATTACCTGAAAATCTGAAAGCCAAATGGCCTATCATGACTAAGCCTGGCAAAAGGAGCCATAGGACTTCTTATGGAACAAATGCAGCCCCATCAACTGTTCGGATGCAGTCACCTTGTCAATTTTCAACACATAGCTATACTATACACCCAACAGCTCTTCTGTTTCAATGGCTTTTTAGCACCTTTCCAGTTCTGTGCAAACATCAAGTCATTCAGAAACTGCTAGGGGACCAGAAGTGCTGTCAGTTTCCCTGACTGCAACCACTGCTCAAGACACTGGAATGCTATCCCTGGCACTTGCACTCAGTTCTGTGAGAAGTGCTAAGCGTCCAGCCAAGAAACAATCTTCTTGTGATGCTGTCTGCATTTAAGGAGCTCAGGAACACCAGGCGTGGGGAGTTTGGGGTGAAGGATTAGATGGGGAGACAACACACTTACCTGCTATCACCAGCGTTTGCCACATAAAGCTTCCCCAATAAATACACCACCACCAGGGCTGTGCAGCCGCCAGAAATATTATACACAGTCCTCTCTCGCTCTATTTGTAAATCCTGTGGGAAAAGAGAACAAGATTTATAAAGACAGCGTTCTCAAGCTTGAGAAAATGAAGCCTCCCCTAAAAACAAAAAAACCCTCAAGAGAGTCTTTGTTAAATTGTTATGTCCTACTGTCTGTCTTCTCTTGCAGCTATGGCCACATGAGCTGGGAGAAAAACAGAAAGTTGAGGAGTACCTATTACTTATACAAAGATGTTTGGGAAAAATCAGGTCAGGAGACTGTAAAACATCAGTTACTAAGGAATAAACAGGAACTCCCAGGGATGTAAGAGAATTTGCCATAGCAAAAGCACAATAAAAGCAAAGATAAATGAAGCTTAACAACAGGTACCTGGTGGTATAATTGGAGAGTACTTTATATAGACAGCAGATAATTAATGAGAACCAGGTACAACATGAATAACTATCTACTTCCCTAGAGGAATGCTAGGATTGAGGGGTATACACCTTAAGAACAACAGCAAGATGCACTCGTGCCACAAGGCTACCCTTCAATGAGCCGGGAATGAGTGGATACTAAACTGATTCTGAGTGCAAGAAACATTACATATTGAAAAAGTCCTTCTGCTTAACAGAAGTGGAGAACTTAAATTATACTTATCACCAACAGTCAATAAAGTCCTGGAAACAAACCAAAAAAACCCAACACAAATACACACGCATATATAGATGCATACAATGCCCAAGAAAGCTTGCAGAAATAGAGCAAGTAAGCAAATGAGCTACTTTCATCCATGCATTTTGAACAAACACTGAAGTGTATGCTAATGAATTAATTCTGCTGTCTGTAGTTTAGCTTCAGGTAATAACATGCTACAAATCACCATTTTCTCCTGTGTCCAGAACTGAAACCCATTTCAAACTGGTCTGTCCTTATAATACTGGATTCAAACAGGGAGCATCATTTAACAGCACTATTGCAAGCACTGGCAGATCTTTTTCAGCTAAAGCCTGCCTACTTTAATGTGGTTTTTTATTATGAATGCATGTTTGCCTCTGTGTGTGTGCATACACAGATCTATGCTTCTGCCATTTTCATATCTGTTCTGAGCAACAAACAGCTCAAATTGTTCATGGCTTGGGGTATGGAATTTGGAGCTTTATTTTAGAGCTAAATTTACCTGAATAAAAACACTACAATAAATACAAATCATGACAGCTGCAATTCGATTGAAAATCTGCAGAGGTGAGAGGAGGTCCCTGTCCCACGCTTCATCTCCTACAAATTTCAGGGGAGGGACGTGACCTGGGGCAGCAGCAGGGATGCTCAGCAGCATTCAGGCACTGTCCTGAGCCAGTGGGCAGACGTGTCTGTCACAAATAAGTCACTGACTCCTCACTGGCCAATGCACGTACATCCCATTTGTGCCATGAACACAGTGCCAAGGTATCCTCAGCTCTGTGTGCAAACTGCACGTGGCTGCCACAGGGACATGGATTCTACTGCACTCTCCAACTTTTTTTTGGGGGGTGGGGGGTGGGTGGTAAGGACCAGGAGGAAAACACCCCCAAGCTATAAATCATATCTTGCAGAACCTTTGGTCACAGACATGCGCCTGTTATAAATGTCTCTTTATCTAATCTTGCCATAGAGAAGCCGATTCTCTTCCCCATGGTTTCTATATATTTTTAAATTAAGCTGAAAAGAAGAGTTCAAAGGAAGTAGACATTTCCAATCATCAAAATAATTTAAACTTACAAATACTACCAAGCACTGCCAGGAATTTTAAGAAACCTTCATTTCCACAGTTCAGAATAACCTCCAAGACCTTCAAACAATGTGCAATTCCTCACCTGGTTTCAGCTCCATCATACATATACTTTACAAGTGTTAAATTAATTTTTTTTTTCTTCCAATAAGCAGAATTCAGAAGCATCTATCATAGGAAAGAATTTAATTTTAATTACTTAAACTACATCTGGGTATTGGGTTTTCTCAAATCATTGTTTTTGTTGGGTTCTCCCACTTAGAACTTCAATTTACTACCATGACTTGTCATTGTACATTGAGTGCCACGTATGACTCAGTATTACATACTTTGCTTGACATTTTCTTTTTCAGTAGCAAGGAAAGATGGCTTTCCTACAGCTTAACAAGATTTGAAGGGGGGAAAATAAAGCAAAATAAAATTAAGTTCACCAATACCACCAACTCATTCTGATGTAGAGACACTGGCTTTTAATGAAATACTTTATAACAGTGGTACTGGGAAAGTAGTACAAACGTGGGCAGAAGCCCCAAAATGCCTCTAAAGCCTTCATGAGTGTAAAGAGGCTCATTCTACACATAGTGTATACCATTTTCCACGGGGAGAATGATTTCAGACCAAGCGGGGGTTATTTTGGTAAGTGTTAACTGTTAGTTTGATTTTGTTTATTCCCGAAGAAGGAGTCAATTTAGTCGGAGCCTTGCCCTCCGAGCCGTGCCCTCCGAGCTGCAGCGGGCGGCAGGTGTTCCCAAGGGCTGCGCCAGGCCGGCTCCCCTTTCCCGGAGCGGGATGCGCAAGAGCGGAGCACAGCCTGCAGAGGACAGCGCGGCGCACCGGGCAGGTGAGGGCGAGCAGGGGGGCTTTCCGCCCCGAGCCCGGCAGCGGCGGGACAGCGGCGGGCCGGGGCAGCGGCGGGCCGGGCGAGGCTCGGGCCCGGCTCCCCACAGGCGCTGACCGCTCCCCGCAGCCGCGGCGGGCCCGGCGCGGGCCGCTCCTGCCACCTGGCGGAGGCTGCGCGCAGCGGCCGCGGCTCCCCCCCGCGGGCACCTCCGCTGATCACCCGCTGGATTCCCGCATCGTACAGGAATCGGGTGCGTTTGGCATGTCCGCAGAGAGGGGGACCCCATGACCTCCCTGGGCAGCCTGTTCCGTGCTCTGCCACCCTTTAGTGTGAAGAAGTTCTTCCTCAGGTTGACGTGAAATTTGTTGTGGTTTCGTTTATGGCCAGTGCTCCTCATCCCGCTGCTGGCACCGTCCTCTTGACACCCGCCTTTCAGATATTTGCGCATTAATGAGATCCCCTCTCAGTCTTCTCCAGACTCAACAGCCCCGCTGCCTCAATCTCTCCTCCAAAGAGAGATGCCCCAGCCCCTCAATCATCTTTGCTGCCCTGTGCTGGACCCTCCCCAGCAGCTCCTTCTCTTTGTTGCACTGAGGAGCCAGGACTGGACACTAGGGCCGAGTAGAGGCAGAGGATCACCTCCTGGATCTGCTGGCCACACTCTATTCACCTGTATTTGTCCTCAGAGCAGCGTCCTTTCCTCCAGGATCTCAACCTTGCTATGACAGAAAGCAGCTTTACACACACAATATTAGGCATTTGGTTAAAAAAAGAGTTTTGGAAGGCTTAAACATAAAATTAACTCCTTAACATGCTTTACATCAAATGCCTGTAAATCTATTTAAACTCTCAATTCTACCGGCTATATAAGGAGGGGAAACTTGTAAAAAAGTGAACTGTACAACACATGCCATTCTCTCAAGACTGTTCAATTCATTAAAATTGCACCAATCTAGAAAAAGCACCTGTGTAGATTTCATCTAAGTAAAAAAAACTCAATAAAGAAGAAAATCATGATACAATGAATGCAAGTGTACGCCCAATAAATCATACAGACTAGTTCTCTGCCATTCTTTCCCATCTAAAATTAAATGGAGCTCAGAATAGAATAGATGTTCTCTCCCCTTAACCTTTCTTGCAAATATGTACAACATCACACATGTATACAAGGTTAAATACAGGGAAAGGACTACAATTTGATGTTTCTATCCAATATAGAACTGCACTTGGAAGCACTCTTCCTGGCTCTTTTGAACTGAGTCTATAAATGCACATCTTAAAACTGAACAGATGAAAATTTAGAGGATTTTATTTATGACACCTTCAGAACTTGTGCTTATTTATTTTCTTTTAACTGGAACAATTGTGATACAAATACTGACATTTACTGGTTTTTAGACAGGGCATTAAATTATCTGAAAACACAGCACAAACTTGCTAATCCCAGTTTCAACACAGAAAACATAATTTAGATGTACTTCAAAATGGGGACAATTTAATTGCTGAATGTCTAAGTTAGGCAATGACGATCTGTGTCAGCTTTCCAAAGGGTTTTACTGCACGTAGCTGTTAGAAAGGACTGTCCAAAAAACCCACATCAAATAAAGGAAAAATTATTTTTAAAAGCCTTTTGAAGGCCATGAATTGCATTTTATTTGAGACTTGAGGCAAAAACAGGGAGACCTAAACTAGAATTCAAAAGCAATTTGAGGAAGTAAAATAATGATGGTATACTAAATGCTCCCTGGAAAAGGGGACACAGCCACCTTTAGATAAACCTGTCAGGTCAGACTCTTTAAAAAACAGTATCTTTATCTACTCATTATTTTCACTTGGCTCACAAGAATCCTTTGCAGCAATTGGTGTTTCAGGAAAAACCACCAAGAATTCTGCCAACGTGTCCAGGAAACTGGAGCTTTCACCAAGTGCCAGGTAAAATGATACGCTGTGCTGGCACAAAACCCGTGTACACACTGCACATCTTGACTGCCCTGACCTAACTCAACAACATCCATGACATTCCAGAACAAACAAGGGCTGATTAAACAATGTGCTGTGGAAGAGGCCCAAAGTTTTCATGCAAAGACTAAAAGGAGTATAAGGTAGCAGGAAGTTAAATAAAGGCAGGAGGAAGACTGCAAGTACAGATGAGACATAGAAATGTGATTTTATGAATCGCTCCTTTACACAGATGAAAGAGAACAGTCTTTTCCCTAAACCAAGTATAAGTGCAAAATCCCCCTCAGAGCTTAAAGCAGTATCTTCTGCTTTCCTTAAGCTGACCATTTTTATAAGAGTTCCTGTAAAACTTCATGCTGAAATTACATTGCATTGTGGTAGCCATTTGTTTATCAAAGACAATGATGAACTTCAGCCCACTAATGTAAAGCAAGTGGGAATTAAGATGGCATATGAACAAAGATGCAGGGAGAAAGATGTTCTGTTTAGCTCAGTTTAGTAACAGAGAGAACAGATTAGCATGAGCTATACACCATAACTGAAGTGAGTTGTCCAGGGTTTCTGCATTTGTCATACTCTACTCACAAAAGCCCTCAGAGCCAGATCTCTGAATATAAGCTGAGATGGTCTTCTGTGTGAACACTACTAGAGATGTGAAGTCAAAATCAAGCAGTGCAGGAACAGCCCTTTTCACTCAGACACATTCAGGAGGGCAGCCATGGGTAACCCACATGCTGCTCTCATAAGAGAGGTAATTTCACGATTATAAGCCGCACTGAGTATAAGCTGCATCTCCAGGTGCCAGCAACTTTTCATTCTTTGTCCATACGTAAGACGCACCTGATTATAAGCCGCACATTACAATACAGAGAGTGATAAAAGGTATCCGTTCTATCACCATCTGTTGAGGGTGGGGGCAGTGATCCTTATCTCTGCAGCAGATATTCTGCTAATGGGCCATCCATTGAAACCAGGCAGGGCATCGTTCTTTATCTTTTCACAACCCATCCTTCCTCCAGCGAGTCATTTTCTGCTAATGGCCCATTGAGTCCCACTGTGGGACTGATAAAATTACTGCATCCCATTGGAAGTTGCTCCAGCCAGGGGGAAGAGCCCAACATTTCTTACCAAGGTAAAAACAGAGGTTTTGGGACACTAAGGTAGCCCCTTTCTCCACTGGACTCCAGAGGAAAATCGGATTTCTCCACATCACCACCAGACCTCCGGAGGGAAACTGCACCTTGTACAGGAGCGCTGCTCCAACTGAATCACATCTGTCACTGCAGGAGGATGCAGCCACCATTTAATGGGACTGCTACCAACACCCTGCCTGACAGGGTGTCAGGTTGTACTCTGACTGTGTCAGGGTTTGGAGTTTGTTTCTTTGTAGTACTGTATTTCTATTTTAATTTCCCTAGTAAAGAACTGTTATTCCTAATTCCCATATTTTTGCCTGAAAGCCCCTTGATTTCAAAATTATAATAATTTGGAGGGAGGAGGTTTACATTCTCCATTTCAAAGAGAAGTTCCTGCCTTTCTCAGTAGACACCTGTCCTCCAAACTAAAACAGCAACTTTTCATTCTTTGTCCTTATATAAGCCGCACCTGATTATAAGCCGCACTTTGGGTTCGGACCAAAATTTTAGTCAAAATGGTGCGGCTTATGATTGTGGAATTACTGTACTTGAAACAGCCCCTCTAGACTCTGTTACTTTTACTGCATAGTCCCACGAAACTCCTCATCTCACCTGCACTTGGAGACAGTTTCAACAGGGGAGAATCATGTCACACTCTCAGCCTGTCACTCTTCTGGCCTCAAAATTATACCAACTGAAGCATGAAATTGGTGTTCCTCTTAAGCATGCTCTGAATCTACTAGGGTACAGTGGATGGGCACGGTCATCTTCTCCCTCATTTCTCAACAAAGAAGGGAGCAATCTAGTCCTCCCTTTCTGAAAAGGCATGCTAAACTGACAGATTTTCATGCATCCTCCTCTTTCTTTTCATCTAGCAGAAACTGAGCCCACTACCCACTGTGCATAAATCTGCCTGCACAACCCCCATGCCTAAACCATGGCTGTGAATGCTGCTCCTGGACCTACCCATCTGCAAGTCCAAACCCAGCCGGTGGGTCTGCTTGCCTGCAATTCCTTGGGAAGAAAGAACAAATCAGCAAAAGATAATTGTTATTCAGAACTCAAAGTGAAGTACTACTTGTAATAACAATTGTGGTCTCTGGGAAACCCTAAATAGTTCACAATCCTTTTCAAATAAGAGGTTTTTCTGAAAATTACAGCAACAAAATGAAAAAAAACCCAAAAAAACCAGTATCAGACCTCCCAAGACCTGATCCACATGTACTTGCTGGCAGGCCAAACCTTTGCTCTGCATGACAAGAATGACTTTCAGTAATGTGGAGAAGTGAAGGGGGAAGTTGTGGAGGAGCTACAACAAGTACAGAAGAGAAAAAAATGAGCTTCTATAGGGAAATGGATGACTATTCTGTTCCCATAGGGTCATGATTTCCTGACAGTTATTCAGGCTGTACACAAGTCAAGTGGGAAGTAGGAATGAAATTCATGCCCCACTCACCCAGCTGCAGACACTCTACAGTCACCCAGCTCAGACACTCTACAGTCACTACTCCAACACCAATGTGAACTCTGGGTGATTGCACCAAGCAGCCTCTGCTGCTGCTCTGGTAGGGCAATGAGGCTTTATAAAGTGCATTCCCATATATTCAGCCTGATGACAACTGCCAGTGCTGAAATCTGCTCTGTAAGACAATACTGATCTTTATCTTGTAACAGGAGGGGGAGAAGAAAATTAAAAGAAGAGCATCACATTGAAAATTCAGGTAGTTCCTAACCATTGCCACAGTGCTACCTGGGAGTTAAAATGCAGCTCCTGCCTCACAGGGATGTACCTGGTAAGCTGTTGAGGCTCTTAAACAGTACTGTTCACACTCTAATGGTGTTAAAGCAATGAAAGAAAAAAAAAAAAATTAAAATCTACATCTTCATTGTCTCCAGGTCATGTGACTCAACGTAAACAACAAGGACTTCAGAGCCCTGAGGTATACATACCATTTCCTTGAATGCACTTTCTATGGCCCCAATAACCAGGCACTCATGAGGGATCTTCTTCTCAGTGAAGAAGCGTGTTGGAGGCGTGCTGGGCGAGCCCGGGGCTCCCACACCACCGCGCAGGGAGGCCGCCCGCGTCAGTGTCCTGCTGTTGGTGGATGGGTTGTCAGGCTCCTCTCCCAGGCACGTGGGTGGGAGGACAGCTGTGTTCCTCAGGATGTCCACGATCTCCTGCAGCTGCTCCAGAATATGGTGCTGCAGCAGTTTGGAAGCGACCACAGCTGCCCCTGACCCAGCGTGTCCATCAAACAGGGACCAGTAGTACAGGTTGATCCCATCTGTGTCCTGGAGAAGCAGGAGGGGGAGAAAGGGAAGGAAAAGAGATGGTCACTGTTACACAGTTGTGAGCGAGGTGACTGGTGACACAGAGGCAGCAGATGAAACACAGATAACTTTCCCAGAGGTAACATTCTTTCTGAAATGCAGAAATATCCACAGTGTCAGTACAACTCTGGTTGAAAGAAGAGATGTTTATTTTTACCACATATCCCCACCACATTTTTTCTTCTCCTTAACCTCTTTTAAAAAAAGCCTAAGAAAAAAAAAAGAACAAAAACTGAACTTACAGTCTTTCTTAACTTACAGTGATCATAGGTTGTAGAAGAATAGCATTTTATAGACCAACCACAATGAAAGATCAAACTTCTATACAAGACAGCACTTGATACTTTGTGACAGACCTTCATTTTTTACTAGGCATGAGACAAAGGACATCAGTTTGACATCCAGCAACAAATGTGAGCTCCAGTTCCAAAACTGGTCAATAAGATCCATCTGTGCTGGCAGATAGGAGAACTCAGGCTTTCCCTGTCTGTGCCAGCCCAGGAAACAGCACCAGCACAGGGGTCTTCGAGGATGACAGACCCAAGTGGGATCACTTCATGTGATCTAGCCTCTATGTTCACTGCCTGGTTCTTCACAGACCCCTTAAAAGTTTCCCGTACAGTACTGGAAATGGTGGGGTACCCTATCACTTAAGGCATTAACCCTGGACTGGAGGCAGAGTAGCTCTGGGCATCACAAGCTTCAATATGCCTGGAAAATACCAAGGAGCCATACTCTTGATAACCTCAACTTTTTGGGGAAAGAGAAGTTCATCTAACAATCTTCAGGTAACCATTTAAGGCATGATGATACCCATCTTTGCATGACAGCACATTTGGCAGCAGCATGGGGAAAGAGTTTTTCCTGTCTTTCCTTTCCTCTCCATTTCTCTTAATCCTGCACCTACTCTCAGCTATGCAGAAACTGCTGTTAGTGGGGCTGCCTTGCAAGTCGGAGGTGGGTGGACTAATATATATTTAGAAAGAAGCAATTTTGCAAGGGACAGGAATGAGGCTATACTGTTGTAAAATACCTTGCAATAAGAAAGCATAACCTAGATCTCACTGCAATCAAAGAACCTCAAGATTACATGTGCATGTCGCACTGTGTTCTAATTTAGGATGGCAGACATGATTTGTTTTGTACACCCAAACACTGCTCCCTTACACTACAGATCAGCATCAAGCCTAAGCACCACCTGCATCCAAGCATTTCATGTCCAAAGCTCTGCCTATTTCAAATTTATGGACAGGGCTGTGAACTGCAGCTCCTTTTACTTTCTGCTGTTTCAGCTTCTCCACTAAGGTGCCATGATAATAAAAATCATGTAAAAGTCGAGGTGTTTTTTTTTTTTTTGCATACAGCATTGCTGATGTGGTAAAATTCAAATATATTCTTAACCAAAGCATCAACAGCATAGTCATCTACACAGCAGAGAGTTCCTCCAAGAGGAGGAATTCATCAGTCCCTCACACACTGTTCATTTCATTACTGAAATGCTGTGATAAGGAACTATTATCCTAAAGTACTGTTTACTTAGCACAGTAAGGATCACACAGGATACATCCTAGAATGACGGAAAAACCAACCTGTGCCCACATTTCTGAACATGGTTCTTTAGCCAGACAACACCCCTCTCTCCCCCCACACTTACCCAGCCTGGTGAATTCATCAAAAAAACCTGTTGTGAAACTTCCCACCTGAAGGCAGAACTGGCAGTTGTACTACCTTGCTCTGGGCTCAGAATCCCTCCAAGTTCACACAACAGTTGGCTGTAAAATTCTGTGTAAGTAGTTTTTAACAGCTAACAGGATTAGCAATTTAAAAACTTGCTTGTAAAAATAGATTGCTATTCATGTAAAATGTAAAGTACTTTGCCAACAGAAACAAGTTCTCCAAAGACAAAGTATTTCAGCTGAAAACTGAAACTATTTTTTCAAAATGTCAACACTGTACCTCCTGGGATTTATATATCAAACCTCTTCTGCTCCCATTCTTCTCTTAAGAGTTTGTCTCCCTGCCCAAAATCCATGTTATGATGCAACATGGATAATGCTTCCACAGTTTTCGTCCTCACGTCCTTGAGATGTGCTACTCCTTTGGAAATGTGCTCTCTTTGGGGGGGAAAACCCTCAAGGTATTTCAACTGTGACTGAGACTGAAATATTTTACCTTTTACCAAAAGGAAGAACGTATTTTGTCATTGTTCTCCCCCTGCCCCCAAACTGGAAGAGAAGTTTAAAATTAAGAACAAGTTTGATCTGCACTCCATTTTCATGAGTTCTCCAATGTAAATCCCCCAGCAAAGTCTGTGTTACAGCTTTTCAGAAGGCAACAGAGAGCAGTTATTAACACAATTTATTCTTATTATTATGATCTCAACTCTGTATATGTCCTACACTGATCAAACCTCATGTGAGTTTAAGAGTTAAATAAAGATGAGACTGGGATGCTTTAAAAAAAATTAAAATAGCCCCTGAAAAGATGGGAAATTGAAATGTTACCACTTATTTCTTCTAAGACAATGGGCAGTACAAATTTGGACAGAAAAGTTCCCATGGACCTGAGCTGTATTCTCAGACTCTAATTGACATGTCACTGTGGCATGGTCACATCAACTAAGGTGGTCCACTGATCTTGTCCTTTCTGGCGTAGTAATTCTCAAACAAGGAGGATATTGCCACCAGCTCAGCTAAATTCAGACATCTACACTGCACACCTCCAAGATAGTTCTCTAAATTGCCCTTATGTTGGGCAGACAGAAAAACTGCTGCATTTTCAGACTATGCTCACCTCATTCTAAAGTAGATTTATTTCTCCCTAGCAACAGCAGAAGCACCCTAGATAACTAAAGTCTGTGTTTTAAGCACTCAGGGGAGATGACTACCATAATTCTGCTCTCATACAGACATTCTGTGTGAGATGCTCTAGGGCCTTAATTTCGGTTGGGATCTGCAGGCATTACTGTAACCTAAATATTAGTCATGAAAAACTTCTGTGTATTCCTACAAAGCTTCATTTACTTTTGAACTAGCAAAGAGGAAAACCACAGATAACCTATTAGCTATCTAAAAAGGAAGAAAAAACAAATTCTTTTTTCCCCACCCTGACAATAAAAACAGCTCCTCTATTTGAAAGAACTTAATTCCCCAAAACCACACCAATTCAATGAGAATTAAAAATATGATGCAATTAAAGCAGTGACTCAGTGAAGAAACAAGAGCCAGCAGTCAGGGCACGCAGATGAGGCAAAATGCACAGAAAGGTCCTTGCTTTTCCCCACGCAGCTTAGATGACCTCTGCAGCCACCAAGCAAATACCTGCTTTGGTGTGCATATGCATTACTGTTTGCCCTCTTACATTTACGAGCTTGAACTTCTTTCCAAAAAGAGCTAACATTCTGCAAACTCAGAGAACAAGACATCTATTTTTACTAGCACTGGCAGTATTCTGCCAAAAGTAGTCTTTCAAACACCAGTCTTCATTTCTTCTTTTATCTGGACGGAATCCTCCAATAGGAGTGTGGTTAGTCACCACAGTGATTTATTTTAGATTTTCATTCAAAAGATTCTGACTTAACAACAGGATGAATAACTGCCAGACACATGAAAACAAATCCTTCACTGCACCAACCTTACAATTAATTTCCAGAATGTACTAGGAAATTTAATAAGCATCAGGCTCCTCAACTGCTGACCTTGCTTTCAGGAAGGTTCAGCAGTCTCCTGGGTTTTGCAATTGTAAAATATAATTAAGACATGCAAAGCTTTGGGTCAAGTAACAGATGAGAAATCATGAGAGAAAATGCATATATATACACACACATAATTTGAGCTCAATTATAGTAAAAGAAAAATAAAAAGGGAAAAACCCTAGCAATAGCTAGTGATCAATTTGGGACATGCTTGTCAGGTAAGCTAGACAGCAGTCTTACATTGCAAACCTTCAGATTGTTGTTATGGAGTTAATTCCAAACAGGCAAATAAATCATGTGCCACTAAAGATTTATTCTGAGAACTACAACCTACCTCAACTATTATTATTCCAGATACGAACTACAGTCACAAAACACTTAAGAGTGCAACTTGAGTTCTCATAAAATCTGAACTGGGCCAGCAATTGCCACCCTAATCCTCAAAGAAGAGCCTCCTCATGTTACCAAGATGTTCCAGCAGCCTGTGGTAGGCTACCAGCCTTGTGCCACACAAAACATACACCATCCCTGATCTTCAGCAAAGAAAATTGCAGAAGTAGTAGTTATGTATTCTCACATTACAATGACAATTAATAATGCATCACATTACATCCTGCAGCCTGACTGTCACTATGACAATATCCTGGCACAGGATTTTCATTTTGCTTGCTGATGATTTTCATCATTCATTATGAAGGTACTCTGTAGTTAAAGGTATTTAAGAATAGTAAAAATGCAAAAAAATGTGCAGTTTCAGGTGAGTGTTCTTGAATGGAGAAAGACAGGAGATATGATTAATCAAGCAGCAATGGAATAGGGGGGATGGGGGAAGGGGAGAGAATTAACTTGGGGTTGAATTTAGTCTTTCCTTTCACTGCTCTGCTCATTTCATTGCACATCCATTCAAGAAGAAAACCATGTTTATGCTATTTAATAGACTTCCCAGGATTTGTTTGTATGTTGGGGTTAAGTAAGTGTTCACTTCTCCATTTCTGCATTTCTGGCCTACCACCTCCTCCTTTCCACTCCTGGAGGTCCATATGGAGAGCCAAGACCATGATAGTGGCATTCAACTTGTGTGGACAACACATGGATCTCCAACTCCCTTATGCTGCTTTGTCAAAGCACAGGGCTGGATTGATGGAGTTAGCATTAAACAACAATCTCAGTCTCAGCTGTTCCTTTTGATGTTCCACAAACTTCCCAAAAGGCAGGAGAGAACAAAGATGGCATGTGCCATTCTTAAAGAGTTTGTGCAAAAAAGAAAAATCTGAGGATGATGAAAAGGACTCTGTTACATAAAGTTTCAATTTCAGTGCCTATTTCTCTTGTGCTCCACACTTCAAAAAATCCTTCCAATGAACTTCTTCCCTCATTCCTTTTTCCTTCAGTATTTCTGCAAGGTGCTTCACGACATAGAGACAATTTCAGATTGTGTGCTACAGTGGGACTTCCCTATGAGGCATTTACACTATTTAGCCTCTGGCTTTCTTACTAAATATGTCCTGGGATGATACTCTATTGTTCACTGTAGTGTATAAAGCTAGTATTTCTAAACCTAATCCATACAAATTAATTTGCGCCCTCATCACATTTAATATCAAGCACATATATTCCTTAAAACATATTTGCCAACAGTGCTATGTGAGGAATATTATACCTCACAGTATAAAAAGAAGAAAACAAAAATATGACACAATATAGAAATGTGTTTTTTTTCCTCCCCTTTCTTAGATAAAAAAATCCTACTAACTGCTAGTGTAAGACTGCCCTCTAGTAGAAAACTTTATCCAGGAATATGCTGCCTATTTTGGGAAAATATATTACGAATTTAAATACACAAGCTGTGGTCTAATAACATGGTAGAATAGGTTTTCCACAACTAAATAATAAGCATGACAGCACTTATTCCAGTGCCATGCAGAAAACAGAAGTAAATCAATAGATAAGAAAATACAAAAAGAACAAGATGACAAGTAGCTAGAAAACAGTACACTCTATTATATGGATCAGCTGGCTCCCAGCTTTAGATGTTATGCTCCTTTCTGGTCAAAATATGTCAGAAATAGAATCAAGAACAGAACATTTGAAATAAAAGTGTTTCTCTCAAGAAACTTTAAAGGGAGTGGTTGTTTCTTCCAAAATCAAGATGAAAGATATAGAATCAAACTAGGAAATACACTAGCTAAGAGAGAAAGAAAAATCAGAACATTCCATGACATTCTTCTCATAAACTCTGTATAAGTAGATATTTACTGACAATCATGAAATATCAAAAGGATAAAAAGAACAGGTCTTAAAAACATGCAGTTTATTGACCCTACCAATTACATTACCATAACAGTACAACTGTAACAAAGGATAACATCAAGGTTAGTTAAGATGCCTTTCCAGTAATGAAACTATTTTGGATTCCTGTATTTTTAATGCAATCTAATCTTATTAACTATGTAATGTTTGAAAAAAAGTTCTTTCTGAAGAAGGTCATTAATCATGACTTTTGCTCCTGAGAAGCTTTTGATACTGGAAGTTAATAAGGCTTTGTGAAACAATGCTGCAAATATTTTTATATCCCATGCAAGCCCCCAAAATATGCAAAAACAGGCAAATTCAGCACAGTGACGTTCACCCAGATGCAGAGGGCCAGACCAAGTATCTCACGTGGTAGGTCTGGAACTTTAATGTGGTATGAGACCAAATCTCGTGTCTCTGCACAGCATCAAGATGTGTGCACCCAGGCTGCTGTGTGCACAGGGGCCTTTGCAGTGTGCCCGTGTGTATGGCACAGTGATACCCTGTGTCAAACAGACCCGTCACCGCTGGCGGTTGTCTTGTGTTTTCTATACACAAGTACTCTGGTGAAATGCTTGCTGCATTAAACATAACTAATGCATACAAAAGTTAAACACTCTCCTGAAACCAAACACCTTCCTGAACCAACAGCAAGCAGTTGCATGGACTTTCTAGGAAAGACTTTAAAAAACACAGCTAATTAAAACAAATTCTGTTTAGCTTTGCATGACTGCATGTAGAACTCCAAATCCCAGCAAGTTCTGGGCGCAATTCTTTATCCAGGAGTTTGCAAGAATGTACTTGAAAAAAGAAATAATGACTGTCTGAATATAATGAGGAATATCAGCACACAGGAATTGAAACACGATTTAAAGAATGATTTTAAAGAGGAAAGAACAGGGCAATTTGCAAACCCTGAGAATCTGTCAGTTTGAAAATGTTGCAGCAATAATGAAGTATGAAACACTTCAGTATGAAGAACTGGAGGAGCAAAAGGTTGAGAGAGACAATGCAAGAGGAGTGCCTGTTTCTCAGGACCCCAATGAACCTTGCAGCCATCAGGTGTACCAAGCCATGGAATTCTGGGAGAACGACTAAAGCAGACTGCTTATCACAGCCTGATTTAAAATATACACACACACACACCAACTAACAAAAAACCCAAACCAAACAAAAACCAAAACATATAACAAACAAGCATAAACAAACATATAACAAAAAACCAAAAACATATAACAAACCAAATGCCAAAAGCAAAACAAAAAAACCTCAAACTACCAGCAAAGGCTACTTACAGTCCACTGAAAAACTAATTATCACTTAGGGACAACCTGCGTTCTCCAGCAGCAGGAATGCAGCATATCCACATTGTCTGACTCCAATATTCAGACAGGGCATTTAGTATTACACATGGTGAAATGTTGGAATTGAACACACACTATCAATCACTGCTGGAGGCTGAGCTCATGCTTGAAGAGCAGATGAAGTAATTAGCCAGTCAGCAAACATGATAGATGAAAAATAGCAGACAATTGCCAGTAGACAAGTGTATGACATACTCCACAATTCACACAAATGAAAGAAGCTAGTCTGCAAAAATCACTGAATTCCATGTGCTGGATGACCTTACCCTACCTGCATAAATCAGAAGATTGTCTTGCTTTAGTAGTTGATTAATTTAAAGAACACAGTATCTTTCCAACATTGGCTGAAGATGTGATTTAGTGGCTTAG
Source organism: Catharus ustulatus (assembly GCF_009819885.2). Classification (NCBI taxonomy): domain Eukaryota; kingdom Metazoa; phylum Chordata; class Aves; order Passeriformes; family Turdidae; genus Catharus; species Catharus ustulatus. The sequence goes on along the minus strand of NC_046224.1, from coordinate 52,340,035 downwards.
ATACAAGACACATTTTAACAGCCTATATAGTTCATATAGGTCTTTTTCTGAGCCCTGTGTAGGCACAGTGAAACAGCTGCCAATTTAGTGTCCACAGAGCTCCAGATAGTGCAAATGTGCCTACAAGACAGTGCAGAAACTCAGAAAGAGCAGATGGAGGTTGACCTGTGTTTTTGTAGCAGGCATTTTTGTGTGAATTACAGAACCATAGAATGGTTTGGGATGAGAGACCTTAAAGATGATCTGGTTCCAACCTGTCTGCCACGGGCAGGAACACCTTCCATTAGACTAGGCTGCTCAAAGTCTCATCCAACCTGGCCAAACTTCTCTGGGCAACCAGTTCCAGTGCTACACCACCCTCCCAGTGAAGAATTTCTGCCTAATATCTAATCTAAACCCTCTATCAGTTCCAAGTCCTTACTCCTTCTCCTGTCACTACAGGTCCTTGTGAAAGCCCCTCCAATTCCCTTTAGGTACTGGATGGCCAGTCTAAGGGCTCCCTGGAGGTCTCCCTTCTTCACAGAAGACATGCTCCAGCCCTTTCTTCATCTTCAAGTTTCTCAACATTTTATTTCAGAAATGACACAAAAAGAAAAAATCCAGGAGCACCCCCTTGCTCATCTTTAAACTAAAATATCTTAGATGCAAGGAGCATTTTGCAATGCAAAAAATTAAGCAGTAGAGCTAAGAAAAATACATAGTGAAATGTACTGCATTTAAGCAGAGACAATCATAAGAGGTAACTGAAAAGATATGAAATATTCAGAAAACACCTTTCAGTGCCATATTCTTACATGCTTTTATATTATTTTGTATTTCTCCACTGACAAGATACAGAAGTTTGCTTACTGAATTGTCTTTCAGCTGGAGACCTTCTCCATTGGGCAGCGATGACCTCCGTTTTGTTGAAGAGTTCTTGTTTGGTGTAGAATTACTGCCTCCAGCTTTTTTCTTGACAAAGAGGACTTCACAGCTGGCTTGATCTTCATTGTGCGTGCTCTTCCCTGCATTTATTACCCTAAGAAAAAAACAAAACAAAAAAGAAAACAGTGATCAGATTAGCAAAGCACAGAAGCCCCTATCTGTATCTCACAATATGACTCGAGATGTACAGAACCAGAGTCCAGCAGTGTTGCAAGCACTGACTGAGTTAAAATACCTGACTGCCTTCTCGAGATACAAACATACACACGGGCATACTTGCTTACTTCTCTACTCATACACATGACATAACAAGCATTTTCTGCAGAACTATGTGAATAAGAACCAATGGTGCCATGAGCATATTTCACCCCTAGGCATACCGTACTTTTTTTTAAAAGAGACTACTTTATGGATGAAGTTGATAACAGATATGCCTCCCAGTTGAAACATAAGACCCCCATTTGCTTTTCTACCTGTCAGCATCTCTGCTATAAATAATGAATCTGCTGGCTAAGAGTGTGCATTCTGTCAAGTTCCAAGTCTCTGCACAAACAAAATACCTGCGATAAATCTACAAAGCTGTTACTGCTAGAGGCAGTCTGTTCCAATGGCATATATTAGAAATGCTATGACAGAAATACAAAAGAAAGACTTTGTCTCTGACAGGCAAGTCAGGCTTGCTTGTACCACAGTGATACAGTGATGCATACTAAATAAATCCCTCTAGTACTGCACAACAAAACCCCCTGCCCCCTAGAAGCCTACCTCAAACCATCTGTCCCACCTGCCCTGTAGAAAACAGAGGATTTGCACTAAGAGCTGCAGGCATGCAAAATCCAGCACTAAGGGCTCAGTACAAGTTTTTAACAGCCAAAGATATCCTGAGACTTGCACCACAGCTTCCTTCCTTTGATCAGTGATGAGGCTGAAATAACAGCTATTCCACCAACAAGCTTTTAAAACCTTAATAAGAAGCCTGTATTATCCAAAATACTGTGATTACTATCATCAATCTCAGAAAAGTCAAGGTCAAACACATTTTCCACTTTCTACTTGAGAAGCTCATCACCAACTGATGAATTTTGGATCAGTCCTGGGTTCACATGGGGAAAACTCATGCAAGATGGAATGACATCTTGTTCCAACCAAGCAAAGACACTGTGACTTTGATGCAAGCATGTCTTCTTCCACAAACACTATCCACCCACTCCTCTCTACTGGGAAGTTTGGGTCAACAAGTTGCCCGATACTCAGACAGAATTTCCACTACCGGATAAGCGCCGAATTCCACATCGGGCACACAATGTCTTTAGAAATAAACTGCTGCCTCCCCAGAAACTAAAACAGTTTGGAGGCACATCATGATCCTGACAGCAAGTCCAAGACATACCTGACTTCTTGATCTTCAATGCTTTTGTTACAGTAAAACTTTATCCAATAAGAAAATACTTGGTAAAGGTTATTGAAATGAAAACAAAATCCAAAGGAAGGCTTGCAGGGAACCCCAGCTTGCCTGCTCTTGCTGAAATGTCAAGTCTGTATCAGCTTTGCTTACAGGTAATACATTCCTTTCACTTTCAAGTAGCAACGTATGCTGTGACATGCAAATGAGTATTCCTGCCTCTGAATAGAAAAAACAGTCTTTTTAACAAGAAAATGTACATCCATTGCAGTTAATTGCTTTCAGAAATGGGAAGTTTCCTTACAGTGCTAAATGCTACACATTGCAATCTATCTGTATGCACAATACCACCATTTGTTTGCAAGTATGTCTTACAAATAAATACTAATTGCAGATAAGATTATTTTGCAAAACACAGAGAGCAGAGATGAAGGAGCAATTAGTTGCAGGGCACTTATGAGCAGTTTAGCCACTCATCCCCTGCAGTGCTTAACCTTTGGGCAATTGCAGATCACATATTGAGATGCAGCAAGCTTCCAGTCTGAAAACTCTCATTGTCTTGACATTAGGAAAAGTAGAAGTATACTTTCAAAAATGGGGGAAGTGTCCAGGGGGGAGGGTGGAACACACAACACGCATGACAAAATCATAATACCAAAGCATTTAAATCAGCTGACCAAGACCTGTTCAGTTTGAAACGCTACAAATACAATTAAAATACTGCAGCAAAAGAGAACACGGGGTTTTATCACATCAGGAACTAATCAATACTCAGTTTAGCTGATTGGTCTCCTTACTGATGCTGCTGTTTTCAATCCCATTTTTTAAAAAAAGGAGCAAAAGAGATAAGAGTAAGAGATAGAAGTTACTGCTTTCCTACCACTTATTGTTCCTTATGAAAGTCAATGAACTCTTGGGAATTGCCCTGGTTTCTGAGCTTGGTGAAAGACTTCAGGACTTTTTTGGTGGAAGATATTCTGATGTCTAATGACATGTCTAGTTATGCACAATATTATCATTTTATAAAGCTCTTACGAAGATAATTTGTCCATGCACAGAATACAATAGAAAGACTATGAGAACAAAGTGACTCAGACTGGCTTGACAATAAGCTATCACAAAATACCTGGAGTTGAAAATGTGTACCAAGCACCTTGCTAGAAGAGGATATGATCAAAAGGAACCTGCCAAGACTGAATACTGAGTAGACATGGGGATTGGGGTGTCAGTGCATTGAGGGAGGAATGGCGCTCTGAACAATACATTTCATCCAAGAAATGAACTGTATCTCCTAAAATTCCAGTTTTTCTTTCTTCATCAGATGCTTAAGTGTATTTTATTCCTTCTGAAGCCCTGAATTTACCATAATGTCAAAATGGATCTCACCAGGTAATAACACAGGGTCTAGATTCCAAAAACTGCTCTTCTCTTGGCACAGGCACTCTTCTACTCTCACATCCCATCTCATAGGCAAGTCCTGGCAAACTGCTTCAGTGAAGCCCCATAATTTTTAATTTCAAATTTGAACTATGTGTTGGTACCTGATGCCAAGCACAAAAGCTGGTAACATGTACCCAGCTTCAAACAGCTTCTACTCATCTTCAAATACCTCTGGTTTTGCTGACTTTTGAAATTCTTTTCTTTCTGCAGTTTCCTAAATCCCTCCTCCAGGCAATTCTTTCAACCAGCTTTCCAGCGCTGATTTCACTGTTGTCTTTCCTCCTTGCTCTCCCAGACTGAAACTTATCAGGACAAAAATCACATCTAAGCTGCTTATACAAATAACAAAGCAGAACTAACAGGATATTCATATCACCAAAAGGTAACCCTTAATTAGAGCTTCGGAATATTTTACAGAAATATCTGCCCCTCCTTCCACTGAGGAAATGCCTTAGCTTCCAAAGATTATCCCTGTGTATTTTTTCCTGTCTAAATCAAAAGATAAGTTTTCCACCAGTAAAGTGAACAAAACGAGATAAAACAAACTCCATTAATTTCAATTTTATTTTATAATTAATATTAATAATAATACAGAGAAAAAATAGTTTAAAAAATTAAAATAAGTCAGAAGCCTATATAATTCTCTAGCTTACTTAGACACACATTTTGAAATTAATTTCTCCTTTTTTTCTCTCTCCAAATTTCTCAAGACGCTGATTAGACCTATTGATGATTAATTCCTTTCCATCCTTTCCCTCCTATATATCTCTCCTAACCAATCTTTGGCAACATTTAACCCAAATAATGTATCTAGAACAGAAGCACCTCTTTTTACAGAATTCACTGTCTGTACTGCATCAAACACATTTCTCAGTAGTAAGTAAATAATCCTAAAGATTAATTCGAGGTATAGTGGTGTTAGTAAAAACCTATCCTGCTTTCCAAACAGGAGCTTCCTGAAGTCTGCACAGTCAGGTGGTGGGCTTTGGTCACAGTTGAAGTACCTGCATCAATCTTGATGGACACTTCAGTATTTCATGAGTCTTAATCTTAAACATGTCCTCAGCTAAAGGCAAGTACACCAGATAGGAACCAGCTAGTTTGTCTGGCGCACAATTAGGATTCTCTTGGTACCTTGTGAGACCCCAAAACCCATGTGACTAGATGAAAATGCAGGTCGTGCTGTGCTTCTATTCTTGTCTCAACAGGCAGAGCTAAAAGTTCTGTGCCATGATCACTGATTGAAAAATCTTACGTCTATCTTAAGAGAACCAAAACAGACCTGGTAAAGAAATCCAAAACAGGCTTTGATAGTTCAACCCCCCTCCACCCCCCACAAAACAACCCAAACCAAACTGCAAGCAAACATAAACCAAAAATAAAAGCTTCAGTCTTTTTAAGCATTTCTACTCATCCCTTTTTTTTTCCTGCATCAATACCAGTATATATTCTTTAGGTGTTTTATTCTTTTTTATACCATGCTCTTTGATACTACATTAAGTTGTAATCAGCCAAAATTCCAAGCTGTGCTGTAGCAGGAATGTTTTACCCACAAAGAAAAAACTCCAATCAGTTGCCTTACCCACTTGGAGCAAAATACAGCCCTCAACAGAAGCTTCAAACAGTCCATGAGCTGCAGTAAAGGAACATTGCTTGTAATGTGCCTAAAAGATGTTTTTACTTGGGGAGCCTGTGCTCATTTGCTCCACAAATATTAATCCCATACAAATGAAAAAGCTCCTAAGGGTTTTAAGGAAAAAGGAGCTAAAAATAAAAGGATATATTGATATACTATATATATTATATATTATATATTATATATTATATATTATATATTATATATTATATATTATATATTATATATTATATATTATATATCCAACTGCAGCTTGTTGTACACTTCAATTTTCAATTCTATCCTCCTCTGGGGTTTCAGACTAGCAGCGGACACCTGTATTGGTTTTGACTGATTGAATCAATTGATCAGGAAGCACAAAGACCTTCTCTCCTCTCCCATAGGAGCTACAGCCAGCCTCTCTTCTTTCCTGCTGTGGCACACATGCATCACTCCATAACTCCATGACACCAGCTTGCATCCAACCCAACTAATAACACAGAAGTAACCCAGATGAACAAATACTACGTGTACAGACAACAGACAATACGTTCCTAACAGTTTTGTGTTATAATTTCAACAGTCTTAGAATAACAATTAAAGACACCATACAAAAAAAACTTTCACAGAAGTGTTGTTGGTGGTTTTACTTCTCCCTCCCACCTTTTTATTTTCCCTTAGTGGATAAGCATGTGAGTAGATGCCGCTGCTTTTTTCTGTGACATCTCACTTACAGTCTTAAATTTCCAGGTAGGTGTCTATTTCCTCCCTTTCACCCACACGAGATTTATTTCTGCACTGGGAATCAACTTGAAAGAAATTTCCTTCTAGCTGTTCACCTCCTCCCTCAGATAAAAGGCAGCTTTTCAAGCAGCCTAAACAGTTCCATTCATTCATTACTGTAACTGTCACATTGTGCATGTCAAAATCAAAGCACCCACTAGTATTGTCCATTGCAGACAGAAATTGAAGCCAGACCTGAATCAGTTCTCTAAATCCATGGAGCTAAATAAAACTTTCATTTTATTAAGCAAGGAAGAAATGAATACTTAGTCATGAAATCTTGCAATGATGTGCTGTGAAAATGATTTCTCCTACCAGCAATTACACTGGTATCCTAGGCCAAGTTCACTTCAAGTCTCAGCTAGAACTATGACACCCATCAAGCTAATAAGAGCTAAATGGGATTAAAATAAGCAAAGTATAAAAGTAGAATAGCATTTATGCTGGAAATTTGCCACAAGTTCAGTGTAAATGATCACAACTTGGTAACACAGCTTGTCTTTGGGCTGAACAAAATGACATCTTGGAAGGGAAGTCCACTCTGATATTTGTAAAGCTACAATGCAGCACACCATCCAGCTGCCAAAACAAGATTAAATACTGAGTGACTACAAGGAACAAAACAGCTGTAGGTCACTGCAGGAATGTGCAAGCTCCATGACCACTACTCAGGGAGAGGCAGTTCTTTTTTGATAATTCGCATGCAGGTACTGCAGAAGAAAACCAAGGGACAGCGAGCCCTGAGCAGACACTGAGCCAGACCAGTGGGATACAAAGACGGTTAAGCATGATCTCACTTCAGAGCTGAGCAGTCTCAGCCACAGCTGGCAATACTACTTGCCAAATTCTTCTTCCTCGCTCTTTCTGCACTAGCTATCAGAATGGGGTTGCAAAAGCAAAGATTAATTTGACACTGTAAGAGAACCACCATATATTTCCCACAAAGGACAGTGAAATTGCAGAGAATGCCAGATCAGACCGCTCATCATCCATATTTAAAACAACTTTTTCTGGCTGTTTAATGCTTGCTGAAATATAAGCAAGAGATACAGAAGACAATGAAAACAAACAACTTTGTGTCGACCAGTGTCCTTCAAGTCCAGTTTCCACTAATACTTGGACCTTTTTCTTCTCTCTAACAGTTAAGTCTGGGGAAAAGGGGCCTGAATTTATTTCCATGGTATTCAGGAAAAAGCCTTGAAAGTTCTTCAAGTTATGCTTCTTTTATGAATAGGGCATGTTCAATCTTGTGAAGATGAACATATTTGCATAAACTCTGCAAATATGAACATCTGCATAAAAACTCTGAGATTTTTATGATTATATTTGTCTAGATTTTTGTTGCTGATAAAGTTACTTTCTGATATTGTGTTATAATATTATGTTACCTCATTATGCTATTACATTAAAATATTATTATGTTGTTGATAATGCTTACCAGCTTCAACTGGTGTGATATGTTTTCAGTTCAAATTGAAGCAGAAAGCATTAAAAAACCCCTAAATAGTAGTGGAAAGAAATGGACCCTTTCTACAGCAATATCCTTTCTCATGTCTCATTAGCCATGTATAGTGAATAGTACCTGTGATTTGGAGCATTAGAACTGACAGCTCTTGAAATTGAGGCACCTGGTTCAATCTAAAGAAATCACACCCTGACAGTAACTTTTTCATTTTGTTCACATTCATTTTATCACATGTGATTTCACTGTCATAGCCTTTAGGGGTGATCCTAAAAGTTCACTGATGAGCAATATTTCATTTTTGACTGCACACCAAGGAACACATAATTGGATAGTGGTTATGAGCTGCTTTCAGATGAGAAACATCTTTGAATCTATCCCAAAGTTCACATTCAAGATGGGAACTAAAGTTCTGCCATTCCTTTCCCTCTAATGCAAAGGAAAAACAGCCCACTTCCATGTTAGTTCCCATGAGCTGTACACCACCTTCTGCATGTGGGGCTGAATATAGTCTTGACCACGACATCCTCCGTAAGGATGGCACCATAGCCGAGACACAGTCTGACAAAATGGTTGCATATGAAGTTCAGCTGTCCCCACAGAGTTATGTGACAAATACAGAAATCAGTCTAGTTAAAATGAGGAAAAGGTAAGGAAAAGCAACCTGCCCCTAATCACTACAGCAAGGGTCATCTGGGTTTCAGAAATATTCACTCTGTCTACAAGCTCAGCACTAATATTACTACACCAAACCCCAACCAAAAGCTCAATTTGAATTGACCTCATACTTTTGTTTTCTTTCAGACTTTTAAGTGTGCATGCACATGACAAGGATGCATGAAGAAAACAAAAGATGACTTCCCCTCCTCCCAGTTTCCTTCTCAAAGTTCTACTTTTGAAAGCACATCTAAAATAAACTCTTTCTTCCTTACAGAAATGCCAGTTATACGCAAATTAAAGTTCTCCTTATGCTTACAGTGAAGCAAATTACGTGCTTAAAGTAATGCAGTAAATCCCACATATTTAGACTGTAATGCTGTAGACTGCAGTCTCAGCTTCAGGGTTAAGAGAAATCAAGATAAATGGCTTGTGCAAAATCGGTCCAAGTTTTAAAAAAAATTATCTCTCATATTTAGCATGTGTGAAAGTTAACCCTAAGAGATAAGCAGTGACAGTACTAATTCTTTTTATACAGCTGTCAACTGAATTCAGCCCCAAGATAATCTCTGCAAGTGTGACAGAGAAGGTACACATTTCTGAAGATACACACTAATGCCTTATTCACAATATCCCTCTACTGCAGCAGGTACTTGAAGCCCCCACAACCTGAAAGAAGACAATCTGCTAATTTATTCTTAAAAGTCATTCTAGAAACTACATCTGTACGAAAGCCCACATATGCAAGGCAAGGCAAAGGAAAAAAAAAAAGAGAGAAAACATTACATGCAGCTTTATTATCACAAGTAGGAAATTAATTCAAAGCCACTCATACACTGGTAATTTTTAATAATTAAAGAAAAACTATACCCTGCTGCTGGAGTTTTACATCCATAACTTTTCCTTTGGGAGAACCTGCCAGATCTGCAGGAAGGGGTCATGTGCAAAAAACACTCCAATGACTCTTTGCCATAGAAATGTGCCTCAAAACCCAGTCTTTTACTTCTGTTACTAAAATTGCATTCCTAGACCTCATCTCTGAAGCTGTTAAAATAGAAGTTGAATGCAAACCAATGAAATACCAGCAATGGTGAACCTTAAAAAAACAATTACAGAAAAATGGCAGCTCCCTTAATCTTGATAGACCATGATTCATCAAAACATTTGTAGAGATCATTCCTTTTGGGGGTAACAATCAATTCCAAAATTAGCCTTCCTAGACTTAAAGTATAAAAAAGGCACAGTAATTAAAGTAAAACAGGATTAAGAAAATTTTGCAGTACTCTAACATGTAATTTATATTCATATACATACACACAAACACCTCTAACCAAAAAACCTGTGGTGTTTCTCACGCAAGTTATACAAAATTCAGTTAAATATTTTGTCACTGAAAACACTTATTTTTCATGTAATATAGGTCAAAGTGCTTAATATCTTTGCCCAGTTGTTCAGCCATCACAGGTGAAAATTCTCGGGTGCAATGTTAATTTAGAGTGAAAGTCAACATAGAAACCCTCGTAAAATCAGTGCCAGTAAAAGAAGAATAACAGTCAAATGCAGAATTTCTACCCAAGAACAGGCAAACAACAGTGAGTAAATGAGTATCTGGCTCTGTGTGAGTGCATATAGCTTGGAGACAAGGTGTCCTTTACAGCCCCACCTGCTCCCTTAATCCACAGGGAAGGTACTGAAGCTCTGGGGTCTGCACAACACCTACTAACATGGTATGCCACACCCTCAGGGTAAATCATCCCCAAAGGCTCCTTCTGTCCTGGCAGGGGATGGGATGAAGAGATGTGTTCCCACTCAAGAGCAGAGGATGCATAAAAAGGATAAGAAGTTTTGGAAAGTGCAAAACCAGAGAATCACAGATTAGCTGAGCTTTAAAAGTGTCCTCTGGAGGTCATCTGGTCCAAACACCCTGCTCCACAGGGTCACCTAGAACAGGTTGTCCAGGACCTTGCCCATATGGGAGCGCAGAGGGAGCAAAGCACAAAAATAGAGGCCTGTCTTACCTGATGTGTGCACAGGAACTGGCCTTGAGCAGGAACAGCTCACTGACCCCTATGAAGTCTGAAAGGTCCCACTTCTCCAGCACCACCATTTCTTCTACTTATGCTGTGCAATCTGCCTCCACTACAAGCTTTGTCCTTTCCTAAGTCAATAGCACAGGCACCTAAAAAGCCTCAATCCAAGTTTTCACTTGTACATGCACCAGGTACACTGGAAAGCCTACAGACTGGCAAATACTTAGCACAAACAAGTAAGTAGAGCCAACATCGAGTATTTTAGAAAGCACTATAACTAAGGAGAATCACTTGTGCCCAAAGAAGCCTAGAGGAGATGGCATAGCCTGGAACAAACTCAAGTAGTCCTGATAGCATAGATCTTGCACAGTGTGACCAACAGCAATTCCAGGGAATCTCAACGAGAACAAAATCAACACCAGAACCAACTGACTACTGCAGCTTCCATACAAATCTCTCCATGCCTCTCAGACCACTGGGAAACTAAAATTGTGTCAAGATCTATAGAAGTGTTAGAGTGTCCCTGCATCCTGCAGGACACCAAGAAACAACTCACTTTCAGAAATTATAAACTGCACTAATGTGGAATATGCACAAAGGCAAAGAGTGAAACTGGAAGTTTGAATTTATATACCACTGGACAAGAGTCTAAATAAATATTAAACAATGTATTCAGACTGAAAAGAAAATCCACAGAATACAGCAACTGAATAACTGAAAATTAGCAAGAGAGAACTTCTCAGTCAAAGGGTGAAAGGCAAAGTATCTCCTCTCTTGGTTTTCCCAATAATAGCAATCTCCACCTTCATATGCCAGTGCGCTACCCCACAGGGACACCTGTGTAATGAAATGATTTTTAAAAAAAAATTCAAATCAATATATTTCCACAACAAGACTGAAGAGACAGTATGAAGGTAGAAATAGCAGATGACAGGGAGGAGAAGTCCTGTTTAACATTTCTGAAAAAGAAATCTATGAAGCTATATCTTAGCAATCTGGGATGGTAGTAATGAGAAAGAGAAGGTGCACCCCCGTTGAGCAGTATGTAACTGTGAACATCAAATACTGATACGTCTCTTTTCTGGGAAAATCTACTCAGGTTTGCTTTTGGTTTCCAGAAGATGAGCCCAGAGCACCTTCACCTTGGCACTGGCAGTGGCTCCGCAAGAAGCCAAGTACTTTTAATCTTCTTACGTGTCTACATGTGTCTAGTCACCCATATGTGACTGCTGTGACAAGTACAGTCCCCAGAGGTGAGATCTAGTCAGATGTCTACGGTGCAGACAGCTAAGTCTGCTTATTAAGTCTGGGTGATTAGCTAAAGAGAAAGAAGACATCTGGGGGCATGATTCATCTGACCTATTTTAGTTGTTTACATAGCATGAAACGTGTCTTCCTCTTCGTGGGTGATAAAGCTGAGCCTAGACACTGACACAGCAGGTTGTCAGCATGTGGTCAGATGATTCCCACTTACATGCCTGAGCTTATGAGGGTGGAGGAAGCAAAACAAACATACAAACAAAAAAACCCAAAAAAAACCAACACCAAAAAAGCCCATGAACTTCTCTTTCAATGAGCTTTTTTGTTATTTGAAATGCCTTTTCCTCAAAATGCATCTTTGATATGCAAGTCCCTTGGTATGACTAATAATACAATCCAAGGCAGAGAATTAGTGTTTAAAGAAAAGCATAAGAAACAGAAATAAATGCAGCAAAAAATAGTTTCAAAATAAAGGCCAAGGACATATTGGCATTACAACTCCTGATGCAATATGTGAGTTTAGTGTGGTGTAACTATTTAAATGCATCTAAAACAGCTGGTGGGATTTTCAGACTCAAAAGCAGATAATTGTCAATCTTATTCACAGCAATTAAATCTGTATAGGCTAAAATAGGATCTATTGTTCCCCACAAATACTGGGACTGGAGCCAGAAGTAACTTCAGTGGAACAGAAAGTTGGCAGCTTGGAAAGAGGCTGAGAACAGCATATTCCCTAGCATACCAGGGAAAAAGCCCAACCCATAACCAAGGACCAAAGACAAGCTCAGAGACTTTTTCATAAAAAAGAATTTCTCCTCTCCTGAAAGTACCAGGGAGATGTCAGAAATTAATACTGAAGCAGACATCAATATAGATTTATCTCAGTCCATACTCTACACACATGAAAATGTATCCACCAATTTCTTCTGGTGACTGAAAAGGAGAAAGCTAGACATTAGTATCACTATATTTAGACATTTGCACACTACCTAAATACTTGCCTTTGGAGTCACTGAGCCTAGGATCGTTAGATAGGCACAATAAGAGCTGGATAGTTCTTATTAAGAGGTCAACACTTCCAGTAGAGGAACAATCATTAATCTGTTCTCTATTCAAAATGATCAACAAGCGGCATCAAAGGATTTGCAAAACATTTGCCAAGAACAAAATAGCTCCAGTAGCATTAAGTGATGGCTGTTAGACTGACACAAAAAAAGGAGGGAAAAGCCACAAAGAGCTGGTGCATGATCTTCAAAGCAGTGCACAGGCTGTCTCACACTTTTAACTGACATCAAAATAATTTTCCTTCCCTTTACCCATCGATCAGCTCACAATGCCAACCTTTCCTCATCAGTGTGTATTTCAAGGGTAGGGGTAATTCTTTGATTGAGAAAAAGGAAATTCTTTACTCCACTGACTCAAAGAGTCACAAAATACAATCACACCACCTACTGTACAAAATTAGTGTTTCCTGAACCAGTTAAAGCACCATACTTCCTTTATGCTTTGGAAACATGTATACACATGTATATATTTTTATATATATATATCTTCCATATGTATACTTTAAACAGACATAAACTTATTTGATTAGGACACATTTTATTTACTATGCAAAGATTAAGAAATACAATCTCAGAATGTTGAAATAAAATGCACCACAGAATACAGGACTAATCAGCACAGCAATTAGAAAAGAACGATTTGCAACACAGAGGAGTCTTCCCCTACTGGGAAGAGAAAGGAAAAACATTTAAAAAGCAAGCAAAAAATTCCAATTCCTCTGAAATGTTGACTATATCAGTAAGCACAAAATTCAGTCTTACAAATAAGTGATTTGGAGTAATATGTTTCTAAACAGAAGAAATAGGTTCTTCTACAGTATGGAGTGTGATTGCAGGAGGGGCAAAGGTGTGTCCTACCACTGTTAGACACCTCTCTCCTTTAACACATAAATCAAAAATTGTGTGGCCTCACAGGATGAAACAAAGGAAAAGAAGGACACCTGAGTGAACACACACTGACTGACCTCCTCCAGAGCGCCATTACACACTCAGGGGTGAGCAAGTTGCCCATTTAGGTCTGCAAAGAAACCAGTCTGCAGCAACTATGTCTTTCTGCTCCCCTACCCACTGGGGGATGGTGGTGCCAACAGGAAAGAAAGACGTCAACCTTCCAACCTGCCCATCTGACAGCCCGTAGTCCTTATGATCTGCTTCCATTCATAAACCAGAACAAAACAAAAATCATTTTCTGAAGCATCTTCAGAACGGCCTTAGCACAGCTGTTCGATCCCTGATGTGTCAGAACTTCCAGGCAGCATTTTGGAATAGACAGCAGGCAGCAAGCAGAGCTATTTACATACCTCACTGAACATTTTTAAAGGAATGTTACTCTCCTGCTGTAGTACTGGGACAAGGCATCTCCAAGTAAATGCCAAAAGAACTGTCCACTTGCCGCTTCATGGTCTCCTAGTGTACATGGTGGCTGCTCCAACCTCAGTGGTTGCTCCCCTCTCAGTTAATGACATTTTATCACTTGAGCTTAGATAAACATGTCTCTCTGTTATTCCTTCTCTTCTTGTGCAAGTTATTCTGGCTGGTACTTCTTTTCCCTTTTATGAAGGGAAGAGGCTTTCCCAGGAAGCTGGATGCTGAAGGAAAATTGCATGTCTCTTTTTTGTTGTTTTGCAAGCAGTATTTCTGCTTAAGAAGGCATGTTTTTTTCAATTACAGCAAAAAAAAAGTACTGAAATTGCTTAATCATCTTACTTCCACATGCATGAAACTTTGCCCAGTACTTTTACTGGGTTTACTGTACTTTTTAGAGCATAAGTAGCCATTGAATATAAAATGCATTTCTGCCATAAAGACATCAATGGGAGGCCAGAGGATTAAGCAATAAGTGTGCCATCTTTCCAATTTACATATGCATACAAAAACTTCACTGCACTCTATTTTCATACCTCTATGACAACAGTACTTCCTCCTACCCCTGATTTATCTCCTGCCTACCAGCAAAAACTTAACTACAAGGAAATGAAAAAAAAAAAATCTACATGCCTAATTACGATGGTTTTGATAGGGGAAGAGATCATTTTCTTCACACAGCCCCAAGTATGGGGCTGTGTTTTGGGTTTGTGCTGAATACAGTGATGATTAAATAGAGATTCTTTTTTTATTATTTGATTCTTTATAAATTGCTGAGAATGGTTCACATGGAGCCAAAGCCTTTTCTTCTTTTTCTTCTGCCATGCTGGAGAAGAGACTGGAGGTGCCTGGGAGGTTGGGAGGAGACACAGCCTGGACAGATGACCCAAACTGGCCAAAGAGATGTTCCAGGCCATGTGATATTGTGCTTAGTACATAAATTGAGGGAAAGAAGGTGGGGGATGTCTGATGTAATTTGTCACCCCTAGTAACCATTACATGTGATGGGGCCCTGCTCTCCTGGAGATGGCTGATCACCTGCCTGCCCATGGGAAGCATTCCTTTAATTCCTTGCTTTGCCTTGCTTGCATGGGCAGCTTTTGTTCTCCTTGTTAAACTGTCTTCATCTCAGCCTATGGGTTTCCTCACTTTTACTCCTCTGATTGTCTAGTTGGTAGTTGGCATCACTGTATACCTTTTTTTTCAGCCATTTCCTTCATCATCTAGCAGATAATAGTACAATGTGCTATGAAGTATACCAACTAATACTCTCTTTGGATATGGTATGTTTTGAACACGACCCAAGCATTCAGTAGAATTTTTTTCTCTAGCAATGAAACTTTGTGCCCAATTACATTTTGAATAGCATCAATAATTAGTGCAAAGAGTGATACAATAATTGTATCCATTAGACTTCTGTGCATCCAGTATTTTTATCTGCCTATGACTCCACATTGGCCTTCAAGTGGGCTTTAAATATCACAATAAAAAAAAACTGAACAAAAGCACTGTTATAGCTAGCCCTCAATGGTACACAGACTTTCAAAATTATCTTGATTAAGGTAAGACTGATCATTTTTACTACATATTAACAAAGAAATACATTGTTTGGACATGGGAACAATACTCCCCAAACTGTTTAAATCATCTCAGGCTTTGTCCTTTACAAAGTGTCTTCTGAACACTAAGAGGGGTTATCTTCTGTCTAACAAAGACAGCATCACTTCGTTAGGAGAGCAGGGGATCACACTCAGCTTGTTTACTCTAAGATTATTCCCTGCATCACCATCACTCTGTAGGCATTTATAAGACTTAAGGGATAATACAGTCAAACTCACATTCAATTTGTGGGGCTGCTTTTTGTATCATTTAGGTGCACGCCATGAGGGGAACACTCCTCAACCCCATCTAGATTAGGTCTCCAGGAAACACTGCAGTTCTGCTGAGCTTATCTACCTGAAGAACTGCTCTTTCAAAAATAAGGAGACCACCTTTGCTTTCAATATATTTGATAATGCCTGTTTAATCAGACAAAGAACTACTTTTGTCACTATGTGAGGAAAGAGACTATCCATCTTGTCAAGTAAAGAGGTGGGCATGCTCTTAAGCACTATCACTTCAGTCAGAAGTTAATGGAAGTTAAAGAGCTCAGAGATATGAACAGAGCTTGAGACATCTCTGTGTCGTGCTTATTCTTCACCCTTGAGAATTTCTGATACCCATAGCCCTTTGGATCTTCAAAAGCAAGTCAAAAACTGCACAGAAGCCTGAGACAGCCTAATGGAACAAACAGATTTTCTTTCCAGATTTGGTAGATTACAAGAATAATGAAGTTTCCAAGCCTTTAAGAGATAATAATAATAAAAATCCACAAACTAGCATGGGTAATTCTGTAAGTGAGTAGATGCATAGAACACTATGTAAACAAAACCAGAAATAAAATGTTTCCCTTCTCCTATTGTAGCTTATTTGTATCTACCTCCCAGCCATGCAGGTTTATAGCCTACAATACATTGCTGGTGCTTTGATGAGGGCAGGATGCAGTAAAACAGGCAGGACTGCTGCTTATTCCTGATTTCAGAATATATTTCAGCTACCTCTCATATATCAAATCAGAGTGCAGCTTTGTTTCTATCTGCTGCTGAGAGAATGTGGTGAGCACCAGAGGACAGAGCCAGCAAGCACAGACAACTCCAAGATTATTTGTCACGGTGTGAGGTTCCTGTAGGAGCTCATGCTGCAGCTCGGGGTCAGTGCCCACCAGCTTTGCTCCTGCACCTCAGATGAGCTTTACTGATGACACACATCCACACAGGGATTTCCACTGGCAAGCAAACGCCTCAGTGGTAACGTGTACAGCAACAAAATCTTCCCAGTCCAATAAAATGCAGTACAGCTTACGCAAACTCATTTTGCTGAGGTAAAATCACCCCCTAAATAGAGCTTTCTGACATAATCCCAGCACAGTAAGGAGGACAAACAGCATGAGGAAAGCTAGTTTGGGGAGAGGAAAGTGAAAGATGAATGGATGGATCTGATAACACATTACATGTAAGGAGAGGAAGTTAGATTATTTTTTTCCCCCTGCATGTTCTACAGTAGTCTTGAAGTGAAAATTATATAGACTAGAGCCATCTATCAGCATCCCAGCAATTAACAATAATAGTCCTTCAAGTGTTTAGTCAGTTTTTGATTTAGAAGTACACCTCTAAAATCTGAATTTTGCATTTGACAACAGGTATGTCTCCATTTCAAACATGCATTATTAATCAGAATGCAATCCCTTTCTTCGCATCTCTCAGATGAGACAACTGTAAAAAACCTCATTTTTTCAAACTGAGAAACAGTCTTGCTCACCTACACAAACATTACACAGCCCAGGTGAAGAGACAGAAAAGTATGCCTTTAAATCCAAACATCCCACCTCTCCTCCCTTCTGACCTCATACAAAGCTAGCAAGGCTGCTTTATAGTCCATGGAGTTTCCTTCACCTGTGCTAGCACCTCCAGACAGGCAGTTTAGCAAGTACACACTTCTATACAGATGTATCTTCTGAGCTGCGAACATTTTCATTATCCAGTTCTATCTGCATACTCAGTACAGAGTCTAATGCAGTAGAAACCAATATTAGCACTATTTTTAAAAAAGGAAAAGCTGGCTCCCACTTGGTATCTCATTTATTAGGAGATGACAGATGTTCTTAACAAACATTGGGAAAGAAGGATAAAATCAGCAAAATTAACTTGTAACCAGCACTGCACTGAATAAAAGGCAGCACCATTTTTTATGTTGTAGCAGTCAAACCCACAGAGGTTTACCAATCACAACCTGCAATCACACCAAACATATTGGTTGCCTTAGGCAACTGTGCTGTTGCCTCAGCAGAAGAGATAACTCAGGTATTGAATCAGATAAACTGTAATTTTTTGGCCAATAAAAGCCCATATGTCAGTCCTTTATCCTTCTCACAGATCAAGAAAAAGCTATGTTGAATCAAAGGCTCAGGATTCAGCTCAGGCAATAAGCCCTCATAAAGAGTCGTGTGAACTCAACTCATCAGCCAAGCAAACAGGCAGCTGAGGCTCCAGGTGTGGATTTACTGCGCCTGACAACTCTCCACAAGCTGCCTCCAGCCCCCCACCTACCCACTCACAGCCAAGCCCACCTCCAGTGACCAATGCCAAATCAACAGCCGACACTGAGCTGAGCCACAAACACCACACTGGCCTGAGGGATGTTAGGAAAGAGTTCATCTGGTGGAGAACACAGGCAGGCAGCCCAAAGCAAGCTGTCTTAAAACAACATTAGCTGGATAACACTGGTTTTCGTAGGGGAGATGCTTGAAAACTTCACCCTCTCTCTCCAAGGCACAAAGCATCAATGAAAGTATGATGCTACATTGGGCTTAGAATCTGTTCCCAAATTCCTCACACATTGGTTGTGAGGTTGTGAGAAAGTTGCTTCCATTTAAGACAAATTTCCAGTTTATAATCTTGGCAAAAATGAGCAAAAAGTTCATCAGGAGCTTCACGATTAGCAGTCACAAGAAGAGTCCTGCTCCCAAAGGGCTCTTAAGACCTTTAAGTAAAAGTGTCAGCAGACCAAACACAAAAGCCTCCTTTTCATCGCCTGAAAATTCATGCTGGAATAACATAACAACTTGCCAGTTTGTTGTCTTTCCCTTTTTGTACAGTAATGTTTGCATGTACCACAGGAAGAGGGAATTAAGGAAGAAGTGGTTTCAAACTGTTGTTCCTCCTTGGAGTACTGCCCTAACCTGGTTTCAGGAGGCGAAACTACAACTTCCGTGTATTGTCCCTAAAGTTCCTTCTCTACAGCTGCATTCAGTAACAGAAAACACCTGTGTTGTTCTGGGGAGATCTCAGGATGTGAGCTGTGAACTAGACTATGGGTAACATGAACTCAGTACTGATCAAAGACTACAAGAGCAGAGAGAGGTGCGTGAAGAAACACAAATTAAAGATGATACAAAAGAAAAGACAGCTCCAGATTTGGGTCAGGTTATTCTTAATCTTTTTTCAGGCTGAAACATAAAGCTCAGATTTATTGCACCCTTATCCGGAATGCTATCCCATGTCCCAGTTTACAGTCCAGAAAAAATGGTGCACATGCTAGAACCTCAGCCCA
This sequence comes from Catharus ustulatus, assembly GCF_009819885.2. Classification (NCBI taxonomy): domain Eukaryota; kingdom Metazoa; phylum Chordata; class Aves; order Passeriformes; family Turdidae; genus Catharus; species Catharus ustulatus. Next base: position 52,320,885 of record NC_046224.1, on the reverse strand, counting down.
GTGTAGATGATTTGTGCAAGTACACAGCTTCATCCTGGCTTTGCAGGCAGGTTTTACAGCTTGCACTAAAGCTGCAGCCTGCCCTGACCACAAAACCTTTAGCAGGTTAGCTTTCTGCCAGCCACATTCTGCACGTGATTGATGTATACCTTGAAGTGGCTTCTCCACTCAGCAAAGCACAGGTTGAAAGCTGAAATCTGCAGCAGCAGAGAAATCAGGCATGGTCATAAGACAGCTATCCTATGCCATACAAGATTTCTTGTGTGCAACTTTCATATTAATCAATTCTCAAGTTATTTTAAGGGAAAACTCTTAAATACCTGTATGAAAAAGCAAATTTGAGAGAGAAGACACTGAAGTGATTAGAGAGTCCTTTTTGCTTCTTGGTCCTCACTTTAAGCAGCAACTTATTTCAGAAGGTATTCTTCAATTTCTAGGAAAGGTGATTGAGGCAATGGGACATGGCAAGTGGCTTGCCATTTTGCAAGCTAATGAATTTGAACAATACATGAAACTAAATCCGCATCTGCCTTTCATCAACAGAGCCAAAGCAATAATCTCTCCCCATAAGGCTGTACTGATGAAACCCCAAAACCTCAAGCGCCAGGAAAAAAGAATTGAAACACATGTGACATCTCCAGCATCTGACATCTGCTGAGTATTAGACCAATAAGCACTCCCTACAGTCAGTATTTCCACAAAAGAAGTAATAAATGTAAAACGTAGTTTGAAACCCATTGACTTTTTTCAGCCAAGTAAGAAGGTGCATACAGAACACTTGGACAGATCCTGTTTCTATAGAAAACTGAGCAAATTGACCAGAATAATGAAAAATATTAAATAAAAAAAAGAAGTGCAGCTATTATGGACCAGACTATAGAGCTCAACAGGAATTGCAAGTTGGTTTCTTTGTGGTGAGTTTTAGCGAGTTCTGTTTGTTTGCTTTTAAGAGCTAGGGGAAACCATGAGGCTTTACCCAGAGATAGGTACCAAAGGAAGAAACATAAAACTGCACTGTAATTCCAATGCAACATAATAGAGATAATGCCCAAAACACAAGGTTTCCATGCTTTTCTTTCAGCTTCACTGGAAGCTTAAAAAGACTTTAATCAGAAATCTGATGTCCACACAGCTACAACCAGTATTACAACAAATTCAGCATGATGTGACATACTTCTCAACAAATACAAACTGTCTTGTACCTCAACTAAACAGAAATGTTGCCCAACTGAAAACACATTTGTACCACTCATTCAATAAAAGTTGCCTGAGAGTTCTACACATTTTTCACACTATCAATTTTTAAAAATACTCCTAAGAGTATCTTAGAACACCCTCTTCCTCTTTTCAAAGCTACCACTGCACATGACAGGAAGATGAAATTACTCAATGCTAACACTCAAATTCAGCTCTACAGTAACCCCTTTGGTTTTGTATGATACTCACAAAGAAAAGAGCTATAGGCATAGTAAACTGAATTTCATATATTCATCTTAGATGAAATATATAACCTTTCTCTATCTCCACTATTTTTCATTCCATTCTGTTAAAATATAATAGGTGATGGCAACATTAAATGCACAATGTGCCTTGTAAGCATCCGAGGGCCAACAACGGGGCATGTGCAAGGTGAGATACTCAACAGAAAATTTAATCAAGAGTCTAAAGACACAGAGAAATTGCTTAATCTCCCACAAGATAACAGGCCAGTGTCTAGCAAAATAAATGAGGCTGGAAAAGTCAGGACATTTCTCATATTTTAGGCAGGGAGAGGAAAGTAACTTAGAGCAGCAGTTCTGACCAGCTCCAGCAAAAGTGCCTTCAGAAGGACACATTACCTGAAAGGATACAAAAGGAAAATGTGGCTTTAGAGACTCTTTGGGACACGTCAGCCCAGCTGTGGGACTCATTAGCCACTATCACAAGGTGTTTAACATGATGAAGTAGGTAAGAAGGGATCTTAGGACTGAAAAACCCAAACAAACAGAAAACCCAACTAAGCATAATTCTGAAAACACATTTTGATGTGTCACCCTTTTCCAGCTTTGAAAAACAACTTATCCTGCAGAAAATCAAATAAATGCATTTTTAACCCTAAACCTTTACTTTGAACCAACCTGACCTCATGACATCAGGTATACAAAAGGTACTGCACCAAGGACATGAAGAGTTCTTGTGATGCTCTACTCCCAATTGAGCTTAAGGGCTCTCAAAGGATAACAGCACAATGTTTCACTAAACTGTATGGGTCATGCAGGAATTGTGTGGGTCATTGCAGGACCCAGGTGAAGGAGGAGTTTGTGTGACAAACCTTGGGCAGGCTATCTCCTTAGTACTCAGTTTATTCTAAGCATGTCCAAATCTTAGGAGTCCTCAAGGAATTCTGCAGTGAACATGAAGATGGCATATGAGTCATCAAAACACAGGGCAGGAGAAGCTTTTAAATTCAGCTACAGACTGATTTGAGCTGACAGAGATGCCATTTTACTTTAGCAACCATAGCAAGTCATATTGTATTTTCGACCAAGATTTACATCTGTTTTACCATGAAAAGATTTATGTTTCCGGTGAGTTACTGCCACAGTCCAGAAACTATATTCAGTTGAGAAAAAATTAAAAGCAAAAAAGGGAACATTTTTATTTCAAGATAACATTTGGATTGCAGCAAAAAATCATCCCAGGGCCTACTCAGAAACATGAATTTACATCAGTGTACACTGATGAGATATATATGTATTTATCTTTCTTTAGTCATATTTAATCTTGTTTAACATCACTTGCTGAGGGAAATGACACAGCAATTGTAACAGCAGAAAAAAATCAAGGGAAGATTTCCCAATCCTGCCTCCAAGTAGTTTTTTACTGATCATTTGGATCAATGTTTGTCTTTAGCACCAACTTCCTTTCTGGGGTACATAAACAAGGACGTACAATTTTCCTCTATAATACTCAAACAATTTCTAGAGGAATTTAACAGGTGTTGGCATCAAATGTTCAAGGACTCTGTAGAGACTGGTTGAACGCAGTGTACTGTTCAATCTGCCAGAAGAGGAAAACACTCAAATTATTCTGTTCTTGCAGAATTATGCCTGGCAAAGAGCAAACCTATCAACACACTCACTACACGTGAGCACTGCTTGGTTTCCATCAGCAGACTCACATTCCAGCTGGTGAGGAGTTACTACCCCTCCCCTAGCTGATTCCCTCACTGCTAGTCAAAACTCTCCTCTTGATGTGGGGAAAGACTTGTCGCAATGAACTCGAAAACTATTACAATTTGAAATTATAAAACCTGCAGTCAGAACAATATGTGTTGGATAAAGAGCAATGATCAGAAAAGAATACATTTCTCATCAAAAGAGATAGGTGAGAAGTTGACCATTTGCCATTCCTTAGGGAAAAAAAAATCCACCCCACAACAAAAGCAAACAAAATCAATAGGGTCATCACTGAAGCAAGTCCAGGGCAAAGATAAAAGCAGTTTTCAAGATTTTTGCAGCGTGTAGCAGAATGGGAAGAACCCAGCCCAATATTCAGTACAAAACAAAATCACTGAGACAACCAAAGAACCTGACTGCTACAAATTCCCACACAGGTAACATCATAAAGATGCAGTTTAATTCTTATCAAAGGCCTGGTCTACAGAGTCCCACAAGCAACACTAAGGCAACTGAGAATGCACAGGTCATGTCCCACAAAGGAAAATATTAAAAGAAGGCACAGAATACCCAAGTAAAGAGAACAGATAAAACCTGGGATTTTTTTGAAGTATCTAGTTCTACATTGATGATTTTTTAAAATTCTGACTGGAAAACTTTTTAGGCAAGTGTACAATATAGAGTAACATACATAAAGGGAGTAACATAAAACTAGGGAGTAATCATAGAGCAAGATGCATATCTTTTAAACCAAGATTTTGTTTGGACAATGACAGAAAATGCCATAATGCATCAGTCACCTGTATCTAAAATCTGTCCTGTAAAATAGGACATTACAACACTGATTGTTGCAGAATATAAACTAAAATTATTTTTGCTCGCCATCTGAGAAGTGTTTGCTATTTATACTGCATTATAATTCTAATGTATACTCTCCACCTTAAAACCATTTACATATATTTGGCACTCAAATAAAAGGAAAAAACGGTTTCACCATTCCAACTCCTTTAATAATACCGATGAGATCACATTTAAACAAACAACCCCCTGCCAGACAGATAAGGGAAATTATTAGCACTGTTAAATGAAGATTTGATGGATTAGCTTTTCGAGAAGCTAAAAACCTCAGGACTTTTGAAGGTGATACGTAATCATCCACCCACTAAACGTTCAGAACAGCATCCTCCCAGGCAAGAATTCACAGCATTGAATTGACAGTGTTGAAACATGCTGTTATCCTGGATGCTATGTTTCCTTTTTTGTCAGCTACAGTGAAGAACACAAGAGGCAAAAGTATCACTGTGATCCAAACATGAGAAAAACTCACTTTAAACATAACCCTTTTCTAACATGAGATCTTGGAAACCCATTGCAACTAAGCCCAAATCCACAAGGGTGCCAGTTTAATTTACTGCTACTCCTTTGCCTTTCTCCTCACCCCTTTCCCTATTTTAATCAAATTAAGCCAACAGCCAGGACTGAAAAAAACCCGAAGACATTAATTTGCACAAAAACATCTCACAGTCAGCACCAAGTAGAGCAGATATCTTTCACTGCATCCCATCCAGTAGGACTGGCAGAACATGCCAGCAGAGGATCATAAGAAACAGCATGGAGAGAAAGGCTCCCCTGAATTTCTGATAAATCCAAATTGTAGGACTTTGGTTTGCATCACCTCTATTCTCCATTGGCAAGCTGTTTTAAAATATATATAATTAATTTGTTACATGGCAGACTCAGATGGTAGAGGGTTAATGTGGTCCATAGTGTGATGAACCCCTTCCTGAAGAAATACAGAAAAGCCATCTCCACTTCTAAAGTGAGAAGACAGCCTTTCACAGAGGGTGAAGATGAGACATACCCAAGCAGATTTACCATGAGTCACAGCCCATATTTGGCATTTCAAGAGGTACAGTGTAGCTCCAAAACTGTGTAAGATTGGTGAAACAGAGAGGAAATCAAATGTGAATTTAATGGTAACTGGAAGTACAAAACGACACCCTTGTGAGTAGGATACATCTACTTAAAAACAGTAAACAAACTGGATCAATATTCAATGCTCCCAGAAAGCAGGATCAGCATCTGCTCCTACAACATATAGCAAAAATAATTTGACTAGCTTTCATGAAATCCAGTGTAAGACAACATACGACACTTCTGTCATCAAAAAGGTTTTTTCATGGTCAAACATTAAGAGACAACCAAATACAAGTCCACTGACACTGCATTCTCTGGCCTGCAGATGACCAATACACCATACCTGAAGGCATGCAAGAAAACCTTTAAGTCTTCCAGTGAAATGGGAAGTCCTTTGCTAAATTTTATCTGCCCCTCAATTGTTAATTTTTTTTTAGGGGATGAAACATGTTTAGCGTGCACTGCTTGAAAATGGAATGAAGGAGAGCAGAGCAACAAACAAATAGCTTCGGAAAATCATCTCAGAGGGTTTGGCTGCAAAGCAAGAAAATTGAGTTCAAGAATTGGGGTTAGCTTGTTTGCCATAGCAGAAAAGTGAAATGAAGAAATTCACCTTCTTTTGGAGGTCACATTTCATACCTTTAGATCAGGTTTCTGTTTTAAGCATTCAGCTCAGACCTATGCTGAATCAAAGAGAGCCAAATGCAGGCATTCTACACCTGAAACAGTAAAAAGTCTCCACTCCTGTTTACCACACTTCAGCAGGTGAAGAAGCCTGCTCTAATCACCTAGATTAATTTTGCAAAGTTGTAAACTACATAATGATCATACTTCATGATTCAATGGTTGCCATTTTTACTTTCTTTGTCTTAACTGTTGAGTTGTCTGTTAACAGTTTGATTTTAAAGATTCAAAGTTATTGAAGCAAACATTATAAAAGTTGTTAACCTCTCCTGCTTTCCATCACTGAACTACATAGCATCTCAAATTCTGTTTTTCTCCTCTCTTTACATTCAAAGAGTGAACAAAATTCAAGACAAAGCCCTCTGACATTAAATCCAGATTTGTTAAAATTATGAGAGAAATCCTCACAATTACAGAAATTTAGAGAAGGTGAAAGGCTTTGATCTTAAAGTTACAAACAAGCACAAAATTCAAACCATTCTTTGCTGGTACTAAGTAACCATGTAAGAAGTTAGGAAGGAATTCCAACAAAATTGAATACTGGATTATGCAACATATGCTACTGCTTAATTATTAGGTTAAGGATATCACTGAATATTAAACATTCAGTAGAGATTGACATATCCTGGCAGTTCAACTGGCAGTGCTCATGTCCAACAACCAGCATCATTATCTTGCAGCTGGCTCTTATTTCTTTGCACTGCCCCATACTACAGGGAATTTGGGTTTCATAGTCACAGGGTTACATCTGGAAAAATATTAGAGGGCTAGAAAGCAATATGATGTTTTACTATCAGATTCTCCTAAAAGAACACTTATTTCATCAAGCCATCTGCTAATCAGTCTAGTCAAAAACAAAGATTTTTTTTCCCTGAAAAAGTATATCTTTACAAACATTTTAAGTACAGGTGCATCATTTTACCACTGCTGCATTTTATCTGGTATGATATAAAGCCCCTTCCCATTTGTAAACACATTTGATGATGATGTGCAGTGTGAGAGTGAAAACCAGGTCTCCTACAATTGATTTTTAAAAGTCATCAAACATCAGGAAATGTCCTCCACTGCAAAGTCCCACAGGATTCTGCTGCTGTTTAAATGCGACAATTTTTTTCACGTGTGAATTACTGTTTTATGATTTGCCTTAAAAAAACCCAACAAAATACAATAAAAAGCCTGGAAGCCACTTGGGCTGCTAAAAAATAACAAATAGAGGCCTTTTAGCTGTTACTTTACACTCAAATATCAATAGGACCTCCTCTGTGAAGGATTTGACTCATTTGAGCAGAATTGATGGAAAGTGCACACACAGTCCCTTCTTAGCATGTGTAAGAGTACCTCAATAATTGAACACGAGCTGCCTTCCACATGGTGCCCAAGCAATGCTTCCACCATAGGACTCTGAGGTCAGGTGGAGAAGTACTAGCAGGCATATCCTTGTCAGGGAAGCAGGCAAGGTTCCTCTCCCCTAACTCTCAACACACACACACATGCTGCATACTTACAGTAATTTCATGATTTTAAGCCGCACCTGATTATAAGCCGCACATTACAATGCAGAGTGTGATAAAAGGTATCTATTCTATCACCATCTGTTTAGGGTGGGGGCAGTGATCCTTATCTCAACGGCAGATATTCTGCTAATGGGCCATCCATTGAAACCAGGCAGGGCATTGTTCTTTATCTTTTCACAACCCATCCTTCCTCCAGGGAGTCATTTTCTGCTAATGGCCCATTGAGTCCCACTGTGGGACTGATAAAATTACTGCATCCCATTGGAAGTTGCTCCAGCCAGGGGGAAGAGCCCAACATTTCTTACCAAGATAAAAACAGAGGGTTTGGGACACTAAGGGAGCCCCTTTCTCCACTGGACTCCAGAGGAAAACCGGATTTCTCCACATCACCACTGGACCTCCGGAGGGAAACTGCACCTTGTACAGGAGCACTGCTTCAACTGAATCACATCTGTCACTGCAGGAGGATGCAGCCACCATTTAATGGGACTGCTACCAACACCCTGCCTGACAGGGTGTCAGGTTGTACTCTGACTTTGTCAGGGTTTGGAGTTTGTTTCTTTGTAGTACTGTATTTCTATTTTAATTTCCCTAGTAAAGAACTGTTATTCCTAATTCCCATATTTTTGCCTGAAAGCCCCTTGATTTCAAAATTATAATAATTTGGAGGGAGGAGGTTTACATTCTCCATTTCAAAGAGAAGCTCCTGCCTTTCTCAGCAGACACTCGTCCTCCAAACTAAAAGAGCAACTTTTCATTCTTTGTCCATATATAAGCCGCACCTGATTATAAGGCGCACTTTGGGTTCGGACCAAAATTTTAGTCAAAATGGTGCAGCTTATAATCGTGAAATTACTGTAGTGTAAATGCTCAGGTAATTAGTCATGAATAAGGACTCGAACTGGTAGCTTTATTTTTCATACAGTTCAAATAATGAAGCTAGGCAATATGTTTCAAGAATTAAATTACACATTATCATGTATTGCAAACAAGGTAGAAACACTGCTCTGGGGAAAAAATAAAATCAATGCACACACATACCCATGACTGTCCCCCAAATCAGGCAAATAATACACATCACTCTTAATAAAAAAATGGAAAAAAATGGGGGTCATTTCTCAGCCCCTTGTTTCCATCTCTCCTAGCAACACCCACACAGTAGTTACATATAGCAAAGCAAAAAAATTTTAGGACTGTTTCTGCCTGCAAAGAGGGCAGGTAAATCAGAAGTAAAAACAAAGCACTAAAATCAATCAAATTTCATTAGAGCAGCACTCTTTCTTTCCTTCCAATCTATGAACTTCAGTGCTAGGTTTTAGGACCCCTTCTGTTTCTACTGATACAAACAGTGGCTGCAAGCTCCTGGGTCAGTCCAGGAGCTGTGCCTGGGAAGATGTGACACCACCACAGCTTTGCCATCTCCATCTCAAGCACGGACCTGCGTGCAATGCAAGTGCTGTGCTGCCAAAATCTCCCATCATCATCATTACTTCTTCCTGCTGGAATACATTCCAACTCCGAATATGTAAAATTGGTTGGAAAATGCCCTTTACAATTATATCAGCTGCAGTGTAACAGTTCTTGCTTGTGACACAGAGACACACTGGAGTAGCCAGCAGCTGACACTCAAGCGCTTCACCCGTCACTACTGGCGTTCCTGCAAAGAGGCACATAACAAAAACTGAACCCTAGGGTAAAAATACCAAATCCTACAAATACCCAGCTGCAGGTGAGCATGACCAGTAAGGGAGCCAGCAGCATCAGACACATAAAAATGGATACATGGAACTTACTCTTTCAAGTTTGGGCTATACAGAATTTACCTGTCCTCTCCATGTCCAGCCAAACAACTGAATCAACTTATTTTATTCACTCACTGGAGATGCCCAGTCACAAGATGTTAATTCTGCCAACTGGACTCAAATACAGACTCAGGAGGACACAGCTGCAGGGCTGACATGATCTGGATCTGTCACTATTCCTCCTAACTCCCTTTGAATTTCACTTCAGCTCAGGAAGCTGGCTATATGCAGGAGCTCATGCCAAACAGAAGAGGCGACCTTCATGCTTTGCATGGGATGGGCTTCTACATTAGGGAAGAGCTGGCCTGAAGGATAGCTACAAATTTTCTACTGCAAAGGAAGGTTTCTGTTTCTCTTTCCCCTCTCTCTATTTTTTTTAATAGTTTTGTCTGTTCCTCAACTGATAGTGTTAGGTTGGGAGAAAAAGTGCTCAACTTCAAAGCTAAATTAGTATCATTGCTAGTGATCAACAAAGCAAACAAAAACAATGAAGGTTACTAGACATTAGTTAGTCAAGAAAAGCAAAAATAGTCAAACTAGCAGCAGCAAAATTCTGATTCTCGCAGAAAAGCTGGGCAACAACCCCACATACAAGTGGCCCATTTTTCAGTCTGGCTGGTCCCAGCTCAGCCTATCGTGTCAGCCAGAGACCCTCAGAACAAAGCTTTCAGGTTCCTCTGATGGGTTCCTTACCCTGCAGTTAAACAGATTTAAGCCAGTTAAAGATATAAGTGAAAAATGCATTTGTATTAAAAATCCCCAAACCTGCCCTGCAAGTGCCACCCCATAAAAACGCTACCATTGGTAGCTGTGCAGGTTAGACTAAATCTCTACTGTTGCCTCATTTTTTAGCTCCAGAGTGCTGTGTTTGTACAAAGTTACTACATCCAGGGTAAAACCTGCAAAATAACTTCAGCAAGGTCAGTGACAGTCACAACTGGAAGTCACAGCCTACTTTTTTCCAGAGATCATTATGTAGACTTCACAACAAACGAGAGCAAAAGAGGAATGTCATTAGTGAAGTCAGTAGATAGCTGGCAGGGATACAACTCTGTAGAATTAAACAAAACAAAATATTAAATAATCAGGTCAAACATCCAGTACAAAAGCTGGTGTATGTACTCAGTCAAACAGCTTTGAGAAAAATTCCTGAGATAAAAATTTAAACTTTACTTTCATATTTCCTACCTCTTGATTGACTTTTAAAATAGGTATTTCAAAAGTAGACATACATTTGTTTGTAGCAATTTTTTTTTTTTTTTTTAATTTTCTTAAATGACTTAGAGCATCTTGGTTAGGGCAACAGGATTCTCCCTAGGAAATATTATAACTTCTGAAATAATTTTACATGGTGTGGTATTCCCCAGAATAGGGGGAATACCTATACAGAAAATATAGATCTATAGTCAGAGTCCTGTGGTCAATATTAACAGCTGCTAGCATACAAATTCCAGATACAAATATACCTCTCTAAGAGCTTCAGAGCCCTCAGACCAAGATTTCTATAATCAGCATCAAAATCTAAATGAGCAGGGAGGCCCACAAACAGTGCTATGAAGATCACTCTCTAGGATAGTGATTCTATAAAAAGTAATACATACAGTCTAGAGATTTGAAGAAGCAGTGTAATTAAACATTGCTATAAACTCCTAAGCAAAAGAGACCAAACACTGCACTACCCAGAAGGATATCTTGAGCACCACGAACACAGCCCAGGACAGCGCAGCACAGCTCACTTGGCTGTGACTTGCCAAAACAGCAAGGACGGAGGCTGGCTGCAACCACTGAATGCCTGAGGCTGTGGGCAAGGAGAGATGGAGCAGCATAAAAGAAAAAAAAAGTGCATTACGTTACGTAATCATCTATCCAGAGAAAGGGCTATGAAAATGGATGTTTCTCACACCTTTAAAAAATATTCAGAAGCAAAAAGATGCACCTGCTTTGAAATAACATCCCTCTCTATAATGCATTCAAATTCTCTGCAAAAAAACCTAGATCATGAACTCCTTACTCTGAAGGTAATGATTTTGTAAAGGAGATAACCTTATAAACAACAAAAAGCAATAAACAGGACTTTTCAGTAAATATAAGCTCTCATAACCAAGCAAATTTCAGTCATATTTGGATTGCCAACTGTGATCAGAACATTTACAACATTCCCTCAAATCACAACAGGAACTCCAGCAGAGAAGGGACATCCACCTGCTCTTCCAAAGGCTGACAGGTGAATGAGAAAGTGCTTTTAATCCTGGGCTCCTTCTCTTCACATCTGAACAGGAAGGTCCAGGCTGGAGAAAATGGCAAATGTGAAGACAGCCTTAACTGGTACAACAGAAAAGCAGTCAGGATGGCTCATCCTTGACAGAGAAAGCATCACTTCATTTTTTTTGTTAACATAATAGCATGTCAAAACATAACATAAGGCTTTACTAAGTTCTTGGGCTGGAATGTAAATGTGTGTGAAGTGATAGCCACCTGAAGCACTTGAGACATTCTGTCCATGCAAGGAAGACTGGCTGCACAGGCAGTACATCCTGAGGGAAAGAAGGCAAGAAGAGACCCCATCAGGATGAGTAAATAAAAAGAAAAATATTTTTAAATGAAACAAACTCCCTGTACAGAGTAAAGACTTTAACAGGACTTAATTCTTCTAATTTCTGTGTATCTATTTGAGCCAATACATTACTGTCACATGCAGTGAGTCCACTTAATTGCGCACTCCATCAATAAAATTGAATTTTGACCATGCATCCACAACATATTTCTATTTATTAATAAAATATTTATAATTTTTCATTTAAATTTTCCCTCCTGCACCCCAAGAGATCGTCTTGCGCACCCCATTTTGGAGACCATTGGGCCAGCAAAAGGAGCTTTACAAAAAAATATTTAGTGAAGAGAGTCCAAAAGACACATATTAGGATGAAAATGTATCTAACAAGTCACCTGTTTCCTAGAGATGTATCAGCTTTTCCACAATTTCTGCACAGAAAAACTGATCCCACAAAGATTTTCTCAGGATGTACCCATAAGCAAAGAGTGTTCTCCAGATCACCAAAACCAGAGAACATTAATGTATCGCCTCTTCAATATTGACTAAACATCTGGAAAACAGAATTCCTGTAAGGTCCTATACCCAGGTTCTCAAAGCACAGGTTTCTGGGGTTTGACTCCCTGCAATGCAACAGTCTCAAATTGAAATATTGGACCAAAATTTTTCTTGCAAAGGGACAGCACCCACAAGCCAGTCACTGCTATTTAGGGGGAAAAAACCCCACAACAATCAATGAAAAAACTAACAAAAAAACCCACTGACAAACAAAATCTCAACATGTATGCAGAGACCATGTTTGAAGTGCTGTATCATTGTATTCATGGTGTTTTTCCAGAAAACCAAAATCCTCACTTAGCTTCTTTTTCTCTGGGTTTACAGATGATGAATCTGTTTCAAAATTGTGTGTTCCTTTCACATTGGATTTCACTAGCTACAGCTGTACTACACAGTTTCTCACTGAACCATGTAATTAAGTTAAATTTTCAGCTGACTACATAAATTGATCTTCAGATGCAATAACTGCATGTGCAGACTGACAGTCCAGACATGCACAGCTACTCTTGGCTGTACCCTGCTTCCACAGAAACAAATGGCAAAGCTTCCTTTCACTTCAAAACTGAAAAACACTTCTTGCAGAAGAAAGCACAGAAACCCCAGCTAAAAAAAACAAACTAGCAGTACTGATTAAACACTTTCAGGAAACAGAAGTAAATCCAGTGAAAGCTGCTGGTGAACAGCAATTGCTAACCCTGGGACAAGTCCCTGACTGTTGAAGAGAGCTGTGTCTATACAGTCAATGCAAAGGGACATTAAGAGCCCTGCAATGCATCAGACAGACCCAAGAACAGGGCTCGTCTGAGATTTTGATGTCTCTAGCAGTGTTTACAATTTATTTTCATAATTATTTTGCTTCATGAGACTAAAAGACTGGTTTGCTTCTTTGTTTCAGACTATTTACATTAACAACAATTTGAAGACATTAACAACATTTTGAAGGCATAATGATATCTTCTAAATTCTTCAGTTTGAGAACAGATGAAAGAAGAAGAAACAAATGATGTTTTTGGACAAACTGAACTCTCAGATAAGGATTTAGTATTGACTAAAAGAATGTTCAAGTTTAAGTAGAATGTTTTTCTTTTAAATAGTTATTACAGATATTTGCAAGTCAAGTAATCTAATAGAAGCCTCTCCATAATAAGCAGTCTTAACTCAAGAATTTACTTCCTGTGGTGTACTGTAAGTCTATTCCTGCTTTCACAGACCAGGTACATTTTTCAGTTCTAGGAACAGCTAGAAAATTTTTCAGGTCACTTCACTGAAATATTTATTAAACTTACACAAAAACCAATTAAGTCATATTCCAATGAATGTTTCTCTGTGGCAAGTATTTTTCCTCAAAATAATTTGAAAATATTATTCCCAGTACCTTGAATGAGTAAAGACATGTTCAAAATAATTTCTAAATGAGACTGAGATCAAGTGACTGCATGCACTACATAAATCTGAAATTCCTGTCCCAGATCTCTGCAATATTTAAGTGATAAATCCTAATGGGTTCTGGACTTCTAAAGTGTGAAAGATACATTTCACCCCACCTTCAGGAGAGACCAGAATAGACTTTTGAGTCTATTCACCAACTTCCCAGCAGTACCCCAGTCATTTAGGAATGGTGTTACAGCACTTGCTCTGAGCTCAGAGCTTTTAGCATTTGCTGGGATCTCAAGGCAAGAACGAGGCATCATGAGAAGGCCTTCTAAACTAAACCCAGAAAATGATAAATCTCAAAGCATGGCAGGATCAGCAGCTCTTGTATGACGTCCTCTGACAGCCTTGAAGAGGCTTGAGGAACTGCACCAAAGCATAGCCTGAGAGCACCTAACAGCACGGCTTAAACCCCCAGGCAGTCCAAACAGTGGTGGCATTTGGCTTGAAGCCTGTGCCATGGCACTTGGCAGCACAAACTGCCCAGAGCAAGAGCCTGGTGCCTGCAAGGCACCACTGCTGACTTGGTTGTGCCAGTCACCAGGCTGCCTCCCCGCTTGCGTGCATCACCTTAAAGTTATTTTAATGCATACCACATGGCCACTCATTCTTTCCTTGTTCTGCATCCATTTGCTTCCTCTTCTCCCCCCTGTTTAATGACAGCAACCTCAGTCTCCTCCTCCATCCAGCCTGCCTTGCAGGCTTGCCATAGCATGAACAGAATTCAGTTTTTAGCACTTCATCTTAGCTCATTTCTAATTTTGCTCCTATAGCTCTACATTGTACTGTTTCACTGTGACTCTGCTTTTGCTATCTCATCACACATCTGTTGCCAGGCAAACTGCTTAACTTGTGCATTGCAATTTGAGGGACAAGCCCTGCACCCTAAAAGCAAGGTGGGATAAACAGATGCACTCCTTTGCAGCAAAACAATTCCTTTCAGCTGATGCAGCACCTGCAACGTACTGCAGAAGGAAGCCTTAACCAGTTCATTTGCCTTTAAAAATGACAAATTTCAACAGCTCTGGAAGAGTTTTCCAGCACAAATTGAACAGAACCAGCGATAAGCAAATCAACCCAGCAATCACCAGCCATCAGCCCAGCTTTTGGATCACCTTCCCATAACAGCTGCCTGTACACTTGCACCCTTCCGACAGCAACCACAGGATTAGTCCCACCTATCAGCCTTTCCTGGCTGCTGGTGACAACAGTTTTTCCTCTCCTGAGTTCTTCAGTCAAGCATAAACAGGGCACAACACTTGGACTAGCCAGGGCCTTCCACCTTCTCTAATCCCCAGGATAAACACTTGACATCAGGGCAACATTTCCAGTGTTAAGGACAAAGCACTGAGAGGGAAAACCTCTGTACACAACAGCACAGACAACACACACTGAGATGGTTTCCAGCCACTGATGGCCATGAGTCAAGTCTTCAGCCACCAGTGTCAACTCACACCCTCCCAGCACTATTTTTTACACTGTCCTTTTCAAGTCAGCTGTGGCTCTTTTGGTCACAACTCAAGACTCTTCCAACCACTTTTACTGAAACAGGACATCCAATGACAAAACAAAAAAAGGGTGGGCTTTTGACTTTTTAAAGACAACTGTGATTAGTCCTCTAGCACTACAACCCACCTGGTGTTCACACACCACAAATGCCACAGCAGACTATGAGTATGCACAGCCAACCAGTTTCAAACCCACGCTGGAACATACGAGCACCCCGTGAACAGGGAAGGTCCCTAAAGAACGTGAGCTGCCTCACAGGAGCCACATCACTGAGAGCTGACAGAGCATCACTTATGGAACAATCAACACAACAGTCTACTACACTAGCCCTGGGACTTCAACACAAGGTCTCATACATCCTTTTCCAAACTCATGATTAAACACTACCATATTTGCAATGCATTAGGAAGGAAAAAAAACCCAAAAACATCACAACAAAAAACCCCCACTAAAGTTTAATGTACAGTGCCTAGAACAGATGGTACACATGTGCAAAACACTCCTTTTTCCTGAGCTGATTTTTCAGATGATTTGGGTACAAAATACTTATTTCCCAGGTTTTCCCATCTTAGTAAAATTTTTACTTGCACAGATCAAAGTGATAAATATGTATGTGGAGAATTACTTTATCCTACTTGAAAGTCAAACCACCTTTGTACCAGACTAATGATACACACATAGAAGAGATTTATTTTTTCAGAACATCCACCTCCAAGTCATATATTTTCAAAGACTCATGTTCTCAAACAATTAAATCCAAAGGGAAGCCACTTAATTGACTTCAACAGATGTAGAACTAAACCCTAAGGTAATAATTCATATGAACAATTGATATTTCATTTGTATTGTAACCTGAGATAGCTCAATAGTTGATCAGAAAAAAAAGGCCCCAAAAAGTCATATCCCAGCTCTTTTGCACAAAGGTAAAGAATAGCAAGACAACGTAGAAAAGTCCAGCAATATCTATGTCTTAGATTGTATACACCAACTCAACTATACCATTGTAAGTGAATTTTTAAGAGGCAAGGTTAGCCTCCCAGCTTTTCTGAAAATAGGGGTTCCATGAATGTCAAATCCTACTTACAAAGATCAGATTTAATCAAATAACCTTGATGTTCAGACTTCAAAAGAAGCCATTAAACTTTCAGATATCCTCACTACTACATTGTATTAGATGATGGATGTCATCACCTTTGGTAAATGTTGATAAAACGACTAGCGCAGTATAGATTTCACTGCATATTTTGTCAGCTAATTTTTAAAATCTAAAAGTTCTGAGTGCTCCATGGAACATTTGTTTTCAAAACCAACTGAAATATCAGTGTTCAAATTCTTCTACATGCTCCACATGAAATGAGCACTACAACTAAAAAGAAGAAGCTCTTAGAAAAATTGTTCAGGCTTCTAGCTAGCTGATGTCAGAGTTCAGAAGTAAATAGTCCAAACAGCATTTTGGAACATAAGGGGTTTTTTTACAGATGCAATTATAAAAAATTATCACTAACTTTTTACTTCTGTGCATTATGGTTTTTGGGGGATTTTTTTACTTTTCTTTCACTTTTATATCCTAATTTCTATTTTTTTTTACCATGAAGAGAAGGGAGAGAGCAATCTCTGCACCTCCTTAACACCATAAACTAGGGCATAAACTGAGTTCTTTTCCTCCCTTATGTTGTGGCATATAAAGCATCTTTTCACTTAAAACCACTAGTCCTATAATCAATATTTTTAAATGCCCAGCCTAAGAAGTTATAAAAAGATTTCCATTAAGAATAGATTATACTTCAACATAAGGCTAAAAAAACCCCACTTATTTCTGGTAAGTTTTATTTTTGTTCTGTGGTATCAACTGGCCCTTGCTTTAGCACATTAATAATTAGGAACCAGAGCATTGATGCTCTCATGAAGGTCAATAGAGAGCTTCATTGTTTTCTCTGCATTTTAGAAGACTAGAATGGTATCAGCAGAGATGACCAAACTTGGTTTCTCTCATCCTTATGCCCCCTGAAACACCATAACACCATGCCTGCTTCTGTCCCAAATATCACCACAATCCCTGTGCTCTCCCCTTTTGTGAGTCTAAGATTATTTCCAGCTCCTTCTGCACAACCTTTCTTTCAGGGGAAGAGTCAGCTTGTGTAATGCCCAATCCCTAGCTAATCAGCTGCTGACTCACTGGCCATACACCCACTCTGACTGACAACCAGGCCTGGCCAAAGAGAACAGATAAGTCAAGGTATTTTCAAAAAGTCTGAGAGTATTCAACTTGGAGCCCACCCTACTCCTCAGATAAGTTTGGTTTGGAAATTTTCCTTTGCAAACTTCAAGCCACGGATCTACGCCTAAGAGATGTGATAAACAAGTGTGCATTTGTTCTTCAGTTTTGACTTCAGATTGTCCACAGAGTTATGTAATGGTTTTTGTTTGTTCTGTAAAATCAGTTTCACTTTAATACATATTTTGAATCAGGCAAAGGATAGTACACTTCTGATCCTTTCATCCCAATTATCCCATTCATCCAGTAATCTAGAATAAGATAATGGAAAGAAAGAGACTGGTAAGGAAAATACTACTCTTTACAATTACAGCACAAAGGTAAAACCAAGCAGAGCACACAAGTTGAAAGCTTTGAACCAGCTGTCCTGAAAGGTTGCTGCATATGTGCATGAGGTCTCAAATAGCTGATTCACATGGTCTGTCATATCCTGATGGAAGCCTACTCTAAAACATATACACATACACAAATATTTACAAACACAGATATATTTTATATATCTATAAATCTATTCTAATACTTACAGAGATATATTTAGAGAGGGAGACAGACAGAAATCCCTACGGTGTTTCCTACAAGGAGCCATTACTTTCTGTATACGTGGAATTCAGCAGGCTTTTCTTTTCACTGCTTGTGTTATGAAATGACATGTAAACATTAAACTCATATAAGGAACAATAAATTCCATTAATACAGTCACCTCACAATTAAGTATTTATGTAGATGCTGCAGAAAGCTCATAGATATTTTATAGCTCCTTGGGGGCTGAATAAAATTAAATCAAAGGGAAAAGGAAATGTGGTGACGCAAATGCTCGCCTCTAATTAATCAGAATTAATCAAAATAAAACTAAGTAATGTTCAAGCAGTCAAAGCAGCACTAGGGTAAATATGACAATATAGTAATAAACCAGCAGAAATACAAATGCTCCAAGTACAGGCACTGCCTAATTAAAGTGAGTTTTTCCAATACCAAAGACAGGTTTTCACAGAATCCTTTTTGGGTATTTTACAGAGCAACTGTGAGAAACGACCTTCAAGATCCATTTCTAAATTTCAGCCTTGCTAGTTTGAAGCCGTGGGTTGCCGCTCCTCTGAAGTGAGAAGGCTGCCTCTTTGCAAGGGGCAACACTCCAAACGTCACCGTCACCACATCACTCCCCAGCTGCCTTCCTGGGGCTGTCGCACAGCCAGGCTTTTACAGCTCTGGCACCAGGTACCAGCACTACCCAGCACACCTATTTGGTATGTACATAGACGGCACTGCTCAGCTAATTGGCTACCTGCTTAATTACAACCCCAGCCCAGATGATGTTTTCCAAATGGGTGAAAGTGCAGAGCATCTCCACAGCTACTAATAAGGCTGTCACGATCTCTGATTAGAGTGGTGTAAGCACCTTCGAGTAGCTGTATGTGAAAAACTGCAGCCAAGTGCTATAACCAATATACCCAAGTGCTATGAAAGTACAAGTATTCTAAAGAGTATGCTTGTGAGTTCTGAAGCCAGAAAAGTTAATTATCTAGTCAGATCACTGATGTACCACAGATCCTTATGTGTGATTGAGTTATCTTGGTATCAACATCAGTCATTTGTGTTTCTAGAAATATTTTGGTGTCTCTGGTGTGTTCACATGAAAGTTTGGAGCATAAGACAGAAGCTTCACTCATTTCCCTGATGAAGCATTGAATTACCCACCATCTCATGGAAGATTTGAACTTCATTTTTCATTTGAATTAATAGTTTTACCTTCCAGGCCTCAGCTCTTTTTCTGCTTTTCTTCACTAGAGAAGAGTTCCTTTTTTTTCCATAAATATTTTTATAAATCTAATCAGTTCATTTCTCAAGCATTTTTTTCCAACCAGATAGGTTACATCCAAGTCTCCTGCTTGAAGACACTTTCTTAGTCTTTGGAATAACTTCCATAGCCCCCTTCTTCACCCTGCAGCTTTTCTGGCATTCTTTAAAGGATACTGACACCAAAACATCACCCAGTGCCCATGCAATGTGATGTAAAACCTTATTCACCCTGCAGTTCTGGGGCATGTCAGAGAGACATCAGAGAGATATGGCCAGGTTGGCCGTAAAGCACAGTGGATCTTTTCATCAACATCTCATCTTAAAAGCAAGGCTCAAGCTATCAAAACCCCAAAGCCTTCAGCTCTGCCTACTTATGCCAAGGAGTGATTAATCTCTAGAACATTCTGCATTGCCTCCTCTTTCAAAGCACACCAGCCTCTCTCATGCTTTGAGAGAGTGGAAAGGTCTCCACTGGAAGTGACTTGCCTTGTCCTGCATCCCCTCCCATTGGGTGTGTCCCTGTTTTCCCTTCTCATCCCAAGAAGTGCAATAGCCACCTCAGATTTTGTCAAGGTGACTTCAAAATGCAGTATAAAGTTATAGGCACTGTGTCTGTGCTCTGCAGCATGGAAATTTCATAATTTGAGAGAAACCTTATAAATCAAAACTCTGTGTTATTTTAATAGACTTCCCGTGCTAGCTGCAGTCTCTGCAGATTTATAAAACCATTTGGCAGCATGCTACACACCAGTAATTACCAGAGCAGGAAACGCTCAATAATACAGAAATAACTCACAGTCATTACAGATACAGAGTATGATGTGAAGATAGAGAGATTTCTTTTTACCTTGTTCTTCATATACCAAATAGAAAAACAAGAAATCTTTACCCCAAACCAAAGAACTGCATGAAACTCTCCCCACAGCACTCCTCACTGCTGGCAAATGCCACCAGGGTGCAAAGTACCCTTAGGGAGCAGCTATCAGACTTGCCCAAGCTTTCAGTCCTGGAATAACGTGCAGTTCTGCAAAACAGATACCTTGCCTATGTGGACCAAAGAGATAAAAGGGCCAAATTCAGTCCTGTAACAAAGCAGCAGCAATGCTCCAGCCTTCCCAACACTGCAAGGGTTTATATTTAGTTTTTAAACAAAGCATTAGATACATGGTAACCTTCATATAAAATGATCACTCAGCCACTCAATTATCACAACCACTCAATTATCACAACCACTCAAGGGAATTCTGTCGTTTATGCAGCATTTTTAATTACTCAGTATTAAAGAGGCCAAATTTTGATCTAAGAAGTGAGAGTTTGAGAAAATCTCCTAAGAAACATGACTTCTCAAGCACAGAATCTTTATCAAGGTTTTCCCATCTGCAAGAAGTGAAAATAGATAAGGAATTTTACCAGGCCCAAAACAGGGAGGCCATGGAAGATGATACACTGTTTGTAGCAAGAAAATGTCTCTCTATTTAGCATATGCATGTGCGCCTATTTGCTCTAGATGCATGTATAATCAGCCCTAGTATAAATTAGAAATCATATGAAGGATTAAACATCAATTGCCTGTCCTCCTACACTTCCCATCCCTCTGCCAGGTCCTGATTAAAACAGAAGGCACAGTAGCAATGATTGGAAACAGACACTGAAATTGAAATAAGAGAAGAAAATAACCTTTTTTTTTTTTGTAGCAAAACCTATAAAAACCACATTAGTATCTGACTGTCAATGAGTACCACCATATTCTGAAATTAAGAAATTCTGATGGTTTTAACAGGATCTAAAAGGTGCAGGAAAAAAGGATTATTAAAACTTGAAGATGTGACAATTATATTTGATGATGGAAGCCCATGTTATGCAAATTATTGTTTAATATTTCTCAGGCATCCTACATTTTATAACTATTTCTCAGTGACTAGGAGGGTTTCACACAATCTTTAAGTGTAATCTTTTGCTAGCTTCACCATCTGGGAGTTCACAGACAGCATTTAATCTTACTGGCTTTTTTCCAAGAGACTTACTGTAAGTCTGTGGCATGTGTTTCTTTAAACAATCAAATTTAGGGGTTATTTTGTTTTTGACCGGGGCTTAAAATAGCCTGCTATCAAAATAATATTAGGGAGATCAGGTCTCCAGAGAGCAACAGCAACTTTTATGAGAACAGCTGACAGAGCTCAAACTTCGCTTGATGCTTTCCCCAAAGTATGCAGAAACTTCTTCAGAAATGAACAAATGCAGAGAATTTCTAACGCATGCAAATAAATCATAAAAAACCCAACCTGCTGGTAGAACATAGGGCACCTCATCACAAGCCAAGAAGAGCACTATTTGGTGAGATGATGCAATAAAGGGCAGACTAGGAATGAAGGGGGGCAAAGAAGGAGAGCAGATTATAACTACAAGTCAGGCCATAAAGCCATTATACATATCTAGGGATATCCCTGCCCTTACACATAGGTGTATCTCTAGCTTTTTTCATTATGCATATCCAGAAGAGTTACAGTAAGTTTGACTTCTCATGTCCATTTTCAAAAAGATTCTTCTTTGTTTTGTTCTTTCTGGATTTTTGGGGGATTTGTTTTAAAATATATCAGAAAAATCATGGTCAGGAACATGATGGGAAGATATGAAATATGAAAATAGTGTTCCAACCCTTCACCAACTGTCTGGGTATAGAGTCACCCACACAATTCCTACTGTTCTGGACAGAGTCTACTGCATTCAAAGCATACATAAATTTAAAAATTCCTACAGTTCTGCCCTCCAAAGTATTTATTAGAAGTAGTGTTGTCTCTGCCCAAGGCAGGGGACTGGAACTGAATGGTCTTTAATGTGTCCTCCAACTCAAACCATTCCATGATTCTCTGATTCTGTTCTGGCACAGCTCAGTTTGATTTTTTTTTTGTTTTGTTTGGTTGATGTCGATGCGTGGGTGGGTTTTGTTGTTGTTATTTTTCTTTTGTTGGTTTTGTTTTAATGCATTGGGATTTTGCTCCTTACAAAGATTTTGGCAAGACTGTTGGTTTTTCTCAAGTCTCAAGAACTAAGGGCAGAAAAGGAATGTGAGTTTAAGGTAAGTGCAGCACATGAGCTGCATATAACACTTTGCTTGTGTTTCAGATTCCTGTTAGTTTTGGGGATAAGGATTTCTTGGTCTGTGGTCAAACCTCAGCAGTTTGGCAAGGTCCAAGAAATCAAAGCATGACAACCTCCTTGTCCCCTAATGCTCCACAGGTCAAATGCAAGCACAGCCACACTGGGCATCACAGACTACAAGCTGGCTGAGGAAAATAACATTGTCTCTCTTCAGACAGAACTCTTCTGTTTCATGTTGATTTGCCACACAACTAATTAAAAGGAATAATGCTCAACATAATTCACAAAACATATCTGTCACACTGCAAGATTAGACCAGCTGAAAAATAGAGCAACATGGCTTTTTTATCTCACATGGTACTCGAGTCAAGTGGCAGCACTCTTAGATATAATTAGAAGTTTTCCATTTTATTCAACTGTTACAAACAAACAGCGTGAGACTTCACAGGAGCAATTTCATGGGAAGGGCCAAAGGAAAGCAATAAGCAAAAGAAAACAACAAGCAAAAGAACACAACTACCTCTCAGTATGGCAGCCTGCTGGGCACACTGAATAAGGAAAGGTTTTGTTTCAGACAAAGGTCATGGGTTTGTTTTCTTTAAAAACCTGTCTAAAATGGCTTTTTTCAAAACATCATCTAATAGGTCATTACCAACACATACAAATGAAATCTATACTCAGCTGTGGTGTACATTCCTCAGCTGCTAACACCAGTCAGGGCAGCTGCTCACACAGGAAGCCCCTATTTGCTACAAGGCAACTAGCAATGACTAGACTTCAATAAGTTTTCAAATTCTTAAGTTCAGATTTCTAGATCAAATTCCTATTCACAGCTAGCTGAGTGGAAACATTTTTTTAGCTGTCAGAACACTCTGCCATGCAATGGACACATTTCACTCTTTTGTAATAGGAATTGTACCCATGCAATATGGAGGACAAGAGGGATAGAATCAGCTTTGCAATCACATCACTCGCTTTGCCTCCTTCTTCAGAGGATCTTAAGACATCCTACACAGCACATGGAGAGACTGTGAACACTCAGTGTTCTGTAGAAAATTCTTCCCATCAGCTGCAGACCACCACAGACAGATCAAGTCCCCACTCCATAGCCATGCTATCACTGGCTTCCTTGTCCACAAAAAGTAACATCACTGTTGCAAAATGAAAGCTTTTAGCTTTTTTTTCTAGTTCTGCATCTCTGGGCAGCAGAGCATAAGGTGAACAGACGCAGGCAACAGGAAGGACTTTTCCTACAACCCATCCAAAGTTGATCAAAGGTACACAGAGCTTACACAGCTACCTGGAAGTATATTATTTCTAACACTTCAAGTTATTGTTCAGATTCCATGCTGTTTCCTAAAACAAGTTGGAACTCTTTCACCTTCATTTTTGAGCCTCCAATCACATTTCCTCCCACAGCCCCACTGATGTATATTTTACTTAGATAAATTTGCTCAGTTTACCAGGTTTAGTTTGCTGATGAATACTGGATAAGCGCTGAACTGCAGAGATGCATAATGCATTCTTCCTTGTTTCAGACACAGGAGAATAATAGCTTATGAAGAAGTTCTAGCAGGAACATTCCCAAACAAGCTTATTTTGTGCCCATATATGAAAACTCACCTCTTTCCACAGATTCCAAACAGGCTTTTAACTTTGGTTAAGATAAGTTCTCCGACAGATGAGAGCTTAAAATTATACGATAGCTCCATATGTGACTTAGGTCCCTGACTGCACTGAGAGCACCAAGCATTTTTGTACTGCAAGTGCCTTTCAACAGAAAACAAATCCCACTTGCTCTAATGCTGTGAGAGTATAACTACTTTCTTGTCAATACTTTAGTTCTTCCAGGTCTTGTTAAATGCCTCACAAGGGAAAGAGTTTTTAGATTCCATTCTTATTTTTGAAGTCAACACCACCTTGCCGTTCCCCCAGACTGAGCTATTTGTTCAGTGATTCTTTATGACTAATCCATTCACTAGTCACAGATCTTTTGTGCCTTCTAACATGCCTGTAACAATGCTGGCTTGTTTAAGCAAGTAGGATGTTCACTTGACTTTTGTGAAGTCTTTTTCAAACAGTAATCTTGCAACACTGGGGAAAGCAGTATAGAGCCCCACAGGTCAGTGATGCTTCTGAGGAGCTGTGACTCTCAATAAGAGAAGAGGGGGGAAAAAAATAAAAAAGATATCTGGATATATTTATCCTGCCTTTTTGTTTCCAAAATATATGTTAAAATATTACACAAGAACTGAAAGACAAAGAATAAGATGTTACATGATGTCGATATCCGGCAGTAATTATTTTTCTTCTCTGTGAGGTAGCCTTCTTCAATTCTTTTCTGGGGAAAAGTTCTTACTCTGGAATACCATAAAATAAGCACATTCATCTTTGAACAAAATAAATTTGCCGCCTGCAATGTTTAAATATATGCTACTAAAACGAAAATACTGCCCACCATTAAAAGAGCTTTTTTCTTTTTTAAAGGAATTTCTCTCCATGAAGAAAAACTACATACTGCTGTTTGGTAGTTTGTGCTGACACTTTTGTTTTCTATTGCAGTCTCCATGGAAGGGCTCCCTCCTACCTTTTGACATTTCCTCTGTGTCCTGGTTTTAGCTGGGATAGAGTTAAATTTCTTCATAATAGCTTGTGTGGGGCTCTGTTTTGCATCCGTGTTGGAAACAGGGTTAGAAATATAGAGATACTTTTTTTATGGCAGGGTAGGGCTTACACAGCATTTTTGCTTTCTCACCCCATCCCACAGGTGAATGGGTTGGGGGTGCACAAGGAATTGGGAGGGAGCAGAGCCAAGACAGCTGACTCCAACGGATCAAAGGGATATTCCATACCATATGGCATCATGCTGGCAATAAAAGTTGGGCTTAAGAAGAAGGAAGGGAGGGACATTTGGAGTGATAGCATTTGTCTTCCCAAGTCACATTATGTGTGATGGGGCCCTGCTCTCCTGGAGATGGCTGAACACCTGCCTGCCCATGGGAAGTGGTGAATTAATTCCTTGTTTTGCTTTGCTTGCATGTGCAGCTTTTGCCTTACCTATTAAACTGTCTTTATCTCAACCCATGAGTTTCCTCACTTTTACCCTTATGAGTCTCTTCCCAGTCCCACTGTGGGGGAGTGACTGAACATCTGCTGGTGCTTAATTGCCGACCACAGTTAAACCACAACACTCTGGATTATCATTCCAAACAACAAAAATAAACACAACTTTGGAAAAATTTTCTCAGCAGTTTAGTTTGTGCCCTACTAATTGCACCTGCTGTACAGGTGGGAGTGGGAGAACTAAGAAGTTAATTCAGGAATGAACCCAACCATGGCAAAGCAATCCCCTTAATGCCCAGTAGACACTTGTCATGCAGCAAACATAAGAAAGTTCTCTATTTCAAAGAAAAAAGAGGAGTGGGGGAAGATTTTAGGTTTTCAAGATAGCTGTCTAACTTTAAATGCCTTTAAATCCAGGGTCTTGGGGCTTCCTGAAACAGGAAACTCTAAACCACATCTTTAACAGACTTCTTTGGTATGTCCTCATGCAATGAATTCTGCCAATATACTCTAAGTCACACAGGGAAGCATTATCTTTATTGCTATTTACAGCCTTTCATTTGCTGTCATAGGGACTTACACTGCTGCTAAACCTCCCTCCCAACACGAAAATATTTAGCCTGCCTTCAGTGTGCTCTCTTGGCTTTTCAGGTTTCATTTCTGTTCCCCTCTTTCAACTCCTCTATGTTCCCTACTTGATTTTTTCCAGTCCTTACTCCTCTTTAGCTCTGCCCATAGTTAAGGGTGCACACAGTCTCAACGTGTTTTAAATGTAGACTTTCCAGAGGCAACCTATTTTCCACTGTTACATTCTACTTTGATGATACACATGCTTTCCAAAATGATACTAGAGGGGCAACTGTATTTTTGAAACAGATACCTGTGTAACATTATTTCAATTCATCTACTCTTCTAGTGATTTCATGTTCTCCAGCGAGTATGAAGCAACTTCAAAAGGAAAAGAACAGAAATTCCCCCTTATTTGAAGTGGGAGGAGCTTTGAGGATTTTTTTTTGTTGCTGTTGGGTGAAAGGCACTCAGTTATTTGATAGCGTGAAGAGGTTTTCTGGCCTTAGAGAAAGCTGTGAGAGAGCACAGCAGTTAAACTACACACCAAACCATCAGAATAGCAAGTGCAAGAGAGGCAGTGTACCTCATACCACATTCAAACAAAGTGAGAGTTTTTACTTGTAAACAAGTTCTGATCAACCTCTCAAAACACCAGCTTGACCAAGTCTATAAAGTTATAGGATTAGTATTGCAGCATTTTATTCCTATAGCATCATCTGTCCCAAGCACTTGAACTATTGTAACAGGATCAACACTTAAGGCAACTCAACACAGGAGACAGAAGTGAATAATACTCCTTTTCAGTGAATTTGCTCCCACCTTGCAATCCTTCAGGAATGAAACCAAGCAGCTGTGTTTCAACTTCCAGTAGTACCTGCACATTCCCTCTCTTCTCTGGGATTCTGGGACCCCCCTGCCCCAGTGCCACTGCTGCCACATTGGCAAGAAAGGACACGAGAGGAGGGGGAGCCTGACGGGAAGTCAAGGAAAATTCACATAAATTCTCCAAATTGAAGAATCTCAGATTTGCTGCTTGAACAAAAAAAGCAACAAGTCCTTTGACCTCATCCTTGCCAGAACTGTTCACTACAGAAGGTTCAGGCCATATCTGACTCTGAGGCACACTTATTCTGAATTCTCTAACAAACAGACAAGACACAAACAAGGTATTTTCCTGCCTTCTCTCTCATTTCCCACGGAAATAGAAAACAGGCTGAGCTGGTGAGGGTAACACTTCCTTCTCCCCAGACCATGGCCATAGGGGCCATGGAACTTTGAGGACAGCTGAGCAGCTGAGGTTGCATTTTGCCTTTCACACGAGAGGATGCTGCTCTCCATCCCCACAGCAGCGTGCTGTCCATGCTCACACGGCACAAACCACGGTGTGCTCCTCTCCTGGGGGGGCTTCTGCCTCTGCCCCTCTCCAGCACCCAGCAGTGTTCCTAACAGTTCACAGGGGCACTCCACAGAAGTCAGCTTCTCATTCCTTAGCACTAAAAACAAAGATATGCCCTCAAGGAGGAGAAAAGATCTCCAGACCGTTCACTTCAGGTAGAAGCTGCAGCTTTTATTAGAGACAGCTCTACCCCTGGTCTGCCTTAAACCAGACATGCCACCAGTCCCAGTAGCAGCTGTCACCAGCTGATAGCACAATCCCAATGCAAACCCCAGGGCTGCAAATCCCTGATGAACCATATGCATTGTGCATTAAGTTGTTCCCTGCCCATGTTCATACATGCACACCTGAAAGGATTATGCTTGTTCTCTGTTTCTATTTACATGCTCTTAGTTTCAGATTTCTAAATTATGCTGTGCAGCAAGAACTAGAAACTTACTGCTGGCTAGGAGAGTTTCTTCTTCTCTTGATTCCAGCACTTTTTGAAAGACAGATGAGCTGAGTTACCAAAATAGTTCCTTCTCCCCTCTACAAAAGCACTTCACAGAACTAGCTTGTGATTTAGGAATCAGACACTTTTCTAAAACCAAGCAAGAATGGAATTACAGCTAATCACATTAGCTTATAACATTTTTCCCCTCTAAAAGCAGGATTAAAGGCAGAGATGGGGAGCTTCCCACATTCCCACACACCAGCTGCATTCTTCCAGACTCAGCTTGCTGAACAGCTAATAGAATTACCATCCACAGACCTAGGATTTACAGGGATTACTCTGGAGAGGTTGCCAAAGGAAGTAACTGGACTGTAATTCCTGGCTTTGCACTACCAGAAAGGGATAGAAAGACCTTAAAATGACATTGAGAAGTACCCCAGAGGGAGCCACAGCCTGAAGAAATTGCCATCTAGATTTTGTGAGGGCTGTGGAGACACTTATCTTAACGTTTATTGATAAGAACAACAAAATGAACTGAAAGCCCAGGTCTGGAGATGTGATTAATGAGAGGAGTAACAAGGTAAGGGAGACGGAATTGCCCTCCAAGACTCATGCTGATGTACATTTGTATGAAGAGATCAGCGTATGTTTTAATGCCTTATCAATTCCTGTATTATGGTTGAGAGCACGTATGGCTAAGTTCTAATCTTCAAATTACTCATGCAAAACATGAAAAACAATTTTTGGTCAAAGGGGAAAATGAAGAAGGGGAGAAAATTTTCTATTTACATTATTTTTCATCATTCAAAGTGAAAGTCACTCATATCAAACCAAGCATACATAAAACTTTGACCTTTGTCAAGACGCAAGCAGCAATAAGCACTGAGGTTAGATTATTATTTTCCATTTCCAAATACCAAAATCGAAAGCTATACTCTACCCTCCATGAAACCACAAATACAATGTAGGTTTCACTGTATAACTTTTAAGCTTCCTAAAGGATAAACATTACAAGTTTGAACTTAGGAAATTAGAAGTTTTCTTTTTCCCTCATTTATTTTCAAGGATTTGATCTTTCTCAGTCAAGATCCCTACAAATAAAGTCAGCGAAGAGAAACAAAAACTTCTTCTGATAAATCTAAATCTAGTTTCAATTCCAAACTTTAATATTCATTCATGAGACAAAGATTCTCAATACAAATTCAGAAGAATAAGCACTTTCTTCAAAATGATATTTTAAAACACACAACCAGCAATTTAAGGACCCTTAGTTTACTGCAAAGGCTTCTGCAAAGCATCACATTTAATTTGTTGAATGAATTAAAACCCCAAGACCCTCACTCAGCCTGACAAGGCACTTGCACAGACTTGGAGCCATGGAATTAGCAGTGGGAGGGATGCAAAGGGACAGAGGAAGAGGCACTAAGCAGCCCCACCGTGGCCACTGGAGCCAAGGGAGTGCAACCCTTCACATCCCGGGTAGGAGCAGAGCTGTTCAGCTGCTCCATGAGCCTGGTCAGCAAGGCAGGGACACGAGTCTGACATGGGGCTCCTTGCCTTTGAAACTGCTGAACCTGCTCTCATTTACAGTGGTTGGGCCTGAACCAGTTTAAGGAGTGCTCTTCCCAAGCAGAAGAGCTTGCTCCCTATTATTAAGTTTCACAGCTTCTTGCCCTCTCCTCCCCAGCCAGGTAGCAGAGATAATGAATCAAAAAGAAAAAAGTCCACAACCAACAATAAAATAACAAATTCCCTCAAGAGAAAAGGGGAGAAGAAAAGAATAATAATAATAAATTTTAAAAGTATTAGTGACAGCTGGGGGGTGGGGGAAGGAGGAGGGGATGTTGCCCAAACCCACCTTTCACTCAAACTGTCTCAAAACCTAACAAAACCCATGGGTTCACACGGTGACCTGCCACATCTGGAAAACACAGGGATCTCTGATGACCAGCAAGGTAACTTATTTTGTCTCTTCACAAGACTTCTGCACAAAATGGAGCACTGCTCAAGTTATAAGAGCTGGAGATGCGTCCTCAGTCCCGCCTCCAATGTAAAACTCCACCAAGGACCAGATTGTTAGTTATGACTGACAGATATTTTAGAGCATTACAAACATGCACTACGCATCATCTGTTTCTGAGGAGGTCTCTAACACATACCTAAAGATAGAAAAATCATACTTGGCCTGAATGAATCAATGTTGGCAGGAGAAAAAAAAAAGTGAACTGCTGCAGAACTTGGCTGGAGCTGGACCCTTTTTGCTCCTTGCAGGGAGTTTGGAAAGCAGAAATTATCATACCAGGACACAAAGGACAGAGAAATAAATCAGGGAAATCCAGAAGGGATCCCAGTAGGGTGCAGAGAGGAGGAAAGAACTCACCTCTTGTCTGTACCTTTATGCAATGGTGTAGATACACAGACAGGGCAGCACAAAAGGCACTCAGATATGGGACCAGCAGATGAATAAAAGAAGAAATTAACTGCAGAGACTTTGGAAACAGAGCTATGCCCATAAAGGGACAATCTCACAGACCTCTAGTGCCAGTCCAAGGACATTTTACCGCAGGATTTTTGGAGCAGTGGTATGCAGGACATCAGATGCAATCAAAGCCCAGTGTATTCCTCCCCTTACTCTAGCAGAATACCACCATTCAAAACACAAAGGCAATGGCACATGGTCTTCTACTCTGCCCCCTGACCCTTTCTCCCTGAAACCTCCCTGAAAGCAGGCAAAGCTGGCTTTCTCAAATCAGTTTCAGCGTCATTATTATAGCCTGCAAAAGAGCCTGAACAGCATCAAAACAATCAGTCAAGATCACCCTAGGGTAGCACTTCAGAAAGAAGAAAGAGGGAGGGGAAAAGAAAAATTATTTTTTAAAAAGTGGTTATTCGTCTTTAAGCCACAGTAACCACCTGGACCTGAGACCTGCTTTCAAAAGAGAAAAAAGTGCAGAGCCTACAGGTCTGACATCTTTCACAGGGCTGAAAACAAGCTGGCATTATGACAAGTGACAGAGATGGACAGACAGATCTCCCCACACCTGAGGAGGGAGAGGCTGACACGATCTTGGGGGACCAGCCCATTCAACTCCTGCTTGTCTTGGACACAGTGCATTTAGGTCTTCATTTGGGCCACACTAGATTTTCAGTTCTATCAAGCCAGAGGCTCTCTGCAGACACAGCACTGCCCATATCCCTCTACCTCAAGCAGCTCTAGACTCCCCCAGCAGATTCTCTCTCCCTTAAGTCTCACTGTGTTGTACACAGATCCCAAACAATGAGTGAAGCTCTCTATTTGCCACTCTGCTTCATGCCAGAAAGTTGCCTGCTGGCCACAACCCTCTAAAACCTCTTCCTAATTTGAGCTTCTTTCTTAAATCAGTGTGATTGCTAAGTTATGTACAGGGTCCATATTTTGGCAATCCTCAATTATGCATTGACCACATACCCTCCTGCACTATCTACTGCACTTTTTAAAGTTGACTGCCTCAGCTTGGTGTTATTTTTGTCTTTCTCCCACACAGACTCCAGCAATTAAACCATGCTGTGATCAAGAACCACAGACATCCCCTTGGCTGGCTTTAGCCTAGCACTGCTTCCGCCGACAAAATACTGTGTGCAGTATTTATTTGGAGAATGTTAAATTCTTCAAACACTTGCCTAACATATAGTATTGGGAGGAGGAATCACACCTGCCTCCAGCCATTTGAATGAGCTTCACCTACTGAACAGCTCATGCAGCATCAACCACTTAGCAACCATAGCACTTGCCACCCCAAGTACAGCTGGCAGTGTCTGATAGACAGCAAGTGTGCTGCTGGGTGAGGAAGAGAGCAGTGAAGAAGCCAAAAGGCTTCAACAGACCTGCTGGCCATCTCCTACTTTCTGGACCCTCTGTAACACCATGCAGTAAAATTTCCACCCCATGTCAGTTGGTTTTGAGGGACAGAGTGGCTCAGCACAAGCTGGGCGTTCTCTCACCACCTCCACTCCCTGTTTAGTGCCCTGAGCACTTGAAACTGTGACTTACTCCACCTGACTTCCTCTGATCAGGAAGTCACTCTGGCTAATATGTGTATTACAGCTGGACATGCCAAAACATACCCTACCAAGTAAATGCAGCTGGTCAAATGGGAATCAATTCTTGGAAGTCACCTTTCTCTTTCTGTTTAACAAAAAGGAAGAAAAAATAATTAGAGATAACAAAAGGCACAGTAAATATGAAGGCGCTGCTGTCCAGTAGGACCTCTTGCATTTTAGCAAGTTCGATCAGAACAGAAATCCAAGGGGAAGTGGATAAAGATTCAGGTTAGATGTAGTTCAGGAACCTCTACCTTCTCTGCAAATTCTGCTCCATCACAGATATAGCACCTACTCCAGCCCCATGTCACAGCAAAGCAGCTATGTCTGCTCTGCCTAAATTATCTCCCTGCACTCATTATCAGCACTCCCCCACTCCAAGTCTTATTTGGGATTCAGCTCACAAAGCTGACTTAACCCATCCTAAAACCCACAAACCATATTTCTTTCTCAAGTGGCACACAGATCCCAACACAGGAATGACCTGTGCTTTGCATCACTGCTTCCTTTCAAGGTCAAACTGAGCATGTTTCATTTGATCACATTCACAGGCTCAAAGCAGTTCACCCTGAGGGGCACAGCCCTGTCAGTTTACTTTATTCCATGATAATAACTGTGCCAAGCCATTCCCACTTACACCTATCCCAAATGATGCAGATGGAACAGAGACCAATGAACAAAGCTGGAGTGTTGCAGGGAACATCTGCTGGCTGCCCCCTGGCCAAGGCAGAAGGGCCCAAAGGAAGGCTACCTGTGAGGCTTAGTCATGCTCTGGTGTTAGAAGCTGGGACCATGCTCAAGCAAGCCTTTCAGAAACATGAGACAGCACTAGTCTTAAGCCTCTGAGGGGCTAACAATATGAGACAGCTTCAAGGGATGAATATCATACTTGTCTCGTTAGGAATTACGTTTGTGTAACTTAGATAGTATTAAAAATACCTGAGCACGATTTACCTTTTTTATTATCTTTCTATTTTTCTCCTTTTACTCCTGTAAGTTCTAAGAAATCAGAGGCCACATAGGAAAAGCCAAATACACAACAGCAGGAAAAATACCTGTCTCATCAAAACAGAGAACCCAAAACTTGAGATTAATTCTCCACATTCATATCAAATCTCTTGCCAAAACTTATCCTCACTGCTGTATTTTTTTCACTTGGAAGAACCAGTACATTTACACATTACATTTTTCTCCAAGGTTATTCTGAAATTATTACTTGCAATGCACTTGGCAGATTAGAGGCATTACATAAACATTAGATGCTATAGCATAAGGTCTTACACAAGAAAAGGGATTTCTGAAGCTCTAAAAATTATCATGAGGTTTCCGTAGGCTGTTTTATATGAACCCAGGCTTAAACAAAAGCCAGGCAATATACATTAAAGTTAACATTATAATATGCATAGAAGAATAATTCATACAGAGGAAGACTATTCAGTTGTCAGCTATGTGTATGTGACTTGAGTTTATAGTTCTTTCATCAGGTCCTGCTCAGTCTTATATCCTGAACTACAAAGAGAATAAAAAAATATATTCATCTAGACAAAGAATTGCAAACATTTTTTAAAGAGTTTAAAAAGGAAAGTAATTCATTATTTCTGTGTACATAACCTGACAACCAAACAGAACAAGATTAAAAAAAGGTACTCCTTTCCCCACGAGTCTCATCCTCCTGAAATTTGTACCAAACAGAACACACACAAGAAATGTGTTTACCAATGGGGTATGAGTCATGCTCCCAGGTGAGGGTTAGAAAGACTATCACTTCCAATTCACAGGAGCAGGACTGTGGTGTTGTTATCTTCTATTAATAAGAAGCAATGGGATTAGAATAAACAATCAGTAGTTGCAAGCCCTATGCTATCCTCCAACATCAAAATATTCAGCTCAGGAGAAGCATTTTCTGTGTTTTGCCTTACCTCAGCTCACAGACGTGTTAAGCTTTCACCTGCTTCACAACATTATTAAAATGCTTAGCATTTGAATAAGTAGTTTGGTCTAGAAGAAACACAAAAGGTAGAAGAATATTTCTGTGTTATCTTAACTCAGCAAATGATCACTTTTGATCACTTAGAAATGCTGGAAAATATTTTATTAAAAACCTCCAGTTAATTCTCACATACATTAATTTGCTATGAGTTAAGTAACATAGCATGAGAAAACATGATGCAATATCATCAGCCTTACAAAAAATCCAGTACTCTGAGAAGGCAAAAAAAATCCATAAACTGCCCCCCTCTTCATTTTGAACTGTAACAACTTGCCACTGTAATAATGCTGTACAAGGGCACAGTCATCATACTTCACCTACAACTCTGCATTCATTATGGGTCAGTAGCCACCAACACCACAGAGAAAATGCAATTTCTACAGCAGGCCTGCAGAGCAGAGAAACCACAGTATCTCTGAAATGTAACATTATGGAAAAACAGCCTGGACTTTGTCTCATCAAACAAAAGGCACTGCTGGGATAATAAATTGACATTTTAAGCCAAGAAACACACATACCAGTAAAGTCAAGTTTCTGGAAACCTATTATAACTCAGAACTGCAAAGGTATCTGAAGTATCATTTAGAATTTTTCAAAAAGTAAATTAAAAAGGAAGGTAAAATTGTCTTTTGCATGAGGACACAGACAACATACATACAATTGAATCTTTTCCCCTGTCCATTAAGTGCATTTGATAGTACCTTTTGAAGTTCTCCAAAGAGATGGCAGAAAGGCAAAAGTAAAGAGAAGAAAACATGTGATACAGAAGCAAGCAGCTATGGTCCCATCCCCAGGATTCATTTAGTTTAGAAAAGTAAGATGGTAAGAATATACATTCAAAATGGATGGAAAATGACTAAGCTTGTTTTTCTACCACAAAATGCTACTCAGTTGCAGTTTCTCTGCAACTCCACCAGCATGAGCAGCAGGCTAGTTCTTTGTCATTTGCAAATTTAGCATTTATTTTATCGTGCCATATGTAGTCAAGGGAATTCAACCAGGAGAGGAAGGCTGTGCTCCCCCCTGTTCATCCTCTACCTTCACAGAGAGAAGAAGATAAAGCAAAAGAGGAAAAGGTGAAAAATAATGTTCTGGGTAGAGTTTAGATGCAGGGAATATCATCTGGGTCATTTCACATTACATACTCTCTGCTATGCTACCGCCTTCACTTTGCCAGTTACTTTCAGAGTTGGACACTGGGGCTGCTTATCAGCAGTGCTGCAGGGAAGAGGTCACAACACACTGAAAACAGCTCAGGAAGGGACCAGAGAAGAAACTTCCCTCCCAGTATCAGGGCAATCCAAGCAGAAGCTCAAAAAACAAGCTCCTGGGTCAGACAGGGAAAGCCCTAGAGGAGATCCCAGTGGCCTTGGGAGTGCAGCTGCTTGCAGAAGAGAGGGAGGGCCACGGGTAAATAAAGTGTGAGGCAGGATCCCTCCCACCCTCCCTTATTCAAATAAATCACTTAACTTTTCAGAGAGCATAAATCTTCTTACTCCTCTGGATTAAAGGCAGACTTAAAAAAAGGTTTGTTAACAGACTACCCTCTCCCAGGGTCATTCCTGATGCACACCAGCTAACCACATACAGAAAACTACATTAAGGATGCCCTTGATTAAAAATGAAAAGTTTATTTCTAAATAAATTGATACCTTTAAAGACAATTAAAAAGCTTACTGGATGTGGGATATAATTTTAATTTTGCTTCTATGGAGCTTGATGAACAAGTGTCTGTGGTATAAGAGTATCCCTTTGAAACATGGCCTTTTGCCATCCTGTAGGAGGTGAAATGAAATTCAAGGTCTCAAGGCTCCTATGCAAGGAAGAGACAGCAGGACACTCATTTCAGAAGACAACTTTTAGGCTGCTTACTAACTAAGGAGAGCCAAGTCCCTATGAGATTCCCACTAAAATATCAGAAAGCAATGGCATTTTATCCCAGCACCAAGTATGTTTCTGAAGATTTCATTTGCCTTCCTACATGTTTTTCATAAAGATCACACCATTAAAAGAGGGAAAGTTAATAATAAAAAATAAAGGCTAGTTTACATTTCACTGTATAATATCACAGAGCTAACTAGGTAATTTTAAAAATAAGTTGAAATATGACATGAACAAGCAATGTTGCAAAAACACCCATCACAAAAAATGTTCAGTAAAAGAGGAGGAAGAAAGTGGAGTGGAAGAGAAATGCTTGTTCCTGGGGAATAAGTCAGATGAACGGGCCCTGCCACACAGATGCTAAGGAAAAGAAACAGACAACAGGGTGAGCTACTTTGTCAATACATTGTTTAGCAAGAAATACTAATCCTCAGGAATCAAAGAAACAAGAGGAATCCCCTAAGAAAAAGCATATTTTGTATCAAGATACAAACTGCTTCAGTCTGGCGTGGGAACCAGGTCTAACCCCAAAATGCCTTCTCCAGATTGGATGAAACACCAACACAATGACATCAAGGAACTCCAGTATCATCTGTAAACTGACATGTTTTACAACTAAAGAACATGAGCACTACAAATGCTTTACTGAAACTCAGCCCCCAGGTGACCTATTCTCTGAGCCAGAATTTTTTCCTAAAGACAGAGAGACAGATGCTGGTGTTGGGTGTGGAACATAAATCCACTGACTCAAACCCTGCTGTGCAATGGCTCACAACATCAGGGCAGACACAGTACAGGTGGCACACACTCCCCTTACACCTTCTGGGCCAAATCCCCACCTTCTGAATCTACAACAAACCTCTCATTAGTTTCAGGCAGTAAAATATGCCTGTATCCATAGGCATCCTGACCAACAAACACTGAAATCACTTTTGTTGATTTGCTAAATCATGAAAACACAGAAAAGGCAATAGCTCAGGGAAGCTGCACCTTGGCACATTGCACGTATGGCATGTCTTCTCTCATGTCTTTATATCAAAGCAAACTAGCAAAATGTGAGCTAAATAGCTAACCTTTGTGTTAAATCACAAGCTGCTTGTGAGGACATCAAACTTCCTCCTAACATTCTTATAAGTGCTCACTTGTATTGTAACAAAAGGCAAACATTGTTCTGATAGTTCCCTTAATACAGACACTAACAAAATGCTAAATAATAGCATTTAATCCCTGCATTCCCCAAGCCAACAAATATCAGAATGTCTATAATAGTAATTCCATCTTCCTAGTACTTTTCCCATTTCTTTTCTCTATGTAACGCAAACCTGTTTCAAAAGAAAAACATAGTTTCAACCCATATCTCTCAGCCAGTCTTGCAATTATTTTCAGAAAGCCTGGTAATAGCTCCATATAAGCAAAACACGGAAACAGAAAAAAGTTCATATTTTGCAAAATCTGAGTTTGTCCATATTTTCTTCTATTTCTTTATTCTTTAATGCTTTGCCTGTTTGGAAAACAATGCAATTTTGGTGGTACTGCTTTCCTCTCAGCTTCTCCACAGCGAGCATTTTGAGATCTTCTGGTTACAATGAACTCCAATTTGGGAACATCATACACATACTTTTGGGAAGAGGGTAGTAACACACTCACTAGTTCTCTCTAACAAGTACCACCTTTCCCTTAGATCTGCTCCACCAGCACTAGAGCCAGTAACTGCAAGGGAAGGGGATGAGACAAAAAACTGAAACCAACCAACAAAAACAAACAAACAAACAAACAAAAAAAACCCCACCAAAACAAAAAAGCCACCAGAGACAAAGCAAAGAGGCAACTTCTTTTCACACAGATAACAACAGGAACTGAAAAAGCTAGTGATTTTTTTATGCCTCCCAATTAACCAAGTAGCTCAAAGCTCAAGAGGGAAGAGCAACAAGTATATGAAAACAATCCTGGTATGTTCTGCTTTCATGACCACCAGAGCCATTTACTTTATCTCCAAACACTTTCTCTCATCAGGTTTCATCAGTAGGGTCAAAGAAACCTTCACTTTCCAACACCCACATTTTTCTGCCCCAGCAGTCTCAGGTGAAGCTCATGGGATGCACACACCTGGGAGCCAGAGAACTTCCCTTCCACTTTGTCACCAACTTGCAATTACAGTTACTTGCTGAAAGCCACAGAACTTCACCCAAGATGAAAATAGCAGCATGTACAGTAATTTCACAATTATAAGCCGCACCTGATTGTAAGCCGCACATCCGGGTGCTGGCAACATTTAGCATTTAGGTCCTTGTCCCTATATAAACCGCACCGGATTATAAGCCGCACTTTCGTTTACAGCGAGGACCCGCGTGCAACTTTCACAAAGTTGCCAATTAGTAACAATCGCGGGGTTTACTGGCTCGGCTCGGGGCCGTGCGGGCTCGGCTCAGCACTGTCCCGCTGCTGGGGCTGGGTGGGCTCCGTCTCGGCCCCACTGTCCCAGGACCGGGTGGGCTCTGGCGCAGCCCGCACTGTCCCGGCGCTGCTCAGCAGGGCCAGCCGCCAGGCTCACTGTCTGCACCACTGCCACCAAGCTCGCCCTGGCCCGGCACTGCCCTGCAGTGCTGGTGGGAGCCCGCTCCCCCCACCACCCAACAGAGAAACCAATTGGGAACAATCGCGGGTTTTAGTGGCAGGTGCTCAATTCGCGAGCACAGCTCGCACTTCCATGTTGGGAAATTTCCGAAATTCGTTCATATATTGGCCGCTCCTGAGTGTAAGCCGCACTTCCAGGTTGGGACCAAAATTTTAGTCAAAATGGTGCGGCTTATAATCGTGAAATTACTTATTTTGGTAAGGAAGTGCTTTTTAAGGGACTATTATAGTGGCAGAACAATTAGAGCTTACTTTTAAATATTTAAACTTACAGTTCATGGGGAATTTGCTCAGTGACTTATCCAATTCTTTATTAATCTGAGAAAAACAATCCAATTTAAAATTCTTTAAATCTTTCATTAAAATCTCTCTTTAAATCTCCCATTTCAGCATCCCTAACGATGTAACAACCTTTTGAAGAAAGCTAGTGATTGCTCATTAACAATGTAAAGCCTTCACTGGTTTTTTTGGGAATTCATATATGTTTGAAGAGACTACACAAAACCGCTTGTAGTCTGGAAGGGCTAATTTAGTAACTTCAGTAATCTCTGAGCTGGTAGCAACATGGATGGCCAGACATCCAGACTTAGAAGCAGTAACAGAAAGAAACCAAATACTGAATCCCACACCCAGAATCCTCAAGGAAAACATGTGCCTACCGATAAAGGCATCAAGTGCAAGGACATGCCTTGCCTCTGCAGCTACTCCCACTGCCAGCTGGATGCATCCAAAGGAACACTGCCTTTCGTCTGGCTGGCAAGGCTACAACCAGGTCCTGATCAACACCCTCTAAAGCAAATACCATTATATGAGTGAGTCAGGGCAACAAACCATTTGGAAAGCCCAGTTTGGGGGCTAGCCAATGGATTTTATTTTTTCTTTCAGCTTGGAGCTTGTGATCGTCAAGCGTCTCCCCAAACTGTGAAGCACTTTGAGAGATATGTGACCAGTCACCATCAGTGAGCACAAGGAAAGGTGTTCCAAACCCCACACATCGCCCATTCCTGGGCAGCGGGAAGTATTTACACACGCACAAACCAAACTGGGTTTCCTGCCAAAAGCCGTTTTATTCCAGGGTCAAGGACCGAGACTGCTGTTCACCGGCGGGTACCCCATCCTTGGCCCCTGAGTCCCTATGGATAGCGGAGCCCGATCCGGGTACCGGCCACTCCCGCGGGGACTTTCAAGGGCAGCTGACCCCCTGCATCCTCGGGCTCCGAGGAAGGAGCCACCCAGGTGCAGAGCTACGGCCAGCGGCAGACACACAGCTCCGGGGATGCCCTCCCGTCCCCCGGCATCTCTGCCCCGCCGCTCCCGCTGCCCGTGGCGCCGCGCAGGCCCGGGGCTGCGCTCCCCGCTCCGGCACCCGCCGGGGGCTCCCTCGGCATCGCCGCCGCTCGCCGCTCGCCGCCCGGGAGTGCGGGCAGCGGGCTCGGCCGCGCTCCACCTGCCCGCCGCGGGGTACTCACTCCGCGTAGCCCGTGGTCCAGGGCAGGCGCCGGGTGTCCTTGCTGAGGATGAGGATGGGGCGAGCGATGTGGTCGGCGGAGCACTCCACCTCGTCCGGGGACAGTCCCAGGAACTCGGGTCTCCCGTATGGAAAGCGGAGGGGCAAGTCCGCGCCGCTGCCGTGGTCGGCGCCCGCGCTGCCAGCCATGATGCCGCCCATGAAATTGGCCACGGCGGACTTCACCCGCGTGAGCATAGTACCCCCGCCGGCGGCGGCGGCAGCGCCGGGGCCGCCGCGCAGGGCGGGGAGCGGGGCGCGCCGGCGGGCAGCGCACGGAGGCGGCTCCGGCAGCCCCCGCCGCGCTCCCGCAGTGGGGGCGCCGGGCCGCGCGGAGCCGGGCGAGAGGACGGCGGGCTCAGGGGCAGCCGCGGGGCCGAGGCCTCATCGCAGGTTTCCCCCTCCCGGCGCGGCGCTGGGTGAACTCAGCCCGGCGGCAGCGGCTGCTGAGTCATGTGATAGCGCGGCTGGATTCGCCCGGGCGCTTCCTGCTCCTCCTGCGGCACCGGCGGGCTCCTGGCACACGCCGGGCACGGGCGGCCGCCGCCCCCGCCCGCCCACCGCGCTGGGGGCGGCCCGCGGCAGGTGCGCGGCGGGCGGAGCCTGCCCGGCGGGGCCGGCCCCCGCTGCCCGCAGCGATGCGGCCGGGACCCGCGGTCGTGCCCGCGGCCGCCTCCGCGATGAGCTGCCCGGGAGGCAGTGCCCTCGGAGTCGCTCGGGGCTCCATTACCGGGGCTGGAGATCACCGCCCGCACTGCGCTGCCCCTGCTGCCCCTGGGCTAAGCCAGCGCCGTCCCAGCCCCGGCAGAGCCCGCTGATTTACTTGCCTTCTCCTGCTCAAACACGCCAAGGATCTTTTCCCCAGGAAGCCATTTGTTAGAAAAAAGAACCCGGGGCAGTGGCCGACGGGGAGCCGTGCCGCCGTGGGTTCCCCGTGCCTGCCGGGGACATTCCCATCCGCCGGTCAGCGGTGACGGACGGGCAGCCACCGGCTCCTCCGCGCACCGCCGCACCTTTGGGATGCTCAAAGCAAAAGTGAAGGGACCGAATGGAGCTCTCATGGAGCAAAAGTGAAAGGACAGGGCCAAAAATCTTCACAGTTGCGGACATAGATGTTTTAACCCCTTCTTCTCTTGTTATGTAATTTTGACCGTGTCATAGTCTTTCACGGTTAAAAAAAAAACCAAACAAAGGGAGATCTCTTCCATGTGGTGGTCACCCAAATGTGTGGAAGGGTTGCAGATTTGTGTGTGCCATTTAAAGAAAATGTAGGAATGGAGCAGAAGCATATAGCAAGTCTGTGCTCTGAAGCAAGGCTTTGTCTGTGCCCTGTGGTTCTGCAGCCCTCCTGAGAGCTGTAAGTCTCACTGAAAGGCAGTGAACTGCAAAATGGAGCAGGCAGGTACAGCAAACCTGAGAGTAGTGCAAAACTGGAACCTAGCAGGAGAAAGCTGGTTGATCATCATACACGGCATACATACGGTGGGGGTGACTGGCCTTTGTCTTGCTGGCTCACACTAGAAACCAGCTGGGATGAAACTGAAAACACGGTTACAGAGGATTGAAGAATGAGTCCTGTGAGCTTGTTCAGTTTCTGATTACTAAATGACATCCTGAGTTCAAACAATGCCTGTGTTTGCTCCAGACATACGTTTGCTCCTGTGTTTACATACAGACATAAGAAATCCAAAAAACTGTTGTGACACTCACCAGTTTTTATGATAAAGCTGTCTACAAACAAAGTCTAGAGAGCCAAAAGTATATTAAAGAACAGGGATGCTAAGAGCATGTTAAGTGCCTTCTGAAGTAGAAATGGAAATATATCTGTCGGAAACATGTATCTACTCCAAATTAAGCATTACAGATACACTTCCTTTAGGACAGGGTGTTTATTTTTCCTATCTCTGGTTTAGTCATTTCCAGGGTGGATATTGTAAGTATTTTGAGGAACAGTAAACCTCTCTTAGTGTATTCCCATTTTCTTCCTCCCAAGATGATCTCTTTCTACTATCTTTTGTCTGCTGGAGGGCCTCTCTTTTTTCATCTAACAGGTACTCCAGCATTCTTTTCCCTCACTAATGCTTATAGGACCTGCCACCCAGAGAAGACAGGAGTGAGAAGAGGCACATGAGCAGAAGTTGACCTGTATCCCTGTATCCATCACAGGTTATGAATTGTACTTTTGGAGAAGCTGTGCCCACATACTAGACTTTGCAGATTACTGGGCACTGCCAACATATTAGACTTTGCAGTTTAAAGACATTGAAAAATACCATTGACTAAAACTCAGAGAGAATGCAGTGTTTGTTCTCCAGCCCCATACTGCAGTCACTATTCCACACAAAACATGAGGAAGAAATGTGAAGTAATACATTAGAGTTTAAATTATTATCTCTGCTAGATGACAAGGAAAAGCCCAGATGAGACATATGGGGAGGCATCTTAACAACTCACCACTCAAAACAGATCTTTGCACTGTTTGAAATTCTGTGGATGCTTACCTCTGGTACAACAATGCTGTAAGGAACAACAGTACAACAGGAAGGATATGGCCTCTTCATACTGAAAAGTACAGAGATGCCTTGATTTCAGTTCTCTGGGAAAGAGGATCATGTTCACTTTTGAGTCAGAAGTGAAGCCTCACTTCTCAAAGGAAGTAATGATCAGTCCCTGCAGGGCTCAGCAGGTTCCCCATATCTCCTAGCCTGTGGTCCACCTGCTCAAGCCAAACATTTTTCTTGGTGGCAGGTAGACTTTAATGGTTTGAACATTGAGTTCCAATAAAATTTTGAGGCTAAATTCTCTATGCAAATGGTTGAAAATTGACTTTCTGTCGTTCTAATGTAATTCATTATCCCATGAACAATGCAAGGAAAGATGACAGTTTGGAGGGTTTTTTTAAATGTTAACTTATTTGTGACATTGGAGTAAATCTACTTTTCTCTCTGAATGGGTAGCCATGCCAGGGAGTGAAGCTGTGTGTGGGCCAGGAACAGATTCATTTGAGCTCTTTGAAGCATCTGAATTATGCCACCTTGCCATGCATCATATTCAGCATCAACAAATTCAATAATTTTAATCATAATGAAAACATAATTACTTACACAATGAACACTGTAAACTTTCAGGCATAAAATAATTCTGATTGGAGATGAGTTCTGAAGATCATGTCCTCCAGCTCCTTTTCAACACAGGGCCAACTTTAAAGTTATGTTATATTCTCCAGAAACTTGCCCAGTCAAGCTTTCAGTATTTCCAAAGATAGATTTTCAAGGATGGAGATACCACAGCCTCTCTAGGCACCAGTTCCAATATTCAACCACCCATTCACTTTTTTTTTTCCCTGCCACCTGTTTGGGATTTATGTTGTTGCAGTTTGTGCCTCTTATCACCCTTCAGCTTTGAGAATACCTCTGAGATTCTTTC
This sequence comes from Catharus ustulatus, assembly GCF_009819885.2. Taxonomy (NCBI): domain Eukaryota; kingdom Metazoa; phylum Chordata; class Aves; order Passeriformes; family Turdidae; genus Catharus; species Catharus ustulatus. Next base: position 52,277,610 of record NC_046224.1, on the reverse strand, counting down.
CTCTCTGTACCCTCTTATTAGGTAGTTGAAGGCAGAAGTAAGGTTTCTTCGCCTTAGCCTTGCCTTCTAAAAGCTGAACAAATCCATTTATCTCAGCATCTTCTTCCAGAACCTTGGTGGCTCACGGCTGTACTCCTCCAGTAGGTCAGCTGGGGAGCTCCAAACTGGACACAATACTCTTAGAAGGGCCATTCAGAGGGGTGTGATCACTTCCCATGACTATTGCTAATACACCCCAATATGTGTTTAACCTACATCACTACAAAGGCACATTGGTGACTGATAGTCACTTTATTGCCTGCCAGGATCCTCCAGAATCCTCCACCTGCAAAGGTGCCTTCTTGACCATCAGCCCTCTGCATAGGTTTTCTCCATCCCAGTTGCAGAACTTTGCACATGTTCTTGGTGAGCTCCAGCAAGTTACTGTCAGCTCATTTCTCCAGGCTGCTGAGATCCCTCTTAGTTGTAGTCCTGCCCTCCATCTATCAACTTAATCCACACAACCAGGAGGAAAGGAGACAATTACTTACAGTTAGAAAAAAATTCTTATGGCTACCATAACATCTCTGTAGGTATTATTTTTATATAGAACCATAGAATATCTCAAATTGGAATGGACCCATAAGGATCATGGAGTCCAACCCCTGCTCCTTGCAGTACTACCTAAAGCTAAACCATGTGGCTAAGACTGTTGTCCCGAGGCTCCTTGACTTCTGATGGGCTTGATGCCATGACCAGTTCCCTGGAGAGCCTGTTGCAGTGACCAAACACACTCTCAGTGAGAACTTTTCTTAATATCCAGTCTGACCTTACCTTGATACAGCTTAATTACATTTCCTTGTGCTTATTTTTGCCTTTTTAGCTATTTTTTTTAGACAACTATAAGAAAATTCACTTTAAATAAGGAAAAGCTTGTAAAATGAAATATCCACCTGTCTGTAAAGATTCTGGTTCTAGCTTGTGAGTACTTGAGCAGAAAGTATGATATGTGGAGTAGCTGGAAGTGTATCCAGTGAAAGTGCATTGACTCAATGTGTTTAAAATTTTTCTGATAGTAAAACATATTTCTGGTGCAGGCCCCTTTTTGTTTCTTTAGCATAATATGGCAATGCTTGGGGCTCTGCCTTGTAGGAGTGTGGAATTTATTTTAACAGTGTAACTCTCACTAGCTTGTACCTTGTTTATACCTTATCTTGCTTGCTTACTGAAAGTTGTTTTTTTTCCTGTGCTTTTCTTGCTCTGAATAAAGGCAACAAAAGCTCCCAAAAACTGGTGAGAGAAGAAGTAGATCTGATGTGAGATGAATCTGCAGGTTTGAACTTCTGAGTCATGTTATCACAGATGTATTCAATATCCACAGGTGTGAATTGAGCTGCTGAACAAATTCAGAGTGCATGTCAGAATAAGTGCCTGACATTATGAGATGAACCTGTATATGCAGGGAAAATAAAGCTTTGATAGAAGGATTTGTTGCACTTCTCTGTTAACTCCTCATACAAAAAACACTGAAAGCCTTATTTTTGCATATGATTCTACTCAGGAAGATTACCACGTCATGTGGTGATCAATGAAGTTATTCTTACCTTTTCAAAAGGACTGTGCAACCTTTAATTAGCACGAGGAAGCTCTTTATCTCTAGAGAAAGGCCCTTCAGAAGCACAGTGCCTGAAGCATCATAGCGATGTGGAGGACAAAATGCCTCTTATTAAGACATCAATCCTACTTCCCGCAATACCCGATCTCTGCCTGCCTGCAGCAACCCCCAGCATCTCTGGGCTTATCAGAGCTGATGAGATGGAAGCTGTTGGTGTTCTTGCCAATTTGTATGCAGAAGTGACAATTAAACTTAAAAATAAATAAATGTTATCAATACTTGAAGTGATATATTTCCCCTGCTATACCTGATATCGACTGCACCATCCTCTAACCAATATTAATTTCATACATGGACTTCCTTTTGAGAGACTTCTGCAACTGAAGCTCAGAGAAAGCATCTCCATCAGAACATGGTTGGTGTGATGTTCCCAAGGCTTTGTGGTCCAATCTAGTCCCCCACAGAGCATGAGCTGGGTAGTCCAAATGAAGGCTTCTATCCAAAGAGTCGAAATCCACAAAATGTTATCACAAGCCCTTGTATATGAAATTTAGGGTAAAATGTTCTTTTTCTACTGCCATCCTAACCACAATGTGACCAAAATCCAGAAGTATTTGTGCTTTGTCGGGCTTCAGAGACTACAGCTGGATTTAGCTTTCATGGCCTGGTGCTGTTGATCTGCGGGTTGTCCTCTAAATATTGCATGCACCCGAGACCAGCTGCACTGTGTGGGTTGGGGAGATGGGAAGGGCGAGCGAATATACAAAGTATTTTAGACTACTGTGAGACTACTTAGAGACATGGGTTTGGTGCTAGTATGCAGCATGGACACATCAGGAGATCTGGAATGGCAGGCCGGAGCAGGAGCTGGAAGTTGTCTGCCCCACTCCTATCTCCACACATATGGAGAATTACCTTTGTTCTTGGACAGGCTGAATGGCTAAACCTCTGTACTTTTAGGGATTCAAAAACTAGAAATTCTCTCATCGACAGGACTTAACTGAGAAGGTATTTTCAGAGCACAAGTGTTGTACTGAATCAGGATAGTTTTAACAAAGCAGGGACTGGGGTTCTGTTGTCCCATTTCCCAATGGAGCCTCTCCCTCCTGCTTTCGCAGACTCATTCTTTCTGCACCTTCCCAGAAATATTTAAGAGGCAGTACAAAGAGAAGGTCTGTTGCAGCCCTGTCTTTACTCAAAAATATGCTGTCCAGCTGAGTGGGGCAAGTATTCATGCCAGAAAAGCGGGCTCATATCCCTTCTCATGGTGGAGGACTAATAAATGCAACATTATGAGCTGCATGAAAGCAGCCTTCATTTACATACCTAGGTATAAAAAAGACTCTGAGGAGGGATCTTAATTGACTAGCAGTCACAGCAAAAGATGTCACAAAATCACAACACTTCTTGCAATCTATATAAATATAAATAAATACTTCACCATAAGCCTGCAAGTATCACATTTGCCAAAGGCTAAGAATGAAGTTCTTCTATAAGAATCTATCTGCAAATATCCTGAAAATAATTTTATAATTTCACAATAAGCATCATCATTATGATTTTGCTTCTACAGTCTCTTCTTGCTTTCCATTATCTGTTCCTTTTGAATGCCTGTAGCTAAATCTGCTAATAATGGGATGGAACAGGGATTAGTTTGTTTATGCGCTTCTGTTGGCAGCTTTTCATAGGGGAGGTGGAGCAAGATGATTATATCCTCTCTAGGGCTCCTTTGCCCTGACTCTTGTGAAGGAACATCTTGCCCTGATGATGTGAGATGCTTCAAAATGTCACCAGTGGCAAAACTTTTGCTGACAGACTCGACAAAAAAAGAAAGCTGAAAGTAATCAAATAGATTTCAATGTAGAAACAATAAGAAAATAAGCAGGTAAAAGGACATGTGAGTGTTTGTAGGGGGGACAGTACTAAAAGCTTGACTGAGTACAGGCACATATGTTTCCACTACCTCAACATTTCAGATCGAGTAGGAGTATGTTTTAGAATACAAGATAATCATGACTGGTGCCTGGGTTAAACAAGGGTTATACACACAGGGAAGTGATTTGTATGTACCACATGGAAGGGAATTTTTGAGTAACCTGCCAGCTGCCTTCACTGCAGACATTCCTTACATGGGGATGTCTCAAGATTAAGCAGGATGGGTGGACGAGGGGCTTCTTGTTTGCTGATGGTGGCTTCGGAGCAGATGGTGAACATGAATAAAGATTCTCTCCCTACATTTGGGCTGTGGCTTCTGCTGCACAAGCTTTCTTGAAGTCCAGACCAGCCAGGCACTGGCTTTCAAATGCATATCAGCTATGGTCTTGTTGGCAGTACGGTCAAGCCTTAACCATCATGCTTAGAGTTAGGCAGTGCTTTCTAAAATATTTTTTAATAATAATTAAATGAACAGTTCTGGCAGAACTTGAAGGTTTTATATCAGCTTGGACATATCCCAGGTGCCTTATGTGGTACTCAGATAATTTTGCCAAGGAAGGAAGTAGAATATTTGAGCAAATTGTTGAAAATCCAGGGCCCTAGAATTCAGGGTGAGTTTACCAGATGTTATGTTTTCATATATCACAGTTGCAGTTATACTGAATGATGGCAGAGAAAGTTAAAGAAATTATATTACTTTTGCATTTAACTCTTAGATTTCCACACATCTTCCGTAAGCAGGAATATAGGAACTGTTTGTCCCATTTCTTTTTTGTGTTCTTTCCAGCATTGGTCATGAGGTGTCTGTGGCCCTGTGCAGTCAGTCTTATTATCTGGTTTCCCAAATACATGACATTCTGATATTCATATACTGTCATTCAGATTGGTACAACTAGTATATGGAACCTTGTCAAGAGACAACAACAGCAGCAAGGATTTTGAATTTCTTGGCACTTCCAAAAGTTTGATGAAGAGGTAAAAGTGAGTATATAAATATTTACTGAGGTGGGTTCAAGTAAAAAAAAGCTCTTCTGGTTTAGTTGTGAAACAAGATGCTGTAAATTTTATCCATTCTTCTACAGTATCCTTCTTGTATTTGCTTCTTTCTCTGCAAAACCTTGTGTCAGTAGTTAAAGCATTTAAGCCTGGACAAGCACGTCTCTCTTTCTTCCCTGCTCTTGTTTTATAACTTGAGTTGTCTCTTTAATTACTGCTTATGACAGTTTTATTTAATTATTCCTCACCATGTTTTATTTATGGAATGGTTTTAAGACTGATTTGCCTTTCTTTTTTTATTTCTTTTTTAAAAGATTAGAAGCTATATCTTTTGAAAATCTCCTGCAGAGTGAGTTGTTTTTAAAGTAGTTGTAGTAGTAGCAGTAGTAGTAGTAGTAATTGTAATAATAATAATGGAATAATTCTCTTCATACTTCTTCCTAAAGGCACAAGAATATAACTTTTACATCTGCATCATTTGAACTAATTTTGTGGCAAAAACCCAGGATCTAATTCAATACTACAGTGCTGCCAGTCAAGGGACAGACATATGAGAGCATTAACAATGTGCCAGTAATGGCCATCCTGAGTATAGCAACACTCAGGAGCTTCATTAGTTGAGAACTGAACCCATTTCAGTTGTTCTGTAGTGCAGCGCTCAGGCTAACTTGAAGGATTTTCCAAGATCACAGAAACCAGGCTTCTTCAGATGGTCTCATAAAGAAAAAACAAACAAGCACTGAGCACTGAAAATGTTGCACTGGGGGAAGTCAGTTCAGTTCTGGAATGAGCTGATGGGGAAAAAGTTCAAACAGGACTGTCTGAACATCTCTGCTTCCGCGGCCAAGGCAGCCACAGGAAATGTCCTAAGCAAACACAGTGCCACAACAATAGGCAATCTGCACAACCTTCTGCTTACTCCAGCTGACATATCTGAAAATCAAATTAACCTCTGGCTTTTATGGGTCATGATCTTTCAACTATTGTGTTTAACAACCTAAGAAACCCAATAGAAAAGATGCTTTGTAACAGATTTAAAGCAATAAAGCAAGACTCAACGATCTTCCACCAAATAGCTGACGCAGAATAAACATGCTGACCTTCTGGGAAAATAATTATTTTTCAATTGCACATCTGTATCTACAATCTTTTGGTTTTTAATTTATTTTTTAAAATTTAATTATTTCTATGGAGCTGGAGCCCCTTTTGAGAGTGATACATGCACCTCAAATGCATTCAAGTAATGAGAGTAAATAATTAGCATGCCATAACCTAATGCTGTTTGCTACCAATTGTTTTTCAGCTTAGCCACAGAAAACAGTTCTCACTGTGCTGCAGTTCCATGTTTTCACACTCCTTTACCCTCCACTTTCCTAAAGCCCTGCCTGAAGCAGGGAGGTGCCAAGGGCTCGCTGCCCATGGCTGGCATAATCCCTCAGCCTCCAAGGATGCAGCGCCGTCATGGTACCCCATGGCTAGTCCAAAACTTGTCACCAGCCTCAGGAAAACTGACTCTGGTCTCCCTAAAGACAAGAGTAAAGTAATTCTGATGCTGCTTGATGCCTTGCTCTGCCCAGCAGAGTGCGGGAATGGTAGTGAACATGATGAGGAAGTTTTGGGGACTGTTCAGCCTGGGTTTAGAAGCTCCAGCCCTCTCAAATCCATCCTGAGTCAAAAAATAAGAGCCATGGTCACATCTATACTCTTGTCCTTTGTGCCTGTGCTTTGCTATTCTAAACCTAAAATGTATTTCATCCACAGATTTCATTATATCTCCATTTGCAGTTTTACAAAAGTACTTAACGGAACTACAGGAATTTACAGTTCCATAAAAAGACACATGATTAAGAAAAATCTGTAAATGTATTGGCTGTATTTATGCATTATTTATTTAACAATAAAGGGTTTATGTTGGTGAGGAGCACTGTGACATACTTCCCTTGACAGTGCTCAAAATAACCCTGCTGGGCAGAGCTCTGTTTCAGCAGCAGTTAGGGGAGATGTGGGCCTGAAAGTCAGGGTGAAAGAGTTCCCCATTGTGATAGCAGGGAGAGAGAGTCTGCAGCTCAAGAACAGACCAAAGAAAAGTGTTGACACCACAAACACAGCCGTGGTGTTCCATTAAATCTGATGAGGCCTGAAATTCAAAGCTGGTTGGAAAGGCTTGTATAAACTGCACAGGAAGCATTTAAAATGCTGGTAAGCAAGCATCTCTCTGACCCTGTTTGGTTACACTAATGTCCCAGGTTTTCAAGGATGAACTTCTTTGAGAGAAGTTCCTCAGGAGAGTTTGATCTCTTAGTGTTTTCAGCCAAACCCAGCCATGCCCTGGCTGTAAACAAACACGTTTAAGGAAAACAGTGACAACACTGTTAAGTTTCCCATGTTTCCCGGGTTGTTCTCATATGCTCCTCACAAGGGATTTTGTGTCACGGGACTGTAGCTCACACACACAATTATTGTTTTATTCGATGTCCTAAAGCCATCCAGTGAGAGTCCACACCCAGGTATTTTTTTAACAAGGGACGGAAAGTGGTGTTTGGCAGTGCAGTATGCTGAGCTTGTCCGTCTCTATGAGTGTGCAGGGGGCTCACCCAAGCAGTGACCATGCCCCAGCATTTTTGTGTGATCCCTCTGCCTGGAAGGGCTTGTCTCAAGGCAGGGTATCTTCCCTGAGCACAGACTTGCAAATGACAAGAAATCCTCCCAAGAATGGAAACAGAAAACAAGTCTCTGCCTCTCCTGGGAAAGAAATGAGATGCTTAAGACATGGTAAAAAGTGGTTTATGGGGGATAGCAGCTACCACACAGGGGAAAATGGTTGAGATTTTAAGATGGAGCAGCAGAAGGTTGAAGTGGAAAAGGCATCCAGCAAGTATTAAGACATTAATTCAGCAATACAGATTATTATCATTTTAGACTATTATCATAATATCATAATGCCCTTTTTTGTTTCATAGTAAGGTTTCAGCAAAGACTGCAGTTCTTAGTGAAAAAGAAGTTTGGGAACTACTGACTTCATGTATAAAGGGTGATTTGCTTGGTTTTAGTAAATATTAATGATTTAAACAATATTGCCTATAATTTTAGAGTTGTGAAGATCTTGATGTAGGAAATTCATAGCCATTTAAGCCCCCTTGATGTTGTTTTTCTGGAAAACACAACCATAAGGAACTAAATGGTTAGAACTTGTTTCCAACTGCTTCTGAAACTGCCAAAGAAAGCAAATCTGATTTTTAGAAAATTCTTCCACTTGGCTTCAGCCACCTTTTAGCTGTAGCTAATTGTGTGCTTGGCAGTCCTTGAAAAGCAGTGCATTTCATCAGGTACCCATAGCTGTATTTTGGGTCTGGAGTTAAGCACCTGGCTGTGAATTTCTGGTTAAATAGGATTTTTTTTTTTTAAAGTCCTTGTGATTAAAATTCATCAAAACTAGGGGCTCATATTTCTGCCTTCAACAGTCATTTTTTCCCGCTGTTTCCTAACAAATATCGTCAGTTGTATCTTGAACACTGATTCAGAAAAATAAACTTACTGTATCATAATAGTATTACTGCAAGAATTAATGCACCTAAATATAAATTTTTATATGATAACTTGCCAGAATTGCTCACCCATGCAAAATTACTGATGTACCAACATTGGCAGTATTAGCACATAACCATATTTTCTGTCTTTTTTTTGGCAACTATCTTTATGCAAAAGATAGTAGTAAAGGGGAGCTGTCATTTTATGTACGTGATTTTAGATTTGATAGCTTGGGTAACAGGCATGGTCACAGTGAAATGAAATAATGTGGGTGTTGGCACAACAGAGTTTCCGGAGGAAAAACCCAGTGCTAGTTTTGATAATCTCCTTACGACCTGCACTGAAGCCCATTGCTTCTCCCTAGATAAACTGAAGCACTCTCAGCTAGGGCTACTTCACAAAATCACAGAATGGGCAAAGTTGGAAGGGACCACAGTGGGTCATGTGGTCCAACCTCCCTGCTCAGGCAGGGTCATCCTGGAGCACATTGCACAGGATATCCAGACACTTTTTGAGTATCTCCAGTGAGGGAGACGCCACAACTTCTGTGGGCAACCTGTTCCAGTATGTGGTCACTGCACAGTAAATAAGTTCTTCCTGATATTCAGGTGGAACTCTATGTGCATCATTTTCTGCCTACTGCCTCTTGTCCTATTGCTTGGCATCACCAAGAAGAGCCTGGCTTCAATCTTCTTGATATTCTCCCTTCAGATACCGATAGACATTGAGGAGATCCCTTCTCAGATATCTCTTCTTGAGGCTGAACTGTCCCAGTCCCTCAGCCTCGTAAGAGAGATGGTCCAGTCCCTTCCTTAATCATCTTTGAAGCCCTCTAGTCAACTCACTCCAGGAGTTCCAAGTCTCTCTTGTAATAAGGAGACCAAAACTGGACAGAATACTCCAGATGTGGCCTCACTGGGCTTGGCACCTGCTATTCAACCAGTTTTCAATCCATGTCACTGTCCACTCATCCAGTCCACACTTCCTGAGGCTTCCTTTAAGGATATTTTGAGAGACACTGTCAAAAGCCTTGCTGAAGTCGAGGTAGACAATACTCCCTGCTCTCTGCTCACCCATTCAGGTTGTTGTTTCATTGTGCAAGGTCATCAGGCTGGTCAAGCATGATTTACCTTGAGTCAATCTGTGCTGACTGCCCCTGATCATTTTCTTGTCATCCTGTGGGTAGACATGGCCTCCAGATTGAGGCATTTCATAACCTTGCCAGGGATTGAGGTGAGGCCAACTGGCCAGTAGTTCCCTGGATCCTTCTTCTTGCCCTTTTTGAAGACCAGGGTGACCTTTGCTTTCTCCCACACCACCCAGATGCAAAGCCAGTATGGGGGCTTTGTGAAAGAGAACATGAGATCACAGCAGCTTGTGCTTCTCAGGCTTGCAGACAGTTATCTTTTGTAGAAACACAATGCTCAATACATTTTTGTATGAGTCATATGTATTCTTCATCTTTAGTCTCTTCCCAAACAAGTTCTCAGTGTTTCTGCACATCACTTCTAGCCAGTATCACAGTAGTTGCATATCTAGTATAATCAAAAGTGTGTGTAAGCTCAGAATACTCTCAATAGAATAGAAATTAATTATTAATTCCATAACACCAATAACAACAACAACAACAACAAAATCTGTGCAGAAAACTGTTACCTTTATAATAAAGAGAAACTTTATGTGAGAATCTGCTCCAGGGTGGTGGATCTTTTGATTTTTTTAATATAAATCTCTTCAGACTGCTTTTTCTTTTCCTTTTGAAGAAATAAAATAAAAATTTTAAAAATAGCTAGAAGGTAATATATTACCACATTTTAAATCTGAACAAGTTCTTTTGATTTTTTCATAAATGCCATTAAAGCCAAAAGGGAATTCTGCACTTACATTCAGAAGCATCAACATCATCTTGTGAGTCACACGAAAATTCAATTGAATAGCGATGTTTAATGCAATATAAGGGAAAACAAAACTACCTCAAGGTTTCTGCTTATTCTGTACAGGAAAAAAACTATGTAGGAAAGCTAAAAAGCTGTATTATGCACATGCATTTATGTGCCTGCATACATAGTTAATATAAAACACTTCATGCTTTTGTAGATGGTATATGACACTATAAGACCCTTGAATTCAAGTGGAAGAGGTTTCCAGTATGGACAGGATGACTGAGTACGTCCTGTGTGATCCCTGTGAGCACACACCCTGCCCCAGCACGTCCATGCTGCGCCCCAGGCTGCCTGCACAAGGACAGGGCTGCATCCCTGGGCAGCCTCTTGCCAGATGGCACCGAGATGCCTGTTCAGTGTCCAAGTAAGTGCAGCAGCCCAGGTACTGTTCTGGTGCACACATTGTCTGGGAGAGAGCTTGCTCTTCAATAATCATCCCAGTTCGCTCCAGTTGGACGTGGTTTACATCCACCAGTGCAAATGGGTTGCCGTGTGGATGCACAGGCATAAACAGGTCAGATTCAGGAACAATTTTCTTATTTCCCCTGGTGTTGTTGCCAGCAAGGCAGTGTGATTCACAGGGGAAATTACCATGACTGTTCCTCTCACAAAAATCAGAGCTTTTGCATTGTGGAAAAGATTGGTTCTACTCTCAGTTCCTTGCAGCCCTCATCCATCTTCTTCCTTTGCAATTCAAAGTTACAGATGTGCTTGCACCTCCCCAGAGTGGAAAGGAGACAGCTGTGATTACAAAGAAGACTTTTGAGATCAAAAGGTGTCAACCGTTTCTTGCAACTGTGTTTAGGCTTCAAACTAAGTCAGCCAACTGAATGCCAAACCATGTCCTGTTGAGATGCAAATAACTTGAAAGGTGATGAGCGGAGGTCAGAGTACAGCCTGGGGAGTTCTGGCCCAAATCCAGTGAGCTGTATCTCTCCTTGCTTATCCCTGGTGGAATGGGAATGAGAATCAGAAGAAGGTAAAACCCATCAGTTGAGATAAGAGCAGTTTAATAATTAAAGTAAAATACAATAGCAATAAGTCTAATAACAACAGCAATGGAAAAGTAGATAAGAGAATATTAAAAGCCAAGAGAAACAAGTGATGCACAGTCCAATTGATCACCAACCAATGACTGATGCTCAGCCCATCCCTTTACAGTGAGCACCCTTCCCAGCCAATTCCTCTCTGTTTATATACTGATCTTGATGTTCAGTGGTACGGAATATCACCCACCCTGGCCGTGCTCCCTCCCATGTGCACCTGTTTGTTGGTAGAGCATGGAAAACTGAAAAGTCCTTGACTTAAGTAAGCACTACTTAGCAACAAAGTATCTTATCAACATTATTCTCATACTACATCCAAAACACAGCACTGTACCAGCTACTAGGAAAAAATTAACTCTATCCCAGGCAAAACCAAGACAGCAGGGTAAAGCAGCTGCTGTTTCCCATTCTGGAAGCCTGAGCTGTAGTCCCACTCCCTGCAGGGCTCGCTGAGGGCTCTCCCATGTGTGAGAACGCCAGCCCCCTCTGCTGAGTTTTTGAAGAGCATTGTTAACTCCATATGTGTCTTGGCTCTCTGCTTTTTATTTCTGTGTTTTATCTGCTGGCATCCTCAGAGTGTTAAAAGTTGCATTTAACCTTGTCAAAGGAGGACTGCTTCTATTTTAAATGGAAGCATTTTTGTACACAAATCATATTTTGCTAGCAACATTTCCTTATGGTTAAATATTTGTGTTGGTATTCCTAAATTACAGTACAAACACAGTCAAATGAGCTGAGGAAGAGGAAGTTCTGTTCCGGAAGGGAGCATAACAATATCCTCAATATCTTGTAAATGAAACTACTTTATTTCCAAGGCATTAAAAGGAATCACAGCTATATATTTTGTGGCAGATGAAGCCTTTCTCTTCCCTCCCCCTTCAAAAAAAAAATGAGCATATCATGATTTCTTCAAATCTGTTAAGTTAATGTCTTGGATTGTTTTATTTTGCAAATTGCCTTCTCCTAGAGGTTGACTGACAAGAGTTCTCAGGTTGAAACTTCATTTTCTCACACATGTAGATGACCTTCATGGGGCAAGTCACGGTCCTTTCTTGGACAAGTGTGTATTTAACATGCTTTGGTTTACTTAAAACCTAATTTTCCTTGAATGTGCCAATGTGTGGCTTTGAATTCACTTTCTTTTGGATTTGATTAGGCATTTTCCCAGAAAAACTGTTTTAACCATTAGTCCTACAAAATTACAAAACATCACAAAAAAATATTAATTTTACAATCTTGTTGCACTAGAAGGAAATAAATTAGGTTGGCTCAGCTTTGCTCATTCTGGTGCTTCAAATCTTTAGAATAAATGTCCTTGTTACCATGCCCCAGGGTATTCCTTCTCCAGAGTTCTATAACAAATCCTGATTGTTACATGACTGCACACCTAGAAAACATTTCTGCATTTCTCAAACGAAATTTTTTGTGTTTTATTCCCATAAAAATCGGTCCCAATCTGTTTTAGTACAAATATGAAAATATCGGAAATATGCCTAAATAAAGTGATAACAAAGGAAACTACAAATATATTTGATGCACATCCTTTTTTATCTCCTTGAAATAAATAACAACATCTCCCTTTTGAATAGAGATACTAAATGCATCCTCATTTTCTGTTTTGCAATATATATTCCAAGAGGGAAAATACATGACAGGTAGTTAAAATACATGGGAGACAAATATTGTGTTGTTGCATCCAGTACACTGAGGTCCTTACCTCAGCTGGGACTTGATAATGGAGATAAAATAAATGATAAAGAACCCTACCCTTTCTTTAATATCTTCATGAAAATATGTTTTATATTGACACAGAGATAGCAGTAGAGCTGCATTATTTTGTTTCTGCAGAAAAAGTCTAGGTAAACAGCAGCCATTAATAAGCTAGACAATTTTCTCCAATACTGACAAAGATATTATGAAACCAAGATTGTGCAGCTGATGAGACTGCTTCTGTAATGTGTTTTGGATAACAGCATTATAACAGCACAGAGTGCACCTCTGTGAGAGATACTAATGATTTCTTCTGAAGCAAAATGCAAAGTAAAAGAACAGCTGTCTGAAAATGGTGTTGATCTTGTGTTACGCACAAATTAAAGGTGATGGTGGTGGTGTTACAGACATTTTGTTACATGAAAATGAAAAACAAATTTTATGGGAGGAGTGGGACTGAATTTTGTACTGAAAACAGCATTCATTTATCTACTTATTTAAATTGTCCTCTTTTGGTTCCTTTATTAGGTAAGTCTAAACCTTTTATACTACCTCACTTTCAATTGCTTTAAGAAACTTCAGTGATACTGGAGTACTTTCTATCTGATCTGTACCGTACACTGAATTTTAATTTCAAAACTAATTTCAAAAAGTATTGATGTGATTGAAAAATTTCTAGGAATAGGTGGGAGATTTCTGAGTACCTAATATTTTTTCCACCATAAAGTACTGGTAGAAACCCTTTCTTTCAGAGGAGGAATATGAAATTTGGCAAGGGAGTTGTTCCTAGATTCACTGAGCTTCTGTTATTTTTTCTGGGAAAACCTTCCTGTATTAGAAACCCAAGAAAGTCTCAAGCTTTACTGTTTTTCCTGAACTTGTTTCAATGCAGGTGAGAATTACAGCAGAGTTATGCTGAGAGACTGAATCTGTCTGCAGACATCCAGCAAGAAAGAGCAAGGCTGAGGGTAGTTGTTTTGCATACAAATGGCTCCAAGTGGCATTCCCAGTGCTTGCTGTTTGCCTTGTTTTGCATGCATTTAAGTGTGTACTTTGGAGCTATACTGTGTATTTCTCTATCCCAGTCCCACTGCAAGCCAAACTGGCTGTTTGGCTGTTATGGTGATTCACTTGCTTTTGTATTAGATGACAGTGATCCTGTTTCGCTTCAAATGCAAGTGAACAGCACTTGCTGCCAGAAGAATAAAAGCACATTAAAAAAACAACTAGATAAGCATATTGATTAATAAATACTTGAAATAGTGTAGTTAAAGGCTTAACTCAAATTTATTGAAATTCTGGTTGCTGTGTAGTATGTGCATGCTATCATGATCCATGACTATAACCAAACCGTTAGAAACACTGAGCCTGAGAATTAGAAAAATGAACCAGCTACTGGGTGTCTTGATCACACTACACAGCACATCATGTCATGCTCATAATTTTTATCACCCTAGTACCACTAAAATAATAATTGCAGGATCAAAATGGTGAAGCCATTGTTGAAGACATGCAGATTCTTTAAAATCTGAGTTTGAAAGAATCTGCATGTCCTATGCCACAACAAATCGTTAACTTTTGGAGTGTTCCATTTAACTAGATTGTCTCTCTTCCCAGGTTTTAGCGAATTTCTAAACAGTCCTGCAAAAGTTTTGGATTGAACTCTCCCAAAAATCATGAATCTAAGATGCAAGTCTTGCAGGTAAAGTGTATGAAAAGACCAAAATTAAGATAACTAGACTTTCTCTGCTAGCTTGGTTATTAGTTTTTCTCAGTTATGTCTCCAAACAGTATCTTGTCTGGAAATCCAAGCCCCAAACACGCTTATTAAGTATGGCTGAAAAATATTCCTGGTTATAGTGTGGCACTGGGATCAAGCCCTGCTCTCATAGCCTGGATTAGCTGCTCCAGCGAGATGTGAGCTGCAGGTTACACAGTTCTGCTTCTGCATCTGCCCCATGTCAGGCTATGTCCTGCTCAAAGGACCAACCACCAGATGTTGATCCCACCACCTGCTCACAATCAGAAGTCTGCTGAACCCAGGACATGGAACAAAGCTGGCAGAGTTCTCTCTGTCAGTTTCTGCTCTGATACTTAAAAGGTAACATCTGATTAGTGTCTGTGTTTTATTAACAAAAGACTAGGAGGATGAAAGCTTCTCAGAAAAAACTTTACCTCACCAGTTATTTTTTTGTAGTATATTGTGGAAGAAAATGCCACATTTTGTTAAAGTCTATCATTCATACACACGAAAGGATTTGGCAGCAGTTTATAAACCTGAAATTTTAATGAAAATTTTAAACTTTGCTCGTTTTTCAGGCTCTGAAGGGTCTTTTAAAAAATGCCTCTGAATCAACTGGTGTTCACTGGTCTGTGTGGGGATGTGTGCTGTTGTACACCAGCTGCGGGGCTGCCTTTCATGTAAGAAGGTCAGTTGTTGTGTCAGCAGTTTTCACACTGTTTAAATTTCATAGACTTGATTACACAACACAATTCTCAGACCTTCCAGCTGTGCCTAATGAAAATTCATATTGACACTCATTCAGGTCTCAGCATCCCTCTTGCTCTGGTGTTACCTTATTATTATTTTTTTATTATTCTGCTTAGAAAGAACTGCAGCACTCCCAATGTAAGAAATGTGATATATGTTGAAGATAATCTCCTGTCACTGCAAGGTTTCTCCTCTGTTAGTTCTCTCTCTGTGCTTCATTTCACCTGTTTGCCCCCCATTAGAAAGGGTAGTGAAACATTTGGTTCTTAAAGGGTTGGCTGCTTCATTTTATGTAATATAACTGCATCAGCAGCAGTAATTTATGATGAATAACTTATTTGGCAGTCTTAGGCTTTTTTCATGGGTTGTCTTTGAACAGATTGTAATTTTCTTGAATTTATTAATTATTCAAAATGTTAATGATTCTGGGAGAATGATTATGAGCAATTTCATGTGAGCATTTGGTATGCAGTACTCCACTTCTACAGCCATTACTTTCTTGTGTAGGTAGATGAAAGCACTTCATATTTTCTCTGTTTTGTTGTCAGAAGATGGTAAAAATTATCCATGAAATTTTGCTCAGAGTAGAAGAGTTCAGTGAGAGACAAAAAAAATTAGGACATTTTCCCTTAAAGTCCTGACTAGATAAAAGAGTATTTCTAAGACTAACTTATGAAATAAATACGATAATTGTCAGATTCTTTTCCTTTACTTACCAAATGTTAATCTTTTATAGCAACTCACACAAAAAGGTAATAGGGTATGTACTTATAGTCTCAGTAGGGGTGTCCTAGAGCTTAGGCTGTGATTGCCTTATGCTTTGGTGAAAGGTCTATTTCTCTGTATAAAATATTCTGAAAATACAGTTATCATCAGCTTGAAAATTTCTCTCAAGGTTATAGTGAAGGTGAAAGTGACTGTAGGCAGTTTTGAGTCTGGAAAAACGGTGTCAGAATTTTGTGAGGTTTGCTGGTCTCCTAACACTTGCTTTCTATTTCGACTGAAGCATGAAAAGTTTCAATTCATCTTAAATTAGCATTTTCTGGGAAAAAAGCCTCAGTTCTTGAGCAGCAAGTAGTTTAGAATAGCTGCTAAGTTAACTTTTAAAGTAATTTGAATGTTTGAGTACTTGAATAGGAAATATTTTGTAATGCTTCCCTCAATCTTTTGCTTGAAGAGAGAAAGAACAGAGGAGAGTTGCTGTCAGGAAGAGGGACATATTGCTTGGGTCAAATTATGAGTATGACAAACTTGAAAATTCACATTTTAGTTACATTACTCTTGTGATTTTGCCAAACATGAGAAATGTTTTGCAATGGGTTGCTGCTGGCTGAAGCTTTCTGCTGTGTGTGAATTGAACCTCTGTGGGTACTGCACCTCCACAATGTACCTTGTTCATGGCTTTGAAGAGGTCTATTTATGGAGTTCTTTAAAAACTAATGGCTACCCAGACTTCAGAGCAACATGCTGCATGCTGAGTCCCTCTCTAGCTGTTCAGGTGAATAAAGAGCACTTTCCTCCCATGGCTCTGTGCATGTTAAGCTGTAAATAATAACACTGCAGACAATGCAGTGGACTGCCAGCTCAGGACAGGAATTGTTTCACTGCAGCCTGCATGAGCTTGTGAGAGCTCCTGTCTGTGGTTCTGCAGACACTTCGATGATTTTTTTCACTAAAGGTCCAGTTTTTGCTTTACCTCATTTTCCACAACTTTCCACCTCCTGGTTTGTGTTAAAAGACAGATAGTTCTATACTATCTGTATACCATTCTATACTGGATTGCAACAATGTAGGCTGCATCTAGCTTCTGCTCTCCAGGAACTGGTAGCATATTATGTGTCAGCTTTTAGACAAAGATAAGAGTTTGTTGGGTAGAAAATGAAGCAAAAGCTATACATCTTCAGGTTCCCACAAGCAATGGAAATTAATCTATTTTAAACTCCTTTTATCAGTTAAGCTTCTTGGGGCGGGGATTTGTCTCTAAGTCACTGTAAGATATCATGTCATATCCATTCTATTCTATAAAATTAGTAAAAAACATTATCCACAAAGCTCAGCAGTCGTGCCAGAAATTTGTATGGCACCTACACCTGGTTTGCATTGAGACCTCAGTATCTAGCTCTGCACAGCAGGCACTGAAATGAAAACTCATTATCAGTTAACAGTGCTCTGGCACTTCCCTGGCCACAACTGAGGAAGAGTTGGGTAACTGTTGGGTAACTTTCCAACCAAACATGGACTTCATCTTATTTTCTTCAAACTTCCAAATGTAAGCATCTGAATTTGAGCTAAGGGCATGATACAGTCATTTGACTGCATGTTTCTGGAGCAACCAGAGCTGCTCATCTGCTGAGCTGTGGTTATGTGAACCACCCACCCACGCAGGCTGGGCAACTGTGACCAGTGGGAGCCTCATGTTCACCTGGAGCAGCAGGGCAAGCTGGGTGAAATAAGCTAGTACAACTTACAGGACTTGCATTGTATGCCTCAGTTTATCAACTGAATCAATCTGTGGGTATGTAAATCCCCATTCAAGTCAGTGGATATGTACTAGTGCTGAGTAGAGAGGGCACAGAGCAATTCCATTGCCCTAAAGCGAACACCTATATGCTTGAATCATGTCTTCTCATTTTGTCAGACTCTTTAAAAGCTGTCTAGAACCTCTCCCTCAAATGTCAGAGCTAGACTGCATCTGGCTAGAGAGTGAGAAGTCGGTTTGGGAGGTGCAGAACCCATGCCCCATCTCCCTGAAGTCTTCTAGATTCACCAAGACTGCTGACTCACAGCTTTCCAGTCACATGCCACAGAGTGGTTACTAGACCACAGATTTTATCCCTTCACACATTGCTATTGCAGTGCACAGTTATTGTGTGTATTGTTCTCTTTCTACACAAAGAATAAGGTAAGAAGTTGAAGTATAGAAATATAAGTGTGTACTTGTGATTGCCATACAAAGATTGTTGTCATTAAAATGGTCTAATAATTTCCATTTCCTTTCTACAAATGCCATTAGAACGGAAGTTTTAATGAGCTAAATCTTTGTTTGCTAATTGTGAAACAAGGTCTCTATTGATTTGACTTTCTGCAATGGGAAACTCTGCTTCTTCTGTGCACATGTGGCTGGGTCTACTGGAGGTCAACAGGTATTTACAAAGAAAGAACTAGATGAATTTTTTCTCTTGAAGTACATGGAGGAGTTATCACTCTGAACCTTACAGAAAAGTAGAGTGATAGGAAAGCAACAGGGAGAAGAGACTTATAAATTTGAAGCTAAAATTCAAGATTTTTGGGAAAACACAACTGGTCAACAGGGTGAGTTTAAGGAATGCACTGAAGTATCAGCAGAGGCTTTTTCTTTGTTGACCACTTTTAACTTGACAAGATCTTTAAATGTATTTTTATAGTTTCCTTCCTGGTATGCTCCCAGAGATAAGTACTTCCAGTAAATGTCAGGCCAGAACTAGCTGGAATAAAACTTCTACTTACATTGTGTGAAAGAAGCCACTGAATTTGTTCCCAATTCCTTTGTTGAGCTACCCAGCTCATAAACAGTAAAAGGATAACAGAATTTTAACTTATTCACTCCTGGTTATTCTGGAAATAATATGAAGAAATGTAAAAGCTGATGCACACAGTAATACTCAGTCCTGCGCTTGATCAGGGACTTCAGCATAAAGAGAAGGATTATAAACTCTGAAAGAAATATTCTTTGTTTCATATGGGAAGATACTTCCTGTTTCACTTACTGTACTGGGTTTTCCAGCATGAATATTCCCAGTACAAGTCTGCTCTATTCCTGAGCTCTCATTCATATGCACATCATTAAAAATATTGACTCTTTTGTCTGTTCTAACACTCCTGATACATTTAAAAAATATTTCTTGCCACAGCAATATTCAGTGTAAATACTTTTTAAAGCGGTTTGCCATTTTATTTGTCTTTGGTAATGGGGACTAACACTTAACAAGAAGTGTTTGAGAAACAGCAGTAAAGAGTAGATCCTTCACCTCTGCAGTTGTGTTTGTTGCTCATACACCTTTGGGTGCAGTCCTGCTGCTCCTTCCACTGAACACACACCATACAGTGTGTGAATGATAGCAAAATCTGTGGCTTCAGTGGGGCAAATGTACTCAAGTAAAGTAAGTCCTGCTGAAGCTGACGAGGGAGCAGTGGCAAGGGACTGCTCCTGCTGCAAAGCAGAGTCCAGTAGCCTGATGGGATGCTTCTGCATCACCCTGGGCTCTCTAAGGCTCTGATGCTGTAACAAGCAAATAATAGGGATATCATGCTGATGCAAACTCCAGTATTTCATAGTACTTTTTAAGTACTAAATGACTAAATCACTAGCCAAGAGGGTGAAAGACCACTGACATCAACGGGAAGACTCACTGACTTTAGCATTTTGGATAATGCTCCAAGAGTTGTGGGATTACTTATAATTAAAGGAAGTTAAGACAGAAGCTGTTCTAAAGCAAACATTGTTCTGTAGCTTACATTTCTACTAGGCACATCTTTACTGAAGAAAGTTATCTTATCCAAAGCATCATCAGCAGAAAGTTACCATGAAGATGATTTCCTATGGAGCTATACAGTAATGTTTACTTAGAGACATAAGATATAAGAGATAGGCTGGGAAAAATACCCCACCTGGAACAAGAGGAAGGTAATTGGAGTAAATCCCTGCAAACAAAAAAAGTTTAGAACATCCTGGTTACAGTGAAAGCAAACACCAGACAGCTTCCCACCTCTCAGGAGAGGCAGTACCATAAGTCTTTGGAAACATCCTGTAGCACAATCTATCTCATTAGAAACAACTGAACTGAAGCAATACAGAACTATTTTACCTTTCCTAGCATCACCTTCAATGTCACCTAATATAGCGTAATGAAGTGCAAATGAAATTGTTAGAGAGAACAACCTGTTGTTTCTGGTAATGATCAGCTAGAAGCTGTGCTTGCATGGAGAAGCCAGAAGGTTGTTAATTACATCTCTGTATGAATGAAATGCACCTTCTAAAAGTAAAGGGAGGTCAAAGATGAGTGGGTTCCTGCTGCTTGCCTTGTCAAGACTGCAGCTGTGGAATATATAATTAGGGAGAAAGTAATCAGAAATCAATTAGAAAAATGCTAACAAGATATTAAGAATCTTCTAAAATCTGTAGAACTGCCTTTAAAAAAAGATCTGAAAAGCTTCTATAGAAGATGTTGAACAGTTTCAGCACAGGAAGTGAGTATCTTTAGGTATAAGGACACCTAAGGTCTTGGGGTTTAGGAACTGAAAGGAACTGACTTCTATTGTTAGACTTTCTTTGTATTTTGCAATGACCTTAAAATTTAGTATGTTGATCCTAAATTAGCCAGTGAAAGTCAAAGGCCAGACCAGGAGCTTTGCACATTTGAAGTGTTCCTTATATAACTAGCAAGAGTGGAAACTAAGCCTCATGTAAACTTTACATTACACCCTTGCACAAAATTAATTTTGCCCTGAAGCCTGTAAAGAACTTTTTAATTGCCAGGCAGAAATCACTGTTTACCATCCAGGGGAGCCCATTCATTACATCGGTTAGGTTATAATTTTAACTACCATCTCCCCCTCCAAAAGAGACTGTGAGGTTTGGTACAGTGCATGTGGCACAGCGGGAAAATGAGGCATTTAGAAAAGCTGTGGACTGAAGGAGATCCCAGCCAGCTCCTCCAAAGAGAAGTGCTTCCTACAGAAGTACCTTACTGGAAGTTCTGCAGATTGCATTGTATCTGCATGTGGCTGTTTGCTTGGAGACATTCCAGACAGGGCAGTGAAGAAATTAAGTAAGATCTGAGCCCTGCCATGGTTTTGACCTCCACACAGATTCTATCAAGATAAATCTGCCAGAGAAAATCAAAGAGGGCAAATTAGCTGTATGTCATCTTCTGAGCAAATACACTTATTTCAAATATGCTAGCAATAGCTTATTTCAACAACTGCATGGGAAGATCCTTTAAAGCTATCGCTTCTGTAGAGGAACATCATTACAGCAGAAAGAGATTAAATCCAGCTCTCCTGACTTCCGTCATCTAAAAGTCAGGCACTGGGTATAAAAGAGGTGCACAAGCATTCTCTAAAATCAAAGCAGAGAGATTCACTGTTATCTAAAGAAAGCATCTGAGACAAATCAAATGAGTTCCTCTGGGGAGAGGAGTCTGCTGATAATGGAGGGAACCCAGACATCAGGAAAGATACTGAAATCTATGAGTCTGAGGTTAAGTCACAGGAATCCTACCTTTCGCGAACAAAGATCGTGTTTTAGTGGGAATCATTTAATACATAACATAGATGTACAGGAAAAATTAAATATAAAATATAAATGACGAGAAATAAAGGATCTTTCCCCTCAGAAACAAGCATTAGGAATTAATATATTTAAAAGTCTGTTTAGAAAATCTTAAGCATACAGGTCACTAAATAAACAAAGAGTAAAACATGCAAATAAGGAGTAAAGAGTACATATACTTAGAGTACTCATATACAGCTGTTTAGCATGACAGAAAACTGTGTGAGGATGGTTTTTAAGGATAGTACTGAAGGCAATCTCCCCAGAAGAATTAGAGTTGTACTGCTTACCAAAGAGTGGAAACAGCCTTGCCTGTCCAATGAGGATGGGTGCTATAAAAGAGTGGGCTAGCTGACTGAGAGTCAGTTTGCAGGGGATGAAGTCTGCTGGCTGTGCTGAGGAAGGGACATGTGACAATGCAATGGACAGACAGGGTTAGATGGTTGTGAAGGCGACAGGATGGAGTTAGCTCATCATCCAGAAGGAAGCAAGAAGGAGTAAATGCTGTATGCAGCTGCCTGTGAGAAGGTCACAGAGAGAAGGCATGAGAAGTTTTTAAAATAAGAGACTGATGATGGTGTCAATTGTGCCTCCACTGTCAGAAAACCATCTTACTTCCAGTGGATTGTGCTTTCTTGGTTTGCTTAGTCACTGGCTGGAAGCTGTCCACTCAGGGCACCATTGTGGAGGAGATGTGGTGTTCCTGCTGTGCAGCACCTCCCTGTGCTCCCAGTGCTTACACCTCATGGGAGCATCTCAGCCAGAATCTGTCTGCTCTGCCATGGCATCAGCTCACACACTAGTTTACCTGGATTGTTAATTTTTGACATGGTTACTTCTAGCCTGGCTTTGTGGAAGAAAGTTTTTTCATACCTATTGTGTCTGACAGTACTTGCTTCTTGGAGTTTTCATTTATTAAAGTTCCTAGCAGCACAGACTTACAAGAGTCTGGGCAGTTAAGTCACATAACCTCAATATAACTGTCTCTATGGAGACCTATGCAGTTCAATCTAGAGGCTATCAGCTATCCACCAACTAAAGAAACGTTTTTTATGTTTTTATCAACTATGTGTAGCGCTCTTCAATAATTAAAGGATGTATGCAAAATTGCAAAAAACGTTACAGGTACTGCATTAGAATTTCATTACAATTCCCTTTTTCTCTTGAGTAGGAAAACTCATTAGAAAAAAGAGATGAGACATTCAGATGTTCATTCAGAGGAAGAATTTCAGATGATACATAAGTGATTAGCTGTTGAATACTTAGTATTGTTAATGTGAATGCCTGGTTTAATTCCCTTCCTATCACACCACAAAATTATCCTTGACATGATCTTCTGTAATGTGATGAGCGTTATTGCATAGACTGAATTTCTAATATTCTAATGAATTTTGTTTGGTGAGACAGACCATGAAAAGGAAAAAAGTAAGCACCTCTTCGCTACGCATGATTTCTTCTGTGTTTGCTTCTTGAGGTAATGTCTGGATTGTGATTTCTTTGTTCATAGTTCAGTACATTAAAAAGAAGCTAATGCAGCATTAACTAAGCACTAATAGGCCATTAAAGACAAACTTTTATACTGGAGAAAAGAAAAACATTTCAAATGTAAATATAAGTCAATTTTATATGCATGATTTTTTGCAATGTGATGCCATTTGCATTAATAATTAATACTTGTGTTTCATCAGGATTTTATCAGGCTTAAAAGATGGCCAAACTTTCTTGGCTGAGTATTACTTCTTTTCTTTGCAAATGGTTCAAGAGGCCAAGATAACACTGTGCATTTCTTTATTCTCTCCTGCTGACTGCCTGGCAAGAGGATGGACCCCACCGAGCAGTGATGCTGGCAGCACCACAAGTAATCAACAGCAAACAACCATTGAAATGTGTCCTGCTGTCCGAAGGCCTTAGAATCTGCATGACAATCAGCAAATGTTTTCTCCTAGTTAGGGGCATCGACTAATAGTCCTAGGACATTTATTCAAAGTGCAGATACATGCCCAGTCATCCTGGGAAGTTCATAACCTTGTTAAGAGCCCCTGCACACAAACCTTTAGCAAGTACAAAGGAAAAACCTTTTGTGGATCTGATTCAAACTAACTTTCTTGCTCCAGCATTCATCACAAAATGACAGAAATATGTGCTGGAAGGGCCCTGGGTGTCACAGAGTTGCCTGTCCCCTTGAGGCAGGACCCCCAACACCAAAGTGATCAGGTCACCACAGCTTTGCTGGGGACCATCTTGGACGGATTGTCTCAGCTCCTTGAGCAGCTGTTCCCATATTACATCTTGTACATCTTCCACATCTGAGAAATGAAGGCTGTCCTGCGGCTGCTCCTAACCAAGCATCAAGGTGAGGGTCTCTTTTATAAGGAAATACACCCTTTTTTGTGTTGAAGAGCTATTTGACAGGAATAACTTGTTAACCAGAATTTCAGTAAAAAACAGTGAGTCCCCTCTTAGTGTGGGGGGTGTTTCTTGTTAGGTTACTCAAACTGTACCTTACAAATGATGTGCACGGCTATAGCTAGTGATCCTGGCCCTTTGCTAGCCTTTGATCATCTCTCTTGCCAGGGAATATACAAGGTAATAAAAGGGTAGCTTGTTGTTTTTGATCAGTGATAAATCTTTTGGGAAGAAAAGGCTTTATTCTCCGTTCTAGTAAAGATCAGAACATAACAGCACCAGGATTTGTTATCCTTATATAATAGATAGTCCACTGAAATCAAAGGGAATACTTGCTGTGCCCAAACTTACAAATGCACCATGCTTTTATCAGATCTGGGCTTGTAGCAGATGTAGTTTAAGAGATTATATTTGAATTTATCAATCTATGCAGCTGACAAGAAAAGAATGTGAATAGATGCTGAATACAATGGTTTCCATTTCCTAAACCAACTCTCCAGACAATTTCCTAATGAGGGAATCTGAGTTGTTGCAATTATGGAAGTTACTGCATTTGGCTTTGGTATAGATAATTATGGTATTTCCCTGTTTCAAAATGCCGTACTAAGGCAGTGGCATGATTTCCATCTGTTTTTTTCAGCTTGGGGGATTTCTTTGTTTGTTTTTTAAATCCATTCTTTCAGATAGGAGCTGATCACATAAACAAAGTCCAAGGTGCATTTTCAGCTTTGATCTGTTGATTCTCCACACTCAGGGGGATCTTCATTACAAAGAGTTACCAAAATGTGTTAGCATTTAAGTGCCACTATGTGCATGTGTACCACATAATTGCAAAGGGGCAGAGAGGATATTTTTCTCACATAGAGAGTGAACAGGACATCAGAATAAATTACTTGCTTAAGTCAAGTTTTCATGTGAGACTCAAATAATATTTTGGTCAAAATCAAAGCACAAAAGCAACTAGCTCATTATTGATACTTGGCTGCTACCATTCCACCTAGTCCTAAATGAGAGACAGACCTGTCTCAGAGCAGCAACGTTTTGAGGTGGGTTTGATGCAGCAGAGTCAGGATCCCCACTTTCCGATCATTGCAAATCTAAAAGCCAAATCAAACAGATGCTTTGATTATGACCTTTTCTAATTATTACCTGTATTTAATTGGAATAACCTCTGATGAACCATACTTTCAGAATTATGTTCTGATAAATACTTTCTCATCTTTGAACTACCAGTGTAGCAGAAATATTGTTTGTGTCTGAAATGCGTCATTTGAACATGTCATATATCTGGAAATTAAATCTTCTCCTATGTCCCCTCAAGACTCAAGCAGATGATGTTAAGTGCTCTTGTTTTTCAGCTTCGTAAGATATTTTTGTCTAGATGACTCATTAGGTATTCTGGTCACTCCTGTTACCAATGCAGTTATGAATTTCACTGGGAAAATGTCAATTGTGAAATTTCTCTGTGACAACCATTTTCAGTGCAGGGAATGTTTAAGTCATTGTAGAAATATGGAAACCAGCACTGGCAGGGTATTTGACGGGTCATGTAGTCCACCCCTTGCCCCAGGGCAGGCTCAGTTCTGCCAAGTTATCCCTGGCAGAGGTTGGTCTAATCTGACTCTGAGATACTCTGCTGTCTGTGCCCACCATCCACAAAACTCAGTTTCCTTGGAAGACAGACTGCCATGGCATTAGGTTATTTGAAATCTGTTGTTTACCACAAACACTCTGTGTGGCAATTTTTAAGACCATTTCTTCTCATCCTGTGATCCATGGCCTGCAGAACAGTTCTACAAATTAAGTTTTATCACACTTCAGCTTTCTCCTGCCTAAGAGTCACCGTGTTTCTAGTGCTGCCTACAAGACTGTGGATTCTTGGTCTTTATCTTTCTGCTTCTCTTCTGCCCTAGTTCTGCCTTTCCTAAAGCACAGGTGAGATGTTACCAGTTACAACAGAGGCTGAACGTGTGAATGTGCACAGTTCCTTTGTGCATCTGCTGGGAAGCTACATTGTCATGGCAGTGCAATATCATCAACCCAGGTCATCACACCCAGAGCCTTCAAGAAAAAGCACTTGTTTGGTCCATAATTTCCCATCTTGTATTTTTGGTACCTAAATTACCTATTCCAGACTACTTCCATTCTTCAAAATAATTCAGAATTCCTGTTGCATCAGCTTGTGTCCTGTACAAGAGAGCTCTGTTATCTAGTGTCCAAACCATTAAATATTGAATAATACCAGACCCAGGAGAATCTAGTACAGATTTACTATTCCTTTTCTCTAGAAGTATAGTTTTTCAGTCACTTGTACAACAATTTCATATCGTTTTCAATGAAACTGTTTCCTTAATGTGCTTATGAGACTCCCTTGGGAAGCAAAGTCAAAAGCAGTGCTACAGCCAATATACAGAAAGCTACTACTCTTGCACTCAGCAGTGTACTGTTTTTCATCTTCATGTTCTAGCAAATGTTCCCTCCTGTTCTTTTCTTGTTACCTCCTGTGTTAATTCTATTGTATTCTACACCTTGGCCTTTTTGATTTTGTCCATGTAGGTTTGTGCTAGTCTTACATTTATCTTCCTAGTTACTTGACCTACTTTCAATGTCAAATAATTTTCAGGTCACTGAAAAACTCCTAAATTAGAAGAAGTGGCTTCTTGCTATACCTCCTGTATCTCCTTTGCAGGAAATAATCTTGTCTTTTTGAAGTTACCTTTTTTAGAGCTTCCTTTAAACTTCCTTTTTCCTCCTATGTTTCTTCTCTCTCAGTTCTCTAAGTAGACTGATGCTCTATTTCCTCAAATCCCCTATTTTTTTATTTTACTTCATTTATTCTCTTACTAGAATTCAAGAGTACCTTTCTTTATGATCCCTGTCACAGGGCTTGCCTTCTGCTTTCACCCTCTGGACCAACCCCTCTTTTCTCAGCAGAGACAAGATCCAAAGGAGCCTTTCCTTTTCTGAGAAACAGATAATAATCTCCATTGCAACAGGGCTGCTTCCCCTCCTTTTTACACTAAAAGGCTACTGGTGCTCCTAGCAGGCAGACACAACCATATGCACACCTCAGAAATGTGACCCTCTCTCCCCACTTATCCAAAATAAAACATAAATGTATCATATCCCTGCACTTATGAAATCAGTTAAGAAATAATTCTGATTGTGAATGAAATTTTTCTTCAATTAGTTCTTCATGTTTCTTATATTAGCATACAGACTTTCAAGGCAGTCATCCCACTCTTTTCTTTCTTGTTCCTTTTCATTCCCAGGAGGGTTTAGTGCTCTGTTTTCAGAACATGCAGTATCTGCCTCCTTACTAGTTGGCTCAGGCTGTGCCTGATAATGTTCTCACTTCTCTGTGTGAGATGTACTCTCTTTCTTCAAGTGTTACTGCCTCCTCAGTGGGAAGCTGCAGTCTTTGCCAAATCCTGTCTCCTGGCCACCCCATCCTGGCCACATGCTGATTTCTGCCCCACCATTTGCCCTCAGCTGGAGTTGCTGAGGACAGAAATCTGTACCCCATCTTCCCAAGCAAAGGGCTCACTGTCAGCCTTCCCAAGGGCTTGTTTAATGGGAGAGGCTTTCTAACAGCTCTGATCCAGGCTCTCAACATAAACTGTCCCTTCTGGGATGTCAGGTTAGATCTCCAAGCAGACACCTCTGTCACCTTCATCCTCCTTCTTTGGCAGGCTCCCAGCTTTGCACATCTTAGACTAACAAAGGAAACTCTCCTTAAATCTTACTAGTGGTGATGATTCTCTAGGTAGCAAGGCTGAGCCTGGATAACTATGTACATAGTGCAAAAGCATATTATTAAAATACAATGAAATAACATGATAACTGCACTGAACGCTCCCAGCTTTCATCAACACAAGAGTGGTTTCTTTCCAATGGTCATGTCACTTTCCTGCTTTTATAACAGGGGACACTTTTATGTCCCTAATTCAGCAAAATGTCTGAACACAAATTCTCCAAAGCCAAAAATTAATGCTGAAATGATGAACTTATGCCTACTTCTTGCTCAAGTCTTGACAAATGGTAAAGTGTAGAATTACTTTTATGAAACATAAACTGTGCTAGTAAATACCCTGAAAGTCATAGGTGAGAAAAAAACCTGTTCGTACTACCAAGTCTGAAATTCCATTCCAACTTGCAAATTATTGAACACTTTTTCTCTTTGACCCTGTTTCTGAAAATCTCAAATTATATGAGAGCTAAGTGAAAGAGCTTTGATTTGTCTTTTTTTAAAAATCTTATTATTTGAAAGTAAATTTTATGACTCTGGATTTTGAACTTGTTTGGACTTGCCATAGTTCCAGGTAAGCATAGCAAATGCTTGCAGGATTGAGACCATTAGTGCAAGACTCTCAACAGCACTGGGAAATAGATAAAATCAACTCAGATTTAGAATCTTGTTTCTAAAGACTGTTAAAGTACAACATTTATAAGCAAGGAATCATTTAATACAGTGACTAGAAAATTCCTACTGGGTTAGAATTTCATATTTAACCGTCTAAACAGTTCCACTTAGTACAGAAGAGCAGCTGGAGAGATATTTTTCTTACACAGGGGAAGATGCTTCTTCCATATTTTAACGGGAAAATAGGATTCTCACCATGATATTGTTATTGCTTCAACACAGTTAAACTCCCATGCTCAAGGCTACAAGGATTAAATAATTTCTTTGGTCCGCTGAAGTTAAAGCTAAAACAGGAACACCTTTCTCCATCCTCATTTACAGCAACAGCAGGGATATCAGAGTGACCATGGCAAGGAGCAGATGGCACAACACTGCTTGCTGCAGGCACAGCTGATGCAGGTGAGCACCACCCTTAATTCAGCACCACTGCCACCCTCCTCTTACCTCCCAACAGCACCTGCAGAGGCAGAGAGGTAAAGCTGCTGCATCCAGACACAAAAAAGCACAAAAGTCTGTAGGAAAAAACATAGGCCCCTCTGGATCTTAAATTCAGTATTTCTAGATGAAAAAGATTTATACCAGAGTGTTTTTTCTTCCCTAAGATGTAGCTCTTAACAGATGGGAATGAACAGTTTGAAATTAAACTGTATCCTGCTGAGTTTCTAGATGCCTTTTTACAGCAGTGCTCTGGGCCACACTGTCACCATTCACACTTTTTGGGAAGTAGTTCTTAGCTGCCCAAATAAATTTTGCTAAAATGTGATTTGTGCTGTTGATGCTGTTTCTCCAAGCCATCAAATGTCAGCATTTCCACAAACTGCCCGCTGTGAAGAGTGAGTGACTAGAGCTCAAAGGTGTTGTGCCATGCTCAGGTTTGTGATCGGCCTATGGAGAATGAAAATGTGTTTCAAGAGTGGCAGGTCTGTCAAACATTTCAGTATCAGAATGTATTAAACACTTGAGAGGTATTTATCTTGAAAAGTAATTGCAGTGAGTAAAATACCTACAATAGGTAAACCGTTCCTGAGGCCCACTGCAAGCTTATGTCATGAGATATGAGGCCAAACCCTGCCTTCCCATGAATGGCTGTTGTCATCAGAAGAACACAGATATCACTCAAAGAGGAATCATTTAGGAGCATCTTCAATTTGCTCTTTGTGCCATGTTATTAGTTTAAGTAAGCAGGCTAATAAGATCTTTCCTTCAGGTTGCAAAAATGAGAAATAGTGCTTGGTTGCTCTTTAAACGGCACCTTTCATTCTGATGGCATGTTAACTCAGAGGTCATGCTCAGGTGTAAGAGTGGCTTTGCTATACATTTAGCATGATACAACATTTCTATGCACTCAGTGGTTCCTGCTCATTTTCTATAGTAGTTCAGGAAACCTTTTTGTCACGGGAATTTGCTGATTGGTTTCAGAGGTGAGTGGTACCATGCAGAGAGAAAGCATCCCCTTCATTAGGCTGAAGAGAAGAGCTTTTGGGGGCAGAGCTTACTGTTGCTGTGAGCCATGTGGCAACCAGTTTGTACCCTGGGACCAAAGACTTGTTCACTAGATAGGTTTCAGATGGCTCTCATTTGCCATAATGCCCTGAACAGCTCAAGCTCTGACAGGGCACCAGCTATGGTCTGGCTAGGGGGCACAGCCATGTCCCCCTAAGCTGCAGCTCCCACGAGGCCAAGGCTGCTTCTCACTCAAATCCTTTGTGTGCATCCATGTGCCCAAGGGAGTGCTGCAGCTGGGCTGGGGACGTTCTTCATGGGCAGAACAGATGAGAGTTTGGCACTGCTGAAGAGAGCACATCCCTTGAGCTGGGAACAGACATTTGCACATCTGGCAGACAGTGCCAAATCAGGTCTCCTAGAGCATGGACATGTGGTTTTGGCCCCAGCCTTCAGCTGTAGCACTCGATGCTGCAACAGTCACAAAAGAGATTTTAATGCTTATGGCCTTGCTTTCAACCATGCCCTGATTTTACAGGTAAGTTTTGCTCCCTGACCTGGCCTGTTCCTGGACAGTGCAACTAAGCCCTCACCATGCCTTGAGTGAGTGGAAAAGCTCAAAATTCACCTTTACTGCTTTACACTGAAGTGACCCATGTTTTCTGTGATAGTCCTCAAAAAACTGAGGAGAAAGGTCTCAGGTGTTTCCTCTAGCAACAACTGCTTGTGGTAAATTATAGATTTTGCTTAACAGCCAAAGGAGAAATGATAATGATTCTGTATGTCAAGTGAAGTGGAAAAAATCAGGGAGGTTTGAGCAAGATTGCAATTCTTCTACAGAAGAAAAAGCAACCAAAAGTATCCAATTTAGGGAAGGAAAGAGAGTACAGAAAAGCAAATTCAATCTCTCTCATTCATAAGAAAGCCCTGGAGTTAGAGAAGAAATTTCTGCCTGATATATATAACAGGATTTTTGCAGCACTGTAATTTTCAGGTTCTTTACACAAAATATTTCCCTCTTGTGTCTTTCTAGCTAGACTGACACATCAAATAACACTAACGATATATTCCCTTTGTTTTTTATTCTTTTCTACATTGCTTGATGACAGTGATAGGTGAATAATGAGGATGCTTATTGGGGGCCAGCAACTAAACAAATACATGTTGCATTTTCAAGAGAAAATAAGATAGTGGATAACAGGTGAATCAGATGGAGTACTTCAGAAAAAAAAACAACCACGAACCAGAGCAAATGAGTGATAGCCCCTGTTAACTGCAGGGGGAGATACTAAAGCAAAAACTAAAGATGAAGAGAATTCATAAGGAAAATATGTATCTTATGAGGATGGTTCAGCAGCCTTTAAATGATCAGTTAGCATTTGAAATTTCAGATTATAAAATGTTGACATTTAAAGCTATGTTTTGCCTGCCAGGATGTCAAATGCTGCTCCTCGGAGGCCTGACTCATTAGGCAATTATTTGAGCCACTCCATTTCAGAGAAATTGCAAGCACAAAATAGGCTTGGAGCTCAGCAGAGACATTAGCTATTATTGGAGTATGAATTTCAGTGTAATTTCTCTGCAACTGATTGAATGCAATAAGAAATTGGTGGCCTCCTTCTTTGCATCTTTTATTACGCTCCCAGTTGGCACAAGAAAAAAAGTGATTATGAATATGCCTTCTGATATCTTACAACTCCTGTTATTGGTATCAAATATGCCAGGAGCCTGTTTGTGGGCAACCCAAACTGATAGCAAGAAGTCAAGCGGTGACAGGCTATCAGCTCAAACATGCTCTCATTACTAATAGTATTTTCAGGTTATTATCCTTTGGGTGCATTAAATAAAAAATAATCATAGAACCACAGAATCATTTAGGTTGGAAAAGAGCTTTAAGGACATAGAGTCCAACCATTAACCCAGCACTGCCAAGTCCACCACAAAACCATGTCCCCAAGTGTCATATCTACACAACTTTTAAATACCTGTGGGGATGGAACGGTGACTCAATCACCGCCCTGGGCAGCCTGTTCCAATGGTTTATAATCCTTTCAGTGAAGAAATTTTTCTGAATACCCAAACTGAACTTCCTCTGGTGCAACTTGAGGCTGTTTCCTCTCATCTGATCTCTTGTTACCTGGGAGAAGAGAACAACACTCACCTTGCTAATGGAATTTACATATTAAGGGGCTACAGAAGAGAAGACTTTTTCTGTGACATAAGGAAGAATAGCTGACTATCTCAACTGTTTGCCAACTCTTATTTTGTTGGTCTGGTTTATTAGTTACCTTCTACACCAGGCCTTGGTGTAGCATTTGTGATGCTGCACGTAGACATTGCAACACCACAGGGCACCTGCATTTTCACAAAGGTGTAGTGACACTCTAAAATAATCTCCAACAAATGCACCAAATCCACCAATTCAAAAGATATAGACTTCAACACTGGGCATTTCTACAAAACCAGATTCCTTAGTTTCTGAACGTTTGTTATTTTCTATGTGTATGTTTAGGGATGGGTGGTGAAAGCTAACCAGGGTAAGCATTTAGCTCATTGAAGCACTGTGTCTAATGCCTAATGGCATACACAACTTCTATTTGAGCAGTTTAGGTACCTACAAACACAATAATTGTAGAGATCAAGGTTGTAAACTGGTTAGAAGTTTTGTGCTATTTATAGAAATAACTTGCAAAGGTCTCTCTGCCTCAGCCTCATAGGTAGCACATGATGCTCTCACAAAACTGTTGGCAAACTCTGCTGTCTAATGGCTCAGTTCACAGATCACCTCATACCACCTGGAAGGCATGCTGGCTCCATCAGTCTGTGCTCTCATTTTTCTCTAGATCCACTCAGTGTACGAGGATGGGCTAAATGTGCAGCTCTCCCACAAATGAATGACCTCTGAATTGTCTGCACTGCCTGTAATGTTGAGAAAACACAGCAGACACCCTTCCTCTTCTACACAGCCTACAGGAATGTACTGAATTGCTCTGAAAACAAGACCCAGCTATGGATGTTTATTCAGCTCCCTCTTCCCTCCCTTCCTGGAAAGCACACTGAAAGAGGGACATTCAAAAATAAGAGTCAAAGGAATTTTTAAAATGTTAGACTGAATTAAACAGCTCTGTGTAATATTTAAGAAACTGGAAATAGCAAAAAGATAATGGCTAACCACATAGGGACACACACATACACATGTAAATTATTTTAAAATTTGGTAAGGCCTTTTCCCAGGGTTATCCTACAGTGTGTTGAAAACATTGCAATGTTTTTGGTGCTTAGAAGCTGAAGAGCAGGCAGATTGTCTTTCGCTCAGTGCCAGTTGCACCAGCTGTGCAAGTGGACTTTCTGTAATCCCGCATCAAGATAATGCACTCCTAATCTTACCCTTTAAATGTGACTCCTGAAAAAGGATGCTGCATCCCCTCCCCGTCGTTGCATTTTCACAAAGAACCATATTCTTCATTTCATGCTTCAAAATTACTGTGCTGTCCTGAAAGAGCTTTGCATTCAGATGGTCTTAATTTTCTAATAAAAGCTATCATTACTTTACAAGAGGAAACTCAGACGCAATTGCTCCTCATGTATAATAGAATTACCTAAACATCGAAAATATTCCTCAAAACTAATTAATCATGATTTCTTCTTCCACATGCTTTAAATATCAGCTCTCATAGACTGGTCCTAGGATCATTTTACTCCTGTTAAACTGGGATATTCTCAGAAGAGATTAAGCCCCAAACCTGGTGTGCAGTCCTTAATCACAGGATTAGTCACACTGATTTAATGAATTTCTTACCTATATAATGACAGCAAGATTGAGTTACTAATTTGTTTTTTCATTCTGGACAGACAGCAGCAATATTGTGCATATTCCAAAACCTTGTTTTACCCTCCTATCTATGCAGCTTCCCATACATGTAGCCCTTGAATGTGGTGCTGGAGGTAGGCACTCCCTTGCTGACCTGTACACATGGGGAACGCTTATAGGCAAGACAAAGTTACTGTCATGAGCCTGGGTTACACCTATCCAGCCTGATCCTTGTTAAAAAACAGAGTCCCCTCAGCATCTCTGATGGTCTAAGCCTCCAAGCAATACGTAAGAAGGAAAGTGGACTGAAGAGTGGGAAATTATTTTCAGTTTCAAAAGTCATTTGAGACTTGTGAGGTGAGCATCCAAAAAACCTTGTTTCAGTTTTAGAAATGAAAGCGTGAAAAGAGATTTTTACAAAAATTTACAAAAGTCCAGTCACACTTGGAAAGTTCCTCATCCCACTTTTGTAACAGATTGTATCTAAAACGTTATTTTCCTTTGCCAGAATTTGAAGTTCAGTTAAATTAAGAAAATGTGAAAACATGATGTATAGAACTCCAGAGGTAAACACCAGTCCAACCAAACAGGCTCAGGGTTATGTTTCCTCAACATTTTTTACTGTCAAAGTGGGCAAACTAGACAGCTGTTTGAACAGCCTGGGAACAGAACAGGGCCCAATATAAGGGTGCCATTGCTATGTTTAGCTGTTTTCCCATGCTGGGGACTTCCCAAAGCACCTTTTAAAATGTAAGATAATAGTGATTCTATCCACAGTAGGAGCCCAGGTACCAGGGCCATCAGCAGTGCCAGCAGAAGATGCTATTAAAAGCATATATACTTTCACCCTAGAGAGGCTTAAAATTAGTCCCAGCCTTTTTAAGGGCTGCAAATTCTTTACATACAGCTAAGCACAGAAACAAGGTACAGATGCACAAGGTACAGATGTCCCCCAGTCAATATGTATGAATGATTGAAACCCCACTGACACCTTTTCCTGGGCAGCAGAGATTTGCCCAGACCAAGGGCAGGGCAGGGAGCACAGCAGACTGATGCTGTGCCAGCTGCTGCCTAGCCCAGGGTCCAGAGAGAAGAAGCTGCAGCTTCTACACTCATAAAACCCAGTAAATTTCCTTGAACCGATATATTTACACAACCTCCAGATGAGTACACATAACATTGCCTTTGGAAATGATCCAGCTCCTCGCTTGGAGCTGCAGGAGAAGCACAAGTGTCCTTTCAGAGGCCACAGCCGCCTGTTAAGCTGCTGCCTGGTCCGCGGGGAGCCACGGGGACATGGCCCGGTCTCAGGCAGGGCACAGCCCGCCGTGCCGGCCGTGCCCAGCGCTGGCTGCCCGGGCCGGGCCGGAGCTGTGCCCGAGGCTCCTGCCGGAGCCGCCTCTGCACAGGCCTCGGTTTGCTGGGGGGTTTGTGAGCCTACCCGGGCCTGAATGGGCCATTCACCAAGTGCTATTCTTCCCCCCGAGCTGGTGAGGAAACGTGGAGGCATGCCGGAGGAGACTGAGCTCCAGCCGGCTGTGCAGGAGCCAGAGGCCCCTTCAGGGTAGGGGAAATGGCGATTCAGCACTGAGGGGAGCGGAGCCTGCCCCCGGAGCCGGGCCCGCCGGGCACTGAGGGACGCGTGCTCACAGACACGCAGCACACTGCTGCTCCAGCCCCAGGCTGTCCTAGGGGATCCTTAAACCCAGCCCAGCCACAGAACCAGCACTGCCGGTGAGCCCCCGGGCTGGGCTGGGCTGGGCTGGGCTGGGCTGGCCGGGGGCCAACAGCAATAAACAGGGGACAGCGGGGTCCGCACCGAGCTGGCCTGGGACACTGAGGCTTTTTGCTGGATGTTCGCTGGGGACATAACAATA
Source organism: Catharus ustulatus (assembly GCF_009819885.2). Classification (NCBI taxonomy): domain Eukaryota; kingdom Metazoa; phylum Chordata; class Aves; order Passeriformes; family Turdidae; genus Catharus; species Catharus ustulatus. The sequence continues at coordinate 52,242,097 of NC_046224.1, read as the reverse complement.
GCCGCTGTCTTCCCAGGTCTTGAGTATATTTAGACTAGTTGGAGAAGCCAAAGGGATTAAAAATGCCTGCAGTAGGAGGGTTTCTTTGCATGCTTGTGGGAGAAATGAAGTGCTAAGGGAGAGAGCAGAAGAGAAGAGGTACGTGGGGACTGAACCAGATCAAAGCAGAAACATACCAACTAAGCAGAGGTCAAACTTGATAAAGAAGGTAGAAAAGACTGTAAAGACCTCAAAGAAAGGAGATAATGAGAAATAAGAGGTAAACACAAAGAACCCTAACAAAGCAATCTCTGGCTGCTTTCCTGTGTTTTACAGTGCAGTGAGTCCAGGGCCATCTGTGAAGTTTTAGAAGAGGGGCAGTGTTGGATCACAGAAATCTGGAGTTTTTAACCTCTTTGTGCTTCCAGGCACAGACCCCCTGGAAAACATTACTTTAGACTTGAAACCCTAAAAAAGGCTTTTGAGTATGAATAATGAGCTAGAAATCATGCGTGTATGGTAAATTAAAAGTAATAGGTTTTAAATTTAAAGTTTCTATAGTGTCGTAGTAAATATAGAACAAAATAAAGGAAATTTTAATAGTGTCTTTTTCTTTGTTCATCTTTCTTCTTCTTCTTTCTTCTTCATAAATTTCAAGTAGTAGTCTAGTTAGTGTCAGTCTAAGAGTCATGAACATCTAGTTATTAAGTTAAAAATATAAATAATATGTGTTAATTCTCTATTAGACTATTTAACTTTAAAAGACCTTCACATAGTTACAGTAGAAGCCATTTTTCTCCACTCCTAGCAGGGAGCTAGAGGTATTGCCAAACTTTCTGTATTTTCTAATAAGAAACACTAAACAACCAAGCCCAAACACAAGAAAACTGTCTCAATCGTGTTTCTGTTAATCCTGGCATTAAAACTAAAACAAACAAGACTAATGACAAACCACTAATAAGTAGTACAAAGCCCTAGCACCTCAAGAACAGGGCAACAGAGGAAGATGCACTCCTCTTTCATCACACAGAATTGTTCTAGAGAAGGAGGACCACAGAAACTACAGTCCTGTCAGTCTCGCTTCAGTGCCCAGCAAAACCATGGAAACCATTGGAAACACTACTCTGGTAAGTATTGAAAAACACCTGGAGAAAACAACACAGTCATTGGTCACAGCCAGAAGAGCTTCATGGGAGGAGAATCCTGCTTGTTGAACCAGATTTCCAGATTTTCTGGGTGTCACCTGAGACACTGATCCTACAAAATCTTCCATCGCTCACTTTGAGAACCAGTGTAGTCTAAAAACAAATTGCAAGGCTCAAGCATATGTATTCTTTGTATTTCAGTACTAGTTAGGTGATTAATAGTATCTGGGAAAACTCTGAACACATTCATTACTAACTGAACATACTCATATTACTATAAATGTTAATGGCACTCAGTACACCAAAGTACAGTAATTTCACGATTATAAGCCACACTGATTATAAGCCGCATTTCTGGGTGCCAGCAACTTTTCATTCTTTGTCCATACATAGGCCGCACCTGATTATAAGCTGCACATTACAATACAGAGTGTGATAAAAGGTATCTATTCTATCACCATCTGTTGAGGGTGGGGGCAGTGATCCTTATCTCAACAGCAGATATTCTGCTAATGGGCCATCTATTGAAACCAGGCAGGGCATTTCTCCAGGGAGGTATCTTTTGCTAATGGCCCATTGAGTCCCACTGTGTGACTGATAAAATTACTGCATCCCATTGGAAGTTGCTCCAGCCAGGGGGAAGAGCCCAACATTTTCTACCAAGATAAAAACAGAGGTTTTGGGACACTAAGGGGGCGCCTTTCTCCACTGGACTCCAGAGGAAAACTGGATTTCTCCACATCACCACTGGACCTCCGGAGGGAAACTGCACCTTCTACAGGAGCACTGCTCCAACTGAATCACATCTGTCACTGCAGGAGGATGCAGCTACCATTTAATGGGACTGCTACCAACACCCTGCCTGACGGGGTGTCAGATTGTACTCTGACTTTGTCAGGGTTTGGAGTTTGTTTCTTTGTAGTACTGTATTTCTATTTTAATTTCCCTAGTAAAGAACTGTTATTCCTAATTCCCATATCTTTGCCTGAAAACCCCTTGATTTCAAAATTATAATAATTTGGAGGGAGGGGGTTTACATTCTCCATTTCAAAGAGAAGTTCCTGCCTTTCTCAGCAGACATCTGTGCTCCAAACTAAAACCGCAACTTTTTGTTCTTTGTCTGTATATAAGCTGCACCCGCACTTGGGTTCAGACCAGAATTTTAGTCAAAATGGTGCAGCTTATAATCGTGAAATTACTGTATATGAATGACAAGAAAAACATGGCAACATGAGAGTGAGTCTTCATTATTTCAGCATATGGACCTGAACCCCTGAAAAGAGAGAGGAAAAAGGCAAATCAGGTCATGCTTAACTCATGCCATCTGCAAGCTCTTGCAGAGGATTTGTGCTACAGATAGCCACAAATTCTTAAAATTCAGGATAGGTTATTTAATGTGTGTGAAGCAAAAGACTGATTTTGGTGATTCGCTTGAGGACAAAATACACACAAAGATAAGATTTATGTGTATTTAGGATAAGATTTACCTGTATTTATAGATGGGCTAATATCTGTAACACTCCTATTACTAGGGTTTGTCATCACCATTCAAGTCTCTAAGGTAATAAAGCTGACATAACACAAGTGGTGCTCAGCAGATATATGACCTTTGTCATTTCAAATATCAGAGCGTGCCCTGAACTGGGTCCTACCACTGAGGAATGCAAAGAGTAAATGGCTGACCAAAAATTATGTACTAAACCAGGAGCTGAACAGAATTAAATTTTGCTTGCTTAATCTTAGTCCACTAGGTTGCTCAGCCTTTCTATATCTGTAAATGTTTAGGAGTCATATGCTGGCAGTTGCTTCTCAAGACTCTGTGTTCTAGATTAAAGATTCATTTTTTGCTTGTAACAAATGTCTACTGTTGCTCTTTCCACTCTGTAGACTTTGAAGGATGGACAAACTGGTGACCAGCTACAGTCCAGATATAGCACAGTCAGGTTAAAATGTGCCCAGAGTTGAGCAGGATGTAATTTGGATGTCAGTTTGAGAAGGCTGCTGTGGTTACAGCCACCTCTTGGGCTGCCTCTTCAGCCACCTCTCTCTGGTTGTCAAAGATGATGGCATCTCCTCCACCTCTACCTTCAGGCAGTCCTAGTACATGGTGCAGCCCATACAGACCAAAAATGAGGAGTCTTCTTCGTTCATTATGCTCTTCTAGGACTCTGGAAAAGGACTGGTTTGTCTTCACGAAACAGCAGCCAAGCTGGACACACACCTCTCCTCTTACCATCCCCTCACAAGTCCAAGCTAGATTTGTGAAACCATGTCAAGGGTAAGCTAGTAGCAAAGAACCTTGGCAAGGCCTTCAGGACCTTGTAGAAAGCTTGTCAATCTCATTCACATCCCAAATCTTTCTAAAAGACACCAAGGAATCAACTCCATGGCTACATACAGTAACTCTAAACAGGAGGGCAGAGAAGACTTGGTGAAACTCTCAGGAGTGTAAGAACTTCATGAAAATAGAGCACAGAACTCATAACACTCATATCTGGGACTGATAGGAGCTTTCAGAAGTCTCTGGTCATGACTTTCTAACCCCTTTCTCAGTTCAGCAGGGCTTACTCAGGCAGATAATTGCTTTCAAATCAATAGAAAGGTTGGTATGAATAGTAGCTTTCAGCTCTTGCTGCTATGTTCTGTTCACTTAACTTTGCACTATACTGTGGGTCTTCTTATGCCACAGCACAGTGAGACACAAGCAGTGCTCAGGGAATCACATTTGCTGCAGACCCCCAGAAAGAAACTTTATTCCTGCAGGAGCCCCAGCTTACCTCCCACCCCCGCACTGGGAGGAGGACTGAGCAGTTTGCAGAGGATGTCAGAAATAGTTTGTGTTGGGCTGAGACAGGCACAGCCTCAGAGCATGGGGCAGAGACCAAATCATTATTCTGCATGTTTCTCTTACATAGGCTCAGATCAATACACATTGTTTCCAATATGACCTTCATGGTGAATACTGCAGCATGGAGAACACATGATAGCTCTTACGTCAGTAAAAAATGTTTAAATAGCAGCTTTTAGCTCTAGTCATCAGTTTATATCATGGGTTTTTTCCTGGGGCTATTTGTGCTGTTATTTCATCCAGTCTTCCTTATTAGCCACACAGCAACTTCCTACTTAGTTGTTGAAGTTTCTTAAAATATCTCCTCTAAGTGATGAAAACAGAGCAGATGATGTGTTAATCTTCTAGCCTTTTAATGTGATGTCCTCTCTTCTAAACTGAAACAGATTAAATCTTTGCTTCTGTGTCTGGTTAATTTTTGTCTTTTTCACCCTAGTCTCCACTCCCTTTTTGTCCACCGTTTGACCCATATAGCACACTGTTTAAAAGTGACATCTGACTTGAGTTCTGAAACTGTATTATTCAAGTAACTTTGTTGCTCTCATTAAGTAAAATGATTTCGTTCCAGAGCTCTCAATTAAAGAAAATAAAAGATGAAATCATTTATCAATGAGTTAGGATGATTATAAGGGCCATGATACTTAAGAAAGGAGAATTATTAAAATGTCACATACACCCAGCTGTTTATTATTTTGACAGTCTTGCAGCACTCTTCTCAATTAACACGGAATGATGCATTATTTCCAAACAGCCTAAACCAGTGACATTAATGAGAGTTATTGAATGCACTAGATGTACATAAATCAGACTGTTCCTGAACCTGGACAGAAGAACATGAAGTTCTTCTTCTACATTTGCAGAACAAAATCAGCTAGCGTGTTATCTTTGACAGAGAGAGGCTTTGCAGTGACCCCGTGACATCGACAACCCCACCCTCTGATCTTTGTAAGACCTGCTATTGCAGTGTTCTGGAATGCCCTACCTGCTTTTGGCTTCCCTGGGAGTGATGGCAAAGTCTGTCCTTGTCCCACCACTGCTGCAGTGACTGATGCAGTGCGGTGGCCTTGCCTCAGAACCTGTTGCTGACACGTTTTATTTTGAAGTAGAAAACTATTTCTGAATGCCACAAGGCTGAGTCACCAGCCTGAGTTCAAATCCCCAACCACAGGATTCAGTTCCTTTTGTTTTATTGCTTCAGTTTTATTTCTTCAGAATAAAAGAAGAAGCTTCTGAGCCCGTGCTGAAACATATTCTCAACATCTTTCCCTTCTGTGCTGAGCACAGGCTCAGCAGAAACCTTGTTCTATGCCTATCTGCTTTTGGAGTTTAGAGAAGGTGTAATTTTTTTTCTATTCATCCTAGGACCACATTTCAACACAAATATCCAACAGTCATAAATAAGCGGGGTTCTTCACTCATCCAAGTTTGGTGTTCCTTGCTAACATAAAGCTCATATGACGTACAGGCTGTCACCTATGTTGTCTTGCATGCAGGCCTTGGCAATCACCTGTCAATCAGCAGCTGGAAGCTTTAATTTCATCACTGTGAGGGATTCTCTTAGCAGAACTGGACCCTATGGAGCCATTATTTAAAACGTGTTTGTAAAGGACTTTTAAAGAGGTCAGGCTAGCAAACAAACTTACAGGCTTGCTGGATCACCAATTCCAGTCCCCTAATGTAATGACTTGTCATTTTTTAAATTATCAAATATCTAAATTTAAAGCATTGGTTGCTAAAGAGAAATAGAGGCATTTGAGAGATCTGGAAATCTTTTCCTGAGTTCCAGCTGAAATTTCATTTATGGGCAATTTATACCCATCTATTTCCTAGCCAAGTAAGTTCTTCATTCCTAATAGTTTGTGTCCCTCCTCAACACTCACCTCTTAGTGTGTCAACTGTCACAACTATCTCAGCCTTATTTTGCTGTTTTATCTTCTTTTATCTTCTTTTTTTTTTTTTTTTTCTTTTGATCATCACCATTGCTCTATGTCTATTCATCGTTTCAGTGGCCTACCCTGCCTGGACATCAGACTGTCGGACAAAAGACTGCAGGCAACTCTAAAAAAGTTTCATTTTGGCCTTAATACTGTGTTAAAAATACTTTTTCAACAAGAATATTCTATTCAGGTTGGCTTTTGCCTTTTTGACAGGGACATCACATTGGCAGCCTAATAGTCTTCCTGTAAGTGATTAAAAGACTGTGTCTGTCTCCCCTCGTGGCGTGTGGCCACAATGAGAGTGAATGCACATCAGGGGATGCACTTCATCAGACTGATGCTTGCATTCCCCCTTTCTAAAATACTTGGGAAGTTAGGCATCAAGGTTCATATCAGATAACATGGCAATCTGTCATGGCAGGACATATGGTCCAGAGGGATGTGTTTGCATGGAGCAAGGAGATGCCTCCAAACTGCAGGTTAGCACCTTGCCACCCAGGAACATTAAAATGTGAAGAGTTTTTTACCAAATTTGAGGAATCAATTTGAGGTAGCATACCTCAAGTTGGCCTCAGACAGATGAATAGAAAACCAGATAGCAGAAACCCTCTGGAGAGAACAGCTTCAGGTTAGAAATGAACCCAAGTTTTTCTCTAAAACAGTGGGGGATCAGAAAGCAAACTTAGATTTAGCTGATCAATAGATATATTATTTAAATTGCATCAATTAGGATCAGACACTAAATCATGTGCAGTTACTCTATTCAGATTTGAAAAACTTCCTGTTAGTGGCAGTAACATTAGAAGAATAGTATAACTTTCCTGTTGATCAGTATGTGTGCAGAAGTCACTATTTGCTTGCACCTTTCTCGCTGCAGCTGAGCTGAGCTGGATACCATGCATTCCCTGGGCTGAGAGGGCAGCATCATACAGAATGTGACTGTGCAGCACCGTGTAGTAGTTACAACTGTATGTATGAGAAAAGTGTTCACTAGATCCAGCCCTCTGCTCCCTGGATTGATTCTGTGCCTTATATTGGACAGTAATTTGCTTTAATCTTTGTTTAAGTTACTGAAATAAGGCTTACAAAGAGAACATCGACAAATTCTGAAGGATGGGGACCATTTTTCATCTGTGCTTATATTCAGCCGAAAACTACAATTTTACTCTTAAAATTGCTATTCCAAGACTATTTCAACCAGAATTTTGCCCAAGTATCCAGGGATGCTGTAATTATTCTTGTTTCTATTTAAAAAAAAAAAAATTGTTCAACAAACCGATGAATAACCTGGGATTTACTGACCTCTAATGGTTAAATTAAGATCTTCCACCTTTGTTTAAATGCCCCTGAAATCAGAAAGTATACTCAGGATCTGCAGTTTTTGGAGCCAAAAACACTTTATCTTCAAAAATGTGTCTCCTGATTTTAATGGTAGAGAATAATTTACTATTTTAACTGGGACAAGTAATTTTTTTGCTTACATGAGTAAATTATCATTCACTTTCCCATTACATATAATTAGGATAGTGAGGGGAACACAAGAAACTGGGATGCCTGGTTAGTGCTATTTAAACAGCTTCACATGCTCTGCTAATGCAAAGGAATCTCACCCCTCAGCAATTTTAAATTGTTTATCTGTGTATAGATTAGGTTTACTTATAAGCAAGCGCATTTCACAAAAACATGGAAAAAATATGGAAAATTGGGACTGGAAGATGTGAGTCTTGCACCATGAGCAGGATTTATGAGGACTCTGGCTTATTCTGGCTTCTGGTGATCAAAGATGTAAAACTAAACCCTAGAAGTTTAGTACTGTGTCTTGTCATACCCTTTGTCCTGCCAATCCCTTGCTGCAGGCAAAGGAGGAGGCTGGAGGGACAATGGAGGCATTTTAATCTGCTTGGATTTTAAAAGATAAAAAATTAGTCTTGATAACATTATAGTATCTAACTAGCTGTGATTTTTTGACACGAGGGGCCTTTTCCTCATCAAGGACAAGCAAAGGGCAGTTCTGCCTTTGTATATCACTTCTACCCTCTGCTAAAAAGCGGTCCAATGGAAACACCATTCATTTGTTGTCTAATGCCCCTTAGCCCAAAGAATCAGAAGTTATAATTTCTGTTTATGGTCATGGCTCATAAGATATTATCCTGTTGCCAAAAATGCAGGCAGGAAAGATAACAAAATAGATGGGCAAATATTATTGAAAGTGGCATAACAAACTATGCACCATAGCTGGATGCTGTCTGGTAATTTTTCAAGAAAAGCATTGTGTTTCCTCTTGCGAGGTTAACTGCATAGTCAGAATGAGCCAGTCAGTCACAGATTGTCCTCAACTACCAATATGCTTCTATTGCTTTTATGACAAAGTCCTTCAAAGTATAAACAAAGTTCTCTTTTTCCATGTTTTCTGTGTAAAATACGGGTGCATCCTTGCTATGTGATATACTGAACATGATGCCATATGGTATGGAATATCCTTTTGGTCAGCATCCACTAGCAGCTCCTTGCACAACCTCTCTGCTGGAATAGGTTGGAGTGGCAAAAGCTGTGAACATATGTATTAAAATACCTGCTTTTATCGAACTATCATTTATTGTACTTCCAAGTTAGTAGCTATTTTATTTATGAACACTCTCTAGAACCAGCAACATGTTGTTAACCTTGTAATTCTGGAGATCTTGTGTAACCACATGGAAAGGGGGAGAGTGAAAATCACAGGTTACGAATTTTGCCCACGTCTGAGCATCAGATTTTCACAGGAGAGTGATTTCACACAGCTCTGTTTACTCACGTCGGATCCCACAGGTAAACTAATACTTGTTCATTAGCAGGGGCCCTCAAGGCTATTCATTGAACTGTAATTTCCTTCTGGACATACGGTGATGGTCTTACAGAAATTGTAGAAATATGCAGCACAGTATCCTGCAACTAAGCATTTCCTTAGGATTGTTTTGTAGTTGACGAAAGGTGTGTTTAGGATGTGGGTTTCTTACTTGTTTGAGATACCTGCTTTAGGATGCACGGTCTACATGACCTCCTCCTCTGAGGAGGGCAGTTCTGCTCTGTAAAAGTCTACTTTTGGCCTCCAAAATTTGGAAGGCATGAGGGACCAGCCATACATGCTGTGTGCAGTGAACTTTCGCTACACCCACAATGGTGTGTGATATTGGCGACAGTGAAATAGATGTCTCCATGTCCACATGCCGTGTGGGGAAAACCTGTCATTTTGATGTTTGTGATGACTGCGGTAGAGTTAACATTATTTACAGTAGCTGGTATAGGGCTGTGTTTTGGATTTGTGCTGAAAAGCAGGTTGATAATATGGAAATGTTTTTGTTACTACTGAGCAGTGCTTGCACTGCACCAAGACCTTTTATGCCCATGGGGAGTGGCCTCAGCTCAGCCAGCACTCAAGGTCTCTGCAGACAGATGGGAGAGAGGTCGCCTTTTCTGGCAAGACAATGTAGCTGATTTTCTTGACTTTCATTACTTGTCATAAGCAGGGTGGAAGTTCGTCTGGGATTTGTAAAACTGCTCTTTGAAATGCTGAACAGAAAGAGCTTCTCCTGGGTTTGCCCACTTCAGTGCTTCATGGTTTTAGTATCAACAATTTTCTTTGGATGGTATTGTCAATGGGATATGACCAGAGTCACAGAAGCAAAACTTACAGAAGCATCAGTTGCCACCTATGCTCTTTTTCTCTCTTCTTTTAGTTACCATTCTGGGAATGCAGTCCTGGATGAAGCAAAATGATAAGCTGATCATAAAATGTGCAGCAGCATGGATTTGCAAGAATAGCAAAACCCACTGCACTTCCTCACTCTGCTTTTTTCTCCTCAGTTTGGTCTCAGTCTTCTTCATGAGGAAAAGCAAAAGAAGATCAGCACCTGAACAAGAATTCTGGTACCAAAGAACATTAAAAATGTTTTTCTTTAGCTCTTTGTACAGTTTTAATACTTCTAAACAGTGACCAACTCTGGTAACCTGTAATCATGGTATCTTCACTAAGCCTCTGCATGTTGGACATTACCTCTTGCCGACTATCCATGGAACTGATTTAAATGCAGAGTCTGAAGAATTCACCTTGCTTTCCTGTGAAAATTCACATTGTGCTCTTTGCTTTCAAACAAACATGTACCTGAAGTGACACTGGTTGAATTCAAAAAGTAGATTCATTTTGTCAGTCAATCAAACAAAAAAATTGGGCCAGGTGGTCTAATCTCCCATAGTTTAATCATGTGATACTGCCTATATCACCAGGAACAAAATATTTGGGTTTTCTTGCTTATGATTTTCAGATTTTCTATGCATAGGTCCATTTCTAAAAAGTGCCTTCTTTTACTGCCTACAAAACCACACAATGCTGAGCTAATTTCCCAAGAAAGAGCATTAACCTTAAAAAGAACTCCTTCAGGGTTTATTGTATGTAGCTGGAATGCTTATTTATCACATTTCTGCTTTGCAGTGTGTCTTAGATGCATCTTCAGTCAAAATACACCATCCTCTATTACCAGATTTATACCATAGTCCTGCTGTTTTTTCATTGGTTTCCCATCAGATTACATACTGGTTTCACGGTTTGCTTCATTCCCATTTAAAGTCCTGAGCCATGTCTGCAGAGATGTCTCCACTAACCTGCTCTTTATGTTATGAGGTTATGTTCCTGAGGGTGGTGCGTTAAGGTGTGTTTGTCTTGCCTCAGTTATTAGCTCAGGTCAGTTGGAGACAGGGGCATGTGGGAACCTTGTGCTGTGAATTAAGTTATGAAATTCACTCCTCAGTCTGTATCTTGGCACTTAAGAGAAAAGCAAAGAAATACTGATTCCCTGAAGAATAAGCACTGATAATTTCATTTTGTAGTTACTGGTTCAGCACTCCGAGACCAGACTGTGAAGGATATTACACAATATAAATATCTGGAGTAGTTTACTTCAAGCATTGTCAAGTCTTATTTAAAATATTTTGAATTATAAAATTTGCACTGCTTCCTTTGAGAGGCTGCATCATAGTCATACATATCTCTGTACCAGGAGTTTCTGATGTACTCAGGCACATTTTCATGTGTGAACTTTGCCCTGTAGCTCCAGCAGTTCATCACTAACCTTGCAGTTTATGACCTACAAATATTATACACTTCAGAGATGCAGTGCCACAAGAGGAAAAAAGAAAAATTTGATGAAAAACTGATGGGAGGATCACATACAGGTTACAGATGATGGCAAGAGAAGTGGCTTTCCCTGAGTTACTACAGTGGTGGTGGGGATGTAGAGCACTTCCACAGAGGATGAAATCATGTCTATGAAGTGCAATGCTTTAAAAATAGCTCTTTGTAAATTAATCCCTGCAGCCCCTTAATCCCTGTTGCTCTTTCCATTACTTTCAGGGTACTTACATCTTTCTTCTACTTAAGTGGTTAGGACTATAAGCAGCTTTTAAGGGCAATCTCAAGAGGGGAGAGCGGAAGGAGTCTATTCCCTGCTGACTGATGCAATTATTCCAGACTGCAACCTTAGATTTCATTTGCTCTTCTTTTAGCAGCAAAATATTTTTGGCTTGAGGATCAACCATGTAAAAAAGAAAGGAGAATTTAAAAACAAAACCACCAAAAAATTTTATTCCAAATATTGCTAAATCAGGGTCACATAGTTATTAGGAATGTCGGGGAAAGTCTGTTTTTTCCTTTAGTCAAGTAGGATATATGCCTTTCACTATTAAACCATGGGGTCCTAACCATGTCTTGCCAAAATTGCAGCATAAGAGCAATAGTTACTGTTAATGACAATATCTGTTTCATGCTCTTTAAAAAACTCAGTGAAAATTAATACATGTAAGCAGAAAAGAGCTGCTATTTCAGTCAGTTTCTTGTTGGGACCACTCTTGGATTTTGGTATAGCGTCTCCAAATCAACTGTGAGCCTTACCTCAGTGTGCATTGTGGACAAATAAAGCAGTTTATAGATTAACAAAGAAATGTCACTCAAAACATAATTTCTTTGCTTGTGTTTATATAATTATTTTATAAGCAGACAGAAATAAAAGATTATTACTAACCCATATGAAAGAAATTACGGTTTTAGTTGGAAAGAAGCATTTCAGTAAGTAGTTTGGAGACAGGCAAACTATAACTCTTTAACTAAGTACCACTATTTCTTTCTGTTCATCTTAGTTTGTATAAAGTACTTCCTGGTAGTCCCTTCCAAAATTATTTTAGTATTTTGCTCCAGTAATAATAATTATTTAGGTGATTTGGAGGTGGAGCAAGAACATGAAGATGAATCAGTGCATTTTCCCTGTAATTCGTCACAAGACTCCTTTGGGAGCAGGATTTTGGTGGAACAGCTTTCTATGAAAATTGTAATTAGCTTTAGTATTTAAATCCTGTTACAGGGCCTCTGAATGAACAGTTATGAGTTGAGAGCTTTTCCTCATTATTTTGTGCAGCCTTGTCCTCCTTCCCCTTCCTTCTTGTCCTCTTCCTGCTACTGTTTGGTTATTAGGCTGTGTGAGTGTTGCCTGGCAGGGGTATCAAGCTGAAATGAGACAGGTGCATTGGTGAACATGACCACATTAGCAAGAAACAAAAGGTGTAGACAAGAAGTTAAATCATTGTAATGAGAACAAGTGAAGAGGCCTGTGAGCTACAGATCAGTGGAAGCAATATGGGATCACATTGGGAAGAGATCAATACATGTTTGCCTGCCCTTCTGCTTATTCTAGTCATCTACCTTTGCCACTGACCAGAACAGGATGCTGGAACAGCTGGGACCTGCACATGTCTGATGTTCTGCTGCTATGACATGACTGAGCAAGGGAGTGCTCAAGTATCACATGGTGTGATTTAACCCACTTTCTAAACTTACTTGTTTCAACATCATTAGCTTTTGGTTTTAAATCAGTCCAGACATTTTCAGTGTCCATGTAAAAACAAATCTTCAGCTGTTGAAAAAATGTCTGTGACTCACCTCAATCTGCAAACACAGCCTCTTTCTGTAAGGAATCACCAAGAAAGGAAAAACAGCATCCTAAGAAATTTCTCCATGTTCTCTTTGAACTTGATTAGTAATTGCTCAAATAGCAAGAATTCATTTTTCAGTTTGTGCTTCATAAATTGATGAAATAGTTATTTGGCAATGCTCACACATTTATCAGCATACACTGAGATGTCCTTTTGCATTAGTTGCATTTCCATCTCCCCAGCTGTAACATGCAGAGATATCTAATTGATTGGTGAATCAGATGTTCCCAACCTGGGGGCCATTGTTGTGCTTATTACAGTGCATTATTTAAATCAATATTTGGATAATATCAAGAGTAAATGGACACTACAGGAAATAAGATCTCAGACATATAGAACATATATCAATCAATTCCACCAAATTCCATCAAATCTATTCCACCAGAAAGCAGTGTATGAACATTATGTGTTTGAACATATAGTTCCACAGAAGGGCTGGTGCAGCATTTGGCAAGACCAGTCACTGGAAAATGGGTAAAAAATCCCCTGTGAATCAGTTAGTTACAATATGTGTTCTGAAACAGTTACCATTTTTCTAAATTACAAGCAGCCAGCTGGTGTTTAATTATAATAGATTGATAATTCTTAAACCTTCAAGACTGTCAAGAGCTTTCAGTGATCAATAACTAATTTTGATAAACTCTGATGTAATTGTTGCCTTAAGTTTTAGCTTTTATATTTTCCAGATTCTGTACTGCCTTAGTGTGTGACTCTGAACTTCATATAAAGTGTCAGCAAGTTCTCTTCACAGTTTAGACAAAACAATCCTTTTCCAGCCTGAGAACCAAGGACAGTGCTGCAGCTTCAGGCCCAAGAAGTGTAAATATTGAGGAGAGCAATCTGGGAGGATGGGATTTCATAATCTGAGGCTGTAATTGGACAATTAACCCCAATATGTAAATTGACCGAAACTTATAAAAGTGTGAAAATTCGTGACTCGTGGATCCATCTTGGGTGGAGCCATGGCCGGGCTCTTGTACTGTCCAAGGTCTATCCTTTGAAGGCCTTTTAATAAATACCTACTCTATTCCTTTAACAATGTCTAGCCTCTGTTCCAGGTAGCCTCTCAAAGGCATCAAAATAATAAAATACTCTGATCTCAAAGGACCAGGCTTTTACACTGGGGAGCCTATAAGACAGTGCCAATAACAGAAATCTAAGGAAGACAAACCTTAGCCAGAAAGGTAATTCATAAACTCATGCTGGATAGATTGCTTGTTGGGTGGCAGTGTGCAGGATGAGATCAGTATGTTATTAACATGTGCTATTTGTGAGATGCAAAAAGACTAAAGGGAGTGGACAGTTATTGTATGGATGTCCAAAGTCGTGGTCCTATGCCCTTCTGAATATGGCACAGAGTGAGCATGTGCCATTAGGGATCATTGTGACTTCAGCTGTGCCTGGAAAATGCCGCGGATGAAGAGTACCTCTCTTAGTTTGTCGGGAAGATCTTTGTTTGGAAAGCCATCTCCCAACAGTGTTTTTGAATAATGCTCCTGGAAACTTGTGGTTTTTGCTCCAGCATGGCATGGCTGCTGCTGAGGCCTCTCAAAGTATGAGGGCTTGAATGCTCAAGCTCCACCACCAGGGACAGAAGGAGCTGCTTAATTTTCCTTGGAGCCTTCTCTCCCCCAGCGTCCCCCACCTTCTTGGTCAGCTGTGGGGAAGGTGGCTGATGGCAGGTGTTACCTGTCCCCAGCCCCTCACAGGCTCCATGCCTGAAAAGCCAACCTGCTGCCTGTGACAGGCAAGTCAGCTGGCAGCTGGAATTCCCAAAATCCTGGATTGTTTTATCCCATAGGATAAAGATGTTTTAAAAAAATATTTTACTCCAGAGTATAAAATACGTTTCAGAAGTGCAAGAGCTTTGCAGTAGTAGCACATGTCCACAGTGTGGTGCCAGTGTAATGGTGAGCTGGGCTGTCTGGAGGCAACAGAGGCAATTTCTGAGGAAACACAGTACCTCTTGCTTTGCTGTGAGATTTGTTCGGTTTGGTTTGGTTTGAGTTTGGTTTGGTGGTTTTTTGTGTTTTGTTGTTTTTGTGGTTTTTGGGTTTTTTTAAATTATTTGTTTTTTGTTTTGTTTTGTTTTTATTTTTATTTTTGTTTTGTATTTTTCCTTTAAGCACTAAGACAAACACAAGTCTTCTTTATATTTGTCCAAATACTGTCACAGATCAAGGTGTTCTTTCAGGGCCACTTGTCTCTGTTCTTCCAGTGTTATTTGGCCCCAAACCAGTACAACTCAACCATCTCAGATGGGTAGCAGGGTCAGCATCAGTGCAAGGGGCCTTCCCCAGCACCACCGATGCTTCTCAGTACTCTGCTCCTACAGTCACTGCAGGAGACCCAGAGAGAATGGGGTGTGAGTTTTCAGACTCTTCCTGGTGACAAAACGGGATTTTAAATACCTTCAGCAAAGATTTATCTTTCTCTGGAAAAAACAAGAGTTTTGACTGGAAACAAAGTCTGTTTGTTTTCATTTATATGGATCTCATGGGGTAGACGACAGGTTATCTAAACTCAGACAAAACTCAGCTCGATTCCTAAACTCATGTTTCAGGAACATCCTACCTGTTACCTAAGGACACTTCAGCCTCAGATCTAAAGGAAAAAGCAGGTGCTGAGGTGCCTGTGCGTACCAGAACTTCTGAATTTTTTGCCAAAGAAAATTGTCCTACTGGTACAGAAAACCCTCGGCAGAGCCAAAATCATGACAAGGGATTCTGGATGGACTGACACATCCATCTGAAGTATTCTGCAAGAAGTTGGTAGCTGTGCTGAGGACTAGAACAAACTACAAATAAACTGGTATTTCTAATTTGATATGTCTTCAAATCTGAATGAGTGTGTCTGGAGTCTCCCTGACAGTGACTTACCCAAACAAAGTGAGTTAAACCCTTGACATGAGTTTAACTAACATAGAGGACTGAGCACCAGCTTGTTTTTCCAGAGTTAATGTAACGCTGTGTAGACAGTATTTAATGATAATGAATGTTATTTATCTTTAGGAGCTCATTGCCTTTGTAACCAGGAAAGGCTGATTTACACTTCTGTCTCCCAGACATTCAGTGTTAATCATTGCCTACACCAGAGACTGTAACAGTTGTAGTGGGGGTGTTCCTACTCAAGGGTTACACAGCTTTGGGTCAGCACTGCTACGAACCATAGTGGTCCCCACCTCACACGCAAATGCACACTTGAAAACTTCATTTGTTGTTACTGCAGTTGTCAGTTGCACTATACTCTGTCTGCTTGGCCCCAAAATACCTATGCATGGCATTTCTTTGTTAGATATTATGTAAGTCTATAAAACTCTCATTATTTTTGAACGCTTTGTGACATAGATGAAAGCACATTTCTGAATCAAAGACAGGTTTATAAAAACTAAAAATTGGAAGGTAATGAGGAATTCATGCAAGCTGTAACATAATAAAGAGTGTCCACATCATTACCTAGGAACATCTACTGTCTGGCTATTTATATTTTTGTTACTGGGGTAGCTTCATGAAGGTTTTCTGTAGGTTTAATAAATGTCTGAGTATTTAAAGTCTGAGAGAAATGATTCTGTATCATTCACAACTCAGCTCTGACAATACATTTTAGATCAAGGCCCTTAAATATGTGAAGATTATAGGTTAATATTGCAACATTGTGTAAGTTCTTAAGGCACATGGCAAACACCAAAATGTGCATGCAGCCTTAATAAAAGGTGTGGATGGACATTGAAAAGGAATAATTTATCAAAAAGTGGTGGGCATAATGTGAAGGAATTTCAGTGCAGAAAGGACTTTCCAGAAGTATGAAGTGGAATGTTTGTAGGAGAACTCTAATAGAAGTTAAAATTCTGTTTGGAAATAAAAGCCAAAAGCTGTAAGCATATCAGATACAAAGGACTTAAATTGATGCTTGTGACAATTTAAAGAGCTCTCCTTAATAGCCAATCTAAATTGTAATTTTAATTAATCTGAAAACACTTTGAATCCTTTTCCAGGGTTGATGGGAAAGTGTCTTCTACTGTTATGGAAACCAAGCTGGGATATTTTTGTCTTCTGCTTATTGGAAATGTAAAGCCAGCTCTCAGAGCCACTGTCAGAGCATGTTAAGATGTTCATGTGAGCTTTGTGGTGTGGTTCCAAAGCACACACCAATGCAATCCCCCAAGGTAACTAGAAGGAATGATTAGGAAATGGCAGAACTGCCAGCTGCACCACTTTACCACTGTGTTTTTAACATGGAGTATGTTGTTGCCATCAATGGCTGATTTTCTTTGCCAGATGTTCAGGACACCTGTGATTTCAAGCACTTCAATTTTCCTTTTTTAAGTAAAGAGTCAAGCTCTTATGATGAAAATCCTGTCTCACAGCTGAATAGAATGTGAGACTCATTTCCAAAACCAGAATTTTAATGTTTTCTCTTAGAAGGTGTAGAAAAGGAAACATATGGTTTGAAAGGAAAAGGAAAAAAAAATTCAGTTGAATGCTAGTTTAAGAGTGTGTTTGGAGGAAGGTTCATCTCATTATCATATTGCAAAATTATTCTTTTTTGAGTTGCATATGGTGGAAGGGATGATGTGGTCTCTAAAGTTAAAGTCTAATTTCATTTCAGTGAAATAAAAACATAAAAATATCCTAATTTAAATCCTTTCTTTTTTCTTTTATTTTTTTTTTTTAAATCTAAAAAGCCCTTCGGCATATCCACATTTTTCTGTTTCGGCCACACACCTTTTAATAACTAGGGTTTGTGTCTTGTGCCCAAGAACATACCAGAGAATGAAAACCACTGCTATGCCTTTTTATTCTGCTGCTGAACAATGTCTGGAAGTTCTGCTGTAAATGCTCAGAGACACTCCAGTCCACAGTCACACCAACAGGGGATCAGGAAGACAGCAGTCAGCTAAGAGAGCATCCACAGCCTGATTTCAGAGGCCATGAATAAAATCAGAGTCACAATGACTCATAAGCTGTAAGAAAGGAAATTATGTGGTGTAAGCTAGAAGATGCAGGGATGCCTTGCTCTTATTTTTGCAAAACACTAAAACTGTCAAACAGAGTTGCCAAATGCTGCCCTAAATGTGTCAGCACTCCTGCACCTTACAAGAAACTTTTTTACACTGGTCAAAAGAAATGCACATGAAAATGGGAAATGTTTTTCTTCTCCACCAGGGAAAAAAATCTGAAGTAGACTTGCTTACTTGGCAGGTGGGAGATGTAAATAATTCAGGGTTAGAGAGAGACGAGCTTTTGCAAAGAAAATGAGAAGTTTTCTGAGAACTCTAGTAAAAGCTGTTTATTGAGAGTCTTAGAAAGCAAATGATTTTTAGATTAGAAAGACAAATGTAGCAGTGACTCTGTGATGTGAGACTATTGCCCAGGTCCCAGGTGTGGGTACTTAACCTGGCCATGTCCTAGAGGCTCCCTGGGGAAATGAGCATCACCCTTTCTCATTCCCTCACTTTTTTTTTTTAGAAACTAATGAAAAAGAAAACTGGTTGCATGAAACATTGGAATCATCTGACCAAGAGAAGATGCTGTGGGTTTGTTTTACCAGTATTTACAGGTAGATCTGAAAACATCATATATCCAAATCCTTTTAAATACTCTGCACAGTGAACAGCATTATGTAGTTCTGTACCAAAAAAATGTTCCTCTGAGAGAGAACTTTGAATTTTTCCAGACATGATAGAACAGTAATCTGTCTACAAATTCAAGTCCTATTTCTGTTTGAATGCCAGATGGACTAAATTGAACAACTGCAGGAATGTCCTACTCATAGACTAGATTGCTGATCCACAGGTATGTAAATGCAGCTCAGACAATTGATGAATAGGTTGAACTGGAGTTGGAAAGTCCTTGTACATTCAAAAATAAAAAACATGGAAGAAATTGCTACAAATGCAAGCTAAGCTTTCCTCTATGCACCACCACCCTTATTTTATGCTCCAAATTAAAGACCCTAAAGTGCTGAGTTACAGTATTTACCATTACATGAAACAATAAGATCAACATGACTATCTTATTATTTGTTTTGCTATGAGGCTAAATCACAACAAAATAATAGCAAGAAAAAGTCCTGGTAATTTCAGGGGAAAGAGTATCTGTTCAGTTTTGTTAAGACATCTAGGAACAGAGTTCTGGAGTATAATTTCTATGATTCTGTGTGACTGTGTGCTTCCCACAGTGTACAATTTTAGATACTATTTTGAGTTGTCTGCCTTTTGATGAAAAAGAAGAAATCAATATTTCTTAAGAAGATAAAAAACATAATGGCGATGATTTAATCTTTGCAGTGCTTCTTTGTATAGTGCCAATCTGCTTTGTATTAAAAGCTTAAACCTGGTGAAGAAACTTGTTATTGCGATTTTACACAACCATAGGTTTTGTAAACAAAACCAAGAAATACAGTATTAGACCAAGAAATTAGCATCCCTCCCAGTTAACTTTGCAGTTCCTGAGCCATGCATAGGATAGACTCTTTTTTTCTTCCCATGTAATTGGCATATTGAATGGAAATCTATTTTCCCACTTCATCACAGTGTGGGAAAACAGGACAGAAAACATGTAACTATACAATCACAGAAAAGCAGTCTAGGAATTTGGATCAGCACGATTTATGGTTCTAGATTGTTTTAAATCTACATAAGAGAAGATTTTAAAACACACTTTTCAGAGAACAAGATTTTGCATCTCTACCATATGGATGCAGCTTGAAGATACATATTTCCCAAAGAAAATGGAAAATGTAGTACCTTCTGCTGGGAAGAAAGTGCATTTGCATGGCTGTTGCGAGCAGGGTAAATTGAGGTAAAGCAAGGTAAAGTGTTGAATTACTAAGTCGTTTTCAGATTCTTTGAGAGGTAAGTTGGAATAAAGTACAAGTTTTATTTATATGACAACAGAGAAGAACATAGAGCAACTCTTTCAAGACTCAATTTC
This sequence comes from Catharus ustulatus, assembly GCF_009819885.2. Classification (NCBI taxonomy): domain Eukaryota; kingdom Metazoa; phylum Chordata; class Aves; order Passeriformes; family Turdidae; genus Catharus; species Catharus ustulatus. The sequence continues at coordinate 52,222,236 of NC_046224.1, read as the reverse complement.
CAAGGACAAAAGGACTGGGAAATGCATGCTGAGGATATCACAGCACTCGCCAGACATTGCTCCTTCCACACCTTTCCAATCTGGGCCACCCGTTGGGCTGGGGTGTCTCAGATTCTAGAGTTCATTCATTTTATGATTAGGATTCCTTGAACCACAAAGCCTACAGCTCCACAGACACTAAGGTTGGAAAAATGATGCTGAGGAAAGCACGTACTGTACAAACATTGGTCCTTTCACACTTTTAAAACCTGAGCCATTCATGATCCTGGGGATCACATCCTCAGCCCCTGCTGCTGGGGTTAGGGTTAGTGTTCAGAGAAGAACTACGCTGGCAGCTCCAGGGACTCTGAGCTTGCAAAAGTCATGCTAATGTGTGTATGGCCCTGCAGTTACCTTTCTAATCTGGGCCACCCATTTTGTTGGTGACCTCTGCCTCACCTCCTTGCAGCCATTAGGGTTAAGATAATGATTTGGATTCAGAGAACTTCAAAGTTTATAGCTTTGGGTGTCCATGATTTACTTCTGTCATCTCCAGAGGATGGGAAGAAGCTGTGTGCCACAACATTTCCCTAAGCAGCACATTTGATTGCAACATATCCTAGAAGGTGAACCAAGCACCCAGGATCTTAGCAGACTAGTTCCCCCCTCTTCATGTACTTCTCAGAAACATATAACATGAGCTTGGTACTTTGTGGAGCAGTGCTGAAACCTGAGCCATCATAAAGCCTAGGCAAAGTCTGCTTGCAATCAAATTAAATGTCTCACCTCATCTCTTCCTGGGAAGACATGGAGTTCTGCAATGGCTCCTTTGTACTGGGAGGTCTGAATCTGTGTGTCTGACAGCCTTCATGGGTGAGAAACAGTGCTGGGTGTGGAGTCCACTACAGCCTTCAAGGTACTGGGTTAATCCTCTTAGGTTACAATATAGATTGTAATGAGTGTGTGGTGATCCACAGTCTTCCATGGAGTATTTTTTTCTACATTTAGCTAATATTTGCCAAAATAGCGTTAGAAAAATATGACTTTTTTTTTTTTTTTTTTTTTTTTTTACATAGCCTTTTCTATGAATTAAACTTATTTAGGATTGTGGTTCTCTGTCAGTAGTACAGCACAGCAATAGGCCTAAAACATAAAATCAGAAAAGTTCTCTGTGTGAGAAAATCAGCTCCTCTAGTTCAGCAGACTCAATCTCATATCAAATACTACATCAATAATATAACAATCTGATCATATTATGCCAAATTGATTTGAAGTACTGTTAGGGGAATATATATGGTAATGAAAATATTATGGTTAGTGAGGGGAGTGGAAACACTTCTGAGAATGTGCACCTTGCATCCAGTACCTCTGAACCTTCCTAGAAACTGTGGGATGCCAACAGCCTTAAGAGCCAAAGAGCCAGTGGAGTGCCAAGAATGACTTGCAGGGGATTGACTGATATAGCTCATCTGCAAGGGGCTTCACCGCATAAAATTTTGTAGTACTTGGGCAGGTCGCAGAATGTGAGAACAAATTCCAGATTCCAGATCAAAACAGAATTTACAAGTCCTTGTAGCCTGTGAGGACTTCAGGGCAGAAGACTGGTTGCTTTAATAAATGATAAAACAATTATTCTACTGCCAGTCATTCAGTGGGACAAAATAATAGATTTTATTTCTGTGAAAAGTACTACTCACACACTTTTCCTTGTTCCTTTCTAATATTCCCACTGACTAAAATAGATGTAAATGCAGTCCTAAACTGTAACTCCCCTGGAGTCTCAAACAGCAAATTTAACTCTTCTATTCTCCTTCATGGGAAAGAGGAAAGGTGCATGGCCTTTCCTTGAAACAGCTGATGATTTGCAGAGGTGTCGTCAAGAGAGCATAAAAGAAAACCAACTCAGATGCCAAATGTTGCCTGTTTGCTTCTGCTTGGGATTGGAAAACTGATGTAATAGACTGTAAATTTATTTGTTGTTTTTTTCCCAAGGGAATAGAAGTCAGTTTGTTTACAGAACAGATTAGCTGTCTGCTGAGAACCATGCTTATAGGTCAGAGATGAGCTGTCCCTAGGGTGAAGAGTAGAGGGAGAGCTAATGGTAAGAATTTGCAAAGTTCATGTTTGTGCTGCAGTCTTCTTCCTATTACCAGTCATGACCCAAGAAATCAGGGATAGTCTGCTAATCTAATACTTACCATAAAAGACAAATTCAGCTGAAAAAACTCCAACCAAAACCAATAAACACAGTAGTGAGCTAAAAAGAGCAGTGCTTTTAGGTTTACTTAGATCTTCAGCTTCAAAAGCAGATTAATTCCTCTTGAAGTCTCATACTGATTTGGATGGTTTCCCTTAAGGCTCTTCACTCATGTAAGGGCCCTGAAAAGAATATTGTCTCATAGCCCAAAGACTGCTTCTGTTAATCAGGGGCCATGTAAGCTTCACTTACCTCTGCAGTGAGCCACCAGCCACACAACCTGCTGTTGCTAAGCACTGGCATGTGGGATTTCCCCCCCTCTTTCACATCTGTGCAGATCTCCAGCATTTGATTACTCCCAGTTAGTGTGCCAATAGTCAACAGAGCAGGTAATTCTTAGATCTTCACTTCTTCCCAGTGACTCACTTCATAACACCTGTATCCTGAGTCATTTGCTGGTGAGTGCCGTCCCTGTTTTGAAGAAAAGACAAAGTTTTACTGAGGAAAACTCCAAGAGGACATCACCATTTGACTCCCACTAGCCCCTGCCTCAACTGTTTTAGTACTGCACTAGGACCCAGCATCACAGTTGGCAGTAGAAGGCAGAAGATCGTCTCAGACTGAGACTAGGACTGGCAGGTGCATCCCCAGAGTGTGAGAGGCTCCAGATCAGCCCCTACCAATTCAGTTTCACAGCACTGCCCACCAGGAAATCCTCAGCTCAGTGCTGTACAGCACCAAGAAATTGCACTGATTTCTGTAACACGACCTTGAGACACACACAGCAGACTACTCATTTCTGCTTCACCCCAATATTTGGCACACCTGGCACAGGGGAAATCAATGCCTTTCCAAGGCTGCATCCTTCTACTGCTGCTCTTCCCTTTGCCTGTACTGCTGTGGCAACAGGTGTCCTTCCTTCCCTTCCTTCTGCTTTCCATTTCCATGTCACTATTTGCAGAAGAGGGGGAGACAACCTGACCATCGAGCTTTTCTTTCCTCCTGCACCACCTTTCTTACAGAAGTGGATGGATCTCTGTGTCAAGCACTTAGCTATTAAATATTTAAATCTTTGTAGGTCTCAAGGTTGTATGTACAATAAGTATTGCAGTTTTCCCATGTGCACAACTGTCCATCTCTGAGCCTTCCCAGGATGTTGCACCAATGGGTGCCTGGTTTGTATTGCCACTCTACACTGAAAACAACACAAGGGGTAACTATTTATTCTTGTTAACAAATGCAGCATGAGAGCATGGATGTCTCCAAATTCAAGGTTTTACAGTGTTTTTGTACCAGCAGCCTGTTTCCCACTTACAGCCCTCCCAGGCAGATGTCTGTAGGCTGTAAATTTCTACTGTAGCCCATGACTGATATATTTTAACTAAGAGATATTAATTTTTAATAGAAAAACTCCCTAAAAGTTCACACACATTCCTTTCCCAGTTTTTGACACATGCCATAAAAGTGCTTGCCTCATTCTTTATTTTGTCTTACCTTGGTCAAGTCATAAAATAGACAGAGTGTTCTTTCAAAGAATGGGAAATCATTTGAGGTCATCTAAAAATTTCTACTGACTTTCAACTCTTGAGAACTTGTTTATAATTTACCATTTATATCTTCTTTTTGTGCATGCATTTTTTATTTCTAACTATAAATATCCTTACAGCAGGGAGTAGAGGGGAGTTCTGTAGTGGATTATGACTTGCTTTTAAGGCATTTGTAATTTGTCAAACATTACTGGTCCGACTGGGACTACCAGATTGTTATTTCTAAAGGAAACTCACTTTTGAAAAATGTAAGGTAAGAAAATCTACCCTTAGATTTATGCATACAAAAACTCATTAAATTCAGAAATTTCTATTTCAGGGTTTTGCATCTTAAACTAAAGAGAAAAATGAAAGGAAAGAGACTACTGACTTTAATGAGATTACAAAGATATAGTATGAATAGGAGTCATCATCTGGTCCAGAGGCAGAAGGACTGAGAGGTTTTAGAAAAACTATGTTAAAATACTCTTTCTTTCTAATTGATCCACACTGAAAAGGTGGAGCCCCATCCAGAGGGTAACAGCCCCTATGCCTTCCACTGGCAGATCCTTATAATACTCTCTGAGATTAGAGGAACACACAGGAACTGAAAAAGTCCTGACACTTTGGGGTGTGATGTTTATTGCATTGTTTGCTAACAATGAAAATTTACACACTACAGAGTCTCAAAGGTACATAAGCCTCTTCTGTGGTTCTTAAAGAGGAAAACATGTTTTCTTGTTTTGAAATGTGCAGGATCAGGCTTTCAAAACTCTGTCTCTTCACCTAAGGCATACTGCAGTGAACTACATGCAATGATCTGTGCTAAGGCTGCTATCCAAGTTATGCAGCACTCCATCTCTTTTGTCAATTCAAAAAAAAAAAACCTAGGAAGGGTTTGACTGCAATCCAGCAGACTTTTAACAGAATTGCCTTTAGTGTACTCTTTACAGGAAATTTTCAAAGCAATCAAGAAAACGTATGAAGTAGGAATCTCCAAATACACAGTCCCAGGTTTTCCCAGGAGCCCAACAATTAAATGTCACCATGTGAAAAGAGATGCTCTAAATATTTTGCTGTGGTATAATAATAGCAATACTAACACTACACCTAATAACGACTATAATTGTTATTGTTGTTATACTGCAAAGAAATACTACAATGGCAGAAAAATCCACTCAAAAGTCATATCATATGCATTAGTAAGCACTTGATGATTTTTCAAACTTGGTCCATGCACTGAGGTTACTGAGAAAAAGGAGGATGCAGGACTGAATTCACAGAAGAGTTACCCTAGTTTTGGCAAACCAATGCTTCTTCTTCTTACTTTCTCAGAGATCAGGAGCATCCTCAGGGTAACCCAGTATTGAAAGAAGACAGGAATAGCCTGTGAGAGTCCAATACTCCCTGACTGGATTCATTTAGATATTCCACACATGAAAGGTGAAATGTTTAATGTCAAACGTGCTTATTTAAAGATAGCTGATGTTGTGGGGGTTTCTGATTTAGCTGAGTAATAGAAAATATATTGAAATCACAAAACTGCTGTAAGTTAGACACGCACTACAACCGCAATAAACAGTTTAACTGTGTGATTCCCATTATCCATCTCTATAATATACTTATGGTCATGATGCTGGGCATCATTGTTGAAAAGGAACTTATGGACTGAAAGCTGCACAGGCCTGCTCTCTTCTAAACACTTTTTTTTGCTAGTTGTCTAGTTTTTATACTCCATGTCAGGCTGAGCCACATAATCACTCCCCCATGTTCTTCAGGCTAAATTAGGAAGACATTTACACTCTTTTAATTAATTCAGTGAGAAACGTTTACGCTACCATTTGAGCTGTTCATAGCTGTTTATGTAAAACAAAGGTCATCCTCCTTTGCCAAGGAGTCCTCTTGCAAAGAAGTTTTCTTTGCAACAGTTGTGGTCAGTCACATCCTACACAATTCCTTGAGCTTCATAATTACATCACCCTTGGCCATTTCCTCTGAGGCTTCTTCCCTTGTAGGGGTTTATTGGTCAGTCACATGGCCCAAAATCTTCCTGCCACATCTCTTCCTCATCCCCAGATTCTTCCCTTTTCAGTAACTTTAAGTCTGCAGTTGATGCAATTTAGAAGACTGCTTCCTAACATTTCCAGTTTGATTATACAACACGGGAAGACTAAAGTTTGGAGCTATAGGACCAAAATAGTTCCAGTTTTCAGCAAAATCGTAACATATATAGCCAAAATCAAAATCTGGCTTGTGTCTCAGCTGGATTGAACTAAATTTGACACAGAACAGCTGCAGGTTACTGGAGAGTCTGATGATAATGCATCTTTGTTACTTCTGAAGTCTAAAATGGTTTTAATCCTATTTTTGCAAAAGATTGGGTATGGTGCATCTGTTGCTGTTTTGACATTAGTTATGCTTTCATTATCCTTACTATTCAGTGGGCCAGCACAAAATTCAGATACTGTTTAAAAGGCCTGTACCCTTCATTTCAACTATTTCAATTGCAGGTACCCAGCTCGGTAGGATATGATGTCCAGCCCCTAAGGGGACACCTGTCAACTTGCTACACCTTCCTGTGTGACCTATGCCCAGAGAGAGATCCTCCTGAAAGCAGAATGGTTACATCATTGAATGCTCAGTCGTGCTTTTTCCTCCTGCATCTCTACAAGGCCAATTACTAAATTACTAAACTGCTAATTCACTGTAAGGTCTTATGGAAGGGAAAGGGGATTTTTATTTACAAAATCTCTACACTGGTTTTGCTGATTCACCTGTTCACACATATGCTCCGCAGCACTAAGTCATGTATGTCAAGGCTTGCAGTGAAGAACTGACGCCGGTTTGCCGTCGTGCCTTTGGAAGTGGGTGTTGTTTGAGATCTTTTGCCTGAGTATGTCAACTGAGCCCTCATAATTCTTGCTTTACTTATCTGGTTATTTTATGACTCCAGTCCTGTTCTTTGTCTTCTTCTTACCCTATCTTTAGGTCAGTTTGTTCCTCCTCTTGCTTTGAATGGAATCACACACATAGAGTATTAATCTCACCTGTCCTTCTAAACTTTGTTCTGCTGTTTCATCTGCAACTTTCACACAAATATTTCAATCCATAATCAACTCATGAATCCTCAATATTTCTGTAAATCTCAACAAATTGCCCTAATGCTGCTGTGTCCTGTCCAGGACTGTGGTGAGCTGCCAGCTGTAGTGTGTCACCCTGTCACCTCATGCCAATGTTTCCTGGTAGATCCTGGCTGGTAGAGGGACCATGCATTACAGCTCTGCAGGGCCATAAATTTCACTCCAAAAAACAACATCCTCACCAAAGTTCCAGACACTCATGAGTAGGAAGCAAGGAGAATTTCCATGATCCTTGAATGCCTCCTATAATCTCTTTTCTTTAATCCCCAATTGATTTAATATAGAAGACTCTGTGAGATCGATTAGTTAGGAAATTGAACCCCCCCCAATAAGCACAAAGTAAACAAAACGTCATATAAAATCCCACCTGGATTCAGATGGATGAGAAAAGCACTGAAATTTAGTGATTAATTCCCAGCTGCAGCTGAGCAAAGGCTCATAAATATGAATCATGTTGAAGCCAGTAAGTGAAATGCTGCATTTGGACATACACATGAACTCATTCACCTCTTAGACCAGGCCTGGCTAAAAGAATAGGTATAATAAAAACTAACAGAGCAAATAGCATTCTTTAAAAGATTCTTTAAAGCATCTTTAAAAGATTTCCCTGAGGCAATCTAATTGGAAATGGAGAAGTCCCTAAAGGGAAGACTGCACAATGCCACAGTTTTATCATGAGTGTCAGGGTTCAGTGGGTAAGAATGAAATTTCCTGCTGTCCTCCCGGAAGCTACACAAGAGACTGGCCTGCTGGTTATATATTTACCTACTGCATCCCTTCAGATGACATTTATTCAATCCCAGCTCCAAGAAAAACTGAAAATAACACATGTATCACGTCCCTTTAATTCTTTGTCAGGTTGTCAAATGAAGTTTCAGTTTTGCCTGAGAGTGCACACCACAGAAGGAAGATAAGTTTGTCCTTGAAGTGCCAGCATTTTATAAAAAATAAACTTAACAACCTCTAGGGAAAAACATTTTGAACAGAGGGAAGCCAGGAACTCTAGGGCTGCCTCTTCACATACTGTGGGCAGAATGAGTGTGCTGGCCTTCTCTAGTCCTTGGGGTCATACAGAAGTTTCAGAGCTGGAGTTATTTCTGTCTCACACATTTCTTCTCCCACTATTAAAGTTACGGAATTGCAGACATTTCCTTTCGTGACAAAGAATGATTTCTTATCCAACACTACTGTTGCCTCACTGCAGGTAACAGGGCCGCTTGTCTCATGAGCAAGCTTCCTTCTTTGTACAAATGCTTTACTGAAAAGTGCTGAAATTAAGAAATTAGTCCTTTCTGGTGGCAAACACAATTACACAAAAGATCAAAGGTAAATTAATTGAAGGCATGTTTGCATGGCTTCATTCTTAGAATCAATATCTCCAGTATGCATAGTATTCTGTAATTTACAGGTCAGATAAGCATAATAATCATTGCATTATGCTTGGAAAATATTTCTGTAGTATGGAAGAATCCTGTCATGCTTTGTACATCATGGCAAGCCAGAAAAGAACTTCAAGTTAAGAAGATTAATAAAAAGACTAAGAATTAACAGTTTCAAATGAGCTTCATTTCAAATTAATTCAGTTTTGAAAACTGAGTACCCTCTTTCTGTCATGTAATACCTACAAATCACAGTCTCATGAAAGTGCATTTTAAAATATTTATGCTTTGTAACCGATTAATCCAAATGTTTGGAATATGTTATGAGTGTATTTGCTAATTAGCAATATGTTGGTTTGTTCTGTCTTTTTCACTGAAATGAAAGCTTGAGGATTTGCCTCTTTATTTCCCAAATCCTGCTAACAAGCTCACAGAGAAGAATCTCAGCTATCGCATGTGCTACTCAAACAAACAAACAAAAAACCAAACAAAACAGAAAAGAATCCAGAAAAACTCCTATTTAGTTCTCATCTCATCTACAAGATGCTTTTATAGACTTATCTCTCCATGGTCAAGTTTTTAATTGTTGAAGAAGTTCAGCCCTATTTTTGGAAATGTTCCCATCCCAGCTATCAGCACGTGAAGAAGGATTTTAACCCCTTGTCCTCCTACAAGAGATCCAGTTTCTCTCCAGGCTCCCGCAGAGGCAAAGACAAATGGATACTCACATTGCTGGTCTGGAAGACCTCACTTGTACTCCAAGAGTGGGAGCTGTTTCCCAGTTTCCTGACCCTGGCTGGTTTCCCAATCCTTATTTGGGACAGGAGCTCCAGGAGTGTGAGTTCTCTGCCCTGCTGCCAGCCCAGCAGCAGTGCAGGTAACCCCTGCCTGTGCCCTCCTCCTGGGCTCAGGAAGAAGGACTCAAGTGCAAGCGTCCCACTGAGTTCCTTCACTCCCTTGTGTCCTTGCCTTCAGCAGGATTTAAAAACTGTAATGGAAGGATACACACAGGAACTCAATCATGTCAATACATGCAGAGTTACTCTTCCCAAACCAGAGTGTCTTTCCAGTGGGAGCTGGAGTGTGCTGAGGTGGCTTCTGGGGTGTCTGGTTCATGCTCCCTGGTTTCCCTACACCCAAGGAAAACCTGGCCTCCCCACACAGGCCAAAAGTTATGTGGATTTTGAGGCACACTGAGTTTGTTTCTGTTTTTTGCATGAACTTGACATCTCTGGTGGAAAAAGGCCATTTTTCATCAAAGAGGTCAAATCTGGGGTTTTTCCACTAAACCATTATGTTGCTTTAACTTTCCATTTAAACACTTGTGAAGGATATATGACCAGAATGACCGAGTCTTTTTTTTGGGCTCATGCTGAAAACAGTCATTGATGGCATCCAGTGCAAAGCTACTTACACTAATTATATTCACAAAGTTTTTCTAATTGAATAGTTTTGTAGGGAAAACAGGACTTCACATGCAGTATATGGAAGACATATCTAACATGTCACTCTCCTTTTCCTTATTATTCAGTTTTATTCCACATAATATTACCAAGAATTTTAGGTACTATCCTGACTTTTTTCTCCCCCTCCTGTCCCAACTCTTTGTGTAGTAAGATATATCTTTCTGTTGTACATTGACCTTAGCATTGTATTATCTGAGTATCTTGAGAGTTCTGCCTAACTGGGGATTTTCTCACAAATCTACCTTTACAGACAAAGGAGATGGAAAGGTTCAGCATGCACAGATGGGACACACAGAGATTAGATGCAGAGATTTTTCTCTCTTTGTAAGGTCAGAAATATCATCTGGGTGTGAGGAGGTAAATTGATCTCTGGCTCATTTTAGTTTTGGTCTCTCTTGTGACACAACTAAGGCACCCAGCTAGCAGAAGCTTAGCAATATGAGCTCCCTTGGTTAGTGATACCATCATCAACTCTATCCAAAACAATATGAGGCTATTAGGTGTTAACATTTTGCAGTTGTCCTTAAAGAAAGCAAAATCCTGGGCTAGTAACATGGAGGTGTGTGCCGACATCTTTCAGTAAAACCTACAGTACCTGTGTACAGCTGTCTGCAGTACCTGTGCACCAATTTGAGCCAGCTGTCTGCCTGCCATTAAAAGCAATGAATAAATAGTTTACTGGTCCGTATATCAATGAAGATAAGGGCAGTGTTCTTGATATCCTCAATATTGTGAACAATATGTTTTATTGTTTTGGTAAAATGTAAAAGGTTTAATAGACAATAGGAGACACACATAAAGCAAAGGTTGGATGCTTGGCAAGCTACCAAGAGCACATGGTTGCTTTGGGAACGCCCCTTTAAATACACTTCACAATACATTAACTTGTTGCATATTTATAGGTTTTTTTGCATAGTTAAAAACTTTTGGGAACTATTTAGCATGGCTATTTTTTGGGTTTGTTTTTTTAGAGTATGCATGTTTCTTGGCTTGTGGTTTTAATTATGTATTTTTTAATATTTTACAATATGATGACTCACTGGTCTCCAGAAATTAGTTTTGCATTGGCCACAAAAATAATCACTCTTGCTCAGATGGCCACACATGCACTGTAGGTACATCCACACAGAAAAATTCCACTTTTGTGTCCTCCAGCTTTAAATGCCTATATTGAGGCACTTGGGTCATAAATTTAGAAAGAAATGAGATTTTGTTGTTTAATTACACTATGCCTTACACTGTAATCGGTGAGACAGAAGAGCAAGCACTAATGATATATCTTAGGTTGAAAGAGAGAGTCAAGGTGGGATTCTCCATGGTTCTTTGGACATCTCATCTTGGTACAGCGTATTTAAAATACAGATTTTCAGGGGAATTGCCATAATAGATGAAACAAAACCCAACCCCCAAACAAACAACAAGACAACACACAGATAGAATTCTCTCCTCATTTTCCATATTCTATTCAACTTAATAACATGTTACTAACTGCTAAGTCCCAAATCCACCCCTTTAAAAAACAACATTTGTAACCATATATCACAGCTTGATTCTTGAGTCCCTGGTCATCAGCTTCATGGTGAGCCAGGTTATCAGAGATACATAACTAAATCCTTGCTCTTTTCTCTTGAAAAAGACGAGTACAATTTGGTGTGAGAAATGAGATATATAGTCACACAAATGTATACTTTCCTTTTGTTTACTATTTATTACATGTAATTCCTTGTTCCCCTGACTGCCCTTACAATGTTTGGAGTATTGCAGATAATGGGACCACATAAGGAATGAAATCCACATGAATGCTGAAGTGTTTTACTGAACTCAATCCTTAGCTCTATGTGTAACACTTGGAAGCCACTCCTTTGCTCCCATGGAAACCCTGAAATGTCTCACATTTAGAAAATATAATGGTGGCTATTTAATAATGTTTGCTTCTCTGGAAGAGGATTATTCAGATTAATTGTGTAGAAAATTACTCTGATGATTTGATTTCTTTATTTTTCAGATCTCTGCCAACAATAAAATGAAATTGTTTTCTGTGGTTTCCTCCGAGGTGACTGACGCACACAGTATTTCAGAGGGTGCATTTGTTTGTACCTATCCCATTTTGCAGATTTCTTACTCTGCATAGCTCTGCCTGCTTTACACTGAGCCAGGACAGAGCATTGGCTATCCCAATTTTTTGGTTTTGTCGCACTATTTTGTACAGTTATCTCTTACTTAGAAAAACATTGGAGCAGCACCTAAGCAAGTTTCTCCTTCTGATAATAATGTTACAAAGTTACATGCTTCCTAGTCCTGTGGGTTCTTCATCTACTGCTTGTCACTGCCACATAATCTTCAACCAAGAACTTTCTAATATTCTAGGAAGATTGTTGTCTTTTAGCTGAAAACTGATTCATTTATTATGGTAATTACCCTGACTATCACCTCTTTCCAAAAAGGGGAATGATATTTAGGCTCCTTCCTTTCTTCTCCTGAAAAACTCTGTGTCTGTTCATATTTCCCACAGGACACGTTTGTTTTGGGGTGGCCAGGGCCCTACAAGTCACATGGAATGCCTGACTTGGAGAGATCATTGTCCTTTTTTAGACACAGCCTTGTAGCCATCTCAGCAGAGATACTCAGTAGATTTGTAAGGAGCTTCATGTAGTTCCAGGAGACAAGGATCTTTTTCTAAATGCATAAAACATATCTTAAAATTGAAAGATGGAAAGCATTTTGATACTTTCAAATAACCTTTGAGATCAGATGTTTTATTTGCTGTCTGAGTCACCAGTTCATCTCTCTCCCAATATTCACTGCGAGTTTTTTATTTGATAAGATCCACATTCCTCCCTGCAAAAGGACTTTGAAATTAATGTGCTTTAATGTCAACCCTGTCTGCTGCTGCCCCTGCAGTCCCTGTCCCTACTCTTGCTGCCATCATTGACAGTGTCAGGAGAGGCTGTCACAGGGGCAATCACAGCAGTAACAGTGGAAGAGGCTGGGACAGTCACTGACAGTCTCTGAAGTTCCACATCTTCCAGGATGGACTTTGTGCCCTGGACAGCCAATGTCAATTTTGTCATGTTCTGCAACAAAGGTGTAAAAGCTGATGGGACACCAACAGACTGCATTGCCAATAGTTTGCTTGAAAAGAAATATTGAACTTGTGCACAGTACTTCTTAGCCATGTGTCCTGTAAGAATTTATGGAGAAAGATAATCATCATTACCCTGAACTGAGGATGGGTAAGTCAGGCATCTTTTGCTTGCAGAGCACCATGAAAGTGCCTCCTCAAAGCCTCCTCTTCCACCCCCCTGGAAAAACAAGTGTCAGAAATGGTAAAATACTAGGATTGTGCAAGAAATTCTTGCTTTACTGGAAGAAAGTTCACCCATATCTAGCAGCATCTTGATCCACCTAGAACTAGAGAGACTTGCCAGTCTTCTCACCATAGAGCTGAAGAGAGAGCTTTGCACTCCTAATGATGCCTCGCTTTTCAGAAATTCAGTTACTCAATGGGCTGCATCAAGAATTCAGCTGCAAATGTCCTCATGGAGAGCTAAGGCTAATTTGCATGTAAACTGTTACTCTAAGCAAGTTTATACCAAGGCATGGCAAATTACTGAGCAGTTGTCCCAAAATAGTGATACGGTGTTAATTAACACTGAACTGGATCCAGGGCTTTCTGCAGGACCAGTCCTGGGAGAGGCAGACCTGTGCTGGCTGGCTCTAACAAAGCTCAGCAGGAACTAGTTGTGATTGTTGTTTGCCTGCTTTTTGCATAGCTGCACAAACCTTTCTGCATGACTTATCAGCTGGTCCTACTCTTGTGTTAGGGACTGTTACCTGAACCAGCCAGGACTGCTCTCTGTGGAGCAGCTGTGATCTAGTCCTGGACCTTGAAACTTTTCCATTTACTTATCCTTTACCCAAGTAGCAAGTGATACATTTTCCAGTAAAGCCCACTCCTAAAGCAAAATATAGAAAACTAGCTTGTAAGAGTAACTACAGCTCCAACTAGTGTCCTTCTGCCTCCCCAGTCTTCCATGTAAAGAGGGACTGAAATTTGTGCAGACACATTTTTAGAAGAGTATTTAATTATTCCTTTTTGTAGGTGGGGAACTCAGCCTGGGAGAACTCTGTAAGAGGGTTTTTAATGCAACAAGTAACTTATTTCAGCAGTAGCTCTATTGTAAGGTCTGTGTTCGCCTCCCAAAGCTGGGTCACCAGTATCTGCCCTAGGACAACATCCAGTTCTGCAAAGCCATTCCTTCTTCTGCTCTGGTTTCCATATGCATGAGTGGAAAGGAGCATGCATGCATTTTAGCAAGGTCCTTCAATCTGGACAATGTGGAATTGGATATAAGATTCTCTGCAGACAAAATCTTTATATTCAAAGTACAGGGCACACATGAATTTGTGTCTTCTCGTAGATTGTGGTCTTGAGGTGGTAATACAGAGGGGAAAGAACCCAACCTTTTTTGGTTTGTTTTGTTGTTGTTGTTATTTGTTCGTATGAGTTGATTTTCAATGGCTTTTTTTTTTTCCTGAGCCAAAAATATGTTTGCCTGCAAATTTTAAAAGAAATTAATGGAAAGAAGCTTTTTGGCCTTAGGTTCTTGTATAAATGAATAAAATCCTTTCCATCGTCTGTATCATCTCCACTTTTGCCATCTAATTGAATTTAAAATGCTTCAATTCTAGTAACACCAGAACAAACAACAGAGTACAGGCTCATCCATTCAATCATGTTTTACATTAGAGGACAATTCTTTAAAACAAGAATATCAAAATAACCCCTCTAAAACATGAAGAAGTACTCAGTTTCAGATTTTAACAATACTAGCAGCATATAGTAGAAAGCTGATTGCATATTCTTTATTTGTTTGTGTTCTTCATGCACAATGTATAACAGAAAGATATTTTAGTTTCGTTCACTCCTTAAAGCTTTTCATGGACACAACTTACTAAATGAAGGTGTTTTGAATTTTGTAAAATATATTTAGCATTACCAAATACATTTCTGGCCCTCCAAAATCTATATGAGCAAAAATCCCAAAATGCTTTTGATCAAACAAATATGCAGTTTTGTTAGAGTTTCCATGTTTTAAACTTGCAATGGTTTCAAAATCTTTTTTTTCCTTCTGCTTCCATTAGGGACCCCCATGATAACCCAAAGTAGCTTTTAAAAAATATCTTCTCAGATGAACAAATAAAAAATATTGTCTGTGTCTTCCAAAATTACAATTATGTGGAAAAAGTCAGTACTTACAAAAAATGTCTGGAAACCAAATATTGATAAATTGTGTTGTCAGTTTAATTACAGAAACTATAGGACACTCACAGGGGAAATTTATGCTGACAAGCCCCAAGTGTGAACCTTGATTTTGTAGCATATTTGAAAAAAACCTAAATTTATACTTTTGGTCTGTTTGCTTTAATATATATACTGGTCCTTACCCAGTTCATTTTTATTATCAACAATATTCTACACACATTTCTTCATTATCTTTTCTGTTTGAATTTAAAGTGTAACAGAAAAACCAATTATGCAAACATGAAAATTCTGTTAGTACAGCTAATTGGTTTTTAATACAGATTTCATGTAGAAAGAAAGTAGTAGCACAAACAGAAAACTAGGCAAAGGATAGTGAAACACTTGCAGTTTCAGTAATTGTGAATTATCTAATTGCAAAATATACACAGTATGCAAAATGTGCACAAGCACACACACAACATCACTGCATGCATTTTTTTTTTACTAAAATATAGCTTCAGGTTCACAAACCTTCGTCCAGAGTCAGTGAGAGCTGTAGTAACGTTTGTAAATTAAAGATGGTCAAAAAGATAGTCAGTTAAATGTAAGCTGTTCCACCACACTGTGCTCTGGGTTCTAGTGCTTTGAACAACAGCAAACACAAGGAAAGAAGAGAATGGAGTCTTTGTGACAAAGGCTTTAGTGACAAAAAAAAAATTTCTTTTAGGCATAATATTCCCTATTCTTTGCCCAGAATAATCAATGGGGAGCTTCTGGAGTGGTTTAATATGATCTTATTCTGCATCTAACTATTAATTCTGCTACTATTACTGAGAAGGAAGGAAGGAAGGAAGGAAGGAAGGAAGGAAGGAAGGAAGGAAGGAAGGAAGGAAGGAAGGAAGGTAGGAAGTAAGTAAGTAATTAAGGAAGGAAGTAAAAGAAAGAAAGAAAGAAAGAAAGAAAGAAAGAAAGAAAGAAAGAAAGAAAGAAAGAAAGCTAGCTGTTGCTGAGCTCAGGAAAACAGAGCAGACAGGTAGCTGTACTTCTGAAAGATATTCTCAAGACTGAAAAACTCAGCAAAACTTACTCAAGGAGCTTCAAAACCCAACCTCTGTGTAAGAGACAGGCTCCACAGAAAGATGCAATAGGATTGTTTACCATATAAATAAACTACAGTCAACTTAGCATGCGTTGTACTGAAAACAAGCACACCTTGAATGCTTTGTAATTAGCAAAGGTGTTATGATGACTTTTTATTGTAGTTTACAGACAATTTTTAAGACTATATTGTCAGGAGCTGGTAATAAAAATAATAATATAAAAAGACAAGCCAACAACATTGACAATTTTTGTATGCTCCCAGAAGAGTTGTAAGTTTGATTCTCTACGTCTTCAAATACTTCTACAGTTCTTATGAAATGACTACACTCTCCTGAATTCATGAGACTATTTGCTTGACAACCAAGCAATGTAGCTTGATCCTAGATGTCTTAGTAAATTAAAAAAAAAAATTTTTAAAAAGATGGCACTCCTACCAATAAAGCAAGTGGTTCTGGTATTCATTTTGAGCTTTCCTGGTGCAACTGTTTGTAATGGTGCTGAGCTAGTCATAGAATATCATACTTATTTATCAATATATTTTTAAAGTTATTTTAAAAAATTGAAGTAGGTGCAACAAGACACACACACACATATACTGTATAATTTCCATCAACAGGAAGGGAAAAGGAAATGTCCCCCTAAAAATGAAACCCCCCAACACGTACAGATATCAACAGCACTAAAAGATTTGCTTTCACAAGGGCTGTTAAATTTCAGTGTCTGAGAACTGCTAGACTTTCACAAGATGAAGCATGATGAGCAACTGAATTCCAACAACTCAGAGTCTGTCTAACCCCATTCCCTATCTGGACAGCCAAGACTTTTTTCACAACTCATTTCTTTTAATGTTTAAGACTAAACTGTAATCTTGCTCATACTGTCTCCTTTCCCCGTGACTTCATCAGACAATCATGAGAAGTTTTATGCATTAACATTAGAGAGTGGAGTTACCCCAATACAAGACAACTCCATTATTTTTACTGTTTTAAACAGCAAGCAAACAATGCACTTAGTATTTCAGAAACAGACAAAAAATTAAAATAAATTCTATTTTAAAAAAATAATTGCTTTATTGTTGCCACACCTTCCTGATCAGTTGCTCAAATCCTAAATAACTTTCAGAAAATAATTTACATGCTGCAGCATAGCTTATCAAGCAAGGTGGCACTTTTTGTCTCATGGCCATCTTAGTCATTCCTTGGTAATATGATGGTGCCCTGGACTGAAATAAAGTGCCACGAGCTTCCCAAACACTGTGACAGGACTGCAAGCCCTGCCTGCCCTGAGGCCTGTCTCATGTTGGAATGGGGATGAAGCTGGTCGACTTGGAGTGGGGCATCTCTCTCCATGTGTTTAGGCTGTGGGTTGGGCTTCTGTTGTTGGTGAAAGAAGTCTGTCGCCTGCTATTGCTGTTTGAATCTTCTTTACTCAGCGTTTGCTTTATTTTTTGGCAGCAAGGGAAGCTCTGTAGGCAGTCTTGGAGGAGGTGTCCACTGAAGAACATGTAGATCCACGGGTTACAGCAACTGTTCAGGCTGGCCAGCAGAGCTGTAACAGTTGTCGCAGTGTTTTCAGAATCTGGGGAGGGGCAGAGAAAGCAACTTAATCATCAAAAGAACACTTGTACCATTCAGTCAACTGCTTCATTAACCATTGGATTTATCTTCCTGAGTGTTCGAGTACTAAATGTTGAGTTGCAGCGTTTGGAACAAATAATGAGAACATAATCAGTAAAGGTCTTATTTATGTAAGGCTGTCATTGAAGTCAATGGGGATTTCTCTGAACAGACTTCAAAAAGCTGTGACAGAATAAGTTACGGGCTAATCCATCCAAAATAATGATTTAGTCACATTTCCACTGATGTGTATTCATGTGTTGATAAGTACCTGCTTTAAATACTGAAAAGTTTTTTCCAGACCCTGGGAGACAATGATAAATTTCCACTGCTTCCAATAACACTGAATTTTGCTACATATATTTGCATGCTGAAAAGTATTGAATGCTCAGCTAACTACTGGATTGTCCATCAAATCTGGATTTTGGAGGTCGAAAAAATTTTTCTTGAGGGAAAAATGGAACTTAGCACTTAAGCATGAAAAAACTTTGGTGTTCTACCATCAATAACTAGTGAATAGTTAGACCAAATGCTCTATATATGTATTTAGTCTAATCAATTATCAGTGACTTTTCTTTGTAAATATTGAATCTTCAAAGAAGTATAATTACTGTGTTATGCAGTTCCATAGATTTAAAGAATCTCTTCAAACAAGCCTATCAAATACTCATCTGTTCAATTTGATATCATTTCCTTTGAAGGGAGAAAATAAATCTGTGTACTGCAAGCCTATATTTCTCTACAGAGATCTGCATTATAGGTTTGACTTTAGGTCCCGTATTAGAGGTAATCAATACTCTCCCTACACTAAGTGATAATTTGGGGATATAAAAAAGAATCAAGAAATTATGGATTCCAATATTTTGATTTGCTGCTGTCTCATTATGAGGAAACAGAATATATGTCACTATGCTGCCTGTCATTACCTGTGTGATAGCTTTTAAACTCGCCAATTTTTTTCAGCCATATTTAACAGCAGGACAGGTGTCTCCAAAGTCTAAACTGCCACTGATTCATGAAAACCGGTGACTTGACTATTGGAGCTATTCAGAGGTGACTGCCTTGCTGAGAGGAAGGGTTCAGGGTGTGATCAACCCTATTACTAGACAGCAGATACAGGAAAGAAGACGTAGTAAGTTCTCTCTTCACGTAACTGCTCCGACATGTGTGCGTGCATGCTTCTCAACAAAACTAAACATTTCTAAAGTTTTCTTATCGGCAGCTTCAAACGGACGAAAATGTTGCTGGTTCGGATAACGGCAGCAAATACTCCGCTTTCCGTGCGCTCGTTCTGCTCGGGATGAGGAGGCAGGGCTGCTGCTCCTCCCCGGAGGCGACAGGCCGAGCCGAGCGCCGCGGCCGCCGCCGCTCCCGGGGCCGCCGGCTGCGGGGCTACGAGCGGTGCCGGCGGGGCGGCCCCGAGGGCGGCGGCGGCGCGGGGCTGTCGCTTCTCCCCCACCAGGGCGCTCAGCCGCTATTCCCCGGCGGGAGAGGCACCGCTCCGAGGCCGGGAGGGCGCGCCTCGGTCCCGCTCTCCGCTCCCGCTCCCCGTTTACCCCCGCTGGCTCCGCGCTGCGCAGCGCCCCGGGACAGCCGGCTGAGCCCCGGACGCGAGCGGGGCGGCCGCGGGGGCCAAGCGGCGGCGTCACCTACCGACCCAGGGGAAGCGCTGGTCCCAGACGGACCACATCTGGATGGTGAAGAAGGGCGCCCAGCAAACGACGTACACCGAGACGATCACGAAGGTCATCTTGACGGTGCGGATCTTGGCGCGGGAGATGGTTTTGACGTTGCTGACACAAGGGGCGAGCAGCAGCCCCCGTCGCGGGCCACCATCATCGCCCGCCCGCCGCCCGCCCCGCGCTGCTGCCGCCTCCCCCGGGCGCGTCTTGCCCCGCACGTTGCGCCAGATGCGGTAGCAGATGAAGCCGTAGCAGATGATGAGGATGAGCACAGGCGCGATGAAGATGCCACCGGTGATCCAGGTGATGTAGGCGCGGGGCCCCCAGGGCATGATGAAGTGAGCCCAGCAGTCGTAGACCTGCGAGCCGCGCTCCACTTCGCTGAGCGAGAAGATGAAGTACTGCGGGGTGCTGAGCAGCAGGCTGAGAGCCCAGGCCGCCGCGATCATCCCGTACGAGCGCTTGGTGGGCTGCTGCAGCGTCTTCAGCGGGTGGCAGACGGCGATGTAGCGGTCGGCGGTCATGGCCACCAGCATGTACGCCGAGGCGAACATGCCGAAGACCTGCAGGTGCTTGACGACGCGGCAGAGCCCGTCGGGGCCGTGGAAGCGGTGGGTGACCTCCCAGCAGAGCTGGGGCAGCACCTGGAAGAAGGCTACCACCAGGTCGGCCAGGCTGAGGTGGCGGATGAAGAGGTGCATGCGGGACGCCTTGCGCGGCGTGCGCCGCAGGGCCAGCAGCACGCTGCCGTTCCCCACCACCGCCACCGCGAAGGTGACGGCCAGCACCGCGATCTCCAGCTTGGCCAGCTCCTCGTCCCGCCCGAAGGGGTCCCAGCCGCCCAGGCTGCCGTTCGGCGACCCCGACCACGCCTCGGGACTGGGGCTGCTGTCGCCGCCGGGCTCCGCCGCCCGCCAGCGGCTGCCATTCCCGGGCGAGGGCACAGCCCGAGGGGAGCCGGCGCCGCCGGCCAGCCGCATGGAGGGGGCTGCGGTGGGGCCCGGCCCGGCCCCTGCTCCTCCGCTCGCCCGCTTTCCCCCTCCGGCGGCCCGCAGCGCCCGGCCAGGTGCTTTTATCCCCCCGGCCGCGGGAGGCGAGGCGAGCAGGGGGGCAGCTCCCTCGCCAGTGGCCGCCCAGCGCCTGACGCCAGCCCCCCTTCCCCGGCAGCCGCCGCCCGCCCGCCCCGCCGCGGGAGCGGGGCCGCTCCGCCCCGACAGCGCTGCGCCCCGGGGGAGCGGGACCCGCAGCCCTTCCCGGCCCCGGGAGCTCGGAACGATACCTGGAGAGCTCCCTTACGGGCCGGGAAAGCAGCACTCATAATTGCGAGTAAAACTGCCGTAATCGTGCAGAGCAAACGGAGGTCTGTCAGCATCAGCCTGCACACCCCGATCTCGCCTCTAGCCAAGGCGAAGTCACTTGTCGGTAAGCGGGGCTGGTTTGGCCCTGGGAGAGTCCACCTGGGCCCTTGGCATTTCACTGTTATGCTCGGATCAACCCCAGAGAAGTAAATTGTTAGAAGAAATAGTGCAGAGTTTCAAAGCAACCTAGTGTTTCTGAAGGTTTCAGGACTACATCTCAGACAATAAATGCCATCCAAGCCTTAGTGTAGGTCTAAACCGCACGTTTCTGCAAGTACAAGCAAAAGCTACACATTTACTGGAGAGTTTCTAGCAGTGGGCCATTAAAACTCTTGTTTTGAAGAAGGTTTAGATGAAGATTTTTCCTCCTCTTGGTAGAATTAATGGACTTGGTGAAAATTTTGGTCCTATTGTCATGAGTGTGGATTATATCCTGATTTCACTGGAACCTGAATTTGACCCTTCATTTAGAATTCCTTCCTTCAGGCACACAAAATGCAACAAAGAAAAACCAGACTTACTGTGTTTTTAATAAAATTCCCTAGGTCTCCTCATAGGTGGTTACAGTTAAATTCAGTTACAAAAATTATGTGGTTTTACAGGGAGAATTAAAAATGGGGAAGAATGAAAGATTAAATCTTACTTCTTTAATAAAAGAGATATTTCCAAAATTTTTGACTCCAGAAGAGTTTTAAAGTTTAAAGTACAAGATGATAGGCTTCTGAACATGTTAACATCGTGCAAGGCTTTTTGCCACTTTCTGGGCTTGTTAGCCCTGGAGTGGGTATGTGCACCCAGCCCAGTCTGTCACCACCCTTCCTTTGCTTGGGATCAGTGGCAGCAGTTTAGGAGGACACCTGCTCCTACAGTGCAAATAGTTGTCACGAGTTTTCCAAATGAAACTGTAAGCCCTCCCAAAACCTGGAAATACAGACAATAAATTTGGCTATCCTCAGTTTCTAGCAAACTTATTTATTAAACTTTTGTTCCAAAACTTCATTTTTACGAATAGTTCAGTGCATTATCCACAGCTTTGTGCCTATTTATTGTATTAGACCTGGGAACCTGGTGTGACTACAAGTTCCAGGTCAAATAGAGAGGGGAAATTAAACTACATATCACAAATCTCACAACGCTGCGCCACTACCAAGGCTTCTTTCACATGCCTTGCCTGTGTCTCTGACATGCTTGACAGGAGTTGAATGTTACATAAATGAACAATGTTACTCAGGAAACTCTGCTAGCAGATTTTCTGCTGTGCAAACTAGGCGAGGATCATAAAGCTCTGTTCACTGCTGGGTATGCCATCCATTAACAGAAGAGATGATATTCAGGTTTGAAAGAGACATATTTTTAGCAACCAGATGATAAGATAAATGTGGTTGTATTAGTTCAGCATACTGAGAGTTTGTCAAGCCCACATCAACTCAGAAACACTCCTTTTCCACCCCATTCTTTGTTCCTCTAAATGGCATTTATAAGAATGTTTCCAGAGCAAAGGGCTGGACAGTTGTCTGCATATCATTGCACAAGGCTATACCTAGTGATTATGTGCAATATTAAGCACGATATGGATAATAATTTTTACTATATTTTACTCCATCAGACAGAAATAATCTAGGGCTAGTCTTGCTGTATTTGTTTGTTTCATTTCCCATATTGGTCAAAATTGATGTTTTTATAGATAGCATACCTAAAGAGGCTGTTGCAAATTCCTTTGTTTCAATAAACCTAGATAAGTCAGTAGGGAATTTTATTTACATCTAGTAGTTAAAAAATACTCTCCAGACAAACCCACAATTCCGAAGGTTTCTATAGTAGATTATTCAGCATCTAGTCTGATTTTAGTTGCTTAATCCTAAGATTATTTGTGTTCTTCAAATTAATCAGTACTTGTAGAACATCTTTGCAAAGAGAAAAATTGCCACTGGGAAGGCTGACAGAACAAATTAATATTTCTGCCCTGTGATTCACCTGGAGTTCAGTTTAGAGCTGAACTCTCAGTAAAGAAAATTGAGACTGCTGTTACTAGAAACCTTTATTTGTTCTGACTAGGCACACAGCTTTCTTATAGAACTAAGAATGGCAAGGATTTCCAGCATGTTCTCTGCTGCCATACAGGTTTCTGTAAAAGTGCTTGAAGGCTGACAGCTATCTTTCTGAGTGCTGAATTCATTGAAGACTGAATGGGTTCTGTAAAGTACTCAAAAACCTAACTGGAACATGATCCAGTGTGTTGTCAAATGCAGCTGCTTTCTGTTCATTCCTTGCTGTTGTGATGGTGACTTTACCTCCGGACTCAGCCTCTTCCTCCAGGCAAAATAAATGCTCTGAGTAAATCAAAGACTCAAGATTTTAATTCTGGGAAATTGATGATGATTTGTATTCTGCAAGATACATTTTTAACAGAAAATGGGGGAGCTTTCAGCATAATCTTCAGGAAAACTTATTGTTTGGAATTTTAGTCAAACTATGGTTGTCTGCCAGGTTTTGTGAAGAGTTGTTCTAGCAATCAGAGTTGCAAAAATTGCTATAGGCAAAAAAAAAATCAAGCTTTTAAAATAAATTCCTCATGAAGGATAAGGGTTAAAGCACTGCTAAAAAAAGAGGTCTGTTTACATGTTGAGGATTCAGCTGCCTTGTTAAAAAGCACATAAAACATCTACATAGATATGAACAGCTGTCTCCTGCAATCTGTCTCCAAGTTCAAAGTATCTGTAATGCTCCCTTTGACTGACACAATTTAGTAAATAAGGAGGAGTTTGACAGGCCTTCCCAGAGAGCCACAAGACTTAGATGCTCCAGATCCCAAACTTTGAATTCACAGCTATGGGAAACAAGCATGGGGAAAAGCCCATGTGCTGAGTGAGGGACTTCTAAAAGCTGGGGTCCCCAGGGAGACAAGCAGATGCAACCTGCATTTGCCATCCCTGTGAAGGAAATGCCACCTGAAGGCGGACAGCAGCACACAAAGCTCACAGAGCAGACTCCTGGAAAAATGCCTTGTTGGCCCTCTATTGGTCTAGCTTTTGGGCTACCAGAGCAAAATCAAGTGAAGAATTGACTCAAACCGCCTTCAAAATAGATTACAAGTTTGAATTTAGGATTCTGAAAAGGCTGTAGTACAAGACCAAGAGACAAGTGAGACTAAGGGCCAACTCCTACTCAGGAAAACACAAAATTAAGAAAGCATCTGTAAGAGACAGAGATTCAAGATTAGCCCTCAATATTCAGTTTGCAAAAGCCCATTTTAGTGTTTGGAAATGTCGATAAGGGGCCAGGAAAAAAAGAGCTTTAAGGTTATGCCCCAAGTGTTCCTTTGCTCACATAATTAGATATAATTTTATTCTAACAGCATAATTAGATTCTGGTATTTGTATACACAGGAAGTCACGTCTGGCCATCCCTGCCATACTGCATTTCTTTTCGTGATGGCGTGTCGTGATTTAACCACAGACAGCAAGTGAGCACCAACAGCTGCTCGCTCGGCCCTCCTCTGTGGGATGGGGGAGAGAACCAGAGGGGAAAACACGTGGGTTGACATAAAGACAATTTAATAGGTAAAGCAAAAGCTTCGCACACAACCAAGCAAAACAAGGAATTTATGCATTACTTCCCATGGGCAGGCATGTGTTCAGCCATCTCCGGGAGAGCAGAGCTCTGTCACGCACAGCAGTGACTTGGGAAGACAAACGCCATCACTCTGAGCATCCCACCCTTCCTCCTTCTTTCCCCAGCCTTATGTGCTGGGCATGAAATCACACGGTGTGGGATATCCCTGGGGGCAGCTGGGGACAGCTTTCCCTGCTGTATCCCCGCCCAGCTCCTGATGCACCCCCAGTCCGCTCACTGGTGGGGTGTCTTGAGAAGAAGAAAGGGCCTCAACTCTGTGTAAGCACTGCTCAGCATAACAAAAACATCCCTGTTATCTACGGTGTTTCCAGCACAAATCCAAAACATTGCCACACACAAGCTGCTGTGGAGAAAATTAACTCTGTCCCAGCCAAAACCAGCACGTGGAGGTCGATACGGCAGTGTTACAGGGGGACCTGTGCAGATACACGTCACCAGAAGAAGCAGCACTTTGCCCTTTTCCTTTTGCCTCTTTCCTTGTATCATCCTTCGTTGACCTGGTTGACAGCAATAAGGGCCTTCAGGATGCTGAGTTCAGAGTTCCCCTGAAGAAATGTTAACAGAGCAGCTTGTCTGTATTTCAAGGCAGCGAAGGAAGTGGGCATTTGAAGGCTTAATTGGTCTTTGCGTGTTTATAACCTCATGGAAGGAACATATCAAAACAACGTGGTGAAAGCTCCTGCCTTTCCCCATTGAATCACATTGATCAGATTTTCAACATGTCCAAGGCACAAGAAAAATCTGTGAGACGGTTTAACTAGAGCCTCAGCCAGCAGATCTCTCATTAAATCTGAAGAACTAAAGTCATCAATCCATAAATCCACAGAATCATTCCATTTTGTCATTAGCAGAATAAGAGAAGTTTAGAACTGAGCTTCCTCGATATGCTTACCTGGTGAAATTGTTTAATTTCAGAGTTTCCAGACCTGAAAGAGACTTAATATGCATTTTACCCTTCTACAGATATTGCTTCAGTGTTTTTGCTTTAAGCATATAATCAGTAGCTGTACCTCTCAGTTCTCTTATTTCAGAAATGTAAAAGGTTCTTATTTCCTCGAACCAGTTTCTAAATTGTTCCTATCTAGAATTTCATTCCATATGTAACCTACTGGGGTGGGCTGATGCTGGCTGGATGTCAGGTGTCCACCAGAGCCATTCTATTACTCCCCTCCTCAGCTGGAGAGCAGCTTCTCACAAAGCTTATCTCTCACCCCTTACCAAAACTTTGTCACACAAACCCAATAGACCTGCTGTTTCTGTCACTGTTAACACCTACCTTCCTTACACCTTCTAGAACTTTTGATTTATCTAAGGGCAAGTTATGAATGACTCTTGCATTCTCTCCTCGTTAACACTAAGCCAAGCCAGAGGAAAATACTTCATAAACTTTGGTGGCAAAAGTAATCAATGTAAACAAACTGAAATGAAGTTTAAGGGTTATTTCTGTGCCATCTTCTCAGAAAGTATTTGACACAGTGAGATGCAGCTCTCTTAAAAAAAATTATAGTACTAATAAAGATTCTGTCCAGGCATTTAAAGTAGTAGGAAGGTATACAGAAAATTTATGCATAACAATTTTTCTGAGGGATTTAAGTGCTACTGACAATGGCACTATCAACTGATTCTAGAAAATGGTGGATTTGTGTAATAAGTGGTCATTGTAAAAAAAACTTTATTTATCCCAGAACTATGCATAGAACTGAAAGCATATTGTGTTTGAGAATATACTGGCAGAGCACTACTGCTTCATAATTCTAATTGAAACACATAGCCACTCAATATTTGTGGAATAAAGGATAATGCTTCTGTTAATGACAAAATTTATTTTAGTAGCTATCATTAGGATACATGCTCTAAAGCAGTTTAAAATTTATAGTTTTGAAAGAGTATGTATGTGTGTAATTTTTCTCGTGGTAATTATTTTGAAGGGACTGTTGATATGCAATATTGGTGGTCGATGCAGAATACTAATGCAACCATTATGTAAAGAAAGCACCTCTCATATAATTTGTACTGAAAATATTGTGGTAGCTGCATTCTCACCAGCTTGGTAGTTCAGAGTGCTACCATCACCGTTATTTTCCCACTGCATTCCTGAGAAATAGGATCCAGTTTTTATCACTCTGGAGAAGGCAGAAGGGTCAGCTAATATTATGGATTCTTATACACATTCATTTTTCCAGTTTCTATAGGACTATCTTCTGTGAGACTGTTCTCTCCATGTAAAGCCTGATCCTCTTTGGAAGAAAACTGCCTAAAAATATTTTAACCAAAATACTTTTTCATTAGAATGCAATGTAAGGAGTTTGAAGGCTGCAGGTATAGTGGTGTCTTTTACCTGAGCTGTGGCCTGCAATGTGTTCAACATGAAGAAGAGACAAATAGCATATTCCCTACCTTTTCCCAATGTGTCTTCTCTCACCACATTTCCTGCTGTTATCTGAGCTAGCAACAAACTGACGGTGCTGACAGCTGACAGGCTTTTATCTGTTCAGGCATCTCCAGAGAAAAAACAAAATAAATAATGGTATTGAGGAAGGCAAAGAAGATTCAGACATTGACAGTCAGAGAGAAAGAAGCTGAAATACAGGTCAGGGAGATGGTTGGTTTTGGAGCTGTCTGGGTAACGTGAGCCTGTGAAAGGAGAATCCAAACAGTGTGACGTGCAGCAGCTCTGTGTCTGAGGCACGGCCAAGAGATGCCCTGGTGCCTCAGCCTGATGAGGTAGATTTGGGGGTTGAAGCAGACCAACAGAAAAAAGGAGAAAAAGATCAATTATATTTAGGTGGTGCACTGAGTATCTTTGCTACTTATTTCATTGTGCATTTGTTTGGTTTTTTAAGTGCATGTGGGTACAGACTGACAGTCAGCAGCCCTAGATCAAACATGGCCTGAGATTTGTGTAGGTATCCAAGTTGCTGTTGCATAAATTGTATCATGGTAAGTACTTAGACAGGGAGAACATAGTGATAATAATTACTGCAGTTTCAGGGCCCTCGAGGTATTCTTGCTTTATACTTTAATCTACTACAGTTTATAATTTTCACTCCAAACGAGTTCTCTACCTGGCAGTTTTAAGCAAACTCTCTTTGCACTCTCCTTATCATCATATTTAGAAGCTCTATATCATATAACATTTTACTTGTTCCTTTTATGACCAGAGGAAAATTTGTATGCTCCTAAGATAAAGAATGATAATAAAGCAATAAATTTTAGGGGATAGGATGTACTAACAAACTGGCTAGGATGACATGAGAGGAAAAGCATTTCCATGAGATATAGCCAAGCTATAAGCCAAAGTATACAATTTTATGTCTGGTGAATAAACATTTTTAATGGTTTCTGGGTAAGTTCTGCCATTGCACTGCTTATGCTTGATTTGCCAATAGCAAGGATTAGTAAACCATGTGAAATGGCTTTTTTGGACTCGAGAAAATAGATTTTATATTTTAATTTTTTGTCAGCTATACAGGGAAGAACAGAGGTGATTGTAGTAGAGTAGCTAGATCCAGATCACAGAGCTGAGGAGTAAAGAAAATTTGGAACAGAATTTTACAGCTGGAAGCCAGTACATAGAGTTTTTCTGAAACTTTCTTAGACTTCTAAGAGTGTTTATATATGGAACTTTACAAAAGGAAAGAAGAAAAAGCTTTTCCTTGCATTTCTCCAAAACGAAAAATGAAATCTTCATAGAACTGATTGTTATGGAAGGTTTCCATTAGTGTTTGCTTCCAGTGGTCTTCCCTGAGTGCCTGTATCATTTACTGAGAAGAAAATGGCACTATTTCATAGTGGTTGTGATTTTCTTTGGATCTTTTCTAACCGGTATAGAAAACACTGCATTGCATATTTCATCTGGGGTAGCTGTGGGAATTACCAGGAGAGCATGTATAAGGGTGGATGTAGTACATTACAAGCACTGGAATGGTAGTAAAATACGTGATCCAAAGTCACATTTGTTCCTGAATTCTTAGGCAGTTCAGACCTAGAATAAATTGGGTACACTGCATGAAAATTCGTCAACATTACAGATTTTGGCTGCTGTTGACGTATTTCAGTCCTTCCAGTCCCCTGTCTACAATGTGGCAAGAAAGTCCTAAAATATGCTTGTAACACCTATGCCCCTACTTGTAAGAATCGTGATTTTTCTTTTTAAAATTCTTTCACCTTCAACAGTATGAGTCATCATTATCTCAAGTGAGTTCTAGAAAATGCTTGTCCCTGTTTTGAACAAGGCAACATCCTTCTGTTTCTGTCACTGTCCACTGGCACCATCACCACCACCAGTATGAGAGGACATACAGTTAAAGAGAAATGGCTTGATCTTCCCCAGGAGGTTGAGTCTGTTATTTGGGGGGACAAGTGTATCTCTACAGTTGCCACAGAGCACACCTATTGCTAGAAAATACATTAAACTCTCTATTAAATAAATTAGTATTTTTATTAATATTTCAATGTATTTCTGGGCAATATTCATGTTCATTTGTACTAATGTTATTTATTAATTCCTTGAAGTTATTAAGATGAGTAGATGAGTTTTCTGTTCCTGAAGTTACCATTTTCAGTTTCAGTCTTCAGCCGTTTTAGGGATACAGCTGCTGCTGGGGCATGACTTAGTGTAGTCCCCTATTAAATAGAGCATCCCTGTGCATTGCAAACATTTCCAAGTTACAGAACTAGAAAATACCAACAGGAATCAGAAGATTGTACAGACGTCTGCTCTGGCCTGCTCACTAGAAGAAGGATCAATACAAGATTTCCAATCCCAAAATATTGTGGGAAGAAAAGTTATAGAGTCTCCAGAGCTAACAACTTCTCTTTACGCAACAGGTTTCTACAAGGAAGGCACGAAAAGAAGATAGGACAGCTCCAGAGCATCAAGATGAGTCAGACACCTAAGATGGCACTATTTCTTCAGCTCAGAGGCATCAGTTAGACTGCAGCTTCCCAGATGAGTTTGGCAAAACACAGTACAGCTTTTATTCCCTTTAATAGCTGCAGTGTGATGTAAAAATGCCACTTTATAACTTATATGTGAGTAGCAATGCCCATTAACAAATCTATATCTTAAAAGCTGACACGAACTAGCCTCAGTAGAAATTCTTGGCAACTATTAGTTTGCTGAAGAATACATTTTTTAATATGTCCTTTGGAGTGATTGCTTTACACAGCTCCATACATGCTTTGGAGAATACTGATTATAACTAACAAATGGACAGATGTGCCTGAACAGGTACCCAGAGGGGTCATTACGATTTGGTCTGCTCTTTCTTGTGTCTCTGGATGATGTATGTGCTTGAATAGAATTACTCTGCACTACACTAAAACATCCTTGCCTGCCTGACAGCCTTAATAAAGCTCCTTTTAAAATCAGCAGGGAAGAACTCTAGATAAATTCAGAAAGTGCACTAAGGACTGGCTTCACAAATTTTAGTTTCTATGGTTGTACTGTGGACGTACTGTAGACAGAGAGACAAATTAGCATTGGCTTGTAGATTAATTAAGCAATACTGGCTTCCACAGCATCACTATGCACTATGTTCACAGTTTTTAGTTCATCAATATGCAAGAACTTTGATTTTAAAGTGCATGATGCAAAAATGTTGCCTGATTGCTCTGCATGAAGAGGAAAATTCTCTCTCCCGTTACCAGGTTCACTTAGCAGCAAAAGCTTTTTACTGGAAGTATTTAGTTTATCTGCAGAATGAGGTATTTCTTCTGTAGTAAGAGCAAACCTAGATAAAAATTATGTTCGACTATACAGACTTCCTTAGACTTTCTGGAACCAAATGATAAGACAATTGCCAAGGAGCTGTTGCGCACATTGCACGGTACTGTGAAACAGGCGGGTACGCAGGGCAATAGGGAGAAACAGAATGGGATTTAATACATGCTAAAATCTTAGTGGCTTTGTTTCGCTTCCAAGAATGTGAATTGAATGTCTTCCTGAATGCATTGGGATCCATGGACATAGAAAGAGCCTTGGCATAACAGGTGATTGCACACGATAGAAAGCTGGGCAGACTGAGCTGTCCCATGTATGTGCTGTCTAATCTAATGTCTGCTAAGGAACACTGCAGATTTCCTTACAGCACTGTGATCATATCCAAATGTTTTTATGACAACTAAAGGAAATTAATTTACTCAAACAAAATTAATAAATGTTTACAACCATTAAAAGAAACGCATGCAGCATTTTCCCTTTGCTTCTTTTTTTTCATAGATTTCTTATCTTTCTGGATTTTTAACCAAAAAAAAAAAAAAGGCAAAAAATCCCAAAGAAACCAAAAAACCCACTATACAAAGACATAGATCAACTTGTATGTGCATTGCAGATGCCACAGAAGAAACCTCCTGCTCTTTGCAGAAGAATATGTAGAGTAGACCAAGAATTTTGAATTGTTATCTCTTGTTTACCATTTGTGCACTGAATCAAGACAGTAGTGGGGCAGGTGTCTCAATGCTCCTGTAGAATGGAGATGCTTTCCCAAGTCAGGAGCTCTGGTGCCCAGCCCCTACATAAATGTTCTTTATTTTCTAAGTCAACACCATGCAGTATCTAAGAAGCACTGTAGAGATGAAACACTTTTTTAGAGATTAAATCACTCAGAGAAGTGAGCTATTTGCCAGAATGACACATACCTAACATTTTGGGGACTGAGACAAATTTACAAGTAGAGCATCCCAATTCTTTTCTTGTGTCTAATACATTAACTCAAATATTACTTATATAAGTAAGTGAAATCTGTCCTACTTGTAGTGTGCGTTTTGCAGAATTCAAGCTTTGATTTAAAAAAAACAAACACACAGATTCTGTGTTTTTTTCAGGCATGGGAGCAACTCTATAAACTAATCTGGAGACAGTGTGTAACAGACTTCTGGATCTGAGAGAAGAGAGTTTCTCTTTAAAGACTCAAAATCTGGAACCCATTTATGACTTCAAGGGGCAATAAACTTGAATATAACTCTTTTACTAAGGGATAACAAGCTTTTTCTGTTGAAATCCATTTTAGGGAGGGAACAAACTGTGCTGCAGCAGAGGAAATGCAGAGGTGACAGGACAAGATACAAGAAAACAGGAAAAAGGGAAGCAAAGAGAATAGAAGAAATGAGGAAAGATCAAACTCCATTAAGACAACATTGCCCATAATGAAGAAATATCTGAGGTTTTGGCTGTGAAGGTCAAAGGATAGAGGAGTGTTGCATGTAGGTAAAACCTTACAAAAAGAAGGGCTTGTAAAACCATTGCTCAGGCCTGTTATTTTGGCTAAGTAGAGGAGGACTATGGGAAAGTGGCTCAGCTGAATTAGAGTTAGAAAAACAAGTTATATAACCATGGTGTGCTCACATCGTGGTGTATAGTGGCTGGTTGAGTTATGTTTGTAATGATTTAAAACCATGTAGCTGACAATGGGCTAACTGCTTACGAAGGCCTGGTTTGTGCAATAAAGCAGCTCTCCTCTGCACTGCCTGGGGACTCTGCGCTGCTTTTCTTCCCACAGAGGAGAGGTAAGATTTGTAGGTGATATCACTACTAATGGTTTGTATCAGTTGTTTTAATTAATCTTTTTACCTTTGCATACCAATATGGTATGGCCTCTGGTACTGACAACCACCAAGGTTTTTTGTCAGAAAGTTTGGTTGTCTTGGGTTTTTGCTTATTTGCTTTTGTTTGTTGGAAGTACATTTTTCAGGATTTCATGGAAACTCCTTTAATCAAAACCCCTGAAACTTTTCATTTTCCTGTGAAAAACTTATCATTGCTTGCAGGAGAAAACATAATTGAAACTAAACATTCTTTTTTTTGATGGGTGATTTTAATATGCATAATATTACATTGAACATGACAGTATTTTTCAAGAAAAAGAAGATTAAAATATTAACTACTAACTTCACTGAATGGAATTATTTTCTACCTTAAAGAACTGCCCTGGCTCACAACAATTTCTCTTCTTATTGCCTGACTGCTGAAACAAATTTGTAATGATTTCCTGCCACTACCTCAGAACAAAAAAATTTATAAAGTAAGGGAATCACACTAAATATACCCTGAGTTCTGTGATAGGGATCTTGCTGGCAGGAGCTGCACTGCAGCTTTATGAAGTGTCCTACAGTAAATACAGCAGATGAAGTAACACCTGCTGAAGAGTATTTCAAAGAGTGACCAGATATGCCTCCCCAATGCTGTCCCCACTGAGCACAAGGAACAAACTCAGATGGATGCATTGATCTCCCAACCAGACTTCATCCATCAGCTACCCCCACTTTTCTCAGGGTTACCCCAAAAGCAGGAGGTTACTTATCATCACTTCTCTAGTCGAGGCAGGTGATATTCTAAGTTACAGCCATCCTGGAAGCAGGTGGGAAGTGAAAAGTGAAGATTCTAATGGAAAAGTAGGGATAGAGGTGGGTAGCAAGAAAATGCTTGTCAAAAACACAGCAGAAGTAAGAGACAGCAACATAAGGGGAGGTTGAGGTCACACATGTCAGGAACACAGACAAAGGGAGAGAAAACAGATCTGTTGCCTGACTCTTCTTAGGGTAAGGCATAAGGATATCATGTCTTCTATTGTGGTGTTTGCTAGGGCTGTGATGGCAACAGATGGTTTAGTGCACTACTTGATGGTGCCTGTTGCTGAGAGAACTGAGGAAAGTGAGGTCAGAGTAGGTGCACAGGGCCTGGAAGACATTAATGATGCTTCTGCTATGAGGTGCCTCCATGATTGCTAGGGCATTAGCAGCGACCACAACATGTCTGTATCCCAGTGTCTGCATCCAGCTGCCCAAAACTCTATTCCACTGAGACCATGAAGGATGCAGGATCAATTTCAGTGTGTGAGTGGCCTGGGTTCAGAAGTGTTTAGGACTCTTGCCAGGGTCACGTCAAGTAGGCACATAATTTGGATGCAGCTACCTCTTGCAGGCAGCAATTTTCAGTATACAGACACAGACTAAGCTTGCATTTTGGCCATATGGTCGGAAATCACTGTCAGGCCCCCTCTGGTTACTAATATGGTTGTAGACCTGGTCCTCTTGCAGGCAAGAGTTTATCTGGGACAGAATCGACCTCTACTCCATCACCTGGCTGGCTTGATTTCCTCTCTGCAGTTCCCTGCATTGATTACCTGTATATGGGCCTCCACATTCATTCTGCTGGCTCTAGATGATTTATGTCATCACCTATGAAAAATTGCTACCTTGAATTTCTCATCACCTTTGTCCCTTTAGAAGTTGCAAAGGGTTCAAAACAATGACTGTGAGCTCTGCTCTGTAACTCATTGGTATCATTGGTAGGGTTTGGAGAGAAAGTGACAGCAATGTGTGTACTTACAGTGTGGTACTACAGCAGCAATGGCAGTGGAAAGCATTGTCTTACTCAAGAACACCCTTCAGACCCTAAGAAAATGCAAGGAAGAAGGGAAAGAAAGAATACTTTGTGAACAGCAGGTGAAGGTCAAGTGCACATGCTTACAGCACAGACTCACTTTCTCTTCTCTTCTGCTTGACCACTGATCATGGAAATGTGTGCAGGACTCAGCTCACAGGGAGGTACTCTGCCAGACCAGAGGGAGAATAATTATTCCAAGAACACAACATCTCATGTCCTTCTCTCGCTTTTTAAATAGGATTATAATCCTACTTAAATAAAAATAAACTGAAATACTTCAAGCCAGTGCTATTTAAATTAAAGTTAATTTTATCCTCCTGTATTGTGGAATAAAGAAGTATTTGCTGATACTTTGGGTAGAGAAGAGCTAAGATGATATGTATTTTTTCTTTGTAGAAACCTCTTTCTGTATCAATAAATACAGCAAAGCCAATGCTTGCCATGTCCTTAATTCTTGCACAGGTTTCTGCTTTCCATAAATTTCAACAGATTCACTGACATCCAAATGCTTTTTTGTAAGAGTTGATAACTGCCACAGTAATGGGAGGCAGAACCATCCATTATCCAAATAACTTTGCAGACAAGCACTAACAAATATTTTAATTCCCCACCTGTATTACTAGTCATCTTCCAGCTCTGCATGAGCACCTCCAACCCAGGCTCCTGGAGCTGGAAATGAACCTGGAGGTTCTACACTATTCTAGACTATTAACAGTTATGACTTAGAAGATTTTAATTAAAATTTCATATTAATAATACCAAACACATAATGGTTTGTTACTGAAGATAATTTCTATATGCTACATAGTAGATACTGGAAACATGAATGTCTCCCTCCTCATCATTCCTTGGCCTACGGCTCCTGACTAAATCACCCACTTCCCTCTTCTGCTGTCAGGCAGTGTAAACAATTTCCCTTCACTGTTTGCTGGGATCCAAGAAACAAATGATAAACAGAATCACTAACGTATTAGGAGATAGAATGCATGAGGTCTGGCCCTCATACTTGTCCTAAAGAAAAATGGGGCTTAAGTTGTGACTAGCACCATTGCCAGAAGACATTTCCCACCTTCAGATCTTAGGTATGGAACATATTTAAATCACAAAATACAGAAAATTTACTGGAGGTCTCAGTAAACAGCATCTCAAAAAACATCAGGGCTCCTGTGCACCTGGAGGTGGAAACTCCCATCCAAAACTCCATGCAAAGGGAGAGAGATTGCATTGTGCTGAGGGGGAAGAGTTGGGTGATCCTTTTCCCCAGACAGTGTGCAGCACCAGGAGATTTATCAGAGAAACTGTCCTTCCATGGAGTGGAAGGAAAATGGTAAAAGGAGCAATAAATCCACATGTCCTTCCAGATGTTCCTGAGTTGTCTTGCAGAAGCACCTGGGAGCTGGATGCAATGACACTTCTTTATGTGACCTGGGGCTCTACCTCTGTCCAGCCAAGAATGCAGCAAATATTACTTATTTGCCATCAGGACTGGCATGCAAGTGATCTTTTCAGCTGATTTGGTTGAAGCTGTGGGTTTGGCTCTTCCTGATGCCTGTCATGCTTACTTCCTTTGGTGAAATTAGGGCTTCACATGCAGAGTATATCACCTATAGCTCCAGAATCATCCTAGTCCAGTGAACAGGACTGTGTTCTCTCCTTCCCCCTTGCACACCTCCTCAACTGCTTTGGGGGATCCTTCACTAAAGTTTGTGATCAGAGACAATAGAATTAAATTTCACAAGGTTTAAAAGAAACTTTGGATATGATGAACCATTCCCATCCTCATCCATCCATTATTGTGTTAAGAGATTCAGTTCACAGAGTGTTTAGCATTGGTGCCTGTCAGACCCGATGGTTCTGCTTCCTTATCCAAATATCAAAAGCAAAAGGTAGAAGAATACCCTGGGCACTTGTACTATACTCTACCTTGCAGTATATCTGGTACTCTTTTACTCATGTAGGAAACCTCTTTGATGCACCCTTTATATTTTGTGACACCTCAAACAAGCAAAGAGCTCTCATATCCTTCATGAAACCTGCACCACCCTTTCAAACCCTGCAGTAGACTACAATTCATTTTCATATTTGCATCAGAATATTTGAGAACAGGGTACTTGTAGCTTTTGAGAAATATGCGAGGCACTACGTCCATTTTGCTTCCACATGTCATTCAAGCCAAAGGTCAATCCATATTCTCAACACTCTCAGCACAGATGGTAACCACACTTCTGGCATGAAGGACCATTTTGGTGTCTAAAATAGCTAAATGCTAAATGCTCTAAATTTTGCCAGTATAGAATGACTAAAGAAAAAAGTGTGTTGTTGTTCCAAGACCAATGATGCTGACACAGGAGTTCAGAAAGCTGGCTGAGAAAATTATGAGACCCAGTCATTTGAAGAATTAATAATAATTATTATAATTATAATAATTATTATTATCTTACTTCCTGCTTGAATTTGACCTGACTTTTCATAGGAATGGAGCTCCCTGGCTACCTACCTGTACTGACCTGGCAGTGTCAGAAACAAAATCAGCACACCACACCTGAATTTCTCAAGCCAATACAGAAAACCAAGCAAGAAGGATAAGCATTTTTATCACTGTTCAATTCTGACACAGCCATCACTTCTCTGTACATTATATTCAAAACGGAGGGAAACCAACACTAAGCACGATTTACTAACTTAAAATTTTAAGAGGGGAAAGAAACATGGAATTGAGATCATATATATTCCAATCTCCAGGCAAATGAATGATAGAAGTTTGGAAATGAGGTGGTAAGCTACCTACTGTGACAAAACCTCAGTGAGCCATTTCTCCTACTATCCCTGTCCTATCTGCTAGCAGAACAGTTACCTGATGACTTAAAACAGGAGGACACAAGCAAAAGCTAAATATAGATCAGTCATAAGTGTTTATATTTGAAACATCTATGCAACTGGATACAAAACAAAGGCACTGCAGCAAAACACACACAAAACACAAACCCATGACATGACACTAGGATTGCAATCTGTGTATGTTATGAACAAAAGAAAACACTTTTTACTGTAAGTGGGATAGAACAGGTTACTCAGAGAGGTTGTGGAGTTCTCACCCTTGAAGAGGTTCAAACTGTGCCAGAACAGAGTCCCTGGCAACTTCTCTAGGTGACCCTGCCAGACCAGGTGAGTGGGATCAGATATCTCCAGATCTCTCTTTCTGCATAAAGACTTCTAATTAATTTGTGTAAGTACTAACACATGCAGTTCA
This sequence comes from Catharus ustulatus, assembly GCF_009819885.2. Lineage (NCBI taxonomy): Eukaryota > Metazoa > Chordata > Aves > Passeriformes > Turdidae > Catharus > Catharus ustulatus. Next base: position 52,185,276 of record NC_046224.1, on the reverse strand, counting down.
TTTAGAAGTAGTAGGCTCACGTGTCCTGTCAAGTTCCACACATACCATTTCTACTCTCCTGTGTGAAAGCACAACAGGAGTTCATGAAGAGCAACAGTCTGTGAGACCTAGGTAACCATTTATATAGATTATAAGGTGTATTATGAAAATAGACTAAAATAGCTTATCCTTGTGCCTTGGTCTGCCCATTTGTCTTAGTAATTTTTGCCCCAGTGGCTTTCATTGCCTGCAAAAATCCTGGTTATTAAAGACTACACAATATTATTTCCTGACTGCAAGTAGCTCATCTGGGGAGTGTGAGCAGCTGCAGTACTGTGCAGGATAGGAGGAAGCTTTCTTTTGTATGCTCTGGGCCCTTTTCACATCACTTGTAATGATAAATGGCCTAATATTCGCAAAACACTTTGTCCTTTGGACAAGCACTTATGAAGTAGATGCTTCTGTTTTGCTTCCCTAACAGTCCTTTTTGTTTCTTTTGTAAACCCTCATAAAGAGAATGAAGAGTCTAGTTAAAGGAGGTATTTTGTAGCAGCTTGTTTTGTTTTACTTTTATTTTTTAATGTATCATTATTGTATGGAAAAATGGGACCTATCTTGCCATTTTCATTCCTAATTAATCTTTTCTATGCTGGATGTCCAAAGAGCCTCTGGTGATTCCTCAAGGAAGCCATTTCTCCAAGCCAGGAGGCCAGTATTCATTTTGGTGGCTTGTCCTGCACGCTGATGTACCAGGTCCTCTCTGTCCTCTTTTCACAAGCCCACATTTTCAAAAATCTTGTATCAGCATGGTCCAATTGGTCAGAACAAGGGGTTATCTGAATCTCTATCTTATCTCTGTCACTGCCAGTTGCCAACACCCAAAGACAAAAGTGTGTGTCACTGTATTTTACAAATATTTTCCCTCCAGCAGTTTGAAGAATAAGGATTTTACTGACCCGGAAGGGATGAATGTGTTTAATGACTGCCATAGGTTCTTCTGGGAGGTTTGTTCAGTTGCCATTTGAACTCCCTAAAGTTCTAATATGGCCATGTCTGCCACCTGTCTATGTGGGAAGAACCAGACCAAGGACCCTCTTTTATACTGAGTACACCCCCAGCTAGTTTCTCTCAATACCTTGTGTTTTTGTTCTAAACAGATGCCAAAGGACTGTTTCTTCAATGCTAGTCATGACTTCAGAGACTTTTGTTGTATCTCATCCCTCTCAATAGTTCTTTTCCAGTCAGTTTGGGCATTCCTTCTACAGAATATATTCCATACTTTCATCACTCTTGTGGTCTGCCTTTGTAACTTTTCCATTGGTACCACCCATTCTGAAATGGATTAAAGGAAACATTTCAGAGAGCTAACCATCAATTTACACAGTGGCATAACTTTGCTTTGTTCCATTGCTGTGTTCCTTTCTAATAATCTCTAATATACAACTGCGTTTTTGACTGTTCCCAACTGCTAACCTAATAGATTTCTAGAAATATTTATAAAACTAAAACCTTGTTCAAGAGACAGGGCATTCTTCTCCCTGGATGTGGGATGACTGAACAGTAATATCCCCTTTTCTTATCTTAATTTCCTGTCCCAGTCCAAATTCCAGGTAGTAGGCATATTTGGTGAGGAGTGAGCTTTGATGACCAAAGATGAACTCCTGTTTCTTTGCAGTTTACTACAGTGGGCAAAAGGCCTTAGATGATTTCAACAATGTTTAATCCATTAACCATTTTAGTCTCTCACACCTGCCCTATAATCTTGGATTCCTCTACACTTCTCTTCTGATATAAATTTAAGCCGAGGTCCAGGAAAAGAAGGTATTTTTAAAGGGAATTCTTGAGCCATGGTGTATCACATGAACTCTTATTCACATGATCTGGTCAGGAATGGTCAGGATACCACACAGCACAGCTCTGTAAAGGATGGAGCTTTGAGCTCCCCCTACATTAGTGCCCCCACTGACCAGGAAGCTGACCACAGTGAACACATCCCCTTCCCAGCACATTTGGTACCTCATGCACAAGTCAGCTTTCAGAGAGCTGTATCTCCTGCTTGACAAAAGGCAGAATCACGTCAGGTATCCTCTGTGGAAAGATGACAAGCACAGTACATGCATGAGTGTTAAGCATAAAATCAATAAGCACCATTCACTTTTAATGATGCTTAATACCCCAAAACACTTACTACCCACTCCATTTATTTTTCCCTTTTATGCAGTATGCAGTGGCTATGTTCAGCTTCACAACAGATTTATTCCTGAATGCCGCAGCTTTTGAAGAGTCAGTAAATGGTTATCATAAAAAGTAATTTGTATCAAACCACAGTCCCTTAATGAGGCACAAGGGAAAAAACAGTCAGTTCTATGGCCCATCTTTAAAAACATTTGCGATATTTCCCTCAACCATTCTTGGAATAGTGGAGTCTGCTGAGTTTTCCCTGTTCTGGAGTTTGACTTTCACCAGTATTCCCTGTATTACATTTGACATTTCCCTGCATTAGCTTTGACATTACCCTGCTTTTTTATTCTGTAACAACTTTGCCTTAAGGGGTAAGCATGTACTTTTTCCTCACCAATTTTAAAGTAGGTAAAACATCCATAGTAATCCCCCAGAGTTCAGGTAATTTAGTCACTGCATCTTCACTCAGGTGGTCTTGACTTCAGTTCAACTCCAGGCTCAGTCATTTGCCTCCAGATCTGAGACTTTAACAAAAATCCTAGTCCATGTGGATTGCTCCAGAGCCTATGTTTCTCAGACTTCAACATGTCATCAAAAAGGATCATCAAGCCTAAGTATATCAATGACAAAAGGACAGCTACTCAGGAGGGAACCAACCAACCTGAAAAAGTTCTCAAAAAAAACTACAAATGTACAAGAATTTTCCTTGGTATCCAAGTGACATGTACAAGACATTCTTTGGGCTCATCTGACAATGAAGGAATGGGAACCCCTTTGCCTATCCATGCATTTCTCTGCCTGCTTTAGGAAAAAAATAATGCTAGGACAAAGTAGGTCTCGATGATAACGACTGCACATGTTGTCTGACTGCTGAATGTGGATACTCCCGAAAATCTGTTGGCTTGTTCATAGAGAGAGGAGAAAGCTGGGACAGAGTGCAAGGGGTGCTACACCAGGAGGAAGAGTCCTACAGGGATGAGGCAGTACTATTACAGAAGAGTGGTGTGAGTACAAGGTATTTTCCCTTTCCCACTTTGCTGGAAGCAGCTGTTCAAGTCTGGTTTAGGGTGAATTCAGGATGTGCTCAGGAACAGAGAACTAGCAGGATCCAGAGGAAAATGCTCCAAGCTGTCTGGTGGCAGTTAACTGTGGCTGTTGCGGGAACCTCTCAAAACTGGAATAGCAACAGAAGATGAAAAAGACGACAAAGTTACAAAAAGCACAGACCAGATTTTGCTGGTGTATTGCTTTCCTTCTAGGAGCCATTTCAAGAAGTTGCTGTGATGCACTGATTTTACAAAGTAAAAAGGATACTCCTAGCTCATTCCTCTGTGTCCAGGGGTCAGATTTTGGGTTATAGAAAGAAAATTTAATGGTAAGTTTAAAAGTGACCTTAATCATGTGCAAGCAAAAGCATTCTAAGAATTTTTTCTCTCTTGCTTAGAGTTTGGCGATATATGTTTTAAAGCAGTAAGATATGTTCCTTCTTGAAATAATTGGATCAGAAAGCCTAAATAACAAACAGGAAAATCTCTACATTACCCTGACCCCAAGGTTAGGGGTTCCGTACATCATCAGCTATGATTTAATATAGGGACCTGCAGTCTGGGCATAAAATGTTCAGTGAAGTATAGTCAACTGTACTCTGAAGTCTACTGTAAAGAGCATAGCCAAAGTCCTCTGTAACAAGAGATGAGATTCTAATACCTGCTTGAGAGATCTTGAATTTTGAGACATATCCCTTTGGAGAGAAGACCTATAGCTTCAGGCAGAACAGAGTATTTTCCCTATATTTTCTAATTAAAGCAAACCAATAAAGTCTTATAGCACTGGAATTCTAGGTTGTGTGAGTGCATATACCAATTATATTACTACAAATTTGTAACTGTGATTTAAAGCTGAGACTTATAATTTAATCTAGTGTATACAGTCTTTCACTTTGGAATCAGTATCAATGTAATACTGGCTCTCTATTGAAGAGTATTCTCTCTCTCAGAAACTTATATTAATAAAAAGGGCCTTCTTTTTGTTCTTTCCACCATTATTATATTTTTCTACTAATATTTAGTGATAGTTACCTAGCATTCAATTATTTCCCTTGATACATCCTCAGTAAGGGAATTTAAGTGAAAGCATACCCAAAAAATCCTTGTTGCAACAGATTCTAATGTCTTTGCAATTCTGAAATTCTGTAATGTCTTGTCAAAAGCACGCATCTTACTGTACTAGGTCAGTTACGGGCTCAGCTGGAGAAGCCTCTACTTTGGAAAGTCAAATGCAGAGTAGAACTACAGCTCATTATGTGCATGTGCTGTAAAACATAAATTACTTGTAATAAAAAGATGGTGTCATTTCACATGGCATGTTAGACAAATAGGCCTACCTTGGACATTGTGCACATAATTTTTATGTAAGAGAAAGAAGACACATAGGAATGAGAAACAGAGATGACTCATCATCCCAACAGTCTGTAATTCCGGCAAAATGTCTTGGCACATTTGGACAGCGCAGTCATGGAATCCCATCCATATAACAGAAAGTTCATAGGCTAGGATGGCTATCAGAAAATGCACAAACTCATATTTTTGCAAGTTAAGAATGGTACCCAGAGTGGGACACATTCAATTTGCACACATCTAGGCTGCCTTTCAGAATGAATGTACAAGATATTACTTCTGGTTCATAACTTGCATACTGATTTCCCTGTTCACTACAGCATCTGCAAATGATTTGTACCCATTGGCAATGCAGGTAAGAACTGCTTCTCCAGTGACCACCACACAGAACTAACATCCACTGGTTCCCAAAGTTTAAATATTTTATTATGGCCCAGCATTTAAGTCCTCTGACAACTGTGACAATCTATGGAGGAAAAAAACTGGGCCATTGGAAATAACCTTGGTTGTTTAACTGTGTGCACCTCTGTGAATATCCTTAACAATGTTTATAAACAACCTTACAATCTCTAAAGTAAGGCATGATTGGAAACAGAACACGGGCATTCCCGGTTTTCATTGTGAGTTTCTTGGGATTGTTAGGGATAATCAGGCTGAAAAGTGAGGCTTGCAGAAAGCCCTTAGTTCTTCATTAGGAAGAAAATACTAAATTAGTAGGAAAATGCTCTTCATCTAGAGGGGAATTTCAGGCTTGTATTTATTGTCCCTCAGCGTATAACTGAAATACTACTCCTTGCTAATCAGCTTGGAGCAAAGAACTTCTCTCAGTGCTTTTTATTGAAGTCCTGCTTTTTATGTTGAAGTGCTCGGAAGAAGGAAGGAAGGAAGGAAGGAAGGAAGGAAGGAAGGAAGGAAGGAAGGAAGGAAGGAAGGAAGGACGGAAGGAAGGAAGGAAGGATTCTTCTTCCCAAACCTAATAGTCTATTAAAATATGGAACTTAATTACAATTGGTTTTTTTCTCTTTTAATAAGGCTTTAGCTTGGTTTGGGACAATGCAATAAGACTAGTCTTTGTTTAACACAGAATGCGTTCTGCAGTGGCACAGTTGTATGGCTCCAGATGATGTGTATCATATCTACTAGAGATGCTATTTTATCCTGTAGGAAGACTGAAGGCGTTCAGCCAGACTTCTCATCAGTCTGGCTAAAAAGCTCCAGGCTGAAAATAAATCACAAGAAATTTAATCATGCGTTATAAAATATAAACACTTTCTTTCCTCTTCAATTCAAGTATTTTGTAACAGCTAATATATAACTTCTCTCTCTTCTGCTTTAGCTTTGACTCTTGTAATTTTTTTCAGAAAAGTGAGAATCCAACACAGTTTGGGGAAAAATGAAGAGTATACAAACTCAGTACATGAAACATTTTCAAGAATAACTTTAATAAGAAAGTTAAAAAAGGCAATAATGCAAACCTTCATCTGAAAGAAATATAGACAAGTATTAAATATTTTTGCCTCTATTTGTCCAAAAATAGACACTTGGGAGAAGGAAATTTTGGCTGCCCTATTTTGCCACTCAGTCACAGTATCAGTATTTCAAATTCTGAATAGTAGAACATAAATATATTTTTTTAAAAAATACTGTATTTCGCATATAAAATACGACAAAGTCCAATGATCACAGTCTGTTCTCATCACATAGCCCTAATAGCTAGCATAGGATTTTTCATGCACAAAATAGAAATAAAAGCTGCTCTTAGAGAGGGAAAAATAAGAATGGTTGTAAGTCTATTAAGTGGCATAACTAAACAGGAACACCATCATGTGTGATAAATAACACACAGGTAAAAGAACACTGTGTCGTACAGAATTTTGATCAGACAAGAACCCTTGAGAAACAGACCAGAACAGAAAACTATCAATATATTATAACTAGTATGATGTATCTAATAAAAATAAGTTCTACCTGAAGTCCCAGAAGAAAAAAAATAGCAAACAGTAGTTGTGTACATTACTTTTATGTCTATAGAGCACAATGTTGAAAAATCTCATCATGCTTTGACTGAGAATGCTGGAATAAACCAGGCCAAAGAAGGTAAGTCTGCTCTTCTCAACTGTATATTTAAGTTTAGAGCAGTGATGAAACTGTATCTGATCTACCTACAAAAGAGGCAGCGTCACCCTCCCCAACCCTTATAGCCAAGGATCTCCCACTTTCAGTAGCAAGAGCTGTCTTAGATTGTTAGGTCAGTTGTAAAACTGCATTGTCAAAACAGCCTTCTTAAATGTTTTCCCTTTGGACAAATCCAGCAACTTGACAAACTGCATCTAAATTATTGAGATAACAGGAATTATTAAATCGTGCAGCACCAGAAGTGTGTCTGAATGGGACAGATACCTATGGAATGCTGCTTTCCTGTAAAATGTATGACAAATGCAGTTTAAAACAGATGCCATTGCAGAAAAATCTCACAATATTAGAAGTTCACACAACCATTGGAGTACTGATCACCTCCTCAAATCATTTGAGAAATACTGAACTTGATTCAAGGGAGAAGGGAGCTTTCTCATAAAGCTGCTGGTATTTGAACGAGGGCATGAAATTTTATTAAGATATTCCTGAGTTCAGTATTGTACTACAGAGTAGAAACTCCCATTTTGAAGGCTACATACACACTCCTTTCTTCCGGCGTTCACCACAGTTGACCATCTCTTCACTTGCTTTCCAATTACCTGCCTCAGCCATTGGGACACCAAACATTAGCCAATTACCTTCTCAGAGGTCATCTTTCTCAAACAGTGCCTCCTGCATTCCCAACAACATCTAAGACCATCTTTCTTGCAAGTTTTTCTTGAGTGATTAAGACACTACTGACTGTAGTACTTCAGTGAAAGTGGGGATCTCCCTGCAGAGGTCTACAAACTTGGCAAGGCTGTGGTGAGTGCCCTGAGGGCATGGCCAAGGCCAGGAGGGTGTTCTGTGGCTGACAAGACATGAGCATGCAACAAAAACCAGACACTCTGTGGGCCTCTGAGAAATGCCTCTGTCCATAGACAATACCAAGGGACAGAAGGAAAATGAGAATGGAGTCCACTGGGGGAGTCACTCTCAGGTGGGCACCTGAGATTCAGATTCTCTGAATGGGGGAAAAAAGCCCCTAAGAGGATACCCCAGGTCACAAAACCAAAGGGGGTGCCATCATGCATGGGAAGAGGATCACTTTGCTGTTTTACAACAGGATCTGCAAGAAGGCAAGAGCAGACACAGACAAAGAACCCGGCATGTTTTATTCTGAAAAGAGTTTCATCCGGTGAATTGAATCCAGATAGAGCCCATGTCTTTCACCTCAGCTACTCCTGTGTCCAGCCTCAAGTACACAGCAAGAGTTACGATGCTGAATTCCTTCTGTCACCTTCTTTGTTGAGCAAACTCCCAACTGACCTCTGGCAGATGGGAGACAAGCAGAACATTGAAATCTGAGATGCTGATGGATGCTCCAAGGAAGTGACATGGACTATTTACCTGATCCTCCTCATCCTTTCTTCCAAGTCCTACAAGCAGCACCACACCAGTGACCATCTTGTTAATCCATACACTGGGAAGAGCTGGTCCCATGGCCTTTTTTTCTCCTGGTCATGCTGCATTGTGCTAAATACCTGAGGCAGCCCAGGCCTCCCTTCACCTGCTTCAGGACTTCAGAATTCAAGCTCCAAGACTTCCTCAACATTCCCTGAGGCATCTTCCTCTCCTCACCTCAGACAAAAACAGCTGGTCACCTTGAAACATAAAAAGTGGAATTTAAAGGTTTTATTAGAAGCAATAAAAAATTATTGTATTTATATCACAAAGAAGCTACCAGATAAGCAAATATAGCTGAGTTATGACAGGCTACAATTTGCTTAAATGTAATACAATATAAACATCAAATTTCAGCCATTATATGAGAGAAAGTTAATCAGATAATAAAAATTTGTCTAGACATTGTCAGTTGTTAGACCATGGAGACACTAATCTATCTTTTTAGCAGAAACACACAAAATATTAATATTGATTCAGACTTCTGTATTAAACCACAAACCATGTTAAAAGCCAAAAATTTTAATTTTGCAGGTAAAGCCTGCCTACCATCTCTATGGGATTGTATGTTACAGACTCCCAAAAGGTTTTTTAAAAATCTCTTACACATGGCAGATGAGTTGTTGTAGTTCCACTCTGAATATATGCACAGGCATCATCTGCTCTGCATAACACATAATGATGGTCTTTAGGATGCCACCATGTCCTTAATATAAGAAAGCATAAGCATATGCCTGAATATTCATGCCAAAAATACTTTCTTTCCATTCCTCATTACAGCAGATTTAGGTTGTTGTTATCTTTAATAATAAAGATTAAAATAAAACAGCAACAGTAATATGGTTTATACTGTTCATTATAATTTGAGGGGGTTTTTTTGGTTTTTCTTTACACATGCTCACTACCGAGATTCACTAGTATTCCTAGATTTTGGGAAGAAAAAACAGAAGATTTGGGTGATGAGAGACAGAAGAACCAAAGGAAGAGCTCAGAGAAGAAGCAGCAGTATTGAGATATCATACATGTATGGACAAAACACACGGATGCACATCACACCTCTCCCCCTTCTCATCGCGAAATTTGGCGTTGCCACAATAAAAGTCAGCCTGCGGCCAGGCATTCCTGTACTTTGTCAATATCACCTTTTCTCTCTCATGACCACAGAAGATCTTGAGTTTCCTGTGACAGGGCTCATGAGTCCCACCTAAAACACACAGTCTCTCTTGGATGGGATCCTGAGCATCAGGCAGGTGAACACATGACATCACCTGGAGTCTAGTGCACACAAGGGGTGTTGTATCACACTGTAGGCATCTCATTTAGAAGCAATTAATCCCAAAACACTGGTGATTAGCAAGAAGACACCCATGCAAGTGCGAAGTGTGTTCTGACAAAGCAATGCAAAACAGTATCCAGCTAACCAGGCAAACCTGGAGATAAGGGGAAGCTAAAGAAGGGCCAGATGGGCACCCAGGGCACACGATCCCCTGGGAATGGCACTGCCAAGGGGCAGTGTAGGGCTGAGGAGGGATGAAATAGGGAGAGGAAGAGCAGAATGCTGACTCTTAGAGGGACAGCAATAAATCCAGTCAGAAATTGCCAAATTCAAATACGACAACCATCTTTAACAGGCTCCTAGGACCTCTCTGAAAACTCTCTGGAATGAGCTTTTAGAGAATCCTATTTAAAAATCTCTTAGGAAAAATAGTTTTCTTTATTTTTTCATTACATTAGACTTGTAGTTCAAAAATCCATTCTTCCTGTGGCCAATGGCCATGTCTCTTAAGTAATTTTTTGATGATCTGAACCAGTAATTCTAGTAATATTTGACTGAAGGAGCTACAATCATAATTTGTAGTATAGAAATGCTGTCTGCAAAAGACCTCTAGACTGTGAGGGTTATACTAAGCAGTCTTCCTGTATAATTTAACCATTTGTAGCTAAGTGCTGGACTATACACAACAGGGCTGAGTTTTTTTCATTCCATTGCAATAATAAAGTGATTGACCAAACATTTTTCGTTGAAAAAAATAGCATATTACAGTAGAACTGAAATATAAATGTAAGACTAAGAAATCTTAGAATGGTTTGCTACTTGCCTTTACGGTTTGTGAAGTATAGCAATTATTTGCTAGTAGAGTTAACATAAAATTTTTCTCTACTCTTTTTATCCTGCTATTGCAGAAATTGCAGCATTCTCTAGATCAAGATGAATTTGTTGCTATGGTAATAAAAGCTTTAGTTTTCAAGTTTCTATAAAACAGTGGTACTTTTTTTTTTTTTTTTTTGTGTGTGTGTGTGTGTGTGTGTGTGTGTGTGACAGGAATGGGCTCATAAATTACAGTAGCTTCAGAAAACCCCTGCACTGTAATTCTCCATACAGAAGTTTTGGACCCACTGTGTATGATCTCTTGTGCATATGATGATATCAGTTCTCTTGTTTGCATCCAAAATTTCCCCATGGAGGGACCTGTAATCATAGTGACTAACATCAACACAAAGTCCTTGCACCAGCCAGCATTCACGCCATCCCCTGGTCAGCCCACTCCCGGCAGCCCCTTGGCCCTGGGATCTCCATCACCAGGGTGTCCCTACCCTGGCAGAGGGGATTTGTTTTGGGAAATTGGCTAAATATTCCTACAGAGACCCTCTGCCAGGCTGCCCTGCAGGACAGACAGCCAAGTACAGCAAAATGAAAGTGCAGTGCATCTCATTGTCCACAACCAGAGTCTGTAGCCAGTCATAGCTTTGTGGAGAGAAATGTTAGGCCAGAAAAGTACCAGAGCAGCAGCCTACCAGCTGGCATGGACAACCAAAATGCTACTAGACATCTGTTTCACAGTACTATCAAGTGAAGACTAGGAAAAGCAGAAAACAAACAGCACAAAGGGTCATGTTGAATCATTTGCCTTACTCTAAAAAACAGAGATGGTGCTCAACATAATTAAACAAATGCAATTTTTTCCATCATTAAAAAATCAGTTCAGCCAGAAGAAAATTGTGAAGGTAATGAATATACATACGGAATGAAGGAGAGTAAAGTAATTTAACATATGATGCTTCAGTTCACACACAATTTAAAATTGTTCTTAACTTTGCATATTAAATTTTTTGTTTTGTTTCAGTAAAGTACTACAGCAAAGTAATTTCTATAAAAATGAAAACCAGTGCTACTGGGAATTTGGATTTAGTAGCTTTCTGTACATAATTGCAGAAGGCTTGACACTTTGATGCAAAACTGATTTATAAATGTATTTCGATGCATATATTGTGATTGAAAAGCATTATTAATGTATTTTTCAAGTTGATGGACAAACCTTACGTTGTCAGACTAACTGTTGCAAGCAGAAAGTTAAACAAAGTAGGGAAATAAATTGGTGCCACCTCAGGGTACAATCAAGACGTGGGCATATCTCTTTCTTCTTTTACAGTGCCTGGATGTTTGATAATGATAGCCAAAATTATAAAATGCTTTGAAGGAATTGTGATCCTCTAATTGTAAGACATTAACTTTTGAAACACGTTACTTTAGATGTATCCTTTCTTATATTATTCTGAGAGGATACAATTAATCTCTAAAAGTAAAATTTGAGCAACCCCTTAAAGAATGTATTTGAGGGCAACCACTATTAATTCCTGTATAGTGGCCAAAACATAGCCTATACATCTTGAGCAGAAACTGACTTAAATTCCAGTAAATCCCATTTTAGGCAGAAGACCATTAACATTATTAAATCAGTAGGCCATTAGGGAAACAGTAGGAGCACTGTGACTATAGTGACATTATTCCTTAGTTGGACCCAAAACACAGTCATGATGTCTCTATTCCCTGGTCTCCCATATTGCTTAATGGGGTGCCATCAAAGTCCAGGAATGGATTTTCAAAGAGGAGTAGTTCCCCTGCTCAGCTGTGAGACGAAAAGTGGCATTCACTGCAGCAACTTGCTTAGGAGAGCAGGATGGGTCCCTGGAAAGTTTACATCAATGTCTCTCCTTGATTTGCCAGCTCTGCTCCTTTCAGCTTGGGAAGAGGACTGCTCGAGGAATACAATCTAAAAGCACATCACTCACCTTGCTAAGGAGCCCAGGGCTGCAGCCAGGTCTCTGCAGAGTGGAGTAAATGCAGTGTGACTGGCACGGTGAGCTGGCGAGCTTCAGAGCTGAGCCAGGGCTCTGCTCCCAGGAGAGTGAGTGTAGCAAGCATTCTACCTGCTAAACTGAAATGAAATACTCTTTTCTTGCAAGACCATTTCACAAAATCTCAAGCAGGAGGACATGAGAGGAGAATAAGGTTATAGGGAGAGAGTGGTTCTTGACATATTGAAGCATCTGAACAGGTTTTTTGACAAGCAAAATTTTCCTATGTGATACTTGAGAACAAGCCAGACCACCAGTTACAGAGTTAGTTTTATTAGAAAGAAACTTACCATGATACCCACTTGCTTAATCTTGGGGAAATCTCTGCTCATACCCCAAACCTACCAATTTAAACAAAAAGCTCGTAGCTAAGACAGATGAACTGGCATTTTTAAGAACCCAGAGGTCTTGTTCCTGCATCCTTGTTCTCACCATTTCTTAGAAAGGAACTGTTGCTTTTCCCGAAGAAGAAAATAAAAAAATCCTAACTTATAATGAGAAGGACAGTTCTTTACCACCTATGTTATCTCTCAGTTTTTATTTCCATTTACACAAGCACTAGGCATTCCTGGCTGATCTCAGCTGTTATTTTCTCTGCAAACACATTCCAATTTGCTTTCTCTCTCTCTCTCTTCCTCTATGTCTGTGAAAATGGAAATGGAAATTCTCTCCTGAAAGTCTCTCTCCTTTCTCTACCTCCTAACTGCAGCTCTTTATATGGCTTCTCAGACCTAGCTCCAGGAGAACTCTCCTCCACAAGGAAACCTTTCACCACAAGTGAAACATCACTGTTCAGGAGTCTTTTGCTTCTAATTGTTCACTAAAGTCATTATACTTGTCTGAGATGGAAGAATATAGGGTCTGACAAGGAAAATCTCTCAGACAGAGGGTTGTGCATTGAGCTGGATGTGTTAGAATGACAGAGTTCTGTTGCACTGCATATTTTGCAGCTGTGGCACTGGATTTGGTCAGTTCTGGGCTACAGTTACTGAATTAACCAGTCATTATTCTGCAGCAGCATTTTACAGCAAAAAATATAATTGAGTATTTTAAAATGTGAAGCTTGTGCAATTATGTTTTTAAGTTCTCCCTCTTCTGTCTTACTCCAGTGTCTCTGGTCAGCATGCTTCTGACTTGGTATGTCATGGTCACCATACCCCACGTGTCTGGTGCTTTGCCAAGGGTGGTAAAGGTAGGACAGAGAGATGCTGGTTGGAAAAAGACGAGAAATTCTTATGACAAAGTTGGCACAAGTCAAATAATCCCAAGAGATATTTTGATTGGCTCTTTCAGAGGAACAAGAGCTCTGCTGAAAGTCTGGAAACCATTTCTACAACAGTCCTTGGACAAACATCTTGTTCTCATCCTAGTATTTAATCAATGAGAGGCTCTGCTAGCCACCCAAGTCTTTTCATTCACTGCTTTTTTTCCCCTGCATCACCTCCTCATTGCCCTGATGTGAAAGCACACTGCACACTCCCTGAGAGATCCTTCTTTGCTTTTTGCTTTTATGGAAAAGCTATTTCACTGTCTTAATGCAAGTCTGCAATTCCCTACGCAGACAGCAGCTTCCATTAAAATAGGGCGTGCCAGGTCAAGCATCTTTCTGCAGTTGTACTGCCTCTAATAGGAACCTTCAGTCTCCACTCCACAACACTTGTACCCTGGTGTCAGCATCACAGACCTGAAGGGGGACTGCTTTAGAAGTCTGGATGTTTCAAGTCAGAGAGCACCTACAGCTACTCCTTGCCACCCTACAACACAAAATAGATGCAATGCATGGTCATTTATAAGCTCTACAGACAGGTAAGAATATGCAAAGTTCTCTCAGGGTTTTTAAGGTAAATCCAAAACACCTCACCATATGACTATATTTCAGGTTAAAATGAATAATTCAAATATTAACATATGTGACTTGCAGTATGGATTTCACCATCCAAGCTAGCATCAGTACACTATCAGAAACCTGTTTATATTATCATAAAATCACCTCTGAAATTAGTCCAGGCCTTGTGATTATGATGAAGGTTAGTTTATTTAGCTATTCTAGTCATGTGAAGTGATACATTTTCCAGAGATTCATTCTAAGAATTCTTTCTTTTGTTTTTCATACAGCATCAAACTCACCTTCCCATCTTTGTCTTTAGACCTTACCCAGCTCCCCAGTGCTCTGTACATCAAATTCAGAACTCCTCTTTGAAGGCTTGCAGCATGTGTCTGTGGCAGTGAATTTACCTTCTTTTACAAACCATATTTTCTATACTACTCTCTTCACCTCCCACATGCAATTCCTTTCATACTGCTTTGTACTGCTGGAATGCCCACCCTAAATCCGTCCTAGCTGTGAGTGTCTACAGCTGTTCCTCATCTTTCTCTATTTTCTTGAATTAGGTGTTTAGGCAGGTTACAATGCAATCAAAAGCTTGTAAAGATTTTGGTGTGTATCACCCTCTTCTCACATTCTGCAGGCACATCTTGACACAAATCAAATCAGAAATCATTATCATATAAAATCTTCTTTGATACAGTAAAGAGCCCTTACAGCTGCTCCAAAACTCTTACCTTGACAGTAAGGTATACAGTGCAGCTGTGGGAACCCAGGACATTCCCCTGGCTTCCCTGGATGCCTCGAAACCTGGGCAGGGGGCTCGGAAGCCTTGGCATGATGCCCAGGACCCCTGTGAGTTTGATTTCAGTCCCTGGGAAAAATTACCATCCTTATATGAAGAATTACAAGTCCCAAAAAATAAGTAGAGCATAAATTAGATTGCTAGAAGGTAAAAAAGTGAAATTTTAAAATTGTTTACAATAAGGGTCTGGAGACAAGATGGAGGGATTTGGTCGGGGTATGTCTTTCCTTCTCCTTCTTCATGGCATCCATCTTTTGGGTTACGATGGCACTTTGGGATTGGTTTGAGAGAAAGCTGGACAGTGCAATGTAGGTGTCATGTATTGGAAAGTAATTGTAAACATCATGTACGTAATTTATAGTATAAAAGATAAGACTTGCCCAGAGGACAGGCAGTGTGCCTCCGACTGACCTGCTAGATGGATCTCTGTAGGTCAGGAAAAGAATTCCTTAGATAAGAAAGAATAAACAACCTTGGAAACCTCAGAAAACGGCTTCCGACTCTTCGTTCGGTGCTGAAGCTGGAAAACAAGAACTCTAAAACCACCAAATACTGTGCGTGAGTGATCTCAGACTCAAAGAGATGCCACCATTCACATGCAACTACCTATGATTTCTTTAATTCCTGGAAGGTAGTTAAAGCCTTATCTTGCTATCCTTTAGCTGAAGTGGAAAATAAAAAAGGCCAGATGTAGCCTATTAAAAAATAACATTGGTAAAGCTAAAGATGAGACAAGAAATGGCAAGAAATGTCAGGTAAGTGAAGTTGGAACCATTAATAAGCCACAGTGAGTTTCCAAATTCTTAATTAGCAACTGAAGATACTTCTTTCAAATACTCAATTAAAAATGATACAGACATTCCTATTCTGTTTTTCCATAAAACTACAGTCTGAGTATCTCGTAACAGTGTATACATGAGATAAACAAATAAATATATGCAATATGCCTCTCATTACCAATAAATAATGCATATAAATAATGTGTATGCATATAAATAATATGCAATTCATTACAGCTGAAACTAAAAAGCATCCACTATGCATTTTGTCAAGAGCTAGAGGCCTCTGAATCCTGGAAAATTGTGTTTCTTTGTCTGGGATATTCTGGTGGCTCAGACCAAGGGTGAGAATAAACAGAAACTCCTGGATTGTTTTGAAATTCTATCTCCATATATGGGTTCTCAATTATTTTTGCAGGATCCAGGAGAGGATGCTCTGCTCCACACCAGCTCCCAAACCAGCCTGGACATCCCTCCCAGTCTGGCTCAATGGATCATGTGCCAAGGAGGTCCCCTGTGGGATCTGGTGAGCAGACGCTGCTGGATGCTCAGCCAGCCCAGAAGCATGGAACACTCTGAATTCCCTGCAGAGCTGGCAGCCAGGTTTGCAGTCCAGAAGGACTCTGAGGGGAAAAAGAAGAAAAGATGGCTCAGATTGCACTTTTTGAAAATGTATGAAATAGATCTATCTTGGTGCAGATCACAGAGCCATAGACTATTTTGGGTTGAAAAGGACCTTGAAGCCCATCTAGTGCCATGGGCAGAGATCAGGCTGGTAAGGGCCCCATCCAACCTGCCTCCAGGAGTGGGGTATCTGGCTTCTGGCCTTCCTTGCTTGATTTCTTACACTTCAGCTCTTGTGTTCTAAGAAAAGTGGCCTAAAAGTACATCTGCCAGAGAGCCAATGCCTTTTTAATGCTCTGATTGCTAAGAAAGGAGGAGTGGAGCATAATGTCTCTGTATTTTATGTCCCAAAGAAACGCATGGACCAATTATTGCAAGTTTGGTAGGAGAGTGGAGATCTCAAAGATACTTACCCACCTCTTCATCTCCTGAAAATAAGTAGCTAGGAATTTAAAGCAGCATGCACAGTAAATAGCTGAGACTCCATGAGAAGCAGTCCTTCCAGGAGGGAATCACTATGTCTGAACACATTCAGGGGCATAGTGTTGGGGACTTATTTGCTAAACATACTAGAGAACCTAAATGCAACACATCTATCAACAGGAAGCTCATGTGGCTGCTAAACCGACCAGCTGCCTGCCAAACATGATACAGAGCTGATACAGAGCCTGATCTCTTCAGACACTTTGCCTGTCAGTGATGCACACAATAAACAAAGGAAGATCCAGGACAGGCTAGTCTGTTGAGCAGAGCTGGTTTAGGTCTGTCCATGACCCCTTGCATTTCAGGAAATTCTCAGAGATGTTATAAACAAGTACAGTTTACAAGCCACCTCTTAACCTCCAGTAAAATAACCACATTATGCTCGTCCCCGGGAGCCACCTCCAGGACCTCTATTTCTTCCTGCACCATTTGGAGGCTAGAACACGCTAAGTTAAGGGCTGTAGCAACCTTCTGATAGCAAGTCTCTTTGGTGTTAGCTCTGTACCTAGCACTTCTCCGCTGAGCACCAGCATTTTCAAGTCCACATTTACATTTGGATGATTAATCTTCATACCATAGCATATTTCAGTGTTATATTGCCTCGGTTTAATAGTCAAGTCTGGGATTTGGCTTAGTTTCAAATAGCTCTTCAGAAACTCCAAAGACATCCCAAAAGGAATCAGATTTGTGCAAACCAAGATATCGGAGTGAAAGAGCACAGAATGACGTGCATTTCTCTTCTCACACTAAATGTGGACCTGATAAAGGTGCACATAACTCAGGTGGATAGAAACAGAATTATTACACTTTTCTATCTTTTACTGCTCCTTATAATTCTTTGTTTCCCCATTACATTACTTCAGAATACATAGGCACATCCTTTTTGAAAGATCCATATTTAACTTGTGCTTTTGAGTTCATAATTCAGGCGACCTGAGTTATGCCTCAAAGCAAGGGTTTTGAAAAGAGAATCTATTGTGAATATTCAGACAGATTCCCTCAAGTTAATTCAAGCAGGCACTGCACAAAAAAAAGTAAATGTAGTATGGAAGGGTGAAACACAATAAGGAGGAGCAAATCATTCCTTTACACTCAATAACTGGGGACCAAAAAGTAATATCAGTATTTGTAACAGACCAAAAACTGCCTTATATACTGAATATCTCTTTTCTTTTAAAGTGCTAGAGACCATCTTATTTACGAATTTAAGTACCAGCACATTCACAGATGCCCAATATTCACCAACCCTCCTTGCTGACTAGCAGCGCTGAATTCTACCCAGAGAGCAGAAAACCTGGTAAAGCACGTTGAAGTGAGTCAGTCAACATACATTTATTTCTATGAACATTAAAGGACTAAGGGACTCTGACAGAGAGAAAAGGGATTTAAAAATGAAAGCAATAATAAATAAGGGCAAAGATAAATCTAGCAATATCCCATTACATTAAACCAATTTGCAGACTAGGGAAGAAAAATAGTCAAAGATGACACATGCACGACCCTTACATTCATTCTGAGGTCTGTCAGTAAGAAAGGGGAAAATTTTTTCTTTCTTTTGTTATTTGCCCTTTCTTGTAAAAGATGAGCTGCTAGACACTGATAGCAGGTATATTTGTATCAAAAGTACCCTGAAGAGAATATTAAAAATAACCTCCATGTGCACCCACAGACAAGGACAAACCTTTTAACATTTTTGGGCAGCCATAGCAAATGCTGGAAAAAGAAATGGAAAAGGAAGATAATTTGAATGATGCATAAAGATGGACTTCAATAGCCATCAGATTTTGAACATAAGGAGTGTGTTTACTAACCTACATGACTCATACCAGGATCAATATACCCCATTCCTCCAGCACCTTAGAAAATCAATTAAATGCAAACTCAAACACTCAAGGGAGGGTCCAAATGATAATCACTAGATCCAGAATTATTCACCTGGGCATTAACCTACACATAACAACTTCTTCAGTTACTTAGAGTATTTATAGACATCCAAAAGTCCAGGAGAAAACAATAAAGGCAAAGAAATAAGAAAAAGTAAAGCAATAATGCAAAGTATTATTACTAAATCTTTCATCTTGGTGAATGAAACAAAATAAGATTCCTTCAGTTTTGCAATTCAGCATCAAAGTACACATATTCCCAAAATTCATGAGAAAATAGTAGAAGACAAGGAAAATGGAATCATCCATGAAATTATGACAATGTAAAAAAGGCAGATAAGAGGAACACAGAAAACAAACTAGATAAAATCTCATAGGATGATGAGCCCATAAGGATGAAGGAGAGCTGGAAACTGGGATAGACAAGGTAGAGAAAGCAGTTGAAAATATTTATAAAACCCTGTGTATTGTAGAGTAATATTCAAGTTAATAATAGAATAGTGAAGAAAATAACTACCTCAAAGACCTACCGTCATTTAAAAACAGAATAAATTTTCATTATTGGTACTGCTGAAGAGAAAAGTGAGGCCTTAATAAGGTTTTTAATGTGCACATTCATTTATTTATTTAACTAAATCAAACAACGAGGAGTAACTCAAGTCTTTTTTATTAGCAGCTTGGATGATTCAGATGCCTAAAGAGGAGGAAACTGGACCAACTGTTCTCCACAGGAGCTAATTTTATTAATAAATATTGACACAGAGATTCTTGCCAATATGTTTGACAAATAAAGACAAGTGAGTCTATTAGCGTTATGTGCAACCAGATGAGGGTTTGTAGTTTACTGACTTTCTGTGGAGTACAGTAAGAAGACCTTTTAGCAACACACAGTTTTGAGGGGTGAAAAAGGCTTTTGGGTTATTTTAGGTCCTGTATGCATGTGTACAAAATCTGTGCTGACAAGAGGATGATAAGGTACTTTTTACTCAAAAGCATATTGGTATGCATATATGTGTAGTAAAGACAAATGCATTCCTGCCTAAAACAGAAAAAAATCTCTTGACTGAGCAAAACAGGAAATGTAGTATGTGGATTGCAGAAAATAATATCACTGAGGATTTTAACTTCTGCCTTACTTATGCCTTGCAGAATTTCTGTTTTAAAGAGTGAAATTATCTGAAGTAGACAAATTAATAAAAGTAGCTGGAAGAATGCTCTCTGTTCCCATTCAGGGTATGTATCTGAACCACAGCAACTCTTATTGAAGCAAAATCTTAGATCTTGTCATGTGAGGAACAAATGTTGGATCAAACCATGGTCACATTTTTAGGCAAATAGTTGCTAGTTTTTGTTAGCTGCTCTTGATAGCAAAAACATCTGTGTTAGGCCTTAGCTCCGATTCCATTCCCATTTTACTGCAGGTCTCCTAGTCACTCATGCTACCACAAATCTGCCTGTAAACCAGGAAGTATCCAAACTCAAAATTTGTTGTTTGAGAATAAATCACATCGTGTTTCACTCCTGCCATCTGAAACTGTCCTCCAGAACATCCAGGACGTCCTCTGTCCTGCTGAATTCCTAGCTGTTAGCCACCATTTAGTTAGCCTGACAGGACTGTTCAGAAGAGAAGCAAGAACTGTAACCAGTTAAATGGCTTACCAATCAAAATATTTATACCACAGAACACTAGTAAACTGTTCTTTTAAAAGTCATGTTAGGTAGTAATCCAAAGAATGTGAAACTCTTCTATGTCTCCAGATAATTAATGTGGCTGATATTTTGAGAATGAATAATACGATGTTTTGGAAAAAAGTTATTCCAACAATAAATAAGGATGTTCTTTCCTAACTTTCCCATGCATGAGAAGCGGCATATTTTACTAATTCCTAACTAATAACTTTACTATTCCTAACTAATACGCAACACCCCTACCAGCAAAACAACAAAAGTATAATCTATTGACTTAATGAACTGTTAGTGAAAATTAGGAGTTCGTTTTATTTTTTGTAATAATTTATTCTGTGACACAGATGTTCATTAATATCTTCTTTTGACAAGTGATATTTTGAAACATAAGAATTGGTT
Source organism: Catharus ustulatus (assembly GCF_009819885.2). NCBI lineage: Eukaryota > Metazoa > Chordata > Aves > Passeriformes > Turdidae > Catharus > Catharus ustulatus. The sequence goes on along the minus strand of NC_046224.1, from coordinate 52,164,520 downwards.
TTATGATCTGACCTTTCACTGTGAATGTTCCAGTCATGACAATTTTAGTCAGAGCTAGCAAGCACTTTTGAGAAATTCAGTGCATCCACATACAACTTACTAATTTCTGCTAGAATGACATTTGACACTACCAAAATATGCTGCTTTCCTTTCAACAGGCCAAGTTCTTGGAGAGCAGAGCTCTGCAATCTCCCATTCAAACGTGAGCCTGGAGGCTCTCTGCTCTGCGTGCTGGGCACAAAAGTCCCCATCAAGCAGAAGGGGAAGGTGTGTCTGCTCATTTAGAACAGAGAAGCAGGATCTGGAGCAATAGGATCACCCCACTGAGATACAGAGCTGTGTCCAGATGTAGTGCTTGGCTGTGGAAGCAGCACCCTGGTGGTCACAGAGTGGGACAGCTGAGAAGTGTGACTTGAATGCAGCACTGCACAACTCAGGGGAGCAAGAGCCCCTGGCATGCTGGGCATGCATTGTGCAGTGATGTGATTCACCAAAAGCTAGGCTGGAAATGAGGCATGAGAACAAAGCTGAAGCAGGTAGCTGTTGAAAAACTTAACCCAGTAGCCTGTACTTCCTGTTTCAAAGGGGAATCCCAGATTTAATATGTCACAAATGTTTTATCAAGAAAGCTGGCAGGTAGTGTAGGATTTTGTAAAGTATTATTATCTTTCTTGGGCTAGGCTGTCCAAAGGTGCTCTGTGGGCCTTTAATTCAGTGGGAGAGCTCAGAAAAGGCAGAAATATGATCAGACCAGTGCTGAGAATTTACAGAAATTGCACTGAGGTTTTTAAAGCAAAGCTTTATAGCCATGAGTTCATTCATAGTCAAGGGTATTTAGAAAAATTAATGTCTTTTCAGGGTGAGGCCTTTTCTGAAGCTGTACAGACCATCCCAAGCCTCCTCGATGGAGGTCTTGCTCGCAGTTGCACAAAGATGCTCTGGCTGCTGCACTAGTTCATCAAAAGTTTCTACATGTTCCAACCATACTTTCAAGTTGAAGTTTAATGTCAACTTGAAATGAAAACACAGATTTGACAAACAACTCATTGGTCTCTGTGCCAAGTGAAGCCAGTTAAGCTTTCTACCTGGTATTTTCTAGAAATTTTGGAGCCTGTTTTCTGTTAACACACATAAGCACAGAAACTTCACAACTGTGTCTGGAGAACATTTAGTTATTTTATGAGATTCTGGTCTTCCATTTAGTTTATCCAGACCCATCTATCCTTTTTTACTGCTTTAGTCAGAGGCTACAAGTACCTGAGAAGATGGGGCTAGCAAAGGCTGTATCATCTTTAGCAATACAATAGCAGACGTAAGTTTCTGCAATTTTATCCTTTTCTTTTCCAGTGAGTAAATGTGTGAGATTCTTTGCTTTTCAGTGAAGATTTATTTTACCTTTCATTTTAGAAATTTTCCCTTACTTAATTTTAAATGATATTCACAGACATGAAAACTTCAGTTAAAAGAGTTGTGCTCATCTGAAACATTCTCTTTGATGAGTGGCAATGATGAAATTACAGAAAACTCTTTATAAATTGGCATTGCATGTGAAATCATGATTTCTACAATATTAATGCAGAGCAGCAGATCCCCCAGCTTCCCACCCCTGCTCAGCAATGTTGCTCCTAAGGTAGAAGGTGAAGCATTATTTTACTATTCTTTCCAGTTACATTAAGAGGAGGTAATAAAAAATAATTGTCACTTTCATGATCTTGTTTCACATTCCAAGAAAGAAACCTAGAAATTTCCTCAGCTTAGGCTATATACGAATAAATAATATACACAAGATAAATGAGAAACACCAGAAACAAGCCAGAGCTGCATTATCTCAGAACATTTTTATTAACCTGATGTACAAACATTGCTCTTTCCCATCATGATCTCACATCATTCCAGTATTATAAAGCACCACATAAAAATGACTATCATAAAGAAACATTGGGGTGAATAAAACCTTTTTGAAATGACATCCTACCTACTCTACCAACCTCCTTTCTCCAGGTTTGGTGTGATATGTGTGGCATGTAAGTAAAGGAATCTCTCCTTTCAGTGCTGCTCTGGGAGGGGTGTCAGGAGGTGATAAATCTGTGCAGGGTCAGAGCAGGAGGCCCATCTCTGGTAAGGGAGGGGGTACAGCTGGTTCTGGGAGTCTCCAGCTTCCTCCTCCAGACAGTGCCACGTCCCTGCACCTACAGCTCCCACTGCTTGGAGTGGGTCAACAAGGAGAGGGAAGACATCACCCATTTTTCTAATGCTGTTTTTTTCATCATCCCTCAGGGCTGCTGTACTTTCCCTCAGGAATGTGCACAGACAGAAGGGATGACTAGCACCTTTGGGACGCCACCTTAAAACATCCTTGTTCTCTGCTGAGGAGGGCACCCCTTAGAATAAAACCCACTGCATCTGAAAGGACTCCAACGTTAGAACATGATAATTAGATCTGACATCTGGGTGGAGACTTTCATTCCATGTACACAAGGATCAATGGATACTGACATCACCTCTTTAACTGCTCAAAATGAAGTAATTGCTTGGTGCAATTATTGCTGAGGCTTAGAAGACTTTCATGATGCATTTAATCAATTTCATCCATTATATGTGTTCACAGGCAGGCAACACAACAAAATTAGTTGACCAAACATCATAAGGATTCAGTTTTTCCCCAAGAGAAATAGACAGTCATCACTCATACAAATGTTACAGTCAGGGAGACTGTTTTGCTTTCAAAAGTGGTCTTGAGCTATGAACAAATTGTTTCAATTACAATTTCCAATCAGATGATAAAGCTGAAGCAAAAACTGTGGTACATATAACACAATATAAAACTGTGGGACTACAGAAAAAACATTAATAAAATGTTTTCTGAAATATTTTTATATGGGGTGATGCTACTCTAAGGATTAAAAAAATTTTTAAGATTTCACCATAGAAAAGTTTATACAGTCATCTGACTGAGAAACTGTGTAAGAGCCAACAATGGTCCCCAACTGCAAAACAGAGGTAGATAATTAAGGAAAATAATTCTTTGTGTTTTATGTTGTCATTCATTAGAAATTAAGTCTACTTAGGATGATTAAACCAGAAAATAATTTTCAACAGTACAGCATCCTGTAAATTGCATTGATACTTTGACTGTATCCTGGTTTTGAGTAGTTCTGAGTTGAATTTTTTCTTGGGCAAGAAATCCTTGAACCTCTCACTAGAGAATGTAGAGGAGAGAACTGTTCAGCCAAATATGGTGAACAAACACTAAGTAAGAGAAGCTTATGCAATGTGGAAAAGAAGGTGTAACTACCAGGTCAGCAAGAAGATAATATAAAGATTACACTGCTTTTGCATTGTTTAGCCAGACACTCACCATAAAAGGAATTGATCTAGCAATTATCTAACACAGCTCTGGTTTAGATTCCAGTTCAACAAAGCATCAAATCAATTTTTATATTTAAACACATGCTTTAATACTTTGCTGTGCTTTGGCTATTTAGATTCATATTTTGTCCTGCCATATCTAGTTTTGCAAATGTGCTGACACCTATGCCACATCTTTTCCAAGCAAAGCAAAAGACAGATTTGAAATAAGCAGTTTTGGTTTTATATGTAATAGCCACAGAGGTAGTTTTGTAGTCAGGTCCATTTTTGGATGTAAGTATCATCAATAGGCAGAAAAATAAGTAAAGATTTTGAGAAAACATAGATTGCATGGAAAAAGGAAAAATTAGAGTTTCTAGCTCAAAAGAAAATGTAAATAAATGCTAAGTTCTGTGGGCTTAATTTCGATAATGTCAGTGTCTAAAATTTAGGCACAGTCTCTGGGTGTAAATTTTCTATATGAAAGTTAAATTTCAGATATTTAAATAAAAATATTTTTCACCCATTATGTGCTAGATACTGGCACTTAATGTTTTATCTTTGAAAAATAGCGAATGCGTCACATGTCTAGACACTCTGTTCAGAATCCACCTTTTTTATAAGGACCCTATGCTGTAATTCACATTCCCAGAACCAAGCTCAATGCTTCCACAGAAGTGAACTGTGCCTGGTGGAGCCTCTGTGCACAGCTAAAACCCAGACATTTATTTCAAATTTAAATTTTATAGTGCTGACATTTTCATTCTGATTTATAGCAAAGTGGTTAATTTTAAAATCAAATAAACAATTCACCAGGTAGTACAGATACCTCTGTTTTATGCTACAGTTCTCATTGTATTATTCATTACACTGTTTCAGGAGGCACTCTAAAACTTTTTGAAGCTTCTCATATATGAAAATGTATTTTGACTACTCACTTGAAGAATCATCTTCATGTAAAAAAATATTAGGATCTTTGTTTAGTTAACAGTAAGGACTAGAAGACACACTGTATTTATCTGAGCCATAGAATGGTTTGAACTGGAAGGGACCTTAAAGATTATTTCCAGCCCCCTGTGCTGTGAGCAGGGACACCTTCTACTAAATCAGGTTGTTCAAAATCTAGTCCAAACTGGTCTTGCAATCATCTAAGAAAATCTAATTTAAACAAACGTCACAAGTAAAAAGTATGTTCTCTGCACTCATTTAGACAGGTGACTTTATGAATGATAATATCACAGACTGTTCTGATGTATTATATATTGTGGAAATAGGAAGACATTGTTATAGCACCTAAGGGTCATATTTAAGTTTCTATTTTTATGTGTATTTGAAATTGATTCTAAATAATAGTAATGAAATAATCTGTCTGGTTTCAGGAATAATCAGCAGCTATTAATTTCACTGGAAATCCCAAAGGATTCATGGTGAGTCAGTGTCTCAACCTGGGCTGCTGTTGACAGGGAATTCTGCAAGTCCCAAAGGTCTCCCAGGATGGATGGGGACCAGGAGAAAAACGTGAATGTTGCTGGGTGGTGGCTGTCTCTCCCGACACCCTCCCTCCCTGGTGTACTGAAAACGTGTGAGACAGCCTCAGTCCTGCAGCTGCCCAGAGCCCCAGGGAAGAGGCAGCCCTGCTCCACTGAATGGACCAGCATTTCCCAGTGTTCATGGTCCTGCTCCTGCCACAGAGGAAACTCAAAGGAGCATGTGACTCTTTTCTGCCACTCAAAAACATTGGCCATCAGACTTTGAGCATTTTCCACTAAGGTGTATAAAACATACTGCTGAAATTTGCAACTTGCTATCAACAATTATTAATCACTGACTATCTCTTTATTATAATAATAATAATAAATATAATAAATATAATAAAATAATAAACATAATAATCTCTTAATAATCCAAGATCCTACCTCCAAATAAACAAAAATCTCCATTGTCAAATTACCCCGTTTTGCTTTGAGTCAGTTGCTCATGCCTTCTATGTACCCTGAGCAGCTCCTGAAAGTAAAACTATAAAACCTCTCGTGTCCTCACCTCAATTTCTGTATCACCTGCCTAGTTTTCACACCAAGATTTCTTTTATACCTTCAATCCAACCACCAAATTAACATCCTTACAGATAACTTTTACCTGTGGTCCAGCCCTCTTTTACCAAACAGCAGTATTCTTTTGGTTTACAGACATGCATGATTAAGTCTTCTGAGACTTTCTGAAACAACTATTTGCATTAAAATATACTAAAATGAAAAATGACAGAACCGGGATTAATAACATCATTTGGACCGGTTGTGCTACAGAGTGATACCCAAAGGAATCAAGCACTGATTACTTTTAAACAAATTGCTGAAGCTCAGTTCATCCAGAAGTTATAAGATAAATTATAGTATTAGAGTACTTCTGTACATAAAGACTGTTGTAACCTTTGCTTGACAGTAAATTTGATGACTACATTCTCATTGCTTCTGAGTTTGAACAGAATCAATGGAAAAGGACTGCTGCCTGTAACGGTCTGAAGAATTCTTCTGAGGAGGGGAAGAAATAACAAATAATCAAGAAGTTGGAGATTTCAGCATCCACAAGCAAAAGTACATACTAGGGGGCTAATTGTGCCCAAAACCAATCTGCCTGGAGTTGCTGCTGGTTTAACTGAGCTGTAACTGAGCATCTCTGCAGCACTGATGCTTTGCATGGGGCACTGCATTCAACATCTGGATGTCTGCAGGCCATCCAGCCTCTGCAGCACTGTGATCAGAGCCTATTGCCCAGCAAAGCAGTCACTGGAGCAAGGCTACTGTCTTTGGCTAAAAACAAGGAACAGTTACGGTGAGACCCCTTGCAATGTCAGTGAAAATGACACACTGTTCCAGAAAGAGGGTAGCAACCAAACAGTGCTAGAGCAGTGACAGTTTGGTGCCCTACTCATCAGGAGGGAGAACTTTCCTCCCCTCTTTCCTGACGTGTTTGGCTTTAATCTCTCTGTAATCATGGCTTTAATCTCTCTGTAATCACAACTGCACAGTGAAGGCTCAACCTTTTAACAGCAGTCATTCATTACCTTTGAGTTGCTCTCTTCTCATAGGAGTACAAAATGGGGCTAGGTAAGGCCTGGCAAAGCCTGGGTTCCAACAGGAGTGAAAAAATTCAGAACACAATCTGAAAAATTAAAATCCAATTATTTTCTCAGTATCTGAAGTCTTCTTTATTGTAGAGCTCCAGCGTACGACTCAGCAACACAAGCAAATATTAGGGATCAATCATCATTATAACCCAGGTGTTGAGGCAAGGTATTTGAAGCATCTTCCTTCACAGGAAGGAGTCACAGATGAGGACCAATCCTGCTTGGTCAAAATGCCATCATGGGTTGCAGCTCCCTAAGGAGTACAAAGCAAGTTGACATCAGAAAATCCTGATGACTGAAACTCCTTAAACTCTGTTATTGCCTCAACAAAACTTTTGCTTTAATAAAAAGTGTTGAACTTTGCATTCAGTAGTGTAAAAGTCAGCTTGAATACTGAATAAAAGTAAAACTTATTGGTGTGGCCATACTTCTAAAGATATGTTGGAGTACATGTGTCTTGGAGAAATAAAAACCAGGGTATAAGTCTCTGGAAGGGGTCCATACCCTAGCAGAAAGTGGTATGATACCTTTACATTTTGGGCAGAAATTATTAGAATTCAAAATCAGCTAAAAGGTAAGTGTACCAATACTCTTTCCAATCCAAATTTTTCCTGATCAAAATATGAACATAATTTTTGAAGTATGAACTGGAAAGTGTTAATTTTGATCAAAGGGTTTGCACTGGTTACCTTTTTTTCAGTAGATAATTTATTTTGTAAATATGTCTTTTAAAAAACCAGTAACATCATTGTGATGCAGTTATTCTCGTAGACTGACAGCTGTAATGGACTCAGACACCACATTAGAAAGAAAACATTTGTGAACTCCTAGCTATAAGTAATTTTTCTGTATTTTCAAATTCTATTAGAACTACGAAAAGGTTACCCTTTCTAGTCTGGAAATATTACACCCAAAGGAGCAGTTTAAGCAGCAGGAATAAAACCACCAGGGTACAAAATATTCTTAGCACAAATTATTCTAAATAAAGTATTCTTAAAAGCAGGTGATATATTATTTTATGACAAGCAAAATAGTATGCAATAGTAATGTGTCTTTATGAGTAAATTTGTAGGGTAAAAATATCAATCAGACTGTGTGCCATGAAATAAACCCTGAGCAAAATGACTGTAGGGACTTCTGCATTAATTTGGATAATGTAGGAAACTTCTGTTAAGTTACTCTCAAAAAAAGCAGCAGGAAAAGTGATATTAAGTAACTGCTTTCTGTGTTGATCCTGAATCGTGTGCAGAGGAAACTATGGATGGCATGGAAAAAGGAAAAAATGAGAGATTAAGGCATCACATGCAAGGCAGCGGTAGAGCCTGTTTGACCCTGCAGAGCAGCAGTCCCCATGGCCAAACACTTCCTTCTCTTGTCAGCCTGCAGGTCAGCCTGGTGAGATGCGCTGGTACAGCAGTGACATATAAAGCAAGATTAGCAGGTGTCTAAAGAAACATCAGAAAAAATGCGGGGAAAAGAAAGAGTTATTCTTCCTTCTATGGGAAGAACTTCCCTGTACAGATCAACTGTGACTGAACCAGTTGGCAGGCAGTGAACAGGCCATCATATTTGCTTCTCTCCAGGCCATGGGCAGAGATCAGGCACCCTCAGGGAGCAAATGAAAAAGCAATTTTATTCCACAGACTCTCAGTGGCACAGTCATATGAGAAATTTTACTGGTAAAGCACGTTTCTTCACATTCAGTCATCGAGGCAGTGATGGCCAAACTCTGCTGAAGGTAGCCACTGAACTGTTACAACATTTTTCTACCTGTATATTCCTACATCCAATACAAGATAAACACTTCGTACTTCTTAACTACTTGGATAGACTTCACTACTGATTTTGATATATTGAATACATTTCAATGTTTTTATATACCTACTCACTAATAAGAATGGGCTTTGAAGACATTCGAAGAAGTTGATCAGAATTAATTTTTAGAATAGGCTGATTAAACAAAACCAAACATTTTGGGAGAACGTTCTTTAATATGAAATAAGGTAAATGGAATTAATTTGGCTTTTGCATTGGAAAGAGAATGTAGCAATTTCATTTCTGTATGACATACATACATAGTGCAGTCAGACTGATCCACTATAAATTCTTACTGTTACTTAGTACAGGAAAATGTTCCTAATTTCCCACTCAGTCCTAGGCCCAGAGAACCTGCTCCCTGTGCCATCAATCACCAAAAAGCTGTGTAGCTGAACACTCAACACACATGCAGTTTGCTGATATATCACCTCCATTTTTTAAAAGGCAGTAAGTAGTACTAAAAAGCATAAAGTTTTCTTACCATTTTGCTGATTTGTCTAAAAAAATACAAGAAAGGTCATACAAGATTAGTGTATCTTGCAGCATTGAGCAATGGAAGGCATTTAAAAGAGCATATTCTCTCTTCCCTGAAATATACATTTTTTATTCTGACCTTTAATCTGAAATAAATGGGAATGTTTGCTAGACACTGCAACTTACATCTTTCCAGGTTATCACAAGAGTGCTGTCTGCAGCCTTATTTGTGATTAGGCTAAGTTTCATCACCCCTCTTTTTCTTGGTTGTGGTGATAGAGGCAGGTAAAGTCACATTCAGAATCCTTACTCCTGTCGTCAGTGAGGTAACTAATTTCTTTTGTAGTGGCTCAGGTGCTTTTCCTGGGCCTTTGATACTGAATGCAGCTTGAATCCTTCAGGAACTGCCTTTCTCTAGTAGCTGTAGAGACTTAGATTTTCAGTGACTACACAAATCACCAAATACTGTCTGTGCACAATTACTCTGTAAGAAAACCCAAAATTTAAGCCTTGCTCATTTTTGATAATTCCACTCAATCTAACCACTTAGATTACTTAAATTTAAAACCATGACTAATTATTGTTATCTATATGTCAGCCATTATGGCTGTTTCCTTGCCTAACTATAGAGAGAAATCCTACCATACCCCGCACACTACTTAGAAATTGTGATATTAATATTTGTGACTACTAATACTTGTAAAATTGAAACTGTATATACAACTGACTTCTTTGTTAACCTGGGCCAGGCTATTTGTAGTGAATACAAATAATGAGGTTGGTGCTTTCCCATTACTTATTGATTTATTATATGTGGGCCCTTGTAAGAAGACATCACCCTTTGAATGTCAGAAATAAAAGCAGGAAATAGTCAAATGACATATTGTCTCTCCTCATCAATACTCTGATTTACCTGCATCCACGCTTGGATCAAATAAAGCTGCACTTTGTATTCTAAATTTTATATCCAGTGGGACTGTGCTCACAGAATGGCCACTTGACCTTTCCACTGTGAATGTCAGAGCAAACCATATCTCTTAAAGGTAAAATAATCCAGGACCTCTACTAGACCACTGAGCATTCATGGTAGTACACATAAACCTCGGACTGTTTCTGCCTAAGAGACTTACTAAAATATCTTGGCAGAAACAAACCATTCTGGCTCTTATGAATGCATGGGATCTCAACTAATTTTTTTAAATGTTTGTTTGTCTGTTGTTTGTTTGGTTTTTAGTATTTAGAGTCTTAAGGTTAATTATAGTCACCATTTCTGCAATAGGGAGACTGAACAAAACCAAAAGACCCTCCCAGTGGTGATGATGCCTGCAGGCAGAGATAGCCAGAGCTTCAGTCTTGCCTAGATGTAATAGTGAATAAATCTAGTGGAAAGGTGCTCATTCTCTTGGGGCACAGTTAAACAAGTGCTTCACATCAACAAATTCATCCAAACCTCCATCTGCTGGATCCCAGCCTGTGTTTCTCTTCAGAACCAACCACAAAGGGCACGGTGCTCTCTGTGGGGAGCTGCTGTCAGTGCTCACTTCACGCTTTTAACTGGAAGCTGCTCTAAGCCCATGGTACAGCCCAGCTAAAAGGCTTTGGGGTAGTATTTAATTCATTTGATATCTCAACTAATGCGTCCTTTTAAATGTTCAAATGCAATTTGCTTCCTTTGTCCTCAATTTTCCAGAGCTGCAGAAAATGCATGGAGCAGGCTGTAAAGTCTCAACAACAAATAAATCGTAGATAAATTTTGCACATCTTGTGGTCTTTTCTGAAATTTCCATGGTTCTTGGTAAGTTCAGAAATTACCAACAAGCTCTTTGCTCAAACCAGTGCTGGCCTTTCTGTTTTTTTCTCTGGCAGTGCCCAGCACTGTGAAGATGGGGTAGCTGGAGAGTTGCTGTCAGACTGCAGGCAGTGCAGAACAATTATTAACGGCGCTGTTGGAGTAATTGCTGACAGTTCAGCCTCCTGGATTGATCTAAATTACCATCTGACCTATGTAGTGCTCTACAGTATCTAGCAGAAGCGAAGAAGGATTTCTAACAAATTGCCTGACTTCTGACTGTCTGCTCTACTCCACTAAAGCAGCTTAGAGCACAGCTTGTCCTCATAGCTGCAGCTGAAATAAAAATTATCCTCCTTTTAAGCTTTATTTTTCTCTCAAGAAGCCCTGAAGTCACAATCTTTTTTTGATGGGATGGATCAAACTTGCTTACCAACTACTCAAATTTATTTAACTTGTGAAAATATGTGAAAACTTATACCTAAAATATAAAAGCTTCCATTTCCTTACATCTTTTTCCCTTTTTCAGTTGAGGGATTACACCTAAATACCTATGAAGAGCCTCTACAATTAGGAGACAAGTCCTCCTCTTAGAAATAGCAAGTCATGAGTACAAGGAAGGTGGGTACTTCATAATTTCAAGATATGTTTCAGCTAATGCACTCTGAGGAATCCTTCAATCTCACAAAATCAGGGCTTAGAGAGGGTCAGAAAAAGACAAATTATCTACAATATCCCTTACTGGTTCTTATTTTACTTATGCCTGGGCAATTTCCAATACTGGGAGCATTAAGTTTGCAGCAGTTTCTCTCAGGAACTAAGACAACAGCACAACAATTTAATATCTTGAGAAAATTAAAGACAGAAATCCCCATTCCTCTAAAGCATTTTCTCAAAATGGAGGTATATATAGGCACAGCTTGATTTCAGCCTCTGCAGATTTCTCACGCAGATTTTTTCAACCTCCAGACTGGTTAGAGAGAGTATATTCTGTCTTCTATTTTGTTCTTTTGCTCTTGATTTACCTGTCTTTATTTTACTTTACTTTTACTTTATCTTTTCGTACATCAAATGTTTTGTATCTCCAGTTCTGAGTTGCTGGTAGCTTACTCATGAGGAGAAAGTTAGACTGAACTTCCCCAGAGGTGCCATCACAATATATAAGGCAGGAAATTCCAGATACAGCAATGTCAGTGGTGCAGCTGGCAGTAGGAAATTGAGCTTAATCCAATGCCTTTGTTCCATTCCCTATTTATGTTGAGTTTTTTTCCAAAATCCCATTCAGATTGGTAGGATTATTCTTCTGATGTGATTTTAAGGCCAGGATTTTAAGATTCACTCAGAAACTGCAGACACCTTGGTGCTGAGACAACTCCTAGTACACTCAAGTAGTTGCAATACAATCCTTCATGTGGTAGCTCTTGCTGTAATAAACCCACATGTTAATTGGGTTATACTCCAATTATCTGCAGGAACAGGGGGATTTGAGGCCTTAGGAACACTCAGATCCTCGTTTTTTCCTGTGCCACAGTATTCTGAGTTTCCTGTGATCTTTGGTACTAAAGTACAAATGTTTGCATGTACAGAAGTAGAGGTGGGGGAAGTAAGGTGTGCAGTAGCTTGTATTTCTCCTTGGAGGTAAGGACAGAGCAGATGTCTGGGATTTCACATGTTTATTGAATAGCAGAAGACACTTTTATTTAGCCACAGAAATGTCATTGTTAGGATCCTCTCTGCTTTCATGTTTTTACTATTTTTGCATGTGATTGTATCTTGGCATCTGTATCCAATTCCACCTGCTTTATGAGGACCACAGACTGCAAAGGAAAGTTATGCAAGAGTTTCTGGTACACAGGAAGAGCAGTTTACATGCTCATCTAGGAAAAATAAGGGTCTCTCAGTACTCATGCATGCTATATTTTCATCCTCTAAAACTAACTCCACCAATCAGACTGGGCTAAGAGCCTCCAAAGAGCTACAAAACACTGCCTTAAAACTGCAAAGTACTGTCTCTAGACACTTAGGGCTGTCAAGAGAACTGCAAATTCATCTGAACTGCAGAATTTTTAAGACTTTCTTCCCACCTTTTACTTTTGAATTATTTTTTATTTCAAAAACAGAACAAGCAAACAGCAGAAGACAGTGCAGAAGAAGGATGCCAGAATGAGGGCTGAAAACTTGGTAACTTTGAAGTCCGATGCCTTTGAAGTAGTACTAAATAGCAGTAGTCCATGCCAGTATCTAAAAAATAACAGTTGTCTAATTCTTTATTCTATTTTTGGTGTCAAAATTAAGAATACAGGCTGCCAAGGAACATTCAAGCAAAACTGTGATGCTAAATATTGTTTTCTAATTTTTGTCCCATCTCAATTCCTCTTAATTTTTCTTTTAAAATTTGAAATTACTCTATTATTTCATTATAGTTGTAAATATTTTCATGTGGCATTATGGTGCACATAAATTTCTAGCTTACTTGTTTCCGTATTTTGTTCATCAATATTTTGAAAAGAATACATTTCTAACAGCCAGTATTTTCAAAGTAAGCTTGGACTGATAGATGTGGGAACTAAAAGTAATTCTTTAAGGATTATTGACAACTCCTACCTAAGTCTCAAATCAGACAAAACATTGATTACTGGATTTTTGTGACTATATACATATATATAATAAAATTACATCATTTTAATGCATTGGACTTTCAATCACCATCAGCATAGCTGAGAATAAAAACTACAGTGGATAGATAGCTACCCTAGATTTACAAGATTTTATTCCTAGTATATGCAGAATTATGCAAAATTATTATTATAGTTACAAAATTATTATTATGGCTTTTAAAATTATTATTTCAAGGCACTCATTTCTGGATGTAGCATCTTTACTCTTTCAGCAAACCTCTTTACTCTTTCTAAAGCCTCAGTTGTTGAATAAAAAGACTGCCCAGATTTTCACTTTCAGAGAATTCAGAATAGATTACCACTATTTTGTGAATGTCATAGTATTTGAATGGTGGGATTTGCAAATGCTATCATGTTGTATCCCACTGTCTCAGAAACTCAAGCAAAAAAAATTAACCCATCATTTTTTTTCTGTTTCAGACTTAATTTTTTTACCTAAGTATTGATTTAGGTGCTTTATTCATAGTTTTTTCTTCAATTTCTACAGGAAAAGAAAGCCCTGTAAAATATGACTCTACATCTCACTGTTTGGTCCAGCTTTAACGTTCTGTTTTTGAAGAGACAGATGACACTTGTACCAGAACATGGTATCTGTGTCTTTTGAGTTTAATAACATACAGGTTTTACCTAATTCTGCACTAAGCAAATTGTACACTGTTCTGACAGCTTCTCAATTTAATTCAAGTACGCCCTTAAGGAAAAGATAGCAGACTATGCTTGAAAAATATGATTTAAAATTTATTTGAACATGAACATGCCTCATTGTCCCTCACAAGTGTTTCTGAGTAATAATGATTGAATAATAAATCACTGAAGTCAATATATTGAGTTGGTTCTTCATATACTGCTTAAAAACCACCTGTTTTCCTTTGTGAAGACATTTAGATACATCTCTACCCTGCTTTTGTGAGACCCCACCTGGAGTACTGTTTTCTGTGTCCTCCAACATAGGAAGGACATCGACCTGCTGGAGTGGGTCAGAGGCTGCAGCACTTCTACTGAGACAGGCTGAGAGAGCTGGGGTGGCTCAGCCTGGAGAAGAAAAGGCTCTGGAGAGACCTTAGAGCCCCTTCCAGTACCTGACGGGGCTACAAGAGAGCTGGAAAGGGACTCATTAGAGGGCCCTGGAATAACAGGACAGATGGGAATGACTTTAAACTGAAAGAGAGTAGATTTAGATTAGATATTAGGAATAAGATATTGGCTGTGAAGGTGGTGAGGCACTGGAAGGGGTTGCCCAGAGAAGTTGTGGATGTCCCTTCTCTGGCAGTCCTCAAGGTTAGGTTGGATGGAGCTCTGAGCAGTCTGATCTAATGAAGGTGCCCTTGCCCACAGCAGGGAGTTTAAATAGATGATCTTGAAGGTCCTATGCACACCCAAAAATTCTATGTTTCCATGATTCTGTGATTGTATGATAACCACTACAGTAGAAATTATGCACATCTCAGCAGGGTTTCTAAGATCTACTTCTAGCTCCAGTTAAATCTGTAACTAAACTTCATTAAGTTTTGCAAGTGCAAGTCTGGTTTTGCAACATATGGTAATGTTTGATTCTTCTCTTGTTAGCATTTTTATGCATGTGACTGGATTTCTTCCATAAAATTATAAAAAGAATGCTCTAGGAAACTGAACAGCTTTCTTCTAATGAGAGCCACTACTTCAGCAATACTGTTGATAGTTGATACAACTTGTTCACAAAGGCTGGAAGTCATCAAACTTAGTTTGGTCAGTTTGGAGCTGCCCTTGTTTCATTGAAGAAACAATTCAAAGGAAGCCCTCATCTTTCGGAATACTTAATTAAATACTAACAACTACTGCACAGAGGAAAATCACCTCTCCTCCTTGATAAAGTTTCTCTGAAGCAAGAGAAGTGTTAAGATGTCCCAAAGCTTAGTTTCTATGCTTGACCACAAACTCTCTGCAACATGGACTCCAGAGGAGGTTTACGTCCACCAGCCCAGCTCCTGAGCTGACTGCTGACATTTTGACATTTTGACCTTGGGAACAAGCTTCTTCTGCCCACTGAAAACCATCTGGAGATGCGTGGATTAGCTGAGCCTGTATCTACGCAGGACACCTGGTCCTCCTCCAGGACAACGTTCAAGTGTTTTTCAGTGCCAGAAAGCCACAACAATATTAACAGCAGCTCCAAAAATAGGAGAGTGTCTGCAAGCATGCAAGCTTTCAACATTTCTTATAAACAGAATGGCAAAATACAACATCTCTGTAGAGTTCTAGGCTTGTTTATTGGGTTGGGGGGTTTAAATGGTATTTTGAAAATATGCCTGGTGCCTTTTTTCATCATCTTCACTAAAAACCACTTGGAACTGAGGCTGCAGAGATAGCGAAAGCTATTTTATTGCTGGAAACAGTGAGAAAAGAGCATATGCTTACCAGTCTCTCACTAAAAAACATCTCCAAGATTTATCAGCCAGACCCAGGGGTAGTTACATGGATTGGTTAAAACAGCTAAAGTTGGACAAATATGTGGGTTGGGACAGATGAAAGTCCTGGGTGTCAGCCCTGGCATTTGCAAATACCTTCCAGCTGCTTGCACTGTGTGAACAATAGGGAAATTACCAGTGTTGCCCTATACCTAAAAATCCCTCCAACCTCAGATGTTCCTCCTTCTTCTATCATGTCTTTCCTATGCAAGCCACATAGGAGCAACTGGGAGCCCAGAAATTACACAGTTTTCTCTTTCCTGTCCTTTGCCTTCTCAGCATGGTTTTCCAGTTATCAGGGAGTCTCTTTGGGCTTCAGCTGCAGACTGGATATAAACTCCAGGTTTACAAGAAAACTAAGCAAGTTTAGTAAACAGGAGAGATTATTTATACCATCTGTGTTTTAAATGTCATTTTGAGTGTTTCAGTAAAGGTCACCTGAGACTGGTAGTCCAACACCAAGTCTATATATACATAGGATTTTAGTGCATTAATCATGGGGTGCATAAAATTTATACCATCCTACTTCAAATGTGAAAGATCTGTTTTCATAGTTCTTCATTGTGTATGAGACTCATAGTATTTTAAAATCAAATTACTTTTATTGTTGACCTGTAGAATAAATACTAACCAGTGGTTTCTCTAAGTTGGTCTACTTCTTTATCAACCTTTTGCCAACGTTACCTTTAAGAAAGCCGGTTTGTAACTGACAGGGCAAATCCAATTATGCTGTATGTTCTCTTTGGAGAGGTCCTTTAAAACTGGACAAAGGTTTACTGGTAAAGTAAAAATTAAAGTTTTTAAAATATTTCTATGCTATCTTACATACAAACATAAACACAAAAATATTAATATATGCTTGGTTTTCACTATTCGTAAAAATATTCCCTACAAGCTTTGTATAAAAATTACAGACAAAGTAGAAGACATGATGTTTCATTATTCAGTTGTGGTTTTAGGAGGTAAAAGGTATGAAGTGTAAATTTTTTTGTGTAATCTTTTGCAGGCTAATGTTGAAATATATATGTGCAATCCCTTCTCTATGCATATGATCTCTAGTCTAAACTCTGTCTAATCAACCAGTAATTGATGACACCTCATGGGAAGCATAGTGGGAACCAACAAAAATGATATTTGGAATTTTTTTGTTTCAATATGTGGTCCACGGGGACACTGCAATTTTTTAGCCTTATTGATCATAATATGGTTCAAAGAAGACTCCAGCCACAAGATGAAATACTACAATCAATTGGAAATGAGAAACAGTAATTTTAATTTGAGAAATACACTATCAGCATATTTTATCAAGCAATGGCATGGTCGGTTTGTTTCAGGCTCAGGATGCTAGGCTTATGTCATTTACTTTCAGAGCACAGCAGAATTATTCTGACTGTTGCATCTGCTTCCTGTAGGAAATCTGTTGTCCCTTAACACCTACATTTGATGGATGGCAAAATGATCTTCTGGATCATTCTGAATTTTCTGATTTGAAATCAATGCAGTGCCATCCTAATAATCAGTGAGACCTTTAAGTCTTAAATTAATAAAAGTGTTTACAGATTACATACATAAAAATATCACTATAAGAAAAAGATCTCAAAGAAATATCCAAGCAGGTTGGGAGGAAATATTTCCCAATATGAAATCTCTAATCTAACATCTATTGAACTCAATAAAAGGTAGATTAGCTAAAATAAAATGCATATAAGAGTCAATTAACTAAACCATCCTAATGTCCACACGCAATACTGTGTCTTCATAATTTGCCAGTAGATTTGTGAAAGTATGACTGGCAGAGCTTCTTATGTGTTCTCCCAAACTCGGAGGGTCAGTATTGCAGGCTGTGACAAGAAAAGGAAGTAGACATTTCTTTCCTTTCCTCCCTTTTGAAGAAAACTTTGCTAAGTTTCAGTCCTAGGTACGTATCACTTGACACATTTTTCTTCGTATTACAGTCAATGCCTCAGTAATGTTAATAAATCAAATTAAATTAAGAAGGTGCCACACTGGTTATCAACAAAAACTATTGTTCTGTACCATATCATCTACAGCACAGTAGATGGATTGGTTTTTATTCTTACAATTATGAAAAAATTCCCACCACCAGAAGTTTTCCAAAACAGTGCACATTATTCCTCAACATACGCAAGAACTATTTAGCAGGAACTGCTGAATATCCCATCCCTTGCACAGTATCAGGCCACCAAGATATGTTGTTTGGGGTTTTTAAGTCTTTACATACACAGATTAAACAGCATCAAACATTTGTTATACAGAGGGATGAACCTTCATTTTGGATACTCTCTCACAATCCCTCTACTACCCACCAGAATCGCAATAAGAGTCCTAGAAGTTAACCCTGATGGTGAAGGAGTAGCCCCCTGGAAATCTGCTTTCAGAGCTGTCAGTTTTCAGCACAAAAATATCACAGGAGAAATCAGTGAGGCAGCAGCAGCTCCTTCTAAGCTTCCTGCCCAGTAGCCACAGCAGCAACAGAAATGAGGTAGGGATATGGGGAAAAAGAAATTTAAGAACAAAGAAACTGAATAAATTTTTTAAAATACTTTTTTTACAAATGTCTTCAGCCCAAATTTGCATCAGAAGAAACTTTAGACTGACCTTTCCTGTGAATGGAATAATAAGGAAACACTTTTTAAAATTAGTAATTGCAACCAGCGCTGGATAAACTTCCACCAAGCATCAAACTATTGCACTTGTCTTTCCATAATGGGAACACATATAGCAGCCCAGAGCCACATCCATAACTATTCATTCTTCATCTTACCTTTCTTTGCATGCCTTCCTTCAGCTCCCAGCAGTGTCTTTGCATATATAACCAATTTTATTGAGCTCAGCTATTATTGGCCAGAATACGCCTTCCTTTTTCTCTCAGAAAAATCAATGTCAAGTCAAAAAGATGCATCCCGGAGCTGAAATTCTGTCTAATATTATCAAGTCTCAATTTGAACTCAGCTAGAGGCTTGTATCTTCCTTCAGAGTACTCTGAAAAGTTGCAGAGTTATTAGTCGCTATTGTTAGCACCACGTACTAGCTACATTAGTTTGCATTTTATTTCCTAGCTTTCTTCTTTCAGAAATAGCATGTGAAAATATTCATGTTCAGATTTTATTTTCACTAATGCATCTAAATACAGACATTAGTAATTCAGAAAGATGGATGAAGGAATTTTGCCAAGTTAGAACCAGTAATATCAGTTACTGTCCAGTACAGAAAATGTATCTTTTATACACTGAAATTTATCCATTTTAAATATGACCTTTAGACAAAAATAATTTCAGAGACTTTTGTGAGGCTTTAAAAAGAGGTGGTAAAGAGCTCGATTCAATTCATTCTAAAGATGAAGCAAAACAACTGTTAATTGATGTCCAGAGACCACCTAGCAAAAGGAGGAGATCTTTGTTCTCAGTACATCTGGGATAATCCAGAATACCTCACGACATGGCATCATTCACTCTGTTTGTTTGAACAGGGCTCATTGCAGCTAAATACAGTAAATCCACAACTTTCATCTGAAAGCCATTCATTTTGACATAATGTACTCCTGTTGAAAGTACAGCAAGGCAGGCAAAAGGAAATTTATGTTTGTTTAGAAGTTGTGGGAATCACAAGGGGGCTGTCAGGCATTTCTTTTTATCCTCCCTCATAACAATCAAGTGAGGGCTAGAGTCACTTTATAAATAGCAACAGAAAAGCATTTGATCATGGTGTCAACTAACTGTCTTTTTTTATTCTCTTGGATGATGACAAGTCACAGATTCAAAGCACAAGTTTTAATTATTAAGTTGCAATACAGTGAATTTTAGTGAATGTCATATACTCTGAAATCCATATGCTCTGAAGCTGCATTTATGGACCAATTATTTCTAATAGAAACATCCCACATCCAGCAAGGCACAAGCCAAACAAATCCAGAAAACTAAAGCATCCTCTCACTTTCAACATTTCCATATAATGTGCTCCAGTGGTGGAACCTGAGGCTAGGTTCTTTGAATATGTTAGAGTACATATTTCACACTTATATATCTATTTTTAGAAGATAAACTACTGTTTTTTTCCTTAGAGACGCATCAAAACTTAGGAACAGACAAATAAAAAAAGGACTTGTATGCCAAACATTCATCTTTTTTACCCAACTGTCTAAAACGACCCAACAAAAGATATTACTCCTCACGAACCAAACCCCACTAAGCGTATGATAAATGCACTTTTTGAAAGATGCTCACAACTTCTACCTGCAATAAATCTTTGCTGTTTACACACAACAGGCCATGTTAGGGCTTTTTGTAAGTGTTCTATTATCCTTCTGGCTGGTGTCTATAACAACCAAAATAAACAGTGAATAGGAGGACAAACTCCTACTGGTTTCTAACAGTCATCTAAGGAGCCCCACAAACACCTTGTCATTTCTAGATGTCATTCTGGCATATGAGCTGATTAATGAGTTAATTATTCTACAGCCAGACAGCACAGGTTTTTATGTGAAGGCTGTCCTGATTGCTTTTAAGCATTGTTTTTTCAAACAATTCTTCATTCCCAAATTCATTGGAAGCATCAGTTTCAACATTTAGGACGTCTTTGACAGTGACTCTGCAGGTGAAATGCCCTTTACAGGCTGCAAATTTAAGTAAAATTTTCATGAGCAAACAATAAAATCAATTCTGATTCTGTGCACAACTGGTACCAGCAAATTTCTGAAACATCTTTCATTCAGACAGAGGCAATAAATTGATATCTCTATTAGCAATGATGGATGGATGGATGGATGGATGGATGGATGGATGGATGGATGGATGGATGGATGGATGGATGGCATCCTTGTTCTTTTCCCTGTGCCATGTACCCTCTTCAGCAGCTGCAGAAGAGGGCAATAGCGTGTGGAGAAGTGCAGCCACTCGGTGCCATCTGCTGCTTTCCATACCCAGCATGGGCACCAGCAGACAGAGTGTAACATTTCATTGCCCTATTAAAAAATGGTTTTGGGAAGACTTTCTGCACCACAGATCATTTTAGTCATACTGTGCCAATAAGCACTGCAGGAGCTGGAAACCCTAGCACAGTTAGGTGAGTGGAGGCCCTTCTTAACATGTTAGAAAAGCTTCAAACTATGCTCATTGTGCTCAAGCTCAGGTAGTTCTGGGTTTTGGAGGCATCACAATTCAAACTTTCATTTTTTAGTCTACTTTTCACTGTTTTGTGTTTATACCACAGTAGAAGCTGGCATTCAGGAAATCAGTATGACTGAGGAATTGATGAATTATCCAATAGCAGCATAATCTCCAAAATGTACTTCTAAACTTATGAATCCAAAACTTTACCCAAATAAAAAAGTCTTGAGCTGAAATCTTGTCAGTTGGTTTGGAGTTTGACACTGGGGCTGTCCTTTTCCTCCTTTGCCCTGAAATCATCCCCACAGAATTAGTTGCAGGTCACTGGCATTGGAAGTGCTGCTCTGTGCTGCTCCAGCAGCCCTGTGCTTGTCTGGACTGGCAAGAGAGCCAGCCAGCATCCAGCATATTGTGTTGCCAAAACAAAGCAAAATAACTGCAGTGAATGGTCTTCCCTGCTCTGCATTTTTTGAATACATTTGTACCCCAGGGAGCAAACAGATTTGCAAGATTCGTATTCTTTTGCATGTGTGTATCCAATGAAGTGAACAGGATTACCTGAGCATGCATTTATATGTATATATATATATATATGCCACACACAGTGTCCCTTCTTGTCCTGCCATGTAGGCAGCAGATTCCCCCTGAGGTGCATCACTTGTGCTGAAATCAAGCAGCATATGTGGTGCGTGGAACTTAGACATCTGTATTCCAGGAAAATTGTGGCTAATGTTGCTGAATTAAGTTGCTAAGCACTGTCCTTGTTAATAACTGACTAGTAACACGAAAAGGGAAGTGGACAGCTTTGGCAGACTTTGACAAGCTGAGTAATTCAAGCACTGAGTACACAGAGGGCTTTTAGGCCATGCCAGATGCTCACAGGCAGTCCCCCCTCCTCATCGCCCTGTTAATGGATTAAACTGTCATGGCATGGCCCAATATAAATGCCATGTGAACAGCACAGCCTTCAGCAGCAGGTGCTGGGTTCAGAGTCCCTGGAGCCCTGGGGGTGACAAGGAAACCTCTCTGGGCCCAGCTGTGCCACCCCCCTGGTACTGTGTGATGCCCCTCAGGCATCCCGTGCCAGAGCCCCCTGCTGCCCTGGCACTGGGGAATTGCTCTACACCCTTCTCTCATGCATCAACCCAAGCATTTATTAGCACTAGCCACCTGTATAAAATTGAACAGATTGCTTGCAACCTTCTATCTTCCAGTTGCTGGCCCTCTTCAGGACACAGAAGCCCATCAGACCATTTCCTTAGCGTCCACAAATCTGCTGAGTGATGATGGCACACATCAAGTCTTATCAGAAGGAAGCAGAACTGATACATGTTCTCCTCAAATGCAATTAAAAAGTATTTCTTCTGGGTATAGACTCAGCAAGTAGCCATAGGGTTTGGCTACAGAGCTCCATCTCCTGGTTTTAGGAAGATACTGTCTGACATAAGGAAACAGCCCATTTTCAAAAATACTTCAGAAATCAGGACATTATTGATGCACTGGAGAGATACTGAGATCAGTTAAAGGTTGATGATATTTTTCATTTGTGAAGTACAGAAACCATTACCAAGATTTTATGATAATATATGTTCCTGTGTGTAGCTTCAGACTTGCTTCCTTGAGATTAAATTAAAACCCTTTGACCACTTAGGATCCTGCTGCCACTGAAGCAGTGTGCCAAGCTGGAAGGGACTTCATTTCCACCTGAGCCCTTAACTAGTTGCTGTAGCTGAACTTTAAAGGTCCCTTCCAACCCAAAGCATTCTATGAAAACATCTCAAAGAGGCATTTTGCTGTTTTTCTCAGACAAGGTTACTGGGGACATCACCTTAGAAGTGGAAGTGGAACAGTTGCTCCTCTGGGATGTACAGTTTTCCAGATCCCTGTCATCCCTCTCTACAAAATTCGTCTCACCAGCTCTGTCCAGCCATGCTGGAAATATTGACCTTTGACATGGGTATGTTCTCAGTAGAATTCATTCACAAAATAATTTTGAAATGCATTCTTATTAGGGTTTTAGCTCATTCAAGTGAAAAGACTAGGAGAATGCTTTCACATATTTATCATCCAAACACTGCTCAGGGACAGATAGACAGCAGTGTGGTTCATGGATCCAAAGCTGACCAACAGCACAGGATTTGCCACATTTCCCTGCACTGCCTCAATGCAAAACATCTAAAAAAAAAAGTAAATCACAGCAGAGCAATTTGGGCAAATCTTTCTAACAACAGTCCCTGTATGAGAAGTGAGACCCAGCTTTACTTGCAAATGCCATTGTTCATACTAAATTCAGACATACATAAAACATACCTGGAGGGTAAGATGAAGGTCAAACCTTGAGG
This sequence comes from Catharus ustulatus, assembly GCF_009819885.2. Taxonomy (NCBI): domain Eukaryota; kingdom Metazoa; phylum Chordata; class Aves; order Passeriformes; family Turdidae; genus Catharus; species Catharus ustulatus. The sequence goes on along the minus strand of NC_046224.1, from coordinate 52,141,377 downwards.
TGACCCAACAGTGTTAAATGTGTCCACATTTCAGATATTCTGCAATGCAGTAACGTGACCCTTGACAAATACTCTTTTGATCAGTTTGTGGCATCTTTGATGTGGTCATGCAGCAGTTTTTTTCTGCATCATTCCCATAGAAACATGAAAAAAGCATGGGAATGAGTCACCATAAAGCACCTTTTTCTCTTTACTCTTTTTTTTGGACGATAGTGCTTACACATACCCAGGTTACAAAATAATTTTACCAAAACAATTATTTTGTAAAGATAAATTAGGCATAAGTCCAAATGGAAGTAATAGCTTGATAATAGCTTGAAAACAGACAGCCCTAGATTTACCTGCGTTTAAAGTGGCTAATGAGCCACTGGGAACCAAATTCTCCCAGTTTTAGAAAGGCAACATTTTATTAGCTTCACTCCCTACACAACTTCAAGATATTAGCCATGAGAGTATTGTGCATGGCTACCATGTTCCTCCAACCTAATCCTTTAATTGTTGCCTAGGCTGGTGGCTGGTGGCTCCTTGCTTCTGTGACCCTGGGAACTGGCGGGGCTGATTTAGCAAAGCTGTGGCTGAGAACATGGGTCAGGATGGGAATGATGAAGAAAGGGGAGAAGGGCCCTACAGGAAAAGTGGGTTGACCTTGGCTGGCCACCAGTTGCCCACCAAACCACTTTCTCACTCCCCCTCTTTAGTAGGACAGGGAGAGAAAATACAATAAAAAGCTTGTGTGTGCTGAGGTAAGGACAGGGAGATTGTTCACCAATTACCATTATGGACAAAACAAACTTGACTTGGGGAATATTAATTTAATTTATTGTCAGTTAATGACAGAGTGGGATACTGAGAAACAAGAATAAATCTAAAAACACCTTCCCCCCACCCATCCCTTCTTCCAGAGCTTGACTTCGCTCCCAGTTTTTCTACCTCCTTTGCCACAGTGGCACAGGGGGACAAGGAATGGGGGCTGCAGTTAGTTTGTCACATGCGGCCACTGCTGCTCCTTCCTCCTCACACCCTTACCCTAGTCCAGCACTGAATAGTTCAACATGAGCTACTCCTGCATGGGTCTGTCCCTCAGACTGCAGTTCTTCAAGAACCATTCCAGCATGGATCCTTTTCCACAGGGTCAGTTCTCCAGGAACTCCAGCATGGATCCCCTGCCAGGACCCTTCACTGCACCTCCCTCCACAGCATCTCTGCTTGGTCTGGCATAAGGTCCTCCACAGGTTGCATGGGCATCTCTGCTCCACTGTGGACTTCACAGACTGCAGAGGGGCCTCACCATGGTCTTCATCACAGCCTTCAGGGGACCCTCTGCCTGGAGCACCTCCTCCACCTTGATGTCTGCAGAGCTGTTTTTCTCATTTTTCTCACTTCTTTCCATCACAGCTCTTGCTCACCATTTTTTTACTCTTTCTTAAATATCTTATCACAGAGGTTCTGCCAATACTGCTAATGGGCTTGGCTTTGTTCAGCAGCAGGTCCATCTTGCAGCCTGCTGACATGGGGCAGTGCCTCTTACAGAAGCCACATCTGTGGCCCTCCACTAATAAAACCTTCCCACAAACTCCAGAGAAGAGGTAACCACTTCAGTGGTCCACTCTCATGTTAAATGTCAATCAAGCCCAGAACTACCATATTTAAAATCAGTTTATGGGAATGTGGTGTCAGCTTGTGGTCAATGTTACTGGTCACACAAAGCTGCAGATGTATGAATGTAAATCTGATGCTATGAACCACACATCACTAGATACAGTGAAAAAAACAAGATTCAGCTGAGCAGAGAGCTGGAGACTGAATTCTGAATTTTCAGAGAGCAGTCGATGCTTCAAGACAGTAGAAATCAAATGCGCCGCAAATTCTCCCTCTTCATTCCCTAATTATATTTCTAATTCATTTAAAGCTGAATTCAGAAAATGTCTCTATCACTATATAGTGCTTTGTGTAGCCTGTACAAAATGCTACACTGCTTCTTTTGTGAAAACTGTTTCTTTGTTTACTTTTTCCCTCTTTTTTTTTACCACACATTTTTGTATGCATCCTTTGTACAGATTTGAAATGCACCGTGAGATGCCAAAGAGCAGTCAGGTCACAGGATAATAGCTTCAATTTTCCTAATTTTTCACTATTGAATTTCAGAATGCTTATTTTCTGTTGCCTTGTGAGTAATGAAATTCAACAGAACTATTTTAAAAAGATGGAGAAATCAATAAAATGTTCTGTTTTGTTCTAAGGAAAGCTGCATCTGTGAATCACTAAATTTCCATTTTTTCCCCAGACTACCATTGCTTGCTTTTCCTCCCAACCACATATTACTGTCTGGTGTCCCAGGTGTACCATAAGGATCAGTGTTTGCTTCCTGAAGGCGGGAGTGAACTTTTTAATCCTCAAGTTGAAAGAGGTGGTTCATCATTCATGCCTTGTTACCCAAAGAGTGTTTGTCAAGCAGGGGGCAGGGCTGATAAGGATGTGCGTCACTCGCCAGTGCGGAGAGCAGCCCACAGCAGCTGAAACCTTTGAGTGGGTCTCTGAAGATTTCAAGGCAGACAACAGCCTGTTTTTTTCCAAGTATATTCCCCAGTGTGTCAGCTGTGGTACTCTTAAATATAAAGGTATGGATCAAGTTCTTTATTTTTGTTCCCCCTTCCTAACAGCTGAATTATTATGGGAACAGGTTGCACAAATTGCATCCTATTGGTATTTGGAACTTGCTAAAGGAACGGCATTATTGTCTAAATTCCACACCTTCCACTCAGAGAGTGAGGGCTCTTTGCTAGTGGAAATCAACCTCTGACCAGGCAGAACAACACCAGATATCACCTGGCTACAGCTCTCACCCAACTACTGCATGCAGTCAGTTTCTCAGATGGGATTTCAGTGTGCAACAGTAGAAACCGAGGAGTCAATGTGCAGAAAATAAGTCCTATCACAGAGAACAGCTCTCACACAGGTCACTGTCATTTCCCAAGCCTCACTTGTGTAAGTTATTTCACAGGACAGAACCTGTTCTTGTTTACATTTAAGTCCCTAGGTGAATTCCTACTGAATCCCTGGATGGCTTTGTGTTCAGCAGAATCTAGGTCTGGTCCCAGCAGTACACAGGGGCCAGCAGCGAGCTCTGCACCATTCTCTGTTTGCAGTAGTCCTGGAAGGCAGCATGGTGGGGAGAGGGAGCACAGGCTCACGGCTCCTACATGTGCTTCCCAGCAATATCTTTAGCATCATGAATAACTATTTAATGCTGATGAGCAGAGCCCTCAAATCTGTGTGTATTTAAGGAGAGGAAAGGACTTATATTATTGCAAATAATAATTCAGCACCAAAATGAAATTAAAAATTTAAATAAAAAATATATCGTTGTATACCCATGGGAGAATGTGTTGCCAGAATTAAGATGACAACAGGAAAATACAGGTATAGAGTATGTTCTGTCACATGGCAGGTGCCATGTTACTGCATGTCCAAAACCCCAATCACAAACTTAGTACCAACTATTTCTGTTCCCCTGCCATCCTGCTAATAAGAGGGAGCAAGCAAGGGGAGGTCTGCTCAGAGCCTTTGCTTCTGTAATCTGCAAACAGAGCTACAACACAGTGGTGGTTCAAGTGAGAGCATGGCACAAAGCACCAGTAGTCAGTACAAGGGGGTTTTGCTTTACTCGTCTGGGCAGTCCACAGTTTTTCAGTAGGTAGCCCAAAGGAAAGCTACTGAGGAGGGGCAGTGCTCTTGAAAGGTTTTCCCTGCTCCAGTGCAGTATTTTTAGATTACTTCATGGCCAAAGGAGCACCAGATGAGTTTCAAAAGAAGAGATGAATATTTGGGGGACCACCATCTTCCTATAACACAGTAAGTGTAGCAAGAATTTTCTACTTTTTGGCAGTTGCTGACATTACAGGATGAAAACCTCATGTATGTTATGAAAAGCCTCGGCTGGGTAACACAATAACTTCTATCTTTGTTACCTTTAAAAAGAGTATCTATTAGTGGGTACCATAAGAAATCCTATTACATTAACATCAAACACTGCATTTTTCTTAAAAAGTGACTGAGGTCTAATAAAAAAAGGGGGGAGTACCAGAATCTGCAAAATTAATAAAACTTAAAACACTATTACAGCTGATATAAATTGCAGAAGCTGAATAAAATAAATAAATAACATGCATTTCTATGCTCAAAACAGCTCAACAGCTGCAATAAAAATATTGTTAGTGCCTTCTGCAGTAGTGCCTAAGAAGGCGCTAACTTAAAAATACTAAGACTTTACTTAAAGATACCTCAGGCATTTTCTTCTTCACTGCATCATCAGTGGCTAGGCATGCATTAGTTAAAACTTAAATAATTAAAGTCTGCATTAACTTCTGTTCTTCCTCCTCACAATGCATTTCAGCACTGGAATGTTACATATGGTGTGTGTATGCTGAGCTGCAAAAATCATTCTGCTAGAAAATGAGGAAACCTCAGAATTAATGAACAGCTGAGTTTTGTCTGAATTTGAACTTTTCATGTGCAAATGTTTGCATGGGATTTCAGCTCATTCAGAAAGAGGGATAAATGCCAGGCATGTACCTCAAATGCTGGATGAGATGCAGTATTTTGACCTCAAGCCCAGTTCAACTTGTCTGCCAGGTTTGCCAGCGGCTGCCAAGTCTTTTACACAAGATTGGACTTTAGAAGGTGAACCCCAGAGGTCACAGAGGTCCAACTCATTTCAGTGAAGACAGGATGTCCTTACTGAGAGCCAGGCTGCAGAGGTAAAGTTTGGTCACTGGTATGAGTCATGTGAAATTTCATTTAGTTTATTAATTTTAACCTAAATATGTTTCTATTTTTAGAATCTAATTTTATCTTATTCCTGAATTGAGCACTTACTTCTGAAGCCTGTCTAGTGAATTATCAAATGCTAAACTCCCAAGGCATCTTGAAGGTATATGGTACACACCACTGATAGCATCTCAGGATCAGCTGCTAGGACTATTCTAATAAAAGCAAAATAGTAAGAATTTAAATCAGACACAAATGATCACACTATGTAATTTGTAAGGATTTAATGTAACTCCTGAGCATTTCTTGCTGAAGCTTGAAAATTGTTGATTACTTTCCCTTGTATTTCTGAAGATGAAAAGTTGTTGAAAGCCTGTACTCTCACTCCTGCTCCCTGCTTTAGCTAAACACAAGAATGGTAAAGTCAGACACATGTTCACTGAGTTTCCCATTTTAGAGAGTTATCTTCCTCATATCATTTCTAGACTGTGTATGTGATTGGAATACTATTATTTCTAAGAACATATAAATTGGCAAAATGAAAAATTATGAAAAAACTTTCATACCCAGATTAAGAGGGAAGGAAAAATATGTGGAGTTCCAATATGTTTAGCAAAGTTCTTTTACACTTCATTTTTCTCTTGTCAAGTTTGATCCAAATCTTAATATATTAAATATTATTAGCATTAATTTCCAGGCATGTGACATAGATCAGGCCTAATCAGTTTCTATGCCATGTCATCTAGCATTCATATGCAAATGTGCCCAGATCATTTAATCACAAGATATTGTCCCTTAATCAGTCTAGTGAAAACAGAAACCCTGCTAGAGAAAGGAAATTATCCCCAGAGATGAGACAAAGAGACGTATTTTTTATTAGAATTTCTTTTAATCTCTCCCTTCTTTTAAGTTATTTTAGGAAAATTAGAAAAGCCCATACTCTGTAGCCTTCAGACTTATTCCCATTAAATATTTTTTTAACCCATTCATTCTTTTTTTTGGCCCAAGTTCTCAGATCAAAGGGAGCTTGATCTCTCCAGGCACACCTCTGTTTATTGTGGGCCCTGGAGTTATGCAATGTGCAAGGGAGGTTTTCGGTTATTGTTGTAGTTAAAATGAATGGTAATTAATTAGCTAATTCAGTTGTTAAATAGCTGCTAGATTAACAAATAGAACATTGTTCATTAAAGCAAAATGTTCAGAACTCTTTCTTATTTTCCACTAAATTGAATTTGTTTATAGACTTCATTATCAGAACAGAAAAGCAAGAATCATCACGGAATTCTATGGGCTTTGCGGGGGATTCATCTCATCTAACCTTGGTCAGCTCACATCAGCATTTACATCTGAACTGGTTATGCAGTCTCTCTCTCTCTGTAGTGAGCAGCAGGAAACATGCATTCAGGGAATGCACTTCATTGCAATTTATTTTATACATTTACATTTAGATTTGAGTGATATCCTAATCAGTAAATATTTAAAACTATATCAAAACTGTCTCTCACACAGACACAGAAGCCCTTCACATTAGGAAAATGAAGGCCTAAAATCCAGCATAAGTTTAGATATGGGGGGTTTATGATAATTGGAGTATCTTTAATTCACTTGTCTTCAATACATTTTGATACCCTCCTAATTGAAAGATCAGATCCTTTTTCCCCATTAGATGCCTCCACTCCATGCATGATTAATGACCTTGCATTCAGTGACTGAGAAAGGGAATTAGGCTATGTCAAAAAGTCAGAATCCTTGGCACTATGCAACATTTTGATAATTAAACCAAAAGCAATGTGGTACATAGAATATTAATTTTAAAAAGCTGTTGACAGATTGCAAAGCATATTTGTAAACAGTGAGGTCTCATTAAGAGCATGTATTCTTAAGGTCATTCTAGGGTCAGTTCTTGGCCTTTGCATTTTTATTAATGCTCTGGAAGAGATGAGAGAATCCTTAGTGATCAAAGGGTGCATGTGACTCATAAAGAAGGTACACTGAAATAAATGAGTTGATAAGCTGCTGCAAGAAAATGATAGGTGCATCAATACAGATAATTGTAATTCAACAATATTCAGGAATTACAGACATAATGAGGCATTGTTTGGAACAGTAACTGAAATGATTGGGGCATCATGTCAGTCAAATGGAGATTAGCTCCTCGTGCAGTATGAAAAGGCTATAACAGAAAACAAAATGCCAATCATGTCATGAATTAGCAGAACAATACCAAAAAGTGTTAGAAAGGTTATGCAACCTGGGACTAACAAGCACCCTTCTGAGATGCTGGTCACAGTCCCAGCACCCACAGCTGAAAAACGAATAAATAGGGTCTCCCTGATTCAGAGGTGAACCAGAAGAAAGATCAAAGGATTGGGGAAACTGCAATAGCGGAAAACTGAAGTTCAATCTGTTTATCTGAACAAAAAGGCTAAGGGATCCCTTGATCACAGTTTTTAATTACCTCTAGGAGGAATAAAAATTTGATAATTGAAGGCTCTTCAGTCTCAAGAACACAAACATAACAAGATCAAGTGCCTGGAAGTTGAAAACAGAGACATTCCAAACCAGAAATTGCATGTATTAGTACTATGAAAACTAATAATTCCAAGAATTTAGCAAAACAATGATAGCTTGTTCACAGTACAAATATTTAAATTGAGATTTTCTAAGTTTTTAAAAGAGATGCTGTAGTTAAACTAAATCTAATTCAGGGAAGAATTGACCTATGCTACACTGGAGGTCAGACTAAACCACCATCTCTGAATATAGGATCTCGAGTACCATTGCTTTATTTAATTGCTGAATGAGGCCTCCATGTCTTATTTACAGAACATTATTCAAAACCTCATATGGTTACAAAATGTTCTTTTTTCATGGAATTTATTTTCCTATATTGTTAGGGTGTGGCACCAGCATTAATCTATACAGCAGGCCAGTCCAAGATAGAAAAATGGAATTGCAGGTATTTGGGAGAAAGAATACTAATATGAGATTAAATTTGAAAGTACCTGTTAATTGTGGATGCACAATTTGAAAGGTTTGTACTTGATCTTTGAAAATATCTTGCACTTTTTAGCACTTCACATATTTAAAGCACAGCTCCTATCAGCATTAGTCACTGCTCTGAAATGTCAATATTCCCACAAATCAAACCCTAGCAACGAAACTCAGAAATTAACACGATACAGTTAGTGACCATTTGTGTATGAAAACTTTTTTCAAACTACTCCTGCAATAGAGAACTGCTGGAAGTCTGTATCCAAACCCAGTCTGAGGCAACATTCAAAGATTTAATTTAGAGATCAGTCTTTCCTATTCTGAAATCCCTGTGATCTGTACAGACCATTTTGTTCCTGTAGAGTAGAAAGCAGGGATAATAAATAGCAGTCCCCTTCACTTCACAATCCTAGTTAATCCTTGGAATACATCCTGTCCCCACAGTCAGTCTCATAAAGGTCCTATGAGAAAATGATGTATAAAGGGGTAATGAAGGTACAGTATAATGTATATATATCTATGATACTGAAGAGACTCTTTCTGCAATTCTGGTATTTCTTAGTTATCAGGAGTTTTAATTAGCAGTCTTGGGTTTTTTTCTGTTTGTAACAGCTCAGTTTTAAAAACATCAGTTCCTGGGTTATTCTCTTATCTTTTAAGCAGAGAAGGTATCACTGTCATTTTACCAGCTGGCTCCTCAATAGAGTAAGGATTTTTCAGACCCAGCAGAATTGTGCCATACAGGCTAGAGCAGGAATGAGCTCACACTGGGGAGCTGACATCCTTCTCTATCTCCACATGCTTTCTGCCTGAATTTCCTACACAACTCCTAAGCAGAGAGCCCTGCTGCCATAGATCACTTCCTCATAAACTGCAGTATGTCCATCCCTCACAACTTGTCTCTGGCCCAGACCTTCCCTAGTTTCACTCATGATTTCCTATCCATCCCTGCATGTGCACAGAGAAAGGAATGTAATAGGGAGCTCTTGCAGGCGCAGAAGGTAAGGGGATGATCTTCTTGCCATCTGTCTGCATGCAAGAAAGGTAGGACAAAAAGGGGAAGTCCAAAGGAAACAGAGAGAGAAATCTGGAGAAACAGCTTCTCTGGACACCTTATCTGCTACAAAGGCACATCTGGGATCCAAATCGGAGACCAGCCACCAGAGCTTTGCATCCAAAAAAAATTCCGTTGTCTGTCAAGCACATTGGGATGGAGTGGGTGCATGTAGCAGGCTGAAGGCAGGGCAGAGGCTGCAGGGGCCACTGGTGGCAGCCACCCCTGTGAGTCTGCTGCAACCCAGGCTCTGTGCATGTTCCAGAGCCGAGCAGCCAACGCTTCCCTAAGCAAGATGGGCACCAGTTGTGCTCGTGTGCATGGGCAGCATTACAAAAAGTTTGGGAACATCAGACTGCCCCACCATGCTGGCCTCACTCTTCACATGCACATTCCTAACTTGACTACTTTACAGGGTACATAATTCTTTTAATAGCATAGAGGTGCCTGGGAGAAAGAGACTTTCTCTAATATGCAGGGAGTATATTGTGCCTGACTAATTTATGGGCACTTATTGACAAAAGGTTTTATCTGTGTTTTCTATCCATTCAATTACAAATCTCTGTGAGTTTTGACTCATGGGGGCCCATATAATAGTTTGATGAATGATTCTGTGTTTTATGATAAGGCAATGAAATTTTTGGAAGGATGTAGTAATTCATTTCTTCATAATTAATGGGTCACAGACAAGACATTACAGAAATAATTGATTGTTGGTCAACAAATATATAAAGGTGAGCCAAAGCCTACATAAACTGTCAGTTATGAACCAGACAGTGCCTTTGCAGCAGTACAAAATCTAACACAATGTGTAAAATTAAATTATAAACGAATTTTCAAACCATCTTGGTCCTAGATATTTATTGCCTGTGACATCCATCTCAGACACCCTTTCCTCACTCAGTGCCTTGTGTACACTGTGGTGCCACCCACCTGTCCCCACAGACTGTGGGGTTCGAGTTGCTACAATTGCCTTGTCCTTCATCATCACTCCACGTGCTTGCTGATTTCCAAGACTCTTCAAGCAGACAGTATTGACCAGAGGGTTGGAGGGATGGATGACTTGGGTCTGTGTTGTTTGCAATGGAGAGGCAGTCTGTGTCAGGAGGGCAGATGCTTCTCCCCAGAAACATTCCCATGACATTTCCCAACTAATGAATACGCCATTTGGGTCATTACTTGTTCAATATTTCTATAAACCTGTACTTCACTTAATGACAATGTGAATATCAGTCATTATCAAATGCTTTTTATTCTCTACACAGAGGCTCTCAAAGAGATAATGTTTCTTCATCTTATTTGTGGATAGGTCAAAATTGTGTTACAGAGGATCATGCTTGTATTCTGTTTATATTTAAAATCTATTTGGAGAAACCTAAAGTACATACCATGGCTAACAGGCTAGATAGGATAACAGATGTTGATACCTATAAACAAAACAAGCTCTCCATAATTATGCCTTAAAGTGTGCAATTGTGCAAATCTATTTTAAAATACTAATGTTGCCTGGTTTCCACCCAGCAGCCTAAGGTAATGCTCCTACAGTTCATTAAGAACAGAAGCAAAAAAACAAAAAAAAAAGAAGCCATTTGGAAGCTTTCTGTTTCTTCCTGCCGGAATATCTCCACAGAGAGTCTCCTTATAATCAGCATAAACATTTGAAATTTGTGCATAGCTTTCATCAGCAAAAACTTTGTGTGACTTGTCATATATAAAAGATGCTTTCCATAGCAAGTGTTTGGTCCCTGTGCCATGGGTCAGCTGCCACTTGTATTCTGAATATAATGAAAGGTGTGGGTTTAACACTTAAACCAGGCCAGAACTCCCAAAGCTTGGTGGTACCTAAAGGGGATAGGATTACATGCCTGATGTACAGGACAAGATGTAAACTCTGCATTGCTGAGTTAGACACAGTTGAACTCCACTGACCTGTATTTCTCACATGTTGGGTGCCTCCTTGCAGGATGTGCTGGCAGGTGCAGACATCACAGCTGCTGAAGTCACCTACCTGAGCTACAACAACAAAGTGACATGTGGCCATTTCATGGTGCAAGGTTAATGAGTTTTGTCACCTCGGATCATGAGGCTATGGGCATTCTGCTGCGAAGAACAGCCAGCCCCACACATGGCCTCAGAGCCAAATTAACTGCTGCTGTCTGTTGTCTGTCACAGGGCACCTCAGGGTGTCAGCAGAGAGGGGATTTGAGAACAGGCTCTACAGCACTTCTAGGGTGTCCTTACTAGCACCACGTATGTCTGATGCTCTACGGCTACCTGTCCTGGAGCTCATAACATCAGATAGTCTGGTGACACAGGGTCCTTCCATGAAAGTCCCTGGCCACTCCTGCTGGAAGGGCTGTAATTTGCAGGCAGTCTGGGCTGAGGCTGAATTTGGGAAGAACCAAATACTCAGGACACAGTAAATGTGTATGCTGCTCATTTTCAGGGCGGTCTGTGGAGGGCTGTAGACAACTTGATCAGGTGTTATCTACTGTGGGGTCTTACAGTGTCTCAGTTGGTGACCTTCATCACTGGCAAAACATTTAACAAGATACATCTTTCATCTGATCCATACATAGGCAGTCTTCCTTTGAACATATTGACTTTTACTCCAAGAGAGGCCTTCCCAAAATTTTACATCTATGAACTAAATTTGGAAGCAGAGCTCATACGTTAACACAGATGCCATCAGTGTAAGGGCGGGACTATAAGGGACATACTGGAAAGTCAACTTTAAATCTCATTCACTACATTATAATTACTTTTGCAATCTGCTTACAATAGTATCAAGACATAATGAAGACTAATTTTAGAATAAATAAACAAGCAGAAAGATAACTGTTGGGGAGTTCACTGTAAAACCGTAATAAAAGGTAATTGAATCCTGTGATGGTGCTTCAGTATCTCATTAAGAAACCCATCAACAGTCATTAGGTCTCTGTTGTTCCTCTCAAGTCTTGAAAATAAAACCATTCATTTACTTAGTGGCACAAAGACTTCTTCCCTAATGATCTTTAATATGAGTCCTTTTTGACATCATCTGATGGTTTTAGAGCACTAGCTGTGATAACTCTTTTATGTATCATAACAACAGAATCCAAGATGATAATTCTGTATCCCTAATCAGATAGTCCTTTTTTTTCAAACTGAAAACATTAATAGCCCTTTTTTGCACTGAAATTCATCCGCCATTTTGCTGTGCAATTATTCAGGTGAGGTCTTCTCTGCCTTAAATGAAGCATATTGTGATGCATACAACAACCAAGCTAATCCTACTACATCGTTGTACACACATCATGTAAAACACAGCAGAACCAAAGATAAGAATTTACAATCTAACACACACTATTGTCATTCAAAAGACTAACCATAATGTAACTCTAAGGAAAGTATCTCTCCCTCTTTCTCTTTTCTTTTTCTCTCTTTTTTCCTCTCTTATTACCTGGTGGACTTCTTTTTTACAGATCATGTGGCAGAAAAGGATTTTATAGTCAAAATCATCAAGTTGTAGTCAGTAGTGCCAAACATTTCAAGTTTAACCAGTTGTACTGTATTCCTTCAGTAACTTCACATGGACAAAAAAATTGGAAATAAACCCCTCTCTATTCATTGTACTGTTAGAACAAATACTAGGGGTATTCTGTGAGAACTGAAGGCGAGATACTGTATTTGTAACAAAAATCTCTATAGAGTTCTCAAAAAATGTGTATTACTGAATACAAATAACACCAAACCATTAATCACAATGGAAATGTTCAAAGAATTTTATATTGATTGCTTGAATTTTTATGAGGAACTGTAAATAAATCTTGTAAATAAAGACTTTTACATGCTCTAAAGTTAACTGGAAAAATAAGTCAACAATCAGTCCCAGCAATGAGTGAAGGACACTCAGCTGACCCCATACTGCCATGCCTCTGGCACCTTCAGGCAACTGCTATTCTTGTTGCAGCAATGCCTAATACTGCTGATTGCTGTTATGCAGGCCATGATGCCCTAGAAAGCAGAACATATATGCTGTTATGGGGATAAAGAGAGTGACAAGGAGACAAGATTTTCCTCTCCTTCTACCAAAAAAATGTTTTAATATAGACAAAAACAAGGTGTTAAACAGATGAGAATAAATTCCTGGTCATACTCATTATGATGTCTTAGGAGATTCAGTGCTAACATAGCTTCATTCCCTCTGCTTGCTATCTTGGCTACCTAGCTTGTAAATTTGTTATGTAATTATCTTCTATTTTGACAATTTGACTTCTTATGACAACCACTGAGCAGATCTTTTACCAAATTTGCAGCTATACCGCTCTCAGAAGTTCAAAGAACTTCAAATCAGGAAGCACTGGAAAAATTCCCTAAATGTATCAGATTCATCCAAGTCTCCCTCGACAGCATTGTTGGTCCTGTGTCTCCTCTCTGGACCAATTCCCTGCAGAGACCCCAGACTAGAGGCAGTGACATCATGAACCTGACTGCACATTATCTAATTGTCCTTAAATATTTGCTCAAGCCAGCAGAGGTTATGGATATTCCCACCAAGAATATCACAGTTTCCAACCAAATAATCTCCCAGAAAATGGCAAATGTCCTTTATGAACTAGTGCAAGCACTGCCAATGTCAGCTATCTGGACACAGCAACCCCCACGCAGAGCTGAAATCAAACTCTGTAGCCAATATTTATAAATCTGCATTCAAATGTGCGTATTTCAGTATGTATCAGGTTCATTACATCCACAGGCAACAACATCCTTGTCTTAACAATATACTGCCCAACAGAGAGCTGTTGACATGTCCATCCGAATGTTTTTTAGAATGGAGCAAATAGATGCAGGTGGAGAAAATATGCAACATCAGAAACACAAAATAAATACATCAAACATATGGTAAATTCAGCAACATTTACACATAAGCTCCTTTCAGTGGATTAGAAATCAGTGCACAAACACTCACTCATCCTGTTCCTGTCCTGGTGGGTGCTACTCATTGCCTGTAGAAAGTGAAATGGTACTACTGGTATATCTGAGCTGTCTTCACCTGAGCATGGTATGACTAGAGACTGCCCTTACTCAGGCCCAATACTCTGGGTTGGATTTCACCTTCTCATGACAGTAGGTGCTGGATTAGAATTTAACTCTGGAACATACATAGAGCATTCTCAGAGGACCTCACTGGACTTCAGCTCTAGAAAAACTGAAATCATTCATGTGCCGATACTTGCAATTTAATTCCTTCCTGAAGCCGGTAAAGATGCTCTCATTAAGATGTGGCAAAACTTTTCCTCAAACTGCTAGAAATGTGTTAGCTGACTTCATTCAATCAGATCTTCTTGTCAATGAAGTTTGAGTGACACGTCTCACAGGAGCACCCATGAGACCTTGAGGAAAGAGATCCTGGTACCTCTGTCCAATACAAAAGGTGCAGTGTTCATCATGCCAGGACATCTAAATAGCTTCAACGGGAGATTTGTTCTTCTGTTAGAGCATGCCCACCTGATGGACAGGCAGAGCTCCCATATTAAAAGAGAAACATTCTGTTCTGATCTAAATAGCTTCACTTAATCATTAGGGAACTGTGAGATTGAATAAATAGATGCCATTTGGAATATAAATGGTGGAGTCACTTTATTTGTTCCCTTGTGGCAGAGTACATCTGAAAGGATGATAAGCAAAGATAACATATCTTGAAATTCCATCCTAATAAGCAATAAATTACCCTGTTTCAAGCAGGCTTTCAAAGTACAATTCACACAGCTTCTCAGTTCAGCACACAGCCAGATGCCTTGAAGGCCGTGTAAGCCACTCTAGAAGCAACAGTAGTTAGCAGGTCATGTAAATGGCCAGTAACGAGAGAATCACATGAATCTCTGAAAATAAGAGTAAATTAATTTCAGGACAGTAGAAATTCCAAGCTAAAAGCATTTTTAATACTCTTCCACTGTCAATTCAAAGACTCTAAAAGAATTTGCCATATAAATAAAACCTTTCAGTGGGATGGAAGAGCTAAACAGGAAAAATCATATGAACAAAAATAAAAGGGTGGCTTCTAAATATAAAAGCATACTGCTTGCTACAGCTTTAATGATTAAGTTCTTTTTTCAGTTCTTTCAACTCATTTCCTACTGGGATATATTCAGAAAGCCTGGGACTTCTATTATTTCCATGCCTAGTAGGAAAAAAAAAATACAATCATTAGGAAGATAAAATAGACACAAAGGATTTGATTGAGACTGCATACATTAAGAAGAAGGGCACAGCTGCATTTCCTTAGGTAATTCTGGTATAAATAGCTGAGAGAAATGCTCACAATCATAAAAAAAAATATGTGTTAGTGTTTAAAAAGATTATCTTTGCTGAAATCAGCTGTTTCTCAGCTAAGAAGCAGTAAGTAACTGATTTTGTGTGTCTTCTTAAGACTTAGACTGTTGGAAGTACCCTGAAATCTCTTAAAGCACCTTCAAGCTGACCACTAGCATGAAACCTAAATAGAGCTGTGACTGTACTCATCTTGGTAGCTAGCCCAGTGAGGCATGGAGGAGTGAAGATACCATGCTTAAGGAAGAACAGAAGCTTCTTTTGGTTCATCTCAGAGCATTTCCTTCGGTTTTATCACTACAGATCAAAAAAACCCAAACACAAAAAAACCCAACACCATGATATTCAGCCATAAGCCTTTGAGTCTGAACAACTTTCACACATACTGATAAATCATACACTACTGATAAATCCCCAGGCAGAGGCAGTAAAAGAACTGCAGCTCACATGAACTGTTCAGACAGGTCACTGCTGCACTTTGCCAAGTCTCCTTCTCTTATCACCCATGTAACTGCCATTTAAATGAGGCCTATACCAAAATATCACAGAAGATAGTCTGATCAAGTGCAGCAGGAGAGCTGTTCCTACACCACAGGGAATCAGAAATTACAGCTCTAGAATTCCTCCATGAGAGATTATGTTGCTTGCCTTCCAGAAATTATTTTTTAAAGAATTTCAGTGTCAAGTGATGATTAAATGGCACTGTATACCCCTCAGTTAACACTGCAAATTTTAAATGATCCTTTCTTTCCCATGACACAGAAATGTAGATGAATCACTCCACAGTGTGATATGCTAATATAGTTTTATTTTTAAATATAGCCAAAATTCCTGCTAGTATAAAACCTACTGCAGTTCCACCTGTAAGAATAAATTCTTTTCCCTCTGAATCTGCTAGATGACACTGCTATGCAAATATGTCTTTATGTTACTCAGTAAGAATGGGGTGAGGAAATGCTATAGTTCCATCCATCCACAATGAAATCATATATACCAGGAAAACACTGAAGATCTATGTGAAAGTCCAATGTAACAATGGTTCATTTATAAGTGTCTAACACATTTATCTGTCTTAGATTCATATATGAGATTCTAAAAGATTGTGAAAACATTTGTTTTTAAAGGGTGTATTTAACCCGTTGAAATAGCAAATGAGCCATAAAGTTTTTATCTGGGTAGGAACATCCAAAGAAATGTAAGGAGCAGGGAACTGACTTTACTGCCTTCCTTTACAATATACCAACTTAGAAAAATACTAATGGAGATATGACAGTTCAGGGAACAAGACGGAGCGTGCTTAAGAATAGCTTGATACGGGTAGTTAGGCATGGCTTACATCAAACCATTTTGGTTATTGGAATGGTCTAACACAGTCCTGAAACAGATATTAAAAAATGTGTAAGAAATGAAACAATCTAGGAAAAAGTACCTATGAGTCTGTCCTTTCTGTGTCTCGGGAGAGACTAAGTGTTCTGAGAGGCTTTATGCTTTGACAGAATAGAATGCAGTGGAATAGAATAGTTATCAGTAAAGACTTCAGCCCGAGACACTCTAAATGTAAATGTAACACATGGGAGGATTACCCTGTTATCTAGAAATGTCTTCAGATGGATATGTCTTGAATGTGACAGCGATGTAGAACTAAGAATGGCAGCTGGTTTTGTCACTCCATCAGGCTGAAAAATTACTTTATTCTGACGTTCCTGCAGTGTATTATCTTCTCAGGAAGACTGTCCTCACTTAAACTATGAACTTAGAAGGCTACAGGTGGACACCCTCTTATTGATCTGTTTGTACCAAAAAACAAGAGCCTACTGCTCTTAATTTTTCACCACCATCAGAAGTTCCTTACCATTACCTCGCTGCCTCAAGCAATATTCTGTTGAAGTGACAGTTCAGCCACTGAAATTAGTTTCAGGTATAAATGAAATCAACCTGAGCCTTGTTCTGCCTGAAGGAAGATGTCAGAGCGCGCTCCTACAAACCAGAGCCAGCAGAAAGGAGCACTTCTATTAATCACGCAGTAACGAGCTCCAAAGACTATTACTTCTCATCACAAGAGACTTTTGCAGAGTACCTCTGCCAAAGGCTAGGGATGGGCACTGTGATCTGCAGCGAGCAGAGAGGCCCCTCCAGCCTCCCAGCTTCAACTGTCCACTGCAGACTTCTAACTTTCCTCCAGCCTTGTATCTCGCAGCCTTAAGAGGAGACTCATGCGTTTGCAGACAAATTGTAACACTGGCTGCCTACAACATTCTGCAGGTGCCAGAAGAAAACCCTGCAAACTTCTTAATGAATGAGAACAGGACATATAGAGCAGCAACTGAAGCTCAACACCCTTCTGCAGGGATTCTGGCAACAACTGCCTTCATTCCATGTTCTATTTAGATGTCTAACTGGTGCTTTCTTTCATCCCTAACTCTGCTTCAAAACCTTTCTCAGATCTGCTTATGTCACATGTTGATCAATACAGTTTTTTAAAACTTCCCAGAAATTATCTGCAATTCTAACCTAATAGTCTATGAGCAGAGGCCAAAACAAGACAAGCATTTTGTAAGAATTTTATTGGGAAAAAACAGAGACTGAAGAATAATTTATTGTAAGTAGTCATGAGTAATAAAAACAAGTATCAGGAAATTCTGCTTTTATCATAATATGTACAGAAAAACAATACTTTTCACGCTTACTCAAACTACCTGATGTCTTCGATTTGGGGTTTCAGCTGCACTCAGTCCTAATTTTGAAACTCCAAGGTTAATTTTCATTTGTTGTAATGAATTCTTGAATAATCATTTGTTGAAGGTGTTTGACACTTCTGTGTTCCTGTTTAATTTTTTCCTGCTATTGAACCTGATGATACATTTTTAAACTGTCTCATAATTTATACTGAAAAGAACTTGTAAAGCTACCTTACTGCTCAAAATCCTTGTTATTTAACAGACACCCCTTTTTTGTTAGAACTCTTTCTGTCTTTATTGAATAACTTTCATTCAAAGAAAACTTCAACTATTTTATATCAGCTAGGATTCCTAACAGTCCAAGAAGCTCAGTTTTGTACATTTTACAAGGGGTCAGCTGGAGCCCCATGAGACAAGATAATCTGCCAGAAGATCATACAGCAAGCTGTCAGAGCTAAGAAAGAATCTAAGCTTCCTGATTTACCAGATCTGGAGTTAGGATTTTTCCAAGTCTCATTAGCTGTGGCTGTTGGACTTTTCACCCTCTTCTATGCTGCAGAGAATGTCTGCTTCTTAATGCCATCTAGACATATAATGATCTTGTCTTTGACAGAGGTCCAAGACATCACTAATCCTTTTGATCTCTCCTGTCTTCTTGTGACATAACATTTGGGTTTTGGTCTTCTACAACGAATCAGACATTTTATATAGAGGGCTAGGAAGGAGCACTTACTGCACTTTGCAGGCCCCTACAGGCAATGTGCATGAAATTCAGGCATTTCCTCAATTTGGTATCTGCTGCACGTCTTTCCATGATTTCAGGGAATACCATGTTAAAGGTGTCCTTCCAATTTAATGTTTCTGTAAGTTTTACTCTAATAATCGCTAGACAAAGCTCCTACTTCAAGATCTAAATTCATGTAGGCATTTTGCTAAGTCCAGCCCCTCACACATGCACACACTCCCCCTTAATACACATTTAAGATTATATTCTTAATTCCCACTAGTTTCTATGTGATTTGAGTTTGCATTACAGGAAAACCATTAATTTCACTCTGTCCTGAAATGGCTGGAAAGAATATAAAATTAATATCTTTTTTTACATTATGTATAGCTTTTTACATCATGTTTTGGCCATGAAATGACCCAATGCAGCTTGAAAAAGGTAGGAAATATAAGATTAAGATGCTATGCTCAAAAGTATATGCTCTTCCTTCTCACACATTTTCAACTCTGGATTTGGATTTCTTTCCAAATGATCAGGCATTGCCATCTACTACAGTTGCTCTAAGACTTTGATTGATATTGCCTGTTTACTGCACTTTGATTGGTATACTTTTCTTCTCTGCTACAAATAAGACTACATTATAATCAGTATTGTGAAAGACCTGCTCAGCAATAATCACTATTCCAAATTGCATTCACTTTTTCATTTCTTATTGTGAAATGCATGCAATCAAATGCAGACTTTTAAGATACTATTTTTGAGATGGTCTATGATCCAAATTCAGATTAATCCTTCTTGACCTTTTCTTTTCAAGTCTCTTCTGGAATTTTTATAGGAAATAAGCTGCATTTGTATGGAGGGGAGAATTTTCTAACAATCATCCAAAGCAGTGGAGTTGTGCAATAGGCAACCTGTATTTCAAATGATTAAACATTTTTCATTATTCTTTGCCCTTTTAAATTTATTTCTACTACTGACGTATTTCCCTTCGGTTCTATCTTTATCGTACTTTCGTTACCATATTCTGTTTTAAGTTAAAGTATTTGTACAAAGATTTTCCTTAAATTTTAGCAATTCAGCACGCAGATACAGTTACTGATATAGTCCAGAAAACAAATTGCAATTAAAACTGATAATAGTTTATTTTAATATTGACCATTATAGATATAGATATAATGTTGCAGTCTTCCCAAAGTTTGTGACTGCATGACTTCATTGTGCGCTTACACAAATGCACTAAGCTAGAAAGGCAAGAGAAGCTCAGTCTTCATTTTGAAAGCATTTGTGAGGTGCACTTCTTTCCTAAACATATAAATCACTATAGCCAAAGCAAAGTGGCCACGATGCCTAACAGGAATAAGTGTATTGACCTGCAATTTTGCAACAGATTACCAGTAATATTGACAAGTGTTATTTGCTTTATATGTAGGGTTTTAATGGTTAGAGTTTCAATAAATAAAAGGAGCTTAAAAGAGAGAAAAACTTTTTACCAGGGCTGGTAGTGACATGACACAAGGTAGTATTCATTATGAGTGTGGTGAGACAGAGAAGTTGTACATGTCCCACTCTTGGAAGTGATCCACGGCTTTGAGGAACCTTTTCTAGTGGGAAGTATTGCTGCCTGTGGCAGGGGGTTTGGAACTCAGTGATCTTGGAGGTCCCTTCCTACCCCCAATCCATTCTGTGATTGCTGTCACTGTGGGTCATCAGGCTAGACTTACAGTTCAGCAAGACTACAAGCAATTAAATTAGATTAAGGATTTGGCAGTAGGCTGACTGAAAGCCTATTTCAGAACTCCTTCTAAGACAAATAGTTCCATTTCAGTTGGAAACAAGCAGCAGTCCATGGAATTAATTGTAGGTTAGGGTCAGAGTAAGGTTTAGTGCTCATAAAAAAACTGATCAAGTAAAAACCCACTCAGACCCAGAGGAGGCCATAGGGTTGTGCAGTGCATTACAGTCTATACTGTTCTAGACTCTTGCTCCTTCAGGTAGGTGAAGGTCACTGTGCTTTTGGCTACAATAAGGATCATGGTGCTTGTCTACAGGCTGGTAGAGGCTTTACAGAAGCTGTAGTACCCAGCCTTAAGAAGGACTCGTGTACAATCTTTCTATGGAACGTGAGACACTCCAAGATGTATCTATTCCATTATAACAAAATTCCCATAACCTGACTGCGCTGTTCATCTACCCGTCCACAGCCCGGTTACCCATCCCGGCACAGCTGCACCACGGGCAGGCCGTGGCACGGCGGGCCGAGCCTCCCGGGCGGCCGCAGCCCAGCCCGGCGGGCGGAGCCTGCTGCCGGAGCTGCTCCCGCCGGGCCTTCCGCCCGCGCCGGGCGGGATGCGGGCCGCTCGCAGGCGGCTCTGCTCCGCCCTGATCGTCGCGTACGGCCTCTTCTCCCTCTACGCGGCCTACACCGTGTTCCTGCGGCCGCGCCGCCCTGCCGCCCCCCGCCCGCACCGGGAGCGCCGCGGCCCGCGAGGTGAGCGCGGCGGCGGGGCCGCTCCGAGCCCTGCTCGGCCTGTCCGCGGCGGGGTTGGTGCAGGGGGGCCCGGCGGGAGGGACCTGGTGGCGCCTCCGAGGGAGATGGGGCCGGCGCCTCACCGAGCCCCGCCGGGCCTGCGCTGGCCGCGGCCGCTCCGCCGGGCCTTGGGCGGAGGGAGGAGCGGCGGCCGTGCTTGTGGTGGCCGTGGTGCTGTACACGGCCCAGGGCTGGAGGGTGGTTGTCAGGTGCCGCGTGAAATTACGAATTTGAGAAAATTCACCCGTTTTCCTAAAGTTGTGAATATGATCGTCTTTTTTTAAATGTAAATCGCGCCTTTAGGTTTCACAGATCATGTTGCCTTGGGGAATGAAGAGTGGAATCCGTGGGATGCGGATGAGAAAAACGAGCTGGCTGCTTCTCAGCAGAGATATGAAGCACATCTTAAAATGATAAAATATGCGAGGTCTCACCTAGAACCGACCAGTCTTAGAGTACAGATTTGGGGCAAGGCAGCAATTGGTAAGCAGATGTAGTCAATGTCTGTTGGCTATTTAACCTTTCTAGTTTAGCACTTTTCTCTGTTTCCCGATGACTAAAATTTATGTATATGATTCAATAGTATGTATGTGTATGTATATGAGGAGTATTAAGGAAATACTAGCTGTTGTTCAAATTCATAGCAGTATATGAGTAGTTGAACTCCAGTTTCTTTATATCAGTTCCTTTCAAGGCTGTTTTTCTGTATCTGTCAAGGAAAATGTCTCAAGTGACACAGAAACACAATCACTTTTTAAATCCAGTCTAGGTTACAGTATTACGAAAGGATAGCCTCTTACTTACCTAACCAGATTATTTTTATCACATTTAAATTTAGTGAAATAAAGCATCACACAGTGAGAAATAAAACATTTTCTGTGTTGCAGTGTACTGTAGTGTTACTGCCACTGATGAACTTGGAAATTCTTCTGTTGTGGAAGATACTGAGTTTCCCCTCTACACAAACTGGGAGCCAAGGTCTCCTCAAGCTCTTTACTGCTGAAGACATACCACTGTTCTTACTTTAGCTTTTTTCTAAGTGCAGGACTTACAGTCAGACTTTGATGTAGCATAGTAGAACGCAGGGGTATATTACCTGGTATATTACTATCATGAAAATTGGTGCATTTCACAAAAGTGTAAGAGAAGTCTGTCCTTAAAATGCCACTTTTAGTGGTATGTGTGCTGGAAGGAGTTGCTAACAGAAGCAGTAGTGTATATCTTCATCTGCTGATATTTTGTCAGGTGAAGAATATTTTTAAATGCCAATTGGGAAAAATTCAACTTAACTAATTCCAAGTCATATTATGCAAGAAGCTTTGACATTTCTTTCCCAAGTTCTTATGTTGTGATGCTTTTTAATTTTCCGGAAATACTTTTCTTAGGAGTGTAGAATAGGCAAGATTTGTACATTCACATTCTCCATCATGTCTTCATTTATATAGGTCTTTACCTTTGGGAACATATTTTTGGAGGGCACCTTGAGCCAGCTGATGTGACTGCACAGTGGAGAGAAGGAAGCCAAAAAGCAGGAAAAACTCACTTCAGGTATTATTTCCATTGTGTGAACTTTAACAAATAATGCATTGGAAAGTTAAACTAAATTATGCACTGCTCAGGTATTATTTTGCCTATCTCAAAGTTCTGGTTATTTTAATACAGTTGCAAATACTTAAATTTTGTCATGTTTTCATAACTATGGAATATGCACACAGCTTCTCATTCAAAATTATCATTTATAGACAGAAACACATACTTGGTAAATCTAACCAATTCTAGACCAAACATGTCACTGTTCAAAAATAGAAAACTAAGGAGTAATTTTATCTGGTTTATGATGGGTTGTGTTATTTAAAAAAAAAAAAAAAAGGAAAAACTTACCAATGCTGAGAGGAAGAGTGTTGTAAGAGATCTCAGTGGCAGGGCCAGATTACAACCCCGAGAACAGCATTAAGAACTAGGGCTTGGGGGCTCATAGTTGATGAAATCAAGCATGCATATGTGAAGCAGGAAGATGTCTCCTGCTGTTTGGGTTCTGCTGTATTCAGGGAAAAGGGACTTGGCTCATTTGTTCATAAATAGGAATGTCTCAAAACCATAGTTTGTTTCTATTCATAACAAAGGCTATCTTGGAGACTTACCTTCTGCTTAGCTACTTGATTTGCAAACCAAAATTTTGTATGGAAAGGAAGATTGCACTTAAAGCACCGCGTGCTTTAACAGTGGTGTTTGATCTATGATCATGTATGTTTTAAGACTGTTATCAAATGTTTTATATTATTCAGTGAATGATATAGAGCTTTTCTCTGAGTCTCTATTTAATACTATTTTAATGCTTTCTTCAAAGATACAGTG
Organism: Catharus ustulatus; assembly: GCF_009819885.2. NCBI lineage: Eukaryota > Metazoa > Chordata > Aves > Passeriformes > Turdidae > Catharus > Catharus ustulatus. Next base: position 52,117,963 of record NC_046224.1, on the reverse strand, counting down.
AAAGCTGAAGGATTACTTTTGTCCACTTGGCCAGTTAGCCAGTCCACAGAAGTAGGTCTCCTGCAGCATTTAGTCACTTGCACCAGGACCAGCCTGTTAAACAAGTTTTCTTTTAATACATAAATTACACAGTTAAGTGAGTTTAACTTCTGAAACATGTGTTGCTTCAGAAGGCTATTTTTTCCTCGCATAAGATGTGGTTCTAGTTGAAATATTTGAGGGTAGTGTTTGGAGTACATGTGATTGTGAATGGAAAGATTTTAAGTGATCACAAAACTTTTTGAAATAATTTTGAATTTTCTATCAAAATATCTAACAGTGAACATGGTGCAAGCCATAGAATCTTTTCAGAAGAAATAGATGAATTTATATACTCTTTAACAGAAAAAGCTATGACCCTTGTCTGCAAATAAAGATCCTACAAGTTTAGAGAATCAACTATGAATGATGCTACTGCATTTTGATGGTCTCCTTGTGACAGTGATAGAGCTTTCAATTCACAAATATAGAGAAAGGATACAGTCCTTTCTTTGAATATTGGAACAATGCCTACAGTGCAGTCTTAGTGGCAAAAGACTTTATTGTTTCCAGAGTTAAAATCTTAGAAGCTATAGAAATCCATGATACTCTGCCATGATAGGTTATCTTCCTGGTATTAATATGAGAATGTCTTTAAGCTCTTGTTTTCCACATTTATAACATTAAAATAATTTGCTGTACTTAATGAGTCTATCACTAGACTGATTATGGTTATTTTCTTTCTAGTGTGCCTGTTTCAGGTGATTAATAACCTCACATGTTTCCTTAGGGATGATTAATAACCTCACATGTTTCCTTAGGGTATGCATCTCTCTAAGAAAGACTTCTGTACTTGCATTTAAATATCTTCTTGCTATGTCTAGATGACCCAGGGATAACGAGTCCCAATTTTAATTTCAACTTGGATGTCTGATCCTATAAAAATACAAAGCTTAAGTTTAGTACCAACATAACAAAGGTTAACTTTTGACAGGCTAGTAGAAACTTGTTGTGCAAAGTACAGAAAATATGCAATGTAACTGTTATTTTATCAACTAGGCTTCTGAAAGAGTTACTTTTTACTCTGTTTGGAAATGCTAGCTTATGTTGTGGTGAAGAATTGTGTGATTTTTGGCTTCTCGCTGGTTATAAGATTTTCTATAATTGTTTACTGCCTGGCTGAGGTAAATTATCTCCATTTGATTACTAGATGAGGCTAGAGGGAACTAGCTGAGGTGACATATTTGGAGAATATGTGCTGCTCTGCAGTTTTCTGTGGTAAGTCTAATGATTGTTGTAAAATAGACCTCTGGTGAATGTTTTTAAAGAATACCAAATCTGAAGACACAAAAATGCCAAAGCACCACTTGAACACAGTTGCATGAATAAACCCATTCTATATATTTATGATGGAGAATACATATCTCTAATACAGATTTTGTTTGGGTAAATGTTTTCACCAAAGAAGTTGCCTAAAAAATACATAAAGTATCAGCATCTCCATAAAATGCAGTGATGCATATTTAAAAACAGGAGTGGAGATGGAACTTCATAGACGTGGATTTTAGTACCATCTTGGCACATTCATACAAAAAGCAAGACAGCAGGTTTTAACACTTTCTCTGGCTTGAAGCAATTCACACCCTTCTCTCCTGTCGTCTAGGAAGATGTTGCACAGCACAGAGTGGCAAACTTCTTACCTCTTACCTCTTATTTGGAGCTTTCCTAAACTTCTATTCCAGATCACACCCTCTCTATTTTATAAACATTCACTGTTGCTTTGCCTCAGTCAACTAGGAGAGATTTCTGTCTATCAAAGGATTCCACCTGGGGTAGCTTCTGGCAATTTAGTTTTAGTTTAGTGGAGCTTTTTGAAAATCCAGATACACTACACTGGTTCCTCATTATCTGTGTTCTTATTGAAATGCTCATAGATGTTCATCAGATTAGTGAAACAGGATAACTCATTCACAGCAGTGCTTATCTATATATGTGATCAGTGATCTTATCTATTGATAAGATTCAGTGATCTTACTATTTGTTACACACTTTTCCAGAGAGGGAATTAATACTGACTGTTCTCCAGAGTCCTCTCAAGTTGTTTTTGTAGATGGGAGTCTACAAAACATGGTGAGCCATTTACCAAGCATAGTTTCTCTTCATAATGTTAACTGCACACCTCTGCCAGCAGTTCTGCAATTCTGTGTTTGTCTTCCTTCAAAACTCTCAAGTGAATGCCATCTGGGTGCACATCCTCCATTTGATATAACATGGTGTTCAAGCTTGCATTTTTTGCTGAAGCGGCTAAGTTAGGTGTGGGAATCTTCCTTTTCTGTTAAGCCACGGAGTGTTGGGGGGTCTGTGTTGTTTACTTTTTGGATTGAAGCACCCAACATGCCTAGGCTTCTTACACAGTGTTTTTGAACAGTCTACTCCTTGAAACTACTCGAAGGCTTCCTGTGATTTCGACTGCTCCTTGATTCTTGATTTTCTCATTTTTATGTAATTCCTTTATTGCATATGGAATATGTCTATGCTGGATGTATTTATTACAGTCTCTCTTGCTGCAAGTGTTAAATTTAATCATTGCTGTTACAGAATGGCTAACACCTTCAGAATGGGCACTGTAAGACCCAGTCTAAAATAGCATCTTTTTATAGGACTGTCTATGACTGGTAAGGAAAAACAAGGACTTTGTAGAAAGCAATTCACATGTTTAGTCCAAAAAATGTAATCTTCCCATATTATCTTTGATCTAGTCTTATGTGAGTAGTTAGTACTGTTAGGACTACTCCCTTAGTTTTGCAGCTTCTGTAGTCTCTTCTGTTTCCCAGTCCCAGTTGTGTTCTGATTGAGAGTTAATAGCACAACCCCAGCATGACTATTTAATTGTTGAAGTATGGGATTTATGAGACTTGAACTGTGTTACTTTTTTTCCCCCACTGTATCTTATGCTGTTCAATTTCGTATATTCCTACACCCAGATTATTGCTTCCTAACTTGTACATTTTGTTGTTCCTGTAAAACTGTTACCCTCAAAGTACTGTATCAGAAAAAAAAACGTTTTCCCCAATCCTCTTTGCAAGGTGATCACTAGCCCATGTATCTATTTAGTTCCTATTTTAGGCATTCCAAAGCTCAAGGTATTCTCTCTTAGGAATCCCAGTGATTCTGTTCTCATTGTTTGTTAAACTTTGGATTTAAGTCTTGATTGACTTAACATTTAATGTATTAGAAGTCTTGATTCCAAGTCATGAGTCTTACCGATCTTGGCTCCAAAATATACATCTCCCACTAAGCCAGCAGCATGGCTTAACTCCAGTTTAAAATACACTTGTCTAAGGTCAGTCTGCTTCAGATAACTTCACTGGAGTAGTTTATGCAGCTTTTGTTGTGAGGGTTTTTTTTCTCAGTAAGTGTATTTGAACTGAAACTAACTGTCAGTCTCAGCACCTCATGAGGTAAAACTCATGCTCACTCTAAATTTTTACTGGTAGATGAAAAGCCAGTAATGCTGCAGACCAAGAAAACTGGCACTTAACTGACTCTTAGAAAAAAAAATTGTTCTTTCCCCTTCCCTTTTTCTCAAGCAGTATAACTGTTACTTCCTTGCATTCAGTCAATAATCTGGTAATTGAAGAGCAGGAGCTGGCAAATACTGATTTGTTTCATTGCAGTTCATAAATGTCTTTTGTCAGATACTGGCAAATGATTAAAGATTTAATGATTTTGCTACATGACTGAAACTCTTCTGTTAAATATATTGTGCAAGATTTATAGATGCCATTTTATAACTAAAATTTTTGTGCTTTCTACCTTACATCAGAACCTCAAGTTTGACCTGGGTCATACAACCAACCTAGGTTTACATTTAGATAGATGTTTCTTGTGTTACCAATTCTACTCAGTAGAAGCTTAACCAAAACACTGAGAAAAGTAGTATGGAAGACTAGCTGACTGTCACTCTTAATGATACCAGATTTAGTATAGTCTTCAGGTTTTTGGGAGGTTCTCTCTTTTGTTCTAATACAGCATTAATTGGTTTTTACTGGAATTAAGAAAATGTTTAACCTTTAGTGAGCATCAAGGTGCATCCTTTTTCAAAAAGTGGTTGATTTACACACATTTTGAGGTTTGAGTATGGTGCTAGTTCTGATTTATTGACAAAACACCTTCTTTAAGTCAATCACCGTTTTCCTGGATAAAAATGAAAGCAGCCTTACTCCAGTGCTAAGCAGTAGATACTAACAATAGAAGTGGTTATAATTGCACAGTAATTTTGCAGTATATTGCATTTACTTTATTGAAGAAAAAAAAACATATCTGGAGTGCATACTGTTTAGTAAGACTAGCTAGAGGATTGAGGTAAATAATTTTTTTAAGAAAGTCTTATTTGTTTAGTTTTGTATTTTGGTTTTCTCAGCTTCCTCACTGGCCCATCTGTAGTTCCCGGCTACTTCTCGGTGGAAGCGGAGCATGTGGTGCTGGTGCTGAACGGGAGGGAGCCGGCGAAGATCTCCTACGCCACGCAGTGGCTGCACTACGCTCAGACACTGATGGAGACCCGCAAAATCCAGCACGTGGCAGTGGTGCTGCTCGGCAACGAGCAGTGCAACAACGCCTGGATTCAGCCATACCTGAAACGGAACGGGGGATTTGTAAATCTGCTCTTTGTTACATATGACTGTGCATTCGTTAATGAAGAAGATATTTTCCAGTGGCCTTTAGGAGTAGCTACGTAAGTGCTATAGACAGAAGTTGCAATTGATTAATTAATTGTTGTGCATGAGGTATGGAAAAAATGACTTAGTGTTACTGCTGATGCCCAAAACAATTGTAATAAGTAAATTGCAGAACATGATCCTATCAGTCATTTTCTAAATCAGGCATTCGAGTCTTTGAAAGTTGCAATTAGCAATAAAAATGATAACAAGAAAAGAATACTGGTGTTTAGAAAACTTTAGGAAAATGAACCTGCATCTCCTGATGTTTTCTGTTTATTCTTTCTTCAGTAGATTTGCTCTTGAGATTTATCATGACTGCTGATGTATGTCAGTGATGTGGAGATTCAAAAGGAAAGAGTAGTTTTTTAAACCTCCATTATGGCTCAAAAGGCTTTCCATTTGAAGTTATTATACTCCAATATCACAGTAGTGTAAGCTGGCTTAATTGCTTGTTTTAAAAAACCATTTTTGTTATACTTAAGTGTTCAAACTATTTATGTGGAATAAATAAAGGTTTGGTTCAGCTAGATGCATTTTTACTTATTAACAGAGTTGATATCAGCTTAGCTACTTACTAAGGTAATAGAAGATGAAAGGAATACATGATTATTTTCATACCTTGTGTTACATTTGAATTCAGTATCCTCTATTGATCCAGTTTGCTCAACAAGCTGGAAAACTACATAGAGCTTTTTGTATACAACTTGAACTTACTCACAGTGTCTCTGAAATATGCTGAATTTGGATTATTGATGGTGTCAGAGAAGTCATAGCATTGGAAGTTCCTAAGTCAAAAGAAGTTGAGTTACAGAGATTAAGGTGACAGTTAAGAGAAAGCAGCAATACTTACAACAATAAATTACGGTACAAAACTGAGTGGAGGAAGATAAATTTGGTATCAAAATGGGGTAGCCCTTGCATACAACAGCTGTAAAAAATTGAGTTAAAGGCGTGAAAATTTGCAGGATTTTCCAAGTAAAGAGAGAAAATGAAGATGTGGAATGATGCAGAGATATTTGTCATGAAGGGACAAATGCTTATTATAAACTAAGTCATTTAACATTCATCATGCAGGAGAAGAATTAGGAAAGGACTGTTCCATGAAAAGATTAGATTATTGAGTTTACTCAGGTCAAAGTGAGATTTTGCTTTGAGAGGTTACCAGTGTATTTTCAGTAGATGGGCATATCCAGAGATTAAGGTATGTGAGACTTATGTGCCATAGTTACTGTTAAACTGGCCATTTCAGTCAAAACTTGTGGTTGCATCAAGAGCAGCTTCTTTGGAAAAGTGTGTTGGTAAAGGACATTCTGTAATATGCACTCACAATATTTCTGATGTTGAAAGAAGATGTAAATATTCTGGAAGCTTTGTGAAGGGACTGATGGGGGCAAAGAGAATAAAGACATAGTTTTAGGGCAGGACTTGAATTGGTTTACTTGTGGGTTGGTCTGTATAAATGTGGATTGGCAACAAGTAGGTGGTCTTAGTCTTAAAATATGATGCACTGAAAATGAAATGCTGCAAAAGGTTTTCCTTTGATACAGTTGTCTAACTTACGCGTTGTTTTTACAGCTACAGAAGTTTTCCAGTTGTGGAACCCAGCTGGTCAATGCTACATGATCCAAGATCACATCTATGTAATTTCTTAGGAACAGTTTATAAGAATTCTTCTAGAGAAACCCTAATCAAAATTCTGAAACAAGACGGGCTTGACAAACTTTGCTGGATTGGAGCCAGAGAACAGTAAGACTTTAATTTACTTCATGAAAATATTCAGAGTTTTTTGTCTGGTTCATTATTACCAATCTTTTCTTGAGTGTTAAAAAATAGTACAAATAAAGGTAATCAGTCATTAAGTCAGGGAATATAGCAGAGACTCTTTGTTTAGGTCGTCATAACATAACTGCCTTCCTGTTTTATTTTACATAAGTCATATTTTTAAATCCAGTATGGAAGAGTCTCCTATACATAGAACCATCAAAGACCATGTGTTTTTTTTCTTACAAATATTTCTTTATGAGAAGAAACACTTGTCTTGTATTTTATGTGGAGTTTAATGTCTTTAGTAGAAGAAAGAAGACAGCCATATTTTGTTGTGTTCCACCTGAGAGTGGATTTAATCTGTACAGCACAGTTATGTTTGACTAACAAGAGTAGGGTTCTGATTGCATTTCTTAACTTTGAAAACCAACACCTATAAAATGTTGGATAGCAAGCACAGTGGTGCTTAGGTAGACCTTAGCTGCCCTGATGAAGAGTCTCAGGAGATAGATTGTATCTGTGACATAAACTCTTATCTCCCAGATGTAATGAGGCACTTCAAGTAGATGAATTCAGGTTAAGCAAATTGCTCTGCGTCCTAGCTTTTGAAGAGCAAACCTCTTTAGAGGCCAAAAAAAGTCATTAGAAAGTCCATTGAGTGTCTCCCTTTTTGTCTGTTTCTAAACTGTGCTGTGAAGTAAATGACATATGTATCATCCAAGTCATGCAGAAGATTTGAAGTGGCATTTCAGTCTGTTTCTTGCACTTCTAAGTATTAATAATTTCCAAAAAGGGCCGCATATTACAATCTATTTTTAACAGTGACATTTTCAATAAATTTTAGAAGACTTTCAAGAGCAGTTGAAACTGAAGTAAAAGTCAATTGACTGTGTATGTAATATAAAATTTTTACACTGATAGCATTTTCAGTTTTATAAATAATAGAAATTAAAGCGTGTCTCTATTTTTTCATTGCAGTGTCTGTGAGGAAAATATTAATTTTCACCCCATTTACTTTCTAGGTGGCAGCCTCAAGAAACAAATGAAAGTTTCAAAAATTATCAAGATGCTTTGATGCAGAGCGATTTGACATTGTGCCCAGTGGGAATAAATACAGAATGTTACAGAATTTATGAAGCTTGTTCATATGGATCTCTGCCCGTTATAGAAGATGTAATGACACCGGGTGATTGCGGAAATTCATCAATGTACCACAGTGCTCCATTGCAATTATTAAAAACCACGGGGGCTCCATTTATCTTTATTAAGGACTGGAAAGAGCTTCCTGCTATTCTAGAAGAAGAAAAAAAAATGAGCTTACAAGAAAAGATTCAAAGGAGGAAAAAGCTTTTAGAATGGTATCGAAACTTCAAAGCATGGATGAGACAAAAATTCATTAGTACTTTGGAAAATTCATTTTTGCCCAGTGATAAAGGATAAATTGTTCTGTTTGAAAATATAGAATAGATGACAGCTTAATTTCCATTAACCTGAGGCAACTTTTACTTAAAAGTAACCTCACAGGACAGATGCATTCCTTTTAAAGTCAATGGAAATGCTCTAAGCTTGGCCAAGAGCTACATTTGGCCCTCCATCCTTAGTGATTTTCAGAGAGGTTGTTGACTTAATAGGATGGTACAAGGATGACAACAATTTTGTTGCTATTTTCACAATTTCTATGTTGCTGTGTGACCTGATAAGTTTTTTTAAGGATAATATCTTTGAGCATGTGAATTTGTTAAAATCCAATATAAGAGCATCAGTTGTGCTTGAAGAAAAGAGAATGGAGGCTGTATGGTACAGGGTAATTTATTAGGGAGACTAAAAAAGAAAAGTATTATGGCAGAACTGCCAGGTTTAGCATATTCTGATAAGTGCTTGTTTTGAAAATGTGAACTGTTTACTTGATTGACATTTCATGTCCAACAAAGTGACCATAAAGCTAAAGACTGTGGAATAAAAATGTATATTTCAAGGTGAAAATAGAGAACTCTTTCTTGAAAATGCTTAATAGCAATATATTTCATCCTTAAGTTCAGATACAAGAATTGCTTTCTTCCATTTCTTTTTAGTCTTGGGCCATACTTTTGCATTTCTGCTCTTTCATTATCTCTAGTTACAGCTGCACATTCAGAACACCAAGCCTTATAGCCTTAGTTGTGAACCTGCTTGTAGCTTATCTGATTCCTCAAAATCTGCTGAAACTCATCAGTGCCAAAAGATGGCAGAAGTGTAATACTGCATGCTTATGGTACTGTATGTACCATGAACAGTTTCAATGCTTTTTTGTTAAATGTAGCCAAAGGGGTCTGTTCCTGTTCTTGAGTGCGTGCTGTTCCCTCCAGTATGTTCTGCTGAGCAGGAGTGCACACACACCGCTGCCATACCAGAGCGGTGTAGTGGCCACTTGTGTCTGACCACAGCATGACACGAGGGGTCATTCTCATGCAGAAATGAAAAGGCCAGTGCAACTGCATGACTAAGTAGTACTCATTTGTGTACTGATACTGTCTGGTTCTGGAGTATATGTCACACAAGAGCACTTCTGTGGATAATCTAAATAGTCTGACATGAACTTCTGTGACTTACCACCCAGCCATTTCATCTGAAGTGTCCTGCAGTTGCAGTACAATGCAAACATACTCCGTTCAGCTGAGACTGGAAGCAGTGAGTTGATGAGCGCTGCTTATGCGCGGACGTTGTTAGACCAAATTCACAACAAATGTCCACACTTAGGATCTGAAGCCCATCAGCAGTACACAGCACTCTAGGGTTAGAGGAAGCTTGAGTATCTGCACTAATCATAGAATTATAGAATGTTTAGGTTGGAAGGGACCTTAAAGAACCCCCCTGCTATGGGCAAGGACACCTCCCACTATCCCAGGTTGCTCAGAGCCCCATCTAGCCTGGCCTTGGAATAGTTCCAGGGATGAAGCATCCAGTCTTTTCTGGACAACCTGTTCCCATATCTTACCACGGTAATAATGTAATTTCAGCACTGTATTTTTCCTCTAGTAGAATCTTTTTTTCTAAACAAGCTACAAAATTGCAGAACAATCATTTAGAGCAGTGTTTCTCAACTTGTCAGCAGGAGATCCCTTGGCACTCCTGCAGGATTTCAAGAAACTGCAGAAAATGGCTCTGAGAAGTTTTTACCAATCAGCTGAGGTTCTTATAAAGAGGCTGCAGCTCCTAAAAAAATCATAGTGGTGTACAGGTTGTAGTCTGAAAAACAGTTGAGTGTGTTACTTGGATCATCAGCAGAAAAAAATACAGTTCTTGACGTACTCATTTATAAGTAAATGTGAGTTTTTCCAAACTCATGGCAATTACATGTTAAGGGAGGCTAAGACGTACCAAAATATTAGTAGAATTTTACTTTCCAGCTGCTTGCCTGCTTTAGGAGTTAAAAGGGTATTATTTTATGTATTGAACCAATTCTTGACACTTCAAATTCACCTTTTTCAGTCCCATAAGAATTGGCACCAAGAGTTTTTTCTTGTGCTCTATTTGTAGTGCTAATGGAGCAAAACATCTTGAAGTCAAGGAAGGGATTCCTAACACATTAGGCAGATTGCTAGTGTTTTAATTGTTCTCTCATTCCACTGTCCAGCTGGTGAAAGAAATTGTCACCTCTGCTCTAGATCCAGAGCTGAGCAAGACCACAAAAGGGACCTTGGTAAAGAAAGGATGAGACTAAGGGAGGAAAGACAGTGAGGATTGCAAGAAATCTGAGAGGATATCTTACAGGGGGAGAGGAAACTGGTTAAAACAAGGGAAGTGGTTAAGCCACTGGCAAAAAAAGATGGCATGCCACATCCACCTAGGAGTAGATAACATCTACTGATAGTGGGAAGATGATGAATCAATTCAGTGTTTAATACTGAGAGGAAAATGCATGCTCTGGTTTTGCGCTTAGCCCTTAGGTTCAAGACCAGGATTATGAAACATTGCTTTCCAGGCACAGAACAATGCCTCTTGCAACTGTGCCTAGTGTTTCTTGGAGAGATGCACAGAACCAAGCCTGTCTGGAGTTGGAATGCCAACTGTAGCTCCAAATGTTAGACAGATTGCTAATTATGTGGTGCTTTGCATCACACTTAGATTAGCGTGTGGAGTATATAACTCTACCAGTTTCATTATCAGAAGCATTTCCTGCTGATGAAGACTTCACAAATTAAGCTGAATTGCCTTGCTATAAGAAGAAAGAGATCCAGTTTCTCCCAACCTTAGTCTGACTCTCTCCTACATTATTCTGAGCCCATTGTGTCGTTGTGAACATATGGCATAAATGGCTTAAAAGATGAGCTTCTAGAGAGCAATATGATTCTAAAGAAACATAACCAGTCTTCATAACTGTTTGTAATCCTGTAGATAAGGACGTGGCTTGCAAAGGACCCATCTGCCATTTGCTTACTGTTCTTGGATATTTAAGTTGTGATAGTGTATTTCAATTGTTAGGTTTACCATCTTTCCATGGCTGAAACTCACACAAGGAGTGATAAAATGGAGAGGTTTCTAGAAGCCTTTCTCACAGCAATTACTAAGTTTGAATTAGGATCATTGCATGCTGGAGCACCAGTTTCTCTCTTGGCTTACTGCCCTCACCAAAACACTTGCAAAACCACAAAAATAAATCCTGTTGCTTCTTAGCAAATGCTGCATGTTAGTAATAGCCACCAAGAACTGGGCAAACTTAGGAGCAGCTTCCATGCTACTGAGTCCTAAAATAGTTCCAAGAATTCTTCCTACTGTGATCAGAAAAATGAAGGATGATTGAACAAGATTATGCTTATTTTGGCCTGTTCATAAAGACTGATGTTGGGAGACGCAAAAGTATTTCAAATGCAGTTCCAACTGTGCTGTCAGAAACTGTTGCTTCCAAGAAAACTGCTTAGCATGAGGCATGTTGGGACTGCCATTTCCCAATAGCTAAGAAGGGCTTTAATGTTTATGTAGTGCTGTGAATGCTACACAAAGGGTTTGATGAGTAAGATGAAAAGAAGAGCTGACCTGATGAAAATGTGCCTGAAATGATAATGTGCAGTTTGCATTGTATCCCAGGACTCCACGTTGGTTGTGGATTTTTGCTTTCTGAGTCCACAAAGTTAAGTTAAATAGTTTGTACAATAATCCTTCAGGGATCACTCCAAAGTGATGCTATAAAAACCATGCTGTGCAGTAGAAGTGACAGTGGATCTAAAATCTCATTCCAGTGGTTTATGCAGTTACGAAGAATTACATGGAATTCTTACTCCTCACCAGTCCATGAATCGTAACTCATAAGCCTCTTAATAAAGAAGCAGCTGCAAAAGGTCATGTTAGCAATCGATATTTAAACTATTTGGGTGGATCAAGTGCCAGGATTTCTTCAATGAAAACCAGTAAATGGTTTTAAATATATCCTATCAATGTGAATTCCTTTTGCTACTAATCTGAGCATGGAGAACTGCTTTGAGTGTTAAAATGTCTCCACATGACTAATTTTAAAGAATGTAAAAGCTAAAAAGGCACTAAAGGTAAAATCTGAGGACCAAGAGAAATGCTAAAGAGAAAAAGGTTAATGCCTATCTACATTTAGATTTTGGATTTATTTCATTCAAGGATTTAAAGAGAAAAACCACCTTAGACTAGAACTACATGGCAGTAAGATGGTAAAGCAAAGATTTTTCAAAACAGGTTATGTGTACCATTAGCCCCCTAGGGTCAGTTTGGCTGCTAATTTAACTGTCTTAATTCAAGGTCCCATAAAGAGGCCTCAGCCTTCAGAGGAAACTGTTACACATGTTGAGAATCAAGAACCTGTTCAAACTGTAGTTCAGTACCCAAAAGCTGGTGCCTGGTGTTGAGAAGCTGGCCACCCAGCCAGGTGGTGGCACAGTACCGTCTCTTATCTCCTAACAGTGTGCCCTGGCAGCAAAGGTGTTGGTATTGTTGGCATTCGAATTTTTTTCCCTGAACACTCTTGGATCCTGAGGGCAAGTCCATGAAAGCTGCTATAGTAGAATGCAAGATATTTCTCACCCATAGTCCCACAACACAGATGTGTTTTGTCAAGCATGCCATGAAATAGCATGACTCATTCTCTTAGCCACTCTTACACCAGCTTAATCACACAAGGATAGCTTGAAGTAAGAATCCTCAAATTGCTTCCTATATACAGCAGTCCCATTTGACAGTGCATAATTTCTGGATTTCACATGCTGGTATTCACCATTCCTATAGTCCTATTTTTTTCATCCTCAGGAATATATAATTTGTAGTTTGAGCTGCATTTTAAAACAAACAGAACTGAAGTATTACACACAGTTTCATTAAATACATGCTTTCAGAAGAAATGAGATGCAAAGTGAATACATCAAACAGAAATGAGTCATTCACAAAGATCCAGACGAAGACACAACCCATTAAAAGACAGCAAGTTGAGCAGGTGGCCACAAATGGAGAAAAATAAACCTTGGAATGACTGAAATAGCCTGATTCTTTCAGATTAAGTTATTCAAACAGCACCAAACTATTAAATGTTGAGTTTGCTATATCAAAGGGATTTTGTTCAAGGCTCAAAATATAAGGTTTCTACATAAGTGATTATTTTCATGTTTTTTCCTCTGCAATGGAGCTCTTTTCTGAGGAATAAAGGTAGTCATGAGTGAAGATCCACTTTAAGTAATATTTTCATAGCAGATGCTATAAGCAGCCACAGAAGAAGATGTTTCAGCATCTGCTATGAAAATATTACTTAAAGTGGATCTTCACTCATGACTACCTTTATTCCTCAGAAAAGAGCTCCATTGCAGAGGAAAAAACATGAAAATAATCACAACCCTTGTCAGAAATGGGGTGACCACGGTGCTATATCTTATTGCATGGAGTTCTCTGGGATGTGGAATAACCTTGGTTCAGGCCTTCCATCCAGCCTGGACACTGCTGCTGCCCAGCTGCCATTTCAGAAACCCAACCACGGGAAACTTCTGTGTTGAATCGCATTGCTCCTAATTTTGACTGGGGGCTGGGGCAGGATGGGATAGTAATGGAATCCTGGGGTATTTACCCTCATTCTCACTGAACAGGGAAATGGAGAATTAAGGGCAGCTCTGTTTCCCCCGAGGGTAAATGGAGTGTACTGATTAATTGCTGTAGGAATTTAAATGGTGCTTTACACTTCCTTCAAATGCTAGCACAGCTTTAAGACAGCCATGATGTGTGTTTTCTGGTATTCAGACTTTAATTGCATATCCCTTTTTGCTGGAGGGTTCAATTTATTAATTTAATAGTGTTTTATCAATCTCTGCCAATGCAACCCTTTGCTGGTGATTGTGAAGCATCATGACTGTTTTATAGTGAAAACTAAATAGTCTTAATAATGCTAAAGTTGAAGACAATATTCCATCTGATGAGCACACAAGCAGGGATCTGTACCTTATGCCATGTTGTACCAATTTTGCTTCCTTCCCCTCTGTAATCAGACTCTGACTGTTTCCTCTTCTGTGTCTCTTTTCTTTGCTGACCCTCTTTTTACATTGTTATTTTCAGATTAGAGAAAATTGCTTTCTGTCTGGTAGGGATATAATTTCCTTGTACCCATGGAGAATTTCACTGGGTACCCAGTCTCAGAGTAGATGTAATTAGGCTTTTGCTGAATTCCTACTGTAGCAAAACTCATGCTATTTCACAGCATGCTGCCAAAATATCTCTCCATAGGCTATTATGTCTTCTGAGTGCTTGTTTCTTAAACATTTAGTCTGTTGTTTAAGATTTTTGACTGTCTGTATTAAGAGTTCAGTAAAAAGGATTGTTCGTAGCAGAAAAAAAAAAAGAGGACTAACTTCAAACATCTCTTAGTTTTTCATCTTACAGCAAGGAATGCTCCTTGAATGAAACTTCATGTGCAAACATAGATACCTGAACACAGCTTATGGTGTTTGACACCAAAGTCTCAGACGCTGGCTCATGACTTCCGGAACCTGAATTCAGCTCCCCACAACATAAATCACCAAGGGCCAAATCCACCAGACGATATTCTTATCCAGGGCAAAGTCTAGGGCAGGGCAGTTCTGCTTCGACTGACTGTCCAAAAGAACAGGACTTTCAGCTATCGCTAGACAGCCTGTGGTGCTTGGTCTGCTGGTGAGCTGTGAAACGCCACAAAGTAGTCCTTAAAACTGCTGCTTTTCTTGTTTCTCAATTGCAAATGCATATTCCTCACATGCAGGTAAACAACTTCCCCAATCCTTGTGTTGGACAGCCATACGTTTTGAAACTTAGGGATTTTGAGTGTGCTTTGGTCTCACTATCCCAGCAATTTCTACATTTGGTTAGTATTTTCTGATTGTGATTTTATATATTGTGTACAAAAGCCTTCAAAATATTTTTTGTTAAACAGCTGACTATTGGATATAATACTTTTCTGTTTCATACTTAAATCAAGCACTTAACCTGCTTCTGGGTCTTTAAGCAACAAGACATTGCTGCTGTGTACAGCAACTACCAATCTCCCCTGTTTTTCTTTTGACTTTAATGAGAATATTATAGTTAGTAACTGAAACTACTTTGAACATTAAATGGTTTTATGAAAGGAACATAGCTTCTCTCTTTTGAATTCACAACTACCAGGAACACCACCTCCCTCTTAGCATCTTGATTGCTCTGATGTTTCATTAGAGACCACTCTTCTCCTTCAGGATTTTGAATAACCTTATAAGGTTCCTCAGACTGCAAGACTGATGATCATCACGGCTATCCTTTTTGCTACCTTCCGCTACAAATAGGGCTTGCAGATGATCTTGAAGAAAAAGATGATTTTGTTACTATCTGACATCTTGGAATGACCACACATCGCTGCAATATATTAGTCTCAACATGAGAAGTATAAATCTTTCAAAAACTTTTTACCAGTTTGTCAGCTGTCTAATGTAGCAAGAGTAACATGACATTCACGTGAAGCGTCTGCTGAATGGCTGACTTAAAACAGTTCAGGAGGCAGAGAAGCACTGACTGAATATTATATGAACTTGCAACTGCACTTGACAAAGAAACATATAATTTGCTAAGAAATATATCCTACTGCACAAAAGTAAATATGAAGTTTTTTAATCGCCTGCAATCAAATTGCAGTCTGGGTTCCGGTGATCCTTCTTATAGTGTTTTGTAGCTTGCATTTCACATGGATGGGTCAAGGGGACAAGACTGAAGGAGAGAAAGAAGGACAGATACCTGAGGGTGCAAAAGCATGGGAGAAATGAGGTCTGGGGACAGCAGCAGCAATCTCTTCTTCAAACATCTTCAAGCACTGCCCAAGGCAGTAGATTCACTCCCTGCTGTAAGAAACGCAGCAGTGTGATACTTGTACTACTCCCATTAAGTGTATTTCCTGGAGAGCATTGTTTCAATAGCCATCTGTGAAGCGACTCAAGAATGTGGTGTAAATGCACTCTAGCTAGAGACAAAAGACTGCCAGGGTCTGAGTAGATTTTACCTGGGTTTATCCCAGATGCGCTTCCCCTCCTGTGTTGTGCTGGCTGAAAGCTGGGTGCACAGGCTCTGAAGGGAGCTCTGCACCCATCTAAAGGCCAAACCACGTCTCGGGTAAGCACTCATCAGCACTCCCCATACATCTGCATGAAGAGAACTACAGACATGAGCTGTTGCTGTGTGCTGACCATGGCCTGCAGCCAAGCACCCACACATCCTCTTATCAGGACAAGAGAGAGAACAAGAGGAGTGAAAGCAAGAACATTCCTAGGTTGAGATGAGAACAGTGTAATAAGTGAAGGAAGGAGGAAAAAACAAGTAACACAGCAGCATTCATTCATCACCTCCCACAAAAGAACAATGCCAAAGTAGTCTTAGAGCAACTACTGATTTGGAAGAAAACCCTCCCCCTCCCCTCCATATTTTAGTGCTGAGCATGGCATCATCTCACAGGAAATACCCTTATGGCCAGTTTGGGTCAGGCACAGGGTCAGATTTTTTACCCACTCCCATCCTACTCCCTGGGGGGAAGGGGACAGAGTGGGAAAGAGAACAGCAAAAACACTGTGCAAGCACTGCTCATTAATGGACATAATATTGGTGGTGTCAACTGTTTTACTCACAAACCCAGACCACATCAGGGGGGCTGCTATGTTGAAATTTACTCTGTCTCACCCACAGCCAATACATCTGGTGCTGTCTACCTTCCCCAAGCATACTCCTTTCCTCTAATGGTCAGGGGTTGCTTTTCATGGCTGCCTGATACTCATGTAATTTCCAAGAGAGAAAGTTGAAGAGCTTTTGCTTCAATGCATTTATTATGTGAATTTCGCCTCTGCCAGAAGTGATTTCCAAGATATTCTGGAGAGCAGCTATATTGGAATAATTCCAAAAGTGTCTCTCTTTATTGCAATAGCAAAAGACTAGTCTCACCACATCATCCCTTGCTGTTCAGTGAAAGCTGAATCCACTGAGGCTGCAGTGAATGTAATGGCATTTAGAGAAGGCCAGTGATCCAGAATAGGCATTACTAACTAATCATAACACCCTATGTGCAAGAGCTTTTGACTCAATTCACGAAGAAATTCTTCTGCTCCAGATCCAGGCCTGTTACAATTTAAACATCCCTGGTAGGCATCTCAAGGACAAACTACACTCGGAACAACAAAGTTAGACATTTCACAACACGAGATCTTTGTGGTTTAGACTAATCACTGCAGATTATCAGTAGGTACATGAGCCAGATGGACAGTTGGTCCCATGGGCAGCTCCACAGACACCACAGACTTGTATGTTCTTCACAGCAAGTCTCTGAGGGAGCACTGTGACCTCAAAGAAGATGCCAGCTGTGTTCCTTCATCCATTCCTTGTTCATCACCCAAGCTTCTTGTTCCTGTTGTACTCATGGCTGGTAATTCTGGTCCGTGCTTCTCCCGATAAAAGCAGAATCAAAAATGAGGAAAAGTTCTTAGAGGTTTCTTGTTTAAAATCCTTTCATTGAAAGTAGATGAACTGCTCACCCTTTCTTACCCTCCCCTGCTGAGTTTTCACAGAACTGCTTTGCTGGAGAAATAGAATAAAAACAAACTGCAGAGAGCAGAGCTGTAACTATTTTTTATTTAAGAAATAAAAAAAGCAATACTGCAATCCTTAATTAAAGCAAGTTGAGACAACTATGTGGTTTAATGATCTGGTAGAACTCTTTTTATTCCAAGAAGGGCTACATTTGTCAAGACAGGAACAATCAGGGAAATATATCTTGTTTATCTCACAGAACGACTATTACCTCCTGAAAAGAGCAGAGTTCTCCATTTTAGGAAGCGCAGTTAGAGTTGGCTTCCCAGTCCCCTCTTTGTGCCCCTGAGTAAATGCATGTGGGAATTTTTACACAGGAGTACTCTCAGAAGATGTGGAGCTGGCATCACTGCTTGGTAGTGCCTATTCTCCTCCATCAGCCCATCCCAGTAAGTTAGCCATGCCAGATAATAAAACACAGCACTGTAGAGGAGTATTGCAGAGGGGACTTGATGGTTATGGAATCTGTCTAGTTACAGGACTGTCTTTCAACCCCTCCTTTGCTCAGCTCTCTTCAGGTCCTTATCCTCCTGGCCATCCATACATGTATGAGTTGCTTCTGCACAGCAAAGTGTCCTCTCTCTCCACACTGGTAAACTCTCTATCTCAGGTCCATGATCTTTCCTCAACAGCCACTTGCCTATGAATGGGAATGGGAAGGGAAACTCACTGCTTTGTCCAGAGGTGTTCTGTGATGCCCTGAGCAGCTGAGACTAGTTAGAGCAGTATTATGTTCAGTGAAGATCCTGCACGGACGGGTAACAGCTCAAGCAACACCTTCTGTACTTAAATGTTGTTTTGTCCTAAAAGAGAGTTGAATTTGTCTCTTTTCGATAAGCACAAAGCCTTCCTCGAAGCAGCAGGTGACTGGAACTGTTTAGTCAGGTATGTAATTTTCCTCTGATGACATTTACTGATGTTTGGCTCCTGGAAAGCTAATGAGACACACGCCCATGGTATGCAGGGCACTCTGCCAAAATCTGGGAGGTATGTTCTCTGCCTTCGTGCTTTTAAGGAACACAAACACATGCCAGTCCTGCCACTTGGGTCAGATAGGATAAGGAGAGGTTTATTGCTGCAACCTCTCTAGTTCATGAAGAGTATCTTTAGAACTATTTTATGAATAGGGCGTAAAAAGCTGAAAATCAGGAGAGAAATTTTTTTTTGTACTAATCTTGTTCTTTTGGAAATTCCCATGACAGCAAGAATATTGGACTATTGGTTCTTCCATATGGGATGACTAGGAAAGACATATTTTCAGTGGTTACAAACTGGTATCAACTAGTAATATTGAAGCTGATCTGGGTTTCTTTTTAGAAACCCAGAAATTCTCTTTTCAAATAGAGCAATTCCATGATGAATATTTAGGAAAAAGAAAAGGTGTGTAGCCAGGCCAGCTTTCATATGGCACCAGAGGGAAATAGCATTTTATCATAAGGTGCTTTTCAAAGGAAATTTTTTGTGTCTTTTTCTGGAAAGCCTCTCTCCATGAATATTTTGGTGTAATACATATTTACATAATAAATCTAAGCCTTTTATTTCAGAAGGCTTTTGGATACGGATGTCATCCATACAGTGGAATAAAAAGACCTGACCAGATCAAATGTAGCAGATCTGATGGATCTGCCCAATAAGGCCTGAGATTAACCTTCATATGTGACAACTGAGCAGTTAAATTAAACAGGAGTAAGGCTGAGTGCTGGCTGTACTGCTGACCAGGTATGCTTGTGAGATGGGACACAATCAGCCATGGGGAGAGGAGAGCAGAGCATCTGCCTTGCCAGATGTACACGAGGTGCCCAGCACGGATACTGACTGGACACTCAGAATGGGGCTGAGGACTGCTGCCAGTCAAGCAGTTCTGCTAGAAAGGGCAAAGCAAATCATCCCATATGAGATGAGCAGAGAGTAGAGAGTGCTCAGAGGTTCTCAGGGCTGCCTGAGGCAGGGTTGAATGTATTTTGAGCTGGGAAAGAGGCTGTGCTGGTGGTGTGCTGTGTGTCATGACCCTTCTGGATAGCCCATGACCTCGGAGGAGTGTGGGAAGCAGGGGAATATTGAGACTACTTTGAAGCTTCCTCTGTGCCTCTGTAATCAGAGAACGATTAAACCCATTCACAGTCAGTCCCCGTGGGATGTGAATTGTTGGTGCAGCACAGCCAGTGCTGGGGACACTCCTGACTCTTTCCTCCCCTGTCCCAGTTTCCATTGCATCCTGGCAAAAAAGTGAAAATTAGCACCAATTTCACCTTAACTCAGGATGTCAAGAACAAGGACTAACCCAGATGCCAAGGAGTATAAAGGAAACAAAGAAATAACAAAGAGGAATTACAGCTTTAAGAACATAAATTCTAGCTCCTTGGTGTTTTTCAGACCTGTGGGATGATTTGGATGGTTAGACTAACAGCATCCCACAGCCTGCTGAAGAAATACAAAGAAGGCAAAAAGGGAAATTGTGTAGGTCTCTGTGTGTCAAACATCAAATCACAGAAGCACAGGATGTGCTGGGTTGGAAGTGACCTGCAGAGCCATCAAGTCCAACTCTCAGCCACGCACAGAACATCCCCAAGAGTCACACCGTGTGGCCGAGAGCATGTGACCAGTTCTCTCCAAGTTACTAACAGCTTGAAAATAAATATCCATGGTTACATCTGCTCTGTGAAGGCAGAAAGAGCCTTGCATGTTGATATTTGCCACAGAGCAGTATATCACTTTGGTAAACATGACCACCAGTACATAAACAGCTGTTGGTAACGTGCAGGGAGAAAAATCAGGAACACTGTGAGGGATTTCAAGTCAGTAACTTAAACAAAAGATTCACAAAGCCAGAATGAAATGTCCTTGAAGTTCTTCAACATTGTAAATTATGATTTGCTAACTAGCAAAATACTGTAACCAGTATTGTAGTCTTGTCAAAACTTCATCTTGCAAAGGAGAGGAGAAAAGTCTTTGCAATAACAAAGCAATAGTTGTTTAAGATACACTGACTGTTTTGGTCATAATGAGCTTGTTTGCTGTGGGGCAGAATTTCAGCCAGCTCTGCAGACAGTTGGTGACTGTCCCCAGAAAAAAAAAACTGTCTGGGTTTGGAAGGGTTCTATTTAAGTATTTAAATAAAGATTGGACCCTTTTTTGGAAAACATATTTTGTTTCAATTTGGACTATGAGACCTGAAGCAGCCATTTCTGAAATCCCTCCTATGTATAATACAGTAGACCAACCTAGGAGATCCACAGTGGTTTCTTAGCAATTCAGTCTTAATAACTACGACAATTCATGCAGGTAAGTGTCATAATTTAATGGTGATGCCATAAGCCTAAGCACTTGACATTGTCAGTGGAAACACTATAAGCCAGACTTCAGAAATGTAATTTAATTGTAATGCTTGAATTTTTTAATGTACATTTGCCTCTAGTAGAAGGTGCTCAGTTTACATTTTGCTGTATATGCTCCATTTTACTTAGAGAAAAGCAAACTTTTTAACACCCAGATGAGGTGACATATCCTGGCTGAAAAAAAAAAAAAAAAAAAAAAGTTTTCATATAAGTAAGACTAATGAAAGGAATTATGCAGGTAGCCAATACTCTATGGACAAGTAATCTCAGGTACCAAAAGCCAGTATATTTACAAAAACAAACAAGGAGTTGGCACGGTGTCAAACTGCTCTAGAACCTATACTTACCTGCTGCTTGCTTTTCATTGTTTTCTTTGACAGCTTTAAATTTTTGTATTCCTGGTCAAGACGGAATAGTAGAACCCCAGAGATTTAAGCAAACATTTAGAAACTATGTGCTCTGTTAAGAAAAACAAACAACTGTAGTCTGACATTGTAGGTTCAGCATTGTGAGGATGAACTAGTTATCACCCTGCTAGGGCACTGAGATGTCTAGATTCTATAGAAAATCATTAAAACAGCAACATGTGATCTTTACTGTTACAGATGAATATCAAAAGGAGCTTCAAATGTTAGTAGAATTGGTGGTTTTGTTCTGCTGGCAAAACAGGTTCCTGTGTCTATCAAACAACCAGGTCAGGTAGCCAAAACTCCAAATGCTCTTTCATTTGCCTGTAACTTTTGAACCATTGTTTTAGAAAATACTATTGTGGTACTTAGTGCAGTCAGAAATACTGCTTTGACTCTTGTACAAACAACATCTATATTTCTCATCAATTCTACTTCCTGATGCATTTTTACCTTAATCCAGACACAGGAAAAAAAAATTTTCTGTGAAACACTCAGTTTGAGCTGTTTGAAATAAGCAGGACCATGTTGATAGTGGTATAAAGAAAGTGAGCTTTAAGCTTTTGTATTCAGATTCAATTCTTGCTCAGCAGGGTCTCTTAAATGACATTCGTTGGAGGAAAAGTCAAGTTACCCTGAAAGAGAAGAAAAAAGATTATGTCCTTTCTGGAAGAAACTTTTCAGAAGCATTTCTTGTATCTTAGCAACAGTATATTTAACAGTGCACTGATTTTTTAGAACTTATTTTTATTTTTTAATCTTGTTTTCTGCTGGTTTACTAACCAGATTTAATGGATGAGATCAGACTATGCATAGGTAGCTGGAGGAAAAAGATGCTTGCCTTAGCATCTCTGGCCCAGCCGTGGTGCTTACAGCACATTACTCTCAGCCACTAAGGAATCACCACAGTGACTTGCTGTGGTACCTTTATAGAGGAAAAGCTGACTGAAAAGTCAGTTTATCATCACTATTTTTCAGCTGTATGGGATGATTTTTAAAAAATGTTTTATTTATATGATATAAACAGAGAAATTCAGTAGATTTCCTCATTTCACAAATAATCCTCGTGCTGTGTATTCTTTAGAGATTAATGCTCTAAACCTGCTGTAAATTATAACAGGATATGTGCAATCTACCAGTGACACACTTCAATGCTTAAAAGTCTTTTGCCTCCAGCCTTGGCCATATCAAGGATGAAGAATGTTTCTCTTAGATCATCCTGTTCACTCCCTCATGGCTCACTGCTTGAGAGCCCAAACCTGCTCCCACTGAAGTAGGAGGCAAAGCTCCAGCCTTAATCATTGTTTGCAGAAGTTTAAGCCTTTTGGCAATGAAGACTTTTTTTGTTTCACAAACAAGGTCAAATTAAGCACAGGGAAGAGTCTTGTAGCTGTTTGTGAGGAAGACTGGGATGACGGAGAGACCCAGATTTGGCAACAGTTTGGGGTTCTGCCAAAGGATCTCCATAATTTACACATACCAAGTACAGCTGTACTACTAATACTAGCCTGGGCTGGCTTGTTGTAGCTGTTCAGCTAAGACAGAGCCAGCTCTCTCTCAGCTTCTGTCATCAAGGCAGCTAAATCTGCATTAATGTTATAGATGTTGTTGTTCCACAGCACAGCTTTCCACATGGCAGGTGGTTTTCTAGCGAGATGACATTTTGTTTCTAATTAATGTATGCAGTTCTTTGCTCAGGATAGGTGATCAAAACAAGCGCTGCCAAGACGAAAGGAAAAAACAATTCACAGCATGAGCACTGGGACAGCTTTCCTAACTATTTCAGACAATTAGTTCTGAAGCTGATGTAAAATGTATCCTTCATTTCTGCTCCTCTTATATCTGCTAGATTATGATTATTTTGCCTTCCCCAAGATGGTGGACAAGGTGAGACCACTGGATGCAAGCTGCTCTGGGTGACCTAGTATGTGAGGAAGGCTCACTGCTCTTCCTTTTCTTCCTCGATGAATTTTCATTCTTGTATCATGACAATTAATGATGAGCTGCTGAGTATCATCAGAGAACTTACAAGTCCATCCATGGAAAGGAGCTTTTGAAAGAGGTTAACCTTTCCAAGTTTATGATCCCTCTTGGATGATGGAAACCAGAAGATAGTAGGTGGCAATAGGTGCTGGCTAAATCAGTGGAGCTCTGGAAAGCCGCTGGAAATAAGGTCTGCATCATTTAGAAGGTGGGAAAGCAGAGCTGGTGTAACATTTTGCTTGCCAGACCCTGGCTTCTAACTCTGAGTTTCAGACGACCACTGCGTGGCTAGGTGATGATGCTTCTTAGCACCACTCCTGTACAGCCCAGTACAGTTTGCTCATCCTAAGCAATAGCTTAATTTTCTTTCCAGGAGTTCAAGGTCCACAAAGCAAGCTAGAAGTGTCTATATGCAGACATATGTTCTGGTATATTTTGGAACTGAAGTGCAAACAAAGCTATTATTTACATGTGAGCATGCAACATGACTCTGATACAGCTGTCTCCAAGCTTGTCAGGAAGGAAACACAAAACACCAGCACAGGACCGGGGTACCCTCACACAGAGTGAATTCAGCCCGCCCCAGCTGTTCCAGGTACAGTGTGGGGCAGTAAACCATTTGACCCACGTTTAGATTTCAGTACAACAAACATGATACAGCCAGGCTGGCAGGTCCTCGGTCCAGGCAGAAAGCACACAGTGACAGCTTGGTGTCCTCTTGAGGTCAAAACACCAAAACTGAAGACAGAACTTCTGTGCCTCTGGCTGCTGTTACTAAATAGACCATAGCAGAATTTGTCTCTTGTCACCAGACCTCAGCCTGGACCATCACTTAAAGAGCTTCAGGAGCTCAGGAGGTGCTTTGGTAAGGGTGGTGTAAATACCACACACACAAAGTATTTCCATTCCTCGTTATGTTCAAAGGTTTGTTGCTTCCTCTGAACTGTTTCTCAAATGTGAAGTTTGTATTAATCACCCGGTTAGTGCCATCATTTTCCGGTGAAGACAGAAATCCATGTGCCCCTGCTCTCTGATAAACAAAGCCTGTGCCACTCCACCTCAATGCTTGTAACTCCTAGCCAGACACTTGGAGGACACTTTGGATACACCTGCATTGTCACCTTAACTCAGAGTATCAGCCTGCAGCTAGCCAGAAGTCCTATCATGCTCTGCCTCCATCTGTGCCATAGACCAGAGAAAGGAGACTGTTGTGACCCTCCTGGCAACTAAGGTAGCACAGCAAGGAGTGACACTGGCCCACAGGTGCATTCAGCAGCCCTGGGTTGGTGGATGCTCTGGTTGTGCAGATCTGTACCTGGCAGAGCTGGCTGAGCCCCTGCACACCAGACTAGCCAGGCCAGCAAAGCAGCACAGCTGTGTTGCCCTACTCACAGCTCCTGCACTGCTGAGGCAGGAATGGCAGCTGCTGCAGTGATGGATACAACTTGGTGCAATTAGCAGGAAACTTCATTTACCCCTGGGAAGTGGAAGGTGCTCCCATTCCTCTCAGGGGAGGATGGTCCTTTGCAACACGCAGTGAATGAACAGGACAGGGTAGGTGTGTGGTGGGGCAGATACAGGCCAGAAAGGGTCAGAAGAGGGATTGAATTGACTTTACAGACCTGGTGACTCGGGCTTATCGCATACCTGGAGAGGTCAGATGGCAGGTGAGTGCCTGTGGAAGTGCAAACACCCTGCAAAAGGGAAAATACACAGATGAGAGGGCAGTATAAGAGAAAGGTGAAGCAGATTCTCTGTTATTTGCTTAATGCTGCAGCCTCTCCACAAAGGGTTTTTCTCTTTAATTCCTCACACTACTGAAGGAAGTTTTTAAAATATTAAAAAATGCTGGAATGAAGCATATACCTCACTGTATGCTAAATTTTAAAAATCTACACCAATATCCTAATGAACTTTTAGCTAAGACACTGCAGTCTTTTCTTCTTACCTACTACTGTGAGGAAATTTATCTTATTTATCCTCAAAGTATGAGTCATCAACAAAAAAGGAGATTATTGCGTGTGTTTGCCATAATTATTGACACCCACATAGAATGAGACTTTTGCCCCCTGTATGAGCTGAAGCTGAACTTGCAGAAGGATCCTTTTGAACACAGTGGCGCTAAACTTATCAGTGACTGAGTGTAAAGCGTTTTCATCTAGCTTTGAAGCCATTTATGAGGGTCTTGCAGAAGGACAGAATAAAGTTATCTTTCTCTCCTATATGCTCCTTCTTTAAAAGCTCCCCAAGGATTATGGGGGAGCAAGAAACATAATGAATATTCATTTCCAGAAGTTCAGTCAATAATTGTGCATGAAGACTTCATGCAAAAGTGCACTGGAGACTTTGCTTATTTTTGGCACATAACGCCAAAAATATCAAGAACTCAGAAACAGTCATGGCTCTCTCTTCATCTAAATTGAATTGCAAGACCTTATTCCTCATCTACATCATGTTTTTATCATCAGACAACTTTCATCTTGAGAATATTACAGGGTACAGTGGACTGAATATAGCATGCAATAAGCCTTAAAAACTTTGCCATGGGACTATGGGTGGAACTGCCTCTCTTCAATTATTTTTATACCTTGAAAAATTTCTTCTTTAAAGCATAGGTGTTGTCTTCCTCATTAAAGTTAGCAACCACGCTGAATCATATTTCTTTTTTTTGGTCATATATTGTGCAAAATAGGTTTTTTAAAATATGACTTCTCATTTAATGCCTCATCTGCCTGGCTAGGTTCAGTTCAAGTGTTTGAGCAGTACAGCTTTAATTCTTTGCTTTCTTCTCAAGAAGAAACTCTAGTTTCTTCTTTTTGAGGACTAAAATAAAGGAGCAAAATTACAGATTCTGGTATTTTTTTACATTTTTATTACTTTCAGTAATAAAAGACTTCCAATTTTCAACACCTAAACCACTTTTCATGGCACTGGAAAATTTCAGACAAGACAGCATTTTGATCTGGGCTTCCATGACATGCCTACTAGCACCACCATCTCCTTCAATCTTACCCATGAGGTGGCTGCTCAGGCAATGGAGCTTCCTGAAGTCCCCAGCTGGAATCCAGCCACTAGGCCTTTAGTCCTTAGCTCTTCCAGCTCCCAAACAGACATGAGCCCTGTTCCTGGCTGATTTGAGGAAAGAGAGGTCTGTGGATATCTTGTGTCAGTGTGACAGGTCCAGATTGACTCTGGCTTGGTGGTGGGGTAATTTCTTGGGGGACAGTGTGACAGGACGGTTTAAGGGTAGCATGACATTTGCAGAGGTGCAGTAAGGTGGGCATGGAACACTCTCTCTCCATGAGCCAGAATGCTACAGCCAAGAGTGGTGGAAATACCACTCCTGGGCTGTGCTCCTCAGCAGGGTGGTATTGGGGGAAGGAAGGGAGATGGATCAGAGCTACAAGAGCAACCTCTTGCCTTCTCTTCCCAGACACTCCAGGAGCTACACAGCTTTAGCTCCTTCCAGTGAGGAAGTGTGGTGCTGGGAAGAATTGAACCTGTGTCCCTTTTCTTATTTTGTTTCACTCACCAGGAATTCATCTTGAAAAATGAGAATTAAAAAGGCTTACTGCTTAGTCTGATTTAAGATGAAAGGAAAGACATTTTCTGGCTGCTATGTAAGAGTAAGACTTTGAAAATTTTGAACAATTACAAAGAGCAATATGAAAATTTTAGTATTGTGGCAGGACACAATGATTGAGAATGAGGTGAGGTCTCAGGTAACTGAACTGAAGTTAAATGGAACAAGGGCCCTGATCCAGCAAAGACACTCCACAGCAGCTTCTGTGCTCTGTTCTGAAAATAAGCTTTGGCTCAGATGTAGTGATACCATTTATTGTCTGGTTTAATATCTTAGTGAATGAGCTACTGATGCCACAGCAGAAGAGGGGAAATATGCTTTTCTTAGCAAAAAGAATACGGAATATTGACAAGTAGAGAACTGTTCTCACCAGAGCTTAATTTTCTCTCCTTTGAGAGCCTGCTTTCTGTAAAAGGCATAACTTCATACTGCCTTGGCAAAATCAATCACAACAAACATCCCCAGTTTGAGTTGAGCAATACAGGAACTCTGAAATGTTCATTTTCAGAATAGTTATTTCATACTCACATTATTATTTCAATTGCCATGTTAAAAAAGGTTAACGAGATTTCTGGCAGTGAGAGAAACATCTAGATAAAATGCTTTCTAAACATTAGACATAGCCTTATTGTATTCCTTTCTAAATAGGAGTATCAAGCCCTTTCTTCCCAGCTCAAGACAAGTTGTAGCCACAACTCACATTCAGTGAGTTCCTGGGTTGAGTCAAGATAACATAGAAACTGATTTAAAAAAAAGTGACAGAGGATTTTTTCACTATGTCTGTTTTTTGAAAGAGCTAATGGAAAATGAGCTGGCTGAGATTCTGTTTGCCTGAGCTACACAGTTTTTTGATATGTGAGTAAAGGATGATTTTTTTTTTCATCATAGTAAACATAGGGTGAGTAGGACTGTGAGCCTAGGCTTGCAAATTTTCATGACAGCTTTGCATACTGAAATGATTCATGTAGTAAAATAATGCTGGAAGTTAATAAAAGAAACAGAGCTTCTCCTGTCATCCAGATACTCTCCAAGATACAGAATCCTACAGCCTCTTGAAGTCAGTAATTTTATATCAAATGAGTTCAGCAGTTTGGAACACACACATAAAGACCAATTCAAATTCTCCTTCCATGTTGGTACCTGCTCTGCATGATTACTTATCCAGGGCATTGTTCTAGAAACAATACTTGTTTAACACTAAAGATATATTAATCACTCCTTTATTTCATTAGCGAAGTAACAAAAATGCAAGAAAAGACAGAGTCTAACTCTTAATATTAATCTGGACATAGGCCTGCCCTAGAGGACGACTACACCATTGGCCAAGTTTCTAACCTTGCTGCATACACATTTGTCTGCTTGATGATCCCCTCCATTCCTGCTTTTGTACATGAGTGCTTTGGGCCTATAATTAAACATGTCCAAGAAACAGAAGCTGCACACCCAGAGAAAGAAGAAAAGGGAACAGAGGGTTTAATTTCTACAATTTACACAATGACCTCAAATTTATGCACTGCAGGGATTAATGTTGGATGTCTGGGCCCCAAAAAGGAGTCCAGGAATGTCCCACAGCTTCATATTTAATGCCCAGAGTAGGACACGTATCCCATGCTGGCCTGCTCACACATCAGTTTTATAGCCTGATATAATTCATTCTCCACAGGCACAGCTTCTTACCTGTGCAAACTTGGGAGATGCCTGTCACAAGCCTTGGGATTCTGTTTTGCATCCCAAATACTTCAAGGCCACTACATTATCTGACTCACCAGTACTCAAGTCCTTTCTTGAATTCTGCCAAGGGAAGCAGCAGTTCAAATCCATCAAACAGAAAATTGAACCTAAGAAGAAAATATTTTAACTGCATGGATAGATGTCAATATGCTACAAGGCCTGTGGGGAAGCTGCAGCTGCTTGATGTTCTTGAGGAGTCATCAAGAGCTGCTGCTCTGCAAAGTAAACCTGATGTAACTCGTTCCCTGAGGCTTCCAGAACTGAGTCATCCTCTTCAGTATGTCTTGCTTTGGTACAAAACCTGTTCATTACATCACCTCCAGATCAACTATGCAAGTAAAAGGGGTCTGACACACATTTTTAACTTGCACTTATTGTTTTTGCCAACTTTTCCTAATTAGTTCAGATTCTGTCTGTGACCTATTTTGAGGAACTGAGCAGCTCAGTCAAGCCTGGATTATAACAGCCTGTGTTTTCACTCCTACTAAATAACGTAAAACTCATCTGTAATTTAAAGTTTCCCTTTAGGTGCTGCTATTGCAAAAAAGTTAGAGGTACAAAACAGGATACTTACTTTCAAAGTTACGTCTTGAATGTCCTCCAAGTCCTCAGCACTGAAGAAATTCTTAATCTACTTCATCTCCACATTATATCTACTTGGATATATAGGTATCTGTTATATCTATCCCATCTCATTCCTTGCCAGTCTCACTGTAGAGGAAGACCTGCTCTCATTTCTCTCTTGTGGTCCTGCCTCTTTGTTCTTCAGTGAATCTTATTATCCTGTCTGAGCAGCCACACAAGTTTAATGACTGGGGCAGAGACTACTTCCCTGTCTGGCTGTTGCCTAGGATCTGGTGTTTCTAGTTACATTCTTGGGCAGTAAGAGACGTGGCTGTGAACTCCCTGGGCACTGGCAGGTGTGCTGTCTCCAAGACACCCACTCACACACTGGAGAGCTGAAAAGGGATCCCAGGCTTATTCCCATTGTCATGTCTTCTGACCCACACAAGGCAGACCCCACACAGCACACTGGATTTCCTGGCCAGTCACTTCTCCCTACGCACTATGAAAGGGACGTGAACAGCTAGGACTGCATTTGGCACTAGGCACTGCAGTGCTTGAGTTGTAAGGACTAAAATTTTACACTGGACTAATTTGATGAATACAAAAGAAAACCTCCGAAATTCACTGATAATCTTGTATCTCTTATCCACAGTTCTCTCTACAAAAAGCAATATAAAGTTCTCCTAGTCTAATAAAATTTCAAACCAATGCAATAAACTCTCCAAAAAAACCAACAAAACAAAACAAAACAAAACTAAACAAAAACAAACACACACACCAAAAAAACCCTAGATGGTTCTATCTTGCTCTGGCCAGGGTGGGAACTGTCAGCTGCTGCTCCCCCAGTTCAGTGTGAATGTTTCAAAACTGCCTATAAGGCTCTGGATTTAAGGAGGGGCTTTTTCTTTCTGCTCCATAGACTGAATTTGTCAACTTCTGAGTCATGTTCTATTGCCATGGTTTTGGGTTTTGATACTGATTTTTTTTTCTCTGTAGGTACTTTCAAGTTAGCTGAGAAGGTTTGGGGGAAGGGACAGGCAGTAATTGGGTCTTCTGATCAGACTCCCTTCTCTGTATGAATGGTTGAGGTTGTAAGTGACTTTTGGAAGTTATCTGGTCCAACCACCCCTGCTCCAGCAGGACTACCTGTAGCTGGTTGTTTGGGACCATGTTCAAGTATCTTATTATCCCTAAGGATGGAAACTCCACAACCTCCCTGGGCAACCTGTGCCAGTGCTGAGCTTAATAAAGTATATGTTCACATTCATATTATGTTTAGTGCATTTCTTACAT
This sequence comes from Catharus ustulatus, assembly GCF_009819885.2. Classification (NCBI taxonomy): domain Eukaryota; kingdom Metazoa; phylum Chordata; class Aves; order Passeriformes; family Turdidae; genus Catharus; species Catharus ustulatus. Next base: position 52,087,512 of record NC_046224.1, on the reverse strand, counting down.
TTTATAAAATTCGGTAAGGACTCCATATACAGAACAAAAAAAAAAGCCAGAAAGTCTAATATGAAATTAATATCCAATATTCTGAATATGAAGCAATAGTGCCTGAGGAAATCTTTGTTCCTATGTAACCATACAGTGAAAAGGCTGTACAGAACTGAGTATGACATGAGCAGCCACTCTTAATGCCATCCTCTCGTAGATGATCTGCCTGGGATATTTTCTTAGAAGGAGTCATCTAGCACTCAGTTATTTCTTAAAAGTTTCTTAATGGATAATGAGGTGTTAAAACACAGAAAGAGCACAATCTCAATAGGCACTTAAAAATAAAGCAATAAAATAAAATTGGGGTTTGATAAAATATAGAAGTAAGGTAGAACTGAATACCTATGTACAAGAATTCAATTCAAAGAACCCTGCAGCAGCTGGTTATAATGCTGGAGGCACCCAATCTCACTAGAAGTTTGTCTGTGCCGCTAGAAAATACTTGTTTGGTGTAGCTCAATTTCCCCATGCATCTGGGATTTATTGTCTACAAGCAACTAAGCATCTCTTTAAGTCTCTTAAGAGGTCCAGTCCAAATGGCTGTCTCAGAGTTTATTTAAGGCCCTCAAATATGAAGGACTCCACAAAATGAACTTGTGAAATTGTGACACCTTTCCTATAAGCCACCTTCTGGCTGGATTATTCATGCCCATAATAGAAGAGTTATTCCTGATCCACTCCATCAAAGGGGGTTTGAATAGAGGGGTGAGTCCCCTGTTGCTGGGTGTCACAGGCAGTGTGCTTCAGGGGATTATTTACTTCTTTCCTACCTGCAAAGATGGATGACATTTACAACTTCTTCTCTAGGTATGTTCTTCTCAGAGGATAGTACACTGAAGACTGTGAACTAGACCATGCATCCGCTCCATGACTTTGCAAAGTGTTTTACTAATGTGGTGCACTCTTAGTCTTTTTAAAATATAGTGCAGGAATTGCAGTTTACAGAAACCTAGGAATATAGTATATATATGGGATCTAGCTTTTCAGGTGTATTTAGCTTACCTAAACCCAGCTGAAGTAAACTACTGATATGTGCCAAGATAGTCTGTATATTAGTGCCTTTCCTTACATAAGATAAAGTCCAAACCACAGGAGAGCAAAACAGACCAAATTTCTTGTCTCTGTGAGCTGAGAGAAAAAAAGAAGAAGCAGTAGTCTCTGGTTACATGAAGGATGCTTTATAAATTCTATAAATCCTGAACTATTCAAGGAAAACAGGTTCTGCATAATTATCCTTGAACTGCAATACTGTAGAGTATGCTTAGGAAAAACACCAGAAGCACAGAATGCTTGATTGAGGCAAGGCATATTGATAATTCAGAAAAGGAGCTTTATTTTTTAATAAATGTCATTTTTAAAGCAATTAGGCAGATTCAGTGTTCTTAATTCTTCGGTCATACAGTATCACAGGAACATAATTAAAACCAGTTACTTTTCCAAGCCCAGAGACATACAGTTGCCAGGCAACATATCATATACTTGAGAACATATAACACTGCACATGATTTATGTAGTGCTGTTGTTCTGTCTCCAGATGCTGGCACCATTGTATCTAATGCAGATTCTTACAGGCTCAGCCACCACCTATCTATAATCATCGTGCTGAATCTATTCCTTGGTTTGCCAGCACTATCCATCAGCTGCAAGCCCATTTCAAAACCTACAGCTTGAATCACTACTGAAGAGTCAGTAATGTGAACAGAAATTGACTGGAAAGGAGTAGTAATGAACTGCATTAAATTACTTTCATTACTTTTCTTTTAAGATCAAATAATCAGTCTAATAATAATAAATCATCAATCTAAAAAGTATTAATATAGATGTCGGGGTTTAGTGTATTTGTGAAAATTAAAGGATTTATAAAATGCTTATGTCACAAGACATCATCTCCCAAGAAGCTAGAAAGATTTATGGGATATGAAAATCACACAAAACAGGACACACAGAATTAGAATTACTGGAAATCTCCCAAAATAATTGCTCTGTGTTTTCAGGTTCTTGGAAAGAAAGAACACATTTCCATACTGGATTTGCTACTTAGCCTGGACTAGACTTTGTCATTCCCATGGACATGGTTTCATCCATTGCCACAGTTGAAATTCATAAAAGAAGGCATCAGCTCCTGTGAAGGTTCATAAGAACCAGCAATCTGTGTTATGAAAACAAACCTACATGGAGTCACAGACTTCAGATGAATGGCATGTTATTTATGTTAGACTTAGTACAGTAGTTTGATGCTGGAGAATGATGACTTGGAGAATGTAACCATAGGAAACCTTCCTTATCCTACTGCATCTCAGATGTTGTGTTTTCATAGGCCGTGCCACCCTAATCCAAAAGAAAAACTGTATTTACACAGCAGTCAACAGGAAATAAATGGTTTTTTAAAAATGGTTTGAATATTTTCTGTTCGAGGTTTGGAAGCTTTGGGTTGGTGCCTGCAGAATCCTCCTCCTGGAAGTAGCCCGCTGGAGGGAGCTGTGACATCTCAAATACATCAACAGCCTCGGCTGGGAACTGACCTGGAGGCCCCCAGGAAGGATTTTTTACACATCTTTAGCCTCACCACTTCTGAAAACTATGAATCGTCTTAAACAGATATTATCTTTCTTCAAAATGAATTTTTGAAGCAGTGGATGTTAACAGAAAGCTTTTGGTTATATGTGACTGAGAAACAGACTCCATAAAAATAGCTCCATTTGGAGACAAGTACCTGTGTGCAGTTTGCAACATTTGCACACTCAATTATTGTGACATTGGGTGGCTGAACAGAAATAACAAAAGGGAACTATGACTAAGAAATGTCAATCACATGCCAAAAATGAAAGGAAAAAGTTGCTCATGAACTCCTTACTGATTTTCTTCCATGTGGGACACATCTTCTTGGACACTGGCATCAAAGCTTAAAAGCTTTACATTGAAGCCACAGTTTTAAGGCCAAGATCATCATATTTTATCTTTGAGCTACTGTGTGTCTCCTTTTGATGAGAGCCAGCAGCCCAGGTGTGCAGAGAGGGTCGGGTGCAACCTGAGGATATTACAGAAATCCAGGTTTAACAAAGGACATGGGTACCTTCAAGCACCCACCGATTCGATGCCTCCACAGCACGGACTTGGGCAATGCCCGAGGAATCATTGGCACCTCAAAATTCACCCAGAGAGGGAGACTGCAGCAAGGAGCACCTTCCCTTTACAAAGTCACACTAGTATCAATTACTTACAAGAACAATTTTTAGGTTAATCCTTGTCTTTTAAAATCCAGTGGCAAAAGAAGGAGATCCTGACGTCTTTTAATGCAGGGGGACAGCAGCCCTAGAAGCAGGTCTGGATTCAATTCCTTCTGCAGTCTGAAACCATTCCAGCTGACACCACCCAGCTCACCCTGGAGTCCTCTCAGGCCATGCTAGCAGGATTTTGAGTGAAGTTCAAGTGGTATTAAGCAAAATGTAGAAATACTGGATCTTCTCCAACTCAGCTTGGAGCTGGGTATCCCTTCCTACCTCTATTTCACAGTCTATGATTCAGTTAAGTTTGCATTAGCATTTCCATATAGGATTACAGAATATTTTGAGTTGGAAGGGATGCACAAAGATCATTGAGTCCCAAGTATCGCCACCTTTAGCCATCTGACAGCCCTCCTGCCTGAGTTTGGTTTGTCTTTTTTCAATTGTGAAGGCAAAAGTAGCTAAGGGGGAAAAAAACTCAGGAAAGTAGCATCATGCTATCAGTGACCTAGAGAAGATGCTACAGAGATAGCCTTTCTTTCTCCACTCTTGCCTCTCTCCACATATGCCTTTCTCTCCACACACGCCTCTGGCTCAGCCAGAGGTTAGACCGAGGGGCTCAATAAGAGAAATGACAGCATGCTGTGCAGACCATTAATAGCCAGGCACTTTTTTAGCTGGATAGACTGCAGCTGTTCCCACCCATCTAGCCACATTAATGAATAAGCAGACTAGTTGGATGCTTCTGAGAAAATGAACAAGGCTGACATTTGAAGTGTCATTGCTGGGCTTCAAAATTAATGCCCTTTTGAGATAAATGAAGGCAATTCGCAGCCTTTAAGCTACTGGCACAGACAGAAGCAGCCCAGAAAGCTGAGATTCCTGGATGGGAAATCTGGATGGCCCATGAAGGCCATATAAGGATAGCAAGACTGGCAGTTCTGTTCCTCTAAGTCCTGAGGGTACAATCCAGCAGCCTTATTCATAGAAGCATTCCAGTTAAATTCAGATAACAGCAGTGTGATGAAGTACATAGGACTGATTTTTTAAAATGTGATGTTCTTAATTATCTGATGCTGCTTCAAGCAGTTCCTTCTTTTAAACATAACTCAGCTTCTAATGTTCTCCACTCAAAACTATTAGCATGAGAAGGTCATGAGAAATAAAGTAGCAGAAGTATTTCATTTTTAGATTAGAATGGATAGAACAAACACAAACAATGCAAGTAGAAAATTTAAACTCAAAAGCTGTTTATTAGAGTTGCAATTATCTGCTCATCGAAGACTTTAAATGCCACTAACACAGCCCCTTAGGCTCACTTGGAAGAGTTCTTTCAAAATATGCTGATGTTCCCTTATCAGGCTTAGAAAGAAAAGCCAAACCAAAAACAACCTTCCTGCTTCTCTGGACAATATACTCTTAAATTTAAGAAGCAGGATAAAGATACAGAATAATGCTAGTGCATGTAAGCTGGCAGGTATAAGGTGTATAAAGCTTACAAATTAGGCATTCAGCTCATTATGTTGAGAAGTGGAATACTAGAGTCTCAAAGGCTACCAACAGAACAAAAGTAGCCCCACAGAGAACACAAACCCTGCAGTGAGGATGCAATTACTTCTATATTTCTCCTCCTTCCAAGTGGCAAGACTGCCTCAGTCTCTTCTCATTAAGTGAGAAAGTTATTACTTGAAATTCATTCCTCCTTGTAATTACTAATTGGAAAGTGAATAGCAATATCATATAAAAAGGATAATATTCTTAACAACAGCAGAAGGTATAAAGTAGCCTCATCACTTTCTGTATGTTAGTTATGTCATTAGTCCTATTAGCACTGCTCAAAATGAACAAGTTAACAAGGAAATATTAAGATACACTTCAGAACTGTAAAACCAAAGGACTGAATATTAACATATCAATCACTTTTTTAAGGCTCATTAATTTCCTCAAGCAAAATAGCAATGAAACTAACGTGGGGAGGTTTGGGTTTGGTGCTTTTCTTTTTGATTTAGAAGAAACACAATTCTTGTTCAGGTCCTAGACTCTCTGAGTCCTCCAGGACTGCAATCTTACCTTATTGAACCAGAAGGATCTCTTAACATTTCAAGTCAGTAATTTCACTTGGAAGATTTTTTTTCTGCAATGTGAACAATTCTCCACTGGATTCAGATGTATCTCATGCTGAGAACTATTGGACACATTTGAACACGGCAAATTGTCTGTGTACACACATGCACGCACACACATATATAGAAAAGGTTACCTAGTGGTTATTTTCTTGAATCCTCCTTCAGATGACCGGCCAACAGGATTATTTTCTAATGTGACTGCAATTAGTAAATGAGCAAATGCAGTCTGCATACCCTTAGCTAAGCATTTTATTCAGCAGCAAAGGATGATAAATATTCCTAATTGTTGTTAAGATTCCACATATCACTTTCAGGTTTCAGGTTTAGGAAAGGATATAATTACTGTCTTATATGACCTCTAGTTATGTCACTAAGGAAAATGGGAACAAAATCTATACTAAATTAAGTGCTTAAAATAAATGAATTTCAGATGCCCACCTCTCTTGATTGATTTTTGAAGGAGGTTAAATGACTTGGTTAAATTACAGAATCACAGAATGGATAGAGTTGGAAGAGACCACTGGAGGACATCTAGTCCTACCTCCGTGTTCAGACAGGGTCACTAAAACATGTTACTGAGGATTGTGTCCAGACAGCTTTTGAGCATCTCCAGAGGAGACTCTGTAACCTCTCTGGGCAATCTGTTCCAGGATGCAGTCACTTTCACAGTAAAAGTAGTTCTTCCTCATGTTTAGGTAGAATTTCCTGAGGGTCAGTTTCTGCTTCTTGCCTCTTGTCCTATTGCTCAGCACCACTAAGAAGAGTCCAGGTCCATTCTCTTGATACTCTCCCTTCAGACATTTAGAGGTGCTGATGAGGGTCCCCCTCAGTCATCTCTTCTTGAGGCTGAACAGGATCAACCCTATCAGCCTGTCCTCATAAGAGAGATACCTTAATCATCTTTGTAGTCCTCCACTGGACTTGCTCCTGGAGCTCTATGTCTCTTTTGAATTGGGCATATGACCTCAGTTACCTAAATTACTGTGTGTGAAACTCACAAAATGGACATTCTGATCATTGTATTCTAAAGAAACTCAGCATAATGGACAAAAAAATGTAACCTGAGGGGATACATAGTAAAGCCTAGGACTTGTAAATGACCCTGATAGAGTATGAACTTACAGCATGTTACCAATTCTACATACTCCACCTATAGACGCTCTTACTGTGAAACAAGGATGTCTTTTCTTCCTGCTTCTGGAAGAAATTGTGTACACTTGTCCTTACAATCAATATACCCATGCCAATGGGCAGAGTACTACTCCTGGCAATGAAAGGTGAGCGACAGCTTAGGCTCACAGAGAAACTCAGGTAAGGGAAACATCTCTCCTGAACTACTAAAGTTTGGGCAGCTTGCAGTCTCATTGCTGTGAAGGTCTAGTCAAACGCTTTGGAGACACTTTCAGGTCAGCCAGGGTGAAGTCCTGACTCTTCTGCAGCCTGTGACAAACCCCATAAGCCCAGATTTCATCTCCATGTTTCAGGAGTTTATAAGCACATGGAGCAGCATTAAGCGCTGCAGTGGCTGGGGGCAGGGGAGAGAAAAAAAGCCTCACTGGTTTTACATCTCAGATAAGCAACTGTATTTGCTAAAATAATCTCATTCCAAAGCAAATAGATTTGATTCTTTAGAAATGTGCATCTTACAAGTGACAAACATTTGAACAAGCTTTTTGAATCTTACTGATTTTTCAATAACAATCAAATGTTTCCTTGTTTCAATTAAGGCTTGATCTTTCACTTAGAGACTTACTGTCCAATTGTTAAATGACTGATTGACTGCAATTATAAAGCAAGATGAATTATTTGTCTTTTCAGACTAAAGAAAATTAGTATAGGGTTTCACTGTTTAAGGGGGTCAATGTGTTTCATGATGAACTCACAGAGGATAGCTCAATGATACTCCAGCAACCAGTTACATGGACTATTTTTATTAGCAGCAGAAGAAAGCAAATACTGCACAACTCATCAAGCTGTGTAAATGAAATGCAATAATGAAGTTCTCCAGCAAGCAGAAACAAGCATGCCTGTGTTATTCCCTTTTTGCACTAAGTGTATGAAGTATTGCAGGAACTGCTCTCTGTATAAACACATCTCTCTTCTATCATACATAATTCAGGTTTTCAAATTCCCCAGTGGAGCAGATTATCTAACTCCATACACTGAGGTACAGTCCACAAACCCTGCACCAGAACTGTACCACAACAGTACTGTACTACATTGCATTATTGATACAACTTGGTCTCTTGCAACAACATACATGCTCTCCATCAGCTTTATCCTAATACTTTTTAAATGTCTATAGCATCCGCCCTGCCAAGACCTGGATATGTTCTACAAGTACTAAGCTAAGAGTTCACAGAACACTGGATAAACGTGACTTCTCAAGCATCATTCATGAGTGCACAGCGATTTATATAACAAGACTTCCACAGCTCCAGCACTTGCTGCTTTCAAAATTCATGGGAACTCTGTAGGGATCTTTGGGAACAGGTCTCAAAAGACAGGCATTTCTGTAAAATCTTCTGGGTCCTGTAAGTCACCCCAAATGTGGCATTGCAGAGCCCAGGCAGGATCTGTTCCTGTGCAATCATCATCCTCACAATGGGATTGTGGGCTGTGTAAGTCAGTGCGGAATTGAGTCCGGAGACTTGAGCTGCCATGAACATCTTAAAAGAAGATTACACCCATGTAATAATGCACAATCCTTTGCCAATCCCTAAAGAGCAGGAGGGGGGAAGCGGGGGGAGGCAGGGGGAGAACAGGGATAGGGGCCAGAATCAGATTTCTCAGCTCAATCCTGGTTGTCCTGGAGTTCAACCCTAACTCAGGGATCCAGAATCTTGAGTGTGCAGATCCAAGCCTGGCACACTCGAGCCTGCCCCATCCTTCCTCAGCGATCTTGCCACAGACACACAGCCCTGGGCTGAGTGGCAGAATACAGAGAGGTCAGTCTCCAGAGCCCAAAGGTGGTTTCTTCATCTTCTCAAGTAGTAACATGATCTGTCTGCAGCTTCTGTTTTGGCTCTGTGGAGCCAGGGTGATGCTCTGGATGCAGGATCTAGTGCAGAGGGAACAGATGGCGTAGACATGGACATTCAGCCTGCACCCTTCTCCTCACAGTCTTTCCAGCACAGGCTCAGTGGTAAGAGAGGGTTGTGTCCTTCAGGACTAAGGAGAGGATGCACAGAACATTTCTACACTTACAAACACATTTGGACAAGGGAGAAAAGACTGGCCTGGCTGGAAGTGCATGACTTCACACAGAGCACAAGGGGACTTGAGCACTGTTTCCTGTCCTGTTTGGAAAAACCCAGTGCTCTGAAACACCAGGCAAGACTTACAGCTAATCTCCAGCTACTGCCTCATGTTCCCAGGGAACATGGTCCACTGTCTTGTAAATCAGCCAGTCCCCAGCCAAACAGATGGACTCTAGGATGAACACCCAGGAGGCAAGATGTTGGCATCAAAGGTTGAGATGAAAATCAAAGTGGTTGGGATTACAGAGATGACTGCTCTTTTGAGGCTGGGCTTCTTATTCAAGGGATGTAATTTGACTATCCAACCTAAATTTTTGAATTTGTTTTAGACAATAACCTTCTGTACTAAGACAGTGTTAGGTGATCTGGATTGGGGTCAGAGTGGAAAAAGACTGCACTGGGAGGACAAGAGGAAGAAATGTAATAAAATTACAGAGAACAAAACATGAAGATGAAAAAGGGAACAGGAATCCTGTTACCCTGATCCCCTAGCAGGAAGAGCATGGTACCTAATGAAACATGAACTGCAAAGGACAGATGTACACTTACTGCTGAAATGCAGAGGTGTGGAAGTGAGCAACTGTGACACTCAGGCAACATGATTATTATAAGAATTAAATATAAACCCAAGCAAGAATCTCTGCACGAGTACAGTTAATTGTGCCACTGCTCTCTGAGCACCAGATGCCCATAGCACTCAAGCTCAAATCCAGCCAAATTATTGGGTAGCTGAACCTTGAACCTTCCCAATTGCAGTGATCCCACAATTCACTTGTTTGTCCCACAGAGCCAGGTCCTAGCAGCATCAGAGCTAGCTGTCCAGGACAGAATCTCTGGTACCTTCCACCTTCCTACAGCCAGTATCTTTGGAAATTCATTGCAAATAGTGTGCATCTATGCTTAATCACTCCTGGACAAACCTGACATCAATGGAGCCTTCTGTCTCCAGAATGTCCCCTGCCTTTTTAACCTCCTCAGAGCTGACCTCCCTGCAGCTCAAAGTCTGAAGCTGTGTCTTAGTTTGATTTTTGGCTTTGACCCATGAATGATAGACACATTCTTTGATCATCACAAGGCAGTAGTGTCAATCATTCTGCTTTTTCAATGTTTTTTTTTTCTTTTTCTCAGAAAGTTCTTCTCTGACAAAAGCAGAGTTTCAGAGCAGCTGGTGGAAAAGACAAATGGGGTGTGTAACCTGAGCCACACCTGAGCCTTTCTGCCTTCCCAGCCTGACAGCTGGGGTCTTTGGGGAAGTGTGGCTACCAGCTCTGTGAAACACTGTGCTTGACTCCTGGCAGGTCTCACTGCACCTGCAGAGCTGGCAGCCGGCTCTCATCCTCCACAGTCTCCAAGGGCTGAACCAGGCTCTGGCTCTCCAGGCAGAGGAGGCTGTCCCCACCGCAGCTGGAAGCACCCTGGACCAAGGGCATACCAGGGTCATTTACGCCCTTTTGACAACTTGCCCCGGGCTCCAAATTTCACTATTCCTGCGCTACTGGAATATCTTCTTCCCATTTTCCCAGCCTCAGTTTTGCGGGGAGGGCTGTGCACCACTGCTTGCTGGGCTGGAATCCCTCCTTCTAAGGCTGTCATTGAACGTGGCTGCCAGACATCGGGGCGAGCCCCGATGGGTGCCACGTACAGCAGCTCAAGGGAGCAGCATTTTGAGTGCCCTCCCGGCCAGCTTTGCTTGCTTCCCGCAGATGTGGGGACTGCCCCACACAGGCATGCCAGCGAACAAGCGGCATCCGCAGGGGAGCACCGGGCGGACAAGGGCGGTGGCAGCCAGACCTGCTGTGCTGGGGGTGCAGCTCTCCCCTCGGGCGCTGCCACGCTCTGGCTCCGGGCCCACACCAGTGCAGCCGTGCCCTCCCTCCGGAGACACTGGGGAGGCACATGGGGTCCCCAAAGGCCACTCGTCCCCTCCGGCTTCGCCCTCCCCGGGCGGGCTGACGGCAGCGCGGGGCTTTAACTTTCCCCGCCGGATCAAGGCCCTTCTGTAACCACACCGCGACCTCACACCCCGCTCCCCCGAGAGCATCCGGCCACCATGTGCTCGATGGGGGCGGCGGAGTGGGGATCTCCCTCCTCCCACCCCTGCCCGAGCCCGAGCCCCCCAGGCCAGCAGAACCCCCGGCTGCGGGCCGGCCGGGGCAAGCGGGGACTACACGCAGGGGTCCGGCTCGGGGCGGCGAGCGGCTGCCGGCGGGGCGGCGGAGCGGGCAGACAAGGCGAGCGGAGACCGGAGGCGGACGGGCAGGCAGGAAGGGAGGAGACAGCGGCGGGAGGGCGGGGAGAAGTTTATTCCCGGAGACACCTCTCCAGGGCGCGGCGGGGGAGCCGCCCCGAGCCGGCGACTGCTCGCCCCGCGAGGTTGGGACATGCGCCGCGGCGCTGCCGCCCGGGGTTAGTCACGGCGGGGCGCCGGCCCCGAGTTCCCACCCAGGCGAGCGCGGCGGCAGCACTAACCAGGGTCTCTGGCGTACGGACCGAGCGCGGCCGCCTGCCTCCCGCCCACCTCTCTCTCCCTGCTTCCCTTCCCCTCTCCCGGGTGCGTGAGGAGAGATAACAATGGTGGGGCGCAGCCGCCGGGCCCCCGCCCTCGCCTAGTGGAAGCGAGTGCCCCGCGGCCGCTGCTCTGCCGCCCCGCCCTGCGGCGGCCCCGGGCCGCGGACCGCGTTGCTGCCGGCGGCGGTGCCGGGAGGCGATGGTGCCTGCGCCGGGGTTAGTCTGATCGCCGCTCCCCGCCTCGCCGCCTCCGGTGCCGGCGGCGCTCCCGCGGGGCCAGCGCCCGCCGCCTCCCCGGCCGCCGCGCTCGCTCGGGCTTGCGGCCGCCCGACACAACTTGGGAGCTCCTCCAGAAAAACAAGAATAATTAGTGATAATAATTCAGAACAAGGCGGAGAAGCGGAAGAAGCGAGTGGATAATGTCAACCCCGAGCAGATTCAAAAAGGACAAAGAGATTATAGCGGAGTATGAAAGTCAAGTGAAAGGTAAGCAGCGGGAAAGCCGCCGCGGGGGCCGGGCGTCCTGCCGGCCCCTTCCCCGGCTGCCGGCCGAGCCGCCACCGCCGGCGGGGCGGCCGGTCCCAGTTGCCCGAACTTCGGGGCGGGAGGGAGCGGCGGGAGGGCGGCGGAGGTGGTCCCCCAGCGCTCCGAGCGGCGCCGGTGGGTCCGAGGGGCCAGGGCCGGAGCCGGACGGCAGCTGCGGCGGCTCTAACACAGCCCGGCCCCGGCCCAGCACCTTCCCTTCCTCCACCGACTTCGGTAACGCCCGGGGAGCGGGGGAGGGAAAGGGAAAGGGAGGACAAAAAAAAAAAAAAAAGCTCGTCAATTACTGAGGCGAGAGACAATGCTAAGCCATACCTCTTTCTTGAGGCACATGGCTGCTGTCTCCCACCCTCCCCTCAGGGCTGTAGTTTCTGTGCTGGGCTGTAGAAGATGGCTAATAAAGAATTACCCTTGACTGCTGAATGAGCCCATTCAGCCATCCCAGGAAGTATTTCAGCCTCGCATCGCCCGGCTGTATCGTATCCAACTATTGTGCCAAGGACAGCGCTGGCAGATCCTGGCTTGATCCACCGGCGCTTCCAGACCCTCGAGTTTGCTCGCCTGGTGTTTTCCCTCTGCCAGTGTCTTGGGTGGAACGGAGATTGGGAAAGTAGCGACATGGCAGTGGGGTGTGGGTCTCTTGGTGCGCATCCTTCTGGGTGCTGTTGGGGAAAATACTGCATAATGTATAAATTGTAATAAGTCCAGGCATGGATGCGAACCTGAAACACAGTATTTAAAAATCTATGCAACACCCAAACTCTGATTTTTAAAATGATGCTGGTGTGCTTTTTACATAGGTAGGGTGTTCTCTCCTTGATGCTGTCCACATCAATGTGCAGATGTGGAGCGTGTCCCCATGCAGGTCCGTGGGCTTCAGGAGCAGCCTTCCTGCTCCACGCAGGCAAGGGCTGGGGACCTTCTGTATGAAGTGTGTGTGAACAGGGTGGGAGGGACCACTCCTCAGCTGTTGAAAGATTTATTGACTTTGTGTACTTGCACAATATATTTTCCTCTCACTTGATCCTATGACATCAATTTTTCAAGGCAATGCTTGTACTTTTGTTGAGATTTTTCCTCTTAAAAGTAAAGAGGTAGTTTTTGACGTTTTTTGTTCCTAAGCTTAACTTTTTGTGAAAAATGCCTTGCACTGTGGAAAGTCTTTTTGTGTCCAGGAAAGGATCTATGCTTTAAATATGAGATCTGCCAGACAGGTGGGCAGATAGGCCATGCTTCAAGCATCTGCCTGACATGGGCAGGGCCAAGACAGTTCTCACACAGCTGGTGTATTCACTGCCATTGAGTCCCTGAAGGGTTGGCACTTTCGCCTCTCTGTGGATATGGTGCGGATTTGTCTTGGTCACTAAGCATAAAAAATTTTTGAGATCTTAAGCTCATTGCACAGTGTGCAGACTGTTCTTTGCCTCCTCCTAACTTGATTGTTAAAGGCTCAGCCTTTATTATCTGCTGCCAGTTGCTATATATGCCAGTCTTTTCTTTTGAATAATGAAGAAAAAAAACCATGCCCTTCAGCTATATTTATTGTATCATTTCAAAAGACACCAAAGATTAAGGCATAAAGTACTGTTGATAGCTGGCTCTCCTTTGGTATCATGGTCCCCCTCGTAATTGCAGGGGGAGGTAGCATTTATAGATCCAGCTAAATAGGAATTTTAAGTTGCTTTGCTTCTTTGTGGTGGTCTGGGGTGTGTGCAGTCTGGTCCCACCCAACTGTCTTGCCGGAATTGTTGGTTAGCAGCTGTTTGAAAAGGTATGCTGGACTAGCAATTGTAGTCAGAGATGCTCTTTCTTTAACCAGCATTGCTACAATTGTATTTAAAGAACTGAAATACAATTTCAGTTGTATTTCAATGGCAAGAACTGTCTGTGCTAAGATGTAATTCTGCTTGACACCAGCTCAGTGATAGTAGAAAAAAGCAATGATACCACTGTGTGATACCTTGAAAATATTTTTGATATTAAGGCTTCAAGGCCTAAGGAATCAGCCCTAATTAGCCAGCAAGGTAGCTTTAAGGGAATGTAAATTTAGGAAAGTCAGATCCCTGTATACTGCTTGGAATTTCTTATGTTAGATTAGGAGAAAGGGTGTGGCCAAATTGCTTTTGCTGCCTGTGATTTCTGGTGTTTGCAATGGCTAGCTGATTTCTCACTGCTGATGTGTTTAGTTGCTGAAGGATGTGGACAACTGGGCAGCAGTCTGGCCATTTGAGGTCCTCTGGAGAGGCGTGTGCTCAGGAGTGCTACATCACGGATCTTCTGTACCTTGTTGTGAGATTGCATTGAGCCCAGCTTGCTGAGCATCAGTGCTAGTGCTTCAGTAACCACGCCACTGATGTGTGCATTTGTAAATCCTGCCCCAAGATGTCTGAATATTAATACTGGAAGAAGGGCCTGAAGTGTACATGCCCTGTGGGTTATGTGTATGGTGCCATATTTGGAAATGAGGATTTGATGGTGCCATCCTTCACATAGCTTTTCTGCTCTTAACTCCTCCAATAGGAAGCAGTAACAGATGTTAATTGTCATGCCTGTTTCCTGAGTGGTGTGAACTGACATCTTCTCCTTGGATTTTTAGCAGTATTACTAGATTGGCTATTGCTGTAGTAGAGGTCATACAGGAACAACAGGAAGTCTGCAAAAGTTACCTGTTTGTCAGGCTGAAGTAAACAAGGTACTTCTGACTTGTTGGGCAGAGCATTTTATTGCACCTTTTTTGCAACATCCTTGTTCTTCAGTCAGTCTACCTTCTGTCAAGAGCTGTGCCAATTGAATCAATAAGGTAACTGTGTTTACTTGCCTGCACGTTGTATAGAAAGCAGAAGAATATTTCTTAAGGATGTTTTAATACTGAAGTTAGATCTGTCTAGCTGGATGATATCTGTACCTGTTGTTTTGGAGGATGTAAGAATGTTATGATGGCATGGGTACCTTACTTAGTAGACAGAAAGGCACCTGGAAAGTAACATAGCTAATCATCCTGGAAAGTAACATAGCTGGTCACCCACAGTGTCAGTTGTATCTGTTTTTCTGAAAAATGTTGTAATTTTCTTTGCGCTCTGAAGTCTTTAGAGGTAATTTTACCAACCTTGCAGCTGGGGTGGAGGATACAACTAGAGCTAGAAAGTGGATGGAATACTTTTTAGATGAGCAACAGACTGGTGGTATTGTTATGAGCCAAGTATTAACTTTCTGCTGTGTGACCCTATTAGATTTATAGACAGCATGCCTTAATTCAAGGCTCAGTTGTCTGTAGTAGCCTATCTTACTTTTTGTGTTTTGAGGACCAGCTGCTCCTTGGTAGTGCTGATAATGTCAGTAGTGTCTATTGATAAAGTTATCGAGAAATTCACAGTAGTGAAGAAATACTGGAGCATCCTCTGATGTCTGTGATTGAGTGTCTTGAGTATGGTAAAGGGTATGCTGGTGAGATCTTGAGTACCTGTTCCCTTTGGAAATTTATCCTTCTGAAAAATAAATCTCTTCTAGTAGCAAGAGGATTAGGGATATACTGCCCTGGAGCTTTTCGATCATTCAGGGTTAACTGGCATGTTTGCCTTCTTAGGACTTGTAACTGGTCTTCCATGCACAGGAGAAATGTGCTTTGACTAGGAAGCATTGTATTGACTAATTGTCAGGCCTGTCTCTTCAGAGAGATCCTCTGTATGGTGTGAACTGTGGAGAATCACTGGAGTTTAAGCCTCAGCCTTCTTTTGCAACTGCCTCTCCGACTGAAAAGGGCTGAGGGAAGATCCCTCCTTTTTCCATCTTCATTTTTCAGTTGCAAATGACCTAGTGGAAATGCAAGCCCAAAACCAGTTTGCAGAGGAAGAGTATTCCCCAAGATCAATATTTGCATGGCCTTCTTCAGAACAAAGCACTCCTATTTTTCATCAGAAAGAACTTGGTAGCAGTCTATATTACACTGCCGAACTAATTTTTATGGAAAATGAAAATTCTGAATTGTGAAACTGAATTTCAACTTCACATTAAAACAACGACAGAAGCCTCTCTGAGAAAAGGCTGAGTTCTGAAGTACAAATTGCACTGTTGTTTTAGTAAACTGATAGCTATTTTGAATAAAGCTGTTGTAATGAAATGTTTGGTACCTTGGATGATGCCAGAATTCTTGAGGTTTATTTAAAGAAACATCTGATGAATAGATGCCAGTTTTCAAAGTTCAAGTTTATCAAATGTGGTTTAGCAGAAATTTTTCTAGTCAAGGAACTTGACCACACACAGGACTATGTCTGATACAGAAAGGATATTGTTCTCCAAGCTATTTTCCAGTTGGAGTTATGTTGTGTAATGAAGTTCCTTTTCTTTTTCCCCACCATTTTCTCCCAGCTCTCTGGTCCTTCCTTTCAGAGTACAAACTCAGTTGTCCAGGTAAATGTTAATGAGTTTGTAGTTGACTGTGCAGCTGAAAGTGGTATCTGCAGATTCAGACAGTTCAGTCATAAACTGAACCGTTTTTTGGTTGGTTTTGGGTTTGGTTAGTTTTGAGTTTTGTCTTGTTCTGTAGGGTTTTTTTGGGTTTTTTTTTTGTTAACCAACATATTCAGGGCTCTTACTCTTCCACTGCTTTCTTGGAATGAAAACTAAGGAACTTGGTTTATTACTGTGCTGTGTACCAAGGTATTGGGGGCATGGGGGAGCCCTACAAAATGCCTGCTTCCCAAAGGTCATGACTGAGGAGCTTGAGGTTTTGGCTTCTTACACTTTCTGTATAATTAAAGAAAAAAACCCCACCTTTTCATCATGCTTTGTTGAAAATATGATCAAGAGTCAGGAAAGTACACTTTTTTTTCCTGGTTTGACCACACACTGTAGCTGCTGTGTTCCTGCACCACAGTGAAGCTACATTTATTATTTCACTTGAGTTTAAAGGTCCATAAAGTCATGATTACTATAGCACACATGCAAAGGTAGGTAGTGAATGGATTGTCTGAACAGTGTTTCTTTCTGGCAGCATGGCAATCATAATGCATATTTAATGCATGTGCTTTGAAGATACACCTTTTCGTTAGTCGCTAACATGAAGTTTTAACTTGCCTCTGACTCTGAAGCAATTTGGAAACTTTTTATGATCATTTCTTTGAGTTTTTTTTTCCTTTCCAAGAATACTTTCTGTGCAGTTTTGCTGTTGCAGAGCAATGCTCTAAATCATGCTAAGGTCATTTAATTTCCTGCCATTATCTTTTATTGGTCATTTTTTTATGAACTGGAGTTCTAGTTACTAATAAAATTAAACATAGCTTTGAAGTGGCTGCTGTAAGACAGAATGGAATCTGAATTTCTTTCCATTTTCTGCTTCAGACTTTGCTTGTGTTAGGTTTTGCCTTTTGTGAAAACTGGTCTCCTTGTCACTCAGAGGTGATGGATGGTAGTGCTGGAAAAAAGTGGGTCAGTGCTGTGGAGATTGGATAAGAAATCCCCTCCTGACCATTACACAGCCTGTTAGAAATCACTGACCATGACTTGACAGTGCAGCATGTCTGATCTCTGCTTTGGACAGGGATGGACATGGGAGAGAGCACAAATGGAGCAGGGCAGGTGTCAATGCAAGCTCCTGTGGTATTTGTTCTTCCCTTTACCTTTTTTTTCCAAACCCTTCCTACATCTACCTGTCATGCTATCCCACGTCTAATCTTTCTGGTCTCCCTAGTGGAAATCGCTGCTACCTTAACTTGTATTAATCCCTATTAGAGTCTAATCTACTCTTACTGCTCGGCTTTCTCAGGGCAAGATAGGCTTTGGAGTGTGGGGGTTTGTTTGTGTGTGAGTGATTAGGCTAAATGTGTAGCAGGGCTGCCTGTGCTGGGGTGCTGCTACCTCTGCTTCCTGCAGGGTTGAGTCTTATGGCATCATTTCCTCTGTGAGTGACTTCTCCCACCTTGCCACATATGGACCGGGCCCGACCCTTCCAGGGATCTGTGCTGTACTCTGCTGTGAGCTGTCTGGGCTGCTGTGATTGAGTGCTGGCCATCTCTGGGGCAAGGCTGGCTGACCTTGCACTGTGCTGGTCAGCCTGGGAGCTGTGAGTCATGAATGGTATCTTTTCCTGAAGTTATCTCATCTTTTCTTTCCCTGCTTTTTGTCTCTTGGGCACTGTGCCACATACCCTGAGGTTCAAGTGATTGTGGTGGTATGTGTGTAGGAACATATATATGCTTGTGGAAGAAGAGCAGCAGCTGAAAATTGGAGGCAGTGGTTGGCAGTGCAATGACTGGCATCACTGCTTGTGTACCAGTAACAGGGATGAGCCTGGTGGACTGTGCAGTAGGAGATACTTGGGATGAAGCACAGAGAGCCATTGCTGAGAGCATGGATCCATCTCTTGGGTAAGAGACAGAACTGTCTGCACAGGAAAACTGCTTGCTGTGTATCTTTTATATTACCAAGACTACATCTGGCACCAAAACTAAAGGAGTTGGTTATCACTGTTCTTTCCTTTGTTTCCAAGATTTAAACAACTGCAGGCTGTTCTGGCAGTTTGTGTGGTGGCTTGGCCCTGTGGGAGTGCTCTAAGACAAACAATTCACTTTGATCTGTTATAATGGAGCCATAATCCTGAGGCACTACTTCCTCTGGAATCTACAGTTTTCTGCAGCTTGTGGAAGTTATCCTCTAGTAGACATTGAAGTGTGTCACAAGTGAGTTACAGCCACCTAGTAGGCTAAAGGTGTTTCTACCTATGCTGTGCCCACTATTCCATCTTGTCCAGGCAAAGCACTCTTATTCTCAAGCTGTTTTCAGTTAATTTCAGTTTTGTAACTGATCAAGGAAGATCTCTTTAAGAACTCCTTCCCTCTCAATTTTTTGCCTGTCACTATTTCTCAGGCATATACCTGTATGAATTCCAAGGTGCAGTATTTAGTCTTGTATTGTACAACCCACTGGAAATCTGAATTTTACCTAGAGGTGGCTGATAAATCCTGAGACTGAGATACAATGTCATCATGACAAATGAAGAGCATTTTGGAAATAACCCCAAGCAAATCTGTTGTTCTGTTTCCAAAAACTGGCTTGTATGTAGGCATGGCCATGACTTCATGTTATTCTCCTGTCTTCTCTGCAAGGTGTAAATGCTTGGTTTAGTTCATAGTTGGCACAATAAAATAATCCCATCTTTAGATGCATATTTATGAGGTAGATGTTGCAGGTAGGAAGAGAAAACCCGCTAAATGTGCTAAGAAAATGTTGTGGAGGAAGCATATGCTTTACAATTTGACTCTTTAATAATCATGTCTGTGAAATAAATTAAAAATTGCCTGTGATATTTACTCCAGATTCTGTCCAGTGCAGGACAGTGCTGTTGATCTGTCTTTAATGAAGTCTCTCCTGAGGTATGTGGGTTCTTTATCTGTGTTTGCCTTGATCATAACATCTGAGGGGTTGCTTTTAATTAAGTGGTGAGAAGGGAAAAATACTTTGTCTATTTTTCTCAAAAAAGATTCAGTAGAACTTGCTTAGAAGTGTGATGGTGGATTCATCAGTTACAATATTCCTGTTAACTTTGTTGCGTTATCTATTATTGACCAATAAAACATGCTTTACTTTCAGTTGCAACCTCCTGAGACTTTCCTTTATAGATGCAGAAGTGCTGACAAGCAGGCAAGTTGTATTAGCATATTAACCAAAACATTCTCGAAATATACTAGACTTAAGTGGTTTTTTTATTGTAAAATGGAAGTTACAAAAAGTATAATTAGAACACTTACGGCGCAGTATTTCTTGTTAGCTATATTGGGAATAAAAAGCAAATGCAGCTGGCTTACCGGATGATGACTTCCAGGAAGTAATGATTGTAACCCTTTACATAATTAGCTGTTGTGGGAAACAAAACTGACTAGAGATTCATGTAAACTATCCAGACTCCTTAACTGACTCAGTGCTTACTCATCTGAATTACTCTGCATGTGAAATCTGCTAGCAGTTTGTTGGTGCTGTCTTTTGTGGGGAGTCTTTGAGATGCTGTGTGTTTCTATCAGGATGTCACAAATGGAGTGGTGCACACTTTTGGCTTTGCTCTGTGTGTAAAACTAAATAAGGAGACAGGCTGATCCCCTTTCACTTTGCGGTGTACATTCTTTCATATGGGAAAAGAAAGCGTCTCTACTGTTTTAGCCAGTTCCAGAGTAACTGCTTCCTGAAAATCAGAGGACTCTGTTCATGTTTACAAAGTACAGAGTACACCAGAAGTCTAATAAGATTCAGTGATAGCTCTTGTATGACCCTGTTCTTTTGACAACCTGTCTTTTTTCAAACCTTGCTGTTCTTTGCTTTTCCCTTCTAATTCTTTTTTAAGCAGAGAGAGGATAAACAATCTAAAGCATCAGGTCAGAGGGAAGATAAAATAAGTGTTCATTCAGTACCACGATGAGCAGGCATCTCACCTGAAACTTTCTAACTCAAAAATTAAGTTACTATTTTACACAATAATGGAGAAATTGAAATGATTGCAAGTTACTTAATTGAATTTTTAAAATATAGATCAGGATGATCTGTTATGCTGCTTGTTCTACTAAAACCAAGAAAAACCACCCCATAAAGACTTCTCCCTTTTGTCATATGCTTCAATACTGATGTCTGTGACTAGTTGCTGTGACAAAGTTGCTAAGGCATAAAGGTACTTTTATTACTTTGAGAGTATTTATGCAGGCATTCAAAAGGCATGCTAAAAAGCAAAAAGCTCTTAACCCTTATCACAGGATTCTTACTACACCAAGGTTGCTATAAGTGGTTAGACAGCAACTCTACCTCTTGCAAATCACTGATTTGCTGATGAGCAGAAATGAAAGTGTATAAACTCTTGTCCACAAGTGCCTCGTGTATTTTGCTTGTGTATTTAATTCTTGGCTTAAATAATACTAGTTCCTCGAGGAACCAGCTGTGTGTGAAAGCTAGCATTTGTGTATGTTGTGTATGTGGATAACTAGTATGTTTAAGAACTTGACTACTATGCTGTGCTTGCTGCCTGGCCGACTGCTTGAGGTTGTTTGTATTATGTACCTTTTTTTGGAGCTGTCTTAATTTGTACCTTCCTAATTTCCAAGTAACAGTCCATAAAATTGGTGAGATTCTTAATGTAATGACAGAAAATAGAATCAAAGTGTTAATCTGCTTGGATACTTTAGCAATAAAATCACAACCATGTGCAGAGTGGGACAAGGTTCCCCTGTGCAGAAGAGATGAGGGAGCCCTGCAGGTAGCAGGTCCCCATCTGCTAGATGCTCCTCTCTTCCCAGGGTGCTGTGGAGGAGCCTGGTGGCAGCAAGCACTGTCGTACACACACGGCATCACTTCTTCCCCAGCAGCCTGCAATGGGCAGTCTGTGTGCATCTACAGCTGAGCTCATCGGATTATTGTGGACTGCATTGTAATCCTTTAATTGCCAGCCACTTCTGATGCCATGATATTGTAGTTGTGGGTCAAATCCTGTGCTTCTTAAGCAGTATTCCCACTTTACCTGTGGGATGGTGCAATGGACTACGCCTTGTGAATTTATTGTGTGGTTTTAATGAGAAAAAAAGCCTCACCACTCTTACAGTGAAGATTTTCTACCTTATATCTAATCTAAAGCTACTTTATTTCAGTTCAAAACCACTACCCCTTCTCCTATGACTACATGCCTTTGTACAAATTCCAGCTCTCTTGTTCCTTTAGGCACTGGGAGACTGCTCTGAGGTCTCCCCTGAGCCCCCTCTTCTCCAGGCTGAACAGCACCAGCTCTCAGCCTCTCCTTGTAGGGGAGGTGCTCCAGACTTCTGATCATATTCATAACCCTGCTCTGGACTTGCACCAGGAGGTCCCCATCCTTCTTATGCTGATGGCCCCAGAGTGGGATGCAGCCCTCCAGGTGGGGTCTCACTCGAGCAGAACAGAGGGGAACCTCCCTTGGCCCACTGGCCATGTTCCTTTTCATGCAGCCCGGGATGTGTTTGGTGTTCTGGGCTGCAAACACACGTTGCCAGATCACGTTGAGCTTCTTGACAGTCCTTCTCAGTCAAGAAGGACTTGTCAGTCTTCTCAGGGCTGCTCTCCATGCCTTTTCTGCTCAGCCTGTATTTGTCCTTGGGATTATCCTGACCTACGTACAGGACCTTACACTTGGCCTTTTTGAACTTCATGAGGTTTGCAGGGGCACACATTTCAAGTCAATCTAGGTACCTCTGGATTCCATCACTTGCTTCCAGCATGTCAACCACACAGCTTGGTGTCATTCACAAAATAAGAGCCAAAGTATAATTCCTCCAGTATAGATTCCCTGACAAACAAGCTAGTGGGTTGCTGGTGAGAAGGTGTGGGTGTTCAGAGGGACTGGTTAATGAGATTGCAAGCACATGCTTTGATAGTGGCTTGCTTGGCAGTTCAGTATAGCTCTATGTTGTTCCCTGGTGGTTACTGGATCACCTCTGTACTTGTGGGGAGTGGACTGGGGTCTCTGCTCAGGCCTAAAGAGGACAGACTTTCAAGCTACAGTAGCAGTTTTCAGTCTTCCATGAGGGCTCAAAGAGGCTTAGGGTGTGAAATATTCCATGGAATTAAATTCATAAAAGAGCTCTAGCTCTTGTGTTTGCCTTTCAGATGCCGCATTTAGTTTTGCTTTGGTTGCTGCCTCACTTCTGAGGTGTTGATGTGACTGCTCATACTGGTCTACATGTTTATTCTGTAGTATGGTTTGAAATGCAGCATCTCTAATATTTATAGACCAGAAACTGCCTTGTCTCCAGCTGGCAGAGACAAAGTGCCAGCCTCATCCATGCTGATGTCATCTGAGTTGCCACCAGAGTAGGCCTAAAAATTTTTCTGCTGAGCTGTGTGAGAATATGTATGAAATTACCGCGTCAGGAATCTGATCAGTGCATCCTTCCTAGGGATCAGAGCATTTACATGAGGAGTTCAGTTCCATATTTTGTTATTGTTATCTTACTCAAAATTGAGTCTTGAGTACAGATCTCCCACGTTGCGAATTACTGCTCTGAGAACTAAGGAATTGAGTATTCTTGGACAAGTCTCCCTGGTTTCTTGTTTATTGAAGCTCTCAAGCTCTTTCCCAGACTTAATGAATATTTAATTATTTACAGGGTGATTATGAATCCATTGCCTGGTAGTTAGAGCAGGCACCAGAGACAGGTTTCTCTATGAATTCCAGCAAGAGTGTGTTCCTGCTCTGCTTTTTTAAAGAAATGGAAAAGGAGGAGGATTGTAGGATTGAGATAATTATGTGATCATTCTATATTGAGAATACTTACTTTATTAATCTGGAGGACGGAGTGTTCAGAGGATACCTTATTTATTTATCAGTATACAGAAAAAACACAGCTCCTTCCTTTGTAAGGATTTTTAATCTTAAAGCCCTTCCAGGATTTGCATAGTCTGTCCTCTGTCCCATGGCGGTTCTGGTCCCCAGGTGCCTGAGTTGCAGATTCACAAACAGCTTTTTTTTTTTTTTTGCAACCGCTGGAAAGTTACTCAGCAAATATTCCTGACTTATTTAATATCTGTGCAGAGTAAGGTTTGGGTTTTTTGTTTCGTGTGGGGTTTTGGGTTTTTGGTGGGGTGGGGGGGTTTGAGGGCAGAAAAATTACTTCAGCTGATATTTAAGGAGGAAAGAAGGGCAGTTGGTCTGCAAATATTACCAAGGCAAACCTGCAGTTTTTAGTCAAATAGCAGTGAATGTTTTGGGGTTTAGTGACTAGAGGTGAATGATGACTGTGCATTAGTATAGCCATAAGGAGGAAAAATGAAGAACTCTTTATTAGTCGTGACAACTGATTAGGTTATTTTCTTTGCGGAACTGTTTTGTAGGGCAGCAGACAGTCCTTCAAGAAGCCAAGCTACTTGTTACTGATTTGGGGCTTTACTTTGATGTATTAACAGGGTTGTTCTTTACTTCTACTGCTGCAGCTATATGTGGTGATGTCAGGTTTTTATAACAGCTGTATGCAAAGCTGAGAATCAGGCAAGAAGATGAAAATGTCTGAATTATTTTCCACTTAATTTAAAAGTGGATTTAAGAAGACCCTCCAGGTATGCTTCTGAACTTGTGGACTGGAGTGCTTTGCATTGGAAAGGACAATATGTTCTTAATTCTGTTCTGCACTCCATTCAGTTATTTGATAATTTATGTAAATGTTCATGTGATGAATTTTTTTTTTAATTGTAATTGACTGTTGGGTTAAATTAATAGCAAATGCGTTATGGATCAGTTGCAGTTCCTACTGAATAAGAGTATGCTTATAAGTGTATTGAAGATACTGTAAATAAAGAGATAGTATATATGTGAAGGCTTAATAGAAATTTTAGTTCCCTAACTATTTACATGTAATCTGTTGGTTTTTTAGTTGCAATATCTAACTTGTAAAGCACATGCCGTTTACATTATGTGGCTTTGTTTTTGCTCAACATTATTTGTATTAGGATATTTGAAAATAAATTTATAAATTTAATAAATTTAATAAATTTAATTTAATTACTTATTTTACGTCTATCTCTGAAATCACTTTTTTTCTCAATCTGTGAAATCACTTTTTTCCTCAGTTTGTGAAATATCAGTAATGTGGGAGATCCTGGGATTAACTGTGATCACTGAAAACTCCATCTTACTTGTAGGTCTGTAGCAAGATGCTCTGGAAAAGAGCTTCTTAGATTACAGCTTAAACCATGTGTAGTGCCATGGGGATTCAGACCTATTACTAGGATCATACAGGCCATTATTTTTTATCACAGTGTGTTTATAACCCTGGAATTACCCCTTTGAATCCCATCTGAAGAGTCTGTCATTTTGGAAAGACATACCTCTTTGTATAGTTCTTACCTCTCGTATGGTTCTTGTGCAAACAAGTCTTAGTGGGGGAAAAAAAAAAGCTTTTGGTGTCTTCTGTGTCAAGGCCAAGACTCAGCTCTAACTTAAGCAAGAGGACTTAATTTAAAGTGAGGAGACATTTTAATTCCAGGTGACTGAACGGACTGACAAGAGTCTCCTGAAGTATAGTGAAGGTATCTACTTGAATCAGAAATGGAGTACCAAGTTCCTTGTTCACAACAGTAAATGAGTATTGATGAAACTGGTGTTTCTCTTCAGGAATTTATTTTTCCTATAACGGGTAAGGTTTTTGCCCAGGTATGGTATTTAGGTGGTTTCCTAAGCAGTGAAGCAGTGCCATGTGTGTATGGGATGGAGCTGGCAGGTGCTGAGGAAACTTCTCAGTTGTGTAAAGACATGTCGGTGCTCTCTGATGTGCCTTGGCTACAGGAAAAGCTTGAAACTCACTGCAGTAAAATTTTAGTCAGTTAATGGAATAGGCTTTGAATGCATTCAGTGCACTGAATAGTTCCTAATTAATGCAGGGCTGGAGGGATGAATGAAGTGGGACTGCTTTTACAAGCAGAATAGTTGCAATGTGTCCTGTTAGGACAGCCTTGCTTCCTTCACACACATCAATTTGTTGACCTCACTAGAGCTCTTAACCTTCCTAGGGCTACTAATCTCCGTAATGTCTGAAGGATTTGGCTTAATTTTGGCATGGGAATGTGCCAAACAAATTAATCCAACAATGAGTCATCATTTTTGCAGTAGGACATTCAGACCTAGTCCCACAGTCAACACGTCTGACTGATACTTTCCTGAGAACTTGCAGGATCTGATCCATGCTTTCGGAATCTTGACTTCTTAAGTGTAGGAGAGACTGTTCTGAAACAAAGGAAATATAATGCAGAATATACTGAAGCAAGGCAAGAACTGTCACTTGAATCAGATGCAATTCATAAAGTAAAATTAGTGTAGGTTGTAGACAGGATTATACATAGATTACAGAATGTTTCAGTAGTACTCAAAATGCCTTGTGGAAACTGTAGAGGTGATGTTCTCACTTTACTGACTATTGCTTGCTCTTTTGTAAATAGCTTAACTAAAACATAGCACAATAAAATAAAGTCACTTCTAAAATTTATTGGTGGCACTGAATTGTGGAGGTAATGGAGAATGATGTGACTGTCACTTTCATGTCTGCACTATAAAATGCAAAAGCACAAACGTAGTAACAACAAGGCTCTTTTTGATGTTTTAATCTTTTAAACCTTTGAAATGGTGGTGTGCTTGAAAGGGCTTCTAAATCCACTGGTTAGTCTGTGCTGTCCAGTATTGTGTTCAAAATCATAGCAGATAAAGGAAGAGTGATCAGAAAGCTTAATGCAGTCAGAGCGTCACGACCTGTTATGTAAAGCAACATTTGGCAGGGCCTTCCCAGCTGCTGTAAATGAATGTTAGCAGCATTTTATCATCTGCTTTCACTGTCTTTATTACATAATCTGAATATTTATGACTCTATTAATAATGTTTTGCCTTGAAATTGCAATATTGAAGGAGTGAAGGTTCTGTAGAATATTGAACAACAAGAATGATTTTATTTTTTGCCTCATGACCAAAAGTTGTGTTAATATTAAAAACTTTGAGTTTGTATTTCAAGTAAGTTTACTGAATTGCTTTACAGGTATATATTATTTATTCCCTAAATTATGTATTTCTCTAAACATTGTCATAAGAAAAGTATCTTGGTGACAGAATTGTGTTGCTGAACATGGTGCGTGTGTGTATATAAAATGCAGAGCTCTAACCAGAAAGTGATGACTTTTGTTAGTTGTAATGTACATCCTTGAATCCATTGTGATGATACTCTGTAGCCTTGAACAAACATAGCCAGTGTAGACCAGATCCATCAGAGAGCTGCTCCAGGTAGGATTATGTGGGTCTCGGTATTACTACAAGGGTTTTGTGTGAGTGGATTGCTTTTTTATGGATTGGTTGGTTGGGCTTTTTTTTGTAACCAAAATCCTGCTTTCTTCTTCCTCACAAATGTGCATGCCCTCCCTCTGCTTGGGTAGCTATACTGTTGTCTTGTGACCCAAAATGCATATCATGTAATTAGGGTATGCACGTACCCATTACATATCTGGGGACTGGTTACAGGTGCTGTCCCTCTACTGAATGCACACTTGCATGTACTGTGATTGTACTTGGAATTACTTCTAGGATAGTAATATGCTTGGTCAGAAGATGAATGAGGAGCTGTAAGTCATTTCCCTTAGGTAACTCTTGGGTTATGTTATGTCCCCAAACAGAGCTGAACATCACATCTGCAAATTTCTAACAAGATGGTGTGTTTGGCAAGTGGCTCTCACTGATGGAGTTTATAAGTTACATTGCTGTTGTGGTTCTTTACCATCCTGCAGGCTAAATAGCTCAGTTAGCTGCAGGCTCATATTTACAGGTTATCTACAAAAATCCAAAGTGGAAAACAAAATGAGCGAAATGAAGTTCTTGGTCATCTTATCTTTGAATGCAAAAATCTATAGCCTGTCTGAAAGCTGCTGTCCTAAATGTCTTCCTACTGATTGCCAGGGCTAGAGTCTGAGAGTTGAGGGTGTTTGTGGGAGTAGGTCCCTTTTGTTTCTAAAGGTCTCATGGGTATAGTGCAAATCCCGTGGTGTTTGGTGACACTATACCTAACTCTGACTTGTAATGGTCTGTACTTCCACCCTCTCCACAGTTGAAATTTCATGAACTGGTACAGGAGGCAACTGCACATGACTATAAGTGTACAAATTCTTAAAAATTCAAAGATCAGTGGTTACAGGGTGTGGAGTGTTAGAGCCAGGAAGTAAGTTTAGCTTAACACATTTTTTTAAACAGTATTTTATCCCCAAGCAAGGCTGTTATAGTTACTGCAGAACTCCAAATGGAATCTCTTCCCTTGTGGGGATTAGATTTAAATATGTATTGTTCTTCTGGGCAATAGTATTGAGCAGTCAACTAAGGTTCATAATAGAACAAGGAAACCTTTAATTAGGACAGGAGTTTCAATTGCATTCTTTTTTGCTTTGTGTAAGAAAAACTTGCATTAAATCAGATAAATAAAACAATGGAGGGATGAAGAAAATTTGGAAGAAGCACATCTATTTACAAAGTTAAGTGCAGAGTTTACAATAAACATAGTTTTTATTTGGGAAATTCTTAAAATATGATTTGCCTTCTCCCAGTCCCAGAGCATCCAAGTCAAGATATTTTGAGGAGATGTTTTTCAGCTTATTCAATGGTTCGGGGATTTCTTGCTATCTTTGATTTTTCATCCAAAAATACCTTTATTGCAATGTAAATTTAGTAGCAATGTTTACATGGTTCTAATATGTTTGGTTAGGTTGATACATGCATTGTAATTGCATTCTTCCCTTACTCAACTTTGTACTTTGTGTGACCTAAATACAATGCAGTATTTCCTTTAAACAATAAAGAATAATAATAAATCTTCTCTGGTGTGTTCTGGGGTGTACATTGCTTTGTGTTGTTGAGGTCTTGAAGTCAGTAAACTTCTCTACATCCTCTGCAAGTTGCCAGTGTGCAATAAAGTATAAAACTGGCATTTTTAAGGAATAATATCTAATAGCTTCAAGGGTTTCTTAATTTATTTCTGAAAGTACCTCTGGCAAAAAAAGCAAAACTAGTTTTCTCTTTCCATCAGACACTGCTAAGAGGAAGCCTAGCAGGTTAGAAGCTGGCTTTCTTTTGCACTGGCTTATTTAATGTTTACTGTCTTATCATATGCAATGAGACAATGGAATAATCTGTCTTAAATGAGTTTTTTAGAGGAAAAGCTCAAAAAGGTGGTGGTGGTGAATTTGGTCATCTGTCTTATGCTTGTCCTCTGCAGTTTAAATGCCAAATCCAACAATGACAAAAGACTACCGTTGTCTGGGAAACGATTGACTCTACTCCTTATTTGGGTGGAAGAGCTCTTAGATGTGGCTCAAGGTAGTCCATTTCCCTAATTGCCTATCTCTTTGGGTATTTTACAGTCTTCTGCTCAGTCCTAGCAGGAGAACACTTTCCAGAGCAAAATCCATGTCCCTTTAAAGGACCTTAAGCAAATTTGCTAAATTCTGAAGAAAGCAGTTGTTGACTTCATTGCACTTTGGAAAAGGAAGGCCCTTTATGTTAAATAACTGATGTGATCTTCTTTGGTAAAAATTTTATTTTGTGGAATGTTTTAGAAAAAATGTTCCAGTTTTACTGGGCAAGTGGTAAACTCCACTTTAAGTGCAGAACAGTATCTCAGCTGTGGAGGTGCAAAGAATACTTCATAATAGCAGTATGCTTGAAAGTTATGAAAGCTCCTGCCCTTACCCTTGTCTTGTATCCCCCTTTAATGCATCCCATATGAGTAATTTATTTGCCATATAGAGCTATTGTACTCCCTCCCCTTGGAACAATCTCAGCTGGCACGTGGGATTCTTTACCCGGAAGGAGAGACAGGGGCATTGTGTTGCATTTATAGAATGTGCTACTAAAGGGCTCTTCCTGTTGCCTGTCTTGATCATGACTGGTTCTTGTTTGTCACAAGGATCAGTACAGTAACTAATACAAAGGGAGGTATTAGTAACCTGAGAGTGGAAATCCAAAAAGGTTTTTTTTTCCCCCGAATATCAAATAGTGTCTGTTACCTCTTGTTCTTTCAATGGGCATTGCTGAAAAGAGTCTGGCTCCATCTTGTCTCTTTCTTCCCCCGTCCCTCATTAAATATTTTTACTCATTGTTAAGATGCACTTTGAACCTTTTCTTCTTCAGGATGAAAATTGCTTTAGTGCTTTAATCATTTTGGTGGTCCTTTGCTGAACTCACTCTAGTACTCTCATTAGACTGGAGAGCCCAGAATTGGACACAGCAGTACAGATGAGATCTTGCTAATTTTAACTAGAGACAAAAAAAATCTTCCTTTACCTGCTGGCAATGCCTTCCTTGTGCAACCTAGGAGGCTGCTGGTTTTCTTTGCCACAGCGGACACATTGTGGTGAACTTGGTGTTCAACTTGGTTTAACTTTGTGTTCATCAAGATGTTTTTTTTGTCAAGCTGCTTCCCAGCCTGTGCTGTGTACTGATGCCTGCAAGTTCAGAACTTTCAACTTCACTTTGGTAAATGTTACGAGGTCCATTTCTCCAGCCTGTTGAGGTCCTTTTGAATTGAAGTTGATTCAACCATATGCTGTATCAACATGTTCTTCTCAGTTTTGTATTTTGTAGGCTTGCTGAGGATGTCCTCTTACCAATCATCTAGGTCATTAATAAAGATATTAAGAGTAGTGGCCCCAGTATCAACCCCTGGGGTATGCCGCTATTGACTGGCTACCAGCTGGATTTCATGTTGCTGATTGTAAATCTTTGAGATTGACAGTTTAGTCAGCTTTCAGTCCACCCCAGTGTTTGTTCATCTAGCTCATACTTATATCAGTTTTTCCATGAGGATATCGTAAAGGAACAGTGCTGAAAGCCTTACTAAAATCAGGATAGGCAGTATTCTGTGTTCGTCTCTCACCCAGGGGACTCATCTATTTGTAGAAGGTTATCAGGTTAGTCAATTCTGGTTTTCTTTCATAATTACTTACCGACTTTCTGACTATTTGAAATCACCTTCTTGTCCTTAACATGTTTGGAAAGTATTTCCAGAATTACTTCCTGTTTCACCTTCCCTGGGGTCCTGGTGAAGTTGGCTGAACTTTAGTTCCTGGGTCTTTCTTCTTTTGTCTCTTGAGTAGAAGAGTTGCCTTTGCTTTTCTCTTGTCCTGAGGAACCTCTCCCAGTAGTTATGACCTTACGAAGAAATTCCAAAATTGCCTTGTAATGGCATTAACCAGCTCTCAGCATTCATGGATATTTTCCATCTGGTCTAGTGGACTTAGGTATGTCCAACTAGTGTAAGTGTTTGCTAGACTAATTCACTTATACCAAAGGTAAGTCATGCTTTTTCCACACTTTTCCATAGGTTTCAGGAACTTGAGAATGAGTGGCAACATTTGCCTTTCGCAAGTCCAAAGTGAAGGTGCCCTTGAACATCTCTGCATTTTCTCTGTCCTTAGTCACCATGTTCTCTGCTCCATTCATCAGTGGTTCCACATTTTCTCTCATCTGCCTTTTGTTGTTGATATACTTACAGAAACCCTTCTTGTTGTCCTTCATGTCCCTAGCCAGATGCAATATGAGACGGGTTTTGGCTTTCCTAATTTTCTCCTTGCATTGTTGGATAGGGTCTTTGTGTTGTTCTTGATTATCTCTGGGACTTCCTCTCATATGCCTCCTTCTTATGTTTGAGTTTTGTCAAGAGTTCCTTGTTCATCTGTTTAGCCTTCCTGCCACTCACAGAAGTTTCACTCAGCTGGAGAGTCTGACTGAAACTTGTACTGCTTGGCTCAAGCACATTTATTGCTTATTCTACTAAGCACCTGATACATCAGAAAGAACAGGGAAAAGCTTCTGCCTGAAAAATACACAGCATAAGTTACACTGACATCCTCATAAACACAGACTAGCTATGGGAAAGGAAACAACAAGCCTAGAAACCATCCCTCAAACAGGACATAGCTTTCAGGAAATCACTATTGAGAAATTGTAATAATTTACATCATGTTTGTTTAAATACTGATTTTCATGTATACTCTAAGGCAGAAATGGGAAAATAATATCAGAGCTGAGACCAAGCAAGGCAGCAGAAAGCATGATCCCAGAAGCAAGGACACATTGACTGAAGTCATTAAGAAGTACTAGTCACACAAGTGACTCAGCTTTAGGTCAGTGTCAAATTCCTTTCAGTTCTTGCAAAATCTGAAAGTCATCAATATTCATCACTTTCCTGGCAAAAAGTCTCATTCTTTAGATTCCCTTGTTAACAGAATTACCAAGGCAGAAGGAAGTTGGAAGTTCTTTCTGTGACAGTCAAATCCATCCCTCTGTAAGTCATTTTCATTTTATGGCAAAATTATTCCTTTTTTTTCAGTTCCATCTTTGGTACAGAAGTATTTCATTCTCATGACTGTAAACTTAGGTACATTAACAGCTTCCGCACCTCTCACATGTAGAAATGTACTCTTGTGTAACTTATGCCTGTCTAAGACATCTCATGTAGCTACAGACTGACAGGTCAGATGAAGAAACACAACAAACAAGCAAACATTAATGTACTTAGCTGTGAAATTCCAAGGGCAAAAGGCAACTCAGAAATTACTCAGGGCCTTAGTGGGCTGAACAACTCCACTGTAGCACAGGAGGCTAACCAATGGACAGTTAGGTGAAATAAGGGGCATGGCAAACCTCCCCCAAAATCTCCATACTATAGTAATTAAAGTACTATTTCTAAACTGTAGTTTGTTATTACTCTATACTTCGTTATGGGGTGAATCATTCAACTGGTCTCTACAGAATCTTGGTATTTCCCATCCAGGAACAAGCATCCATTTCATCGCTGTGGTCACTTGAATTTTAAAGGTTCCTTCACCACTGGTAAAAGTATCTATCAGAGGCCACAAAGGACCCCATACAATATCAACCAGCTTTATTGCTTTCTGTTGTTCTTTAAAGCAAGAACCGTTTTAATCTCACAAAAACTTTCTTCAGTCTGTTAACAAACAGGCAGGTCATTTGTACAGAGGCTTTCATCCCACCCTGAAAGGAAGAAAAGATACTTGGAAAATGGTAGTAGGAAAATGGGAAAAGCAGTTTGGTTTAAAGACAAAACAAAAAGCGCATTCACACTGCCGAGAAGAAAGACTGGGAAGATTTATTTGCTAGCTCCAAAACTATCCATTTTGATAACATGAAAAGCAAGATACTTGGTTAACCAAGTTACCTAACTCAAAGAGACAACTGTGCAAGTTCCTTCAACGCACATAAGGACACTAACATTTGGGGATTAAACACAGAAATGCAGCAATTAGGGCCTCCAAAGTTTTTAACAGTGTACAGCAAAAGAGATTTTCTTCTAATGAAGTTATGAAACATGCCTACTTTAGGAAGCTCACATTTACTGCTGTCACTATTAGACTTCCCAGTGCAACCATCATCCAAATAATCAATGAAAATAGTTTGTAAAATGGCACTCAGCAACCACTTAGCAGTTACTCAACCAAGGAAAGATCTCCAAGTTTAGAAATAAGAGTAGCATTTTTTAGCATGGAAACTGGTTTGTCAACAACCATTCTACTCCTGCACAAAACCTTCAACAATGCCAGCTCACAGCAACACTAACTTCATTTATTGGCGGGAAAAAAGGCGTCCCTTTGTACCATCAGTTTTGTGCCCTTTCAATAGCAGCTCCGGCAGTAGATTGGTGTGGACAATCGCAGTGACCATCTGTGACTACGAGACAGTTTGATAGCGGCAAGACTAACGTAGGTTCAGCATCACCACATCTTGCCCTGCTGAGTCTTTCATAGAGCTTTGAAAAACTTAATGAAAATGGATACATTCAAAGCTGAATAAAAAGAGGTCTCAACAGGCTTGACCCTAAACCTAAACAATGAAACTGTAATGCTGACACCATTGTATCAACACGACAGATGTAGGTCATGCTAGCTTTCGTCTAAAGCTGTGACTGATAGCTTGCAATTTGCTGACAAGACATCTAGTTTCCATTTTCATTTGGTTTGTAGGCACAAATTTCAAGGGTTCAATTAAGGTGGAAGATGCACCTCTTTTTTTATTTTTTTGGTTGTTTACAGGAAAAATTCTTGCGAATACTACAGTCAGCATGTATCAGTAGTCTAGGACATTCTTGCACTAAATCCACCCTACAGAATTTATTCTAAAATTACTCAGTGCAAGATTAGTTTAAAAAGTTTATAGAGGAATATTACTGCTTAACCAAAAAAATTAATTCACAAAGACCCATAGTATTAGTGCAGTATATAGTTCAATAGCTATATTATAGTACTTTTCCTGGTTGATTTTATTATGTAATCTAAGTTGTATGAAATTTTGTCAATAAGGTCCAGAAATCTGTCCATCATAAGTACACATTCACAGCCACCACCACATAATAAGAATCCCTGTATCCAAATCTCACATGAAATGGTGGAAAAAGGGTCTCTGTAAAATATGGCAAGAAGAGCTTTTAAACTGAAATTTTGACGGGAAAGAAAACTACAATCCAGTGAGGAAACAGGAGACCAGGATGACAAACAAAGGCCAGCCTCATGTGGAGAAGAGAGACCTTTAATCAACAAAAGAGGGTTGAAGGGAACCCCCTCAAGTGTATGGACAGAAATAAGAAAATACTGACAGGAATAGTATCAGGGGAAGCTCTTACCTACTCTGTGAAATCAGCATGACTGGGATGCTTCTTTTGACACACCTGTACAGTAACATTTGGAGGGTGGTGAACAGGAGGAATTAAGAAGTTTGACTACAGTTACAGGGTTACAAATCTCATCAGGATCACAGAGATGTAACAGAATGGCTCACACAACTGGACTGCTACAACAAACAGACATAGGTTCTTTGGGGAATGACTGGCCAGCACAGGGAGGAGAGTGAGTTGCCTTTTACATGAGAAAGGGATGGGAATGCGTGAAGCTCTGTCTTGAGATGGGCAACAAGTCAGGTGGGACCTTACAGTACTAGTGTGCAGACCAGCATGGACAGCACTGTGATGGGTGTCCCCTAGAGACCACTCAGTCATGAGGAAGTAGAACACAGATGCCTTCTCTGCACCTGGAAGAAGCCTCACCCTTGCAGACTGCAGTTGTCATGGTAGAATTTAACCATGCAGGCAACTTCTGGAAGGGCAAGCACAAGCAATCCAGGAGGTCTCTGGAGTACCCTGATAATAGTCTCCTGACATGGATGATTAGGGATCCAATAAGGGAAGATGCTCTGTTCGATCTCATACTTACAAATCAGAAAAAAATGGCCAAGAATGTGAAGGCTGGAGCAGTTACGGCTGCAGTGACCATGAGATGATGGAATTCAGGATGGCTCGAGGAATGAACAAAATAAGTAGCAGGACTGTGGAGCTCTGAGGAATGGGAGCAGGAGGTGGTGGGGTGACACACTGGGATGATGGGATCCCACAGCCTGGCCCCTCCAACGCAAGGTGGAAGCAACTGTAGCTGCTTCAGCTGCCTCTGTGCCAGCCAGTCCTGGAACCCTCTGCACCTACATGATACACAGAAGGGCTTTTCTGACTGTGGTTGCTTCTGGGACCCTACCAACTATGGATGAACAGCCTGTCAGTGAACTGGTCAGGTTTAATTATTTACTAGTTTGAGTAATACTGAAAAAGAGCTGTTTTGGATTTTCCATAGTCTCTGTCAGAACAGAAATAGTACTTCATCCTCCCTTTTCAGCTTCAGTTTAACTTCACATCCAGAAAGAAATCAAGGTCTTGCCCTGTCAAATGCACTGGAGTCAAGCAGAGGCTCTTAAAGAGAGGTCCATGAGTTGCATCAACACAAATACTTGCCATGTTTCATTTCAAGATGTTGTTTTCTGGCTCTTGTTTTCAGATTTCTGAAAATAAAGGTAAAGGGAAAAATTTTGAAGTGCAGTGTGCTCTGCTGAGTTACATCTGGACCAGTTGTACCTTCTTAGTCTGGTTTCCATTGCAGCTGTAAGTTAGATGAAACAGAAAATCCCAATAAACTGTTAAAAGATCTAAGGGGTCAGGTGGTGTTTTGGGGGATGGTATTTTCTTTTTAGCCTTACATTGGAATTAAAGGAAAATCTATCCTATTAGTTATCCCACTGGTGTTAAGGTATTACATAAATTGTACTAGTGGTATAAGTTATATTGAAGGTTAAGATAACAGAAATATCCTGAAAAAAATTAGAGGATTAAGGTTTGGATGCTTGAAGAAAACTCTTCTTCCTTTGTGAGGAATTACTACTCTGCACTTCAGGGAAAAGCCAATGTTTACACTGCAAAATTAAATACATTTACATTGTCCCAATGTCATAGAAATATGATACCAAATATCTACTTAAATTCTCAGAAACATTTGTTTTGTACTTTCTTACTAGTGGTTTAAAATGTTACTTTCTTATATGATGTAATTTCTTTAAGAAGATGCTTGTAAAGTCAAGTATGCAATTCCACACATAGCAGACTTTATTGTAACTATTTTGAAGATTGTAAAATTGCTTCTAGATGTTCATGATCCCCAGAACAGCATAAGATTTTTTACCTTACCTGATGATACAGCTGAAAGCACCTGCATGACCTTTAGAGAGGTATCAAGTTTTATGACAGAATTAAAACATCTGGCAAATGTTCTATTTGCTGGTTATTACCATTGCCATTTCCTTCATGACACCGATTTCTAATAAACGATCCTGCATTATGGCTTTTCTTCAGAACTCAAGGAGAATTTCTACCCCAGGTAACTGTAATCACCCAGACCATTTTCATACTGTCTACAAGCCTGAGGGATGTTTTAGCATTCCAGCCTAGCCAGGAGCACACAAGATCCTAGACTTCATCAGCTTGGGGCTGTAGCTACATAAGAGCTTTCAGTCTGAGAACACTTGGGAGCTCTGCACCCAGAAAATTACGAAGACAAACCTGTAGGTAACAGGTTTATATTTGTTTTGGTATCTCTTCTGGAAAATACTTGCAGAGTTACTCGGCTCAAGTGGAATTGAAATGCAGTGAAGCCAGGATACTGTGTATCACTGTATGCCTCAACCTACAATTTATTTTAACTGCTAGGACCATTTTTCATTGGTCTTTAAGGCTTCCCCTGTTTTATGTGCTCTCCTCTTGCTTTCTCTGTCTCAAAGGTGGCTGTTGCTACCCTTTTGCCTGAGGAATGCTGGCAGTCTCACCTCTGAGCTCTTCCACCTAAATTTTTAATCAAAGAGTGCAGTATGAGAACAAGTGTACTGCCTCTGCATCTCCTCTGCTAAGAGCACTGAATTGATATGTTTGTCTTTCTGTGGTGGATGGACCTTGCCCACTCTGTGTCTCTCTGGCCACAGAAGGGTTAAGTGTCTTAGTTTTAAATGCCTTCCTGTGGTTTTGGGATGTCTGCTATTTGGGGTAACTGGTATTACCACCAGTTAGACAAATTGCTGCTACTTTGAAAGCTCCTTTCCCTCCATCCCTTAACTTCCTTTCAAAAATATGCAAAAAATAAATGCAAATATTTTGTGTACTGCTGTTGTTATCAATGCAAACCTTTCAAGACATTCTCTTGAGGGAAATTAGCAACACCTTATTCATCAGTGTACATGATGGTAGTCTCACTGGGATGGGGTATGGGGAGGGGGAAGGTGTTTGCATGTTTTGTAAGTGGTTTATATCAGGAAAAACTGGAATTTGCTTTGAGTCTTTAAGCATATAATTCCTGCATAAATTGCATATTAAGTTAAATTATTAATTACAGCTGGAGCTTTATATAAAACTGAGGAATTGCAGAGAGTAAAAGACTTAGAATAATACCTTGAAAGTAGTACATTGCACCTTGAAAATAGTACATTGCAGAGAGAGCTGGAATTGGGCCCCACACTTCCTGAAGAGTCAGCCAAAACTCTGTGCTTTAGTTTTGTCAGCCTTGCTGTGTGGTGCTGTCTGTTTAAAAGTAGTTGAAGTTTGATTTTTTAAATTTTTTTAAGTGGAGTTTAACCTTACAGTTGGTCAGTACATTTTAAAAAAATATTTTTGAAAGTGTGTGGTAAAAACAAAAAAGCACAAGGGAACTTTTAACTGCTTGAGCTGCATATGCTTAAAGTTTATGAAAAGAGGTATTCAGGGACAGGGTGCAGCGTTGTGTCTCGCATCCTCAACGCAGCTGCTTAGCAGCGATAAGGAAGCAATGCTCTATTCATGCTGACCTTGTTTCCAAAGAAGCCTTGTCCTGAGAACTACTGAAAATAAGGAAGAATTTCCTGTGACATGCTGCTCATGTTGGCTTTTTAAAGGGGAGTAGAATGAAATCTCTGAGCGCGACGCATACTGTATCTAACCACACAGGATTTCCTGTGCTGGAATGGAAGCTTAGTGGAAGCCACGTTTTTCTCTTCCTCTTAATTCATTCAGAAAAACAGAGGTCAGCGTCATGAATTGATATGGCTATAGTCACTGTTAAAAGCTAAGATCAGCAATTGCTGAATGGATACATTGTGATGCCAAGAGGACTGCAAGGCAGATTTTTTCCCTTTGTCACAATAAGGCCTGTATATATCCTGAGTACACTTTAAAACTCTCATAAAAGGAGAGTTGTGCACTTAAAAATTCCATCTTAATGAAGGTGCAAAAAATAATGCATATATTGCCTTAGACTTCAGTGGTTTTTTGTAGTATTTTTACTCAGAATTAATTAAGCTATTGATAGAATGGGAAAGACACAGAACAACAGTTGGATTTTGCCTCTGAAAACATAGAAAATACTTATTCTTCCTTAAATTAAGCTTATTTTGTACTACTTTAGTTAAAGAAAATTCCCAGTGTTTTTCCTGTCTATTGCTCATTTGCACCATTATCTTCCTGGGAGGGTCTCCAGAACTTCCTGCTACAACCACAAGGAAGGCTGGAGTTATGCAATGGGTTTTGATAGGATAGAGTGCATATATTTTTAATCCTATTTAAAATATAATTACCCTGTTTGCGGTAGATCTTCAGAGAATGAGCTAACAGCCTGTGCATAATGGCAAGTCATGCAAGCTCACTGCTCCAGAGCCAAGCTGATCAAGCAGCCTCCTGACTGTGCTGTGTTAATGGTGAACCCAGAGCTTTCCTGGTACTTCTTGGCTTGGGTTCAGTGCTTTCAAGTTGTTCAGATAGTTTTATTCTTCCTTTAATCCAAATAGTTGTCTGCTGTTATCATAGAGTACGGATAAGAGTGTGTTTACTGACTTGTGTTGCTTGTGACTCTGTGAGCATCTTGTCCCCAAATACAGCATTCACAGTGGAGACAGATTAAATTTCTCTATAGTTTTTACTTTTACTTAATAGTCTTATTTGTATTGCTTTAATGTCATGTGGATTTGCTTGCGCTCATGCCCATGAATTTTTTTTTGTTTAAGAAGCAAAAGGTTTTTTACATCTGGAACGGCACTGTTTCTCTCCAGCAATTCTGAGACATATTACCTTAAAGAGCTTTTTTGCAAAGGAGAAGAAGTAATCTCATGGCCATCCTACTGTGCTTCTGCTTGGTAGAGTCTCTGTACTTTTAATTTTCTTCCACAATACTCATGGTGTGGTACTGCAGACTCAATGTCGCAAGAGCCAGTAAGAGGTATGTGTGAAAGGCCTATATGGATGGACTCAAACTGCTTTTAAGCACAGTCCTGTACCATACATACCAACACAGAACTTCTGCTGTTACTATATGATGTCTCTGCAGTCCAGGCTTTGAGTCAGGATTTACATTTGTATGTTACTGAGGGGATACTTGGATTTTGTATGTTTCATTTAATTGATTGAATAGTTTAATAGTGAAGCAAAATTGGAAGAGGCAAACTATTCAGGAATTTTTGTGTAAGTTTTACATGAAGACTTCTTTCTCTGTTATTTTACATATATTTTGATTGTGCACTTATGTTGAAAGTGACTCCAGAGTACTGTTCTATTCTGCAGATGGGTATTTAAACAGTTTGCAGAAGCAAATAAAAATTACAGATCAGAATGTTTGCACTCAACAGGATGGTTTGTTAAGTAAGGCAGAATTTAAAGGCACTTCTAAACAAAATGCAATGTGTTTTTTCCTCTCCTTTTCCACAATTCCCAGATTCTCCCCAGATAATTATTTGAATAAACTTTCTACTTACTACTGGAGTTGGGTAGTTAAAGAGGGAATTTGATCTCTTTTAAATTCCGTGTAACATAGATATATACATATATATACATATATATGTAACTATTTGGACTTACATAGAGGTTGCATACAGGAAAGATAAGAGGTTTTCAAAATATATTTTACTCAAAACACAAGGTATCATAGGTTTTTAGAGTAACAGCAACTTAAAAATACTGTATATCTTGCAGCATGTTTGGGAATTGAGATAGTTTTTCAACTTTACATCAAAAGGATTTTTCACCTTTGTTTTTCATATCATACTAGATGTTACAATGAGGATGAGGATAGCAGCATACACTGTTCAGCAAGACTGTAGATGTATTGGCCCAGCAGGAACAGGCTACTTAGGGTAGGTCCTAGAAGTACTTCATTGATAGGAATAAAGTTTTCTCAACCTTTCCAAGGGTCTTACTACTTTGGGCACCATTTCCATGCATCCTGTTTCTTTGGTCTCCAAAGGAATCACATGTCCATTCACCAGGTAAATATCCTCCTCTGAGTGATGTTTATACTTTGGCACAGCACAGCTGAAACTAAAATGCAGTATTTATGGGTCTGCCACGCACTGCTCCTCAGGCAGCCAGTTTCTTTTACTCGCTAATCAGCTATAATAATGCAGTTAAACTTCAGTAATAGGTTTTACCTGGTCTCTAGGATAGCACCTCATGCATTTATGCTGTATTTTCTGAACCTTTCTGTTTTACTAAAACTTAGCCATGCTAAGAAGACATGAGTAGTCCATGTTTCAATTTATGGTTTCTTGGCTTCTGTTTTTAAATTCTGTGAGTAATGCCAGGTACAACTTGGCATACTCTTATCTGAATTACAGTTTGGCCTTAATGTAAAGTTTTGTGATTCTGTAATAAGATAGTGTGATAATTGTGCTCTGTACCTGCCTTTAAGGAAGTAAAAGTAGTTTTAAGGTGATAATTTGCTATTAGCAATAATGAGATAACATCCCAGAGTTGATAAAACCTAAAGGGACATATCTGAAATTACACATTGTGTGCAAACCTGTGTGTGTTGTACTGGCTTAAAGGGAAATTTTGCTATATATTGCTTACCATATGCACTAAATTTATGAAGAACATCAGGCCTTATTACTCTGGCCTTCCTTTCAGTGAGTGAATGAATGAGTTGTGAAGAATGTCTTTGCATCTGCAGGTTGTGAATGAAACATTGGAGTGCATGTTACTATGGTGTCCTTCCTGAGTGGCATTTGTTTGCTCAGAGACACTACCCACAATTCCCTTTGATGCTTAATTTAAAAACATGCATTCCTTTGTGTGTGGGATCAGATAGATGTAGATAGATATAGATATAGGTATAGATATAGATATAGATATAGATATAGATATAGATATGAGATTTTTAGTATGAGGGTGGCATTTTAAACATATGGTCACCTTTTACTATGTTTGTGGTAACCTAGAAAACCAGTTAAAGAAATAATCTAGTGTACTTGGGATTCATATGGCAAGCCTGCTGTGTCAGCATTTCTTTGACATTAATTGTGTGTGCCTGCTGAGGACTGCGTGCCTGCAGGCTGTGAAGGGGAAGGTGGGACATGTCCTGACCTTTCTTGGTATCAGACAGACTGTTACTGGGTGAATATGTTTAATGCTTGTGAAGATACTGTAAGGCAGGTCTGGACTGAATATTATTCCAGCTCACCTTTCTTTGTGTTTTTCTCTACTTGTTTGAAGACAAAAGAAATTTTGGTTGAAGCCCAAGACACCAATCTGACAGTTACCCATCTTCTTGCTTGTGAAACAGTTTCTCACTGTTGCCCATCTGGGAAAGGTACAGTAGCACAGTTATCTGCACAGGAAAGAAACGCTTACCAATGCTATGGAATAGACACAGTGGAAAGAAGACAATAAATATTTTAAATGTAATTTTAAGCCTTTTCAGTTTGAAAATACAAAATCATTGGTTTTACTTTGTAGTAGCAGTGTTTGTTTCCTGTTGCTTGTAAAAGAAAGATTCAGCAATAAACATGTCAGTTTACTAGCAACTGCATCTGTGCAGGTACTTACAGATGATTAATGGAAGGCAGTAGCATATAGGGATTAGTAAGGACATATTGACAAAATTAAAACTGGAGAATATTTTTTTGAATGATAGATGAAATGAGGAAAGAAGAATCTCTTTGTATATCTACTGTGATGAATGTGTGGTGCCCATGCAGAACAGGAAAAGTTACATTACAGAACAGGGA
Source organism: Catharus ustulatus (assembly GCF_009819885.2). Taxonomy (NCBI): domain Eukaryota; kingdom Metazoa; phylum Chordata; class Aves; order Passeriformes; family Turdidae; genus Catharus; species Catharus ustulatus. The sequence goes on along the minus strand of NC_046224.1, from coordinate 52,045,949 downwards.
GTCTTTGATGTGATAAGGATTTAATTACTTCTTTGGGCTAATACTTTGTGTTGTGTTTTCTTTGCATTTTTACTGAGTTGTTATTGCTGTGTTCAGTGAAAACAATTGCTAATCTTTCTAGAGAGTCAATAGCTTTGATTTGCTTAAGTAGACCAGGGTCACCATCTTATATCAGTTTCCATTTTCACCACTGAATGCCCCCATAAATTCTGCTAGGTCCTACACACACTTTGATAAATAACAAATGGCAGGTGCAGCTGGTCACAGATGTTACTAGATTTGGCTGTCTGGTCAGATTGATGATGAAGCCATGACATGAAATGAAGTGTTCCCTGCACATCTTCAGGGAGCTGGTGCCTGTAAGGTGCCAAAACCTCCTTGGTAAGCTGGAATCACAAAGTATAGGTGAACTCACTGGCGAAATTTTTAATTACATTCAGTTCAGGGAGGCCAGCATCTTCTGGTACACTGCTTATTTAAAAAAGATACAAAACTTCCTTCTAAAAATGCTCTGGTTTGGGAGTAGTCATTTTACCAAAGCAGTTCTGAGTCCACAGCTTGTGCCTTTCACCTTCTCTTTTGGACCAGGCAGGAGGGTAGGATGCAGACCACGAGTCATCACAGATTATGCTGTGGTTCCTTCTGTCCCAGGGGACTTGCTTCCCCTTGGCTGCCAGCAGAATGCTGAGGCTCTGACATCATGTGCTGAGCACATGTGTTATCACACAGGCAGATCCATGTGAGACACCTGCATTGGGCAGATGGTAATCACGAGCAACTTCCAGTTGTGTGCCCAGCTGCACCTCCTGCCACGGCTGCTGCGTATCTGGATACCCGAATGCCTGCAAGCTATGGAACTTAACACTTGTTTCTCCAGAATGTTTTCTGTACTGGAGGAGTATCTAGAGCATCACTGCTCTAGGCAAAAAGTTGGAGGTATCCTGGAAACATGTCGGAAATAGCATGGCCAGGAGGACTAGGGCAGGGATTGTCCCCCTCTACTTGGCACTGATGATGCTGCACCCTGAATGCTGTGTTTGGTTCTGGGCCCTTTCATACAAGAAGGACATTTTAATGCTGGAGCAAGTCCAGAGAAGGGCACAGAGGTTCTGAAGGATCTGGAGCACAAGTCTTGTGAAGAGCAGCTGAAGGAGCTGGGGTTGTTTAGCGTGGAGAAAACTACACTCAGGGATACTGCTCTCTACAACTACCTGGAAGAAGAGTGTAGTGAAGTCAGGGTCAGTCTCTTCTCTCAAGTTACAAGCAATAGGAGAAGAGGAAATTGCTTCAAGTTGCACCAGGGGAGGTTTAGGTTGTTTCTTAAAAACAAGAAATCTCCACATATCTCCACCAAAAGGGTTTTCACGCATTGGAGCAGGATTCCCAGGGAAGTGGTGAAGTTTCCATCCTTGGAAGTGTTCCACCAAAAAGTGTGTAGATGTGGCACTTGAGGACGTGGTTTAGTGGTGAAGATGGCAATGCTGTGTTAGTAGTTGATGATCTTGAGATCTTTTCCAACCTTAATAATGCTATGAAAAAAAGATATTGTTTCCCAACTGTTCATTTTCTTTCATTATACATTATTTTGAGCTATATCTATTTAAAGAAACTTTGAAGAACGCAAATCACAAAAACAATTTCAATATCACTTTGAAATTTCATATATTTATATATTAATTTATATATATAGGTCATTTATTGACCTATGACAGGCTTGCAATATCTTCTAGCCTTGAATTTTTTTTATTTGTCCTTTAGACTCTTGTCTAGTTTTTCGTATTTAAAATTATTAAGGTACCAGTTGCAGTCTCTGGAAGAAACACAATCAGAATTAAGAAGGAGGGAGGAAGCCCAAACAAGACAGTTTTAGGAACTTCATCAGATCAGGAAGGTGAAGAGGACCTACTCTTGAATCCGTGAGACATTCTTCAAAATAGCTGTGTTTTCTTTGTGAATCGTATCATGTGACATAAATCTATCTTCTTTGCACTAGAGAAGGAACTGCTCTTTGGTATTATTTTATTCATTCTACGTATTACAAGGGTTCTTAAAAGTTCTCCAAGTTTTGTGTTTGTTTTTTGATTGTTTTTCTTGGGGGTTTTTTGGTGGGTTTTTTGGGGGTTTTTTTTGTTATTGTTTAGGTTTTTTTTTTAGTTCGCAAGTGCAGTAAGTGTTTAATTATGAATGCAGCAGATCTGGGCATGGTTATTGTTGCCTCCAGCTGAAGAGACAGTCTCATATTCCCTTACCTGATGAGAATCATCACCAGACAAAAGCCTGCGTTGGGGTGAGAGCCTCCTCTTTGCCTTCCTTCTGGCAGCATTTAATTCTCCATGGATTCCTCCTAGTTGTTAAAGGGTCTGAGCTGAAGGGAGAACAACTTCTTTTTTGTGATAGAAACTTTCACTATTCAGTGCGAATTTTTTTACAAGCCCCTTAGTGGTAAAGAGGGATACATACTTTTTTTTTGCTAAACACCAGGTGTGACTGTCAGACTGTGATCACGGAGAGGCTTTTTCTTCTGATCTCATGAGACAATGAATCTCTGAACTCAGGCAACGTGAAACAAGGCTTCTCAGTATACTTCTGGGACAGACTGACTCAGTTCTTTTGGGTGGAAGAAATCCAACCTAGGCTGTGTCATACTTGGTGAATAGACTTCCCAACAGGCTTTTGAATACCGTCTTGTTTTGTCTGCTTCTGTCAAGGAAGAGTTAAAAGTTTGAATCCTCTCTCAAAGTGAACAGCTGCTGTGTGTATCTCCAGGCAGGAGCTGATTCGAAGCCTCAGATAAAGCCTGCCAAGTACCTTGGTGGGCTACCATTCTACTACAGTGGAAGGCAAAAATCTTCATTGAGGAGTCAGAAGCACTATAATTACATTTGCATGAACCAGTCTTCTCTCAACCTAAAGACTTGGAAAACTAAATTAATGCAAACAAATGTTTACTTTTGGATGTTGTCTCTTCCATGGTAGAAAATGTCAAAAATTGTCTGGTCAGAACACAAGTATTATCAGGTTTTATCAAGAAACAAACCAACATTCTCATTTAAACAGAGCACATAAAAACAGATAATTAGACCAACACTCAGTCTGCAAGTGTTTCTGTACTAATATTAGACCCTCACAAGCTGTTACGAATGGATTGGAGTGTCTGATTTTTAGTTAGGATACCTTAACAGTGAATATTCCAGAGCTGAATATTGGTTTATATGTCAGAATAGCAGCAGGTTATACCTTTGGAATAATGGCTTTGTGCTTTAAGGACAGTGAAACTGGATGCCATTAATAAGTCAAATATATCAACAGGTGCCTCAGTCCATCTGGATAGAAAATAAGTGACTATATAGCCATTATTCTGGGAATATACCAGCAGTTATAACACAGAATGATGATAATGATGCAGAATATAGAGGAAGATGAGGATTGCTGTGATGTCAGAAAAACAATAATGTCCAAAAAATTTAGTTAGTTCTCCATATACAAGGGAGAAGTCACAAAAGATATGATGTGGAAATAATGGTCAAGTACAAATGAGTTTGTTGAAGAACCCACAAGAAAAATTCTGATTTTATACTGGGTCTTCATTCACAATTTATATGCTGAAGAATGGCAATAGATGATGTATTTTAATTCCGTTTTCTCATTAAATGAAAAGGCCTCCCAAAAAACCCTCACTTCCCATTATAATATTTCAGAGAGGAAGTAGATAAAAATGAGGAAACAATCCAAGGCATATTAAAAGGAGCAGCAGAAAGGGTAAAATACATAATAGACTATGGATTAAACCATGGCTTAAACTATTAAACTATGGCTCCAGTTTAATGTGTTCTTTGTAAGTGTTCTAGGTGAATAGTATGCTACATATCAAAAACAGTTAGCTATATAAAACCATGGTGCAGAATTTATTAAACACTATATATAATTATAATCTCTCTGTCTTATAACAAAGGTGACGCACTTAAAAACATACAGGATACATGGGACCACTTGGGTGCATAGGTGATTCCAGATGACCTGGGAACAAATGGCTGAGGAGGGAGATGGGAAATTAGGTGTTGCTGAAGTCAAAAAAGTAATTAAGATTCTGGAAAGATTACTGGGAATGACTGAATTGGCAACATTCTGGAGCACATTCTTCCTGGAGCATGCATAGGATTGGGAGGCAATTAGACAATTATTAGCCTTTGTTAGAAGTGTCCAGTGTCAGAGGCAGTGATCTTTAACCTGGAAAGCCTCTGCTAACCTGCAAGATTTTTGGCCGCCAGTTGAAAAAAATGTGTGTGCCTAGTGAATAGAATTCTGACTTGCTGTGTTTAATTTCTTACTAAGAAAAGAATATTCAATTCAAGGATGAAAACAAGTATTTAAGGCTGGAAAACATTGTACTGTGAGTAATGTCACCTATTCAAAAGCTTAGTCTTCTTTTTTGAAGAAAGAGTGTTTTCTCAGTCTTTCTGTACTTTGGTAAGGTCACTTGCTGGACACATTTCTTAAATTGACTTTTCTTGGTAGTCAGCATATCACCAAATTGCCTGAAAATACTGCTTTATAATAGAGATGGAAAGGAGCTGCTTCTGGTCCTCTTTAGGGCAGATCTTCAGGAAAAAGCTGGGGTTTCCTTTTATCCTTTTTTTTTTCCCTTAAACTGGCCTCCATTAGGTAATTTTGCTGCTATTTGCAGTATATTGGTTAAATACTGGAATAGTAAAATTTAGAACATATATTACTTAAATATGAATGAATACATTAATATTTTTATTCCTGAAGACTTTTCTTCCTAAAACCTGAAACTGTCTTACATTCTTGCACAGACATTTTTCAGGAACAGAGGTAAAGATTTTTACCCCAAGTATTGTTAGGCTGACCTGATCGTGGTTATGTTTTTGGATGACACTTCTTCCTAAAGGTAATGCTCATAACAGCATGAGTCCATGACTATCGACCTTGTCATATTAAAACTGTTTGAAAGAGCTTTTAATCTGCCCCAGTGCACATCAAATAAGCATAGTTAACAATCACTGCCTTTAAAGAACTCTTCATATTCTCTCAGGGACATCTAGATGTCTTCCTGATAAAGGCGAATTGTGTGTGCAACAGCACTCAATTTTTTTTTAAGAATTATTTCTCTTATTTCCAAATTAGTTTAGTATATTATAAAATTGAACAAAATCCTTTATTTAGAGGACTGTCTGCAGTCCAAGGAAGAGTTCATCTGAGTTTTCTTTACCTGCAATTGTGAAATTAAATTATTTATTGAGAAGTAGGGGTGTGTGTGAAGAAGTTATGTATTCACTTTGTTCATGAATGTGCAGTTTATCTTTTCAGTCTGGAGGCAATGTAGTCCAGCCTGTTCCAAGCAGCACCTTAGATGAGGTCGCTCAAGGCTGTTTGCACTTGAGCTTTGCATACATCCAAGAATGGAGATTTCACTAACTCTAGGCAACCTGTTCCCTTGTTTGCCTGCCATCATAGAGAAGACCTTTTCCTTGCAGCTAATCAGAATTTTCTGTCATGCAGTTTGTGTCTGCTGGTTCTCCCACCTTCACTCTGCACCTGTGGGAATACCATGGTCTGCTTTCTGTACATATGCCTTCCCATTAGGCAGCTGAGAACAACAATAGTGTCTTCCCATGTGCTTCAGTCCACAGTTAAAAGTGAAGAAACAAGTTGCCATTTTGTTTTCCTGTGGGAATTGTAACATGAAAGTCTTTTCCCTCATAAGTCCTCTGTCAGCTGAATATTCTAATTATACACAGTTTTTCCTCCCCTTTTTAAGGAAGCGTACGCCAGTTGAAGTCAATTAGACAGTAGTGGAAAGTATAAAGCACTTGAATTACAACTCTCTGAGAATTACAGTTCCATTTTGAATCCAGATATTTTCAGCTCAAAGTGCGAGAATGTTTTTCAGACTCTCTTCCAACAACATGTCAGAATCTCATGTGTGTAAAACAGTCTCTTATAGGAAAAACTTGAGCTTTGCCATTCAATATAAAATTTGGTTTTCACTTAAGTTTGCCAGAAAGCTTTTAAGCAGATGTTTAGTGCATCTTTATATAGCTGAATGTGTTTCTGCTGCTGCCAAAGGAATTATACCCTAGTATTTTTTGGAAATGATTGCCTTTATCATGGTTTCCCAAGCCTTCTAAAAGTTCATCATTTGTGTATTCTAAGTTGTGTCAGCTTTTGATGTTCCAACCAATTTTGATTAGGTTTCAGTTATTGACTCTTTAATAACCAGCTAATTTTTCTTTACTACTACATCATAAGTATACATGACTGTAGTTTTTCCTGTTCTTTTCAAATATTAAATTTGAACTTTCTTTGGAATATACAGAAGATAAAGCAAAACAAAAAGGTGTGAGAAATTGTTTTATTGAATTGCAGTGTTTGGTCATGTCAAATCAATTCAAACAGTTTTAACAGCTCAAAACTTACCATGCATGAGTACACACACTGCAGTACTTTTGACAACGTGACCTTACTGCCTTGGTATTACAGAGCAAACATTAAACAAGATGGTCTTATCTTCTAAGGTTTTATGAAGCATTTTGTTTGTTGGTTGTTAAAACATACAGAATGGGGGTATTTTCAACCCAGTAAGAAGGAAAAAGAAGTACAACTTACTGTAGCTTCTCAAGCAGTGAAACTCAACTTGTTCATATTCATGAAATAAAATAAGATTCTTAGGGCCCAGTGTTTGAGGCTGATGAACATGACTCTGTGGCTGTAATTTACTTTGCATCATACCCTAGATGTGCTTTATCTTATTTGAGCCTTTTAAAAGGACACGACACCTTCATCTTCTCAAGCTCATTCCCTGGAGGGCAAGTTTTGGAAAAATCTTTTCATCTTGAAAGGTTTCAAAGTGGCTCATTGTGGCAGGAGGAAGCAAACCCTGTCCAGTGCTTAGATTCCCCACAAAGAATGAAAAGGAAAATTAGAAGAATTTTCAACTTACTTTTTTATGGGCAGCAACACTGATAAAAGTTAATACAGCTAAGGTTAGAAGGACTCTGTGAAAGCAGTGAAAATTTCTTTTCAAGTATTTCGTATGACACATACTGAAAGTGCTCATAGCAACTATCACCAGGGAGACCAGTGAAATCCTGAAAACCCCTAAGGTCAGATGTGAGCACCAGGAGACATTCCATCTTGAATAACTGGGCTTTGAACCAAACAATCCCTTTCCCCATTTCAGTGTTTTTATTTAATAGTTGAAAAATACCTTGCATTAGAATAAAGTAATGCTTCATTTGCTGAAGAAAGTTATACAGTATTACATACAGCAAGCATGGGGCTGGCAGTATAATGATGGCAAACCTCAGAGTAAGGATACCAAATGGCTGTAAAAATTAGCTGTAATGGACATAGTTAATGCATATTAGGCATGAGTCCACAGTCTAACAGCTTGCAGCTTCTCTACTTCTGTAATGTATAATGTCCACCTCCTGGAGGCATTGACTTTTTTTTTTCTTTTTTCCTTTTTCCTTTTTTTCTTTCTTCTTTTTTCTTTTTTCTTTTTTTCTTCTTTTTTTTTTTTTTTTCTAACTTAATGGAAAATTTAAAGTAACATTGGCAAATTTCTGTTTTGGGTACCATGAGTTGTTAAAAGCAAAGCCTGGAGATATGCCAAGGAATGTGTTGTTTGTGTTTGTTTCATTCTTAGCTTAGAAATTGGGAGGAGATATTTCACAATACTTTCATGAATATTAAGTAAAAAATTATATTAGGAATTTAAAATGTGTAATTGGTATGTCCTGAGACAATTTTTCCATGATCCATACTGGATCTTAATACCTTTTTGGTTTATAAGCACTTAAATAGTGGGTATGGCATTCTCAGTGGTAGTTGGGTATTTTACATTTGTTTTTATTTTCTTTTGGTGCTTTCTTGAGAGAGAGTGCCTTTGCATCTACTTATTCATATCTCTTAGTTGTCTTTTTTTTCAAGTATATATTACTTTGTCCAGGCTTCATTCTATTTTCATTGCAGTAAGTTTTAATGTATATTTCTGGCTTGAGGTTTATCTATAACTTCTGCCAGGTTTTTACTTGGGTTCTGGGAAATGTGTAACGATGGACGTGACGCCCTGGCTCACTCTCCAGCCAGTCACCGTCCTCCACTCTGACACATCTTCTGTTTTGTGGCCTTTTTATTGCTGCTTTTTAAACTGAGAGCATTAAATAGGCCAACTGGCATGAAAAGTGGGGATAGCTGGTTTCTGCTATTGATTAACTTACGCATGACCACACTTTTTAATTTGTGTGGATAAACAAAAATGAAGCAGCCGGTCCAGCAGCTCATTTCTTACATAACCTTGCCAAATGAATCTCTTTGGGCTGCAGCCTGGATCAGTTGGTCTGGCATGTATTGATGAAACTTAGCAGTAGTGGAAAGACATGGCAGCTGTTACTGCTGTCACTGGCTTCCCGGGTCTGTGGCCCGATGAGCTCTGTGTAAAACAAATGGGTAGAAAAGTCACTGGGCTTTTTTCTGTGGTGGGGGAATCCTTTACATTCAGGAACAAATCAGATCTCACTGTAGTGGCTGCTGTATTTGAGTTTCTGCTAAGAGAATCTCCAAGATTGCTTATGCCGATGTTAACAAGAGGTTGCAGACCATGCTGTTTGAATGCTTAATGCTGATGGACTTCTGCTGCTCCAGCCTTCCTGTTGCCCCCATAAATGCGCCAACAAGCTGACAGGATTTTGCAGTTTCTGGAGAGCAGTTACCAAGCGGCTCTGCTGGCTGCAGCCCTGCTGAGCCCATGGCAGACACTGAACACGAGGCTCTACCGGAGACAAGGTGCTTTGTACAGGGCATCTGTCCAGGTGAGGCCAGCCCAAGGCAGGAGCAGCAGTGAGGCTGGCAAGAGGATGGCAGAGGGGGTGAAGGTCTGTGTAGGAACAGGTGGCAACTAGTGCTGTGTTTCTAGAGGGCTGGGATACATCTGCTTTCTTTGGGATGGTGGTTGTAAGAAAAAAAACATAATAGGCAAGCAGAATGCCTTCTTGTAGAATGGACCAGATCAAATGTCTGAGTCTTGCATCACTTCCCCAGTGACAGGATCAGGTGTAACACTAGAGACATTTTTATGCCCATGGTTGCAGGGTTAATACCAAAGGATTTATGTCATTTTCCACTAGATTTCATGCTTATACATCTAAATTATGCAATTTCAGTATACCAAAAAAAAATGGTGTAGTTCAGAGCTGTTAAAGTCTACAAGGGATATCTGAGTTTTAAATTAGCAAGCTATCCCTAGTATTTTAAATTTTGCCTTAAAACACGTATTTAGGTGCCTTTCAAATGCTACTGGCACCATCATAATTGTGTTGTATCATATCTTCATCTGCCTTTGTGTTGATAGTGGTTTCAGCTTAGCACAAGGCTGAAACTTCTCACTGAAGTTAGTGATACTCTTAAATCTACACTACCTTAATTCAAGCCTAATAAACGATTTTCAAGGAAAGAATTAATTTTGTTCCAGAAGTCTAGATGTTTTTAATGCTGATTTTCCATGCTGTATGAAAGAACAAACTGATTTGATCTTAATTTTTAATTTATATAAAACTTGGGGAAAAAAAATCTGAATTTTCTATACCATCTATGTCATTTGCAGGACTTTGGGGTTTGGCTGATAGGAATGGATTGTTTGGTTTGCCCTGGGCATTCATAGTAGAACTGCAAAACACAAGAGTAGGAAATGGCTTTTCATGAAACTTCTATAAATGCCTCTAATATCCCCTTTAGAATGATACCCCTGCCCAGTCTAAGCAAATAAATAGCATTGCATTTGCTGAGAAATACATGTTGTACCATTTAACATTTTAGCTTTAGAACAAAGTGCTCATGAACAGAATGCAAAGTTGCATAAGAATATGTTGTTTGCTCTCAATAATGGGAGGAAATGCTTGTGACTTAATAGACATATTTTATTTTAGCAGTAGTGATGGTGGAAGTGTGTTCTGTGAGATGACAGTCTTCTTATCCAACAGAGGAAAATAAATCTTTAATTTCACTAACTTGCTCATAGGACATCAATTTACTTGTCAGGGTTATAAAATTCAGTGAATCTCACGATTATAAGAACTGGGTTGGATTATTAACTTTGCCTTCTAAGTATTTAATTATTTTCTGCCTTGATTCTTAATGGGGAGAACATGATAATTTTGCAATTAAAAAGTATAGGTCTCTCAGTGTCACCTTATTGATTAATTTATAAACATTACAAATTGTTTTACTGAATTAGTTGCATAAATTATTTATATGTCCCCAGTTCTGATGGCAACAGGGATAGTTTTGACTTCAGAAGATTGCTTTTGTTTGGATTTATAAGCTGTAGCTACAGCATTCTTCTCCACATCAGTTTACACTGAAGACTTGCAAGTTAATTCAGCCCCACACTTATTTATAGCAGACTTCATTCTGGTTGTATGCTCATTTTTCTGGCTTCAAGTGGTGCTGTTATAGTTCAGTGACTGCCACAAAATGAACATCCTGAAAAATCTTGATTGCTGGGTGGGCAGCAGCCTGCCTGTGCCTTCCTGGCATCTGCAGTCATGCTCTGTTTGAGTAGGAGATCTAGAATCCTCTCCATCTCCGGAAGGAAGATTGAAACTCTCCCACTCTTAGGCGGGACCCCGAGTTTTAGTCCTCCAATGATAGGTTGTGGTTTCCTCACCAAGCCTAATTTATTCCCTAGACAGTGTAATTTTGGTCTTTTTGGAGCAAAAACATTCTGGATTTAGAACAAAACCTGTACTATATAAGCTTTGGCTTTGAAAACAGTAAAATGGTTTAAATGCAGGGCATGTTTACTAAAAGTTTAGCCAGCACTGGATGATCTCAGATCCCTCTTTGGAGCTTCCTTCTTTGCTGCATTTCTTGGAGCCCTGACACTTGGGAACCTCTGGCAACTCCTCCACTCTTTGCAGCAATGCCCTGTTTATCCCGTCAGGTAAGCCTTTGGTCTGCTTGTGCCAGCTTGTGTAAGGCAGCATTGCCTAATTGGAGATGGAGAAAATGAGTTCCTTGAGACTAACAGCTTGGCCCATTGTATTTCCATGTTTGCTCTTCCCACAGCCCCACTGAATTTCAGCTTTAAGGCATACAATAACCACTCTATTATGCAATGCTGAGTTAGGGAGTCTCAGCAGCCTGGCTTAGGTGCAGTGCCTTACCTATTTTTTTGCATAGCAGCCTTCTTATTATTCATAGCTTTATTGTGTATCATGTTTCACAGCTTTTATTATCCATCTTTTGAATTATGGCTGATATATTGATGTTTGTTACTCCAGGGACAGACCAGGATCCTATTATGGCATTTCTATTAACTGTGCTGGACTCAAACACAACATGTTTTTCTTTATAACTACTTTGCAAAATTTGTGGTACTTCTGTCTTTGTAGAAACAAAGAGTGATCTCTGCATCCTGCATCTGCTGGAATTTTCTGAGACCTATGTCTACTGATAAACTGCTTCCATCATCTCCAATAAAATGGACATTAATAACAGTTGAAAGGAGCCACTCGTAACAAAAGCTTAAACACTTGCAGCTAGAACAGAACATGACAAAATCACAGTGAAATGTATGATATGCTAATGTTAAGTAGGGAGGAATTTAATGAGGTACTTGACCACTTCGGGTTAAACTGTTGGTGACTCTAAAATTACAAATGGCTCATTAGTGAGCTGCAATTTTAAAAAAATTTAAAAGGTGAAGGAGGAGAAGGAAAGTGGGTTGGCAAGCTGACTACACAGGGTGGAAAAGAGGCCAAGGAGATCATACCTTGTGAGAGTTAGTAGAGACCTCAGTTTCATTCTGCCATGGCTGGCAGTTGTGGTTAAATCTGTTGCATCAACTCTCTGCTGGTCTGGATTTCTTTCTCAGCTCAGCTGCATGGTTTGAACAATGCAAGGTAGGGATGGTATTTTCTTTGTGATTCTGCTGATAGTAAACTTCAGGAGAATGTTGTGTGTTACTCTTATTTGCACAGTATTTAGCACAGTGGGCTTTCTTCTCAGCTGAGGTTTCTGGGAGCTTTTATGCTTAAAGAATAAAATATTTTTTTCTACTACAATTATTTAACCATGCACATCTTCAAAAAAATGAAGATGACAGCTAAGTTTTCTTGTGCCATGGAAATAAACTTAATACACAGCTTTTGTATTTAAATATACACTTGGTACTGAAGAACATTAGCCTTGAATGGAAATATCCCACCAAATCTTTTCTACTCAAAGCCTGCTTTGAAAGAGAAAGGGTTTTTAGTCCTCTAATGTGGAAAGAGTTAGGCTATTAAATGATATTCATGAATCTCATTGAAAAAATAATGTCAAGATGGTGTTAGTGTTGGTGCACTCCCAGAGTATTCACATCATAGATGTTCTTTGCAGGGGGCACTGGACTAATCAGGTGAGCTATAGTTTTTTCCAGTTGACAGAACTAAGCAAAACCTCCTAATTACAGAGTGCAGTAGAAATCTTTCAGGGTATTAGAGTGAAATCAAGCTTCTTTTGAAAGTATCAACGTTTTTTAGGGAAAGCCTCTTCCTGATTTGCATGAAGAAACCCCAGTTCTTCCTCTCTATAATGACAGGATATCAAGCTGGTGTGTTGTAAAATACAGCAGAAGTCATGTATCTCCTTTATGAGACCACTGTGGTATATTCTTTTCTACCCACTTTTTCAGAGTCATACTGGGAGCATAGTGCAGGTTGGATTAGCTGGTCTGATGAAAGCAACCAGCTCGTCTCCAGTATGTTACAGAAATAACGACAGTGCTCATGCATAATTGCCATTTATAGAATCCCAGAATATCCTGATTTGGAAGGGACGCAAGATTCCACACAGGCTAACCTAAAAGTTAAACCATGTATCGTAAGTGCATTGTACAAATGCTTCTTGACCCTAAGAGGCTTGGGGCTACGACTGTTTCCTTGGAGAGCTTTTTAGAGTGCCTGACCAGCCTCTGAGTGCAGAACTTGTTCCTAATACCCTACCTGAACATCCTGTAATGTCCTGATGGTACAGAAGGGGAAGGAACCACACCTCAGAAAAGATGAAGAGGAATACATTTCTATGAAAACTGTCATAACTGTAGGAAAAATAGTCACTAGGAGGCAGCTACACAAATTACTCTGTTGGCAACTGGCTGCTAATGCCCAAACTCCCTCCTGGAGCTCTCCAGCATTGAACAGGAGGTAGTTAGGATTTAATGGCAGAAGCATGTACTTGTGCTCAGAGTCTTTTAACTCCAGTGCTCAAAGGGAATGACCATAAAGGTGGCATGTTCTGCAGACACAGGAATGACCAAGTTTCCTGTAAGGTAGAGACCACCAGTTCCACCTTTCCACCTATTAAAGGCTGTGTGGCCTACCACAACATTAGAATTGGGAACTACGGTGCTGTTACCTAACACAATACGTGAAGCTTCTGTGACAGGCTTCGTGATTCTCCAGTTATAGCTGAACCCTTTGAAATACGGTGTTTCCTGTAGAAAATCAGCTCCTAGCTGGTAAAAATCATTGAGAGATGTAGAAGCCATTTAAGTCTCTTTCTTCTTCCACTTAAAATGTCTGATTGTATTCAGCAGTTGTCCCTGAGCTGCCTGTGGCTGTGCTGCTTTCTCATACGTGAGGTAATGCTTTGGATTTGTTGGCAGTAAATGTTCAGGTGTTAAGTGTATTCTGTCTTTAGCAAGTTCCAAAGAGCATACTGTTGTTTGATAGTAACTGATGTGTTCACATCTATGATTCTCTATCGCTTTTCTTGTCACTTTTTGCCTAGGAAAAAGAAAGGTAATGAATGACAATGGTAGTGTTGATGGCCAGAGGCAAGACCTACCTCTGGATGTTGCGAGACCTTATGAAGTTGAACTTGTTTCTCTATCATGTGTGAAGGTGAAGAACCACAAGTGAGGGCTTATCTCCTTCAGCAAAGGTGGCAGTAGAACTTGCTTTGGTTTCATTGATGCAAAATTGGATCTTAAGTGAACAGTAGTCTCTTCATTCTTACATGTTTGTCTTGGCTTTAGTTTTCATTATTTTCTAAACTTAATTTTTTTCATAATAATTCATAGAGCTGTTTAAAAAAACCAAAATCAGACTGTAACCATCTTTGAAATGTTGGAAGAATCATGCACTGGATTTCTACTGGACTGTCAGTGGTGCCTTTTGCAAGACCTGTTGTGTCTCTGAATTGCTTGTCTTGGATCTTAAACGTGTTTCTGAATACATGAAAACTGAGATGCTTTGGTTATCTGTTGTGAGATTAGTTAAATCCCAACACATGAAAAAATTTCCTCTTCCTAAAGGTAAACTTTCAACAAAAGAAACCATTACCATTTTAATTATTCTGGGTTTATTTAATACAAGAATGTCAACACAGTGCTGCCTGGGACACTTGGAGGTCTGGCTCTTTGCTCACATTGCATCATGCTGACATTGCTCTGTTAAAACCCAAATACTTCTGTTAGCAGTCTGGAGCCCCCTCTTCTTGAACTGGATTTGGGGATCATGGCCTTTTCCTTTTTGTGGGGGTCAGGCTCTCCTGAGTCATTGACCATCTAAAGAGTGAGCACATGTTTCACTGGAAGTGCCTGTAGCCCTGCTGTGCCAGCATAGCTGTGTTATTCATGTTGGAAGTATATGTCTCTTCACGGGGTCATGACTGTGTAAGAAATGTGTATATTGTGTGTGAAAGTTTTGTGGTAACTGTCAGTGAGATTTGGTGACACCACTGTTATGAGCATCAAAAATAAATTATGGTTTAGGAAGTGGGCATCACTTTGGCATTGAAGTTTATGCTTGCTTTTCTGACTTCCTCAATATAGTGGAATTCAGCAAACACAATTATGCTGACATAGTAAGAAGCTCTCTTAAAATTTGAAGTTCTTAAATATTCAGAGGTACCTATCAGCATTCCAATTTGCGTCTCTTCAACCCAGTTCCCATTTTCCTCCTAAAAGCTTCAGATGATGATTTGTTTTCTCTCAGCATAAAAGGAACTTCCATGTTTGTATTCCTTTATGGTTCAGATTTTTATCCTGTTTTCCCAAGTAAAGATGTACCAGGAGATCCTGCTGTGTCCATCTGTTCAGCTGCCTGCCCTTCTCTCCCGAGCACCTTTTCTGCCGGAGGGCAGATCTCAGCCACACAGGTCAGGGGTCAGCAGTCTGAGAGACAGGATGCCCCTGAGAGCCTTTGCAATATGCATAGCTGTCTGTAGAAAGGAGGGTTTGTTTATTCCTGTTTCAGCTGAGGGGTGTACTAATTAGCTCATCTTTCATTAGCTATCGGGAGACAGAAGCAAACAGGTTACATCACTTCTGCTTTTATTTTTCCCTTTCCTCTGCCCTTGCCTATACTTTTTGCCATTTGTTTCCCCTCTCTGAACAATGGCACTCTCTTGGGAGATCCTGTTGTTTGTCATCCTGTTATTTTGACCGATACTCTGTCTTTGCTCCACAGCTGCTTATCTTTTGAACTTTGCTTGCCTAAAAGTTATTGAAGATGCTGCAGGGAAACCAGCTGGGAGTCAGAAAAGTCATTGAAGCTGTGAGATCTGTCAGGAAACAGGAAACCCAGGTTGTACTGTGGGGATTCTCTGCTTCAACGCTACAACCAGTGGAAAGTCTAATGCTGCCATTCTTCACTCGAGTAACTAATCCTAGATTGTGTAGGAGACTAGAAGCTACCTAGGTTCTCGGTAGCCAGCAGAAGCTATCTGTGTTTCTAAAGATTGCTGGACTAAGTCCTTATTTCGAGAGAAAGATAAATTGTTTCTTGCCTTTGAAACTGCTGCCAGCAGAAGCAGACTGCACACACTGAGAAAAAAGTTGTACTTTGGGGAGCTAATCGCTTGAATGTTCAACACATGGCTAAGTGGTAAACTTTAAGCAGATTATGTTTCACTGAATTGTTTTCCCTGTTTGGTTTTTTTTTCCCAACATCAAATATATCACAATGTAATTTATGAAGACATGCCTTCGAGTAGAACCACAAACACATATAGGGACACTTACTTCAGACAACATATGGCAAGTCCTATGAATTATGCACAGCCAACATACGGAGAATGGAGACAGCCTAAGGAAATGATTAGACCTGTTACTGTAGCAGTGACTGTACATTATTTTCACTTGACTGGGAAAAATTGAGTTTTATTCTAGGTTGGGGCTGAGATTGTTGCTGCCAGGTGCAATATATTAACATGCATATGAATATTTAATGGTTTCTAGGAAATGTGGCAGCTTAGTTCTCTTCTGTGCTAAACCATGTTTCTGATGTAGTTGCTACAGTCTGTTGCAAGAGAAGCAGCATAAAAATAGATCTCAATTTTTGTAAGTGCATTATTGTAAAACCTAAGTTACACACCAGCAAATATCCCACACCAGATGTGTGGCTTTCATCAAGTTTGCATTTACCAGTTCCTGCTTTTCTTGTTCTGAAGAGTAGATTTTATGTTTTTATACTCAGGTTAATTGCATTGTTCCACCAACAGGATTTGTTCATCCTCCAGTGAAAATGCTATTAGTAAAATGCTGATAATGTGGAGTTTGGACTCTTCTGGAGCGAAAGGCCCAAAGGTTTTTAATTTAAATCTTTTCTCTGCTTCTGAGGGTTTTCAGATGTCTTCTACAGCATCTCTACTTCCTGAAAAAAACACCTAAAACTGTCTTGTCACATACAGCCTAGCCCACAGTGCTTCACTGAAACTGTAAAGGTGCCCATGGGTGACTAGGCATCCAGGACATCTGGCCCAGCTGTAGGAGTCAGTACTGGGTAGCCTTGCTGCTCACAAAATTTCTATTACAGTTAAAAAGAAATCTGGAGATGTCATTTTAGGTTTAGATGGTTCCCGTTTGCATTACAGACGTGAACACCTTCTGAAGCTTCATCTGTGTGATTCAAGTAATTCAAAACCAAAGAAACAGAATTCATAGAAAAAAATTACCGTCTCTTGCACCTCGGGGTTTCCAGCCAAACCTGATGTACACTGGGAAGCTGACAGAAGTTTAAGCACCAGATTGTTGCTCTCAAGCCTATCTGGAAAACACTTGTGCCACCTATTATCACCTCTTTTTAGTGTTAGCCATTTAATTCTTCCCAGATGATGAATACTTAAATAAATTTTCTTCAGGTTCTTAATTAGATATGTTTCCATCCCACTTTCTCCTAGCTGGCCTCCTAGGAAGTGCTGTGTGATGATAATGAGCTAAATCAGAATCCTTGTTCTGTGTTAACAGTCTTACCTCTTTTGCTTTCAGCACTCTGTATAGTAGGCATATGAACATATGTTGGATAAAGATAATAAAGCATCTAGTTTTTTACACTGTAAATCCGCAAAACTCATATGATTCCATTTCAAATGTTGATAATGCTTTCTGGCTTTATTTTTGCTGAAGATGTGTGTCAGAGCACAATATAACAGCTTTCCCTATGGAGAATTCACTAATGCTTCACAATATGTGTATGCAAAAAAATTACGGAAAAGCTTTTACCTCTTCTGTGGAGGAAGAAGAATAGAGAGTAAGAGGTACCTCAGTCAAATGATGAACAACATTATTTGTTTCAGAAGAGGAAATTTAAAGGTAAATCTTCATGTCCACGTGTCTAGGCCATATGGTGAAAGGTATTTAAGTGATCAATTCTCATACTGAAAATCCAGGTCAACTTCCTTTACGAGGGTTGGAGTGAACATGACAGTTCTCTATTTGACACTATCAAGATTTAGAGCAGTGCTGCTTTTCTCTGTCTAGGTTTATGTTAAGGCATTTGTGCCCATAATGATGTGCAAGACTAATAGATTTGGATTTCACATCCAGCTGTAGATGATGTGAGCCTTACAAGATGTTGAATTTGTTCAGTGTCATGCCTCTAAAAATAGAGATCCTTGTTTTACTACAAGTCTGGATGTTTTCACAGTTTTATTACAAATCAAGAGTCTGGGATCCTGGATGGTTTTGCTTTCTTGCTCATCATATCAGCATCTGTAGAAATGAATATCCACACTAAAGTTAGTTCTGCCTTTTAGTGTATTGAACAAAATCCATGTGCAGTCAAAATTCAGCATGACATTTGAAAGATCTAAAATCAGAATAGAATATCTTGATAATGTCTTTTAAAAAGCTCTGACTGAATCAGTCTTCTCCTGTGTTATGTTTAGTGAGATCAAGATTTTCTAAGAGAAAATTTATTTCAATGTCTTTTCAACCACTTCTACCTTTTGCTCTGATGCTCCTGCTGAGCTTTGACTAGCCTTAGTTCTGGATATCTTGACATAGATAAGAATTTTTAAAATGGAATTGTGTTTCTAAAATGTAATCATATTAAATACCCTGATTGTTGTAAAAAATACAAATGAGTTTTAGGATATAAAGATGCAATGAACTTGAAAGTAAGTGAACAGAAAGCTTTTTTGTACCATGGCATGCTGCCTGCTGCAGTGCAAGTCACCAGACAGGCTTGTAATCACAAAAATGGCCTTTTACTTCTGAAGGCAATATGTTTTTCCTCTGTGGGAGGCAATGAGAATAGCACCCTACATTTTGGAGGCACTTTTTAATTGAGAGTAATAAATGGCTTTATTTCTGTGATTCTGAGGGTTTGAACTTCTGCTTGGGGATTTTCCACGATACTTTCTCCACTCTGAAAAATGCGATCACCATGTTGAGTTTCTTCAGACAAGCTGAAAAGTTTCAGGAGGACAGTTTAATAATAAATCTTATTTGTAAATAAGAATTGTGTGTAATTGCTGCTTTTCATCTGTATCCACAAACTCTTTTCCAGATCAGACAGCATTTTTCAGACAGGAAACAGAAAGTGCTAAGGCAACTTCTTACTATTCAAAAGTGTAATTTAAATTTCTAGTTACAATTTTATACTTGCAGCCTAGATAATTCAGAATAGCTGCATCTTCACTTTGGAGCCTTCAAAGATGAGTGAAGTTACAAACAAGCAAATCATACCGTAAATGTAGATGGGTTTGCTTCAATTTACACAATTTACTTCAAATTACACAATTTACTTCAGATATTTTTGCATGACTGTTGTCTAGTTGTGTCCTGCCTGCCTGCCTGCCTCCCTCCCTCCCTCCATCTTTCTTGTTTTCAGGCTATTTGCCATCTGTAATAGAGCCTCATGCACTGTTCTCACTGTTCCTCCTGTAGTCCCAGCTGCTGGAAGTAGCTCTAGAGTGCTGTAGGGCTCTCTTGCTGGTGAACTTGGACAATAAACTGCCAGTGACTAACGCGGATGTTTGGTTTGCACACTGAAGGCAGCATTGCACACAATTTCCTCTCTTCATCCTACAGATGTCTGCATATTTGAATTGTAGAAATGGGCTTCTTGACACCCAGAACAAAACGTTTTCCTTAAGGAGCAGGAGGAAGTTATTAGTATGCAGACTCACAGCACAGCTTTTAAATGAGATGTTTTGAAAGTACTATTAGTTTGCAGGTAAACATGGCTCCTGATTTCCTTCTAATCAAATTGTTCGCTCCTCCTGGGTTTCTTTTGCCATCAAAACCAGGCATTGTGTTTGTCATCATGCTATGGGGTCAAGCCTATAGCTCACAGGAGGAGCTGGTTTGGGTGTCAGAACCACTCTGACGGCTCCCAATGCTGCTTCTCAGTCATTTCTTAAGTGCCGTGCCCTTGATTCCTCTGGTGGGACCTCAGACAGGTGCTCCTCCCCATGCCTAGCTTGGCTCCCCAGGCACTGCACCAGCATGCCAGTCGCTGTCTGACTCCATGCAGTGCTTTCTTAAAGACAGTGTAAAAATTCACTGTGGTATGAACTGTATGTGTTTTAATAAGAGCGGCCTCTTGAGTCACAGCGGATGGGCAGGAAGAGATGAGGTGTGATGTCTAACCCTTCTCCCCAGCTCTCACCATGCCCAGTAGCCTGAGAAAAGCCAAAGGAAGAAAATATAAGAGGGGGCATAAGGGTCTGAAAAGTGAGCTTCCAAGACAGACAACTGTGTCTCTGTAGCACAAAAAGGAGAGGACATGAGGGATAGCAAGAACAACACTGAGCTAGGATTGGCAGTGTAACACTGCCTGGCACTTGGCTGTTTGGAATATGCTAGATCTGAGCTGGGGTCCAGCACATGCTCCACTTTGATGGCCAGCAGCCAGTGTGAGGTCATGACAGTCGCCTGGAAACAACAGCAGTGAATCTTTGAGGAAAACCCTTAGCTCAAAAGATTAGAGGATGAAATGCTTTTCAGTCTCTTGACTTTTAATACCTGTGCGTTTCTTTCCTAGTTAGTTTTCTCTTTTCATTTACAGTATTGATTCTCCTGAAGTTTTTAATCTTTTGTTGGGGAATATGTTTTTAAATGTCATTAAAACCCTCCAAAACCCATGAAGTTCAAGTCATAGAGTGGCTCCCTCTGATGGCTTGGAGATTGACTGAGTTGAAATAGGTGGTGTTTCTTTAAGATTGAAAATGATAGAGGAAATCAAGCCAGGCCAGCTGAGCTCTGTGGAGAGGCAATTCTGGGAAGATTATCACCCCATTAGAGCTTCTCATTCTGCCTTAGTTATGGGCTTGTCATTACTGTGGTTTTCTAGCTATCATCTTACACCTGGAAAGCATTAACACAGGATTCAGTTCCTTGTAGAATCCCCTCAAATGCATTTGTTTGTGGAAGTAAGTTATCTGTTGCATTTGATGTGACATAACAATTATAATTCCTTTCCCCTGAGACAACTCCTTATTTTGTTCTTATGAATGCTTTTTTTGCTACAGCATTTCCTTTCTGATATATTTGTTTTATAGTTTTAAGTCCCTTTGAACAAAGGATATTTGGTTTTGTTCCTTAGTTAATTGCCATAATTATACTCTTTCTGACTAGTATGTTTGTAGGCATTCGTAACAACTTCTGTTAGCATTCCAACATCTGCACTTGGCATTCCAACATCAGCTAAGTGCCTCTGATCCATAGTAAGTGCTGGCTATCATCTTCCATGGAGCTCTTAAGCAGCTGACTTAGAACATCAAATATATTGCATTCTATCCCTAACAGAAGAAAAAACAAGTTGGAAAGACCAGTGGCAGTAAGGGAAGTGTTGCTGTAGTCAAAAAAGGTATCCTGCTGGTACAGGAGAGGTTGTCTCAACTCAGTCTGGTTTGGTGCACAGCAAAGAGGCATGTTTCTACTTCTTCAGAAAACAGCAGTATGTGTCCCTGTCTGGCATATCTGTAGTCGCCAGCTGGTGACCTGGCCAACCTCCCACTGGACAAATCCATCCCTTCCACACGTTGATGCATGGGCTAATGTTGTATCCAACCTTTCACTAAAGGGAGAAGCCCCAAGCAATCCATGGATCGATGTCCTACCTCCCTGGGACTAGCTGTTTCAGAGAGCCAATTCATGTTATGGGAGTATTTTCTCCCTCTCCAATAAAAATAACCAGACCTACAGGATAAAGTATTTCCTTTTCCTCACAGTGAATAACATCCTGACACCTCCGTGCTTCAGATTTAATGCACACATGAAGAAGCAATTATATGACAGACAGTTTCCTCCCCAGCTTTC
This sequence comes from Catharus ustulatus, assembly GCF_009819885.2. Lineage (NCBI taxonomy): Eukaryota > Metazoa > Chordata > Aves > Passeriformes > Turdidae > Catharus > Catharus ustulatus. The sequence continues at coordinate 52,024,396 of NC_046224.1, read as the reverse complement.
TCCATTATTCAATTGCTTCACATTCCCATGTCCTCTCAGCACTGGCTGATCTGTCCCTTGTCACAGGTGTCCCAGGATCCTCTGGACTGGCAACCTGTGCAAAGATGGTAGACAAGATATTCACTCTGGGAGTTGTAGCTGCTCTGAATTCCCTGCAGAGGATTTCTTTTGTGGTTGGCTGCATGAGGAATATTATGTTCCTGAACTAGGTACTCCTATATCTTAGTTACTTAACATGAGCACCTGCCTTACAGAGGCATAGAATCCTGTGGATTGCTGCTCTGCAAATACCACTGCAAATCCAGTAGTGAGGTGGATGCATTAAATGATGGTCTGATCCACAAAACCAAAAGGAAATCTTCCACAGGAAATACGGTGAAATGTGTGGTTGTTCCTGCTGCAGGCTTTAGGCAAGAGAGTCATATATCAAGGAGGAAGCTGTATCATCCTTCTTGTTAATGCTTTACGCATGCATTTTTGCTCAAGTGCTTGACAATATCCACTGTACTTTATGGTTGACAGTAACAGAAATTGCCCCTGTGCTGTAGGATTTGGACTGGAAGACAGTGAGCCCTTGGCATTAGTGTCATTACTCTTGCCAAGGCATCAGAGTGTCACTTCTAGGGAAATGTATCCTTGCAAGTATTTCACCAGGGTGTCTAATGCACAGCTGACAGATAAGACAGTGCCTGTGCTTGGCACCGTGAGAAACGACACAGCACATAATCAGATGACAGTGTATCATGCAGGGCAAACGGGACTTTTCTTACTCTTTTTTTCCTTTCATGTCTGACCATATATCTGACTAACTTAGGTGAATTTTCATTCATACACCACTGTGCCTGAGTGCATTGTTCTTTCTGCCCCTCCCTGACTCCTGGTATGGGGGGCTGCTGGTTCCTGTGTGAGGTGCTAGAGAGCTGTGTTCCAGTGTGAAAAATAGATTATACGGAAACTAATGGTTTAAAGCCATCACACCCTTTTGGCAAGGGGGTAGTTTCTCTGATTTCCTTCTGCCAGCAATGGATAGAGTAGCAGCTATCCCGGGGAGCTGACCAGAGTGCGAGGCACTTGGCTGAAAAGAAGCAGTGTGGAAGATGAACTCTCCTAGGCCAGAGTGATAACATAAACCTATCATAAGGGAACCTGCATGGATGGAAAACAATTCTTACCCTCAATTCCCTCACCTGAGGGAATTTTTTTGTTTTCTGTTTGGATTCAGGCCTTGGTCTGACAGATCATGCAGCCCCATGTATCTTATCTGATGAGGGGGTAAGCAGCCAGGGAGAGGAGGGAAGATGGGCCCATATATTTCCTTAAGAGCCCATGGTTAATCAGCTAAGAGAGATCAGCCAAAGCTTCATTCCATCTGCACTTTAGGTCCCATGACTATTCTGATTTGCTGTAGCTGTCTTAGCCCCCATCATATGTTGCTTTCCTCCTCTCACAGTGGCAGCGGTGTAGTTGCAGTGAGAGCTGATATGATGGATAATCCATTTTACCTTGCTAATTTTTAGTGAGATAACACCCTAAGCAGGCATAACACATGTTAGCACAGATGTGCTGCTCTTGATCCAGCTTGTGTCAGCTTAAGTTGCACCTTTGCAGTGTGCAAAGGGCGGTCAGATGAAGACTGCGTAACGGCAAGTGCAGACATAGGCAGTAAGGTTTCTGCTCTCTCATAATACCAAATTTGCTATAATATTAATAACAATTCTAATTTTGATAGTGTCTGCGGTAAACAGGATGCCTGTTGGGTTTTTGTTCTGCTGTATTTCCTTCTTCTTCAAAGAGCTGCTCAGGTCTTGCTTCCAGAACACAAACGTGTGCTCATCCTCCCTCTTCATTGCTCTACCTGAATGTCAGAGCTTGGGTTTGCCTCCCTGCTGTTGTCTGAGATCAGCTGGATTTTAGGTCTATGATAGAGAAACCATGGCCAAATACAGTCCTGTCAAACTGGAAGGTTCTGCTTTTATTCACAGCAACCACTCTTAGACAGCTTCATAGTGAGATAATACTCCTTCATTTAAAAATGCTTTCTTAAAAAAGTACTTTAGGTCTTCTGTAACAATCGGACTTCCTACTGGAATGTTGCTTACTAAAAACACTAGGCAACCCACTTCTTTGCTCTTTTTCTCTTCTAAAGAAGTTTAAAAAAAATTATGGTGCAGAAACATTTTGGGTGAATAAGTTACGGAGCCTTACTGAACTCCATCACAGAAGAAGGTAAAACATCTTCTCAGATCAAACGAGAATCTGGCAGAAACTGAGAATGAAATCCCTGTTTCCCAGGTGTTATGTTTGTACTGTCTTCACCCTCACCCAAGCAGCTCCTGTCTTTCCTGTGTTAGTTCTAACCTGGAATACTTAATTCCACACAAAATCCACATTGTTCCTCTATATGCAGCATTTGTCAAACAGAGGTTTGATATTTAGATGGACATGTTTGATAGAAAGGTCACCATTCTGTGCTGCACAAGAATGAGCACGACTGCATCATTCATTTGATCAATATTGCTGCTGTTGTGAGCTGTAAATGGCTTTCTAGACCAGACCTTAACAATGGATGTCTCGTATTGAAGATGGCTTAGTATTCTGTATTTTTATGCAGAAAAGGTACAGTTTTCTGAGCTGGCCTGGCCTTTACTGTATTTCTTCTGAAGTAGCACACCTATGTTGAGATGTTTATCTACAGTCTTTAATTAGGAATGTCATTAATGTCACAAAGTCTTGTTCTGTGTTTGTACAAAAGTTTTTCAGTCTTTCAGTTCAAAATCTGTTTTATTCATCAAAGCAGATTCTTCTGTCCTCTGATGCTCATCCAAATGTTTGCCATGTAAGCTGCCTGCAATGGAGCAAATGATTCTGCTCCTTCAAATTTATTTTTTAAAAACCCCAAAAACATATGGGGAATACAGAGGGAGCATATGTCTGCAAAGTAAAACATCCTGGTAAATAGAGAGGAGCATCCTCAAACCAGTGTGTTGTACATGGCTGTCTGGTGCCTGCGTAAAAAGATACTGGAAGTATTTTGTTTTACCCCCAAACAATTAAGGTTCTTGCTATTCCTTCCTCCCTGCATTCAGAGAACATCAGCACAGGCTCTTGAGCCACAGCAGCATTTATCAGGATGTCCATATAGGGCAGTGGGAATACGGTGAGGGCATCCAAAAACTCATTTTCCAAAAGAGATGTGAAACTGTTACCAAGGTAATTTTGAATCCATTTGCTTGGAGGCACCATCCTGAAGTCACCCATGCACAGAGGAATCCAGAGGAAGGATGCAGGTGGCAGTGAATCCAGCCCAGATCAGAGGCAGATGTATTTGGCATTATAGGAGCAGTGAGTGGCCAGACAGTGTGTTCTCTTGCATAGCTAATGAGTGCAGGTTTCTAATAAGACTGAGTGTCTGAGACGTGTCACTGCGCTGAGCTGGTGGAGTGTGCACTGTGTGGCAGCACAAGGAACAAGGATGGCACTTTCTCTTATTATATCTCAGTGAACAAATGCATAGGTCTGAAGGTGCAAATAGGAAGAGGTCTGGCACTCAGGAGAATGCTGACAGACTTGTCAAGTATTCCCCTGCCAGATGCAGTCTCTGCAAGGCTGCTTTTTCTCCTGGATCCACTATTGTTACATCACTGAAAGCTTTTATTTCTTGCCTTAAATTTCCTTTGGCAGCATTTGTTTAGATCTTTTTACTTGGAGATTTAAATGACAAAATTTCTGTGTAAATCAAACTGACTAATGACATAGTAAAAAAAAAAAAATCGAAATTTCCTTAGCGCAGGAAATTGCAAGGTTTGAGCATCTTAATTGCAAGGTTTTTATAAATTAAAAGACTGAAATTTTGCAGAGGAGGGAAGTTTTTAATTAAGATCATTAGATGTGTTAGAATTGGGATATGTTTGTTCTCCTTTGTTAAATCAGAATGCTTAAGGACTTTCCTGATTTGTTTTGATTTTTTAAAATTTTAAATCAGGAGTGCGTGCGGGAAGTGTTCAGGAGAGGCAGGCTCTCCAGCTTGGTGTTCCCGGCAAAACACCTGAGGCAGGTCAAGCTGACACCCTTGATACAGGATGGCAGTGAGGAGCCTTTGAGAGGAAGGATCATTTTTGAAAGTTCTAAGTGTCCTACCTTGAAGTGGAACTCTGGTGCATTTCTATCAAAATGCTGTTTTAATGTCTAGCTTTAGTGATGATTCAAGAAACAGCTAATTATTCAGCAGAACTAAAATGTTGCAGATGTGCTTCTCACTCAAAGGACATGAGATAGGTCTTCAGCTACCATCTAATCACATTGCTTCCGTCAGAGACTGCACTAATTCTGGGTGGCTTTTCCGCCCACTCTGAGGAGCTCAAGCAGCTTGTTTGGCTTTGAGTGTGAACTGCTTGTAGGTCTGCTGGAGAACTTTTTCCCAGCAGGCTGGCTTGCAGCCAGCTTTTTCTATTCAGGCTGTTGGCTTTTCTGATTGGAATCTCTCCTTGGAGAGTGCCGTATACCTGTGTGGTTAGAGGACTTTATGGGAAGTAGGAAAAGCTTGCTTGGCTCCCTGGGAGAAGGAGGCTGAGCTCAGCAGCCTGGCTGGGTACCATGTGCAGTGATCTTCCAGACCAAGGGAGGCTTTTGACTACTTCTGTCTCTAAAGCAATTTTGTATATAGAGCTCTGGGGGAGAAAAAGAAGTCTAGTTGTAACTCCTTGGTAGATTTCTATATTTGCAAGCAATTTCCACGTAATTGACACTATTTTGGGCAGGATTGTTTGTTCTCCAAGCAAATTCATTTTCTTTGGAAGTTGGAAGAGGGGGTTCCTGCTGAGTTTAGCTGGATTCATCTGGGGGTTACGGTTCTATTGAGTCTTCTGACAAGCCTTTCTTGATGCCTAAAGATCTTTATTTTCTCAGATTTTGACCTTATTGGTTAAAGCCAATACTAATTTGCAATGAAACTGGGTTTTATAGACAGGGGAAGAACCGTTACCTGGAACAGTGCATCAGAAAGGCTTAACTTGCAGAACGGTTAAATACTGAGCACTTACTGTCTTTGCTTTCCATTCCAGGTAAAGAGTTCTTTTTTTCCCTTTTGTCAGCATTTTGTTCCTTCAAAGTAGACAAAGGTAAATGTTACTCAAACCCCTTTCACAGATATGATCTTATTCTTGCTGGCTTATTCTTGTTCTTCATAACCTGAAAGTTTGTGTAAACAAGTAAAAATACATCTCCAAGTTTTTTGATGACTCCACTTGTTTAGAATTTGTAATTTGCGTTTGGACTCCGGTCATTTGGACCTTGCTATTGGTGTTAATAAATACAGCGTGGGACACCAGGATCATACAGTTTGCAGCCCTGTGTGAAGGTGGAATGACATTTATAGTGGTAGTCTTGTACCTTTCTGAGCAGTATTTCCTGTGAGCATGCCCACAAACAGGTCATGGCAGCTGTGGAGTGGGGAGTCATCCCCAGACTGCCATGGGTTCACCATCAGTGTTTGATGTGTGTCGCCTGCAATCTCTTCTGAGCTTGGCACTGTGTTCAGCGCTGAGTGGCCATATGGTGAATTGGATGTAGGAGCTAGGTTATAGATGACTGTCCTGAGGAAGGTGCAGCTAGTTGTGAAATGATCGTTGTTGCATAGAAAAACCACAGATGAGACCTTTTAGATAATGCCTAGCTTGGACATGAGTAATCTATTTAGACTGAGACTACTGGGACGACTTGAACTTCATGCAAAGGTAGTCTTCTTTTCTTTGTGATTTTCACATGACAGGATTATGACAGATTATCACCAAAGTGACAAAGCAGTAGATTAGCACTAAAATGAAAATGTCTGTCCAGGCAGAGAGGACAGGACTGATGCCTCAGTAAGTAAGCAGTGTCACTGTACTTTGACAGATTAGGTGCAGAAAGGAAGTTGCTGTGAAAATGCACATTTTGCAGAAACTGGAAAAAACAACTGCTTTTCTACTGATTTATCTGTATTTTTGTGCCCTTTAAGGTTTGTTGATAGATTTTTAATGGAAAATTAATAGAATAATTTGAGGCAAAGGACTGCAGGTAACTTGAGGAGAAGGATTGCAGGTAACTTGAAACTGAAGGTCAACTGGGTTTATGTTATCCACTGTCTGTTGATAAGCTTAAGTAACTCCAATGGCTTGTCACCATAGTTTTCTTTTCCAGGAACTGACCTGGTTTCTCCTTATCTCTCTACCTGTCTTTGTTCTATAAATATTTCTGGTGAGAACTTCAGTAACTTACTTCATGCGGAAGTAGCAATTTGCTTGCCTAGAGCACACTGACATCTCTCTCTGCTCCTCCTGCCTTTTCCAGGAGATGCTCTCCAGCCCTTTGGTCACAGCAGCCACTTTGAGGCAAAGGCAACAGATTCTTGTCAGCAATTTGGCCGTTGCAGTCCTGGGTTCATCTGGCCTGATTAGGTGTGCACTGCCACACTTTATGACTTTTGGTCTTTACTTATTCCTTCTGTTTCAGCTCTTTACCCAGTACTCCTGACTGACTCTTAACTCATCTTTGTTAAGACAAAAAAAATTAGAAAAATAAGAAGAGTGGCCTTAAGGTAAACATTTGAAAATTTAGCACTGTTGTAAAACCAGTGTCACGAGTATTCAGAGTATTTCTGATTACAGAAACTTAACCCAGGATAAAGCCTCCTTTGGCAAATTGTCAGAAGCCTGTGAGACTCACATTGCTTTCTGGCACATCTGTTTGTCCTTCCAACTACCCTTGCTTTTCTCCCCAGTTGGTGTCTGTATTTACTGCATTTATTATTTCAAAAAAAGTTTCCCTAGTATTTTGCTTATGATTGGATGATGATCTTCTTACAGGATGGAGATTTCTCGATTGCAGGTGCCACATCTTTCATTGCTTCACTAAGTTGTGCACAGCCTTCTATGAATTACCAAACAATGTTTTTTTCCCAGAACAAGGAATAACTATTTTTGCAGGCTGCCACTTTGCCATCCATCTGCTATGGTTGCTGATGTGCTTCTCAGAGCTGGAACTTTATGCTTACAAAACATCAAGACTCAATTTCAGTTTAGCCAGAGAAAGGGCCTAGGAGCTACAGCTACTGCCCTGCCCATTGCAATTCTTCTCCTTGACTCGCTCCAAGGCAGCTTTTGCTACCAGAATGTCTATTTCCAAATGGAGATAGGCAAAACCATAGACAATAATAGGGGGTTTATAGCCTTTTTTTGTAAAGGAATTATGAACTAAGCAGGTGAAACATTCATCCCTTGGCCATTCAGTGAAGGTGCCCTAGGTGGCACATCTGTTTGCTACAGCTGTTTTTGGTGTCTTTGCTTCCATAGAGCAGTCATCAAAGCCCTGCTGGAAACCCTAATCACCCATATATCTGTTGGAGAGAAACATTTGCAGAATACACAAAACAGTGGATTAATGCAGATACTGTGTTCTACAAATCATCAACTTTAAATTTTGTTCGTTCTGATATTTCATCTCATTGAAAAAAGGGAGTGATATTTTTCTTTTTTTTTTAACTTCTAACAGATTGAAGGCTGTTTCCAGGGGACCTGGAAATAAGCAAATTATTTTAGTCCAAAGTTCATTTACTAGCAAATACTATTTTTTGTTTTACTGTTGAGTGAATAAGCAACAGTCACCTACAGTCTCACACGATTTTTTTTTAATTCCCATTAGCAGGAACCTCGGGCTGTGGGGGTTTTCTGCTACTGCTACTGTAAAGACTGAAGATAAATTTAATTAAATGTGGTCCACAATCCAATTTATACTTCCCTGTAGCAGGAAGGATCTGCTCTGTGACACTGAAGGATTTGGTTTTTTCCCCAGCTGCTGTTAGTGGAATTTGAGGCTCTGAGTAACTGGGTTCAAAACCATCCTTAGAGGTAGGCATTTTATTTACTCACTTAGGCATTACACCTTCTACCAAATCAGAGCAGTACATAGACAAATATATTTCAAGCATGGCAGAATTTATCTAATCTTGTTAGGTGACCTCTAAAAATACCTGTCTGTTACTACTACTTGTATAATAGTTCTAATCAACCACTATGGTAATTATCTGATTATCTATTTAAAATGTATTAGTACTCCAACAGCTAGAATAAGTATTTCCATCATGATAGGGGGTATTCTTTTGTTTAATTAGTAAAAATGCCAATTTTCTGTTCAAAGTTTGGCATACAGAACTGTTTTTTTCCATTCCCAAAACATGATGTCCTGTTTCTTAAATCCTCTGCTGAGTCAAATGCAGTATTATTTACTATGTGGAAATGAGACAAGACACTGAAATTTACTCTTGTATAATATCATAGTCATGTTCAGAAGACCAGTAATCCTCACTGGAGCTTTGGTTTTACAGACTTAGGCCAAGTCTCTACTAAAAAATTATGCAGATCAAGGTCCGTCTGGTCTGACAGACATACTTCTCCTCCAGACTTTCACTTTTACAGTTAAATGTAGTATGAAAGAAGTGCATGGTGATAGCATTTCATTCAAAGATTGGCTGGGTGGCAGACACCATCCTTCCCTCAGCACTGAGTGGGTGGGTGAGGAGCTCTGATCCCCACTGCTGCCTATACAGGGCAGTCCCTGGTCTGTGCTGCTGGCGAGCAGGGTGCTCATGGGCCGGGGCTAATGCTCTGCCCAGAAATGTGCCAGCATCCAAAGCAGACTCTGCAGCTCTGGCATGTTGCTCAAGACAGTTTCTTTGCCCCACTTGCTTGGCTGGGGCACACAGAGCCTTGAGTAACTACCAGGGTGTACTCAGGTGAGTAATTAGCATGGGATATGTACATAAAGCTTTAAAACTGTTGTTGGAGGCATCTCAGTGGCATAGCTATTTGTCTCACTGAAGAAGAGGAGCATCATGGATCTGCAGAAAGAAGAAGTACATATTTATTTTAGAAGAAAAAACACAAAGGTGCTCAATGTATTAAGTTGGGGCTTGGAGTTAAATGTATCAAAGGTAAACGAGCAACAGTGAAAGTATTTTACTGTATGTTAGGCTGGACTGAAAAGTGATGTGGGTAAAATGCTGGCACACAGCACAGATTACTGTTTCCTTTTTTGTGCTTAACTTCACTGTTACTTCACCTTGGAAGTTAAAGAGCTGTCACTGAAAGTCATGGCTGGGTCAAATGCATGCTCTTATTTACGACATTCAGCAGGGTGTGTGTCATCCTAAAAATGTTTTATTTACCTCCTAAAAATGTACCATGCATGGAGAGTCATTTTTACAGGCTATAGGGAGGGAATTTTCACTCGTTATTAATTTCTGAGTCTCACATCACAGTGATAGTTACCAGTGTACAGGAGAAGCTGTGTCTGATTGATGTGCAGATTTCATGCTTTCTTGCTTATCCTGCTGCTTAAGAGTTCCTGGCCTGCACTTCTACCAGAATAACTCTCATCTTAAGAGCTATGTCACCTGCCAGAGGTTCAGAATAATTAATCTTTTTTGTCAAGAAAAGGCACATCTCTCAACATCTCATTTCTAGAAAAAGCCTTCAGATATTTTTACTTGTCAGCTCTCCACAAGAGATATTAAGAAGGAAGGAAGGGTTTTATTGTGACAAATAAGTAGAGCTTAACAAAATGAAATTATGCTGGTCTGGATGCAATCTGTACTCACATTTGTATCGTCGAGGTTTATGCTACTCTGGAGGTAAAGGATGTGTGTCCATACTAAGACTTTCAGGGTAGTGTTTGTGGACAAGTGATGTTGCAGGGTGGATACTGCTGCACTATTCAGAGGCATTTCCATCCTCAGCCTTGCAGCAACTGAGGCAGGAATTCAACCTGATTTCACCCAGTTGACAAGTAAGGAAACTAATTAACAGTATTAGGTTTTCATTACTGTTTGGATCGTAACAAACTGGGTTTTCTTTCCTACTGGACCCCCTGGTTTTCATGGAGTTTTTATCTCACAGAGTGCTGATGCCAATCAGGCTTCCTGACATTGTGCAAAGAATGTTTCCGAGGAGACCCACGAGTCACTTTTCTGTTCTATTGGCAGATACATCACTGGTGAGAAGATAAAAAAGATTTGGGCATAGTGATTTCTTTTTAATTTTCTCATGTGCCCAAAAGTTAAGACTGCAAGGAAAGGCTCATAGTATCTTTAACAAGCATTTTAAAAAGGATGATTGAAGCCTTCAGAAGCTTCAGAATAAGTTTTCCCAGAGATCTTGGCAGTTTAGATGCCCTAAATGGGTTTTTAGACACCTACTTTACGATCACCTGTCTGCTTGGCAGACAGTTGCACATACTCTTTTCCTCTCTCACTTTCTCTCTCCCTCTCTCTCTCACTCTCTCTGTCTTTCTTTGCAGAGCAGATTTGCTCATCTAGATGTGGGGCAGTTGGGTTTAAGGAGAGTATCTGCTCCCACAATGAAGATAAGAGCTGGTCAGTCTGGTGAAAGATGTTGAATCAGACTGTTGATGCAGAGGAGGCATCTTGCCCTTTGCTTTCTGTTGGCAGTGTTTTGAGATGAGCTGAGCTTTTACTGTTGAGCAAAATGAAGTTCCTTCTCCTCTGAGGGACAGAATTTTTGTTCTCAGTCCCAGCTCCAGTGACTACAAGGACAGAGTATGCCAGGCTCAAGGTTTGGTACGACATAGTGCCAGCACTTAGTTATGCTTGCAAAGGAGCAGTTGCCACAAAACCAGTGGCACTCAAAATGTGGTGCAGGCAGACTGCCTGCTTAAATTCATGGTCGCTTGGCAGCAGCACTGTGGCAAAAGTGTCCTGCCAAGTCATGAGCTGGCATACTGCCTTCCATTTAGACTCGGACTGTAGGCAGCCAAGTGACCAGCAGCTGTGGCTCTGAATAGCAGGAGGGCACTAGTCCAAGAACAACAAGAAAAGCTTCTTCTACATCTAGAAATTTTCTTGGCTCTTCCAGACATGTCTGTCATTTCAAAACGATCTGGAAGGTAGAAGGTGCCCTAATGCAGCTGCCCTTTTTGAATCCTGTCCACTGGTATCCCCCAGTTACAGGATTCTGCACAGGCACATGTTATTGCCCAGTCTGTGACTGCAGTAGACAGGAATGTGTTTAGTTGAATGTATAGAATGAAATTTGCAGCTTCAAGGAGAAGATTCATTGTTTCTCTGCTCCCTTTGTTTGAGCAGGAAAATGGAAGTGACCCATAAACAATTGTCTGCATCCTGCAAATGGCTTCTACACCAGCCTTCCTGCTAATGGCTGCACAAGAATTGGTTTTTATCTTTAAGGATGCCAACGTGCTTGAATGAACGTGGTTTACAGTTTTTGAAGAGGTTGACAGATGTCAACAGGGGCTTCAGATTGCTGACTCTTTGTACAGCCCTTCAGATAGCAGGCGTTATTCTCACTCCCCATGCATTTCTGCACTACAGCCTGAAGACGTGATCTGTCACAGGCAACCTCAACACATCCCCCAAAATCCCCGAACAAACAAAAAAATCTGAAATTTATTCTCTGGAAAATAGCACAAAGTCAAACATTAAGTTTAATGCTGGGGTGTGCGTGGCAGAGGTTGCACTTCAAGTGGCGACATGTATAAAGGCGTATGCTCAGTATTCTGAGTGAAATTGGTGGGGGTCAGGGTAGAACAAAGTCCACAAAAGTCCTGCCTATAGAAGCTCAAGGACATCACTGTCTCTGCAGCCACATTTCTTTCGCTGAACACAGGGAAGTGATTTCCCCTAGTCTGTCATAGAAGGTTAATGTTGTGGTACAGGCTCATGATCTATTTAAAGGCATTTCTGCAGCAGCCTCCAAGATCTTTACCCCAGCATCTCTCATTAGCTGTCAGTCTGGTGGAATTTCCTGGCTTTTGAAGTGGATTTTCCTGCTTGTGGTCAAAGAAAATGACAACAAGGACCTGGGCAAAAGCGTGAGCCAGACTCCCTGCTGACCACAAAGCTTCCCTTGCCATTTGTCATAGAAATACTTAAATAGCTTTCTAGCCAAGTCTTTGAAAAATAAAAAATTTCCAGCACTAGCATCTTTAGTATGTGTATCTCAGAGACAAGTATTGGCAGCTGGGTCTGAGGACCCACCATGGATCTGATGCCTCTCATTATCTTTATCTTCTTGTCTGTTGAGAGGAACAATAATATCCCTGGGAAGTGTAGGAGCACTGATGGGAGATGGCATTAAAGAGTACTAGATGTGCACAGGGACACCTCCAGGCCCCTCTCAGTGATTCCTGCTCTGATTTCTCTGCTGGCAGCATCCTCAGTGGGCTGGAGATAAGCGCTTTCCTCAAACAAAAATATAAACTGCAGATGTTAGCCAGCTGCATGCAGCTGGACTAAAGCTCTCCTCATATTGACTAAGAAGCCAAAAACCAAATCTTTGCAAAGGCAGTGGCTAGAATGAAACTGAAATGATCAGTCCCCTCATGCAGCACCCCAGCTTCTAGCAGCAGGGGTACACATAAGCAATTTTTCGTGCTAAATGACTGGGGCACACTGAGAGGCATATAAGACTCAAGTGTCTTCAAGGAGGAACTGCAAGATGATTAATGCTGCAATAGCTGCTTAATTGCAAATGCATGTTGGTCGCCAGATTATATCTAGGCGGAATTTAAAGTCTGAATCTTTTCCTGTGAAATATGGTCTGGATATCATTGGCATGACAATGAGGGATATGTGTGTTGATAGCTCATTGGGGTAAAAAAAATGTCTAAGTGTAATGGTTTAGAAATGCAAAGTCTAAGATACCATATATTGGATTTAGTGCATTTGATGAGACATTTTTGAGTGTTTTAAAAGTAATCTTTTTTTTTTTTTGTGAAGGAGACATTTGGAGAAAAGTGGGAGGTGATGTGGCTTTGTCTAGGTACCCAAGAGGGAAAACCAGCAAACATAACTATGTCTTGTGAGAGCCTCTGTACTCTCAGAGACTTGTGTTGCATTACTTGTTTTTGTGATCTTTTGAAGGGTGAGGCCCCGAGGCTGTTGGTGTGATTATCCAGTAATACCACTGGATTAATATGTCTGCATAGTTTGTATATTGTAATCATGACTTAAATATAGCTCCTTGCCCGGCAGGGTGAGGCAGCAGGTGGGAGGCTCGCAGTGCCGTGGAGGGGGGTGACTGGGGAGACATGTCCTGCTCTGTGGCATTTTCCAGAGCTCTCAGTAAACACCAAGCACAAAAGTTAGTTCCACTTAAATGGGAGCTAAGAGTGGCAGGCTGTAGCAGCTCTTGGAGTGGCTCAGGCAGGAAGCATCCTGAGGCAGGTGTGTTGATAGCACCATGAAGCATTCTTTAGAGTTGCTTTGCTGGAGAGTTGGCTAGAGAGTTTGTGGTGGTCTCAAAGGTCTCCAAGGTCTGAAAGGCTGGGCATAGCCTAGTGCAGCATGGCTGGAGCACTGCAGTACTCAGGGCAGAGATGGGGTGGGCATTGCAGTGGGGAGTTCTGTAGCAGGGCAGCAGTGCTGGTCTGTCCATTGGTTAATTTGGTTAACACCACGTGTTTACAAGTTGTGAGCTGCTAAGGTCGGGAGGGGGGTTTCCTGTGACTTTTTTGGAATGTTTGATGGAGCCTAGTGCTTTTGTGTGTGGAAGTGAAGCTGAAGAACTTTTTTCCATGCTGGTGTGTAGCCAGCATTATGCTAGTGTCACACTGTAGTGTATCTCCACAGGTTCCTTCAGGGGAGGCACTAGCCTGTCACTGATTACATACATAGGTGTTCTTCAGGGTAATACAGTGCTATAGCCCTTCAGTGCTGTATAAGTCACTGTTTGTAATACTGTACTGTGTGCAAAGAGGTAACCTTGATGAGTTATTTCTGATTATGATTTGGGTGATGTCAGTAGTTTGGCTTCATCTGCACTTACTTAACTATCAAAGCAACTATAATCTTGTCTCTTTTTACTTTTCATGGCGCACAGATTTACCCACTTGTCAAGGAAATAAAGATTTGTTGAAAGCTTAGAGTTATATTTTCAAAACTGGCAAAAACAAAATCTTATTTTATACTTATGCAGTAATTCTAGTGGAAGGTATCTGTGAGGGCATAACTAAAACAATTTTTAACATGAAAATCTTTAGAAATAAAACTTTATTCAGTTTATTGACCTAATTGCCATCAAATGAACTGCTTCCTCACTTTGATCTTGTGTGCAAATCTTGGACAAAGTGTAGGGTGGATTTATTTTTTTTTTCCAGTTGATATGATTTCAGTCTGTTCAAGCTGCAGTATAAATGGATGGGATTCCTTTTGAGCCAGCTCCTGGCCAGAAAACCAGTGAGCATGACTCTAAGCTGCCAAGAGAAAGAAAGAGAAGATGCTAACTCATCCAGGGTCTAAACAGGTCTTTTCCTGGCACAAAATAGCCTGGCAATTTGACATCAGCCACTCAGCAGAGCAGAATAGGACAGTGTCATTGTCCATTACAACTGGAACCAATTTGACTTCAAATTTAAATGTGCCAGCAAAATAAGAATGAAACAAGCACCCTTCTCTTACTTGCTGCACCTGTCTCTGTATCTATGAAGTTTGGGCTATACTGGTTTTGTTTCTTCAAATACAGTGCAGCAATTTTCCATGCCATTCTTTCTAGCCCTAGGGAAATCACACATGTGAACTGGTAAAAGAAAATAGCATTGCCTTGGTGCATTTTTCTGTAGCAGTAGGTAATGAGCAGTCTATTATAATTAATAGTTAATAGTACCTGGCCAGTTGTGATTTTGTCATACACAGCTGCTCAGGCTACCTGCCTGTTTAGCACTTGTTCTGCAGGTTTATTGTTGATTTTGTTTTGTTTTGTTTTTTTAATCCACTGCTCTCATCAGAAAATGGAAATCACAACACTTTCTGATCTGATTTCTTATTCATTATCGTCTTCTCAGTCTGCCAGTATCTCATTACACATGTTATTAGTAAAAGAAGAATTAAGAAATGGAGGAGCAGAATGACATGAAAGGCTGGAAGGAGAACTGCTATTGAAGTCACTTCTGGACTGACTGTGGTCAGCTAGCATGAGTGGGATGTTCACCTCCTCTTTTTCTCCTCAAGCAGGAAGCCACAGGTTCAGCCTTTTGGAGTCAAAATGTTCTTTCTCTTTGCTGAGATTTAAATAACCAGACATTACAAATCTTCCTTTATAAAGCTTCAGCCTCCTGAGCCCCAAATTTTACTAACCTTACTCAAAGCTTGTACATCTCCATCAGCTTTCATAGATCATGCTTTAATTTTGTGTTCTAAAATACTATTGTCCACTGGAAATCCAGACAGCATCAAAAAGCTATGGCAGTTTCTCATATTTTATCTGTTGTCCCTTTTTCATTGTTTCTTATATTTCTATTCATGTATTCCTGTTTCTAAAATCATTGTCACTCCTGTTGCTATGGTAAAAACCTGCCTGAAAAAGAAGAATTATAGCAGCAAGATACACTGACCTACAAAATAATCAGAACATAGTTGCTCCATACAAAACGCTGCTTTCAAAGTAACTGCAAGAAAATCTTGAGTGGGAAAGGGAGATGGCCAAAGTATAGAGACCATGTACTTGCATCTGGATTTAGTGAAAACTCCCGCTTACAGACAAAATTGCTCCTTCTAACCAGTGAATCTGTACAACTGGTTTCCCATACACAGGAATTTTCCATGACTGTAATATTAACAGCAGTAGACACCCAAAAAAGTGGTCTTGAGTGTCTGTTTCTGTTGTTAACCTTCCGGCTCCGATGTGATTTTCTCCTCTGTGTACATGAATGTCATTGATACAGTGTTGTATTACAGTGGCTCATCCTTGCTGGAGGCACAGTTTCTTTTCCAACAAACTGATTTGAAATGAAGTGAAAACCAAACCATGAATTTTTTGGTTCACCTCCCAGACTATAAAAATGGATGGTCTCATTAATGATTAACGCAGCAGCTGGTAGCTCACAGGAGATCTGGAAGAAAATACTGCGGTGTCTTCCTCCTCCAGCAAATTTAACAGTTTTCTGTGCTCGTACTACCTTATTTCTGTATACACATTTGAGTCCCAGCAGAGTGGATCTCTGCCTTCATACCTGCCCTAGGGTTGGTAAGGATGCATTAGATCCTAGTTGCATCAGCTAATTTTTTGTGATGTTGTACTACTTAGTGGTTTGCAGTTCCATGTGATGGTAGCATGACTTTTAGAATGCTCTTCTATTTCAAACTGTGCTGTGGGCTTTGAAGATTTCCAAGATCTTTTTGCCCACAGCATGGTTATGTCATCAAGATTCAAGTAAAATTTCACAACAATTTTGCGTTTACATGGACATCACTTCTGGGTGTTTTGCTATTGATAAATCCTTGTTACAGCATTAAATTGCATAAAAAATATACACATGTATTATTGTCAGAAAGTTTACTCCTCATTTTACTCACAGTACACTGTGCCTGGGCAGCTGACAAAAGTGTAATGAACTCTAAAGAACTGGAGAGACCTTTTTAGACTAAGTGTTTGCTGAATCTGTTTAACTGTCTAGCACTCAGGAAATAAAAGTGCTAAAAAATTACCAACCAAAATTAAAAAAAAAAAACCTCCAGAAATTTCTAAAATAAAAACCCTATTGCATAGTAATTTTGCATATGGCAAAAAAGTGGTAGGAAATCTAGAGGTTTTTCCCTATTGCTCTACAAGAGAACTGTGAGCATATATTCTCTTCTAAACTGAGATTCTTTTAAACTGATTTTTTTTTTATACTAAAAAATAGACTAGTCTCTGGAACCTTGTGCAGATTTTCAAATAGTTGTTTCTAAATATAGGTACATGTTTTCCTCTATATTTGCTGCAAGACATTGTTGAATGCATGTAGAGTACACCGGTTCCCTCCCTGGCAGAGATAGGGCAGATATGGAGGCTCACCTGTGCACAGTTACAGTGGATAATGCTTCCAGGGTTTATCACAAGGTTGTTTCCATGGTGTACATGATGATAGATCACCTGACAGTCAGCAGGCTGATCCTGGCCCAAAGGGTGCTTGTTTATCCAGCCATTCTTCAGGGCAACACCACCTTCTGCAAGGAGATCGCTCCAGGCTGAATGTTGTGCTAATGCCAGAGGCCAGGAGGAGGATGGGAGAGGAGGATGAAGACTCACCTGAGCCCAGCAGAGTCCTGAACCCCTGCCACAGCTGTTTGTGAGACAGACAGCAGGATGCTGAGCATTAAGTGTGTGGTGGCAGAAGTGAGAGCTGCCACTGCTGTGTCCCACCACGGGGCCTGAAATCCAGCTCCAGCTGGTGTGGCTGTGAGGCTGAGGTACACTGCAGTGTTTGTAATTTTGGTTGGTAACACTCAGTTAATTTGCTTTCACTGACCTGAGTGGATATGTGTTCTCTCATTAGAGATCCGAGCTCAACTCGTTGAGCAACAGAAATGCCTGGAGCAGCAGACTGAAATGAGGGTGCAGCTTCTTCAGGATCTGCAGGATTTCTTCCGCAAGAAGTCGGAAATAGAGATGGAGTATTCCCGAAACTTGGAAAAACTGGCAGAGAGGTTCATGGCAAAAACAAGAAGTACAAAGGATCATCAGCAGTACAAGTAAGAGAAACCTGCTTGCCCATCGCCCCCATGTTGTACCTGTTTCTGATTCAAAGCCTATTTAAAATTTCCACCCCTGCTTAGCAGTGTAGCAGTTCTCATTGCAGTTGAAGGTAGAGGAGTGCCTGAATACTAGAGTTGATGTGGCTGTATGCAGTTACTCATGTCAGCTTCTGACAAGTAGTTTCAGTTTCTTAAAAGGTAAGTTGCACAAATATTATCCCTATCTACCATATGGATTTCAAACCATCCAAAATGCAGTCAGTATCTAGAAGAGATGCAGAGCCCCAAAGCTTGAAAATCTGTGTGCTCATTTCTAGTGGAGTTGATAGGATTTTGAAGTATCTGCATGAAGTCAGTAAACATTACAACAACAAAAAAGAGAATTTTGGCCAAAAAAGACATTAAGAAATAAAATAATTTTGATTTGTTGTTGCATGTGAACTTTACTGCATCTTCAGCCCTCTTATTCCTGGGAATAAAGATGATGTGAATGTTAGGCATTGTTTACAATTTAATGTATCCCTTTAATGGCATAGTATCTTTTGTGCAAAACAAGTATTCAGGTAATATCTGGTGTAATGTGTACATTATGTTTTCTGAAATGCTTCATGTGCATCACTTGCTGACATAGACTCGTGGTTATTTTCCTGACTTGAGCTGATTAATGAATGCATGTGTCTGTTATGCTTAGGGATTTGGAATAGTATTTTGTGTTTGTAAAACTAAAAAATAATTTTCCCACTGTTCACTCAGTGCTGTGCTGGAGATACACAGATAGAACTGTTGTTTCTGGACAAAAGTTTTTTTCAAATACATCTGGCAAAGGAAAAGTTAATCAAATATAGCTTGCACAGTTCAAAGAGCATTAATATATATTTCTTAAAATTTGTTTTAGTGACTCAATGATTCTCTGAAATAACCAACTTGTGCATATGTCACCACTTCAGAGAGAGCCTTGGCTTTTATTCTGCTTGTGGCAAAATCTTTTTTCCTTGTGTGTACAAACATCTTTCCTTGTTCTTAAACATGTTAAATCCAGACTGGCAGCTGTGCATAGGGGTTACAACTTGAGTTCTGCCTTTGGCTTTGTTCTTGCAGTTCTCTGATTTGAGAAGAGGTTACAGCAAAAGTGGCTTTAGTTGTTGGTCCCCTGAGCTGTTCCCACCATTGCTCCTAGAACAATCAGGGTGGTCTGTGGAATCTGCTTTGGGACATGCAGAAGCAGTGAGGACCAAGTAATATCAGTATGTCCTTCAGAAGTGCTCATGTTGTCTGAACTGGCTGATAAAACCCCTTGCTGTGAAGTAACACTATTAAGATGTCTCTCTGAAACAAATGCAGGAAGTTTTCTTAACTCCTGATTCATAGCAAAGCAAAGCACTGATGATTAAGAAAATACTTTTGTCAGTTAATCATTCCTTATGGCTTTGATTCTGAGGGTGAGACCTAAAAGGAGACAATTAGATGGGAATTAAAGGCCATATTTCTACCAATGAGAATAGCTCATTATTAGAAGAGTTTGCCAAGAGTTGAAGGAGTTTCTCCCTCAATTCATCACCACTTCTGCCTGTTTTAGCCTCATGTGCTTTATCCTTTTAACAAAAGGAGAATCTCTGTAAAAGAGGGGGAAAAAAGAGCAGCAAGTTCCTGGAGCAGGTAGTTGAAAGGCAAAATTTATACTAAAATGTCAATAAAATCATAAGACAAATTTTATAAATAATTTTTGTTGTCTGTGAAATAGTTACTGAACTACATGTATTTTTATTTTACCTTGTGTAAAAGAAATGAGAAGTCATCTTTGATTTGACTGCTTGCTACATTGAAGCTGGGAGTGGGCCTACATTTCAAAAAGTCTGTCATGGGAATTCAGAATTGGATCACTAGAAAAAATCCAGTCCTGCTCTTTGTCTTGTAATTGACACATCTAGGACTAGCAGTAGCAGTGTATTTATGAATGCTGTGAATTTATGAGCACTGCTCGCAGAATATGGATGCTTGAGACATTTTCTTCTACTTCATCAGTTATACAAATCCAATGCAGTGAAACAGCTACCCCTGCAATTTTGCTCATTAAGGATTTGGGTTGTGCTTCCAGTGCTTGTTTATTTCTAATGTCAGAAATTAATCACTGTTCCTATTCCAGGAGTGACCTTTATTGATTTTGAACATTTATGTGTACTCCATCTCTGAGCTTTGTGGCAAGATATTTTTATACTTTCAGGTGGTTTGCAGAGTGTCCATGCCTAATGAAACTTGAATGTCTTAAAAGTCATCTGAGGCTTGCCTAACCTGACTTATTCCAAGAACGGATAGGCTGTTCAGAAGCAGCTATTTTTATGTAACAAGTTATGACTATAAATGTCAGTGAGATGTTTCATTTAATAACATAACCTTTTCATTTCTATACATTATACATGTGTATATCTCCTTCCTCAGGAAAGACCAGAACCTCTTGTCACCAGTGAATTGCTGGTACTTACTCCTGAACCAGGTGAGAAGAGAAAGCAAAGACCATGCAACACTGAGTGAGATCTACCTGAACAATGTGATCATGCGATTCATGCAGATAAGTGAAGACTCCACCAGAATGTTCAAGAAGGTAATGCCTCTCCTGCAGCCCTCCATCCAGGCTTAGAAGATGCATGAGGGAGGCCAAAGTGTCCTAATAGATAGCATGTGAGGAGAAGATTCAGCACACACAGCATAAAATCTGTTTTAGCATACATATAAATTCTTCATGACTGTTCTCTTGAAGCAAATACTTAGTGCTAAAATGCCTGGGATCCTGCTGTATATACTGGTGACCTTAAGAGCTGAATCACAAACATCCAAAAAGCTGGGGAAAAAGCCTGTCCTTTTCTAAAAAGCACACCTGTCTATCCATGCAGAAAGGAAACAGTTTTCTCTTAGGATTCCCAAAATAGTAATGCTGTATTAATGAATTATTTGTAAAACAGAATTTCAGTGTAAATGAAACAGATTGAAGACAAAGCAAAAGTTTGCTTTGTAGTCACTTGGCATAAAGTTGGTAGCATATTCTGCACTTCTCCTAAAAGTGTTTCCTTTTCTTCCTAATATTAAGAATGAACATGCACTTTTGATAACATAAGTATTTCTATTAGATCCTTCAAGTGTTGTCTCTGTACATATTTGTCCTAATCCATGACAGTTACGTATTTTCATAACACATGCAATATGTAAATCCCTCGTGTACCAAGCAAGCACTCTAGGCAACCCTAATTCAAGATCTACATAATGTGTTTGCAGTCATTGTTGTTAAAATGTTCCGAAAGAAAAATAGATTATAAATGGATATTTGTTAGTCACAGTGAGATGTTGGTAGACAACTGGCATACAAAAAGAGTTCAAGAAGAGTAAAGGTTAAAAGATGTAAATTGTGTGATGAAATGATAGCAACAGTACCCAAGTTACTGTTTTCAAAACAGAGAACTGGTTTCACGTATACCTGACCATAATTCTAGATAGCACTGGGGTGAGAAGAAGAATCATTTAGGGAGCACATAGGTTGCACTTGGAGGAAATAAAAGTAAAAACTTAAACTTCCTGGTATGCATTAAAACTTGTAACAGGAACAGAGTTGAAGTTTATAGTTTCTCAATCAGTAATGGGTTGTTCATATAATATGTCTGATATGTAAAACTGTCATTAACGAACCACTCAATTTAGTAATATGAAAGATAGTTATAGAAATTGATCCAATAATGAGAAAAGTGATTCGAACAGGCTGCAGTGCTGTCTATGTGTGGGTATCTCAGAGTTGCAAACCAGTAGAAATTTTTTTTCAATTGAATCTGGAGTAGTTTTCCATTTGTTTGTTATCTTAGAAATATCTTCTTCAATAGGCATGCATTATTAGATAAGCCTGTTAGCTTTCAGCATAGTTCAGTTCTTTGGCACTAGACATTTTGTTGTTCCTTCCCTTCTGTCCATGTGGACTGTATAGTGGTATATTGTTGAGGTTTTCTGTGGAGATGTGTGTGTCCTTTTATATTCACTCCTAATTTATTAATGGTGATTGCTGCAGCTTCTCTCTCTAAAGGAGGAAAATACGTGTATATTTTCAGTGTGTTATTTTCAGTGTGTTAGCAGGAGGCATATTGTCCCATCTCCCTGATAACCTTGTCTCTGTTCCCCATGTTGTACCCATGCAGGTGCAATATTTAAAATTTTCTCT
Source organism: Catharus ustulatus (assembly GCF_009819885.2). Lineage (NCBI taxonomy): Eukaryota > Metazoa > Chordata > Aves > Passeriformes > Turdidae > Catharus > Catharus ustulatus. The sequence continues at coordinate 52,002,680 of NC_046224.1, read as the reverse complement.
TTCTAGCACAGTTTCTTGAAGAAGAGCACGCAGCTGCTCTTGGCTGCTCTTGCTTTTTATTCCTGACTTGGATTTTCTAAAGGGGAAAGAAGGGCAGAGAAACTCAGGTGGTCCTGCCATGCATAACCTGAAGCTGACAGTAGTAGAGCCCAGATCCTCAGCAGCCCTTTCCTACCTTTCGTCAGGGTTTGCCAGCTGACACTCAGCATGAGGTTGTCATGTCAAGCAACTGTTAGCTGAGGTGCAGCATGGGCAGAGTGAGCTAAGCAAAGGCTGTGTACAGGGATCTGAGCCAGTCCCATAACGTTAGGGGAAGGATGGCAGGAAAACATGCAGCACCTCAGCATGGCAAAAGAGAGCTTCATGGGCACATGGACTGAACGTGGCAGTGTTTGTTCACCAGTATCCATTCTGTGCACACATTTTTACGACATTCTGTCAGGCTCAGTACTTGTTGCAGAAGGTTGATGTTTCCACTGAGCCTCAGTGTGTACAGTTCTTGCTGTGGTGCTTGCTGCAAAGTGCTGGTGATTTATTTGTTGTTAGTTCCCAGGTGCAGAACTGATGATGAAGCTCTTCCACCCCAAACCCTTCCATGATCCTGTGATAATTTGTGTCAGATGTGAATGAGCAGTCTGACTTAAGGTACTCAAAGAAGTGCATAGTGGATGTTTACCAGGCAACAAAAGGATCAGATGCAAAACACGTCCTGTGCTACAGTTCTCTTTGAAGGAAAGAGGTCACAGGGCAAAGAGAAGGTGCACTTTCAGTGAGAAAGGTGACAGCCAACAGTATCTTCCATCAAAATTGTATTCTCCCTGAAGAAAATGTCATTCATTTTGTTGGAGATTTTTAAACATCAAATAGCATATTTAAGCAATTTCTGTCAATTTCTGTGATTCTGCAGATTACTTTCGAAAAAAATGTACTTAGAATAAAATAGTGTCAGAGAAAACTATAATCAGTCTTAATAGGTGTCCTATCCCTGTGAAGGCATATGGAATTTGTTCACTGTTCACAGATTTTGGATTAAAGTAGAGACAAACCATCTCCTGCAGATGCTTCTTCTCTGGAATTTGATCATACCATTCTGTGAAATATGTACTGTCTCTCTGCGTAATAAATATAAATAACAGGAAAAGCAACAATGTGAAGATTTTAAAAATAGACAAACAAATGCATGCTTAGTGTTTTACTGCAGTCCACAGTCAAGAGCAGGAAATATCTGTACTCTGTTGGCTGTCACAGTAAGAGCATGTAATGTCTACAATTCTATGATTCTATAATTTACAAATACCAGTTAGTCAAGCTTCTCTATGTTCAATGATCTTTCAGTTATATATCTTACAGCTTATTATCTGATGGTGTTACACATCACTACTTTTACCTTGTTTTAATTCTCCACCGGTCTTGCAGCAGCAAGGTGCTTTACTCCATTTCCAAGTCTGGAGAGTAAGTGCATACACACCAAGTCTATGACCAGAACAGATCTTCACTGTGCTGCTCTGAAACCCCAATCTTCCTGTTGCAGAAAGGGAAAGTGTTTCAGAGTTGCTTGTCTCATTGCCCACAAGCAAGATAAGGGGAGACAACAGCAAAGTCATAATCACTCTGAACTTCTTGACTCTTTCTACTCCCTCTTTTCTCCCCCTCTCTCTTCTCAAGAGGGTGGGACTTCCCATTCTGCTTCTCAGTGGTAGATGTTAGTGACTTTTTCCATCTTGCTGATGGGGATGTTAGTTCTGAGATTAAACATTTCCATGAAGTGAACCCAACATTTTCTAGAGGAGTGTGGTTTGAATTTGTATCTTAAGATTGACTCCAACTTGAATTGTACTAAAGAAAATATGGAATAATTTCCTCCTTTTCTGGCCAAGCTTGCGACTGGAGTATTGTTCTGTTACCACTCCTATGTGCGATATAGCACAAGCCATAAGTTTGTAGCAACCCCCTTACTTGTTCTGTAAAAGGTGTGTGCAATAGCCAGTGATGATTTGGTAAAATGTAGTGGTAAGGGGCTCTGCGCTCCTTAGCCTTTGTGCTTTGTCCTTGTCTCAGTCTCTGTTCTTCATCATTCTGTTTTTCCTTTTGTGTGCATTTATATGTCTGTCTGGATATTTGGATTATTTTGGGGAAATGATCCCTACTGGCTGGACCTTACATGGTCTGATGGGACTGGATGTGTTGTATTCAGGTATCTGATTGTACATGGCTTTGCTGTCTAGTCTGGCCTCCTTAAAATGTCGATAGTAATTAATTTTGTTCTCCCAGGAGCTATTTGTCATTCTTTTTTTCCCAGGAGTCAGGAACTGGCATCTGTTTAAATGTACTAAATGCAGGACAAAGATAGGATCTAGTACAGAGATTTTGTAGCATTTATTGGAAAACATTATGTCAGGCCTCGTACTTTCAGATGGGTACCTAATCTCTTCTTTTTAGTTGCTGGCATATAAAAGCAGTAGGATTGCTGTTGATGCCTGGCCTTCGTGCTGCACATAAAATTACAAAAATAAAGTAGCAGAGTTCAAACCTTGCATGCTTGCACATTTCTTCAGGCAGATGGGGTAGCTGGCCTCATGGGGACAATTAAAGAATAAAGTAATAAGGAGAAATGTCAAGCAGAAGGGAAATGTATTATGCAGAATATTTCATGCAGTGATTCTGGTTACCCCAGCAGTAATAATCAACTGTATAAACACATACCCACAAAATCCTTAAGCAGATTTGTATATTTATAATTTATAAACATGTATTTTCCTTGGACAGAAATCTACATAACCCAAGATTAACGTATCTTCTAATGTTTACAGTAAAAGATGCTGGAGAAAGCAAGCACAATAAATATTTTTGTTCCTTTATCTGGCTATTAGCAAGGAGTATGACTACCTACTGAATCTGTTTGGTGTTAAACAGATTGTGGCACATAGATTTTTTGCATCATTTTCTTAAACATTTAAATGTTTAAAAGGATAGCAAAGCTGTTTGTTGGTACAGACTGACAAGTCTGGGACAAAATTTTGCTGACTTGGCTATGTCAGTGTCACGCAGCTCATGAAACCTCCATCAAAGAAGGGTTTGCGCTTCACTTCCCACAGGGACCAGCAGCAGACTCATTTAAAAGCAATAGGAACAGAATATTTTCCTTAAATGATGTAACTGAGTAGCATTGCGTATGCTAAATACAGACACTAAAGAGTTCCAGGAAGAACTGGACTGACCCTTAAATTTCAGTTAAAATAAACAAGAGTAAAACTGGAGTGCCAAATTATGCTTTAAATTAAATGGATTGCAAAATTTTAACAGACTTCAATGAAAATATATTAATGTAGAATAAAATTTTAAGTTTCTCAAACTTTAATCCAGAAATACAAATCTTGATGACATCAGTAGGACCATTGATGTGTTCAAAGTTGAGCACATAGTAAAAAGAGGATTTAGGTAATTTGTTGGTGTTGCACATGTATGATCTATGCTGCTATCAGGTGAAAAAATATTGCCACCTCTTAATGCCTTGAACCAGCTTAGTAACATATATAATATTTTTAGCAGGAATTTGCATGTGCTCTAACATTTTTATTATATTCTTTGTTCTTTTGGTTAATAAGTGCTGGTTAATAAGCGCATTTCTCAGGGACACAGTGAATAAATAAGCACCTTCAGTGATTGTTTGTCAGGTTTTAATAGCCTGATTAGAGCTATCAACTCAGCTCCAGGAAAATGTGTACTGCATCTTACATTCTGTTGTTTGGTACCCTGAGGACAGTCTCCTAGAGGAGCACACCATTCACACATGCTGAAACCTACTGCAGAGAGTAGGTAGCATAAACAAGAAATAGAAAAGCAATTAACCACTGAAAATAAATTCACTTCTTAACTGGTGCTCCAACATGCCATATATTACACACTAAAAGCTGTATCGCTTGCCACTCAAGTCAGTATTTCTTGATCTTAAATAGTAATGAAACATGTGTTGGTTCTTGAAAAATAAATCCCTTTTATACTGCTAAATTTAACCAAATTTCTTGATTCATTTTTTTACAATTCCTACAAAATCTTTCATCAGAATTGAGATCAGTTTAAATGTTATCTGTCACTGCAGGCATCCTCTGCAAATTGGAGTCCACAGATGAAGTGGTGGAAGGATAACTCCTTTGTGATTGTGTGGCGCTGCTTGGTTATCACTTCCCAATTTTCACTCCTTTTGCTGATCACCTCCCTCCTTCTCTTTTTGCTTTCTAGTTTAAAGCTTATTGTCCTTTTACAACAGCATCTTTCTCTCTTGTGATCTTTTCCATTCACTTTCAAGTTTACTATTGATGGGCTGGACTGCTTGTGTTTCAGTGCTGGACAGAGCTCAAAAGGAGCAGAGGGAAGAAATGGGTCCTACTAAATAGTGATCATTCACCAGATCCTCTGATCCTCTGTGTCTTATTTGCATTAAGGTGGGATTGCATTAAGAGGAGAAAAGGAGAGTGCATCCTTCAATGAACTGCTGTGTGCTTTGCTTACAGCAAAATCTCAAGGCGTAAAGAGAAAATTGGTTTGGGGTTTTCTGTCTCACCTTCTCAAACAAACTTTTGCACTACCAGGTTAAAGCATCTTGCCTTAGAATTGCTGTTGCTGTATCTAGGGCTTGACTTCTCATCAGCCTCAAGATGGCTGTGAGCAACAGTTAAAAGGGATAAACTGCTTGAAGCTGGGGATCATCTAGTATTTCCTCCCACATGGGTATGCTCTCTTCTTAATGTCAGACATCTTATTGGTATGTTTTGCCCTTCTTTCTGCTAAAGTAATTTCAAAAACCACTCATATCAAGCACTATAGAAGCAGATATCCAAGAACAAACAGGTGGCCTCTGCTTGGAGCTTTGAGGAGGTGTGTAAGCTGTGTTAGAGCTGTGCTGCTGACTTTTAAAGGCAGTGTGCCAATGTAAAGCAATGAAAAGCAACTCGGAATTTTTGCTGAAGATTTTATGACATTTCCCAACAGCAACTTGCAAATCTGCAGTCTTTTTCCAGTTCTTCATAAGCACTCTGTGTACTGTTACATACATGAAATTTTGTCCTTCTTATTAGATTAAAATAATCTGATATTTGCAAAGAAATGGAAGTAGTAAGCCTTGTGTTCTAGATACTTCAGAACTAATGCATACCTCATGAAAATACCAGTCTTTGAAAAGTATAAGCAATAAGGAAAATTTCACAGTAATTCTGTGTACCTCAGCTTCAGAGCAGCTGTCTTACTGTGCCTTAGCTACTACAGCTAATGCCCTTGGAAATGCAAGAATTTCACTGAAGTGTCTTTTTAAATTATGTTCCTAGCTTCTTGTCAGTGTAAAACCATCTTACATATAAGGATTAGAGTGAATACTGATAAGTGATATGACAGGTGCTTTAAAATACTGCCCAGAATTAAAGTAGGATAGTAGAAGCAGGAGAAAAAAAACACCCAGAATTTTCTCTTTCGAGCTGTATGATACTGTATGTATCTATTTCATCCTCCTGGAAGACAGTGGGTGGGATATATGATGTGGTTTCTCCTCATATGTGGATGTTGTGCTGCAAATTCTCGTTCAGAAACCATTACTCTTTCAGGTGTTTTAGTGGTGGCCAAGTATGCATTAGCAGCTTTGGAGATGAGTTGTCCCTGAGGATTTTCCTTTGGCTTCCGTACAAATTCAAAGCACTTCTCATAGCTAAGGCCGTTATCTGTCATGCAGTTGGAGTTTTTAGAGGCCAGACTAATTATCAATTTATTCACAGAAAAAAAAGAATCTCACATTTCCAGCATGGATGTTGGAATGTTGAGCATGACAGAAGAAGTGTAGCCAGGCTGTTTGCCAAGTCCCATAGCTCTATTCTGTAGCTGTTTTCCAAAAGCTGTGATACAAATGCCTTCAACTCTTGCACAGTTGCCACCATTTTCATCAGATTGAACTGCTGTGGAAAACTAACAAAGGAATATATTTCAATGAGACTCCAATTAAATACTCTTGTTTTGACATATTTGCTTTGATAATAACTACTGCTAAGCATTTCTTTCTTTTTCTGGGTCAGAATGAAAGTAAAGTCACAGTCCAAAAAAGCTAAACAAAGCTGGTTCAGCAGCACACTCTGTGGAATATTACGCAGTTGGGTATCTGTTTCAGAGAGGAGCCACAATTATTTCTTGCATAAATATTTAGATAGTTGCATGTGCTGAGAAACAAAGACTATCCTAGATGTAAAAATTGGGCAGAATGTCCCTCTAGAATATCACATTCTGCATGGTTTTGTTTTTGTATATATCATAGCAATTATAAAACAGTACACAGTTTGTTCTATTAAAAACATTAATCTTGAACTTTACCCTTTCTGTTGGCACCTAATTTCCTGGTGCTTTTTGGGAAAAAAGTCTTAAATTATTTCTGGGTTTCTTTTTAGAAGTCTTCTGTCCAGATGTTATCTGTCTGCCTCTGTATCCCCGAGTCACTCTTTTTAGTGCACTGTAATTCAGAATGATTTTTGTGAGCAACACTGCATTCACTGTCTAGGATGAACAATGAATATAAATATAAAGAAACAAATGTATGGTGCAGTTTTTGCATGCCCTTTTCTAATTTTTTTTTTTTTAATTACAGAGTAAAGAGATTTCATTTCAGCTTCATGAAGACTTAATGAAAGTACTTAACGAGCTTTACACAGTAAGTACAGTTACTTACTTATCTTATACAAATTCCATATCATACTATTTCTGTAAGCTCTAAGTGGACTTTCATCGACTAAGTTACCCCCAGTGGAGTTACTTATTTTTGTCTTTTACACAAGCCTAACCTCTATTTTTGAAAAGACTATTCACTTGTTTAAAATACATATGCTAATGCTTTCAGGATTACTCATTACTTTCAACCCTTTTTTTCTCCCAGACTCTGGTAAATCAGTTTATTTTAAGTTTTGTTGTTTATTAATGAGACTTTTCTACTCAGAGCTTACCAGAGCAAACTTCTCTATTTTCTGCCTTGTTTTTGTCCATGCTGCCATCTGCTTAGTTTGACTTGTGGACTGTACTCAGTAAAAAATCATAGGTCTTTGTAAAACCAGTGCTGTGCTGTCTAAATGTTACTTATGTGCCCTTCCCCAGCCCTGACTGGGGTAAGTAAGTAAGAAAAGAAAAACAGAGGGTTTTGTAGGCTCACCATACCATTTAGAGAGGTCAAGAAAAAAAAAAGCACTGTGAACATTCTGGCAAGTTCCTGCTAATCCATAGGAAAATCTGAGACAACTTAGATCTGAACCTATTTTCTTGTTTGAAACCCATTTACGCAACATGTTACTGCAAAACAGTGTCTTGTCCACCTGATAACTACTTCCTCAGCTATTTTCTGAAGGGGTATGTTGTGAAAAAGAAAAGAAGCAATAAGTACCCTTTTTTCAAAATTTAGCTGTAGAATTAAGAGGAATTGGTGATATGCGTCTCTTATAAAAGCCTGTTGAATCCTGCTCATTGAGAAAGTTGTACATTTAAATTCTCTTTTTTTGTCTGGAAGAACTGAGATATATATACTTCAGTACCCTGCATAATGATCTCTAGACAGCTCTGTTCCCCATCCTCAAGATTTGGAGGACCATAATAAAAGCTTACAATATTGATAACAAGGAACATTTGTGAAGTTTAGTAAATTTAGGAAGTGATCACTTCTCCACAGGCAGAGCTCAAACATTACTTTTGTGCATTTTAATGATTTTTCTTTTGACCTAGGAAAGATTGTGCAGCCATCAGTGGATGGGTTGAAGAATGTTTGAACTCAAGAACAACTTAGGTGGCAAAAAGGAGATCCAAAGAAAATTAGTCTTGTCTTTCTGCCCTGAGTTCTTTCGAATTTTTATGGACACAGTTTCCCAAAGCTTTCCTAAACCCCCACAGGGTTTTTTTTGTTTGTTTGTTTTGGGGTTTTTTTATTAGTTTGTTTTTGAGTTTTCTGGGGTTTTTTGTCTGAAACTACCACAATTTTGTAGGGTGCAATACTGCAAAGCCTTCTTGGCAGAGGTCTGTAGTCAGTGAAGTGTTCTGGGATCAGCTTCTGCAAAGTAGCGATAGCCACAGACAATTCACACAGCTGCAGGGGATCAGCGAGTGCAGGAGCCATGGCACAACTGGGACTTCAGTGCTGAATAACCCTGAAGATACAGTCTTGTTTCAATTAAACAGTTGCATAACTCCAGTGTCTGGCGAGGCTTGGGATTAGTGCCTGTGCTCCCAGGGTAGGGAAACAGTGAAGCATGTGCTGAAATACTTTTCTGAAGTACCAGTAAATATTTGCAGGACTGGACTTAGATATTTTCACTCTTTTTCTTCACACTAGTGCTGTGTCTTCACACTGATAACCATCAGATATTAACTTCCATATTTTGGCTTCCAGTGCATACTAATTCCTTTCTTAGAATTTAAGATTTATTTTTTAAATGGGAATATTTTTTATATTATAAAAATTCTGAATTTGTCCCCAGTTTGAGTCAGGCTACTGCTGCAAGACGGTTTCTTGGGATGGAATTTACTTCACCTGATTTTCAGACGTGTACAGTGTAGATACAAATGTCTTAACATGCTATCTGGGTTCCAGTTAAAATCCCAGGAAATCTAATATGGGCAGATGAAACACCCTTAATCAGATGCAAGAATCTGCTTCAGATAAAGTGATCTGTACTGTTAACTTCATTGTCCAGCTTTTCATTGATTGCAAAGGGCTTGGTCAGCTGTACATGTCCACATTTAGCTAAATAAAGCCCACACATAATAAAGTGACAATATGGTGCAGAGTAGCATCTGTTTTCACTGCTTGCATGTTTAGAATGGTCACCATCATATCTGTGTATTTTATCTGCTCTGTATGTAAAGATAGAACAGACAGATGGGGACCTCGTGCACAGGTTTTTAATTCTTTATGACTTTTACTGTGTACAGAATAAGATCATAGTGGCCTTATCAGAACAAGTATCAACAGTTTTAATCTCCAGCAGTGACATTTCTTAGTCTCAAAAAGGAGATATCGTTTGCCCAGTGATTTAAAGAGGGGGAGAGGTTTTTAAAAAAATGAATCATACTATTATGAGATAAATCTTTGTATACCAAAAAAAAAAGCAAATTAATTTCAAATCTGTGAGTAATACACTAATACTGCAGTCTCTCCCTACTACTTAGTTCTGTTTCTTTGAAAGGAAGGGTGCCTTCATGAAGCATAACTTAAAATGTGATGTCATATTGGAATTTAAATATCTCTCAAGCCTTTGAGTGAGGGGCAACTATCAGAGCTTTAACGTGTTCCAAGAAGGTTTAATGATCTGATTATTTCTTATCATCATGCTTTATCTTATAACAAAGGTCTGTAAATTAAGGCCTTTGGCTTGTGCCATCCTCATTAAAACTACACCTCATGTACAGGATTGTTGAAAAAATAAGAACAGAAGCAGATGAACCACAGCTTCAGAAGATATTCTCAGAACAAAGCAGGCTTATTTTGCTAGAATAATCAGAATCTTGTAAGGGAAACATTAATTTCTAATTTTCCATCTCTTCTATGTAATTTTTTTTAAATGTTACGTAGGTTTTCTAAATGTTTTATGACTAATAAAAAGACATTTTAAAACTGTATTTTCAATTTTCAGTATTTTATGCATGGATTTTAAAATTAGGAATGAAAACATCATTCTAAAAACAATTTGATAATTAAGCTTCACTTTGTATCTTTGCAAGTTGAGTAAATTATGACTGGCAAGTACCTATAACTATGCCTGGTTTCTCCGTGGCTGTGGCAGACAAGTTGGTATTTTCAGGTCAGCGGCTGCACTCCTCTCTTACTCCTCTCCTTACCACACCTTCAGCCAGTGCAGGCCAGAAATCAGTCCCATGTTTTAGATGAGAATATAAGCTATAGAAACTACAGTGAGGTGTACCTTTTGTGTGAGGGGTGATGGGGAAAAGGGAGCTCAGTTTGTTGTGTGGGGTCACAGATAGGAGTTTCTCCTGGCATTTACAGGAAAAAAAGTTGGTCAAACTGAAAGCTGGAAGATGTTAGGGTTGTAGTTTTTTGTGAACTGATTGATTTAGAAATCTTCTTACATGTTGAGTTAAGGAGACAACAGATTATTGACTTTGCAATAGATCACTTTGCAATATAGAAGACTCCCCAGTCAAACTCTTCTTCCATTTCTCTGGGAAGCTAAAATACCTTGGTTTGTCACATCAAGCACTCGTGTATGTCAGTAGTATCTGAGTGATGAGGAATGATAGGAAACAGAATGTGGGCAGACACTTGTATTAGAGAGAGGTCTTCACTGGACTTACTTAGGAATCAGGACATATTCATAAATGTCCTCTAGAGATATCAGGAAGGTCACAATTTTGCTAAAAATACAGAACTGTTCCACTAATAAGGCTGAGGGCAAATGGTGGAGAAAAGGGATGCACTTCATAAAAGTGTATCTTCATGTCTCCCACTTGGCTTTCCAGATTAATCCTACTGGCATCATACATTTCACAAGTGATGCAAATGTACAGCTCTCAGAAAAAGGAAAAAGTAGGGAGAGTCCAAAGCAAATGGATATTAAAAAAGACAGGGCTGCTGTGCCACTTGTATTTTCTGTAGGTTTATCTTACTCCTTAAAAATCTTGGCTTTTTCATTTCTCCAGGTAGTTGCTGCCAGATTTTCTTTTTTTTTTTTTCACTAAAATAACACAGAATCTGAATTCTCTTAAAAAAGTTAAGTTCAGTTTAGTGAAGTCAGATCCAGAGATCTGAGAAGGTGAAATCCTGTATTAATAGTAATACATAAATAATAATTCCTAAAATCACATCAGAGTTCACCTTGGAAGTGAGTGAACAGAATGCTGACAACAGCTCATACCAAGCCTGCTTAAATGCTAGAGGCCACTGATGTGGTAATTTTACTTATTTCTCATTCAGAGCACTAATGAAGCCCTTGCAGCTCCACCTTCTGAGAAGAACTCACAGCTTATCAAAGACAATTCTAAAACAATTCAAACATGATAAATGCACTGGAGATGAGCTGCTGTTCCAGGAAATTCCTGTTTCCTGAGAAATGCTATGAAAAAGCTCTTAATTATTCAGTTTTATTATAAAAATAAATTACATGTTGACACAATAATTTCAATATATTTTAACTCTGTAGCTTTCAGTCTTGTCTTGGTTTCAGTTTTCTAGAAAAGAAGTATAGAGGAGGAAAACCAGTCCCCTGCTGTGGGAACATTCTTCACTTATAGCCCATAGAAGTATAGCACTGATTACTGTGTTGTTGATGGATTTCCCTAGATAACAACTGTGGGATTAAATAAAATAATTATCTAAGAATGTACTCTAGTGTGCCTTTCCTTGTGATAAGTACTATCTTCTGCCTTAAGTCTATTTCTGAGCTATTATGAGTGATGCTGAATCTTTGGCACACAAATTGAGATGTTTATACTACTAAGTGAACAGTCTGTCACCTACAAATGTGAGAGTACATAGTCAGGGTAACATAATCTTTTTCATCTGCTTGTAGTCTGACTCAGTCATCTGACAGAAATATATATTTTACATCACTGGATCAGCAGAATAAACCTGCTAAATTAATAGCAGATAAACTCAATATTTAATTTTAGAAAGGTACTAGTATGCATTTAACAATGCTAGTTTACTACAGTGGAGAAATGCTGCAAATGTCATTATGACAGTTCAGCATCTGCAAAATTACAACCTTGCTCTCTTTTTTCAGTGGATACTTGATGGCTGATCAATAAGCACTTTGGAGGCTAACAAAAGTCAGTCCAGTGATGGATGCTCTCACAGGATGGTCGGCCAGTTCAAGAGTTTGGTTGACATTTGAGAAGCATTATAACTTGTTTCATGAGATTATTCATAGTTTGAATAATAGATCTGTGAATCTGTTGCATGTTCACAGATCAGAAGCCTACAAATCTCAGAACTTTTCATAGAATAAGTCTATTTAGGAAAGCTAGTTACTTTGTTTAACAATATCTTACAGTCTTAAAAACTCCAAGGCAAAAAGATGACATAGTGTTAAGGGAAAGAATCATATATGCAACTTAGCCTGCAAATTCTAAGCTAATTTGTTGAGGAAGTATGCACTGAAATACTTGGAAACCAAGTCCCTAGCTTGTTCCCATTTATTTCTCCATATATGTCTCTAATAATTTCTCAAATTAAGTTCAGCTACTGCAATATCAGCTCTTGAAAAAACATTGACACAATATGAAAAAGGCTGAAAAATCATGAAAATGTTTTCCCCAATGGCTTACAAAATAATGATGTCACTAGTGCATGAGATAAGCAGTGCTATCAATATAAAAAACTGGACAGGAGTCACATGCATAGGCTGATCACTGCTCTTCACAGAGTCTGTATTGATTCCTAGCCAGTGAGGCTTGGTAGGACTGACTGACTGATGTCCAGCCCTGTGAATACAGAGACAGGGCTTCTTTGAAAATTTTAGTTATTTAGGAAAACATTTGTACCAAGAACTTGTGCAAAGTTTGTTGTGAGAACATGGATTTGAAGTAGATGTCTTGGTTCCCCATGAAGGCTATCAGTTCCATGTAGCTCTCCCACAAAACTTGCCTTTCAATCAGCGTAGAGTGCGACACTCTGGATGTAGTAGCATGTGCTATAAGCAAGAAGTGAGAGGAAGAAATACTCCTTGGTGATGTGAAGCTAGTGGAGTCAGTTTGGAGACATTGGTGAGAACAGTGATAAACTTGTACTCCTTCAAGGAGTGTTTCTTTCAACAAGGAGGCAAGCTGAAGTGTCAGCCACTGCAGAAGGACATTTATGCCTAGTCTGCTAGTCTGTTTAGAAACTTCAGTGCTTACTGCTTTTGGCAAGCAGAACAAATCCTTGTTTCACAACTTAAGCACTTTGAGATGCAGTTAGAAAACTGAGATGTATTTGATAGAGAATCACAGAATATGCTGAGTTGGAATGGAGCCACAAGGATCATGGAGTCCAGCTCCTGATCCTGCATAAGACCATCCCCAAGAGTGATGTCATGTGCCCAAGAGTGTTGTCCAAACACTTCTTGAACTATGTCAGGCTTGGTGCTGTGAGCGCTTCCCTGGGGAGTCTGTTCCAGTGTCCAGCCACCCTCGGGGTGAAGAACCTTTTTCTTATATCCAACTTAAACTTCCCCTGACAAATTCAGGCCATTCCCTTGGGATCTGTCAATGGTCACCATAGAGAAGAAATCAGTGTGTGCCCCTCATAGGGATGTTGCAGACACCACTGAGCTTTCCTCTCAGTCTCCTGTTCTCCAGGCTGAACAGAACAAGTGACCTCAGCTGCTCCTCATACAGCTTCCCCTCAAGGCCCTTCACCATCTTTGTTGCCCTCCTTTGGGCACTCTCCGACAGCTTTATATCCCCCTTGTATTGTGGCTCCCAAAACTGCACACAATACTCAAGGTGAGGCCATCCCCTCCCTTTCCCAGCTGATGATGCTGTTCCTGATGCCTCCCAGGACAGGGTTGGCCCTTCTGGCTCCCAGGGCACTGCTGACTCATATTCAACTTTCTCTTGACCAGGACCCCCGGGTCCCTTTCCTGGCACTGCCCTCCAGCCTTTCATTCCCTAGTCTGTCCATTCATCCAGAGTTGCCCCATTCCAGTTGCAGAGTCCCAGCACCTTTCCTTTGGTAATTGTCAAGGTCTCTCTGCAGGGCCTCCCAGTTTTGTATAACCTGTGAAGTTGCCTAGTACCCCTTCCATTCATGCATCCAAGTCATTAATGAAGATGTTGAAGAGCACAGGACCTGTGATAGCCCTTCAGAGCCCCATCACTGACACGTCACCAGTTTGATGTCATCCCATTCACTATAACTATGCCCAACCAATGGACCAGTTGCTCACCTATCACATGATGTGTTTATCCAGCTGTGTGCTGGACATTTTATCCAGAAGGATACTCTGAAAGACAGTATTGAAAGATCTACTGAAATCCAATATTGCATCAACTGATTTCCCTTGGTCAACTAGGTGGGTTACCTTGTCATAAAAGGAAATCAAATTTAATCAACAGGACTTCCCTCTCATGAAGCTGTGCTGGCTGTGACTAGTGACTGTGTTGTCTTTCAGGTGTTATTGAATACCTCCTGGAATAATCTTCATAGCTTTACTAGGCACCAAAGTGAGATTGACAGACCTTGTAGTGGTTTTGATACAAGCCACCACAGACCTGTAGTTTCCAGGGTCCTCCTTTGCACTTCTTGAAACAACTGGAGCAACCTTTGACAACTTCCAGTCAGCAGGGACTTTGCCAATTGCCAAGGTTGTTCAAAAACTGAGAGAGAGGTTTTGTGATGGCATCAACCAGCTCTTGGAGAATTCTTGGGTTAATTCCATCAGGGCCCATAGTTCCCTCCTCAGGCAGAGTACAAAAGAAAATAACTTTTCTAGGTGATAAGACACATTAGTTAGTTTTGTCCCACCAACAAAAAGGTCTCTAGAGATGACACAGAACAAAAGATAAAAAATAAAAGCAAACACCTCTAGCCTTATGTAAAGAAACACTTAAAAGATTTGAATAGAAAGGCCAAAAGAAAAGGGCACAACTTTTAATTTCTTTCCCCTGTCATTTTTAATAAGAGCCATATTACTTTCCGTACTTCTCTGTTTTATTATATAAACCATTTATTTTAAAAGTCTACTTCTTCTCTTTGAGTTAATTCTTTTGTTTCCATGTGGCAGTATGAGTTAAACTCCCTGGGTACTGATTATCGAAGACTTTAAGAATGCCTTTGGAACAGTGCAGGATATAGGAGACTGAACATCCTATTTGGTTAAACTGAGAACCTTGCAGATCTCTTCCCTGTGGGCTTGCTTTCTCTTCCTAACCCAACTTTGTGTGTCTCTGGGGGTTTTTTCTGCCTCATCCTTGCAGACATGAGCTGGTGAGGCAGTGGCTGTTCCCAGCGGGTGTAGGCAGTGTCTGGGCGAGGAGCTCTGCACTCTGCTCAGGCCTCGGAGCACAGTGTGCTGTAGAAGAGCAGCAGCAATAACACTAAGTCCTGCTCCAGGCAGCTTGGTTTTCTCCACCACAGAGCTGTAAGCATATGTTTCTTAAAATAAAAGCAGGGCCACTTTTTAGTGCTTGTCTCCAGCTGTTTTACCTTACTACAGGAAACTGGTGAAGAGTTACCTGTTTCATTTTTAATTTCAGTGGCATCAGTCTTAAGTAGTGGCATACACAGTTATGGTGTATAACATACATTGTTATGCAAAATTGCATCTCTCTGAAAGTGTCTGTCTTTCTGTTGCACAGGACTTGAAATAAGCATCAGTTCAGCCACCCACTGGCATGATGTGCAGTTGGTTTGTGTCGATCCATGCTAAGATGTGCTGTAGTGAATTTGCAATATCTAGCTGTAGCGTTCCCTGTTTTGCCACTCTTAGGCTCGCCTAACTACTCAGTTACAAAAAATAGACTTTCCCAAGGGAATATTTCAAGGCAGCTTTCCAAAACTGTCTGTCTCCTCCATGGGTCCCACGTGTGTGTCCTTCAGAAGTGAATGGCTTGCATGGCCTCCACCCAAAGATAATATCTGCTGGTGAGAGCTCTGGCACCCTTTAGAAGAAGAGATGAGGCTTCTAGCTGCTTGAGTATGCCTTCCTGCTTTGTTCAATGCTCTAAACTTAAGACAACAACACAAAGAAACAAACAACAACAAAAGACTGGGGAGGGCAGAAAGACGCTTGCTTTGGTAGAAGTGGGCAGAGACAGCCCTACACTCAGCAGAGGTGGGGGGTTTGTGATTGCTGTCCACTATTCAGCATTCAGGCTGAGGTTTTTCTTGCTTGAAGAAGGGGAGGACTGGGCTAAACCAGTCCCTTTTCCTCTTTGTGTCCTGTGCAAGCTTGTATTTGCATACTGGCAACCCAGGCTCTCTCATCTGCTGACCCAGCACAGTAGAAGAAAGATGCCTTTAGGTCTAGGGGGAAAACATTTTCACAACTTATATATCAGGCAGCTCCTTCTTCAGTTCTCATCTGGTTTTACATCAGGCCCAGTCTGCTGGCTCTGCAGTGTGCAGACACTTCTTTCCAGGCCATGGACACCCATCCAGCTATCTGGGGATTTGCTCCCCGGCCAAAGCTTCCCATTCTCTCTCCTTCCTTCCCCTTTCCTCAGTGCTGAAGGGATCCTTCTTCTTTCAAACATTCAATGTCTCCACATCCAAGATGTGACTTAGCCCAGAAAATGGTTATATATCAGATAGATTTGGTGCTGACACAGATTTAGTTTTGTTGCTCATTATTTTAATTTTCACTTGAAGACAAGAGTACTGAGGTCTAATAAGAATGGCTTTTGCTCTTTCCTGTCAGAGAAATGAAAGAAAATTTCCCTATTTGAAATACTGTTAAATAAATCAGAAAAGAAAAACACAGCCAAAAGTTCTCAATCTCCATTGACAAAGAAACTTACCCATGATTCATGTTTGTAAGTCTACATTTTGCTCAAAAACTCTGTGATTTTTCTGTAGATGCTTTTATATTTTCATTTTCTCCAATTCTCCTTTGACTCTTGCCTTTTGCAGGTCATGAAAACATACCACATGTATCATGCAGAGAGCATCAGTGCAGAAAGCAAACTGAAGGAGGCAGAGAAGCAAGAAGAAAAACAGATTGGGAGGTCAGGAGACCCTGTTTTTCATATTCGACTAGAAGAAAGACACCAGAGACGGAGCTCTGTGAAAAAGATTGAAAAAATGAAGGAAAAGGTAAATAGTCCTTTTATTTAACTTCATTTGAAATAAGTTCAGTGCATTTTGATGTTCTTTGGCATGATATTAGACAGAGAAATCCATCTGGGAAATAAAATTAAGCAAGGTACACATAATAAACTAGCAGTGGGTTATAGATAAATTTATATGATTTCAGTTCAGAGAGGGGAATACTTCATTCCCAATATGATTCTTACTATAAGGTTTGTCTCATTTGAAACAAAATACTAAGTTTTCACTTCGTATAACAGGCTCTAAATTAAGATGCCTTCTAGTTACTAGGAATGTGTGCTTGAATTATTCCCATTTCTGCTGCATACCAAAAATGAAGTAATTAAACTACATTAATATGCAATGTCTTTCCTAGCGTCAAGCAAAATATTCTGAAAACAAGCTGAAATCCATTAAGGCCCGTAATGAATACCTGCTCACCCTTGAAGCAACAAACGCTTCTGTTTTCAAGTATTACATTCACGACCTTTCGGATTTGATTGATGTAAGTATTGGCACATTTGTACTTATGTTTATTCTGTGCAGGAGTAATACTTTTTTCAGTTTTAAGGGAATATATTGGTCTTATGGATTGTCTACACACCCTTGTTATTTATAATATGGTATGATGCAAGCAGAAGTTTTTCCCTTATTTCCACAAAATCAAGCGCCAGTAAGATGCTGAACCCATTCCTTTAAATTTCAAACATTGTGTTTGCTCCCCATGTGTCAGTAGAAAATTCAGTGTTTCCACTATGTATGATCTTTGGGATCTAGATATTTTTTACAAGATAAACTTCTTCAGTGGTCATCTAATGGTATTTAATTCAAAAGAAGCAATTTCTTTCATGTTTTCAAAATTCTTTAGTTCATGATTAGTCATTGAATCATACATACAGTGGCTTGTTACTCTTGCTTCATTCAGTTTGAAGAACAGACACAGTCAATCCAGTCCTCTATACTGTCAACACACTTGTTACTTATTTTCAGTAAGTTGTTTGTATGAGAACATCCTGGATGAATGAGGTTATACACTAATGTTGACTTGCACCAGCATTTAGTCTCCTGTTTTACTGACATTTTTACTTGATGCAGAGAGAACATCCTGCACCCTTAACACATCTCACCATCTTTGTAAGCTGACTTCATATGTGATAGAGAAAATACAGAGACAGCAAACACAAGCCCCAGAACATTCATTCACCAGCAGTCTAGGGTTAAATAGCTTGGTGGGTCTGCCTCTATGGCCCATTTGAAATTCTAAATATTTGAATATGTTTGCTACTGCAACAGTAGCATATGTTACTTACAATAGTAAACAACATTCATATACAGCTCTGGTTTCTAATATAGAATAAATTAATACAGAATTTCACAAGTGTCTCATTTCTGCTGACTGGAGAAGCAAAGCTTCACAGAGAAAGGGAAAAATACCTTCTTGAGATTAATGGACTAAAATAGCTGCATGTATGTGTTTTATCATCTGTCATCTAAATACTGATAGGGGTTTTTTGCCATTTCTAGTTTTTTCTATAATTTATAAAATCTTGCCTGATTTTGTTAAAACCTTTCCCTTTCAAATGGTTTAGTTTCATTTTTTTCTTGCTTTCCTATAAAAAATGGCAATACATCTTTTTAGCATTTTCAGTATTTTTTTTTCTCTTTCTATTTCAGCATCTCTTTTATTCCTTTCCTAGTTGTTACTGCATGTTTAGTCCTGATTTCTTCTGGTTTATTCTGTGGCCTGTCTTTGTCCAATCTGTATCCATCCACTTGCACAACCTGCTCCACCCATCTAGGCAATGAAAGCATTTACCAGGATCTATAGGTGGATGGTAAGGGCAGAAAATAAAGGACAAGCCATGTACCTGCAGGGGTATCCCCCAAGTGAGAAGCTGATCCTACCTAATGGATGATTTTCCTGCTGCTGCTTAAAGGATGACAGTAGTTAGGGCATGTCTCATACAATTAAACTTCATGAGTTCTACTTGAGTTCTGGAAGGAAGGAAAGGTCCCTTTCATTTTGTTTCCAGCACCCTTATGGGTTCAAAAGCTGGATAGATGCTCATTTTGGCATCTCTCCTGCCTTCCCTTTCAGACTTCATGTTTCTCAGAGAATGTCTCCAGTGTGTGTTTCTACTTGGTCAAAACTTTATCAGGTTGGAAAATGCATCTGATTCTTACTCATTTCTGTGATGTCCACAGAGGTTTCTGTAGCAGTGAAAACCGAGGGGAGGAACCACAAGCCTGGAGCTTTAAAAAGAATTGTGAGGGGAAGAGAAGTCAAGTTTTCTGTCCATGCACACACAGAGCCAACACTCATTGGAGTTAGTGTATGTAAAGGTATTTACACAACCATGAAGATCAGAGCTTCCTAACTGCTAGTCTTTCATAAAAATACACATTCCACAATATTTAGTAACACAGAAAAATTGCATCTATTCTGCCTTTTTGAAACCCATGGACCAATGTACACAATAACATTCTTTTGGCAAAATGGCTTGAGAAATTACACTTCCCTAAGGAATTTAAATGGAAAGTCTAGCTGCCCTTTGCATCACTGTTCTGTAAGAATAGGCTGTAAACATGTGCAACCAGAATTTGCTTCAGAGCTAATTTAATCCAATTGTGAGCTTGTTTAAATGAAGTGTCTTTCAGACATTTGTATTTAATCAGAATATGCTGTGAAAGCATTGGTATTTAGACAGAATGTTTGCCACTTGACAAAGGAAACTCTTTTTGTAAATGCGAGAGTCTTGTTAAGGCTTTGGAGTTGTATCATTGGAATGTGAGACATGCTTCCCAGTGGCCATATCTTGCAACAGTCCAGACTACCTCATTCTGTAAATCTGTTAATGTCATGGTACAATTTGGAGTTTTCAGAGCAGTGGTGGCGATTTCATTCTTTGACCTCTCTATTTTGTCCCGCTTTGCTAGCCTGACCTTCTGTGCTTCCCTGAACTTTCTCTCATTGTCTGTACAGAAGGGGATTACTCTGTGTCTGAATTCCAGTTAACATGGAAGAATTCGGATCTCCCCAAGTTGTTGATGTTGCCTATAAATGAAATTGAATGTTTTCCTACATTAGTGAAAAATGTGTTTAATGAAAACGGGATAAATACGTGCAGTAACGTAATAAACTGCTCCATAATTCTTTTTCTAACAAGGCTGGGGAAGATAGTGAAACTACTCATTAAAAAAAAAACCAACCAAAAACTACTTTTCATTTGGCTTCCACTGCATTTTCCATATATGAGGCTTATATGGAAAATCCTAAATTACTGTTCCCCATCTGAACTCAGTCTGAACTGTTCAACGCTGTCATTTCATTAACAGAGCTCAGGGCTTCCGACTTAAAATTATGATGTGTTGCTCATTTTAAGCTCATGTGATAAAAGCTGGATGTCTATAATATGTGATATTGCTGGAGTCTTAGCTGGATGATTTAATGCATTTAGTGAGCTGAGGGATGAGACCAACATTTACATAGAAGCAGAGAGATAAACAGGATTTGATATGCACAGTGTATTTCTGTCCTCTGCATATTGTACTAGAGGAATTTGAATTTTCTGTTAAATATTTCTTCTCTGCTGACTAGAGTGAGCTCTAGTTCAAGTGGAGGACAGAATTAATTATTTTCTTTATTTGTACCTGTAAAAAACAGTAAAGATCAGCTGAATGAAATAAGTTTTACCTAGTATGTAGAATTTTTTTTAAAACTTTGAGTTTCAGAGGAACAACAGACTATACACTGCTGCTAATCTGGCTGTTAGTGCCAGCATTTGTCCATATGGCACATACTTTTACTCATTTATATTCATTAAATTTGTCTGAGTATAAGAGGAAGGTAAGGACCCTTTTTCAGATTTACATGCATTTTTCTGATCTGAACATGAATACTAGGAAATAGTGATCAAAACAACTTAACTGTAGTTCTGCTGCTGAAATAAATAAAATATTCATGTGTTGGTCTTTCTTAAAGTCGAGTTTCTGAATCTCTAATTGCAGTATGCATGCTTTGGGTCATTAAGAAGTTAAGGAACATTTAGCTATTGTGAACTTAATTTATTCTGTAAAGGTTCTCTATTAATCATTCATAAAACCAAGTTTAAAACTAGGGTAAAGTGTGTGCATCTCACAGTCTTTATTACATAAGTCCTCATAAATATGGTATGTACCCTTAGATACCTTTGATTTAAATGTGGATGTCTGTGTAACAGAATACTTAGAAAGTGCCTTATTCAGAGATTAAGGCTTATTTTATTAATTTCTCTCTCCATTGACATTAGAATTTTATTACTATTCCTGAAACAAAATTAAATGAAATAAGAGCAGCTTGGTTTGGTTGAAGCTCTGTGCTAAGCACTGCAGTTTGTTTTGTTCAAGCCTAAATATACTCTGGGGTACAATAAAGGCAGTAAATGCTCTTGAGACTGCTTCAGATTTAATTTCAAATAAGAATAAAATGCAAATTGCAAAATTAATTTTTCACACATATCCCAAATGCATCCCTCATCTCCCTTCATTTTGCCCAACCAAAAGTCTTTATGAATTCAGAAACTCATAATCTCTGACTTCATTCTGCTGTTTTTCATCTTCATGTCTTACTGCACCAAGTGCCACTCGTGTCTCCAGCCATTGATAGGTAGCAGATCCGCAGGTTGATAACCACCCTGGCTGCACCCTCGCTGTGCTGACAAGTGAATCTCTAAGACTCATATTTATTTTGGATAACAGTGTGGTTGCTCACTTGAACTGTAGAAGTCTTTCACAAATCTACAGATTTTTCCTGAAAATCATGCAAATACACGTGCATGTGTATGTATCTGCACACATACATGCATTTTTGCAGCATGAGAAAGGTTGATGATTATTTTTCCAGGAATGGTCAGAGGCAATGTGGTCCTGGTGGCAGTTTAGTGGAAAAACCTTAAACTTCTGACCTCAGTAATGAAAAAATACCAGAAGTGCTGTCCCCATTATAGACAACTGTCTTATCTAAACCATCTGTACAGCAGATTAAAACAGTACATTTCTTTCTGGGTAGCCAAGAGTTGATACTATGACAGAGCTGTGTCCCAGTTAGGAGTCTCCAGATTTTGGGGAAAGTGGGTTATGGTCTGGGGGAAGTAAGAGTTGTGATGTCTGAGTGTTTAGTTTTGCTTTTAAAAAAAAACCTTCCTCATACAAATTCATTAATTTTTGGTTTTGCATTTAATTTTTGTTTTCTCTGCTGCCATTAGCATTGCAAGAAAATGCTTTAGCCTGGCAGGATACTCTGCTTCACTTGAAAAATCCTCTTCTCATCTGAGAGGCTGTATTTGTTGCCTTGTTCAGCTGTCATCACTTGCCAAAGATGATCATGGTGATAGTGACTGAATAGATTAAGGGTTAAGCAATGAAGCTGTGTCACAGCATAAAGGCTGCGGTCTTATATTCTAGCTTGCAAAAAAGCTGCATCAGAAACCCACACAGCTCTAATTGTAAATCAATAAGCTTTCTAGTAATACTCAGATTAATCCACTAGAGCCAAAATTCAGACTGTAGTTTTGTAACACATGGGTAGTTGGCAATGCTAAACCTGGCATTGCCCTCTATTCCTAATTCCTTTTCAGTTTAATCTTCCATGAGGTCTCTCTGAAACTAATGCACATGAAATAAAACAGCTGTCCCAATTCACTGTCTTATCAGCACTTTTAGTCCGTCTTTTTCATCCAGGATAGTGAATTAAATATGAGATCTGATTTGACATAGAACAAGAGAAAAACACCAAGAGACTCTTCCTTTTAGAAACACTATTTTTGAGGCTCGTATTCTTTGAAATATGGATGCACTTTAGTATAAAAGTTGAGTGCCTGTTTTAGTAACACTATTTTCCATTTTATAAGTGCAAAAGAGAGAG
The DNA here is from genome assembly GCF_009819885.2 of Catharus ustulatus. Lineage (NCBI taxonomy): Eukaryota > Metazoa > Chordata > Aves > Passeriformes > Turdidae > Catharus > Catharus ustulatus. Next base: position 51,980,025 of record NC_046224.1, on the reverse strand, counting down.
GTTAACATATGTGTGTTTGATTGAACATGACATCTTTTTAATTTTCTTTGAATGGTTCAGCATCTGGTTTTTTGGAGAGCCACTGTCCCATCTGCAGTCACTACCTGGAGTACTTGCTAGAAGTGAAAACTTATTCTTTCTGGAAGCTTTGTGTGAATAAAACAACTCTCTGTTACATTTCAGAGAGCAGCTTCATCACTAGTCATTACCTTACCTAAGTCAAGGTGTGAAGTATTTCGTTCTCTTTTATTCATCAGTGAAGTGTGTCATTCCCTTCTACAGGAAGGTTTTGGTATGGTAAATAGGTTGAAAGCTCTTATCCTATAGTGTGGACAGCTGTATGTCTGTCTCGCTCCCTCCCTCCCTATTTCTCCTTTTTGGAGTAAGAGGAAAGGGAGGGGAATGTGATCCCATGAGTCCTGTGGGGTTTGTAATAGCTGTGAGGAAGGTACTCATATAAACAGTGCATATATATATATAGTGTACAGTGGACTGAATCCAAATTGCTTCTGTACCCAGCTGCATAGTTACCTTGCAGGGATGGATGGCTTTAGGCTGTGGGTGGAGTGGCTGGGGACTGAGGGATGCCCTAAAGCAGAGTGCTCTGACTGCTCTGGCCAGGAGTTGGCCTCTGCTTGGGGCACATCTCACCATAGAGCTGCTTTGTATTGCAGCTGTTAGCCAAGTGATGTGCCACTGTTGAGGTGACATCCACCTTTGAGGTATTTGCTCTACAGTGTAAGGAAACCATCAGTTGATATGGTACTGCTGTGACATTTTTAAAATATATTCAGCTGTTCGCTAAAATATTAATGAAACATGAATAATGCAACTGAGGGTGTTTAAAATTCAAGAACAAACACGACTTTATGTTTTACCAATTAGGTTTCAATTACATTCCATTTCATAGAAAAAAAAAGACATAAATTATGACTTTCTGCATTTAGTAACTTGATGTATATTGCTGGCTCTATATGAACATGGGAAATAAGGTATTTCCATTAAATACATTTTCACAATCAGGGGAAAAGATGTTAAACCCTTCCTGTTTTATCAAAAAGCATTTTAGATGGATTGCTTATGCTCAAGGTATTTGTGGAGGTTTTTCTTTGGGCACAGGCATGGTAAGCAGGAATTGCTTCACGTTCACTTTGCTGCTGGCATTAACTTAGATGATAGTTATGTTATAGGTGTTATAGGTGATTCAGGGCTTACAGATGCTGCTGATACTGAAAAGCCCAGTTGTGTTTGGAGTCCTAGACTTTACTGATATAAATACAGTGCCTGCACTTCCATATCTGATAAGCAAACTGTCACACATTTATACTTGATCTCTTTTCTAAAACTGTCCATTAATCTTTGCAACAGATTGAGGATACTAAATACTTACTGTCTTGACCCCAGTAGTGTATTTTAATTTAGAAGCCATTTTGTTCAATACTTCAAAGATAGAAAAATTTCAGGATGGAGAATTTTAGTGACAGTGTCAGGATTGTGATATTGAAATGGCGTTCCTCCTTTTAAATTTGTTTTCTTTTCCCTTTGTTGTTTTGTTAGTGTTGTGATCTTGGATACCATGCTAGTCTGAACAGAGCCCTAAGAACATACCTTTCTGCAGAGTATAACCTTGAAACTTCCAGGCATGAGGGATTAGACATCATTGAAAATGCAGTTGACAGCTTGGAGCCACGCAGTGACAAGCAGAGATTCATGGAAATGTACCCCACTGCTTTTTGTCCACCAATGAAATTTGAGTTCCAGTCTCATATGGGTGATGAGGTATGTACACTGACAAGTATCCCCACAGTGACTGTTTCTGTATACCAGGATAGAGAATGTATCATTTACCAAACCCTTCTACAAAGAGTTCAGTAAAAGCTACCCAGAAGTCAGTGGACCAGCAATAACATTTTGCAAAACTTGCAGCTCTGTCTGTTGCTTCAAAGTTCTCATGTAAAAACTGTTAAGTGTTACTGTATTCTCTGTCACTCATAATACTGTAAATTTGCTGGCCAACCTGTGCTTAGCCCAGCACCAGTGTAAGCAGTGACTTTATGTCTTTACTACCTGCATCACTCGTAACAGAGTTTGTGGGTACTATTTGAGAGCAGCTACAGAGCTGCTCCAAATTTTTCATGCTGCAATGCAGTCTTATCCCCTTCTTCTTCCCCCATTTTATCATCTGGAGATTTCAAGAATACTGGGTACCCCAGCTGTGCTCTGTTCTGCTACACCAAAGGCCAGTAGCAAAGCAGAATTCAAAATCACCCATGTACATCTTATTTTCTGAAGGTAACTCCAGGGTTTGCATTTCAGTGTGGTAAAAAAGCAATAAAAAGCAGACATACAAAAAAGCTATGCTCTTTATTCATAAGCTATAGTACATACTTCCACACCTTATAGCACATATTTTAAATTTAGATGGGCACATTTTATTGTCTGCTTTATTAAGTTTTAATAGCTTTGGTAGGAATTCACCTAGTTTTAAGAACAACTGAAGACTATTGACTGTTGGGGTTTTTTTGATTACTTGCATCTTACCAGCTCTTTTTGATTCTTTGTTAGGTTTGCCAGGTCACTGCCCAGCAAACTGTGCAAGCAGAGCTTATGCTTAGGTATCAACAGCTACAGTCACGATTGGCTACACTCAAAATTGAAAATGAGGAGGTAAGACCTATGTCTGCAAGGACTAAGCATTGAACATAATTTTCAGGAAGGTGCAGTGTTTTCTACCTTGCCAAAAGCATGCAAATTACCCTGAAGTGGCTCCAATCTGTGTAAGTGGTTTTAATTTTAAAAATTAAATTGTGGCACATATGCTAAGGTAGATCCTCAGCTGCTTTACAGAGGTTTGGAAACTTTGCCTTTTACCTGTCCATTCACATTACTGAGTTCCACGTTTTGCAGATGCTTCAGGGTAAACTTGTTAGAGCACATATTTTTAAATTAATGTGAACAGAAAGCCACTGAGATCAGTTATTGTCATCTGTGACCACCCTCTGTCCAGTCCTCAACTTTTTACTTCTGTAGTACAAAGGAATTTGAACTGTCTTTTGTGCTGGCTGAGTCAAGATCTCTTATGCTCTTAGCTACAGCTATTTATAAACATGACTTATGAATGCCTGTGATGGGAACAGCTCATCTAGCAAAATGAAATGCATTTTTTTGTAAAATATGGAAAAAAACAATGCTGTTCTCTTTCCCCTGCTCTGGCAGTGGAAATAAAGTGCACTTCTATCACAGTTAAAGGCAACGTTAAAGTCCTTCAGTTTACATGAGAATCTGTTCCTAAAAGAAAACATAGAAATAATTCCATTTTTTCATGTACCTTACTTATAAGTTTTCAGGATGCCAGTTTTTCTCATTCTAGTTTGTATGTTGAATGTCTAAAAGAAAGTATTAATGTCAACGAGACACGTACAGTAAACAGTTTAAACAAAAACACTTGCTTTCAGAAGGTCTCTCAAGTGACAAAGATGGAAGGAGAAGGATTATTTCTTTCAGTGAAATGAAGTGCAAGGGCCTAGGGGGAGAAATCATGTTTGACAGGCATGGAAGGAATATTTGCCTATATTGGAGTTGTGTGTAGAAGTGTCAGTGATTTGATTGACCCTACTAGAGACTCCATCTGAAGCAGAACTGGGAAGTAAATCACATCCTTGTGAATATTACCAGTTACTTTATTGCACTGTGGAAACTTGTCCATAGCATCCATGCCTGGGTTTCCACTATGAGCAGTGATGCTCCATAGGTCATAGGAAGGGCTGGCAACCTGGTGTAAATTGTTCCTTCTCAAGCCCTCTCTGTCAATGATGTGTTCCACTTCTGCAAACAGCACTGTGCCCCTCATCATAACACAGCACCGTACGAGGTCACAGATGTTTTTTTTTGGAAGATTTCATTGTTCTGGCCAGATCCAGACCCTGGATGTACATACTCAGTATAACACATTGACCACATTAGGAGAGCTGACCCTCCAGAGTACTATATCATCTCTGTTGCCTCCTAGATTAGGGCCCTTAATCAAATCATATCACACTTCAATTCTAATTTAAAACAAATAATTGAGTGCACTACAAAGCCAACACAAGGGTACATCTGTGTTTGTGTTAGACCATGATAAAGCAGAGAACTAGATGGGATACCTGTTACACAGTTATCTGTTAAAGCACACCTAACTTTTCACATTTGCACACCAGTTTGGGGGAGTGTGCCAGAGAATTACTGTGACTAATGAGCTTCCTTTCTAAGCTCTTCCTATAAATATATGTAGGAACATATATGTGATATATATTATCTGGCATTTGGCAAACTCTGCTTTTTAATACCAGGTTAAGAAAACAACAGAGGCTACCCTGCAGACAATACAAGATATGGTCACCATTGAAGATTACGATGTGTCAGAGTGTTTCCAGCACAGTCGCTCAACAGAGTCTGTGAAGTCAACAGTCTCTGAGACATACCTGAGTAAGCCTAGCATTGCAAAAAGAAGAGCTAACCAGCAGGAAACAGAGCAATTCTATTTCATGGTATGTTGGTTGCTTCCTCATTCATGTGATGCAGACCAAACACCTGAAGTAAACATTATCCAGAAGTTCCTGGAATTTATGTGTTACGCATAGTAATAGATTCATCTGCATCTCTACAGAAATTCAGAGAATATCTGGAAGGTAGCAATCTCATCACAAAACTTCAAGCAAAACATGACTTGCTGCAGAGGACACTCGGAGAAGGTAAATATCACACAATAAACTGAAAAGTGAGTCCAAACTATACAGTGAACCTACTGAAATGCCAAAGATACACAGGAAAAAAATTACAAAAATTAAAGTTTAATTGTCCAGTAAACATAGATTTGATTTTTACCAATCACAGTTCTGGTGCAGTGGTAAAAGTACACACAATAAATTGATTTTATTTCTTCAACACATACTTATTTCCACTGCACGTACATTTAGACAAATTACTGTATTTGGCAACAGAACTATTGAATGAAAAATCTCATGTCTGAAAGGAGAGCGACACAGTCAGTGCAGTTGATCCAAGAGCTATGACAGATGTACTGTTTCTACATCCTAACAATTTCTGTTGATTTGAGGTCTTTTAAGACTTGGGATAGAGTGATCTTTTTACAGCATACAGAATAATCCAAGATGCATCTCATACAATGAACTCACTAGTGCAGCATTTCTAACACATGAGCACTAAAAAGAAGAACACCGCTCTTCTTGCAGCCTAAGAACTCAGTGGAATATTTATCAAAAGTGAAAGGTGAAATCCTGACCTCACTAATGTCAGTAGTGAGTTTCTTACAGAGTTAATTTAGTGTTCTTTTCTACAAAGTTACATGCATATTGTAAACTTAAGTGAGTGAAAATTTCATTAATAGCTCTATACCTATTGATTATCATTATTGCACATAAAATTATTCCATTATAAATTACAATAGCAGAGAATTATCAATTTTCCTGAACACTCTCCACTGTTTTCAAAAAGTACATCTTAAAATCTAAACCAAGTCAGCAGAAGTAAAGATCAAATGAAGTAAAGCTAAATTAAGGCAGCAATGAATCACACACTATGCACAGCATCCAGCCTATCTCTTACCAACCCTCCCAACACTTCCTCATGCACTGAAGGGAAAAGGGGAATTATGGCACAAACCTTGAGGACTAGACACACAGAGTGGAACAGACTTGAGAGGAAGTGAGATTACACCACAAATAATAAAGATCCTCCCCTGTAGGTTAAAGACTGTGATTTAAAGTTTAGACTTTAGAGTTTGCTAAAAGAATCACTCTAAAAGATGTGTCAAACTATTTTCTTTTTACTGCCGAGTATCTGTTGTTAATCACATCTCTTCTTGCTTTAAATATGAAAGCCCAGATCCCCAAATCCCATGGAGGTGTCTGAACAGCTATTAGCAGTTCACTGGCTATAACCCAAACAAAGCCCCTGTCCAGGGAGTGACTGAGGTTGGGTGTAGGATATAAGCAGCATTTTCTTTCAAAACTGAACTGTAGAAGATGGTAGCTGTTTTTAGAAAACTACCCTATATTATGTTCTTTCTCATGGAAGTTTTAATTTAATGGATTTTTATTTTGAATGTGTGTGGTGAACAGTTTATTCACACAGAAAAGTGTGCAGCTGACTTTAGTCAAAAAAAAGAGGACATTTTTCTTCTGGAAGGTCATCGAAAATCTATTTGGAAAAATACGGTGAGAGGGAGGGAGATAAAAGGCAACAGAATCTGCTGCATAAACCATGTTGGAAAAAAAGTAAGGAAATAATTGTTTGAAAGGAAACCTAAAGAAAAACTTCTCAGCAGGCTGACCAAAGTGATAAATTGCCATTAGGCTCTGGGCCATTCTGCCATGCTGAGACACGCTTGGACTATTCTGTTTGAAGAGTTGCCTTCTACACACCATCTGTAACCCCCACGTAGTTAATCTGTGTTGCCCACAGTGGTTTTGCACATATTTGTTGTCCCAGCAGCATTGCATGGCACATACAAATAGTACCTCAAATATACACATTTACATTCAAAGTTGATATTTGGAGTGAAACCCATCATTTTTACAGGTTAAAAGTTCTAGTTTTTGCAGGATATGCCCCTTTAGTTGAGGCATGTCCTGCATTAAAATGCCCGTGCCTGGGATGGAGGACCTGGATTCTGAAAGTTTCTTAAATGGGGAGGATTGAAAGGATCAAATTACAGTGGAATTATGAATGTTATTGCTGTAGCTAATACAGAAATTAATTTTTAGAACATGAACTGCTCCCCTGCTCCCCTCAAACTGCCTTTTCTGGAAACTTTCATGTCAGCAAGACTGCAGACAAATAACAGTCCTGTGTTAAATAAAGCTAGGGAGAATCCAGGGAGAAGGAGAGGATTGTCCCAACTGCAAGTTTTCCTTTGGTATCCTTTCTTGCTTTTATTCAAAGCTATAGAGTATAAGGATGTAGGCTGAATAGATCCAGGTTCCCATCTGGTGTCCACAATGCTAACAGCATTTGGCTTCTATTCTGGTTCATCACCTGCCTAGTAGAGTCCTGCTGTTTATGAACAGAGCAGATACATATTCACAGTCTGCACAGGGATGATAGATGAAGTGCTCTGTGCTGAAATTGATACTAAACAGAGGAAGCACACACTTATGCTCATATTAATCCTGATCCAAAGGTTATCTGTTGAAAGAAGAAATTACCAAAGCAAAGGGAAATGCAAGAAAGAAAACAAGGAGTTGTAGAAGAAATTGCCCCTAAGGCCCAGACACCTTTTGCCCTAAACTGTTAAATATCAAAGATGTATTTAAAATCCCCAAAGGCACAGAATTGGTAACATCTTCTGTTTTACTAACATTTATTATTGGGATTCTTAGTCTTAGTGAATTTCTTGAGTAACCTGAGTAGGGAGAGGTCCCTGGCTTACTCTTTTCTGTCATAGGTTATTTTTCATAGTCTTCTTTGATCTCTCTTTTTCACCTAAAATAGATGCCAACAAGATTCACATCTCTTGCTGTCAGAGATTGTTCCCAGAGCTTTTTCTTTATGCTGCTTTGAGGGGATCCACACTCTCCTAGTACTGCAAGATGTATTTTCAGACTAGGGTCTTCAGCACTGTGCAGTACTTTGCGTGCATCTGAGCTCTGGCACATAATACAATGTTTTTCATATCACTGTTACTCATTCTTCCTGGAGTCTGAAAAGCTGGTTTGGTGTCACTTTCAAATTAGGAAGCTTCACCTAGCCCAAGCAAACCTCAGAGTGATTTTCAGAGGTCATATCCATAGTTACGTTCACTGGCACAGGTGTTTAATTTTTCCCTAATACCTTACTTGAACCTGTTGATAGTGAATTTTGTTTCTACTGTGTGTCACTTAGCCCCTTTAAAGGCTTCATAGTTTTGTCAGGATTTAATACAAAAGTATTTCAGTCATTTGCACAGTGCTCTGGCTCCTTAGCTGCTGGGATCTCTCAAGATATTAATAAATGCCTCATGGATTGCATAATTGGTCCTAAAGGGAAGGCTTGAGTAAATGGCTCTTACCATCTTTTGCCATGATGAAAAAAGGCCATTATAAGTCCATTGGGTTTTCCTTTTCTTCTTTTCTTCGCTAGTTTTTGATCAGTGAGAATATTTTGCCACTCTATCCATGGCTGTTCAGTTTCTTTAGTCACCTCCTGTGAAGAAAGTTACCAGTGGCTTAAGTAAACTAGTTGAACTGATTCTTTGTTATCCAGTATTTTACTGCCATGTTCAAAGATTTTTAATAAATTAATAGGGCACAGTCTCCCTTTGGCAATGCTGGGTTCATTGGAACTTACCATACCATGATCTTTGTCCTGTTTCATTATTTTGCTTTTCATTATGATGAGTCAGTCATGCCTGATTTATTGGTCTGTTCGTCTGCAAAGGAGCCTTTCTGGAATGTGATATTTGGTTCTTTACAATTCCCTGCAGTTCTCTGTGGTGTTTCTCAGTGATATTGTTGCACTTTTTTCCTGCAGTACACAGAGAGAAGAGAGTAAGGAGTCTTCTGATAATTACTTGTGTCTGGAGCCCTGCATTTTCAGCACTGAACAGGTTTAGGCACAAGGCACAGGGGAAGATGTAATCTAATCTTGGCACAGTTCTATTTCCATACTGATTTAGCCACTGAAACATATGAGCACCAATAATAGACATTGTTTGAAATTTTACTTGAAATTATTTACAGTATCAAGTGACTATCTTTGGGTAGGCTTCTTAAAAGTTGTTCCATAACATGGGTTGTGTTTGCATTTTAAGTGGAACTGTGGAGATAGTAGGTAACTACAGTGCACTGTTTGTTGTGTAGTTGTGTATCTTTTGCTGGTAGTATGAAAGCTACGGCTAAAAATAATTTGCTATGTATAATTTAGATGCAAAAAATTCAACCTAAAACCTACAAATCATTGTTTCCTGTTTATTGAACTTTCTAGGTCACAGGGCTGAATATATGACAACAAGGTAAGATATTTTTATCTGACTTGGTTTAGAATTAAAAAATAGGTAAAATCTTAGATTTTACAAATCTTAGAACAGCTTCATAAGACTTGTTGCTGTTGCTACATAAATTGTGTACAGATCCTGTGTATTTTAACATTCAGCATTTCTGTTTCAGCATGGTGGGACAAACTGGAAGATCCTTAAAAATATTTGTGAATCTTACATCAAATTTGGAAGTTGCAGGCGGCACTTTAGTGCCCAAAAAGAAATATTTTTCAGTTGTCAGAGGTACCTTGACTCTCATAGTTTGCAATTCACTTGGTCAGGATACACAGCTGAAAAGAAGCTGTGTAGGAAGATCAATTTGGGCATGGGCTGTGTCTTTGATAACCTAGCTCTGGACACAAATACCTGCCTCCCCCAGCATCCATGTGTTCCATACTTAAATGACTCTGTATATCACAGAAGAGAAGGGATTCAGTGTTGGATCTCCTGCTTTGTGCTGCACGTACTTTTTCAATTGTGTAATGCCACACCTTTGAAGCTGCCTCCAGATATAAACCCTGATAAGCTCTGCAGCCCCCAGAGACTGGGAGTGGGCAATGGCAACTGCTTGGAATTGCAGCTGCCAGTTGTTTTTATCACTGCTGCAGGCAGCGTGCTCTGCTAAAGCAGGAACATCCATCCTGGCTTTCTTGGTCTCACTCTCCCCTTCCCTTTCCATGCAATGCATCCTTGCCCTATGCCTCCAAGAACCATCTTTCCTGGTCCCAATGTTCCCAGGACATCTCTACAGACTTTACACCAGATTTTTTCCCACCACTCGATGTTCTTTTCTAACTCTGTAAAGTTGGACTTACTCAACTACTTTCCTTACATGACCTCTGTTGAAAACTGGTTACAAATCAGAGCATTCTTCCCAATTGCTGACATTAATTCTGACAACTGTGCCTTTAACTCTGCCTCCAGGTGCTACCATTCTGGGAATGCATGGAAATCAACAAGTTTATGTCTAATGAGAAAAACCTCCTTTTTGACTCCAATGCAGGCAACTCATGAGGCTCACATCATCCTAAATTCCCTGCTGTGTAAACTGCTGAAAGGAGATGGTGGATTTAGGCAATGATTTTACCTTAGTAAACTGGGGGAGCAGTGAAGCCATTTTACCTCATATCTTCTCACAGCTGGTCACTTAGAGAAAGATATTCTGAGGAGTAGGGCCTGCCATCTGTTCTCAGCACCAGCTCCTGGGCTTTGGCTGGGCCCTGCCTGTTGCCCCGAGGTTCAGTTATGTCTCTGGACTGTGAGACATGTAAAAAGAAATGTTCTTTAAGGTCAAAATTAAATTGTAGAAGGGAAAAGTGTATATTTAAAGATGTGTTTAAAATAGCCAGTAGTATTCAAACAAACTAAAATGCCACTGCTGAATGCTCTATGCCTTATTGTTTCTCACTGATTCCCCCTGTGCTAAGTCAAAAAAACATCTATAGAAACTGCTACCGCATGGGAACTAAGGAAGCTGTTGGCATGACATTCACAGAGTAGTTTGTGACCTAGAGAATGGTATTTATTTCCTGTAATCTCTTTCAGTTGTAATCACCACGTGTAACACATTACGTAAAATTTTGCAAACCAAAGTTTTGTGTGCTCTTCCTTTACTTCTTTGTGTGTTATGCTGGTTTTATTTATTTGTTCAAGTTGATATACTTTTAATTCCATTCGCTAATTAGCAAGGTGTTGCTTTTCATGTGTGAAGTTGTTGATGGTTGGATGTGCAAGGCTAAAGTTGTTTAACCTTCCTGGCTCTAGTTGAAAATGAAGACAATTTGGTTTTGAAGCATCTTAGGAGTGTGCTGAGCAGCTTTAATTTGCATTTGAAGTTTCTCCAACTTTACTGTTTGATAAGAGGTGTGTCAAGTGGCCTGTGTTCTGCCATGGCTGGCAGGATGAATTCCAGTGGTTGCTGCACTTCACTTTACTGCATTTTATGCATGACCACAATAAAAAAGGCCATTCCAATTGTGCAGTGTTTGGAATAAATTTATATGGTAAAACTGCAAAACAGGGATCCATAAAGAATGTCATTATTTATCCATAAGTAATTTTTAACAGGGGAATTCTCCACTCTCTAATGTGTTGCACTGAAATTTGATGGAAAGTCTTTATTTGATAAGTAAAGTTTATTGTGTTTATTTGTGTTTATTGCTCCCTTTACAATGTTCTGTTGTTTTTCCACGAGCTTACAGACATATCATTTTATTGCATGACTTAATTCTACCTTGCTCAGTAATCATATTCCCTTCCCTTAGGCCTCCAAATCTTCCCCCTAAGCCCCAGAAACACAGGAAGCCCAGACCCCGATCACAGTGTAGTGCTAAGTTGTTTAATGGTGATTTGGAGTCGTTCATCAAGGTACTGGCACCAGCCACCCCAGTGGCTGATCTCCACACTTCTTGCTATAATGGTCACCACCTCACAAAAGCTGAGGCAGATCATTATGTTTAAGTCTGTCCGGGGGCTCTTCTTTCCCGGTTGATCAATATAATACTTCCTGAAGTCAAAGGGAAAGAGGGGGATTCCTTTCTCACATTAGCCTCCCTACAGCTGTGTTAATCAAGTAGGAGTAGTATTGTCAGCCTGCTTTTAATAGGAAACTTAGCTTCATATAGACGGTAGGATGTAGTGGTGCATCCCACAACTTACCATAATTTCCTGCTTGCTATTTTCATAACATCCAGTGTTCAAAGTCTGTGGAGAAGCAGTATTTCCCTGGGTTTGATATCCCAATTTTGATTTCCTATGACTTTAGGAATTTATTATATTGTGTGAAATTACGATCACAGCTATTCTGGATCTTGTATCTTTGCTGTATTTACTATCTTCTTCTTTCTCATACTTTTATTTCTAATAATGCTTCTAGCCGAGGCCGAAGGAACTCTCACACGAGACATCAGGTATAGTTCTGGTGACAAGAGAACCAGCTCTGCCTCGCTCTCGGGTTGCATTCCTGCCTGGCTCAAAATAAGTTCTTTCAAAGACCTAGAGGGAGAAGTTTGCATTAAGAAATGAGTGTACAAATATAGCAGGCAAAACTAAACCAGAGCAGAGCTCTGGAGGGATTATAGTCTTAAATGATGGATATTTTCTTACTCATTTTCAAGGACCCACCCATATCACAGTTTGTGCCTCTGGATGCTAGCTGACACAGCTACAGGAAAGAAATCTTTAAAAAATTGTGAAAATACAATTATAAATGCAGTGAGTAAAATTCTTGACTACAAGCTCTGTGAATTGGGTTTGAATGTTACA